>NC_092773.1:31246942-32680692 GCF_047496795.1 Chiloscyllium punctatum
TGAACTATTTTGTATTGCAGTAGGATGCTGAAATCAATTAATTACTTCGCTCATACAACAGGCGAATGGTCTCTCCTCTGTGTGAAACTGCTGGTGTCTCAGCTGACTGCATGATCGAGTGAATTCTTTCCCACATTTAGAGCAGGTGAACGGTCTCTCTCCAGTGATTTCGCAGATGAAACCTGAGATCAGATAACGCCTTGACCCCATTCCCACTGTTAGACTATTTAAATGATTTCTCATCAGTGTGAACACATTGGTAGTCTGTCAGTTCCGACGGACTTATTTTAAAGCATTGCCCACACTCTGGAAAATTAAACAGTCTCTCCTCAGTGTGAATGCATCGGTGTTGCAGCAGTTAGTTAACTGCACAAATCATTTCCCACAGTTACTTTTTCCCAGTGTGGCCGGATGAATTTTCATGGCATTCGAATAATTGAATACTTCCCACAGTTGCCACATTTCCAAGAGTTCACTCCAGCGTCCCTCCATTTATATCTTGACAGTCCAGATGATTGGCTGATGCACTCCCCCTCCTCACCCCCCCACCCCCAACCAACCCCGCAGACAATACACGTTTCATGTCACTCTCTGTTGTTTACTTCTTTAATTTTCAAAGTCCGATGAGTTCAGGCTACATTAAACTGAACAACTCGATCAGATACTGATGTGAAGCTTCGGTTCAGTTTCCCAATGCAAATCTTCATCTTTAATACTTCTGAAATTAAAACGGAAATTTCTGAGGAAGAGTAAACCTTTTTAAAACACCAAAGCATTTAATTGTCATTCTTCTTTCAGATGAGGATATTCTACACAGGATTAGCATTTATTGCTCATTCCTAATTTGACTGGGCAAGGTGATGATCTGCTGCCTTCTGGAACCTTTGTTGTCCATGTGCTATCAGTAGACCAAGATTATAAGGGAGGGAGATCCAGAATCCAGTGACGGGGAGGAATGGCAAACTATTTCCAGGTCAGGGTGGAAACTGGTTTGTCAGGTTTTCTGACGGACCTGCTGCCCTTTTACTTTGAGATGGAAGTGGTTGTTAACGTGAAAGATACTGTCTCAAGGAGGCTTGGTGAGTTTCTGCATTGCATCTTGTGGATACAAAAACCTACGTGTCTGAGTGTTTGGTGGTGGAGAAAGTCGATCTTTTTCGATGTTGTGTCAGTCATCCTGTGCTGATAAATTTGGTTGCACTGTTCTGGGTGGTGTTGAAATTTCCCTTATTGTTGGAATTGCACTGAGGAGCCCTGAAGAAGGTCCTGACGGAAATGGCTCTTGCTACTTGGATGCTGCCTTATCTGCCGTGCTTCTCCTGTTCCGTGTTTTCTCAATACTGCACTTATTCAGGCAAATACGGAATTTTCCATCATATTTCTTACTTATGTCTTGTAAAGGAATAAACGAAAGATGGGGGAAAAAACCCAAATATGGAGAAGAATTGTTGGACAAAAGAGTGGATAAGAATCTGCTAGAAGAGTGAAAATCGGTTAATGGAGACTGTTTGTGACTATTCATTAGTGCTGTGTAATGACAGGCTATCTGATAGATAGTCTTCAGGGAATAAAGAATTGTATTATTTGCTGTAGTAATCCCAGACTCTGCCCTGATATTGATTGCACTAAAGGCTGGTGCGATTGATTTCTCTTAGGGACTGGGACTCTTACAGAAATGGGAGAGGTCTTTTGGAACTTCGAGCCAATGTCGGACATCAAACGACTTTGTACTCTCATCCCACTTTCCAGTACATGCTCTGTAGCTTTTTGTGCTGTGGTGCTTCAAGTGATCATCGATTTTTTTTTTAATTCCACCGGCTCCAGCGAAATGACATCACCACAGATATATCCCTCTCACCTCCATTCTCTGCCTTCCGCACAGAACTTTCCCTCCTGGTAACACTGGTGCATTCTGCCTTCATTCCAAACGCCACCCCACATAGCACCGTGGAATCTGCCCCTGCAAGTGCTGAAGATGTGAAACATGTGTACGTAAAGGAATAAGACCTGTTCATGCCTGCTCCACAGTTCAATATGTTCATGGCTGATCATTTCGTGCGCTCAGATCCATTTACCCGTCCTTTCAGTCTATCCCTCACTTCCTTTATTGTTCAAAAGTAGGTTTTTAGCCGTAAAAACGTTCACTGAAGTGATGTAAACTACTTCGCTGGGAAGAATTCCAACTTTGAAAGTGAGGACCGCAGGTGTTGGCGATTCGAGCTCAGAGCACTGTGCTGCAAAACGAGCAGTAGGTCAGACATCATCCGATTAGCAGAAAGGTTTGTCGTTTTGGGCAAAAGCCCTAAAGCACGAATCAAGGATTCCAAAGAGTAACAATTGTTTGGCTAAAAAAGTTCCTTCTCAATTCAGCGCTGAATCTGCTCGCTCTAACCTTGAGGCTATTCCCTCTTGTCCAATTTTCACCCGTTAGTGGAAACATCCTTTCCACTTTTATCTTACCTATTCCCTTCAAGATTGTGCATATTTCTATAAGATCTCTCTTCATCCTTCTCAATTGCAATGAATATAATCCCAATTTACTCAATCTCTCCCATAACCCGACCCCGTCAACTCCGGAATTATCCCAGTGAACCTCTTCTGCGCCCCTTCCCATGCCAGTCCATTCCTTTTCAAGTAAGGAGACCATACCTGCTCACAGTGCTCTAATTATGTCAAAATCAGCACCCTGTACAGCTGCAACATAACCTCTCTTCTTTTAAACTCAACCCCTTTAGTAAGGAAAGACAACATTCCATTTGCCTACCTAATTACACGTGATACCTGCAGACTAACTCTTTGAGATACATGTACAAGCACAACCAGGTCTCTCTGCACAGCAGCCAGCTTCAACGTTTCAATAGACAAGCAATAACCCTTTTTTCTCTAACTTGTACCAATATTGATGACATCAATTTTTTTCTGCCAGACTTTTGCCCACTCAGTCAAAGTATCTATATTCCTCTGAAACGTTTCACAGTCCTCTATGCACCGTCCTCTGCCATTCATCGTCGTGACATGTGTAAATTTCGACGTGCTACACGTTGTCCCCACTCCAAATTATCAATATAAATTGTAAATAATTGCAGTCCCTAAACCCATCACTGAGGCACACGACGACTCACTGATTTCCAGCGAGATGAGTAATCATTTATCGCCACATTATGCTTCCTATTCGTTAACCAAACCTGTATACATGCTTGTTCTCGACCACGTACACCATGGATCCTTATCTTATGCATCAGCCTCTTGTGTGGCACCTTGTCGAAGTTTTGTTTTGGATATCTAGGTACACCACATCCTCTGGGTACCCATTGCCCACCATACTTGACATGTCTGCATAGAATACCAAAAGACTTTTCAAGCATAACCTGCCCTTAATGAATCCATGCTGTGTCTGTTCAATCTAACTGGTCTTTAACGCCCTGTCTTATCCGCCTTCCTATTTTTAAACAGTGACGCCATATTTAATGCATTCCATTCTGCTCGAATTGCCCCAGAGTCGAGCGAATTGAAAAATTACTGCCAGTGCACCTGTTATTTCCACCGCCAACTCTTTTAGCAAACTGGAATACCTTCTTTCAGTGCCACGAGACATTCTATGATTTGCTGCATTACTTTTACCAACAATTGCTTTTCCCTAAGAAAGATTGCTTCCAGGTCCTCACCGACCTTCGTTTATTTGTCAATTACTGGCATGTATGAGTGTCTTCCACTGTAAAGAACAATACAAAATATCTGTTCAATTCCTCAGCCATTTCATCACATCCCATAACTAAATGGATAAAGAACCAATGCTTACTTTAACCCATTCTTTTTCAGTTATTTTTTGTAAAATCTTCTGCTAAACGTTTTATATTCTGTGCTTGACTTTTTTTCTCATATTCTTTCTTACGATTATTTACAGCAATTTTTGTGGCTTACCTTTGACATTGAAAGCTTTCCAAATCTTCCAGTTTCATGTTGATTTTGACCATTTTGTATGCCTTTGCTTTCAATTTGATAGTCTCGCTTATTTCTTGAGACACACATCGCAGATTACCCCTTTTCTTAGTCATCTTTTTCACTGGAATTTTATTTTGCTGAGTACTTTGAAAAATTCATTTGAAACTTCTGCTCATCAGGTGTACTACCATAATTTTTTTGTTTTCAGTCTATTTTAACCAGGCCTTCCCCGTTCTATTGTAGAGCCCCTTGCACATGCACTGGAATCTGGCATAGGATTGTACCTTCACACTCTCCAACAGCATTCTAAATTCAACCATACTGTAATCACTCCTTCCAAGAGGATCCTTCACGATGAGGTCATTAATTGTTCCTGTCTCACGACTGAGGGCCAGATCGACAATAGCTGGGACATCGTCGTTTCTTTGACATACTGTTCAAGAAAATCATCACGATTAAATCCAACAAAGTCCTCCTCAAGGCAACACTGACTAAGCCCGTTCACCCAATCGACATATCGATTAAAATCCCCAATGATAATCGTCGGCCCATTTTCAATGGCATGACTTATTTCTTGGTTTGTTGACCTCCCCAATGTAATCGTTTATTTGGTGGTCGACAGACTACACCGAGCAGTCAAGGTTTCTTCTTAGAATTTCTAATTTCCAATAAAATGGAATGAAATTCATTCTCACTCGAACTCATACCATCTCACAGTACCGCTTTGAAGTCGTCCTTGAATATCAAACTCTACTGATCGTCCTTCCGAATAGTCTGAAATTCCTGGATATTTAACTCCCAGTCACGACCATCTTGTAACCATGTCTCTGTAATGGCTACTAAAGCATATTCATTCGTGATGATTTGTGCCTTTAAATCTTCAACCTTGTACTAATTGCGACGATCATTTTGGTAAACTGTCTTCATGATAGCTTTCTTACCCTCATGATTATCACCGTCTCTCATAATAACTCCTGAATAACCCTTCCTTTTTGCATCTTGTTTCTGCTTACCTGTCCTTTTACATCCACCCTCCTCAGTATCCAAGGGCCCAACCACACCTTCAAGGTGATGCTCGATTTTGGATGCTAATATTGAGGCTGTGCCGACTTGTACTTTTTTTGACTTGTCATTGGAAATTTCCCTTCTGAATCTATGTTATGTATTCTTTGTGTTTCTTTGGCAACTCACGATCCCCCATTCTTCAGAATTCCAGTCAAGATAATCTGAGTTCACTTCATCTCTCCTCAAAAGCCGATCCCCTCAACTCCGGAACCAACTTAGGGAACCTCCTCTCCACATCCGTCGAGTGCCACTACATCCTTCCTCAACTAAAGAGACCAAACCTTCACCCAATATGCCAGGGGTGGCCTCACCAGCACCCTGTACAGCTGCAGCATAACCTGCCTGCATTTAATGTGGTGGAAGATCCAGAAAACCTCCGAGAAACGCGAAGTGGCCATGGGACTGTCGTAAATGAAGAGGAAAATTATTAATATCAGTAACAACGTAGCACTTTAAAAAGGAGCTGCATCGGGCATTGATCGGTCTGAAGGGCCAGATATACTTAGCACCATAGAGTCATGTAACACGAAATGGCCCCAACTGGTCGATGCTGAGCGAAATGTTCACCCATTTTCACCTGTTTTGCCTGCATTTGGCCCATATCCTTCAAAACGTTTCCTATATTTTATTTGTCCAAATGTCTTTTAATTGTTATTTAATATATCCACATCGACTGCAGCCGCTAGAAAGGTCATTTTGTATGCGTATCATCGTCTTTGCGAAAACCTTGCATCTCAGGTTCCCTTTTATTCTTTTCCCTTTGATCTGAAATTGCCACCTCCTGTCCTCGATTCCTCAACTCTGGGAAGAAGTGAGTGAAGTCACCTTATTCACATCTCTCATAATTTTACACATTTGCATAAGATTTCCACCTCGCTCTTCTACACTGTCAAGAGCTTTTCCTATCGCTCCCTATGAAGCACACCATTGGTTTCTGTCAACATCCTTGTAAGTTTCTTTTGCACTCTTTCCAATTGAGTAAGATCCTTCATCTAACAAGGTCCCAAAACAGCAAATAATACCTCAAGGGCGGCAATAGCAACATCGTGTACAACTACAATTTAACTTTCCAGTTTAATACTCAATGCTCTGAATGAGGAGGACCAGCCTGCCAAAAGCCTTTTTTCGCTCCCCTGTGTAGTCGTGATTCCCCTTTCAGAGAACCGTTCAATCTTACACCAAAGTCCCTCTGTTCTCCTTCAGTCCTTAGGCGCTACCATTCACCAGGAAATTCCTGCCTTGATTTTCCAAAACACAGAGCTTCACGCTTCGTTAAGCTCAACTTCATTGCCAATTTTCTTGGCCAACTTCTGCAGGTAGTCAAGGTCTCATTGCATTTTCTGATAAACGTCCTCATTATCCACAGCGCCACCTATTTTAATGTCATCTCCAGAACTATGAATCATGCCTTGTGCTGTTGCACTGAAATTATTGATTCAGATAAGCAACAGCAATGGACCCAGATCCCCCGAGCGACACCAGCATTCAAAGGCTTCCAGACCAACAACCATATACTCTGCTTCCGACCATCAAGCCAATTGTGTATCTAATTTGCCACTCCCTCTGGATTCCACAGCAACTTACCATGTAAACATTCTCTTGGGCCTCACTGAAATTCATGTATACTGTGCCTACCCTCATCAAGCTTCCTGGTCATTTCATGAAAGAACTTGAACAAAGTTATGAGACATGATTTTACACGCACAACACCATGCTGATTACTCTGGATCAAACCCTGTCTTTCGAAATGTATCTATATACAATCCTTAAGAATCTTCTCAAGTAACCTGTGTCCGACAGATGTTAGGCTCACTAACCCAAAGTCCTCAGGCTTTTCTTCGCAAATTATCTTGAACTTTATTGCCAGAATATCGGGAAAAGCAGCAATTAACATTTTGATAACATTGGTGATCAATACGCTATTTTCCAATGCAATGTTCAATGCAGGAAGTCATTTTGATAACAGGAATGTTACTAACGCAACCCTAAATTTAAATGAAGGCAGAAGAGAACGTGTGGCAAAGTACAAATCAGTTAAACTTGTCATAATATGTGGGGAGTCTTTTGGAATCTTGTCGAAAGAACGTAATGTTTGATCTTTAGGAAGCAACAGCAAAATTGAAGGGCATAATAATTGAATTATGGGATGGAAATCAGAGCTACCATTTCTGTTATAACTGTTGGAAGGTATTTCTTGTAGCCAGATTTAAATGAGACTGGAAATGCAGGAGGCTGGAACAACACAGCAAGCCAGGCTGTCTGAGGAGGTGAGGAAAACGATGTTTCGTGTGTAATCCAATCACAGGTGTGGGGGTCGGTGAGGTCGGAGCTCCAGATGCAGGGAGAGTTGGAGCATCGTGGGGAAGCGCAGATAGGTGGAGGGTACGACCTTATTGGTCATGGGGAGGAATGAATCCGTTTGGTGGCAGGGAGCACGGGAAGGCGTTGGGAGGGGCCGACAAGATATTTGGGGAAAGGGGAGGGAGATTCTTTGAAATTGGACAACTCAATACTGTGTCCTACGGGATGTAGAGTGCCCCGGCGGAAGATGAGGCATTGTTTTTCCAATAATTGAGAAGCAGTGAATGTGGTACAGTTGAATACTCAGACGGATTGTTCAGGAACTCACATAGTGAGTGAGTGAATAAAATTGAAACAAAGGTTATTCAGAACGCCATACGTAAACAGAAAAGTAAAAGTAAGTTTTCCCTACATTTGAACGGAATTCGAATATGAAGTGCATGGTGTTTTGGTGAGACTGTACCTGGAATATTGCGGACAGTTGAGATGTCCTAACCTGAGAAAAAATTATAACGACCAAAGGAAGAGCGTGATGGGAATTTTCCAGATTAATCTCTCATGAATGCAACGTCTTCTGATGAAGAAACTCGATCTGTGATCTGTAGTGTTTCAAAGTATGACTGAAAGCGCCCATTTATTAAAGTTATAAACTTATTTCAAAGTATAGGAATGAATTCGAGAAAATACACACGGAGGAGACAGACTAACGAGGGGCACGGTCAAGCGCAGCAGTCAGGTTAAGTCATAATCCCAAACGTTTCCACATGTTCGTCAAGCTGAACATGATAACCAGGGAACAGTGAGGGCAAGATTGTGAAGTGGCAGTTATCCTGTGAAGCTGAAGAACATTAATCAATTGTTTCATGGATGCTTCACATTTCCTTTCTTCGTTGCATTGATTTTTAAATGGTAGAATTCTCGCCTGCCGTGTGCGACGCCCAGTTTCCTTTCCAGGTCAATGCATTGCTTACTTCAACCTTTTGGGCAGCACACGGCTCAGAGGTTAGCACAACTGTCTCACAGCATCAATGACTGGGATTTCATCCCAGCCTCAGGCGACTGTCTGTGTGGAGTTTGCACATTCTCTCTGAGTGATTTCCTCTGTTATGCTCTGGTTTCCCTGCACATGCTGGTTCAGTGAATTGACCATCCTAAATTGCCCATTGTATTCAAGGAGTTGTACAATAGCTCTTTAGTCAATGGAACTGAAACACAATAGTGATGCCGTGTGGGTTGATATGGACTTGTTGGGCCGAACAGCCTGTTTCCACACTATTGGGTTTCTTTGCTTCTATGAATGAGGATGCCGATATAGAATACCAGAAGATGGTCTGTTAACAACTTGAGCAGAATGATAGATAATGTGGGCAGGAACTGATTGCTTGGGCAAACATAAAATTAGACAATCTCCAAGCGCACTTGAGTTATATTTCAATAGTGATGGAGAGTCAAAGGAGGAAAGGACCTGACCCAAATTTTATTTTCTTGGAATATGGGTGTATGGGAGGTGCTACAGAACTAGAGAGTCGCTCATGTGGTCCCATTTTACAGGACGCATGGTGCATACAAACTCTGAAAATGTAGACGTTAGTATCAGAGCAGTTTTATGGAAAATGATGACGAATATAAGCCGCATAAATATATCGTTGAAAAAATATGTTGCGTTGTGCCCATCCTGTCCATGATTCTAGTGATGTTATATGCATAACATATGTCCCATCAGCCTTCTCATCTCCCAAGCAAACGATTCCAAGCAATCCTGTGTCTCTTAATTACTAACATGCTTCTTTTCAAAGAACATCATGATGAATTTCCATTGCACATTCTTCAGCGCGATTCCCTCTGGCTAGTAATGTGGCGACATATTGGCGTAACCAAAGACTTAGACAGTTCTTACAATCTTTGCTTCGACTCATAAACGTATGTCTATGTCAATGGTCCCCGACAGTAGTACACTGGAAAAGCGCAGCAGGTCAGGCAGCATCCAAGGAGCAGGAGATTCTACATTTCCGACATAAGCCCTTTTTCATAAATGACGAAGGTGTGCCAAGCAGGTTAAGATAAAAGGTAGGGAGGAGGGACTTGGTGGAGGGGCGTTGGGAATGCGATAGCTGGTAGGAGGTTAAGGTGAGGGTGATAGGCCAGAGAGAGGGTGGGGGCGGAGTGGTAAGGAAGAAGATTGCAGGTCAAGGGGACGGTGCTGAGTTCGAGAGTTGTGACTCAGATGAGGTGGAGGGAGGGAAAATGACGAAGCTGGTGAAATCTGCATTCACCCCTTGTGGTTGGAGGGTTCCTAGGCGGAAGATGAGTCGGTCTTCCTCTCGGCGTCGTGTTGCCATGGTCTGGCGATGGAGGAGGCCAAGGATCTGCATGTGCTTGTCGGTTTGGGAGGGGGAGTTGAAATTTTCCACCATGGGGTAGTTCGGTTGGCTGGTGCGGATTTCCCAGAGGTGTTCTCTGAAACAATCTGCAAGTGGGCAGCCTGTCTCCACAATGTAGAGGAGGCCACATCGGGTGCAGCAGATGCATAAATGATGTGTGTGTAGGTGCAGGTGAATTTGTGATGGATATGGAAGGATCCCTTGGGGCCTTGGAGGGAAGTGAGGGGGAGGTGTGGGGGCAAGTCTTGCATTTCTTGCGGTTGCAGTGGAAGGTGCCGGGAGTGGAGGTTGCGAAGGTGGGGTGTGTGGACCTGACGAGGGAGTAACGGCGGAAGTGATCTTTCTGGAATGCTGATAGTGGAGGGGAGGGAAAGATATCCTTGGTGGTGGGGTCTGTTTGGAGGAGGCAGAAATGACGAAGGATGATACGATGTATCTGGACGGATATGAAAGGTCCCTTGGGGCACATCATTCTCCACACACATCATTTACTGCATCCAGTGCACTCAAACATCTCTGGGGCACCCGCACCAACCAACCCAACTGTCCCGCAGCGGAACACTTTAACTGCCCCACCCACTCCGCCAAGGACATGCAGGTCCTTGGCCTCTTCCATCACCAGACCATGGCACAAGATGCCTGGAGGAAGACCGCCTCATCTTCCGCATCGGTACCCTCCAACCACAAGGGATGAATGCAGATTTCGCCAGCTTACTCATTTCCACTCCCCCCAGCTTATCTCAGTCCCAACCCTCGAACTCAGCAACGCCTTCTTGACCTGCAATCTTCTTCCCGGGACCTCTCCGCTCCACCCCCTCTCCTGCCTATCACACTCACCTTAACCTCCTTCCACCTATCGCATTCCCAACGTCCCTCCACAAATTTCCTCCTGCCGACCTTTTACCTTAACCTGCTTGGCACACCTTCCTCATTCATGGAGAAGGGCTTATACACGAAACGTCGAATCTTCTGCTCCTTGGATGCTGCCTGACCTGTTGCGCATTTCGAGAAGCACATTTTTGAGCTCTGATCTCCGGCATTTGCAGTCCTCACTTTCTCCAACAGTCGTATCCTGTCCAGTCGCATTCAGGGGTCTTTGGAGAAGCATCTCTCTTAGTTTTCGATTGTGCTACAATTCATTAAGTCCTCAATTGTTTGGTTTCTTCTTCCAAAGTGCAATACCTCAAATTTATTCGAGTTAAATTCCATCTGCCATTCATCTCTCATCTGACCATTCTACGAATATTTTCATGTCACAGAAAATCTTCCTTCTCACTGCCAACCCCGCACAGTTTCTGTGTCAACCACAACGTTATTTATCAAAGTCGCCCCACCCAGCCCACATTCATTCATGCACGACTCAGTGAAAACAATAATACCAGAGAACAATGACAGTTGGGAAGATACACGATGTGTTGGAATGTTGCCTTACTGCAGCTGTACAGGGCTTTGTGGAGACATCATCGTGAACATTGTGCAGTATTTAGAGCAGTTTTGGTCTCTTTATCTCATAAAGGATAAACCTAACATTGAATAAGTGCAGTGAACGATGATAAGACTGATCTCTCGTCTGATATGCTTGTTGTGAGGGCAGTACTTCGTTCAGCTGGGTCTGTATCACATGGAGTTTAGGAAAATAAATGAACCTCTCATTGAAATACATAAGACTCTGGCAGAGTGGCAGATTGGAAGCAGGCATGATCAGACTGGCACATATAAAACAACGGGCCACAGTATTAACGACAGAGAGGCTACTGTACTTGAGATGTTACTTATGTTTCCGCTCAGAGACTGTTGAACCTGGGCAACCATGTTACACATCAGCATGTGGAGACGAAAATGTAGAATAACATCAAGAATTTCTGCATGGTCGGAGAGCAGGAGTATGGTGCAGAGTTAATAGGATCAGCCAACATTATATTGACAGTGAGAAGAAAACAATGGACCAAAGGTTGAACTGTTGTCCCTTTTCTGTATTTCCTTGATTGTTTGTCGCATGAAGATATGTGTACAATATGTGGAAAAAAGGTGCATTGAAGCGATATTCGATCATTAAAAAAGATTGCGGGGTGGGAGAGGGGGAAGCATCAATAGGTTTATGAGTCAAATCTGACACTTTTTTATAGCCTGTGGGAAAGCTGTGTAAACGTTGTTATCAACTCTCGGATTTTGGAAAGGAGGTCTCTGCAGTTCGATAGAACTACATCTCATGTACGTTTTCTTATATTTAGGCTGGTACAGAGTTTAATCTGGCTTTACTGTTAAAAAATCTGGTGTGGTTTGACGCAATTGACTGTCTTACTTGGCCATTTCAGAGACCATTGAAGAGTCTATCACATATCTGTGTTTCTGGAGTCAATTTTTGATAAGACCTGGAAAGCTGGGCAGATTTGCTTCCTGAAAGCAAAGAGGAGGCGATGGCATAGTTGTGGTATCCCTAGATTTCTTTATATATATGGGGATAAAGGCAACGTTACACGGCCACAGGTTCGATACTCGCCAACATAGATGATTGTGTCTGAATTTAATTTTTAAAAATCGGAAGACCAACAAATCATTTTGAACTGTCGGGACACACGCATCTGGGTTATTGTTGTAAGTATTTATTTAATACTTAATGGCCATATTAAAAGTCCCAGCAATTCATTCAGTTATTTCAATCGTTACAAAGTCTCAAAGCAATGAAACCAGATGGATCACGGGACATCGATCTTGGCACTGTGAAAGAATGGCTGGACGTGTCCTGTGGACCCGACGAAGATTTCTGCGCAAACACAATTGAAAGAGCTGTCTCAAAGACAACTCAAGCAGCAACAGAAATGTCACAATCACGCAATCATACCTGACAGAAAATATATTCACAGACAGCAAGGAAAACAAACCTGGACATTTCTTGTCTGAACAGCAGAGTTGGAGACACAGTGATATGCTGTCAGGAGGGAAGGGTTTGGGGAATTTTCAATATTGATGCTTGAACTCATGAGATGTCATGGATTCAGGTTAAACATGAGCAAGGATAGATCGAACTGATTATCAAATTGTGTCCTCGCTCCAAGTAAAGAATCAGTACTTCTTCATGTTAAGAAACAAATGTTAACAAAATTGTAAGCAATGGCATCCGGTTTAGATGTGGGGAACGCTTCCACTCATTTGAAAACCTATCAACTATTACCAGACAATAAATGTTCCCTTCGCTGGGCGTTAGTTCAATGAAATTCATCTGTAAATGTTGAAAAGGTTTTGGGGATGGGTGTCTGCTGCCTGACTCATCTGTATTCCCCTCCTTACATTATTAGTGACACTACCTTCACAAGATTTCTGGTAGTAATGAGTAAATCCCTTCCTGTATCAGTCTGACGAAATACTGTCATACATCCCAACATTTGACACATTGTCCTCACCCTGTGTCAGCTTGTCATAGAATGGAAATAATGATGGTGGTAGACAGGGTTTACCATTGGGGCTACACCATCCGCCTTCCATGACACTACATCCTGCTTTCGTCCACTCACGCTTTTCTTCCTGTGTGGCCAGTGACTGTAACTCCCGTATGTCTGCTTTTGGGTTACAATTCTTTTTCATACACATGGCAATCTGCTCACTTATTGGTTGCTGGGTTGCTGTTTTTGCTGCTGAGTCTGCCCTTGCATTGTCTTGAGAAATAAAATCATTTTTTTTTTATGTGGGCTTCACAGAGTGATTGATTTAGGCAACAGGACCGCCTCCAGGAGGTCAGGAATCAGGCCACAGTGTGTGATGGCCTTTCCAGTCTAGGTCAATTAGCCCCTGTGTTCTCACAGCGTTCTAAAATCGTGCACAACCGCGAAAGTATGTTGGTTATCGGTGTATATATGCACTGTCTTTCCCTCGGCCAATTGTTAGGCCTCAGGCAAGGCTATCAGCTCCACTGCTTGCGCTGATAGATGAGAAGGGAGTAATCGTGCTTTGACTATATCGTCGCTAGTCACTACAGCATACCCAACACTTTTCTGGTTCATCGCCTTGCTCCTGAATGCTGACTCGTCCGCAAAAACCCATATCTGGATTCTGAAGTGGTAAATTCTGCAAATCTAGTCTGGGGCTGCAAATTTCATTAGTTACAGCGACACAATCATGTGGGTCCCCGTCTCCTTCTGTGGGGAGACGGCTTGCTTGGTTAAGGACGTTACATCGCTTCATTGTAATGTTAGGCATCTCCAAGAGCACATCAGTATATCTGAGCTAACGTGCTGCTGCCATGTGTGCGGACCTTTGTTCAGAAATCAGCAAGGATAATGCATATGGGACCAGAAGGGTTAATTCATCGTAGCCAGCTATATCCCTGGACGCTACAACAGCTTTCTTGGCTGCAGCCACGGCGCGGAGTCATTTAGGCAATCTTGCCGCTATGGGGTCTAGTTTAACTGAAAAATAAGCTACCGGCCTCAATCTTCCCCCATGATCCTGTAGCAGCACAGATGTCATGCATCCAAACTTCCTATCCTCCGTTTGTACAAAAGGCTTGTTTGTCTTCGGAATTCTCAGCATAGGTGTAGTTTTGAGCGCCCTTTTTAATTTAACAAAAGCACTCTCGGACTCTGGGGTAACAGCAACGGACTCTGGTTCTGCAATCCTTAGACATGGGCTATGTAACTTAGGCGCACCTCAAGGATTGCGTAATGTGGGACAAACGTTGTAAAGTAGGATCACATGCCCAGAAAAGGTTAGTAATTGTTTCGAAGTGTGAGGGTTTTGAATTTTCTGGATTGCTTGAACGCTGTCTTGACCAAATGCCTCGCCTTGCTTATATATTAATTGACCTAAGAAGTTCACATGTTGTTGCACAAAATGTAGCTTTGCGTGACTGGTTTTGTGCACTTGCCTTGCTATATGGCAGATCAACGCAAGAGGATCCTTCTCACGTTGTTCCTTTGATGGTGCCGCTGTCAAGCAATCATCTACATACTGCAAAAGCACTGACGCCGGAGTTAGAGCAAGAGTCTCCAGACTCCTGCGTAGAGCCTCATTATATAAGGTGGGGGCATCAGAGTAACCTTGACAAAGTTGTGTAAAGGTATATGACTTCCTTTGAATGAAAAAGGGAACCAGAATTGATTATCTGGGTGCACAGGTACACTAAAGAAGGCATTTGCTAAATCCACAACAGAGAACCGTTTATGGTCTGGTGGAATTTGAGGCAATACAGTATAGGGGTTGGGAACATTTTGGGCGTGCGGGACAACAGAGCTATTGACTGCCTGCAGGTCTTGAACAAACCTCCATTCTCCGGTTCACAGGGAATGTATGCCTTTTTCACCAGAAAAATGGGGGATCGCACTGGTGAGTTTTCAGAGCGGGTTATCACTCGAGCCTTTAGGACGGATTCAAAGAATGGAGTATTTCCATCTATGGCTTCGGGTTTAATGGGTGTTATGCTCAGTCGGCATCATTTTTAATCTTGGGTCTGAGACTTCTATCTTAGGGTAACGCCAGGCTATGCCCCCAAGGCTTTTCACGGTTAGTGGGTGTTACCAGGATTTTCCTATCTGCCTGAGTTAGCCAATTTTGTTCTTCTTATGTGTCCGCACATCTGCATTGAACCAGTTTCTGTGTGGGCAAATCGTCCCTGAAGACCCAACCTTTCGTTCTTTGTACCTTTAGCCCCCAAGGTCCCATATCCTGCCAGCTGCTACCAGACGCCTTCGCCAGTGACATATAAGGAGGGGAAACTTCCACATCAAAAATATATGGTCTTCTTGCTGTTACATCTGCCTTAGGTAAGTTCACACTGGCTGCACATCTGTGATCAATCCCATAAAAATCGCACAACAACTGATCAGGATTAACCATTCTCCTGAACCAATCCTTCTCATATAGTTCGTCTTTGCCATCACGTTGTATGTGTGCTGTGCAGAGCAGCTTATATCCAGCAATAGAATCGGCGTTAATAGGATTAATATTGCTGCTTGTTTCCAGTGTGAGTGAATCGCTCACTGAACGTGTCACCCCCCTGGCTTAATCGCCACTCACATATACACATCAGGAGTCGTGGGTCATACTTCACAGCCTGTACTGGTCAATCCTCCCGTTGAATTACCTGCAATCTCGTCAGAATACTGCGAAAGTCCAACCCCAGTCTCCCTATGAGATCCCGACACAGCAGATTTTGAGTACAAAATTCCGAAAACAGGAAGGAGAATTGGAATGTTTCCCCATTACTAGTTTTGTCCAGTAGGGGTGCGGAAAATCTGTCCAGCACCTCGACTCCTGATGCACCCATTCTGTTCAGGAACCTTTCACTCATCTTTATTTACGTCGATTGTATAAATTGGCTTAATTTAAGGACTGAGTTAGTTGCCCCTGTATCTACCAAAAAGGTAACTGATTTCCATTCCAGGTATAATATAGAGGTACACATCGACTGAGATGTATTATTGTGATTATGAACAGACTGTCCACTTTTTGCAATCTCACCGCTCAACATCGAGGTTGGACGTGTCTCAGTGCCCGTCACATTAGGAGAAGAGATTAGTATAAACGAATCCTCATTTGAAGCATAAGGGAAAGGGGCTTACCGGGACCTTGTGGGCTGCCCACCTAAACCTCAGCCTTTCCCTGTCAGTCACCCTGCTGTCCAGCCTCCAGGGCCGATTGAAGCTTTCTGTGTGGGCACTGTCTCGCCCAGTGATCCATTGGTCTGCAAACAAATGACCCGCCAGATCAACCTCTGCCCGCGCCTCTTCTACGACCTAATCCGCTTCATCTTCAGCGACTTCTACCTCTGCCTCTCTCTCTTCCTGCAGTACCTCCCTTCAACGGCTGGGTGAAAATTTGCATCATAGTAAGCAGAGCTTTATGTGCTTGCTGTTCCATCTTGAGTTTCCGTTTCTCCTTGTCTTGGATAAGCAATTTTTCAGCATGTATCGCATGTTGTTCTATCAAATACAGCTTTCCCGTGTCCCAGGTAGTACATGTGTCTTTTACCATTTTTCGTTCGTTTGTCCTTCATTCCATTGATGAAGATGTTCCTCAAGTGGGCCTCATATGCCTTGATTTCTGCCACCGTTACGTCGTCGGGTGGTCTCAGACCACTATGGGCATTATGGACTTCAGTGAGATGCGTAAGTTACTGGGACACTGTCTCACCTTTCCGTTGTTGACACATTGCTATTTTGGTGGTGTCCATTCGCACTGGGAATGCCTCCCTACAGGCGGTTGCCAGTGCTGCAACGAAAACATTAAAGTCTCCGTTCTGCTCCGCTTGCGAGTTGGCTACTCTGGCATGGACATTTGCGGCTGGCCAGTTATACTTGATTTTCGTGGCATTGGTGCCTAGTTTTCATCCCAGGAGACGTCTCATCTCATGTGACGTGGGATGGAACTCAGGACAAAACTTTGTCACTTATTTGGCGAACTGAGTACCTCCAACCTCGCGTGAGTCAGGCAAATGCCCACAGGCACTTTCCAGATCCTTCATGGTCTATGGCCGGTGGACCAACACTGGATACCCTTCTTGACCTGCAACTTCAACCATTGGGGCTGAAACAGAACTTCCTGTTTGGATTGTTATACGCCAGTACCCTCAGTGTCTGACTCATCATCCGCCGGACGTGATCACGACCAGGCCCTGTTCACGATCACCTCCTTCTTTTGAGCTTCTTGCTTCAATTGGTTGTGGGTACGGCATGCGATGGTTGATTCAGCAGACGCTGAGGTGGTGGCCGCTGACGTGGATCGTTCGCCAGGTGTATCTCTTAGGGGGGTTGATGGTCTCGGAGCGTAGTCATCAAGGATGGAATCAGAAACATACTTAAGACACTGTACAGCGTCGTTAGTGTGGTTTGCGCGCGCGTCTGCATGCGTGCTGGTTTTTGTACGTGGATTTGATCTATCACTTACTTGAGATTTCCTTTCTCTGATGTCAACCTCAGCCTTCCACATATTATAAGCACTCCAAGTGACAAATTCTATTTTTTCCTTCCTTTTCTCCTTCTCTCTCTCTCCTCCAACATCGAACTTAAGATTACAAGCTGTCTTTTATTAAATCTTCCTCCCTCTGTAAAACCACATTCCTTGATCCACAATTCTAATGGCTTTACAGACTCTGGGCCGTAATTATAAAGCATGTATTGTATTTTTGGTTGGCCATTTCAAGTACTGTGGGGACGCTCCTTTTGTTTGCTCTTGCCGGAGCCCATTTTTAGTGTAACTGCCAAAGTGTTCAGCTCTCTCTCTCTCATGCGGTATTGTTACAGAACATAGAGCATAGAACATTACAGCGCAGTACAGGCCCTTCGTCCGTCGATATTGCGACGCCCTGTCATACTAATCTGAAGCCCATCCCCGTTGCACTATTCCACGTACGTCTATATGCCTGTCCAATGACGACTTAAGTGCACTCAAACTTGGCGAATCTACTAACGTTGCAGGCAAAGCATTCCATGCCCTTTCTACTCTCTGAGTAAAGAACCTACCTCTGACATCTGTCTTAAACCTCTCTTCCCTCACTTTAAAGTTGCGTCCCCTAGTGTTTGACGTTCCCATACTTGGAGGAAGGCTCTCCCTGTCCACCCTATCTAACCCTCTATTAAGCCACCTCTCAACCTTCTTCTTTCTAACGAGAGCAGCCTCATGGCCTGCAGCCTTTCCTCGTAAGACATTCCTTCCACACCAGGCAATATCCTCGTAAATCTCCTCTACACCCTTTCCAAAGCTTCCACATCCTTCTTATAATGCGGTGACCAGACCTGTATACAATACTCCAAGTGTAGGCCGGACCAGAGCTTTGGACAGCTGCAGCATAACCTCCTGATTGTGGAACTCAATCCCTCTTTAAATATAGGCCAAAACACTGTCTGCCTTCGTAACAACCCTGTCAATCTGGGTGGCAACTTGCAGGGAAATGTGTCCATGGACAACGAGATCTCTCTACTCATCTGCATTCCCACCATTAGCCCAGTATTTTGCATTCCGAATACTCCATCAAAGTGTGTCACCTCACACTTGTTCACATTAAACTCCATTTGCCTCCTCTCAGCCCAGCTCTGCATCCTATCTATGTCTCTCTGCAACCTACGACATCCTTCATCACTATCCACAACACCACCGATTTAGCCTCGTCCACAAACTTACTAACCCACCCTTCTAAGCCCTTATTCAGGTCATTTATAAAAATGACGAACAGCAGTGGACCCAACACCGACCCTTGTGGTACGCCGCTCGTAACTGGACACCAAGATGAACATGTTCTATCAACTACAACCCTCTGTTTTCTTTCAACAAGCCAATTACTGATCCAGACTACTATGTCTCCCACAATCCCATTACTCTACATTTTGTATAATATCCTACTGTGGGTAACGGTATCGAACGCCTTGCTGAAATCCATACACACCACCTCAACCGGTTTACTCTCATCTACCTGTTTGGTCACTTTGTCAAAAAAACTCAATAAGATTCGACAGGCACGATCTACCCTTCACAAAGCCGTGCTGACTGTCCCTGATCAGATTATTCTTATCTAGATGATTATAAATCATATCCCTTATAATATTTTCTAACACTTTGCCAACAACTGAAGTGAGATTCACTGGTGTATAATTACCAGGGTTGTCTGTACTACACTTTTTAAACAAGGGAACCACATTTGCTATCCTCCAGTCCTCAGGCACTGTTCCTCTAGACAATGATAATTTGAAGATCAATGCCAACAGCTCGGAAGTTTCTTCCCTTGCTTCCCCGAGGATCCTAGGATAGATACCATCCAGCCCAGGGACTTGTTTATTTTCACATTCTGCATTATTTCTAATACCTCTTCCTTGAGAACCTCAATCTCTTCTAGACTAGATGCAAATATGTTTGTATCTTTCTCGCCAACATTTTCATTTTCTATAGTAAACACTGCCGAAAAATATTTATTTAGTGCTTCCCCTATCTCCTCTGACTCCACACACAACTTCCCATTATTATCCTTGATTGGCCCGAATTTAACTGTCGTCATTCTTTTATTCCTGACATACGTATGGAAATCCTTACGGTTAACCGTGACCCTATCCGCCAATTACTTCTCATGTTTCCTCCTGGCTCTGCTGAGGTCTCTTTTTTAGGTCTTTCCTGGCTTTCTTGTAACCCTCAAGCATCCTGAGTTTTCACATTTTGTCCTAGCATAATCCTTCTTCTTCTTCTTGACCAAAGATTCCACTTCCTTAGTAAACCACGGCTCACGTGTTCTGTATCTTCCTCTCTGCCTGCCAGCTGCATACGTATCGAGGACACACAGGAGCTTTTCCCTGAATAAGCTCCACATTTCTAATGTGCTCATCCCCTGCAGTTTCCTTCCCCATTCTATGCTTCTGAAATCTTTCCAAATTGCATTGGAATTTCCCTTAACCCAGCTGTAACTCTTGATTGGTGGAGTACACCTATCCCTTTTCATCACTAAAGTAAACCTGACAGAATTGTGATCGCTGTCTCCAAAGTGCTCACCTACTTCCAAATCTAACACCTGGCCAGGCTCGTTGCCCCGTACTAAATCTAAAGTGACGTCGATCCTTGTATGCCTCTCGACATACTATGACAGGAGGCCCTCCTGCACACACTGGACAAAAAACTGACCCATCTATAGTACTCGCACTGCAGGACCCCAGTCAATATTGGGATAGTTGAAGTCCCCCATGACAACTACCCTGCCTGTCTCACTGCTATCGAAAATCATCTTTGCTATCTTTTCGTCTACATCTCTGGGACGACTTGGAGGCCTATAGAAAACTCCCAGCATGGTGACTTCTCCTTTCCTGTTTCTAACCTCAGCCCATACCACCTCAGGTTACGACGACCCAAACATCCTTTCTACAACTGTAATATTGTCTCTGATCAAAAATGTCACACCTCTCCCTCTTTTACCATCTTTTCTGTTCTTACTGAAAAATCTGAATCCCGGAACCTGCAACAACCGTTCCTGTCCCTGCTCTATCCATGTCTCCATAATGGAAACAACATCGAAGTCCCAGGTACCAAGCAACGCTGCCAGTTCACCCACTTTATTTCGGATGCTCCTCGCGTCCAAGTAAACACACATCAAACCAGTTTCTCGCTTGCCAGTGTCAGATCTTTAATTTTGAAACTCCCTACTCTCATCCTCCTCTGTACCTGTCCGACTATTTGGTTTCCCATCCCCCTACTGTATTAGTTTAAATCCACCTTAATAGCTTTTGCGAATTTCCCACCCAGATTTGGTGCACCTCTTGTTTAGATGAAGACCAACCTGCTTGTAGAGGTCCCACCTACCCCAGAAAGAACTCCAATTATTCAAAAACCCGAAACCCTCACTCCTGCACCATCCCTGTAGCCACGTGTTCAACTCCTTTCTCTCCCTTTTCCTCACCTCACTAGCACATGGCACGGGCAGCAAATAGAGAAAACAACTCTGTTTGTCCTAGCTCTCAGCTTCCATCCTAGCCCGCTGAATTTCTACCTCAAGTCCCCATCTCTCTTCCGACCTATGTCGTTGGTGCCAATGTGGACCATGACATGTCGCTGCTCTCCCTCTCCCCGAAGTATCCCAAAAACATGGTCAGAGACGTCACGGACCCTGCCACCCGGGAGGCAACACACCAACCGTGAGTCTCTCTCGTCCCCACAGCTCCCCCTATCTGTCCCCCTAACTACCAAGTCACCAATGACTACAGTTCTGCTCCTTTTCCCCTTCCCTTCTGAGCAGCAGGTATCCCACTGCTTTCCCCTGGTAAGTCATCCCCTCCAACAGTATCCAAAACGGTATATTTATTGTTGAGGGGAATGGCCACCAGGGATCCCTGCACTGCCTGCCGGTTCCTTATCTGTCCCCTAACTATCACCCATCTGTCTTTTTCTTTTATCTGGGAAGTGACTACATGTCTTTTCCCTTTGACTGGCTTTCTTACCTCCGGAGGTCCCCTCTCGCATCGGACAAGTCCGCCCCAATGCCGTGGTTTTCGAAACCAAGAAACCACGTTTCCAGTACGCCTTAGGTGAGTCCAACTCAGACAGTTGTGGCTACAAGTCTATAACCACCTATAAAAGTGCTGTCTCATAAACACTCTAGAGACGGCTATCCCCTTTCCTTGGGTTTTGCTCTCGTACATCGCGAGAGTTCACTGAACCCTGTTCCTGTTGTATGTATTTCTTAGAATGAGTCTCCATGTAGGATTAGTTTAGCCACGACTCTTACCCCGACTCGATTCAATTCGAACGATGGCGCTTGGGCGATCGACACATTCTCTGTCCTCTCACGCATAAGGGCCAATTCAGTGCTCGATATGAAGAGAAACTGTCGCCTTGTAGCGGGATGAGCCCCCAAGTTAACTGTCGTGGAAATTAAATTGACTTGACTCACTATTAGCAAGGGCAAAGAAAGGAACTTTATTTAAATTCTGCAGAATTAAACCCAGTACAGTCACCTCAACGCCTCAATGTCAGGGTTATCTGAGCATTGTTCAGATACTTGCCTTATACTGATACTTATCACACACTCATGGGCAAAGACTGGGAAAACCCAAGTTGTTATTGTCTCAACCCCTGGTCTTGGACATAACAGTTCTTAAGCTTTCACTGTGTCCGACTGTTGCAAGGTGGAGTTGAATGTTTACAAAACTGAAACAGAGACAAGCTGACTGCAAACCTCACCAAAGTGTTGTTTACAAAGGTCAGCACAGCAGTAAATGTTAGAAAAGCATTGTCTTTCAAATTTCACAGTAAATGGATAATTTTCCATTACAGTAACTAAAAGGATCCATGAGGGCACACCGGTAGATCTCATCTATATGGACTTCAGTCAGGTGTTCGACAAGGTTTCCCATGGGAGACTGATTAGCAAGGTTAGATCTGAAGGAATACAGGGAGAACCAGCCATTTGGATACAAAACTCTGAACGGTAGAAGGCAGAGAGTGTTGGTGTAGTGTTGCTTTTCTGACTGGAGGCCTGTGACCAGTGGAGTGTCAAAAGGATCAGTGCTGGGCCTTCTACTTATTATTTGGATGTGAGCATAAGAGGCATAGTCAATAAGTTTGCAGATGACACCAAAATTGGACGTGAAGTGGACAGCAAAGAAGGTCACCACAGATTACAACAGGATCTTGCTCAGATCGGCAAATGTGCTGAGAAGTGGCAGGCGGAGATTAATTCAGATAAATGCGCGGTGCTGCATTTTGGGAAAGCAAAGCTCAGCAGGACCTTTCCACTTACCGGTCAGGTCATAGGGAGTG
This sequence comes from Chiloscyllium punctatum, assembly GCF_047496795.1. NCBI lineage: Eukaryota > Metazoa > Chordata > Chondrichthyes > Orectolobiformes > Hemiscylliidae > Chiloscyllium > Chiloscyllium punctatum. The sequence goes on from NC_092773.1 coordinate 31,269,853, forward strand.
TTGCTGAACAAAGAGAATATGGAGTGCAGGTTCATAGCTCATTGTAAGTGGAGTCGCTGGTAGATTGGATAGTGAAGAAGGTGATTGGCATACTTTGCTTTATTGGTCAGAATATAGCGTCCATTTACTGGCTGTCCAGGACCTTGTTTAGGCCGCTTTCGGAATATTGCATGCAATTCTGGTCTCCTACGTATCGGAAAGATGTTGTAAAACTTGAAAGGGGCCAGAAAAGATTTACAAGAACGTTGCCAGCGTTGGACGATTTGAGCTTTTGGAAGAGGCCGAACAGGCTGGGGTTGTTTTACATCGAGTGTTGGAGGCTGGGGGGTGACCTTACGGAATTTTACAAAGTTATGACGGACATGGATAGGTAAAAATAGCCAAAATACATTCCTGGGTGGGTGTGAGTCCACAATTAGAGGTCATAGATTTAGGGAGAAAGGTTAATGATATAAGAGTGATCAAAGAGACAACGTTTTCCCGCAGATGGTTGTACGTGTATGGAATGACCTGCCAGAGCAAGTGGTTGAGGCTGGTACAATTGCAACATGTAAAATGCATTTGGAAGAGAATATGAACAGGAAGGGTGAGGAGGGATATGGGCTGGGTGCTGGCAGGTGGGACTAGGTTGGGTTGGGATGTCTGGTCGGCATCGACGGCTTGGACCGAAGGGCTAGTTTCCTTGCTGGACATCTCTATGACTGTACGGCTAGTTCACCACAGTTCACACCAGATGGCCAACTTTCCAAAGACCGCAATTTCCCCTCCCACGTGGTTGATGAAGCTCTCCTATGCATCTCATCCATTTCCGGCACCTTCACAATCGAAACACACCCCTCCAACCCCAAAACGGGCAGAACCTCTCTGGTTATCACCCTCCACCCCAGCTACCGTTTGCAGTCAACGTACAGCCTTCGACATTTCTGCCACCTTTAAACAGAACCCAACACCAGAGATATATTAGTCTGCTCACTCTTAACCGTTTGAAAGGAAGTCTATTCCTTCCGCTACTCTCTCGTCAGGATCACTCCCACGCCAATATACCCAAACATCCAAGCCGCTTCCTTTGCCACTGCAGGAATTGCAAAACCTGGGCCCACACATCCCACCAACCAGGGTCCAAAGCCAGAAAGCAACCTTCCACATCCATCAGACTTTCACCTCCATTTCCATACATGTCAGTTACTGTATTCATTGCTCCCGAAGCAGTCCCCTATACATTTCGCAGACAGGATGCTGACTCGAAGAGCACTTCAGTGAACACCTGCAGGACACCTGCACCGGCCGCGTCATTGCCAAAAACTTCCATTACCCTCCCATTCCACCGAGGACATGCCGCTCCTGGGCCTCATCCATCGCCACTCACTTCCCACCCGACTTTGTAGAAATCACACCTCATCTTCAGCCACGGGAACCACCAGCCCAATGGCATCAATGTGGACTTGACTGTCATGACTTGTCATACCTGTCTATGCTGCTTCCCACTTATCCGCCCACTCTTCCTTGTGACCTATTACCACTCCCCCACTTCCATCCACCTTTTTTACTCTCAGCTGCCTTTCCCCAAGCCCCACGCACCTGCCATTTAATCTCTCCAACCCCGAGGCTCAAACCCTCAACCCGAATGAAGGGCATTTGCTGAAATGTCGATTTTCCTTCTCGTCCGAATGCCTTAACTGCTATCCTTTTCGAACAACACATTCCCAACTAATCTCCAGGATCTGCACTTCTCCCTTTCTCCTGTGTAAATGAAGCTGTCTTTTGAGTTGAAATAGAAAGCTTCATTCTATTTGTGTATTGGACCCTCTGTCCGCCCACAAATCTCAGGCATGAGATCTGACCTTGTTCTTGATTGCAGATGCTGCTTTTCATGCACTGTTTTAATTCTGACTGTTTTCTCGATTCTGTACCTTCAGTCTGAAGGTGATGACCGATCAACTGTGCATTAGCAGAAATTAAGTGAACTTTCCCACGTACCAAAGAATCATCACATTACTTTTGATTCCTACAAGACTTCACTGTGCAAGAAACAGAAAAGAACACCTTTAGTAACTTAAGATCAGTTGAGTTGAAGAATCCCAATCTTTAACTGCTGCGGACAGATCGACTCGACCGTCCTTCTCCTGAGGAGTGTCGTGAGTTTATAAAATCATCATACACAGATGCATAAGTTTCAATCAACAAATCAAACATTGTTGTAAAATTTTGCACCCTTTTTATTCACTTGTGTCCGAATTGTGGACAGTTCTTAATCATCCCAATCAAAGTGTGCAGACTCTTCCTGATAATCTTCGCTGCATTCCTGCCGATTCCTTGTGAGAATGATTTCTCTCCTCACTGGTTAAAGATAGTTCCCTACGGGAGAGAGTGTCACTGTATCGATGATGTCAAAATGCAACCCGATTCTCAGGGCCACATAAATCGTTTCATGTCAGGCGGTTCCTCAAAGAGTAACATGCATTTAGGACCCACTCCAGTGCAGGTTCACAGTGAATTCACCCGTTCTTTATTTCACAGAAAACAAATCATATCAGCACCTTTACTGAAAGCTAAACATTGTGGTATATTCGAAATTCCAGGTGCATTTATTAAAATGAATGTCTGCCACAACATCTGGCTACGTGGCCCTGGTCTGATTGGTCGTGAAGAGATTATCAAATGTAACTTTCGAAAACACGATTTATTAGCGAGCAATCGAAATATCTCCAAATAAGCAAATCATCTTGTTCAAATCATCTCAACTTGCTAGACTTTAACTGCGACCTAGGGGGATATTACATTCGAAGGTTCTCCTGAAGTACATCAGTGACGAGTTATTTGATTTTGATTGTCACTCTGAATAACTGTTTCATAACGTTATTTGTAAAACTGGAAGCTCCTTGGTAGATTTTAACTTGCTTGTTTATTGGGATTGACCTTTGTTCTAAACACAGCCAATATGACCTAAGACTCCTGTGCTCCACCACACTTTCAAGAATCCCTTAATCCTGGATTCTGCATTGAAATTCGCTCTTCCAAAGTGAACGACTTCACAATTGTTCGGGTTTAACTCCACCTGCCATATATCAGCCCAGTTCTGCAACCTCGCAATGTTCCATTGCAATCCACAACAGCCGAATACACTATCGACAATTCCACCATACTTCATGTCATCGGAAAAATTACTACGTCAACTCTCTTCTACCTCATCAAACTCATTTATAAAATTCGCAAAGAGCAGAGCCCCCCTAACCAATCACGACGGACTTTCACTGGACACTGAACTCCAAGATGGTCCAATAATCTTCAGTGTACACTTGATGGTCACTGTTATTGAGGATTTTTAATGTCATTAATTAAGCCTGCTAAAGTTAACGTTAACAGATGAAAATGAACTGAGTATCCTGCATTCCTTTGCCGCTTTCTAAAGTTCAGGAAATACTCCTGTCTCTAATTTATTCTCCTGTATTAAAGCAAAAAGGCTTTCATGGTGAAGGAAGAAACGGAAATCAATTTTTACATCGTATAGTTTTATTGAAGGATTGAAGCATTTCATATCTGTCCCTCATGACTCTGTCAGTTCATGGCTCGTTATATATTCTCCACTCATTAATACGTTTACTCATCATTGGATAAAATTAACAGATGTAGTCAGTGTTACTAAAACATTTATCATCGCGCAGCTGCCAAGATGTCTCAGCAGGTCGGATGATTGTTTGAATCGCTTCCATCACGAGGAATGAATGAATTGCTTCTCCCCGATGTGAACCCACCGTTGCCTCAGCAGCTTGAACGCCTGAGAGTATCCTTTCCCACACACACAGCATTATTCATAGAGAGTGATGCAAGTATAGAATAAGTTGCCAGAGGGAGAGGGAGAGGTTGGTAGAAGTACAAAGTTTACAATGCATCAAGATTGGTAAATAAGTAGGAAGGGTTGAGAGAGTTATGTGTCAAATACTGACAGATGAGATGAGAGTTATTTATGATATATTATCAGAGTGGACAAGTTGGACTGAAGCATCTGATTCTGTGCTTTCAATTTCTATGACTCTCTCTCTCTCTCTCTCTCTCTGTCATGTCTTGCTGCGATCTGCCCTCAGTTCAGACAAAGAGCTGGGATTGTGGAAAGTGGATAGCTCCTACTTCTAACCATTTTTACCCAATCATATCCCTGGGAGTGGATAAACTGAAGTCTACTCCAGTACTGGCAGACTTCGAGATAGTTCTATGCAATGGAGGTGTGTTTGAGGAAGACGTGGAGGGTGTGAGAGACGGAGAGTGGGAGAATGTGGGTGAAAAACATGGTGAGGTTGTGTAAGACAAAAAAAGAATGATGTATGTGGCCAGACAGGCAGCGTATGTGTGACAAAGACAGGCAGGATGCGTGTGTCCTCAAACATGAGAGAGGTTTTAGATAATGTATTTATGTTCGGACTTGCCATTGAATGATTTGATAGACGGTTTGCATATCCAGCTGACATTTGATGTTTTATTCTGGCAATATTAGCATGAAATATTTCATATACAATCCCTCAGTACTGTCACTCCGACAGCACTCACTCACCCCACACTGAACGGGCGACGATGGTACTTACTCAGCACTGACCCTGCGACAGTACCCTCTCGCTCAGTACTGACACTACAACATTACCTGCTCCCTCAACACTAACCCTCTGACAGTGCCCACTCCCTCAGCATTGATCCTGTTACAGTTACCGGTCCTTCAGCACTAACCATCTGAGTCTATCTGCATCCTCATCCCTGATACTCTGACAGCGTCAGCTCCCACAGCAATGAGCCTCCAAAAGCGCCGCTCTTTCAGCACTAACTTTTTGTGTTGGAAAGGGAAAGCACCGTTTCGTTTCTCTGGCGCTCCGACAATGCATGCTGTCTTTCTCTGTCATTGGAGCCTTGTCCTGGTGCACTATTTTACTCACTTGCACAGTGTTCAGAAGATTTGAAGTAACCAAAGATATCTTCCGTGACTTCCTGCGCCAAATGATAATAATCTCCTGCGAGTTAAGGAAACAGAGCGAGGTGAGCTGAAAAACTATTTGTCCTTATCAACTTTGATGAATTCCTGTGTCATACTCAACACAGGTCCAAAACCTACGGCCAGACTTCCTCTTACTAACAGTCACAGGCAATAGTGGATTTGGTACTAGGTAATCGATAGGCCAGGGGTTACATTTGGATGCAGGTGGGCAACATCGTGATCGCAAAACCAATTCGGTTACGTTCACTTGAGCAATAGAAACGGATAGTTGCATACTGCAGGGAAAGTCTTATGGCTGACGGAAAGGCAATTATCATGCGATTTTGCAAGATTTAATAAAACAGGATGTGGAAGGAAACAGATGGGATGACCACAATTGAAATGTGGAACGTACGCAAGGAACTGCTATTGCACGGACTTTATGAGTATGTACCTGTCAGACGTGAAGGAAGTTGTCGAGCGAAGCAGCCGTAGTTTACTAAAGAAGTTGAAGCTCACGTCAAGAGAAAGAATGAGGCTTATGTTAGCGCTTGACATGAAGGCTCAGTTAGGGCGATTGAGAGTTGCAAGTTAGTTCGGAAAGACCTGAACAGAGAGTCCAGCAGAGCCAGGGGAGGATATGAGAAGCTGTTTGCGGATAGAATCTTAGAAAACCCTAAATATTTCTACGTGTATATGGGGAATAAAAGAATGACGACAGTAAGATTATGACCAATCAAAGATAGTGAGGAATTGTGTGTGGAGTCAGAGGAAATAGGAAGGCGACAAATGAATAACTTTCGTTCGTATCCATACTGAATTAGATCAACGTTGTCGAGGAGAATCCGAGAAGCAGGCTCTTAGACTAGATGGGACTGAGGTTTACACGGAGGACCTGTTAACAATTCTGGAAGGTGTGAAAATAAGTAAGTCCCCAGGTCAGATGGGATCTATCCAAGGATTTCCTGGGAAGCGAGGGAGGAGATTGCAGAGCCTTTGCCTTTGATCTTTATTTGGTTATTGTCAACAGGAAGATCACTCGAAGATTGGAGGAAAGCAGAAGTTGTTCCCTTGTTCAAGAAGGGTAATACAGAGGACCCAAGTAATCATAGACCAATAAGCCTTACTTCTGTTGTATGAACAAATTATGGAAATGATTATGAGAGATAGGATTGACAATCATTCAGCAAACAACAATTTGATTTCAGATGGTCAACATGGTTTCGTGAGTTTTTTGAGAAGGTGCCCAAACATGTGGAGCAGGGTAGGGCACTTGACGTGGTGTACATGGACGTCTGTACAGCCTTTGATAAGGCTGTTGGAGAAAATGAGGAGGCATGGGATAGACGATGATTTCGCAGGTTGCATTCGAAACTGGCTTTCTGTTAGAAAGCAGCAAGTGGTGGCTCATGGAAAATATTCAGACTGGAGTCCGGTTACGAGTGGTGTGGCACAAAGATCTATTTTGGGACCACTGTTGTTTGCCGTTTTCATAAATGACTAAAATGCAGGCATATGTGGATGGGTTAGTAAGCTTGTGGATAACACTAAAGTTGGTGGAGTAGTGGACAGTGTGGAAAAATGTTGCAGTTTGCTGGGGAGCTCGTATAAACTGCAGAGTTGGTCTTAGAGGAGGCAAATAAAGTTCAATGCATCTACATTTGAGGTGATTCACTTCGGGAACATCGGCAGGAAGGCAGAATACTGAGTTAATGGAAAGATTCTTGGTAATGTGGATGTGCAGAGGGATCTTGGAGTTTCCAGCCAGGTTGATAGTGCTGTTAAGAAGCCATACGTTGTGTTAGGTTTCGTTGGTAGAGGATTGAGTTCCTGAGGCATAATGCTATGCTGCTACTATACAAAACACTTGTGTGGCTCCACTTGGAATATTTTTTACTGACTGGTCGCCCCATTCAAGGAAGGATGTGGAAGCATTGGAAAAGTTGCAGACGAGATTTAACAGGATATTGGCTGTTCTAGAGGGAAAGTCTTATGAGTAAAGTCGGAGAGACTTGGGTCTGTTCTCATTGGAAAGAAGAACACGAAGAGCGGATTTGACACAGAGTTCCAAGATGATAAGAGGATTAGATAGGGTAGACAGGGGAAGTCTTTTTCTTAGGATGATGAAGTCAGTTTGTATGGGTGGTCATAAATACAAACTGAGGGGTTACAGATTTTAGCCAGATGTCAGAGGCAGGTTCTTTGCTCAGAGAGTAGTAAGGACGTGGAATTCCCTGCCTGTCGATGTAGTTAGCTCAGCCACATTAGGGAGATGTAAACAATTCTTGGATAAGCACATGGATAATGTTGGGATAGTATGGGGGATGAGCTGAGGTTAGTTCACAGGTCAGCGCAACATCGAAAGCCAAAGGGTCTGTGCTGAACTGTATTGTTCTATGTTCTGAAGCCAATTCTCCATGTCGGGAACCTCAAACCCCATGGCATCAATGGGGTTTCCAGTTTCCACATTTCCCCTCCCCCGCCTTACCCCACTTCACATCTTCCAGCTCAGCACCGTCCTTATGAGCTGTCCCATTTGTCCCATTTCCTTCCCACCCATGTACATCACCCTCCCCTCCAAACTATCAACATTACACCCTCCCCCGTGCACCTATTGCTCTCTCAGCTACCTTCAGCCCAGCCCCATCATCTCGCATTTATCTCTCCACACTCGAGACTTCCAACCAAATTCCTGATGAAAGGAGTTTGCATGAATTGTGGTTTTCCTGCTCCTAAAAGACTAACTGACATGCTGTGCATTTCCAGCACCACATTCTTGACTCTAATCTCCAGCACCTGCACTACTCACTTTCCCCTATTAATCATGGCTGTCCTTAACTTCCACTCTCCCTTTCCTGACTCCATTTTCAATAAAGTTTAGAGATCTGTAAACAATACATAAGCTGTTTCCTAGGAATAGCACAAGACGTAGCTTGGTTTTCGAATAATTTACAGGCTCCTTCGTTTCAGTCATTCCCTGGGATATCATCTCTTTCATTGTGAGCATTACGAAAGGAAATTCTCTTTCGCAGAAAAAAAATCAGTCTGTCACTAACCTTTGTTTGTTTCATGCACAAGGGCACCCAGACTCCTCCAAAACACACTTTTTTGGAGTTTCTTTTGATTTTAATTGCAGTAAATCTTTTGACTCTTCCTACCAAATGCATGACCTCAAACGCCCGACATGAAAGTGCACCTACAAGGATTTTGCCGACCCACTGAACCTGTGTCTATCCATTTCGAGATTCCGCTGTTCTCATCACAACATGCCGTCCCACCTATTGTGTATCGTCAGTAAAACTGAACGCATTTCACTCAACCAATTCGTACAAGTCATTAATTCAGACATAAATCATTGAAGTCCTATGACTGACGTTTCCAGCACTTGAGTAATTACATTTTTGCAACTTAAAAAATACCCAATTATCCAGATTTTGTGTCTTCCATTAAGTAAACAACGGACAAGCCTGGCCTTCTTTTTCCTCAACACCGTGAACTTCTACCTTGTGTAATGGCTTCTGATGTGGTCACTTATGGAATGCCGACCAAAAATTGATCAACTCGGTATGTAATATTATCAAAGAACTCTGACAAAATTGTCAAGTGTGTTTTTCCTTTCAACTAATGATGTTGACTCAGTTTGTCTCCAAACAACTTTTCTCAATGTCCTGCTATTTCTTTCTTCATAATGGTCTTTCGCAGTTTCCAAGTGACAGACAAGATATTGGAACAGATGGAAGTCATTCGGACCACCAGGTCGTCTCCACCTTTTAATGAGGTCATGTCTGATTTGGTTCATTCTCAACTGCCAAGTTCCGCCTTATCCCCGTTTCCCTTTATTCCCCAAGTGACTAATTGGCTCGCCATCTCAGCCTTGATCATACCCAGCCTTGACAGCTCTCTATTGGGAAGAATTCTGCAGATTTGCTATCCTCTGAAAGAGAGGAAATCCTCCTCATCTGTGTGTCAAATGATTAACAGTTCACCTGAGATTAGGCTCTATATATTCTACACAAATGTCGTTTTTCAGTAAATATCTTCAGTCCCAGTCCTCTGGAAACTGTCGCTAATCGGTCGCAACATTTCCTCCAGAACATCAACCCGCCCATCCGCAATGCGCCCTCCCCCATCATGATTAACAGACCACGTTTACAGAATTACGAGAAAACTCGGGAACACGCAAGTTACGAGAAATGCTCGAAGCGAGACAGACTGCTATTGTAGAAAAGTTGGTTCCTGTGACATGGATGTGTTTGCATAGGGTGCAGAACTGTTGCCATGTCATTACAGTGAATGTCCCCAGGATTTATTTTGGAAAAATAAAACTGATTGAGGATAACAATCGCTTCGGGAAGGTCAGGCTGAAGTTTGAGTTCGTGAAAAGCCTGGTTCATGGGTCGTGCAACGAGTTAGCTCACCCGTCTTTGTTGCGTAAATGGTCAACGCGTTCATCCATTAACCGAACAGTTGGTGGTTTGGAGCCACCCAGGATCGGATCTCTCATGCCTCATGCTTCATTAGTTTTTTTTCCTGCACAGCTTCGGGTTTTTAATGTGGTCAGGAAAATGTTCCCCAAACAGGAATCCAATCAGGAACCAGAATGGAATTTCTGGATTGTTTTAATGGCTAATAAAAAGGAACTTGGATTTTCAGAATCTGAAACAAAAATAGAAAACGCTGGGTACAGACTGGGGTTTGCCAGTACTACTGGGAGAAAGCAGACTTCGAATAACTTCTGAAGAAGTTCTGAAACGTTGAATCGCCCTTTCCCAGCCCAGATCCTCCTCGACCTGCTGAGTATTTTCCTGCAATTTCCGCCTTCTTTTAAGCTGAATATCGATTCCACCTCTCGGGGTGGAACACCCAGACCCACTTTGTCCCGACATTTCATCGATTTGAAAGCTGTGGTTTTTGAATTCAAATAAACCAAGTAATGATTCATTACTGCTGAGCTCACCAGAGACAAAGACCTGGAAATGATTAATTCAACAGTGAAGGCGAATCCTTGTGTAGTTCTGGCCGAGTGGTTAAGGCGATGGACTTGAAATCCATTGGGGTATTCCCACGCAGGTTCGAATCCTGTCGACTGCGGTGGAGGGCAGGGTTTGCCTTCGACTTTCTATTTTTGGGATTCAGATCACGGCGGAGAGAATCACTTCATTCAGGTCACGAATGGTGCAAATCTCCAGTACACTCAAAGAACTGCACAGATGTACACTTGCATTGCCAAATTTGTTTAGACTCGTTACGACACAGGGCAAACCCTCCTGCTTCATATAAAACACAGAAACGATTTATGCCGTACAGTAATCTGCAAAAGTTTGATTGGCCATGAACTGCACAAAGTAAAAATTAAGAACTTTATTTCTAAAGTAAAAGAGTAATAAATTAACAAACCACGGTTAACAATGTATTTCTATTACCCATTTTGACCTTCCCTTCAATAATACTATTCAGATAAAACTCCCAATTAAAGTTAACAAAACAGCTCTTCTTTTTTCAAAGCCAGGCAGCTGTCGGTGCTTTTCTTCGGATCTTCCTGTGTCTTCATTTTCCTTGATAGGAAATTCTGTGTCACACGTAACCATTCGAAAAGGTATTTTTCAGAGATATATTTTTTCAAGAAGATTGTTACATGCAGGACTTGGCAGTCTTCCTCTCATCTGTTCAATGTCCCCCGTATCATACCCCAGAGCATCTGATTATGTCATTCCTATTTAAGATTTTCAATAGACACAATTCAAATTTGAATTGAAATTAATATTTTGTTCTGGATAATATTTAAACTCAGTGGTCAACTCGAAATGTTTATGTCTCCAGGCAATGAACTAATTGAGTTGTTCGATCCAGTATTACGTTGTTGTATTCCTGATAACACTTGTTGCAGTGTCTGGTTATTCTGCTGCTTTCAACAGTCTTAGCCATGCAACAATATGTTTAAAGCACCTCGTCTATTCAGGATAATGAACCATCATAATGAACATATGTTTTCATTTTATTTTTTAAATACTTTACCCTGGCATACCAATAAATTTCGTATAATATCGTCTTAACCTTTTCCTATATACACACATAAAACATTAAATAAAGACAAATCTCATCTCAACGCCATAAGTTTAATCTGCAATAACCTGTCTGTGAATACATTCGACAGACACGTAACATATACGATTTATATATTGAAATTCTCTACCGTTAGAAGCCAACGAAATAGTATCATATTCTTATATATAAACGTTTTAGCGGATTGTGGTCAGTGTACATAACCGTTTCTGAACCATTGTTCGGGCATATACATTAAATTTGTAAAGCCAGTACCAAACTCAATAGTCCTTTTTCGATTATGGAGCATTTCCTCTGGTAGATGTTGATTTTCTTTGGAAAGTAACCAACTGGCAGTTCAATCCCATGCTTATTTTTCCTGTTGAAGCACATCTCCCACTCAAACGTCACTACCTTCGATGGCGACTTTAAACGCTTTTGAGAAGTTTGGTGTAGGTACAACTGGTTTGGTGGTGAATATCGACTTCAAATGGTCGAATGTCTCCTGGCATGGTACTGTCCACTGAAATGTCGTATTCTTATTCAGCAAATCGGTTAACGGTGCCACTAAACGAATACAGTTTGCAACCGACTTCTGGCAGACTCCGCTGAGTCTGAAGAATTGAAGAAACTCTTTCTTCGAAGTTGATCATGTAAATTCCTCTGTATCCTTCGCCTTTACGTTCCGGCGGGAATCGACCTTCCATGACCGATCTTACATCCCAAGAACGTCACCTCTTTCGTGAATTCTGTTTTATTTATGTTTAGCATCAGTTTTGCTTCTCGTGGTCGTTCAAAGAGCTCTGCCAACAGTCTTTTGTGATCATTCCTTGAATTGCTAAAATCATGACATCGTCCAAATACACTGCACAGTTTGTCAACCCAGCCACAACTCTGTACATGTGTCTTTGGACTGTGGCGGGCTTGTTCTTCAGTTGGGGAGAAAGTGAGGACTGCAGATGCTGGAGATCAAAGTTAAAAATGTGTTGCTGAAAAAGCGCAGCAGGTCAGGCAGCATCCAAGGAACAGGAGAATCGACGTTTCGGGCATGATTCCTGAAGAAAGGCTTGTGTCCGAAACGTCGTTTCTCCTGTTCCTTGGATGCTGCCTAACCTATTGTTCTTCAGTCGAACGTGCATCACTTAAAACGGGTATCGCCTGTATGGAATTACAAACGCAGAAATCTGTTCACCAACTTTGATAATAGTATATGCCCGTGGCTACGCATTATGCTCGCATTATGGCCCATCTGATCAAGATCCTGCTGTAATCTGTGGTAACCTTCTTTGCTGCCCACTAATCCTCCAATTTTGGTGTCATCTGCAAACTTACTGACTCTGCCTCTTGGGCTCACAGCCAAATCATTCATATAAATGCAGAAAATTAGAGGACCCAGCACCGATCGTTTTGGCACTCCACTGTTCACAGGCCTCCTGTCTGAAATGCAACACTCCACCACCATCCTCTGCCTTCTACGGTTCAGCCTGTTCTGTATCCAAATGGCTAGTTCTCCCAGTATGCCCTCAGATCTAACCTTGCTCATCAATCTCCCATGGGAAACCTTCTCCAACGCCTGACTGAAGTCCATATAGATGAAATCTATCGCTGGGTCCTCATGAATCCTCTGAATGTCATGGAAAATTATCCATTTACGATAAATTTGAAAGAGAATGTTTTTCTAACATTTAATGTGGTGCTGAGCTTTAAAAACAATACTTTGAAGAGTTTTACAGTCAGTTTGTCTCTATATCAGTTTGAGAAACAAACAACTCGACCTTGCGACAGTCGAACTCAGTGCAAGCAGAACTGTTATGTCCAAGACCAGGGAATGATCGAATAACAACTAGTGTTTTCCTAGTCTTTGCCAATGAGTGTGTGATAAAAAAAAACACATTTGAGGCAAGTATCTGAAGAATATTCAGATAACACTTACATTGAGGCATCGAGATGAATGGACAGGGGTCAAATCTGCAGAATTGAAATATAGCTCCTTTCTTTGCTCTTGCCAATAGTTGAGTCAATTCGAGTTAATTTTCACGACAGTAAACTTGGGGAGTCGTCCCGGGAACAGGCGTCTGGATGGGATTCTGAAGATTCCCACGAGGCGTAGGTGGCAGTGCCTTGAAGGTGTTTCGCTTCATATCGAGCGCTGAATTGGCCCTTATGCGTGAGAGGGCTGGGAATCGGTCGATCACCCAAGCGAATCGAATAGAGTTGGAGTAAGAATCGTGGCTTAAGTAATCCTACATAGAGATTCATTCTAATAGAATAAATACAGCAGGAACATGCTTCAGTGAACTCTCGCGTGGTAGTAGAGCAAAACCCAAGGGAAGGGGATTGCCGTTTCTAAAGTATTTCAGAGACAGCACATTTAAGGGTGGTTTTAGACTTGGAGCCACCACTGGCTGAGTTGGACTCACCAAAGGTGTACTGGATACTTGGTTTTTTGGTTTAGGAAAACCAAGGCATTGAGGCGGACGTGTCCAATGCGAGAGGGGTTCTCCGGAGGTAAGTAAGTAAGGCAAAGGGAAATGATAACGGTACCGCATGAGAGAGAGAGAGAGTTGAAGACTTTTCCAGTTACACTAAAATTAAGCTCCGGCAAGATCAAACAAAAGGAGAGTCCACACAGTACTTGAAAAGGACAACCAAAAATACAATACATGCTCAATAATGACAGCCCAGTGTCTGTCAAGCAGTTAGAATTGTGAATCAAGGAATGTACTTTGCCAGAGAGAGGAAGGTGGAAATTATGAGGTGGAGGTTGGAGGAGAGAGAAAAGGAGAAATGAAGGGAAAATTGAACCTGTGAATTGGAGTGCTGATAACATGTAAGGCTGAGGCTGACATAGGGAAAGGAAACCTCAATTATGTGATAGATCAAGTACATGTACAAACACCAGCGCACACACAGACGCGCACAGAAAACAACATAATGAAGCTGCCTCAGGGTCTGCTGAATCATCGATCGCACGCCATACCTGCAACCAATTGAAGTAACAAGCCCAAAAGAAGGGTGACCATTCCAAGAAGGAAAGGGATCCAGGGCCTCTTCGCGATCAATCTCTGACAGATGGTGAGTCAGACAAGGAGGGTACTGGCGAATGATCAACTAATCAGGCAATTCTGCAAACTCCAATGTTAGACGTTGAAGGTCCAGAAGCGTATCCAGTGTTGATGCACCAGCCATGGACTATGAAGGATCTGGAATTTGCCTATGGCAGTTGCCTGACTCAAGCGACGTTGGAGGTAATAAGTTCGCCAAAGAAGTGACAAAGTTCTATACTCAGTTCCGTCCCATGTCACAAGAGATGAGACGTTTCCTGGGATGAAAAATAGGTGCCGATGTCACTAAAATCGAGGATAACTGGCCAGCCGCAAACATTCCTGCCAGAGTAGCCAACACACAATCGGAGCAGAACGGAGACTTTAATGCTTTTGTTGCAGCCTGGCAACCGGCTTAAAGGAGGCATTCCCAATGCGAATGGACATCACCAAAATAGCAAAGTGTAAATAACGGGAAGGTGAGACAGGGTCCCAGGACCGAAAGCGCCTCACTGAAGTCCAGAACACCCGGTGTGGAGTGAGACCATCTGACGACATAACAGCGGCAGAAATCATGCCATATGAGGCACACCTGAATAACAGCTTTATCAATGGAATGAAGGATGAAATAACGAAAACAGGTAAAAGACACATGTACTACCTGGGACACGGGAAAGCTGAATTTGATAGAACAACATGCGATACATGCTGGAAAATTGCTTTCAGAAGAGAAGGATAAACGGAAGCCAGAAATTGAACCGTAAGCACATAAAGCTCAGCTTACTATGATGCAAATTATCACCCAGCCGTTGGAGGGAAGTGCTGCAGGAAGAGAGAGAGGCAGAGGTGGAGGTCGCAGAAGATGAAGAGGAAGAGGTCGTGTAAGGGTGCAGGCAGTTGTAGATCTGGCGGGTCCTTTGTTTGCAGAGCAATGGACCAGTGGGCGAGACAGTGCCCACACAGACAGCTTCAATCGGCCCTGGAGGCTGAACAGCGTGGCGACTGACAGGGAAAGGCTGAGGTGGAGATGGGCAGCCCACAAGATAAGCCTCTTTCCTTTATGTTTGGCGACGAGGATTCGCTTCTGCTTCTCTCTTCTAGTAATCTTATGGACACTGAGACATGCCCAACCTCTAAGTTGAGTGTTGACATTTGCGAAAAGTGGAGTCTGTTCAAAATCACGATGATGCGTATAAGTCGATGCCGATCTCTATGTTACATGTGGAATGTACATCAGTTACCTTTTTGGAAGATACAGGGTCAACTTACTCAGTCCTTAAATTAAGCCAGTTTAGACAATCGATGAAAATAAAGATGAGTGAAAGGTTCCTGAACACAATGGGTGCATCAGGAGTCGTGATGCAGGAGAAATGTTCAGCACGCTTCTTGTGCAAAACTAGCCATGGCGAAACATTCCAATTCTCCTTCTTGTTATCAGAATTTTGTTCTTTAAACCTGCTGGGTTGGGGTCTCATAGGGAGACTGGGGTTGGACTTGCTCAGTACTCCGACGAGCTTGTGGGTAATTCAAAGGGAAGATTTACCAGTACAGGCTGTAAATTATGAACCGCTACACCTGATGTATTTCTATGCGTGGCGATTAAGCCAGAGGATGATAAGTTCAGTGAGCGATTCACTCACTCTGGAAGCAAGCAAACATGCTAATCCTATTAACACCGATTTTCTTGCTGGAGATGTGCTGCACTGCACAGCACATATACACTGTGACGGCCCTGACGAACCATATGAGAAGGATTTGTTCATAAGATTGGTTAAACCAGATCAGTTGTTATTGTGCGAAGTTTATTGGAGTGATCACAGATGCGCAGTCAGTCTGAACTTATCTAAGGTATCTGTAACAGCAAGCAGACGCTATTTTTTGATGTGGAAGGCTCTGCTCCTCACGTGTCACTGGCGAAGGCATCTGGTGACAGGTGGCATGATTTGGGACCATGGGTGCTAAAGGCACAAAGAACGAAAGGTTTTTCTTCAGGGACGATGTGGGTGCCTGGATCAATGCAGATATGCGGACATATAAGAAGAAACGAAATTGGCTAACTCCGGCAGATAGGACAAGCCAGGGAACCCCCGCTTGTCCTGAAAAGCCAAAGGGAACAGCCAGGCGTTTCCCTAAGATACAAGTCTCGGAGCCAAGATTAAAAATGGTCCCGATTGAGTTGTTGGCAAAGGACAAACCTGATGTGGGGCTTATACCGGGCTGTGAATCCATACAGATAACCCCAAAGTCAGAGTATCATCCTTGCAGAGCACAATACCCGTTAAAACACTAGGCCACAGAAGGAATAACTCCAGCCTTTTAATCCGCCCGAAAGGCTGCAGTCATAATCCCCTGTGAAACCTCACTTGTGAGAACCTCAATTTTTTTCTGGTCAAAAAGGCATGCATTCCTGGTGAACCAGAAGAATGGAGGTTTGTACAAGACCTGCAGACAGTCAATAATGCTGTTGTCACACGCGCCCCAAATGTTCCCAATAACTACTACATGCGCTCAAATTCCAGCGGAGACACAATGGTTCTCAGTTGTGGATTTAGCAAATGCCTTCTTTCGTGCACCAGTGTATCCAGACAGTCAATTCTGGTTCGCGTTTTCATTCAAAGGGAAATCGCATACCTTCACGTGACTTTGTCAAGGTTAATGTGATTCCCCCACCATATATAACTAGGCTCGACGCAGGAGTCTGGAGAGTCTTGTTCTCACCCAGGGGTCAGTGCTTCTGCAGTATGTAGATGATTGCTTCATAGTGGCACCAAAAAAGGAACAATGTCAGGAGGATACTATTGCGTTGTTCTGCTATCTAACGAATGAAGGGCACAAAGCCAGTCTCGCAAAGTTATAAATTGTGAAACAATCCGTGAAGTTCTTCGGTCACTTACTGTCTGAATAAGAGAAGGCCATTGGTCAAGACAGATTTCAAGCAATCCAGCAAATTCTAAAGTTTCACATGCAGAAATAATTTCTACCCTTTTTGGACATGTGCTCCTACTGTAGAATATTTATCCCAGATTACGCAAACCTAGAAACACCCGTCAGTGACATAGCACATGGCAAAGTTTTGCAGAACCAGAGTCTGTTGCATTGGACCTCAGAGGTCGAGTGCGCCTTTGTTAAATTTTAGAAAGCGCTCCAAACTACACCTACAAGTGAATTGCGAAACCAAACAAGCTTTTTGTACAAACAGTAGATGCGAAACGTGAGTGCATGACATCTCTACTGTTGCAGGATCATGGGGCAAAATTGAGGCCAGTAGCATATTTTCCAGCTAAACCAGACCCCATAGCGTCAGCATTGCCTAAATGTCTGCGAGCCGTGGCCGCAGCTAAAAAGGCTGTTGAAGCATCCAAGGATATAGTCGGCTGTGGTGATTAAACCCTTCTGGTCTCATATGCAGTATCCTTACTGCTTTCCGAGCAAAGGACCGCACGCATGTCAGCAGCACGTTGGCTCAGATATAATACTGAACTATTGGAGATCCCTAACATTACGATAAACGGATATAAAGTCCTTAACCCAGCTGTACTTCCCACCACAGAAAGAGGCTGAGACCCACATGATTGTGTCGCTGTAACTAATGAAATGTGCAGCCCTGGACCAGGGTTGCAGGATTCACCACTTCAGAATCCAGATATGGAGATTTTCTTGTGGACCGGTCAGCATACAGTAGCAATGACACGGGGCAGAATTGTATTGCGAATGATGTAATGTCTACCTACGAGAAAATCAAAGCGGGATTACTCCCTTCTCATCTGTCGGTGCAAGCAGCGGCGCTGATTGCCTTGACTGAGGCCTGTAAATTGGCTGAGGGAAAGACAGTGAATATTTACACCGATAACAGATACGCATTCGGGGTTGTACATAATTTTGGAACCCTGTGGAAACACAGGGGCTTCTTGACCTCCACTGGAAAGCTCATCGCTCACCGTCGCCTGATTT
Organism: Chiloscyllium punctatum; assembly: GCF_047496795.1. Taxonomy (NCBI): domain Eukaryota; kingdom Metazoa; phylum Chordata; class Chondrichthyes; order Orectolobiformes; family Hemiscylliidae; genus Chiloscyllium; species Chiloscyllium punctatum. The sequence continues at coordinate 31,287,847 of NC_092773.1, forward strand.
TTGACCTCCTGGAGGCGGTCGTATTGCCTAAATCAATAGCTGCGTGTAAATGTGAAGCCCACACAAAACATAATGATATCATTTCCCAAGGCAATGCAAAGGCACACTCAGCAGCAAGCACGGCAGCCCGGCAGCCGTCAAGTGAGTGGATTGACATATGTATGACAAAAGTTTGTACCCCAACAGCAGACGGACAGGAATTTCAGTCACAGGCTAAACCGGAAGAAAAGCGTGAGTGGGCGAAAGCAGGATGCAGGGTGAGGGAAGGAGTATGGTGGAGCCCCATGGTAAAACCTGTCTACCATGATCGTTATTTCCATTCTAAGCCAAGCTAACACACAGTAATGACCCTGTGTCAAAAGCAGGGATGTATGACAGTTGTTCGGCACACTGATACACTAAGGGATTTACTCATTACTACCAGAAATATTGTGAATATTGTGTTATCTTTGCCACTAATACATTAGGGAGGGGAATACAGATGAGTCAGGGAGCTCACACCAATAACCAAAAAACCCTCTGAGCATTTGCAGATGGATTTTATTGAACTAACGACCAGCTAAGGGAAATTGAATTTTTGGTAATAGTTGATATGTTTTCCAAATGAGTAGAAACGTTCCCAAAGTTTTAACAGGATGCCATTGCTATATCAAAAACTTTGATAACTGAGATAATTCCGAGGTGGAGCATCCCTGAACGGCTTAGAAGAGACAATGGGACGCCATTTGTCAATAATGCCTTACAGCAGATCAGTGATTATTTGGAAATAAACATGAGACAACACTGTGCCCACCACCCCGCGAGTGGTGGGGCAGTGGAAAGAGAAAATGCTGCACTAAAAAATAAATTGACAAAATGTTGTGAGGAACGAGGGTTGACATGGACAAAGGCACTTCCCATTGTGCTAATGTATATGAGATCCGGGAGGAGAGGAAGAGCTAATCTTGGCCCCTTTATGATTTTGTTTCGTAGGCTGCCCATTCCAGGAATTGGACCAAGACCTAAGGTAGGACAGATAACATGCCACTGTCAAGATGAGATGTTGTGTTACTGTATAAAACACTCTGCACTTTTGTCTCAGACAAAGAATCAAGTGAAAGCAGCACGACCCCATCCAGCAGGAGGGATCCTGCACGATCGAGAACCTGGAGACTGGATCGTGGTGAAAGACTTCAGGAGGAAAAACTGCAAGGCGACGAAGTGGCTGGGACTATTTTCAGAGCTCCCTGCAACACAGACAGCAGTTAACATCGAGAAATGAGCCACGAGAATACACGCCAGCCATTGCAAACGTGGAGTTGGTCCTGAGGAGACATTGGGCAGCACTGGAACCAATTCAGTGCAAGTCGTAATTAGAAGCCTCATACGATTAAGGGGCTGCCACAGCTTACACTTTCAGTAATCGAACTGGTAAGACTATTGGTCAGGGCATGGGCATTTGGGATACAGCCGCAGATAGCAATCATATTTGAGGGTATGAAAGTGGCCTTCACGTGCGCCTGCTGGGAGTTTAGAAACAGCGATGACTATAAATGAGATAAAAAATATTTATGCAGGGGTTCTTGCGGCGCTAGTAATTGGCATTTAGTCGTAGCCACCACGGCCAAAGGGACACCTGACCCGGGAAATAGATATTATTTCATCAAGGTAGGAGGTGCTCGGGCACGGATGATAATATCAAAAATGCAGAAGAGCGATGAGTGAGTGTACTGATGTGGAATAGAAACCCTTCTCCGACATCTATACACAGGTGAATGTGGTGGTACAGTCGCCGGCCCCCACCACCACCCGAGATGAAGTGAAGAAGGTCCTACAGAAGATAACAGTACCAGGACATGTCAACTCACCAAACCAGATCATGGATCTAACCCCAGCAGAGTGGAGGCCGTTAATGTCACGACGGAACGCGGAGGGAGTCGACGGGGCATGATAGCGAGCGGAGCTCGGGAGTGGAAGTAGGCCCTGCAGGAGAAAAATGGCATAAATCCAACGCCAGTAGGTTGGGGATTGTGGAGGCCACTGCTCAATGTGAAGGGAACAGAGCATGTGTTTTGGCCTCAGTACAACACAGGAGATTAGACGTTTGCTACCCTTGTTGGATATGTTTGCACATAGCCCAATGATGGACGACTGAACCACTCACAGAGAGCCTGACGAGAAATACGAGCTGTCTGCTTCCCCGGGCTGCGACTGCTCTGACCATGATAGGGGGAGTTATTAGGACAAATCTCGCGCCACCACTTGAACTTAAGGCCAACTGCAGTCCTAAGGCGGAGCCACACCTGACCACAGAATTCCATAATGTGGAAGGCAGGTGTATTTGCACGAATCGAGGGAGGTTCGACTCGTGGATCTTCCGGTGCACTACGACGCTGTACTTAAGCAATGATTTTTGCTTAGCAACCTTTGCAAATGGTACGATCATAGACATTACTTGGTCCTTTATCATAAATCAGACCATGATGGAGGGTATAATATGGGCCTGTGGAGAGAAAGGATGCCACCATCTTCTCCTGGGATTAAAGGGGTGCTGCTACCCCGCGATACTGTCCACTGGCACAACAGTGTTCGTCCTAAGGCCCGGTAACAGACGCACCTGAAGAGACATCCCACGGCATTGGAATATTTACACATTCACCGACCCCTGAACTACTCCAGGAGCGAACATTGGGTGGTCCATTCTTTTGGGAGCAGGAATTACAGTGGCAATAAACAAGATTAATGGCCTCGCATATAGTGTATTACTGTTAGCAAATGAGACGGAGGACGGCTAGCACTCATTAACACTGAGTTCACGGCAGTTAGGGAAGCAGTGATACAAAATTGATTAGTGCTAGACATACTGACGGCCGGGAAAGGGGGCGCGTCTGCAATATGTCAGGTACCTCATGCTGTTTTAATCTTGCTCAGGAGTCCCAAAATATCACGAATGTAATAAATCATATGAAGTACAACCGCCTCCCCCACAGATGACTCTTGGTTCTGATGGCTAAATTCACTTCGAGGAGGATTGGGGGCATTGGATCCTACATCTGCTACTAATTGTTGTGCTGGTCTTACTCATCGTGTTGTGTATAAGGCCCTACTTGTGTAATTGCCTACGCCGCTTGCTTATGAGTGCAGTGGAATACCAAAAACTAAAACTATCAGTGGCCACACTGCAGGAAAATCCGATTGCGCGGACACCACCCTACAATGACGTTGACGAGTGTGACCTCTGAACATGGGATGTGTAGAGGGCACTCCAGAGCAAGTGACGGTACCACCACAAAGCTGTGTTACAGGCAGGTTGCATCTGAGTAAAGGCCTGGTGTTTCTTAAACATTTTCTGATGTATAGCTATCCTGACAATTTATTTTTTGTGGATGCTGTAGTTGTCCTTGTTGTGATAAAATGACAAAAAGCGGGAAAATATAATGGAAAATTATCAATTTACAGTGAAATTTGGAAGAGAAAGATTTTCTAAAATGTAATGCTGTGCCGAGCACTGTAAACAATACTTTGATGATGTTTGCAGCCAGCTTGTCTCTGTTTGAATTTTGGAAACATTCAACTCGAACTTGTGACAGTCGAACTCCGTGAAAGCTGGAGAAATATTATGCCCAAGATCAGGGAATGAGAGAATAACAACTTGAGTTTTCCCAGCCTATGCCCTGACAGCGTGATAAGAAACAGTATAAGAAAAATACCTGAACAATGCTCAGATACCCCATGCATTGAGGCATCAAGCTGAATGTACTGCAGTCAAATCTGCAGAACTTAAATAAAGCTCCTTTCTTTGCTCTTGCAAACAGTTGAGCCAAGGCGATTTAATTTCCACGACAGCACCAGGTGCTGCAGAATGTTACAAGGATAGATAGTGGTTGTCAGTACTGGAGAATGTGGCAGGGATAGACGTTGGGTGCAGGTGCTGGAGGACGCTGAATTGATAGTGAATGGGTGACGGTGCTGGAGAAATTTAACAAGGATAGTGTAAGGTGTAGGTTCTGGAGAGTGTTACAGGGATAGAGTGCATAGGTTCTGGACAAATTACAGGGGTAAGGAGTGGGTGCAGGTGCTGAAGAACTTGAGACAGCTAGGGCGTGTGCGAAGGTGGTGAACAATGTTACAGTTTTATGTACTGGTGATATTCGCGGCATATGGGGTGGTGTAGGTGATCGAAAATGTTGCAGGAATAGAGAATGGTGCAGATGGATGAGACTTTTGCAAAGATCGGCAGCAGATGCAGGTGGTTAAGATTGTTTCAGGAATTGCGATGGGGGGAAGGTGCTGGAGAATGTCACAGGGACAGGTAGTGGCAGCTGGTGATGGACAACGAGAAAATTACAGATGGTGGGTGTGTCTGCTACAGAATGTTGCAGTAATAGGGAGCAGCTGATGTTACTGGAGAATGTCATAGGAATAGGGAGTGCATGCAGGTGCTGGACAGTGTTACAGGGACAGGGTGAGGGTTCAAGGGGTGCAGACGATTACAGTAACAGGGAGTGTGAGTAGGTGTTACAGAATGTGACAGAGCTGGGGAGTTGGTAGGGGCTGGAGAATATTAGATAAATGAGCTTGTTTACAGGTGCTGGGGGATACTACAGTGATTCATGAACTTGTAGGTGCTGGGTAATGTGACATGGATAGGGAAGGATATCCCTGCTGGAGAATGTTTCACGGATAGGGCGGTGTGTCGGGGCTGGAGTAGTTTGCAGTCTTGAGCGGATTGTCGGTTCTGGAGAATGCTGTGGTGCTAGGTGACGGTGTAGGAATTGAGAATGTTATAAGTGCAGTGATGGGGCATAGGTGGTGGACAATATTACAGGGATAAGACATGGGTGTAGGTGCTGCAGAATGCTTGCTGGAATGTGGTGCTGGAAAGTGTTACGGAAATAGTGAGTGGGTATAGAGGCTGGAGATGTTACAGGGGTATAGAGGGCTGTCGGCACTTGAGAATGCTACAGGGACAGTGACTGTGCCACTGGATGATCAGATTACAGGAAGAAGAAGTGTCTGTATGTGCTTGGGAACATTACAAGGATATTGAGCGTGTGTAGGTGCTGGAGAATGAGATTTGAAAAGGGACTGGATGAAGGTGCTGTGGAATATGATAAGGGTGGAAAGTGGGGGTGTTATTGGATGGAGATCATAATGGATAGCAAGGGTGCCTTTTCAGGAGAGCTTTTCAGGGAAAGTAAGGGTTATAAGGATTGAATAAGGATACTGCCTGAATCGCAGGGCTGCTCCTCCGAGGAGAAGTTGATGAACTTGGACTTTTCTCTCTGGAGAGAAGGAGGAAGAAAGGTGACCTGAGCGTCAATATTAGCTCAATGGATTTTGGATGGAAATCAGAAGCAGCTTGTTCAACCAGAGGGTGGTATATCTATGGAATTCCCTGCCCAGTGAAGTAGTTGGCGCTACTTAAGTAAACGTTTTTAAAACAAAAATAAGCATTTTCTTGAAGAAAAAATGAAGTCAGGGATATGGTGAGAGTGCAGCTCAGTGGACTTGAGTCCACGAACAGATCAGCCATGATATTATTGAATGGTGGAGCAGGCACGAAGGGCCAGATGGCCTACTCTTAGTTATTTTGTTATTATATTATGAAGATACAAACAAAATAGCTGTTCAGTGTCGTTGTAATTTCTTAGTTCTCTACCACAAATGATCCTGTCTGCACTTTCAATGTTCCACATTTGAACTTGCTTTTAGTATTTATTTGTAAACATTTGCAGAAGCTTTTCGTCAGGCGGTATGCTTCTTGTTAATTTGGGTTTTGTTTGTTTTTTGGTGTTTGCATCGGTTTGTTGGTTATCCTTTGCAGGGTCTTAAACGTCAAGTAAGCCATGTCTCCGCAAAATATCTGGCTTTTTTCAACTGCTGTCGTCCTGTTTGCGCGTTAGCAGGATGTGCGAACGCAGGTCATCTAGGAATGCTTCTACAATTAACAAATCGTGCCTGTTTTCCATTCAATTTGTTTCAAGTACTTTACCGATTCACTGAAGCCAACTTGCCCCTCATTTCTTCATATCTTGAATGACTCAATTGTGTAACGTTAATTGCATCACACAAAACCGTTTTGTATTTACAAATTTTTTAAAATTCAGCCTGTAAGCATCACTACGCCAAATAATCACTTTACAGCAAGATTTCAATTAACACTCTCATCACAGAACACAATTTCTAAAATAACCTGATCTCTACATTTTTGTGCAACGTCCTATTACGCGAAAGAAACATTTTTATTCCCAGACTGAGCATTCATTTGCATTAGCACAGCGTCGATGCAAACTTGAAATCGTCTATTTTTACTGCAGTGCCCACAAAGTTGAATATCGATTTTCCTGTTATATAGCATGCCAAACATTTTCATTGCAGTTTTCATCTATATTCAGCAACTCAAATCGATACTTGCTTCTTGTTGTGTTTTTTTTTATGGGCTCAGCATCACCGGATTCTGTGCACTTTGAAAAATCGAATGCCTTTGATCAGGATCCACAATTTTGGCCACTCTGGATGGTTAAAAAAGCATTAAATCCTGTGTCGCTGGCAAATTGGTTACCAATTATCTTGATGAGAGGAAGACAAAAGTAAAATTGGAAGACGTTTGTCGGAGTGGGGAACTTTGTGTAGTGCAGAACCTCAGGGTTGTTGTTGGGTCCATTGTTGCTTGTCATCTATATCAATGATTTGGATGAGAATGCACAAGGATCATTAGTAAGTTCTCACATGACCATACAATGGAGGTAAAAGATTGTTTAGTCTGGATCACGTTGCGATAAGGAGAGATGATGATTTGAGTTGGTGAAGAATATTAATGTTGGCAAAATCCCCAGGACCGGATGGGAGCAATACCAGGATGCTGAGGAGGCGAAAATTGAATAGTTGGTGCTCTGACAGCATTTTCGTAGCAACCTTGAACACACGTGAGGTGTCAGAGGACTGGAGAGTTGCAAATGCTGTCCTTCTGTGCAAGAATGAGAGTAGGGATATTCCAGGTAATGACAGACCAGTAAGCCTGAATTCAGAGGTGGGAAAGTTGCTGGAGAAAATACTGAGGAATAAAACTTTCTTACATTTGGAAAAGAATGGGCTTATCAGTAGTAGGCAACATGGTTTTGTGCGGGGAGATTGCGCCATCCTTACTTCTTGGAGTTCATTGAGGGAGAGACCAAGTTAATAGATTAAGGATTGTCTGTAGGTGTCATAAACATTGACTTTCATCAGGCATTTGATAAGGTTCGCGACGGCAAACTAATGGAGAAAGTGACAACACAAAGTGTGCAGGGTGTTTTAGCTAGGTGGTCAAAAAACTGGTTGAGCAATAGGAAACAGAGAGTTGTAGCTGAAGGGAGTTTATCGAAGTGGAAAAGGTGACCAGTGGTGGTCCACAGGGATCATTGTTGGGTTCACTATTGTTTGTGAAATATGTCAATGATCTGGAAGTGGGCATTGGGGTCCTATCAGTAAGTTTGCAGATGGCACGAAGATTGGTGGAGTAGCAGAAAGTATAGAGAAATGGCAAGGGTTGCAGGTGAATATAGATAGAGTGGAGATTTAGGTGGAGTAGTGGCAGATGGAGTTCCACTCGGCCAAATGTGAGATGATACAATTTAAGAGATCCATTCGACAGCGAACAATACTGTAAGTGGATGATACTTGAAAAAAAAACGTTGATGGGTGGAGATATCTGGAAGTTCAGGTCGATTGTACACTGAAGGTGGCTGCACAGGTGGATAGAGTAGTCAAGACTGCATATGGTACACTTGCCTTCAACGACGGTGGGCTGAGGAGAACAGGGGGAGGTCCTGTTAAACTTGTACGAGACTTCGGTTCGGCTGTATTTTGATTGTAAGGTAAAAACAATGACTGCAGATGCTGAAAATCAAATACTGGATTAGTGGTGCTGGAAGAGCACAGCAGTTAAGGCAGCATCCAACGAGCAGCGAAATCAACGTTTCGGGCAAAAGCCCTTCATCAGGAATAAAGGCAGTGAGCCTGCAGCATGGAGAGATAAGCTAGAGGAGGGTGGGGGTGGGGAGAGAGTAGCATAGAGTACAATGGGTGAGTGGGGGAGGAGATGAAGGTGATAGGTCAAGGAGGAGAGGGTGGAGTGGATAGGTGGAAAAGAAGATAGGCATGTTGGACAAGTCAAGGAGGCAGTAACTGAGTTGGAAGTTTGAAACTAGGATGACCTCATTTCCCCTTCCCCCACCTCATCCTAGTTTCAAACTTCCAACTCAGTTACTGCCTCCTTGACTTGTCCGACCTGCCTATCTTCTTTTCCACCTATCCACTCCACCCTCTCCTCCTTGACCTATCACCTTCATCTCCTCCCCCACTCACCCATTGTACTCTATGCTACTCTCTCCCCACCCCCACCCTCCTCTAGCTTATCTCTCCATGCTGCAGGCTCACTGCCTTTATTCCTGATGAAGGGCTTTTGCCCGAAACGTTGATTTCGCTGCTCGTTGGATGCTGCCTGAACTGCTGTGCTCTTCCAGCACCACTAATCCAGTATTTTGATTGCGTCGAGTTGTTGGCCAAAGTGATGTGGACGATTTGGAAAGGTTTTAGAGAAGGGTTATGAGAGTAATGCCTGGTATGGAATGTGATCGCTTTGAAGACATTTTGAGTAGGTTAGGACTGTTTTCATTCGATAAAAATGAGATTGAGGGTGGACCTGATTGAAACACACAAAATCATGAAAGTTATAGGCAGAATGTGTAGACATAAGCTGATTTTCTTTCCCAGAGAGATGCATTCAACAATGAGAGGTAACCGTTCAAGGTCAGAGATGAAACGTTTGAGAGAGATACAAGCAGAAAACACTTTATACAGAGGGTGGTAGGTTCCTGCAACTTGTTGTCAGCTGAGATAGTAGAGACACCCATGGTAGATTTATTGATAGGGCAACTGGACCGATGCATAATTAGGTGAGTAGCAGAGTGAAACAGATCCATACGAATTAGGCGATAGGTTTAGACAGTGGATCTGGATCAGCTCAGGCTTACAGAGGTGAAGGACCTGTTACTGTGTTGTAAATTTTCTTTGTTCTTCTATGTTCTGAGGCGGTATCATAGACAGTGAGGAACTTTATCAGAAACACAACGCGTACTACATCAGTTACAGCAATCATTTATGTTTTCAATATGCAAAAGGCTGGGAAAAAATAGTCCGTTCGTGGATTGCAGGAAAATGAATCTGAGGACTGTCTCCGAGATGGCTTTTTGGAACAGGCGACTTTGAATTTACTGGTGTGCCTTCAGCAAGATGTGATAAGGGAACTCAAGATAAATGAATGCTTCAGGGCCATTGAATATAATATGATGGAAGTGACTATGCAATTGGAAAAGACGCACATAGACTCAGAGGTCATGTTAATTCAGCTGAATAAAGGAAACGATACAAGCATGAGGGAGGAATTGTGTTAGTATAACTGGGAGCGGAACCTAGCAGGAAAAGAAAACAGTGGAATGGCAATGCCAGGATTTTCTGTGATTGATTCAGCAGACATGACAGAGATTCACACCTATAAAAAAGAAGCATGACTCAGTGAGAGTGATGCAACCATGGCTGACTTGGTAAATCAGGGATAGCATTCAATCGAAAAAAAAACAAGTGTATAATGTGATGAAAGGCAATCGAAAACGAGAGGATTGGGAAGCCTGCAAAGTATAGTAGATGGCAGCTAAGAAATAAAGAGGGAGAAGATTAAACTATGAGGGTAAGCTGGCCAGTTATATAACAGAAGACTGCAAGAGTTTCATTAGATATATAAAGCGCAAGATTGAGCAAAAGTGGACATCGGGCCGCAAGAAAATAATGCTGGAGAGATCGTAGTGGGAAACAAAGGAATGACTAAAGAACTGAAAAATAACTCCGTGTCAGCCTTCATGGTTGAAGACACGAGTGATATCTAAAAACTTCAATACTGCCACACACTGTAGTGGCAGAGCTGAGTATGGTGGCAATAACCAAAGAGAAGGCGCTAGAAAAACTGAATGGCTGTAACGTGGATAAATTACCTGTAATAGATGCGCTACACACCAGAGTCCTATGGGAAATTACTGAATTGCTGAGGCAGTGGAGTGCTTCGTCGTGATTTTTCTGAACTGTCTAGAATCAGGCAAGATCCCAGAGGCGTGGAAAGTCGCTAACGAGATTGTTTAAGAAGTGAGTAAGGCAAAACATGGAAAATTACAGACCGATTAGCCTCACCTTGGTTATTGAATCGATTGTGAAGAATGAGGTTTCTGAATAGTTGGAAGTGCATAGTTTCATCAAGGGGATGTGATGCCTCAAAGCTTCTACAATTCTCTGAGGAACAAACGAGAAGCTTCGATTAATTGCAGTCAATGCATGGACTTCAATAGTCCTTTTGGCAACGACCCGAAAACGAGACCTCGAAGTAACATGAAAATCCTTCTGGCATTAGAAGAAAATTGCTAGCATGGATAGACCATTAGCTGTCTGGAAGAGGGCAGAGAGTGAGGAGAAAAGGGCTTTTTCTCAGAATCATAGCGGTTGACTGGTGGTGTCCCGCAAGGCTCAGTGTCAGTAACATAACTTTTTCCTTGATATATTAACAATCCAGATGAGGCAGCTAAGGGAATTCTGACGATGTTTGCAGAAGATACATCATTGAACCACTGAAATCACCTTGGAGCGATTTGCGCAGCTGGCTACCTAACCTGGTAGAACAAGAGATTTTCAGTCTCAATTCTAATATTCCACACAATGTACATTTTAAACTTTGCTTTTTGAAGTGAACCTTCGTTCCTCATTCCAGCGGCAGTGCTATCACATTTAAAGTGAAACTTTCTCCTGTTCGTTTTGAGTGATGTTGCAGTGCTGATGCAATATACTGTAAAATCAACACCCACCACCATAAGTAGTTTCATTTGTAATTTGGCATGGCATAACGTGCATTGTTAGCAATTTTGGGAACAGCAGCTGAATTGTTGTTGATTTAAAAATTTGAACACATATGAATGGAACTCTGTAGTGGATGAAAATTAACATAAATAGCTAAATTTAAAGTAATAAACCAAAATGGACATAAGAGCATGATACAAAATCTGAAGTCAAGGTTTTATAGATTTATTAAAATGTTCAAATAGATTAACAAGGCACATGATCAACTTCAAGACATGAAATCAAGTAAATATGTAAAGTAAAAAATAAAAATACGTGAGCAACTCGCTCTTGCATTGTAATCCAAACAATCTGCCACGTTATATTTGACGATGAATAGAGGATCTGCCATTTTGCATTCAAAACGGTATAATGTGACGAACAAGCGAACTGAAGCAATGGTTAACGTTGGTAAGATATGTATTTACGAATTTGGTGACGTCTCATTCCGTCTATAGTTACAGAAAAGCAAATTAATACAATTCACTTCCATCCGACAAGGGCTATATGTAAATCCAACATTCTGGTGAACGTCTGCTATCAACACGACAGGAAAGCAGCGTGCAGGTGTAATGTAGATGTCTCGACGGAGCAAACGTAGAAAAATGAATGACAAGAGAGGGATGAACAAAGTTTTCATTTACGAGTAGTAAAAATTATGGCTTGGTAGAGAGAGTGATGAATCTGGAGAATGTTCAGCAGGCTGTTGTAAACATGTTGCATAAGTCTCTTTCAAACCCTAATCAAGAACTTATCTCTCCCTTACTCGAAGTATGGAGAGTGGGATCTCATTATCAATGTTGGACCTTTGATAATGGCAGCCATCCTTCTGAGGGGCAAAGATGTGCGTTGAGCATGTAACGCCACCATGTTGGCAGCAAGCAAGTTTGTCAACGGTGTGGAAGAATCACAAACAACTGATTTGTTCAGAATTGTCAGATCTTCTCAACGTAACTGATGACGTCTCACATCTTCTTGATTAGGCAGCACTGTAGGAAAGACAGAAGGATAAAGTAACAAATTTTTCTAGAGAAACAATGGCTTCTAGAATGAATTTAAAGTCCTAAACAATCTATGGAGAAAAAACAGATAAAGATTAAAGTCTAGTGATCCTTCCGGAATGTTGTACGACAATCCCTTCTGCCATTCAGCCATATTTGTTCATTGATCTGCGGCTCTGTTAAGTCACAGCTGAAACTCAAGACTTTGAACAAACACTATCCTCAAATAAAGGATCAGCCAGTAGCAAAGAGGGACAATGTTCAGCAGTTCGATTGGTGTGGCCATTGTGTACTCGCTCACAGGAGGAGAAAATGTTGTCAACTCTTAATCAAAGTGACGGTCCCTCAAGGACGCTTACCCAAACCTCAACAGCTGATTCATAACCATTTTCGACTCAACAAATAGGAAGAAGTTTTAAAAATCTGCCTTATCAAAAACTCTCAGAAGCGTGAGCAACTCTTACATTTTGCAAGTTTGCGCAATAGATGTCATCATCAGATACTAAACAAAGAGAGAGCGAGATTAAGTGGTTTTGGAGTTAAGTTATAGCGAGGACTAAAGACTCATTTGTTTAATTATGGAAATTTAGAAGTGGATGGCACACCCGTCAGTTAAGTCTGTGACTTGGAAGTGAATTTGGTGATAAAGTTACCAACAGACACCTGCTGCCAAGATACTTAAAGCTGGTTCAGTAGTTGATTCGAAATCCCACTTCTGGAACCTAACAAAACCATTATCTCTCTTACCCTCTCTCTTTCCCTCCTCTAAAGAACGCCACAACAGGTGTTATCGTTCCTTCCCTAAAGGATATTCGTGGTCCCATCAGACAACTTTCAGACTCAACTGTTTTATCTCCAGCAATGATAAAAGTGACAGACCTTAAACTGAAATTTCTGTTTTGGCGGGACTTCTCTCATGCAGTTCTATATCTTTTAAGTCACCTTCACATGGTTTTGGAAGGGGAGAATTTAACATCAGAAAATTCACATCACACAACATCACATCAGAATCTCATAGATTCTCACATTTCTGGGAACTTTAATTTTTTTTGGATTTTGAACATGGAAATTTAAATCCTCATTTACAGTTGGGAGAAACCTTTTTTCCCTGTGTGGACAAGTCTCTGTCGATGGCCAGACACAAATGCAGTCAATTGGAGAGTGTATTGTTGGATAAGCAAAGATGTCAGGCAGCATCCGGGAAACGGGAGAATCGACATTTCAGGCATATGCCCTTCATCAGGAAGGGCTTGTGCCTGAAGCGTCGATTCTCCTGCCTGACCAGCTGTATTTTTTCCATTACCACACTCTTGACGCGAATCTGCATTCTGCAGTTCTCACTTTCTCCACATGTTCTGTCGTAGTCGAGTGAAAGTGTGGAAATTTGTTGGTTGTGCAAAGCGAATCAATACCCATCCGACCTGGACACATATCGGTACAATCACACTGCGCAGAATATGAGAAGATTTTCAGTGATTTATCCCATCAGACGGCAAATTAGGGAGTTCACATTATTAATACAGATCACTCACCCAATCAGAGTGTGGGAAAAGAAGCACTCAAGCAACACACTCGCGAAAACACTAGCGAGTTCACATTGGCGAGAGATCGTTCATGTGTTCTGAATGTGGCAAGGGTTTCATTCAGCCATCCCACCTGCTAAAACACCAACTGGTTCACAGAAATGCAAGAATATTTCCACTGTGGAATTGTGGGAAATTATTTAAATATACTGCAAAACTGGTCAGTCATTATTGTGTTGACACTGAGGAGAAACCGTTTAGGTGCTTTCACTTGCTTTGGATTCAACAGCAAATCGCACTGGGAAGATGCCATTCAGCTGTACCGAATACAGAAATAATAATGGTACTTTCTTTCTAATCTGCGAAAGCACCACCATATTCACATTAGGGAGAGATCATCACCTCGTCTAAGAGTGGGAAGGGCTTTTCTCAGTCATCAATCTGTACAGACATAAACAAGTTCAAAAGTAATTACCGTAATTGAGTTTTGTTACTCGCAATCTGTATTGAATGATGTTCACCTGGGTCTGTCTCTGCTGATGAATACTGCTTCCAGCCCAGCTATTAGGGCTAATATTCTGGCCAATGGGAAATCAATCAGCTTTTTTTAAAGTCATGCAGCTCTTCGAGGCATGAAAGAAAAGCAGCTTGCTGGAGAAACTCAACATGTCTGACACATCTGTTGGCAGAGAAAAGTAATAAATGTTTTGAGTCTGATCTGAATCTCCTTTGGCACTGAAGTGGACTGGGAATGATTGCTATCTAGGAAATGAGTAGGAAGAGGATGTGAAATATTGTAATCATATCCAGAGAGCTCGTGGTGGGACGGAGATGTACAGATTTATAGGCGGTGCGAGAGTTTCAAAAGAGAAATTATTTTAGGTCTGCTGAGAGCAAGCCTAATAACCAAGACACTGGTTAGCTCCCAGGTAGAATGGATTGAGGGGAAATAAGTAGTGGGAAGATACCGAGAAGGAGCATTGGAGCAGAGGTCCGTGGGTAACTTAAACAGGGTAGTTCCGAATGGATGACAGAGTTCCTGGTGTTTAGTTTTGAACTCGGTGTTAAGACCTGAAGAGTGTTCGTCCAGCTTGTACGTTAACTGTGGAAAATGCTGAGTTTGTTTTTGTATCTCAGATGTCAGGTGGTCTTTTTCAATTGTTCGCCCTCTCTCCACCATCCTCACCAACAACACCAAGAGCGAGGAGCGCATGGACGTTTTCTATCAGTGAAATAGAAGCGAACTGATTGAGCTGCCTCCCTCCCATCCAGCCATCACTAAACAAGTCTTTAAATTACCTTAAAAAAAATACAAGGTCCTGTGCAAGTAAGCAAGTCCGACAGCATCTGTGGAGTAATATAGCTCCAAAGAAAATTCATACTCAACTCAAAATGCTCACACTGATTCTCTATTCAGAGATTCTGTCACACCGACCGAATATCTCCAGCACTTGTGTTTGCATTTTAGATTAACCCTGTCAGAGAACATCTTGTACACATTTATTGATATAGTCCTATCCCCATTAAACTGCCAATGATCCAATTCCTCCATGTTCATTGTGTCTTCAATTGTCCTCTCTCCGCCTTCTGGTACCATCCTTCACTCTTCTAGATTCACGGTCAGCATCTATCTTCAGAAATAACCGCGTGGTCTCTCGACCACATATACTACTGACGCATCTGCGACCCCTCTTTCCATTACTTGTACATTGTGTCACCAAAGGTTTATCTTTGGTTTGACCTATTTCTCCTCAACATGCTTCCATTGTTTGAATCATCCAAAAAAAAGTGATGCTCATTTTCACATTTCCACTGAGACGACCAAGACATGCGTCACCATATTCCCTCTCTATTGTGCGACGTCATGAATATCTTCTATTTAAAACTCAGCAAACCAAAACCATCTTCTTTGCTGCTGAAAGTTCAGTTCCCTGATGTAGAAGACCTCCCCCATCCTGGAAACTCTCTAAAGCTGAATCATTATGTTCACAATCTTGCTGTTGTATTTTTTTTCCAGGATCAGTCAATGATCATATATTCCAAAGGGGAAAAGTGAGGACTGCAGATGCTGAAGATCAGTGTGGAGCGCATGGTGCTGGAAAATCACAACAGGGTAGGCTGGATCTGATGAGCAGGAGGATAGACGTTTCGGGCATAAGCCTGCACTTCTGATGAAGAGTTCTTGCCCGAAATGTTGATCTTTCTGCTCCTTGGATGCCACCTGACCTGCTGTGCATTTGCAGCACAACATTCTCGACACTGTCCCCAATGGCAGACACAGCCCAGAATGCATTCTCTCTCACAGACACTGTGGCTCAATTTTCTTATACCCAATTGATGTGGAGTTCAAGAAATTACCCCCAGTACAGTCACCCTTCCCTATCCATGTGATGCGAGGCGTAGAGGGGTGCATACATCTCATGCAGTATCATCCCAGTAACCCAATTCTCACAATCCCTGTGTCGGGGAGAATGAGGGATCGATGTTCCATATTGTATTTTTACGTGGTCTGTATGTAACACGATCCATGGACGGATTTCAATGACAGGATTTAACAAATTTAAAGAAAATTGTGCATCAAATCAAGGACTGAGGGGAAAGGAGCAGATGCTGTTCTTACATGTTACTGAAGTTAACCTTGGTTTCAAATATTAGGATCAGCATGCCAATCATAAACTGCTCAGAGAACTTTCAAATCAAGGGTCTCAGGCTGGAATGGAACTCATGTCGAAAATTCCCGAGTTGGTGCAGTTGGCAGATAGGACGAGACAATGCTCAATGCAGCAAAGTATGAACACTGAAAGGAAATCTAAAACAGGATGTACCGTTCTAACGATGGTGCAGGAGTGGGAGAACGTGGGTGTATATATATCACTGAAGGTGAAAGGGCAGTTCGAGAAGTTAATGAAACATCCAATATGTTCAGCTTTATTTACAGGGGCATAGAGTACAAGTGCAGCGGGTAATGTTGAACCTGTTTGCAAGGACTCAGCTGGCGTAGTTGTGGGCATGGCACTATATTATAGAAAAGAGGCGAATGCATTGGTTTGAATGCTGAAGTAATTTACAAGAAAGATACCAGGAATGAGAATCTTCAGTTCCAGTAATAAGATTGAAAAATTAGGAACTGTTTTTCTCAGACATAAGAAAGCTGAGTGGAGATTGAAGGAAATTTTAAATATCAAAAGCGTGCTGATAGACTAGTTAAGGAGAGACTGTTTTCTCGCATCAACGAGAATAAATGAGAAGGAATGGAATTAAAGTAACATGAAAAAGAAGCAAGGGCGATATGTAAAAATGTTTTGTCACAGACGAATAGTAAAGTGTGGAATGTACTGCCTGGAATTGTGGAGGAGGCAGTTTCAATTGAGGTTTTCCAAGTGGTCACTTCTTGCTTATTTGGAAGGCAATGGTACTGTGGAGAGATGCGGATAAAAGACAATAGGTCACGAGAGAAGGGAAGTCATGTAGGCATGATGGAATAATTCGCCTGTTAATGAGCTTTAATAGTTCTATGACTGTGTAAAGTGAACCTGGAAATTAGAATTATGTTGTGATATGCTCGAATAAAAAAGAAAAATGTTTTGCTGGAACATCAGGAGAGGGAAATGCACTGAAACTAGTAAATTATTACAACAGCGATTGTGAGTCCTGAACAAGTCCAGACAGGAATTGATGAGTTCGAACCGTCTGGAATAAGTTGAGTTTTTTCTTCACATTTGTATGTTTACAGTCAGGAGGTGTGGCACTGGAAAAGCACAGCCAGTCTGGCAGCTTCTGAGGAGCATGACAGTCGAACATTCGAGCATCAGCTCAGCATCATGTCTGTGGAAGAGCTTACTCTAGAAATATAGACACTACTGCTCCTCGAATGCGGACACACTGGCTGTACCTTTCAAGCAGCACACGTTTTGAAAGTGATCTCCAGCAACTTCAGTCCTCACTTTATCCATTGTGTGTTTACAGTTGAACAAGAGAATAATACTAATTAGGACATCAATTATGAAACTGAAGTGCAGATCGGCTAGAAAGTGCTATTGCACTATGTAATACACTATTACACAAGGGAAACTAGACAAGAAGCGCCTGTCATTAAACTCATGACGAGTGCTGACATAAACTAAGATTTAAAAAAAGCAAGAAGTTAGAAAATGAAACGACAGTCACCGTCCTGCCTTATACACCAGAGAGTTCACATTTGGACACAGGAGTTTGCTGCACTGGCTATCGTCACTGATCGTCATGTTAAGGATTGAACTCCTTCAGTCTTACAGGTTAGGTTCATATGTATTGATTATGAAATAGCTATACGATTTAGTGCTTAATATTGTGGCTGATATGTTTCCCAACCCCATTCTCTTGCCTTCTTATCATAACTGTTGACTTCCATACTACTCAAGACGTATCTGTGTCTGCACTGAAATTCCTGAATGACTTGATGTAGACTGATTTCTGTGACAGTCACTTCCACTGATCAATCAGACTCTGACTTGTTTTGGTAAGCATGATCTGCTGGTTGCAAAGGCTACAAAATCCTCTGGCTTCCCCTAACCATCACCACTTTTTATGCTTTATCGTTTGTTTTATGTTTAGGCCGACTTTTCTTGTCAGCCACGTTTTCCTCATCCTCCCGTTAATATATTTCTTCTTCGATGGTATGAATACCTGCAATGTGTCTTCAATTATAGCAGAAACGACTCCTATTTATGTTATATTCTCTTCTGTCCTAGGCGTCCCTTGCAATCAACTCTAGTAGGCTCCTCGCTCATGTCTAACCATTACGTCTGATCCAATCATTTCTCCCAAACTGCAAAGTGAATTCTGTCATTTTATGGTAACTGCCCCGTCGGCTCTCCTGCACCTTTAGTTCCCAAATCAAATCAGACTCCTCAGAGATCACCAAATCCAGAATTGAGTTTTCCCTTGTGAGCTCGAACAAAAGTTGCTCTGAAAATACCACCTCGTGCACATTCTGCAAATTCCATTTGATAAAAACGTAATTTCCTCAATCACCTGCACTCTGAAGATCCTTATAATTATTGGAAAGATGACTCTGCCTGAATTGTCAAAATTAAATTTGTGACTTTTACATGGCAGTGATTACTTTTGTGAACATTTTAACATACTTTTGTTACAGTCCAAAGCAATCAACTTAGGAACCGTCAAAAACTACGTATACAGCACTTTTTACAGGAAGTAATAACTGGTCAGTGACTGGGAAATCTACAATGAGTAACTTATCTCCAAACCTGCGACACCGGCCTTCTAGAAGAGCAATGGCATGAGATGCAAGCAGACTCAGCACCTGTAAGTTCCACTGCAATAATTCACCATCCTGAGTTCGAAATACATTGCTATTTCTTCACTGTTGCTGTGTTTAAATCCCTGGAACTCACTCCCGATCAGCATTGAGGGTGTCAATTTGCTGCACGGACTTCAGAATAGCAGCACACCGTCACTCTCTGCAGACCAATTATGGATGGACAATATATACTGGCTGAGACATATTGCCCAAATCGAAAGACAATTCGGAAAACTTGAGTAATCTATACACTTAAATCGTCAATTGAAGAGTTCAGAGGATCTGTGAACTTCCAGTACAATTGCAACAAATGTTTGGTGTCGAAATAAGATGGGATCTGCAGTTTGTGACAAGGAATTCCCAGTTTCACTAAGGTGTGCACGTCAGTTACCAATACTTTGCTGTAGTTCTTCTTTACCTTTCAATTTGATCATCACTCAATCGGAAAATAAAGCAGCTTACGACTTCCTCATGACTTGTTCAGTCAACAAATGTTTTAAAGACTTAATGTGCTATTCTGACATATTTTGTTAATTTTTTTTCTAGTTGCAGTTTACTGGAAATCTGTCCCAAATATAAACAGTGCAGTTCCGATTTCTACTACCCAGGCTATTGTAAATTCTTAAGATCAGTGGGTTCAGGTTTACTCTTCGTAGAATGTCACGTCCAAACCTTTAACAGTCTTGACTAGCTGCTCTTGACTGCTAAACTATGATTTCTGCATTGTATCATACTTGCCATCTATCACAGTATTACTAAACTGCGGATAAAATATAATCAGGCTACCTGAACTGAAGAGCCAGACAACAGAATGATGGAAAGGTCATTACAAAATCACAGAATTGTTGCAGTGCTGAAGGAGCCCATTCGGCCCGTTGCCTCTGTCTGGCTTTCCAAATCAACAGTATGAGTAATGTCATTCTCTTGCGTTCCAGCTCAGTCTGCACATTGCTCCTGTTCTCATGATTATGGGATCCTGTCTTGAACATTTGGTTAAAGACCCTGTCACCACACTTCCAGACAGTGCATTCCTAAGTATCTGCTGTCAGAACGTTTCTCTAAACTTGCATGTATTCTTTCCTTTGCCTTTTAGTCTGAAGTTATTCTCTTTGGTTTCAATCATCATATGAACAGAAAAGGTTCCCCCTATATCATGAGTGGAGACCACTCATGGCGATGGATATTCCAAACAATTCTCCTTTCAGCCATGCCTTCTGTAATGAAAATAATCCCAGTTTCTGCACAGTATCTGTGTAACGGGTTCCTCGTCCCTCGAAATCATTTCTGTTAAAAAAAATCCTCATTCTCTCTAATCAGTTCTCATTCGTCGTGAGACATGGTACCCCGAACTGTACACAATATTCTACCTGAAGTCTTTGTGACTTACATAGGATCAGCATAATCTCTTGTAATGTATGCCATTAATAGCAAAGTCAAGATTTTTGAAGGCTTCTCCAATGACTCTCTCCACCTGCCCTGCTGCATTTATCAGCTTGAGTACATCTACATCTAGGTCTCTCTGCCCATGCTGTCTGTACAATAGTCACCAGTTATTTTATACTTCGAAAGTTCATTCTGAAATTCATCTGTTATCTATCCGACTGCATCTCCAGCTTGTCATTGTCGTCACGGCTTAAACAGTCAAAAACAGTCACTCAGCATAGATGTAGAATCCATGAACCAAACAGTCTATTTCGACATTATACTCAAACTGAACTAGTTTCTCGTGCTTCTGCTTGTCCTGTACCCCTCCAAACATTTCCTATTCAGGAACTTATCGAAATGTCAACTAAACGCTGTAACTTTACCCACATCCATCGCTTTCTCTTAAAACTATGCCTTCATCAGCAAGTTCTACATTATTTTCGATAGCTGACATCGACTTACCAATTCCTGGGGTATCCCAGACATTTATCAACACAAAACATTGATCTGATTGATTCTCCCTCTACCGAATAACAAATGTTAACCTGATGTTCCTAACTCACATTGCAGAGTTTCAATGAGCAATTGCAAAACACAGAATTACGACAGCACAGAAAGCGGGTCATACAGTTCCCTAAATGGACTTTCCGACATTTTGCCATTCAACTGAATATTCCTGGCAATTTGCATCGTATTTATTTTCAAATAATTATCTAATGACCTTTATTAACCCTGCCAAATTCACATTTCCAAGCTTTGACTACCAGAGTTATCTGCTTACTTTGTGAAGTCTCTTTCTCATCTCACATTTCCTTGTGTTGCAATTTATTTTAAATCTTTTTCTCAATGCTTTTACGGAGGTGAATAGTTTCACACTGCACACACTGTATAGAACGATCCAAATTTTAAAAGGTTATTCTAAATTTTATTTCTGCCTTCTCTATTTTAACATTAATGCCGATATTTGTCCACTGGTGGAGCCATGCATATAACGGTGGTTTCTACAAACTTCTAGTGCTCCCGTTTCTTGCTCCTCTCCAGATGAAAATAACTTAAACCGCTGTAGTGTCGTTCCTGGATCTCGAGTCTTATTGTGCTGAAGAGCTAACTCCAATTAAACATTTTAAAAAAATCTAAGCCAAAGTTTCCAGTCTCTGCTTCAATCTTCATTCCTGATCTACTGCCTCCATCCCGCTCTCTGAACTCATTGAGATTTAGCGAGGCTGCCCACAACTTGGTGTTGTGTTTGCCTCTGACGAGAACTTTTCATCTGCGGTCTCTGTCAACACTAAGACCGCCTTTATCCACCTCTGTCGCTGGGTGGAACGAGGTTTTGTAGTTCGCAATGCTGTCTGAAGTGACAATGATCCAGGTCCGAACACAGCCTCGGGTGACTACATGTGTGGATTTTGCACAATTTCCCCATATCTGCCTGGGTTTCCTTTGGTTGCTCCGGTTTCCTCCGACCGTACAAAGATGTGCGGATCAGATGAGTTGGCCATTCTTAATTGCCCATTGCGTTGGGCGCATTAATCAGAGTAAAATGGGTCACGGTGGGTTACTTTTCAGAGGGTCAGTGGGGACTTATTTCGCCGAAGGGCCTGTTTTCACACTGTAAGTGATCTAACATCATTGCAGTCTTTCCCTCTCATTGTATCTGCTGCAGAAACGCATATTCGTCCCTTTATAAGCTCCGCCCTTGACAGCTTATTTTCTGTACTCAATGATATTCTCCATTTTCAGTTCTAAACTTCATGTCATCTAATACATTGCGGTTATTACACTCCAACAATTCTCATGCCTCTGCAAATCCCCTACAGATTACACTGTCGACCATTCAAGCAACATCTCGGTTTTAAACCCCACCTCCTTGTTGTTAAATTCCTCCAATGAACCCTTCCAACTTTATCTATGTAATATTTCTATTTGATATGTGTGGTTGTCTCGAATTCTGGCCTTTTACTCATTTCCTAATTCATTTTTCCATCATTAGTGACTGCCCCTTAAATTACCCCAGCTGTAAGTCTGGAATTCACTCTCTCATTCTCCCTTTTCGAAAGTGTTTGATAATCGATCCAGCTCTGACCTCATGTTGTCTCCTTGCAACGACTTGTTTACCTGCTTCCTCTGAAATGTGCAAGGTATTTGTTTAAGGTCACGGGCAGTATGCAATTAAAAGCGTTGCTAAATGCGTCCATGGCCTCCTGCGTGAATTCCCACAACAAACTGTCTTGCTTATTTTTCCAGTCAGTACGTCAGCCGGGTTTGTTCGCTGCCTGTGTTCTCACCAACAAGGCTGCTTGCAGACAAAAAAAAACCCTGCGAATGCGGGAACCTGAAATATACAGGCAGGAGGCTGGAAGAGCACAGCAAGCCAGCAAACATTAACAGTTGGAGAAGTCGACGATTCAGGTGTATTCCTTTTTCGGTACGGAGGGTGGATTTGGCGGGAGCTGCAAATAAATGGGATTCGGGGGACACATTTGTAAAGTACGGATAGGTGAATTCAGATTGAGGGTATGATCTGGTTGGTCAATTGGAGGAATGAATCCAGTTGTCGGCAGGGATGGTGGAATGGACGGAGACTGATTTAGAGGAATGGGAACGAAATTATTTAAAATTGGCCAAGTCCATGTTGACTCCTCCATGCAGCAAGCTACTAGGGCGAAGATGAGGGGATCTTCCTAGATTTGCACAGTGGTTCGTTTTGGCAATAGAGTAGGCCAAGGATCGTCATTGGAAATGGAGTTATGGGGGATCTGAAATGAGCGGTGACTGGGAGGTCTGGTCGCACCCTGTGGAGCTGGCTGTGACGCTCATTGAATTGTTCCCTAAGATTACATTCAGTCTCCCCATGTACAGAAGACCTAACTGGAGAACCTGTTGCAATAAACTAGGTTGGAAAAGATTCTGGATTAGTGGTGCTGGAAGAGCACGGCACTTGAGGCAGCATCCGAGAAGCAGTAAAATCGACGTTTCAGGCAAAAGCCCATTCCTGATGAAGGGCTTTTACCCGAAACGTCGATTTTATTGCTCCTCGGATGCTGCCTGAAGTGCTGTACTATTCCAGCACCACTAATCCAGAATCTGGTTTCCGGCATCTGCAGTTATTGTTTTTACCTAGGTTGGAAAAGAGTCAAGTGGACCTCTGTATCACCTGTACCGACTGCCTGGGGCTCTGGATTGAGGTGACGGGTGAAAATAGTGGGTTTTACATCTTTGACATTTGCAGGGGAATATACATTGGGGTTCAGGGATGTCTGTGGGGAGAGTTGTGCCACCAAGGACTGTCACAGAGGACGGTCATTTCGGAATGCAGTGAGGGATGGATAGGGGAAGATGTTTTTGATGTTGGGGTTTAGTTGGAGTTGGTGGAAGTGTGTTGGTTGTGGAGACTTGTGGGGTGGTAGTTGATGACTGAGGTGAATGTCTTTATTGCATTGGGAAAGGCGGGCTTTAGAGCAATGGAACAGGGAACGGAGATGTGGTGGAGGGCTGACTGGATGACAGGAAGCAGGAAAACAATGTTATTCAAAATATGTGGACATTTGGAATGTTCGGGTGTGTAATGCTGGTGCAGCGAGGGAAGAGGAATTGGGAGATTCAGATGTAGCTTTTGCACGTACAGGGTGGGAGGAGGTGCATTCCAGGTAATTATGTGAATGTGTAAAATTGCAGTAAACGTCCGTTGGGAGACTGTCACTGGCGATGGAAATGATTAGATCAACAAGGTGGAGGGAAGTGACTGAAATGAACCAAGTGAATTTGGGTGCGGGGTGAAAGTTGTGGGCGAGGTCAATGAACGGCTCCAATTCATTCTTGGTGCAGAATACTACGCTGCTTCAGTCATCGATACACTGGCAGAAGAGTTGGGCACAGTTCCTGTGCAGGTACTGAAGAGGGACTGCTCAATATAGCCAACAAAGAGGCAGTCAAAGCTGGATCCCATCCGGGCTTCCATGGCAACCACCTTGATTTGAAGAAATCTGTAGGAATGAAGTAAAAGTTACTGAGGATAGGACCTGTTCAACGAGGCTGGGGAGGGTATTAGTGGAGGTGGAATGAATGATTCTCATAAAGATGATGCACCAGAGGGCCTGGATGTTGTCCTTGTGGGGTATGGAAATGTATAAACGCTGCGTGTCCACAGAGAATATCCACTGGGGCAAGGGAACTGGAAGTTGCTGAAGAGATGGAGGGTGTGGTTGGTATCACATATCCAGGTGGGAAGTACCTGAACCAAGAGGGAGAGAATGTTGTCTGGAGAGAGACGAAATGAATCTCGTGGGGCAGGAGAACGACGAGACGGTAGGCCGACCGGATTAGATGGGATTTTTAAACTTACAGAGCAGATAAAACCGGACAGTATCGGGCTGGGGGCCTATGAACTTGGAGGCAGAGGACCGGGCATCACCAGGAGCAACGAGGGCATGGATAGTGCTTTAAGTTCTGGTCTGATTGGTGTTTCTGAGGTTTCATGTGAATGGTGCTAGGATGTGGTGTTGGACAGATAGCGTTCAGCCTTTGCGACAGTGGTGTTCATTCCCCAGACTACTACTACCCCACTTTTGCACAATGCGTTTGAAGATGAACTGGTCGTTATTTTAGAACGAGTGGATTGGTGCATGTACAGAGGCGATGAGGTTAGAGTGAGTGATTGTGTGGAGAAATTGAAGAGGCCCATATCACATTGTTAGTCTGCAATGAAGAGTTCCAGAGTGTGTACAACACCTTCATGTGGTGGCCAGCAATGTGACAACATTTGAGGTGTGCTCTCCCAAGACGCATGCAGCTGTTTACTTGAAGCAAGTTTTCTGATGAAAACCTGCAGTTAGCTCAGGCTCTGAGTTTCTTATACATGGTCTGAGTTTGATACTGATTTATTTCTGAAGCTTCCAATTGAAACTAACCGCCTGCTCCATCTCATTCAGTCATTCAGCAGGTTGTGTGTCTGCCACCCTGAGCTCTGTGTCTCACTTCAGATCCATATGGTGCAAATCATATGTCTCTTGATGGACGACAATTCTGAACATTAGGTAGAGGTGGCAATATTGGAAGCACATAATACAATGGTTGCTTCTTCAACTAAAAAGAGTTGGCCTTGGGCCTGGCATGGGCTGTCCTATCACGTGGCCTCTGCGCAGTGACAACGCAGCTGCAATAATATGGATCTGAAATGCTTTACTGGACTGTCATGTCGATCTCTTTTACTCTGTTGTGATGACAGTATATTACTTCTAATTTATTTTAAACACTGTATGTAATGTTACGACTTGCACTTTTATTCCTCTTTTGTGTCTGGAATGTGTACCTGTAAATCCACCAATTCCAAATTGAGATGCAGCACTCTTGTGAAACCTCCTTTGTAATCCGCTACCATCGTTCTCCCAGGCAGTGCAGTCTAATCTTAACATGTCTCTAAATAAAGATATTTTATACCAATATCTCTCTCTTTGTTCTCTTGCTGCCAATCTTGAAATTGTGATATTCAAATATTCACTTGTCCAGGATTCGCATCAGTGTTGTTACACAGGGTACATGCTATTCAGCTGCTCCCAGTGTGGGAAGGAATTAACTCATTCCCATCTTCTTATAATCAGTGATTTCTCACTGGGATGAAACTTTTAAATGTCATGATTACTAAATTCTTTCAAAAGTTCTAGGGAACTAATATGCATTAAAAACGTTCACATGATCGTTAAAGTTTTAGATGGGATATTTACTTAAACATCCTGGAATCTGATGTCTCATCAATAAGTTCAGACTGACAAAGACGGCTTACAGGTGTTCTCTCTGTTTAAGTAAGACCAGGCGATCAATCCAACTCACAGTTCACCAGCGAGTTCAGACAAGGCAGAAGATAGTTATGTGTTCTGTGTATGGGAAGGTACTCAGTCAATCAATTACCCTGTGAAACATTAGTGAAGCCACACTGACTATATATGGTTCATCTGCTCCAAATGTGAGAAAAAATCCCATGTTACAAGACACCAGCAACTTGTCAAGGGGGAGAGACTGTTTACCTGCTCTGAATGTGGTAAAAGATTCGTACAGTTATCCAACCGAGACAACAGCAAGTTACCGTCGATCTGTTCTGAGGCCTCTCATCATCTGCCACGTCAGTGAATTCACATTGTCCAGAGATCATTCACCTGCTCCGGGTGTGAAACAAGATTTAATGAATCATACAAACGGCTCAAACACCAATAATATCACATTGGGGAAAAACGTTGCATGTTCAGGATGTGTGAGAGCATTTACACAGCCAAACTCATGACCATTCATTTACATTCTTCATTTCGCAATTAAATATGAAAGTGGTTTCAAAGCCAGTTCGGAAGAACTGTAGGCCATTATGAGGATCAAAGTTTTTGATGATTCACTGTGTTATTAATTTCTGGATGGAGTAAAAATAAATGTTTAGAATGCGTCTTGATGGCAGTTTTATTTTTGTTAGATTTAAGGTCTGTTCCCAAATTGATGACATGGCAATTCAGGAAGATCTGGAAAAAAAGAACATACAGATTGTGTAACTGTTCGTAATTCGAAAATAAAGCCTGTTTGTTTTTCTTCAAGTCCGTGGAATCTTGTTGATGTATTCTGTTAACAGATGCACATGATCTGACATTTTCATCTATTTGAAAAATTAAGAAAAGGCAATAATGGAAATCTGATTGAAGTAATCAAAAGACTTTCCCTGAATAAAACCGCACAGTTTGAAATTATACAGCCTTTTGGCACAGCCGCCATGGCTAGGTAAAACTGTAAGTTTGCTTGTAGTATAATATCCACAGCAACTTAATGACAAATTCTTGCATGCACCTCAGTAAGTCACAGTGCACGCTTATCTTTAAATTACAAGAATCTATTCAACACCTCTAACTTCTCAATGTTGAAATATTTTTGTGACTGAATTCGACGCGATGTTACAATGGAATCTGGAGCATTTCTCCCGTTGGTAAAGGAAATTTGGTAATAGACTCCCTTGCTCCAAACATTGGCACTAAATAGACCTGATAATGGCTTGCCACCGCCATCTGAGAAACATGGTCACAACGCAGGCCTTTCAGAGTGTCAACTGTGACACGGATCACTTTCTGGTTTGCTGACAGGTCAGACATTGGCCAAGGAAAATTCCCCACGTCAAGCCTCCAAGTAAACAGTGCATCGATGCATGAAGACTCAACACCTAGACAAAAGGAGGTGTTAATCACGTCATTGGAAGATGAAATACTTGCAGACCAGACGGAGAAGCTCAGCAGAGATGGAATCTCTCATTATACACAGCACCAGTTGGCGGTAGCCTGTGAGTATTAAAACCTTTGCCCCACTATCAAAGACAGTCTCTTCTGAGACTCAACAAACGGATCAGAAGCGCAGCCTCGACATTCGTCAGGCTAACAAAGAGAGCCAGCCAGAACAGAAAGATGATGATGCACACAGAAATTACATTCTACAGATCCTGTAGCGTCAGTGCACTGCTTTAAGGCAGCGAGAACTGGAGCCTGCATTCCAGACACGATCGTAGTCTCAACACCTTCCATCTTTGCAGCCAGTGACGCATCCTGGATTGAGTGAGTCAATAACATGCGCCCAGAAACCCAGCCTCTTCACCCTGCTCGAACAACACTGTCTCCATTGGTTGTTCCACGTACTCGGCATATGCAATGGGAGGATCCCCAATGATTTTCTGTAAGGGGATTTGGCCTTCAGCAGGACAGCAAAAGGGTGCCTTACCTTCATTTCAAAGATGTCAGAAAGAGAGAGATGAAGTCACTGGACATGAACCTAAAGAGGCGGAAGTACATTGAAGTGATCGCACTCACTGGAGGCTGGAATTACACTGAGGTCTAAAAAGACGAGAAGTGAAGCAGGGCCATGCTGCTTAAGAAAACCGCACCCGCCCCAAAAAAATGCACCTTGAGAACACTGGGGAACAGTGCTTTCAAGTGCTGCAGCTGAGACTGCCACTCCCGAGAAGGCATTGAAAGCCAATATCGACGCTGCTCAACAAATATCGAAGAAAGATATCCCAGGTGCAGATTTATGGTCTTGCGAGAATAACGGATGCCACCAAAGGATTGTGCAAAACGTTAATTGAATACCCTACCCATGTTCCTTTTCCCCAGCAGTAAATTCACACTTTGCTGCCTTATCAATGCTACTACTCAACTAACCCATTTCCCATTTCCCATTGAACTGTCATAGACCTTTTTGAGCATCCCTTTCCATTGGCTGACAAACTTTTACAATAAATACTCTTTGGTATATTTATCCGAGTTTTTGCTTCCCGTATGAACATTAGATACTGTACTAAGCGCTGACTTTTAATTCTTAAGTGACACTTGTTATTTAGGAGTGCAAGACGCCATCGATCACTGTCATTCCAGTTTCGATTTGGTGACACTGCAGTACATTGTGCAGCATGGTGAACCTGGAGGTTTGGGGTTCGTGGATGGTAATATTGTGAAATAATATTTTTGATGGAAGAATAGTATGGGAATTTATGGACGTTCCTGGGGTCGATAGGAAGAATAAGAAAGTAAGCACGTTGGAGATTCATGGCAGTCACTTGATTACCAATCTCAGACCGTGTCTGCCCCTGTTAAATGTGAGCTCCTTTGACGTAAATTCTTCTGTTAATCATAACTGTAATCTGTGAACGGAAATGGCTGCAATTCATCATCAGAGAGATTTCATTTAGTTTTGTTTTGGGTGAATTCACAGGATCTATATGTGAGCAATGCAAATTACAACCAAAATTGTTAAATTCAAGCAAAATCCTGATAACCCTTTTTGCACGGTCTCTAAATCCTCACATCCTACCTTTAATACTGGGTACAGTACTGGATGCAACAATTCAAAATGTGGCCTAAATTAAAGATTTTCAGAGCTGTAAGATTACTTCCTCAATTTTATACTCTGTGCCCTGGCTGGTGAACGCATGCATGCATGCCATATACCTTGTTGAGCACCTTCCCCAGTTCTGTTGACACTTTCAGAGAGCTACAGACATGCACTTCAATATTTTCTGCATATCAATGCGTCTCTGTTTCCTGACATTGACAATAAAGTTTTTTTTTTCACTTGGTCTCCCAAAATACATCACCACGCATGTGGTATCATAGAATACCTGCAGCGTGGAAGCAAGACCTTCAACGCCTCGAGGCCCACAACGACAATCAAATAAGCATCCTACTCAGACCTACGTCATTTACCTATCCTTCTATTCCTACATTTAGCATGGGTAGTCCAACTAAACTGAAAATATTTGACAGTGGGAGACAGCCAGAACTACCAAAGAAATCTCACGCAAACTTGGGGAGAATATACAAACTTCAAAGGGACAGTCAGTCGAGCGTGGAATCAAACCCTGATTTCTGGCTCTCAGAGGCCAAAATGCTAACCCCTTCGCTTGTGCAATCTTCAACTGCCATTTCTCTTTAAAAATGAGGACCGTGATAGAAAGGTGTAACGTAGAGAGTAAATACACGTCTGCATTGTCCACATCAAACACTCAGAAGACTGAGACAATGCAGAGTTAGCAATGGTGTTCAAATCTCCAGGTATACTATCCCCATTAATCATTCTCAAGACAGGGATAGCATAACGTTAGCTACAAACGAAAATTACCTCTACCCGATGTAAGTTTTCTCGCTGAGTTGGAAGGTACATTTTCAGACGTTTCATTACCATACTACGTAACGTCATCAGTGAGCATCCAGTGAAACAATGGTGTTAGTGAACCGCTTTCTATGATGCGATCAGTTTTCCTTGGGTTGGTGATGACATTGACGAAACAGCCCTGTTCACATCCATCAATAACAACCTGCTCAAGGAAATATTGGCTGCAATATTAGAAGAAACAAAGACACATACACCAATTACCACTTCATTACTAAGGACAGCATCGCCATGCAAGTGGACTGAAGCTTTAGAAACCTCTTCACTTTCAGTAACGAAACCTTTTGACAAATCAATGGCATAAATATGGAATCTCCAATATCAGGATTGTTCGCAGAGGCAGTAATGTAGAGACTGGAACAAACAGCTCTGCCGTCCATCCAACCCAAACATTGGGTCCACCATGTGGATGACACCTTTGTCATCACTAAACGAAACAAATTAGTGGAAAGCTGCATGACCATAAATAATGCTCTGATTGGAATAAAACTTACAAAAGACATGGAAAACCACAACAAACTGCCATTCCTCAATGTCACAGTGGAGAGAAGAGCCAATGGGCAGCTTCAAACTAGTGTCGACAGGAAAGCAACACACCTGGACTAAATATTGAACGACAGAAGCAAATATCCCAGCACCCACAAACGAAGCCGCATAAGATTATTACTTCAATGAGACAGCACACACTGCGACGTAGAGAAACTACGACGAGCGGAGTAAAATCACACCCTCGGCATATTCAAAAAGAACGTCTCCCCAGTAGACATAGTCTTCCAATTTCTCAGCAACAAACACAAACAAGCAGACTAAACGCACGCAGTAACATTAGCTACTCGTCTCTAAATGAAAGGTACATCGGAAATGACTGACGGACTACTGAAACTTCTTGTCATCATGGTAACCCAAAAATCAAAAACACACCAAACAGCAACAAATGAACCTGAAAGACCCCATATAGACAGGAATCAAAACTAATGTCATTTACGAAGTACCTTGCACAAACTGTAACAAACACTACGTTCGACAAACAGGTAGAAAACTAACATCCAGGATGCACGAAATCAACTGACCACAAAAAGACATGGTCCACTCGCACTTGTATCCTAACATAGAGACGAGGAAGGACTCCATTTCGTTTGGGATAACAAATCCATCCCAGGGGAAGCCAAACAGAGAAAGGCATGAGATTTACTCGAAGCGTGGCACTCCAACCAGAATTCTATCAACAAACACATAGACTCATACCCCACTTACCACCTTCTAAGAAAGATAACAGTACATATCATCCACAGAGGAACGGGCATCACCACAGGAAATGACATAACCAACCCAAGCAACCCTGTCTTTGCTGGTCATTTTGGAATTTGTGTAAGAACCATGAATTCTGCCTCGCTGTCCGGTCATTTAATGGGTGCTGCGACTGCAAAGGCTCTAGATGCTACCGGCGTGAACACAAGGGGAGCTGCAGGAAAAGCATGCCCTTTCCTCCCCAATGACATTGCCTTCTACGTTTTCTTTTCAGTTAACAGCATGTTGATCCTGGAGAGGTTTCTGCAAAATAATAGTTATCTCGTCATATTACAACACAGAAACAGCCCATCAGCTCAGATTCAGCACTTCAGCTCCAACGATTTTTCTTCAGAATTGATACTGAACTCGGTCTCGGTGACACATTATCTTCACCACTCGGTCGTATTTTCAGGCTCCATACAGAAGGCAACCACCATAATAAAAAGCATGTTCTTGTTAAAGAGAGAACGAATTCAGTTATTCCCCAGTCATTCGGTAGCTAACCTCTTTTTTTCCTGCCAAAGTAGAACATCCCACACATCATTGCTTTTTGGTCGTATGTGTGGTGGTCCTGAAGTTTCTGTAACTACAAACAGGAGCATGAATTTCAAAACACAGAAAAGATACACGCTGACCTCTGAAAGAAATCGAATAATGTGAAGACTACTGCAGCAAGAAATGTCAATTACTTTGTAGTTTGTTGAAGTTACCAGCGCATGCAAGTCCACAAAAGCCATTGTAAGACTTGAAATCAAGAACTATGGATGACAAGGCTCCACGTCAGCCACTGAGATATATAACCTACAGCACAGCATTATTTCTAATATTGACAACATCAGATTGTATTTTGATGTAATCAAATTCATAGATGGGGAATTACATCAGCTGACCAGGTCTCGAAATGTTCACACTGAGACAAAATCACAAGTAGCGTATACTGCAATACAATACACGTCTGGCCAGTGCAAGTTATAACTCCAGTAAATCTGATGTAATAAGATTAGTATAAGGCCGACAGGCTAATATACAGCCTGATGGGAGAATGCGAATCAGGTATGATCTCGATGTTGCGGTCGATGTTGCTGGTACGAATAAATAATAGTGACTCCATAGCAAAACATGAAACGCAGCATTGCCCCGACAGTGTGAATCTCTGATGACACCCGCTGAGTGACTGAATTGACATGACCAACCTCTGAAAACCGGAAAATATAAGAGCTGTGGATATTACAAACTCAGCTTCAAATTATAATGGGGAAATGAGAGAAACTTTACAATCTGTTCACAATAAGCTGTTAGAAAATAGACCCTGAAAGGCCTCATTGTGCTCTCTAAACTGTAAAAGGAACGTAGATATTTGAACACCATTGTTCTATTTCCCACCTTAAATAACCTCCCCTGTTTCCAGATGCAGTTATGTCAATGTCTTGTGTCCCCCACGTCGCTTTTATACCTGGACGGGGTGAACTGCATGTCAATGAATGGTAACTCTGCGCGCTGGGTCACAGTTTAATGGATGGTATGGGCCCGTTTTAAAGAGGTGGCAACAGTTTATTCTGTGTTGGTACTTTTTTTCATGCGCCGTGGATAATGTTGGCTGGGTCAACGTTTCTTGTCAAATCATAATTGTCCTCGGTAAGATGGTTGTTAGCAGCTTCCTTGACCCGCTGCCACACTGAGAGGGTAGGAATGCCAGGATTACAGTTAGGAAGGGGATTAATGTAATTCTGACATCTTCAGAAGTCAGCGTGATGACTGACTTGGTAGGGCAGTAACAAGTGGTCTAACCAGGTGTCTGAATTGACTGTGTTAAAGGCATGTGTTACGATCAACAGAGAACCACCTTTTTCCACGAAATTTATCAGGATCCTTCACTTGCTCCATGACGAAGTGGAAGTCGTAGTAATGACAAATGGTTCCATTCCTGACACATTTCCCACTCGGACCTTAGAACGGCTGTTCTCGATCTACCTCGTTGCAATACTTCACCTCACCACCGTCATGTTCCCGCTGGAGTGGGACTAACCTACAGGAACAGGGAAAATTAGTCAACCTCAATCGCCTTTAAATCAGAACAAAACTTAACTCAACGCTCTTATCAAGCTCCATGACGTGGATGCTGTTGGTGTGTGCGCAATCTCAGATGGGAAAATCAAAATCATTATCAGCATCTTAAATGAGACAAAGAAAAGTATGGATTTCACCTGGGACATCGTCAGGATGAAGGTGCTCCACCACACTGGCCCCGTTTGAAGGAACCAACTCGATTATTAAGCTCCATTATGAGGTCTTTTTCCTGCGAATATCTGGACAGTATTCTGTCAAGCACAACCGATATTGATGAAGAGATTCAGTACCTTCTCCCGAATGCGAGCACAGCCTTCGGCCTTCTGAGCGAAACGCTGTTTGAGAAGAACAGCATCAGATATGGCACCAAGCTTATGGTTTACAAAGATATAGTTGTTGCCATACTCTGATACGGCTCTGAGATGTGGACAGTCTACAGCATGAAGCTCAAGCCCCTGGATCATTCTTACCAACGCGATCTGTGCAATAACCTGCAAATCTATTTGGAAGGAAGACAAATGTCGTCAACCTGCCCAACAACACCAACATTGCGGCATACACCAAACTTCA
Source organism: Chiloscyllium punctatum (assembly GCF_047496795.1). Classification (NCBI taxonomy): domain Eukaryota; kingdom Metazoa; phylum Chordata; class Chondrichthyes; order Orectolobiformes; family Hemiscylliidae; genus Chiloscyllium; species Chiloscyllium punctatum. The sequence goes on from NC_092773.1 coordinate 31,321,608, forward strand.
CTGGCTGTGATGGGCAGGGCATGTCGTCAGCATGAATGACACGAGTCTCCAAGAAGCTATTACAAGGCGGCATAGCTTTAAATTAAGGGGGGGTAGATATAGGACTGATGTTAGGGGTAGGTTCTTCACTCAGCGAGTCGTAAGTTCATGGAATGCCCTGCCAGTATCAGTGGTGGACTCTCCCTCTTTATGGGTATTTAAGCGGGCATTGGATAGGTATATGGAGGATAGTGGGTTAGTGTAGGTTAGGTGGGCTTTGATCGGCGCAACATCGAGGGCCAAAGGGCCTGTACTGCGCTGTATTCTTCTATGTTCTATGTTCTAAGATGCTGTACTCTTAGTTTCTGAACGGCAGATGAGTGCCAGGTGAAGAAAGGGGGAACTTAAGTAATAAACTCAAGGCCTCACAGATGAAGTGTACAAGTACCACAGGAATTTAGGAATCACTGGCCCAAGACCGTCCAAATTGGAGGAGCAGTGGCAAGGCGTCGTGCACCTTCATCCTGACGATGTTCCAGTTGAAATCCATACTTTTTTTTGTCTCTTTTAAGATGCTGATAATGATTTTGAGTTTCCCATCTGAGATAGCGCACACACCAACAGCATCCACGTCATGCAGCTCGATAATAGCGTTGAGTTAAGTTTGGTTCTGATTTTAAGGCGATTGAGGTTGACTAATCTTCCCTGTTCCTGTAGGTCAGGACGAAAATGGAAGGCAAGCAACAATAGCGAAAGGATCGCACTGCTGTACCCACTGCTTTCTGTGAACACGACCTACGCCAATTATAACACAAAAAAAAGCTCAGTGGCTGGACGAAAACAGCAATCCAGGCAACATCAGGAGTTGTCGAAGTCGATGCTTTGAAAGCAACACTGCTTCAGAACAACCTGTGGTAGTCTTACTGCTCTGTACATCCACCTACATACTCACATTGACAGTGGAAGGCAGCCATCCTCGTTTGCAAGGGACCAGCAAGAATGATGTGAACTGGAAGCTCAGAATTTTCCCGTTGGATTTGGTTTATCCTTACCTCAGCACCTCATCGAGAATTCTGTTGATCTCACCCTCTGGAAACTGATGACAGAGAATTCAGTGATCATCCACTTGAGGGTGTGTGAACTAGTGAAATGAAACTAATATCCGATTCTGACAGAATGGCCCAATTATCCCTCATGTTATAGCAATGAAATATGTTGCTATTGAACAAACAATGGTGACGAAATGACCGTTCCTGCAGTTGTAACTGAATTTCGAGCACCAAACCGAATAGGGTTGTATTTCAATCGTTGATTTATTTCTACCTGCTGAGTGGTGTCCTTCTTTGCGGTTGACTAGTGTTAGGCAACAGACCAGACTCCCGCAAAAGTGCTTTAAGATGGTCGCCTCTACTCTTACTGTTTATTTCCCTAACTTGGAGATATGAAGTGCCTTGCTTTAAATGCAATATGACTGATCAAAATACAAGATGTTACGCAATCGCAATTTATTAAAACGTTCTGATTAAAATATGAACAGCAGACGGAAGAATTTACAATAATTCAACTAATACAAAAATTCTCAGAATACTGGATACAATAAATATTACTGCCTTAACATCTCACAAACATACCCTTTGGCTAAAAGGCAAATTCATACATACGTTCGCACTTGCAATTTTCCAATCGAGTAGGGGAAAAAAACACTTATCAAGAAAACAGTTCAGAGAGAATAGCAGCCAGGCGGCATTCACTGAAACTTCCAACACTTTTGAGACCACAAAGGCTTCTAATGTTGATGAAAGCAAAACCCAGAAATATGTATGTGTGAGAGCTGTCTACACACATTCACGGTGTTCAGTATAAACAAGCCCTACCAAACTGTTTACTGAAGGTATATTTTGTTCTGCACCTCTGCCTTACAACCTATCATCAAAAGATAAGAAAGGGGCAAGACTAATTTCTTGAAGTGATAACATCGCCACACTAGAATGCATTTTATGATCCATCATCTCCAGATTGAGGATTTGGTATGGGACAGAATGGCGACTTTGACATCAGCGTCCTGTGTTAACCTTTACCCACTCATTGGGATATTGTCCCAAGGAACAGGGCGAGGGGAGGCCAGCATCGTGAGTGGGAAAATGCCGTGTGAGAATTGGAATTGTGCTGCACCACCGGCTGCATCTCGAACTACTAGATGTTGATAAGTGTATGCGCATCCTACTCCCTTCTAGAGAAAACAGCCCTGACTAACATATAGAATGCAGAAAACATTAGGTTAATGGTCTGAAGAACTTATGGTACTGATTTAAGCCATTCAGACCGTCGTATCCGTATCTGATTATTGTAAAAAGCAACAAAAGCATGCAACGAATTGTAGTCCTCTGGCACGAGACACAAATTGCAGCTGCGCACGTCTGTCGTTTCCAAATGATTTTCCAATGTCATTCTGAATGTTTTCATTGATTCTGCCTCCAACAAATTCTCATATTGTGGGTTATGCATATTCGTGCACTTTCACGAATAAGATGACTTGTTGTCATAATCTATTTGAGCATTATCTTTTACGTTTGTCCTTACGTTATCAAACATTCTCCACATGAGGCCTATCTTGTGATGGAATATTCCGGCATCTGGCAACCAGAATTCAGACAATATCAACATTATCAGAGGTGCAAATGGAAACAGGTATTCTGTGTACAGGATGCAAGATGACTAACGTCGATATTTGAGTCCTGAAGGCGACAGGGTCCCAAATGGGGGAGTGGCGTGTTTTGATTCGCTGTAGCATTACTGTTGCACTTAGCGATGTTGTTCCTATGAAAACATACAGTGAAGTTATTTGGGTGGAAATGAGAAAGAAGAAAGGGATGATCACCTTATTGGGATTGTATTGCAGATACCAAAATAGTCAGTGTGAAATTGAGAAAGCAATTGCCAGGATATCTCAGTTAAACGCAAGAATAATAGAATGGTTATGGCATGGGATTTTAAGTTTCCAAATAGTCTGGGACTGCCATGCAGTTAATCGTTTGGATGGATAGTAATTTGTAAAGTGCATACCGGAAAAGGTTCTGATTCTATGTGTTGACATACCTACTGGAGTGGGTGAAAGACTTGACCTACTGTTGGGAATTAAGGCAGGGCAGGTGACTGAGGTGTCAGTAGGAGAGCACTTTGGAGCCAGAGTTCATAATGTTATTCGTTTTTAAATAAATTTAGATAACTTACAGTGTGGAAACAGATCCTTTGGCCTAACAAGTCCACACCGACTCAGACCCATTCCTCTATAATTACCCCTTCACCTAAATCTACGGGTAATTTAGCATGGTCAAATCACTTAACCTGCGCATTTTGGGACTGTGGGAGGAAACCGGAGCAGCCGGAGGAAACCCACGCAGACATGGGGAGAACGTGCAAACTCCACACATTCAGTCGCATGAGGCACGGATTGAACCCGGGTCTCTGGCGCTGGGAGGCAGTAGACGTAACCACTGTGCCAACGTGCCGCCCACACCATGCAACCGTCCCGCCCACGAATCGTGATGGATAAGAATAGAACGGATCTCAAATTTGAAGTGCTAACTTGGAGAAAGGCTAATTTTGACGTATTAGGGAAGAACCTTCAAAAGCTTATTGGGAGCAGATGGTCGCAGGTGAAGGAGCTGCTCGAAGATGGGAAATGTTCAAAACTGAGATAACGAGTCCAAGGATAGTGTATTCCTATTGGATTGAAAGGAAATGTTATTAGCTGGAGGGAAAGCTGGATGACCAAAGAAGTTGAGGTTTTAGCTCAGAAAAAGAAGGAACCATATGTCAGATAAGGATAGAGCAAATAAATGCTTAGAACAATATAAGGCCAGCAGCAGTATACTTCAGAGGGACGTCCGGAGGGCACAAAGTTGACATTTGATAGCTTTGGCAAATTGAATTTGGAAGAATTCAAAGGGAGTTTATGAAACATTAAGGACAAAAGGGTAAATGGGGAGAAAATTGGGCCCCTCAAGGATCAGTTAGGCAGTCCATGTGTGGAGCTGTATTCGGGTAGGGAGAAAGAAAACACATATTTAGCATCAGTGTTTCCTGTTGAAATGACATGGATAAATAAAATGCGAGGAAATCGATGCTGACAACTTGTTAAATCACCATGTTCTCAAGGAGGAGGTGCTGGACGTTTAGAAACGCATAAAAGTGAACACATCCCCAGGAAATGATCAAGTGTTGTGTATACCTCTGTGGGAAGGTAGCAAAGTGATCACTAGACACTTTGCTGATATATTTGTATCATCGATAGTTACAGGTGAGGTGGCAAAAGACAAGAGGTTGGCTAAGGTGGTGCTGCTATTTGAGAAATGTGGTAAGGGATATCCAAGGAAATATGCACTGGTGAGTTTGATATCTGTGGTTGGCGAGTTGTCGAAAGGAATACTGAGGGACAGGATTTACATGTATTTGCAAAGGGAAAGCTGATTACGTTTAATAAACATAGCTATGTTTAATTGAGTTACTTTAAGAAGTATCAAAAAGAATTTATGAGGGCAGAACTGTAGACGTGATCTGTATCGATTTAGTAAGGCATTTGACCATGCTACTCCTCAGAAATTAGTTAGCAAAGTTAGATCTTATGGGTCGAAGGTAGAAAGCAGAGGATAGTGGTGGGGTTTTGCGTTTCAGACAGGATGTCGGTGGTCAGTGCTGTGCCACGAGGATTGGTGCTGACTCCGCTGTTTTTCATCATTGATATGAACGTTTCGGTTGTGAACGTAGGATGTATAGTTCGTAATTTTGCAGATTACAACGAAATTGGAAGGAGAGTGGACAGAGAAGATTATCCCACAATGCAATGGGATCTTGCCCAGCTGGAACAATGGGCTGAGGAGTGGCAAATGGAGTTTAGGTACAGGCAACATTGGGTCGAGTGGGCAAGAGATCTCGTTTGGGGATGATCAGTAGTTAATAACAGAACAACCGATGATGACTTTAAGCGATAAATATATGGTTTAATACATGAGTTACGTCATAATTTGCAGAGAAATTTGGAAAGTAAAGAAGTAACCAAAAGGGTTCAGAGTGGAGCAGGAAAGAAGGGTCTCTTTTGATGGGAATTGCCATTAGCCTTGCGGCAGGAAGGAATTGGAAACATTGAAATACGCTCCACCTGAACTGATCTGGAACCAGAAGGCAATCGAAAATTTAAAGTGAGGTGGTCATGAAGATTTTGATCTCATTAAAGCAGGTGAGAGGGTGGGGTGCATAGGCTTTGGAGATGATTTTAGAATTTCTGGAAAAAGTGACAGGACAAAGAATATTGGCAATTTTAGGAAACAAACCGTTATCACAGCAGGTAAGAGGGCAACTGTTATAAGAGGAGTGGGAAATGCAGGACTGACGTTGAGTACTTGAACATTCACAGCATAAAAAATAATTCAAATGACGTTGTCCTGCAGATTGAAATTGTCAGTATGATATTGTAGGCATCACAGAGATGATACCGTCAAAGAATAAGAGTTGGGAATCAATTACCAAGTGAACATATCCCATTGAAAGAACACACAGATAGGCTGCTGGGATAGCGTTGCCTAGAAAGAAATAAAAATGAAGTCGATAACAAAGAGCCATACAGCGTCAGAAGGCACAGATTCTCTGTGGATAGAGCTGAGAAAATGCATGGGGATGAAAAAAAATCGAGAAAAGGCTACAATGGAAGGTTGTACGTGCCACCAAGATCGGTAAGGGGGCATGGTCCAGAAAATCAATGGAGAGATGCGACAGGCATGTAAAAAAGGCAATGTTACAATAATCCTCGGAGATGTAAGTAATCAAGTGGACTGCGACAACCAGGTTGGCCATAGATCCAAAGGAAATGAATTCCCAGACCGTGGATCAGACTTTCTTTTTATTGTGAAGTGTATACTAAAGCCAACTAGAACGAGAACATAGCGCATAGATCTATACTGTATAGGCACGATGTTGTGCTGCACATGGCCCCAAATCAAACTATTCAATAAACACGTCTGCCTGCCCTTGGTTCATGCCTCCCCCATTCCTTGCATTTTCATGCTCTTGCACTTTTAAACACCCTTGTGTATCTGCCTCCACCACCCCACCTCAGCAGTACGTTCCAGACTTCTGTCACAGCCTGTACAAGATAAAACGTGTTCCTCAGATCTCCTGCGACTTCACCACTCTGACCTTACATGTATGCCTCTTTGTTTTAGACGTATCAATTCTGGGGAATAAAGATTCTGGCCGTCAAGTCAATGTATTTATCGCATAATGGTTTTAGCATTTATCAAGACTCTCCTCAGCCTCCATACTCCACAGAAAACTATCCACGTTTTCTTTAGTCTCTCCTAATAGACAATACCCTCTCGTCCAGGCGACATACTTGTAAAAATCTTCCGCACCATCTCCAAAGCGTACACATCCTTCTTGCAAAGTGGCGACCAGATACGGATGCAGTGCCCCAAATACAGCCTAACTAAGCGAAGTGATTTTAGGTAGCCTTGGTCAGGCAGCGCGAAGTGAACGTACCTTTGGCGGTAGTGATATGCTGGATTAAGACTTCACTCTCCAACTTGAGAGGAAGAATTTTGAATCAAATGCAACAGAATGAAAATTGAGGGAGGAGCTGTCCAGAGTTGATTGCAAGGGGAGCCGAGCAGTGAAAACAACAGACCTGGAATTGCAGAGTTTTATCAGGAAATTCCAGAATTGTAATTTTGTTCAGGAACAGGAATCATACTAAAGGGAGAACGATGCAAAGATGATTGCCAAAAACTTTAAGGAACCATAAACATAAATGAAAGTTTATACGATGTGTTGAAGCCAGATGATTTGCAAGCCTTCAAACACCCGAGAATAACCAAGAAAACAATATGCAAGAGAAGATGAAATTATAAGCTATCCAGTAATATTTAAGAATATTGTAAGTGTTTTTCTTCTGTATGTTTAAACGTTGGGAGAGAAACGAGCGGACAATGTAACACTGAGAAATAATATTGGGGAAGCTATAATGTATAACAGAGAAATTGTACATTGCAACATTCTCCATGGTGATCAACATTAGCAGCAGTTAACCACAACTTCAAGCATGTCACAGGGCAGAGCTGCATATCGTGGCTATCACTACGACAAAGGTACTGGGGAAGTTGCAAGGACTGAAGATGGATACGTTATTCGAACTAAATGGATTTTGCAAAAGCCTTTAAGAGGATATCTGTATAAATTGCAAAAACACTTTTGGTGATGCACAAGAAATCACTGGAATAAGGAACGGAGTCCGAGGACTCAAAATGGCTAATGCAATATCCTTGTTTATGTAGGATGGGAAGCAGAAGACAGGGAAGTCTAGGCCAGTAGTCCATGTTCTGTTGCTGCTAAGATTTTAGAATCAGCACGACCTCCAGGAAAAGTCACGCCTGCGAAACCTGTTAGATTTGCTTAAAGAGGCAATGTGATTTTTTTGTCAAGATTCGCGTTGTGCTTTTACCCGAAGGGTTTTTGCCCAATTTGTCAATTTTCCGGCTCCTCGGATTCTGCCTGGCCTGCTGTGCTTTTCCAGCACCACTCTTATCTTGACACTAATCTCCAAAGTCTTCAGTACCCACTTCTGCCAATGACATTTTATTTTTGCCAAAGGGACACATGAACGTGATTTATTTGGATTACCAGAAGGCCATCGAAAAATTGCCGAGTGGCATCAGCTGAAAAAAGATACGAGTGAATGATACTTGGGGCATGCAACTGTCAAAGATAAAGGAGGAATGTTCACCGTCCTGAGGAACGGTCACTGGACTCGAAACGTTAACTCTAAATTGTCTTCACAGATGCTGCAAGACCTGCTGAGCTTTTCCATAAACTGCTGCATTTGGTATAACTCAAGCATTTGTTGACTGACAGATAAAGTTTGCCTTTTCTGGAAGTCAAAAACTGATTACTCGAGTTTTGCAGTTATCCGTTAAACAGTAAGCATCGATATGGAGGAACAGAAATGATTTATGCTCAATTTGCTGATAACCCAACCGAAAAATGTAGAAACGGGTAACATTAGTGAAGCGAGCAGTCTGCAGAATAACTGCAATGAAAAAAAAAACTTGAAGGTTGGAATAAAATATGGAAAGCCCAGTTCAGTACTTTGGTCGGAAGAATTCTGGCATAGACTTTTCCAAATTGGGAACGACTTCGGTAATCTGAAGTTAAAAGGGATTTGTCATTGTTTAATTTGGATTTTCCTACGGTTAACATAGAGGTTTAGTTGTCAGCTTGGAATGCAAATCTAAAGCGAACATTCGTTTAGTGAAGGCCTACTTAGATCAGATGAGATATACCGCTGAGACTGTATAAGGCTCTGGTCATAATATATTTCACATTTTTGGAAGCGATTTTGAACTCTGCAACTAAGGAAAGATGTGCTGGCTTTAGAGACTGTTGAAAGAACTTTCGAACATTGAGCTTGGGAATGAAGGTGCGATCATGTAAGGAATGGTAGAGGGCTCTGGGTCTCTACTCAAAATAGTTTTGGTTGTGGAATGCAGAGATTACTGGAGGGAGTGAACTAGACGAGGACAGTTTCACCAGTTGTACAGCCTGGAATGCAAGGGCAAAATGTCACAGCGAATGGACAACTCTTTACATCTGAGTCCAAGAGGGCAGTGAATCTGTGGAACACGTCGCCATAAAATCCTGTACATATGGACATATCATGTGTACTGAAGTGAGGAAGAGGAGGTTACTGACGAGCAAAGGGATCTGGACTTCCAAGGACGCGTCACCATCTTAAATCCTTGGTTTTGACTACTGGATACTGAAAGAGTTGCCTCTTGGTTAGTCGTAGAATATACTGATCATTCGCACGAGAAATTTAGATAATTCCACCATTTCCATGAACGTAGACAGCAGGCTGTCAGTGACTCCAAGATGCATATTGCCGCTCTGAAAACTCATTTTTGTCATCGGAAATCAACTCTCCTACAATCAGAGCTGCCTCACTTCGAACTATCCAATGTTAACTTTCTGTTCCTAAGTTTCCTCATTGTTTCAGAGCCGAGATGAAGTTCGAATGTCTGAGGTACTGGAATGAAAGTAGTTTCAATGCATTATATCAAATCATGATTCCCCAAACAGTAGATGCATTGGCTCAGGCTGTGAAAGAAGGTCCTTTGTATGTCCCTGCCAAGCTGGTCAGTTCACCCCTCTATCTCCTGTGAATCCCCTTCCAAAAGAGTTGGTAAAGAATTAGAAAATTGGTGTCTGGCTGTTCCTTTTGTTTTTCCTTAATATATTTCCATGTTTTCGCAATATTTTCGCAAATTATCGTTGGAATCTCTGCGTTGGACTCAGTCCACATATTAGAAAATGTAGTTTGTTGGAGAGAATCTCCAGGCCAGAACTGTTTTCATTGGAGCAAAGTGTGTTAAGTGTGGATCTCATGGGTTATTTATAATGATTGGGTGTGAGAGTTGATAGAACACGAAGTTATAGAGTTATGCAACATGGAAACAAGTACTTCAGTACAACTTGCTCTGCAGGGCTGCTATCACAGAGCTGCAATTGGAGGTGTTGAATGAAATAAGCGGTTCATACAATGAACAGATAGAATGATGGAGAAACTCAGCAAAACTGGCAGCATCTGTTGAGAGACAAACAACAGCACGGTTTTAGAGTCTAATATGATTCTTCTTCAAAACCCGAGTTTTCTCAATGTGGATAAATGAAATTGAGAACATCTGGGTGTAGTTTGCAGGCATTTCGTGTGAGTAAGCATTGTCCAACTGAACCAGAACTCAGGTAAAAACTGCAAAGTGAATAAATGCAGTCAGGAGAATTGAGTTGTGCTGGTAAACCTCACTGTTTTGACTTATCCATACACGTAAGTATTTTTAACAAAACTGGAATACCGAGCAGGAGTTTATTAGTTTGAAGAAAAGAAAAACAGAAGAGATGACGAAAGGGAAGAAGACACAAGAATGGAATCAATGAAAGCAGGAAGGGAGGAAGAATGGAATTTCAATTAACGAATACTGACTGCACAATTTCGATAGGTATTTAAGCATATTGGTGATGTGAAAAAAACGTGGCAGGAGATATGTTCACAGTAGGACTGTAGAAATGTAGTTAAAACCGCTGGTCAGAAAACTGCTCTGAGTGGTATTGAATTCGGGACAGTTTAAAACTCAGAGCGACGGAGCGAAAAAATTATTTTCTGATTTGCGTCACTGACAGTAGGATATTTACATACTGTCCCAGAAATTAGAATTAGACTATGACCTCATATCTGAAGATTTCATCAATAATGCATTAACATTTATTCAGTGCAAATGTTTGGTCATCGAATTTTGAGCCATACATTTCTTCGTTGTTGCAACTACAATCCGCCACTTCCTGAATTCTGATTGAGAGTGGTCCATGATGCGGTAAATCAATTGAAGGTGAACACCTTGTAGATGCGACATGGAAATTTTATTTTTCACAGCATTCTATGAGCACAGCAAAAGGACACAGCAACACCTTCTTGAACTCCTCACGGAACTTGTTCTGGGATACTGCATAGATGAATACGTTGTTGCACGAGTTGAGTAATTGAAACAAGTTCGTTGTCTCTTGCAGGACGTAGGTTAAGTCTTTGAAATTCACATTGTTGAAGTATGCATCACCCTTAATACGCAAGTACAGAAAATGTCCAACTTCGGTGGCCCACAACAGCAGGAAGCTGAGTGAAATGGCGAGGAGCAGGACGATGGATCTTTTACGGTTTTCCATCTCTGGATCACTGCCATTTTCAGCCCTGACAAGTTTCCTACGGAGTTTTCTGGCTGTGAAGATGTGTTTTACGGTCAGGACATTGAGTAGCAGGATGAGGACAAATGGGAGAAAGGGAGTAAAGATGTGATCCATCCAGTCATACGCCTGCCAGATTGGTAACGTATAAAATATAGACTTTATACCACAGAACCAGGCGACCCCATCCAGGATGTAGAAGGGTCTGTAGATGATGTACAAAGGGAAATTTTTAACACAACTTAGGATGCAGATCATTCCTATGATGAGCAACGCCGTTTTCTCGGTGCAGTATCTGATCTTCAGACTCTGCAAGCAAATGAACACAAAACGGTCGATGGTGAAGGCTGCAGTTAGCCAGACGGAGCCATCCCGGCTGCAGCGGACCAGAATTGTAGTCAGTCTGCATATGGGGGTGGTGGACAGAACACTGTCGCTAAAGTAAATGCGGCTGATTTGGTTGAGTGTGCATCCGTTGACAATAACAAGGAAATCTGTCATCGCTATGGCCATCAAATAGTAGTTGATGCACCTGGAGAGTCCGCACCGCCCTCGGAACAGAATTGCAATTGCCACCAAGTTCGCTGTGATGGACAAAAAAGTTAAATAGTTTGTTGAAATACAAAGTATAAAGAATGGCATTACCTAGATGACAACAAGTGGACCGCAAGGAACATATACTGCCTCCCCCTATCTGACACTGAAACCATTGTGATCCACGACAGTGGCACGTCCAGACGCGGGCTAACCAACGTTCACAGGTCATTGTGAGTAGAATAATCAGAATTATCCACAACTGACATCTTAAACATTGGGTATTAGGCCTCTGCTAACTTACAAATTAACACCACAATTGGCACTTTATTCTCTTCAGTAAATAATTTCATTGTTCACTTTCGTTTTGCTACTCGTGACCATTCAGTTTCCCATTATTATCTGAGATGTCAATTTTTCTCCAATTATACCCTCTTGTATAATTATGGTATTTAACATTCCAGATGTGACGTTAATGCCTCAATTATCGAAATTGAATTCCCTTCTTCAAAGCGCACTTTCTCCCTGCTTCTGTATATCACTCCTCATATACAAACTGAGAGTCATCAAGTCATACAGATGTACAGCATGGAAACTGACCCTTCGGTCCAACCCGTCCATGCTGACTAGTTATCCCCACCCAATCTCGTAAAACCTTCCGGCACCCAGCCCATATCCCTCCAAACCATTCCTATTCATATGCTCATCCAAATGCCTTTTAAGTGTTGCTATTGTACCAGCCTCCGCCACTTCCGCTGACAGCTCATTCCATACATATACCGTCGTCTGTGTGAAAAAGCTGCCCCTTAGGTGTCCGATATAACTTTCCCCTCTTACCCTAAACCTATGCCATCTACTTCAGGACTCCCCGAACACAGAGAAATTATTTTGTCCATTTATCCGATCCATGTCTCTCATAATTTTGCAAACTTGTATAAGGTCACCCCTCAGACTCTGACCTCCTGGCGAAAACAGTCCCAAACTCTTCAGTCTCTCCCTATAGCTCAGATCCTCGAACCCTGACAACATCCTTGTAAATATTTTCTGAACCCTTTCAAGTTAACCATCTTCTTAATCTTCTCCAGTTTCTCTTTGTGTAAAACCTGTTTACGAAACTTCCTGTTCAATTCCACAACATTCATATTGTTGTATCTGCAAACTAAAGCAACTCCTGTGCAGATATATGAGCAGGAGCTGAAAGAAATCCGTCAACTCGACAGTAAATAAATAGCTTACTGATGAATAACTGACACAACTTTGCAAGATGAATGCCAAATGCAAACAAAAAGCCAAAATCCTTAATGAAACAAAATAAATTTTATTTTTATTCACCTCTGCAAAAAGGACCAAATATTAATTAGTTACACTATTCAAGGAAGTTGATCCTTTGCACATTACGTAATTAACTACTCAATGAGATAGGATTACAGACTTGTATTTAAATCCCTACACACAATTGTTGATTTCATTACATCCAACACAATGTGTAACCTGCAGAAATTTTTCGGCAAGAGATTCAGCCATTCCACCGTACCTTTCAACAACTTTATGGCTGATCTTCATAACCAGCATGAATGTATTAAGATCAGTGCGGGAAAATGCACTTTTCCCACCTGGCTAAACTGCCAGCACATATGTCATTACATTTCTAGAATCTGTTTTAGATTAAAGTTAAATTTAATTCTGAATAATACAACAGATTACTGTTCAGGCAATGCTATTCATGAATGTGTTATATAAATCATTGAATATAATCATGCGTTGTTCAATGATATAAGTTCAAATAATGCACTAAAACTCTCCTTAATGCCGCAAAACATGCACTAAACTGCAATAACCAAAATGGCAATATATGTATCTGGTTTATATCCCTTATATTTCCAGAGGGATGAACCTTAGAAAAATGGGCAAGGGAAAAAAAGAACTTTAGTGAAGATTTCCAAATAACTAAGTACTTTCTTTGCAATTCATTTCTTACCTGGGATTCCAACAACGGCAACAATGGGATAGGTAATGGCATAGAAGAGCCCTTTCACTGGTCCATGCATGACCGTTCGGAGGTATTATACTTCTCGAAGCTGCGCTGTTTAACGTTGTCAAAAATTCAAAGTTCCCTTCATTTATTTTATCTGACATTCTCCAGGGGAGCACTTAAACTGCATCATGCTGTCAATTTTAGATCAATTAACAAACAAAAAAAACATTGTTTTACATTTGAAGCATTGACAATGGAAGGGTTCTAATATATTTATTTCAGTGGCTCTCTTTCCCCAAACTCACTCTGAGTATGCCCACCGAAGTGGCTGATAGCAGATAACGACGAGAGGCAGTATTTCGAATACAATCTCTTCTCATTACTTCAGCCAGTTTCCTCATGTTTTCGGCACCTAAAAGGTCAGATTAAGTCGTGTATTCATTTGATTGCTGACGTTACCTTATTGTTTAGATTTAAAGTTAAACAGTTGGAAACAACTTGTTAAAGCAAGATGATTGTTCTAATATAACAAAATGAGATCACCACAGCATTGTATAGTGAGGGCAGCAAAGTGGTAATTATGAAATCCAGAAACCACTGCTGAGGCAAAAGCATGATAATGTTTGGAAGGAGACAGCTCAGAAGTAGATGTTTGGACCAAACGATACATGATGCGAATTACTTCATTTGGCCTACTCAGTCTGCTTTGCCATTAGATCTTCCTGATATATTTCACAACCTGGTCCTCCTGCTTTGTCCATTAAATGTTTGATCCCCAAACTAATTCGTCGCATTGATGTCTGTAACTGAGGTACACTTAGCCTGTGCAGCCTGCTATGGAAATATGTTCCACATGTTCACTGACCAGAAGCAAAAGGTAAATGTTGTTCAGTCATATCTTATGTTTCTTCCCTTCACGCCGAGACTCTGCCAATGGGTCACTGTTCCTCCTAAGAGCGAAAATGTTTTCTTCAAATCCACCCACTTCAGACTTCTCAGAATTTTGTAAATTTCAATGAGCTTTCCCTTCACCCCACTAAATTTCTTGATGTACAAACTCAACCACTCCTCAAATGACAAACATTTCATTCCCGGGATCAATATTGTAATTGCCTTCTGAACCCACCCACTAAACAAAGACAGCATATCCTTCCCAATTATAGAGAGCAAAACTGCTCATATGTTTCCAAATATATTGTGACCAGAGCCTTATACAATCTGAGCAGTGTATTCCTGTTCTTGTAAACGAGCCCTTTGAAAATGAATGTCAAAATCGTGTTTGCCTTCGTAACACAGACCTGAACTTGGATGTTAAAGTAAGATAATCGTGAAAGAGAAATCTTAAGTCCATTTACACTTCACGATTCCAAAGCCTGTCCCAGTTGACGAAATCGTCTGAACATCTATTCCTTCTAGGAAAGTGCACAAGTCCATGTTTTCCTAAGTGTTTTACATCCATCAATTCTTTACATATTATCCTAGCCTGTCCAAGTGTACTTCAGCCTCCCTGCTTCCCCAAAATTTCCTGTTATTCCAAGAATGAATGTGCAATCTGCAAACTGAGCAGCAATACTGTTGGTGGTGTGTTCAGATCATCAAGATGCAATTTGCAAAGTTGGAGTTCTGACACTGACACTGTGGAATTCCACTGCCCACTGATAGCCATTCTGAACTGAGATACATTTTCACCAGTCTCTGCCTTCTGCCATTCAGTCAATCCAGTTCCTTGCACCATTGGGTTTTTTATTAATTTGACAGACTTCTGTGTGGTCCATTGACTCAAAAAAAGTTTGTGAACACTGGCTCTGCTTTGTCTAATTTGGTTGCTATGACGTCAAAGTTTTCCAACAGATTTGTCAGGCATGATCTTCCCTTGACAAAACCATTCTCTCTCAAACCCTATTTTACGACACACTTCCAAGTTATCTGCAATCTCACATTTCACAACTGACTTTATAATCTTACAGGGGACGACGCTAGGCTAACCTAACACCAATTTCCCATCTTCTGCCTCACTTCCTTCCTGAACAGGAATGTGACGCCAGTCATTTTCCTGGACACTGGCAGCTCCCGAACTCATTGTTTGCCAAAAGGTCAACGATAGTATCTCGAATATCTCGACTGCTATGTCTATCAGAATCTTGGATTGGATCACATCGATCTAGGTGATTTATCGACATTCAGAACTTTCCGTTTCCCGAACACCTTCATCTTAGTGATGTTGACTGCACTCATCACTGTGCCCTGACTCTGGTTATTTTCTGGTATGCTGCCTTTCCACCATGGAGGCTGAAGGAAAATACTGATTCAGGTCCTTCCCCGTTTCTTGTTCAGAATCCTCCTCTTCTCGTGTCATTTTCCAATGGGCCAATGTCTACTCTCAACTTTCCCTTACCGAGGATAGATGTCAAAAATAAAGATCATGAAATCTTCTTTCATATTACTAGATCGCTTACCGTTTTACTTCTTTTTGTTTTTTTTTTCTTTTTAAATTTATATTAGAGTGCCTCATGTGAGTTAATGTCACTGGCCCGCTCGTGAACTCTGCTGCAAAATCTTTCCATGCAAACTCTCAGTACATTGTGGACTGTAAATAGTTTGATAATCTGATTGACGTTCTATAATATGCATATGCAGCAGGGGTGCACGTTTTAAATTAAATAATTATGCTCCAGTGCAGATTCAATCAGGTGACATTGAGGATGATAGTATTTTGTATATGTACAGGTTTGTACAGGACTGAGGTGAGAAGAATGAAAACGTTCTGAAAGCAAAGTATAAAAACCAAGGCAGGTATCGACCGACTAGATCCGGGAAGAAAGTTCCCCATGATTGGAGAATCTAGAACAGTGCTTCGAATTTCAGAATATGCGGTCTGCCATTTCAGTGAAGAGTTAAGATATTTTCAGTCATTCCGAACTTTTCTGAAACATCATGCTTTCATATTCATTTCAATAGTATCTTTCAAAACGTAACCCATACATGCATTTTCTGAAAAACTACCCAACTAAATTCAACAAGATGTTTGGAAGGAGTGTTGAATTATGGCGTTGATATGGAAGATCAAGCATGGTCATAATGAATGGCTGAGCATGCTCGACGTGTCTGTGGACTATGACAGCCGCCAGTTTCCATGTTTCTTTGCTCGAACATAACTCATTAGTGTCTTCTGACATCACTTTCTGAAACGTTAGCATTTCTATTGTCAATGATAATACACCCAGGGAAACACCAGCAATCGCAAATTCCTCGACACGTTTCTTCTGAGTTGGAACTGCATCACCAATCCTTCACTCAAAGCAATCAAACACCCTTCCAAGCAATCTCGTTGGTGCGTATACATAGGAATGACAGCTGTGATCGAAAAAAGTGTGCTTAGAACCTTCTTCTTCTGGTGCAGCTATTGAAAAAAAAAATGTTGATGGACTCCACACGTTGTGAATAATAAACAAAAAGAAGGCTGGTTTTCAGAATTTATTTTAACCGTAGAATGTTGCAAATTTTCGGCCGTGATTCTACTTTCATGATAAACAGGAGAGAAGGCGAAATGTCCTGCTGAGGTTCTATTTAATATGTTCCGTTTGTAACTTATTCTACGCCTGGGAAAGAATTTAATGACGTTTAATTTGATTTGATGAGGTGAACCAGGCGGCTCCGCATTTCCCAGAAAAATAAGGAATAACGAGCCGATATCAAAACATTTTTAAATTGTACATTGGATGATTGAGGTGTGATGCTGCTGCCCCTTTAACAAAGTAATTTTCGCTTTCTTTTTTTCTCAAGAGAGTTCGTAAAGGCAGAGATGCCAATATATGCAAATCCATCATGGCAGAAGAGTAGCCAGTTCTCCCAGTTCTTTGTCCAGCTTGGTTGAATTCTGGCAGAAAAGCTGCTGCAATGCATAGAAAGAAGGTTCCAAGCTTCAGCAGATGATTTTTGGCTAAACGTTCTCCATAAGGTTTCGACTAATTGTATGGAATTGTGTTGGAATTCATCTTTTATCAAAGTGTATATTTATATTGCGAGAATTGGTAAAGATGATTGGCAAAGTTCATCCATCGAGTCTGCTGGGTTTTCTATTAGTTAGGTTATTCTAATTTACATTTGCATTGTTTTTTCGTGCTTTAGCTGTAGTTTTAAATAAATTCTGTTTTGCTTGGGGCCGAGTGATCTGCTCAACTGTAGAAAAAAACGAAATCGTTCAATCACTTCACATTTCTTTTTGAAACGAAAATCAACTTGCAAGAAAGTGAGTACAGCAGATGGAGATCGGAGTCGAAATGTGTTTTGCTGGAAAAGCATAACCGGTCAGACAACATCAGAGTACCAGGAGAATCGATATTGTGGCCATAAGCCCTTCCTTCCTAATGAATGGCACTTTTTAAAAGGTCTTGTGCCCGAAATGTCGATTGTTCTGTTTCTCCGATGCTGATCCTGATCGGCTAAGCTTTTCCAGTTTCACACATTTCGAGAAAAAAAAAACTTAAAATACAGAACATAGAGCATAGAACAGCAGAGCACAGTACAGGCCCTCCATCCCACAGTGTTGTGCCGAACATTTAATTTCATCGAAGGTCAAGCTTACTACACACCCCTCAATTTATTACCGTTCATGTGCTTGTTCAGCAGTCTATTAAATGTTCCTCATGTCTCTGACTGTACTACGACTGCTGGCAACACATTCCACCAACCCATTGAACTCTGCGTAAAGAACATACCTCTGACATCTCCCTTATACCTTCCTTCAATAAATTTAAATTTATGACCCCTCGTGACAGGCATTTCAGCACTGGAGAAAAATCTCTGTCTCTCTACTCTATCTATTCCTTCCACTGTTTGTACAATTCAATCATGTCACCTCTCTTCTTTCTTCGCTGCAGTGTGAAAAGCCCGAGCTCACTCACTGTCAATTCATCAGACGAGACGTCCAATCCAAGCAACATCCTGGTAAGTTTCCTGTTCACCCTCTCTAAATCATCTAAATCTTTCCTATAATGAGGCGATCAGAATTGGGCACAATATTCCAAGAGTGGCCTGACCAAATTATACAGAGCTGCAGCAAAAGCTCGCGGCTGTTATACTCAATTACCCTGCTAATGAAAGGAAAAGAAATGTTTTCTTACCAACTACATCAACTTGAATAAAAAGTGTGAGAGATCTAAGTACATGGACCACAAGTTACGACTGTTCCTGCGCACTGCCAAGAATCCTGCCTTTAACGCTGTATTCAAAATTCAAATTCGATCTTCCTCAATGAATCACTTGGCATCAATACAGATTGAATTTCAACTGCTGCTACTCACCCCAACTCTGTATCGTGTCCATGTCATTTTGTAGCCTGGAAAAACCCTCATCAATATCTCTAGTTCCACTGACCTTTGTGTCATCGGCAGCACAAGAAGAGATCCCAGCAGGAGTCCATTGGACACTGGCCTACAGGTGGAATATTTTTCCATCCACTACCACGACCAGAGACCTACCAAGACACACTTTCACTTCTTAATACAAATCATTGATGAAAACAACAAAGAGCAGAATCCCAAGAACAGATCCCACCAGGAGACAACTGGTCACCGACCTGCAGGTGGAATACTTTTCATCCACTGCCACTCACAGACTTTTTTCAGATAGTCAATTCTCTATCCAGGCAGCCACATTTCCCTGTATCTCATAACTCCTTACTTTCTGAATGATAATTAGGCTCTGGGCTAACTTCGTATATTTTTGTAGGTCTTTGGCCAAAAAGTTCTGCAGGCTGTTTTCTTGGCCTATTGGATAATTTCAATTCGGGTTTAGTGTTGTTGGACTGAAATGCGGCGGTGTTGGGTGTTTTGTTTGGGTGTCGAATAAATTTGATGTAAACAGTGCTTGGTGTACTAATGGCTCTCTCTTCAACGAGTAGTTTTCTGGGGCAAAGAAGAGATTTTGAATCGTCCGGCAAGATGCGAACAAGGTAAAGCTGCTTGATTTGGTAAACAAGCTGGAGTTGATGTTGTCTTCATTCTGAGAAATGAAAGATAATTACAGCAATAGCTCGCCATTTACACTTGCTGGAAACACCATCACAATCTTTGAAAATGGCTTGAATCGAATTGCAGCTATGGTGGCTTGAACATGAAAATGAAACTAAACAGTGTGGAGTGCGATTAAAGGCAAACTGAAAAATGGAAAACAAAGTCGTCCTCGCAGAACAAAAAAAAGGGAAATAATCACTTTAGTTAAACAAAAAAAGAATATGAGGGTTATGCGCCATCAGTGCAAATGGAGAAAGAGAGATAAGAAGGATAGAAACAAAGAGAAGAAAGTGGGAAAAAAGAGCAAACGAAATGAGGAAGAGAATGAGAGAGTAAAGGGCCAATGTGAGAGCTGAACATCCGAAATTCGTAGATTCGACGGGAAAGTTGGCTTCAAAAAAAGGAGGTGAAGTTATAAGGGGAGATTACTGAGGGAGGTCGTGATGATGAGCAAAACCATCACAGCCAAAGACCACATGGCAATCCTTATAAATATATTCAAACAGTATATAATTTATTTCGAAAGGTATTGAAGCCATTTTCATGTCGTTTTAGAATGTGGCTAAGCAAAGGACGAGGCCAATGAACATACTGGTTTGGTTGTTCCATAAAGAGCTGGTACGTCGACCTCATGAGGTATTTGCATTCCTAACAGAAGATGTATCTCAGGTTTTTGAAGAAGTGAAGAAAGCCGAATGAAGTGCTTATGAGCTTGGGCCCGAAGCTGAGACACAATTTTTCAGAAATTCAAAGCAGGACACTGGTCAAACACACACTGATCTTGAAAGGATTATACACGTCATTTCCTGGATCTGTTGCTCCCGATTCGTTCTCCTCTACATTGTGGATACAGGACGCCTCCTGCAGACCGCTTCACAGACATCAGCAACATACCCACACCAACCAGCCCCACCACCACATGGCCGAACTCTTCAACTCCCTCTCCCGCTCCGTCAAGGACACCGAGGTCTTGGGCCTCCTCCATTGCCATTCCCTAACCAAACGACGCCTGGAGGAAGAATGGCGCATCTTCCACCTCAGGACCCACCAAACATACACATCAATGCGGATTTCATCAGTTCCCTAATATTCCTTCACTACATCTTATCTTAGTTCCCACTTTCCAACTCATCACCGCCGTCATGACTGTTCTTACCTGTCCATATTCCGTTCCACGTATCCTCTCCACCCTCCTCTCTGACCAATCACAATTAGCTTCCTCTGCATCAAACTGTCATGCTCTTACCTACCTTTCCCCAGCCAAACCCCTGCCCCATTTAGCTTTCCAACACCACCGCACACAGCCTCATTCCTGGGAAAGGGATTTTGCTTGAACCATCGTTTCACCTGCTCCTCGGATACTGCCTGACCTGTTGTGATTTTCCAGCTCTAAATCTTCACTGTAATTTCCAGCATCAGCAGTCCTCACTTTCACCTAGTTGATTTACCCTCACAACAAAGCATTTTTCAAAGATGCCTACATTGATGACATTCTCCCCTCTCTCTACAAGCATCTCAGTGCGTCTGTCACTCACTGCAACCAGTAGTTTGCCTCCACTGACCTGAAGCTCCTCAGCCACGTCCAGAAGCAAACTCGCTACCACAGCTACATTTCCTCCCTCAGTGCTTGCCTATGAAACCGATTGGTCGAACATGGACAACGAACTAAATTCAGACCAAGACAATTTGCATCAGAACGGGACAGCCAGTACCTACTACAAATTCAAAAACTCCAGAAATGGGTCTTCTTCTAGATGCCCTACTCCACACTTGCAGTTTTTTTTCTACATGTCGGACATCAAAACTGCAAGTACAATAGTTTTTCATGTAAACGCCATGATATTTGGGATTCTTCAATCATTTCAGAAGCTTTCCACAGCCTCCAGAGCTGGTCGACCTCCCTCAGACATCTGGCACCTCCAGCCACCAACTTGGAGATGAATTATCATGTCACTTCAGTCCCTGCTGAACGACAGCCCACACCCACGACTGACATGCCACGTCCGCGACCATTAGCCAGACACCCACTGTCGCCACCACTACAAGATCACCCACTGCCGCAACTGCTGCAAGATCCATTGTCGCTTAAATGAAAGTGAGACCGACCCAGAACATTACCTCTGTACCCGTTGTTGCCATGAACGCAGTCACTTCCGAGCCACTAACATAACTACAAAACGAATTCTGCCACTTCTGCCTCCATAGATGCCGGAGTCACAAGCATTTCTTCCTCACTGATGCCACTCACCTGAACATCTCCAATAACAAGCCATCTGCAGATGCCACAGTCACCACTTCTCCCCTTAGATGCCCTGGGTGAGCCGCACTTCGCCAAAAAGCGTCAATCCGGTGCTTCCATTGCCACACCCACTGCAGGTACAGTCTCTACCGCAGTCCCTGTTCCAGTCCTACACAGGGTCCTAGCTCGCAGTCCTTGCATATTTGCACTCCTGCCCACCCAGACCTCCCACATACTGAGGACGAACGATCATTCCTCAGGAAAGGCCCTACCTTCATCCCCATCCGGTTCCAGATCACTAAATTCAAAGTGCATTGTGACATCAAACAGTTCTTCTGCCGTCCTTGTCTCGCTGCTTACGTTTTCAAACAAAACTCCCGACCACTTTCCAAGGACTCCTTCTCCCCCCTCCAACATACCCATCCACCTCAATACTCCGTGCTGGTCTGTACGCTGCCTCAGTCTCTTTGTTTCCAACTTCCGATGGGAAACTAACTGCCTCAATATATCCACCTAACTCAATATTTACAACCTCTCATCCTCGCAATGTTCACCCCTCCACTCACTCAGCTCGAGCTTGTATCAGGATATCTCCCACCCACAGGTTTCAATCTCATAGTTCAGAAACCCTGCACTGCCGGGTTCTATCTTCGACCCAAGTTCCACAAGCCGCATTGACTAAGCTGATCCAACATTTCGGACTGCTCCTGCCAACGGAACGCGTCACCATATATTCATATACTCTCCTCTCCCCCCGATCCTGGAACTGTCCACATACATTCGGGACACCAGCGACACCTTCCACCTTGTCAACGGCATTCACTTCCCTGGCCCCTGATGACTCATTTTTACCATGGTCACCAGTCCCCATATACCTCCATCCGGAATGATAACAGACTCCAAACACTGCATTTCTTCCACTCCCGACGTCCCTACTAGTGCCGTTCCACTGACAATCTCATTCGTTTTGCCTACTGCTCCTTTATTCGAAATGTTCTCCGTTGATTCCTCCCACTATCGCAGAACAAAATGGCAGCCATGGGCAACCGAATGGGCCTCAGCTATGCATGAGTTAATGACGTTGATCAGAACATCTTCTGTAGATACACTGGTAACTTTCCCCAGGTTTTCCTTCGCTGCATTGATGACTGTATTGGCGCCACCTCGTGTTCCACTGATGAGGGCGAACTGTTCGCCAACTTCACCCACACATTTGACACCGAACTTAAGTTCACACAGACCGTCTCAGACACCTCACTCACCTTCCTGGACCTCTCCATCTCCATCAATGGTTACTGACTCAATACTGGCATCTTCTACAAACCCAGAGATTCACACACCCAGCTGGATTGCACGTCCCCCCACTCTTCCTCCTTTAAAAACACTTTTCCTTATTCCCAATTCGTCCGCCTCCAACAAATCTGCTCCCAAGAGGAATAGTTACACCACAGAACACAGCCGATGACCTTCATTTTTAAGGACCACAATTTCCCATCCCACGTGGTAAAGGAATCCAACAAGTGTATCTCATTTACTTTCCTCACCCCTGTCCTCAAACCCGACGTCTTCAAGCGCAACAATGACAGGACCGCCCTCTCCTCACATTCCACCCAATGAAACTCAGTATATATCGCATCATTCTCTGTCATTTCTGCGACCTTCAAACGGACCGAACCACGAGATTTATATTTCCGTGCTCGCCCCTATCTGCTGTCAGTCCTGGCAGATCTCTCTCCTCCAAGCGTACAGTTTGGCCTTGCTGACGATTTCGTTTGTCGCAGGTAGGAGTATTGTCTATTGTCTTTGAAAAGCCAGCAGAAAATCACGAAACTAAGGTATGACAGAACGTACATCCATGTGTTCATTCTTTCTGTCTGAGTGGTAACGAGGTCAAAAAGTAATCATTTGACACACCATGGAGAAATGAAAGTATACCGGAAGGAAGTTAACGTTGAATTTTAAGAGGTCAAATTTGATTGCATGATGGAAATAAACATGTGTCGGTGGAGTACAAAGTGAATATGTTTAACTCAGACAGATTAACTGATTTACAGCGGGAGGATGAAAAATTGAAACAATTGTATCAAAAAGTGCAAACCAGAGAGGAATCTGCGTGTATCCGTGAGTGCTAGTATCTTCAAAATGATGTCCGCACGAGCAAATGGAGACCATCACGTATTCAGGCAGTGGAGAAATGGGGACAACTCAATCATGTCGCATCTGCAGTGGGTTAAAGAAAGGAGGTGTTGCGGGTGTACATGAATTACAATTGGAAGAACATTTATGGGATACAAAAAACTCACGCTGAAATACAAAATCATTTTTACTGGCTTGGACTGCAGAAGGATTTACTCGGCATGTCATGCGTAGCAGGTTATTGGTATACTGCAGTCAGTAATACAACATGCACCTTTACGACCTATTCCTGCATTTGAGGAATCTTTCAGAAGAGTGCTAATTGATTGCGCCGGACACCTACGTAAAACAAAATGTGGAACTCAGTACATGTTAACAATAATGGATGTGTTCACTACATTTCCAGAGGCCATTTCATTACGAAATCTCGGAGACAAAAAACCTAGAAGAGTTCCTCAAAGTTTTCCGAAGTTACAGACTGTTCAAAGAGCTGCAATCAGATCAAAAATCATATTTTGCTTCATAATTATTCAAGGAAGACATGGACAGTCCCAGAAAAAAAATCAAATCCACAGCTAACCATCCAGAACGGCAGAGAGCGCTAGAAAAAAGGCATAAGACCTTACCGTCCATGTTAAGGGCAGAAAGGCAAGGCTATCTGGATGATTTCAAAGGTGAAATTCTGCTTGTACGTTTTGCTATGAGAGGTGGACCTATTGAAATGGCCAAATTCAATCCATTTGATTTACTTTTTAGGCATGATAGGATAGCTTTACTAAAATTAACGAAGCAGAAATTGGTGAGTAAGAATTGAGAGGCCACATATTTGGACAACTTGTTGAACTTTGCGGAATGAAAAATAGAGCGGAAGAGTTCGCCAGTCATCAGTCAAAAATTTCACATTTTATGAGGAAACAGGACACAGAAATAAATAAAAAACTCACAATCTTTCCAACTGAGATAAAATGTATGTGCTACTTCTACTGATATATAAACCTTTAAAAGCAAGGTGTAGTGGACCTTATCAAGTTGAATGGAGATTGAATGAAATGAACTAGTTGCTAAGAATCCTAGATGAAAAGAAATCTCACAGTGTGCATCATCGGAATATGAACAAAAGGTATTTTAGTTGGGAGGAGCAAAAGGAGAATGTGGGTTTGCTTTCAACACAGAGGTTTCTGATTTGCACATTCGTCAAAATAATTTGGATAATGACAGAGTTGTCAAAAATTGAAATAACCTTTTAAGTTACTATATAAATTACCTAAAAGATATTTTCTCTCGAGCTTGGGGAGACATGTGGAAATATACTGGGAAATTCTAATGCAGGAAGTAAATGCAAGAAACAATGTTCCAGTTAAGCAACATCCTTCTCGGCTTAATCCTCTAAAATTGGTATAGTATTAAACAGATATTAGGAGCATGATCCAAAATAAGATCATCAAATACAGTTGCAGTCCATCGAACTCGCCCACGCTTATGTTTCCAAAACCGGAGGTTCTTCAAGGGTCATGCATCTACTTCCGCAAAGTCAATGCACTCACAAAGTCTGATTCATATTCGATTCCGTATTTGAAGGGAGAAGGTGGAACAAAGAATAGAAATGTTCAAGGTCGGACTTGCTCACAGGATTCTGGCAGGTGACCTTATCTGAAAGAGCAGAGGAAATTTCGGATTCTGTACTAGAAAGTAGATTTATTCAACATAAAGTCATGTCAGTTGTTCGATGAGTGATTTCACAAAAGCCCAAGCCAGATTCCTGGGCCACGTTATCGACATTGACAGCTTGACCCACAGAATACAAAAACAAAGTTATTGAGGACTTTTGCATTAAATCGACAAAGAGAGCAGTACTGCAATCCCTGGGATTCTGTGAATTTTATCTGAAAGTCGTCCTTAATGTTAGCAGTGTGTCTGCTCCAATCACTGCATTAAGAAAGAAATGGAAGAAGTTTCAGTGTACGGCAGACTGTCAGAACATACTTCATCACCTGAAAACTGTGGGATGAGAAAACGTAATTGTCGAATCATTGCCGAGACTTGGATGAATATGTGAAGGTGTTCGTTGGCAGGAGAAAATAATCTGATATAGATTATAATAGATCATATTTGCATGGTCGTAGTCAATTTATTGTTTACGTTTTGCAGTGTACTAATAGAGTTAGGTTAAAAGGTTTATAATGAAGACATTTGTGCATCAGTGCTTGTTCATTGCTTTCAAATGTGGGGTGAGCGATTTTGCTGCTTCCTTAACAAGGTTCGTTTGTGTTTTTTTTCAAGGGAGGTCATAAAGACAGAGGTACCCAAATGTCTAACTTAACTGTTTAATATCACACAACACCAGTTTATAGTCCAACAAATTTATTTGGGATTCCTAGCCTTCGCAGCGCAGCTCATCTACCTGACGAAGGAGTCGCACTCAGAAAGCTAATAATTACAAATAAACCAACTGGGTACTTCCTGATGTTGCATATTTTTTTAACTTGCCAAGCCCAGTCCAACACCAGGATCTCCACATCATGACCACTTTCTCAATGTTAGCAGAGTGACCAGTTCGGGTTATTCTTTCCAGTTTGGCTTATATGGAGCAGAGAAGGTGGTACAGCGTATTGAAAACAGAAGTTTCATGTATCACCATATGATTCTTGACTGACGTCTCTCTTTGAACTCTCTTCTGCCTGTAAGAACCTTTTCTTCAGGGCTGTTTTTAAGTGATGTCACGGTAAGTGGTAAAACTCATTAGTTAAGTTGTTTTATCAAGTCATTTGAGTTTTTCATTAGTTAGGTTTTTCGATATTGCCTAATATTTTGTTAATATTTCAACTGTCTTGTTTTAATAAGTTCTATTTCGTTTAGTCCCGAGTGGTTTCACCATCTGAAAATCACCTGGAATATTCTTTGCACATCTACCTGAGAAATAAGCCAACTTTTAAGTCTGGGCTACATTGTTAAAAATATTCAAAGGTGAAGTGGCCTGGTCTATGGCAGAGATGCGTGTGAAACATCCTTAATTTGTTGTTCAGTGCATAGCAATGTGCATCTCATCAACGACAAGATCAAAAATACTCAACAGTCCTTACAACATCTGTGAAGAGAAACAGAAATGATGTTTCGCATCCACTAACACAGATTTTCCAGATACTTTATCCTGCATCCGCTCTTCTTTGTTCTTTTTTTCTATCAACGTGTGAGTTCAATAAGAATACAGATGCAGAAAGTAAGACAAAACTGTTTTTTTTTGCGGAGAGTCAAATCCGAAATTAGAGTTCACTGACAAGTGCCGTACATGGAGTTGGTCGGAGTGAAACATTTGATGATAGCATGACAACTGCAGTGAGCGCAAGGAATAAAATGGCACAGTACTCTGTACAGAAACGATTTATCTTTGTTCGAGTCGTGAGAAAATCATGGTGAAGAAAACCATCGATGGTGTCCATTTGCCGTTTGATGAAACTTGACCTTACCCTGAAGACTGTGCACTATAGTTGTGGGTATGTTCGCCGAGATGGGAAGTTGGTGTGCCAAAGTTTCATTCGCTTTGTTGGTTTTATCCTCAACGCTGCAGTACTGTGCCAATTGGAATTTATTTAGTTTCTTTCATGCTGCACTGAAACTCAGCCCCTCTCAGGCAACAACTCACAAGTATATAAAAATCAGTACTCACCTATGCTGGACAGGCGGTGTACCCGATTCCACACAGAGACTATATGAAACACTAAAGGGGGCAATTAGACAGACAACTAGCGAGCATAAATATCAAGAAGCCACTAAATGCCACGAACATCCTTTGTAGCTGGACACACAGAGGACCTGAACCACGAATTCGACAGGGAAAACACAACAATAACAATGCAGGCCAAACACAGGGCAGTTAGTGTATTCCCAGAAACTTAACACGCATCCACGGAATCCATCAATGAACACATTGATATAGAGCCAATACCCCAAACACTGCAATAACTAACAGCACCGTTAACTGGAAGCAACGGTAAAGAAAAACCTAAATAAATTCAAACTGACACAGCAGCGCTTTGTAAGAGTCTCCACAGCACAAAGTATTGCACCGACAAAGCGGACGAAACATTTGTAAACCAACTTCCCAACTCGGCATCATACCAACAACAACTGTAACTGGTACCCAAGCTCCAAAGCTTGACACAAACTTCGTGTACAATGTAAAACGCAGAGGAAAGTACAGTCAAGGACCTTGTGGAAAATCAGCCAATATATCATCGGGAATTGAAAGTTTCAGAGATGCGGAATAGCCAGTACCCAGTGTTTAAAGTAAAATTACAGCAGAATCACCATAGCCTGTGAGAAACCAAGTGACAACTGAGAGGTTTTTTTTCTACATGTTCTTACGATGTCACAAACCTCAATCAGTACAGAAAAAATGAAGAGTAATTTTAACTCACTCTGAAAATTCAAGTTTAGTCAAAATTGAAAATCATTGACCACTGGTTGGACGTAAACAGAAAATATAAAGCAAGGCACGCAATAACGAGTATAACGTGGTAAACTAATACAAATACACTTTCTGTTAACAGCTGTTAATCTTTTATCTAATTTCCGAATCTATAAATGAACCTTTATTTGATTGGTTATTGCTGAGAGTCTCAAAAGTACACAGCTGAATTATGAGAGGAAAAAAGAAACTGTAAAAAGACATTGTCCCACTGGAAATAAAGTTCACCGAACTCTATTAGAATGCTTCTTTCGTTTATTTGTACCTCAGAAAATCGAAATATATGTTTCAAATCAGAGATTTCTACGACATAGATGAGATCGATTCAACCTTGAAACTGATATAATACGTCCTCGGCACCTTGCTGCTTTTTCCATTGCCCTATGCATTTACCTTCTCCCTTTATTTATACAATTCAAAACTGCAAGTTGTGGTTTTATCTGATTTCTCCATTCACATATTGTGTAAAATAGATTTAAAAATCTTCGCAAATTCATTTTCCAGAAGAGACTAGAAGGATTCAACAACATTCATATGATCTATTATACACAAAAGCCAGAGTTATCACGAAAATTAACGGATTCCCCTGATAAGCAATACTTTATCAAACTAACCATACTATTTCTAAAATGCAGATTCCGGATTCCCAGACGTCCCAGAATGCTCATTTCTGAGTCACTGCAGTATGGTTTCTGTACAGGTCTCTCGGTATTCGAGACCACACAGACCCTTAATCGCCATCAAGTTCAGTGCATTTTTATGCAATTCCATTTGAGCAGATTTTCATCAAATGTGATTTGTGAGAAAACGTGCAATTTTCTGCTTCTCATTTGTCATAGACACACATTGGTTAGGTTTTAATGCAGATACCATTCTATCTAGCCAGCAATTGTTGCAGCTCTTTCAGCTCTAAATAAATGCCTACAATTTGATTTAGCATCACGAATGCAGTGATACGAATTCAGAAGAGTTTTTGCTCCCTTCAAGACAAAAAGTGCTTTCCTGAGTTCGAGGTACAGCCAGTGAGCAGAACAGCTGGGAAACAAGCTGTACCAAAATAGACACATCTAACAATTAGCTGTGAAATGCTTGACAATAAGTCAAATCTGATTTCTTGATTTATACCAAACATGCAGCCCTACAAATCGAATTGAATTTAACACCTGATGTTGTGTGCAGCCTGAAACCATTCAGACTATCAGAATTTCACGCCTAATCAGGGCTTTAAAAAAATAAGGCAATCTGAAAATTAGTTCCAGCAACTGTTATCGTGCATGAGAGTACATGTCGCCTGAAAGGCTTTTCAATGGCCTAAAAAACTCTCAGTAGGCACTGTCTATCAAAGTGACTTTTACAAGAAAACTTAAAATAAGAAAGTAGCAAAGGAATAACGGAAAGAAACAGAAGAAACGGAGGAAGGAAGAAAGGTGACAGATACGGAATTCTGGAAGGAAGACAGCAACGGAGATTGCATGAAATCTGAGATATCAGTTCTTTCACGTTCAGTGATTATATCAACGGTGCATCATTTGAATAGAGTTGAGTTTAAACAGTCATTACTTAAAATAAAATGGACTCAGAGTTGTTAAAGTTTTGATTAATGTTAAATGTTAATGTTAAGAAAAATAAACTGTTATCATTTTTTCTTTAAATAGCACACATTCGGGGTTTGCTTCCACACTTATAGCAGATTACGAGGCATGACGAACTTTTCTGGGGTGTTAGTTTTAATTCGCTGAGGGCGTCGACCTCTGCATCCTAACAGTTGCAAATGCATGTACTAACCTGACAATTAAAAGAACACAAGATGTCTGAACCTGGCAGCATTGACAGTTTATGGTGGAAAAGGGATTGGAGCTCAGAGACTGCCATCACCGGCTCCAGTGAGTGTGTACGTCGGGTATTATTTACTATGAAAGGCCGGAGAACTTTCAGCCAGAAAACACCGACAAAGGGAGCAGAGTCATGCACTATTCCCAAAAACAAGTGGAAGGAATGCAAGACTAAGTTAACGTGTGTTCTCCGAAGTGCAATGAAACGACATGGCAGCCTCCTGAGACTCAATTTGAATAAATTGGGCCATTTTGAACTTGTCATGAAATAATGTCGGTTCCATTCGTTTCGAAAAGACGACACAAAGATGCATGGTCCAGTGAAAGGCATTTTCATTGTCATTTACTACCCTATTCTCGCAGCTGTAGGCGTCTCAGCTAAGCAATAAATTCCAAAATAATCAGCATGCATCATTAACAGATCTCCAGAATTTTTGAATCATGATAGGAGATACATTGTGCTGGAAGAACAGCGCTTACGTAATGCACGTTTCTACAATGAAAACGTTGAAATACTGCATCACTTATAGTATCATGTGGTCTAACATTATGGTCATCCCCGAGTTATATAGTATTAAGAATTGATTGTGGTAATTCTCCACAGAGGTGAATGCAATTGAAAAGTGTTCAATCTATTTTGCATTTTGTTTTCTGCTGTTGCGTTTTCTGCATGTGACATTTACATTGGATAGTTCGGGAATATAGCGAAAGATGATAAAGTCAAAGTTATAGAGTCATAGAGATGTACAGCATGGAAACAGACCCTTCGGTCCAACCCGTCCATGCCGACCAGATATCCCAACCCAATCTCGTCCCACCTGCCAGCACTAGGCCGATATCCCTCCAAACCCTTCCCATTCATACACCCATCCAAATTCCTCTTAAATGTTGCAATTGTGCCAGCTTCCACCACATCCTCTGGCAGCTCATTCCATACACGTACCACGCACTGCGTGAAAAATTTGCCCCTTAGATCTCTTTTATATCTTTCCCCTCTCACCATAAACATATGATTCCTAGTTCTGGACTCCCAGACCGCAGGGAAACGACTTTGCCTATTTATCCTATCCATGCTCCTCATAATTTTGTAAACCTCTATAAGGTCACCCCTCAGCCTCCGACGCTTCAGTGAAAAAATCCCCAGCCTGTTCAGCCTGTCCCTGTAGCTCAGATCCTCCAACCCTGGCAACGTCCTTGTCAATCTTTTTTGAACCCTTTCAAGATTCACAACATCGTTCCGATAGGAAGGAGACGAAAATTGCACGCAATATTCCAACAGTGGCCTAACCAATGTCGTGTACAGCCGCAACATGACCTCCCAACTACTGTACTCAATACTCTGACCAATAAAGGAAAGAATACCAAACGCCTTCTTCACTATCCTATCTACCTGCGACTCCACTTTCAAAGTGCTATGACCTGCAATCCAAGGTATCTTTGTTCAGCAACACTCCCTAGGACCTTACCATTAAGTGTATAAGTCTTGCTAAGATTTGCTTTCTCAAAATGCAGCACCTCGCATTTATCTGAATTAAAGCCCATCTGCCATTTCTCAGCCCATTGGCCCATCTGGCCCAGATCCTGTTGTAATCTGAGCTAACCCACTTCGTTGTCCACTGCACCTCCAATTTTTGTATCATCTGCAAACTTACTAACAGTATCTCTTCTGATCACATCCAAATCATTTATGTAAATGACAAAAAAATAGAGGGCCCAGCACGGATCCTTGTGACACTCTACTCGTCAAAGGCCGCCAGTCTGAAAAGCAACCCTTCAAATTCATTCAGAATCGATAACTGTTTAATTGAGAAGATACATTTACGCATTTTGTATTCAGCTATGTAATTAAACATAATGGTGTGCTTCACTATACAATTGACTCATAAATTTGAAACCGAACAATAAAAGTTAATGATAGGAATACTGAGCAAAACACGGAGTAAATAATTATGTTGCTAAAAGCATTGTAGGGAAGGAAGGAGTAAATAATATTAAAGGGTTGGTTTGCAGAGAGGAGGGTCGCCACAGACACTGGAAAACGGATAACTGACGGTGATACTAATATCAGAGGTATTGTGTAAAAAAGGACGTAAGATGAGCTGAATACGAATGAGAAAAGCAAGAACCAACTCGATTGAATCCTCATTGCTCTGACAGCAAGAACTATTGAAACGAGGGAACTCAGAAGAACAAATGGAACTTAGGTTGCCCACGGATCCGTCAAGACGGTGAGTCACTGTAATGAGGTAGTTCAGAAGACATATGGGGCACTTGAGGTGAGAAATCAAAGCATGCATAATAAAAGTAGGGAATTTCTGTTGGAGCTTCCCAGGGCTATGGTTATTTTTTGCTATTCTGATCATCACGTCATTGGAAGAATGTCAGTATAATGGGACTAAGCAGACGAGCTTCATAAGCATGTTGTCTCAGGGACAGTACTTGAGTTATGAACAAAGAATAGCGAACAAAGAGAATTACAGCAGAGGAATAGTCTCTTCAATCCTCCAAGCTTGTGTTAATTAACATTTCCAAACCAAACCTTCTGCCTTTGTTCTGTCCGTTTGCCTATACTCCCTCCCTGTTGAAGTAACCTCGCACACCTTTTCCAACTTCTGCTGTCAGAGAGATGGTGCAAAGATTAAACACCTGGACGAATGGGTTCGAAACCGCTTCTTCCCCGCTGATATCACACTGCCAAATGGAACTCGAAAATTTCAAATCCAATACTGAACTTGCTTTTCTGAAAACCATAACTTTGTATGCTTCGCTCTTGTTCACCCTATGATCTGTATTATATTGTATGTTATGACCAGCCTGTCGTGCATGAAAACCCTTACCGAATGCACTTCGTTGCATCCGACAACAATAGATGACATCTAATCAAATCTAATCTAATCATTAAGCATTCAGGTGCAGCATGTTTTGATGAATAATTTTCATATGTAATGAGTCAGAGTGAAAAGTGTTGTATTGCACGCAGTGCAGGGAGACCCTAACATTAAAAGTGCATCAGTATAGGAGAATGCCTGCAGAATACAGTGACACAGCTGCAAAGATGTCGCAGAATCAGAAATGGACAGTAACATTTGAGAATTTAGCAAAGTGAATGCTTTGATGGATAACATTGTGTGAGTATTTGAGCATATTAACAAGGCCATGTTAGTTCAGATGTTCAATGCCTCGTGAAACATGGAGAAATGTGGGCAGTTTTCTCTTTTCAAAACAACAAAATAAGAAAATATTCTTGATGTAGATCGAGCGCGTAATGTCAACACGCTGACATTAGGCTGGCACGTTTGTCATATGAGGTGAGATTGGTACGTATGGCCCTGTATGTACGTGAGTTTAGTCGAATGAAAGGTATCCCCATGAAAGCTATAAAATTCATAGAGGGACGACATTCTGGATGCAGATTGGATGGAGGTGGCTGACTGAGCGAGAACATATATTCAAGTTCTCAGATTGTCGGATACATCACTTACATCAATATTCTGAGAGAAGTCTTCATTTGGAGTGTAGTCAACCTCTGATATTCTCTGACTCATAAGACAGTGGAGACCAAACTGTTTATTTTTTTGAGCGAAATATGTGGACAGACTTACACATACTAATGTAATCAAGAATACGGGAAGGAAGGGTTACATTGTGTTGAGACATAGTGTCTGCCACAATCATATTGACTAGTTAAACTAGTTTGGTAAGCTGGCTGCATTTTTTTTGCATCCTCCATATATTTGACAGCATATGAATTGTAGTGTTCCTCTGCACTAAAAACTGTATCGACAATAGATAACAGCTTACCATCCCTTACATGGGTTCTAAAGGCTAGACAATAAATATCAGCAATGTTATCAATCTTATTAGCAATGGACATAAACTAAGAAAATGCGAAAACAAACTTTAGGCATCTCTCATAATTAAGGCTGAGACTACTGAAGTGGCATTTTATCTGTACCGGGAATCACTGTTGATCGACAACAACAGGAATGATAAATGCTGACAAATTGAACTAAGTAAGACCAAGGGCAACAAATGTTCAAAAGCATCCAAGATTGTGTACTGAGCTGTTTTGGGAACTCTGGTATGCAGTATTAGTGACCTGAATTATCATCATGACGGCATACATGAAGGAACCTCGATTATCTGAACAACATTTCTGCAAAACTCAGATAATCCGAAGGAGATCTCGAGGTCCCGATGGAAACATCACATCAAAGATGTGTTTCCAACAGTGACCACGCCTTTTGCTTCCAGTGATTAAACAGGCACCATCTCCAAATTGACTGACCTCCCGCCTTCTCTTTTCCCACATTTTCTCTGGCGTTCTACATAGGGGTGAATCCTAAAATCCCCTTCCCCAGATATTCTTTACAACATTGTCTTGTACAGGGTAAAGGTGGAACCTGTCAAAAGTTGCAGTAAAAGGTTGTGTGTGTGGCTGTCGTTGTGTGAGTCTGCATTGTTGCATCGTTGTGTGTGTATGCATGTCTTTGTGGTATTTGGAGACTTACCACACAAAGGCAACTCCAGCAGTCTTGTTGTTGGTGTCCAGGGAGGGGGCGGGTATGAACGGGTTTGGGGTGGGCGGGGAGCAGTAGTAGATACGTTTCGGGACAGTTTCTTTGAGGTGGTGCGCAATGGTGGATGGGTCACGGGCTGGACCAGGGCCATGCTGGATGTGATTTGGTGCGGCGGTCGGTGTTGCATGTGGTTGGGGCTGGGCGTGGTGTTGCACTGGTTTGGAGGCTTGTGTGTGGAGACGATGTTGGGGATTTGGGCGGGTGTGGGGCGTCACGAGCTATGTGCAGCTGGTAGACCCTTAACGGGAAGCAGTATTTAATAACTGTGAGCCCCAGAGGAAAGACACCTAATCGAAAAACCGAATAATTGATTGTTCAGACGAAAAAGTGCCAGCCAGTTACGTTTGGATAATTGATGTTACCCTGTTTTCTCGTAACCACTTCTCGAGATGTATGGCATAACATCTCTGAACTAGTTAAAGGCTGTTATAGCTAGTCATGTGGATTAACACAGTTAGTGGATTTTCCATTGACCCTGTTTTGCAGTGAGTCTCGTCTCAGCAAATGCTTAATTCAGCAAAATATGTGGCAAACAGACAGATTGTTTGAACTAGTTGCTATTCTGCTTTGATAAAATGATGATTAAAGAAAATGGTTAATCACATGCTTGTTAAGATATTCACACGTGTTTGGTTCCCCCTTCATAATAATTATCTCATGAATATTTAAGTCACAGACTTAAGACCAAATACTACACTGAGAAAACTGCATTGCTGGTCATAGCCATTATTTTCACCATGAGCTTTCTCAAGAATATCTCATTCTACTTCACCTACAAACCCTTGTACATTTCGGATGGAGTGTCATGATTCTGTGAGATCAAGCCTCCCTATTACACTTCCCCAGTCTGGAATGCCCACAAATTGTTGGACCACATCTTGACGACCCTTGTCCCGTTCCTCCTAATTCGGCTGCTCAATGCTCTCACTGTCAGACCCATGCTCATAGCCAGCAGGACTCGCAAGAGGCTCCGTGGCCCTGAGAGAGACCAGGAAATAATGAACCTCAAGAAGTCCATCATCCTGCTATTCGCCATATCACTCAATTTCCTACTCCTATGGGTCACCTATATGGGTCATGTTCTCGACGTTAGGATTCCTGGTGAGGCGTACTTCACCGGTGTGGATTTCAATGAACCAGAATACATTCTTCAATAGACGACCAACATGCTCCAGTTACTCAGTTCCTGCAAAAACGTATTCATCTACGCTGTAACCCACAGCAAGTTCTGTGAGTGAGGAGGTCAAGATGGTGTTGATGTGCCCCTTTACTACTCTCAAATGTTTCATTAAATGGTGAAAACGGTAAAACCACCTCCTGTACCTTATTCTACTGCACAAGTGTGGATCACCATGTGGAAGATCCCTGCGAAAACAGAAAACACAGCTGAAATTCCGACATTGCGCTTGGATCACGCAGAATACTTCATGTCAGGACTTAAATGACTTGATTTAGGAAAACAGGGAATCTTCTTAATCACTGCTTTGTGCTCTTAAACGTGGTGTTTGAATAACTGCCCGATGTATACTGAATGGCAGCTTTCGAACGTGTATTTACCAAAAAAATGGAACACAGTTGCAAAATCAACAAGATCATGTACTAATCTAGTACACTTTCAGAGACGCAGCTGAACTGTCATAACTGGTTATGCTTCCGCTAGTCTGTATAGTAACAGGGATCTAAATTGTGCCTTATAATGTCTGAATTAATCTTCCGTGAGGTACTGTATGCAATATTAGCAATAAAGTAGCTAAACCTCTCTGGGTCGCTAACGAACATTTATAATAGAATAGAAAATCCTTGATTGTGACGTGTACTCAACGTAAAGTAGAGTCAAATGTTTGTACCATCGCCATACATCGGCATCATTCACATTTTCTAAGAAAAAATAACCAAAATTAACTTAAAGGCAATCCAAGGTTTTCTTCTACACTGTTGCAGCATGCCACTGTCAAAGTCCCACTCCGGGCTTCACAGCCCAGTCTATGCCGCCAGTAGTGATCCACTACCTGGTGAAACAAGAATCCTGCTGTATGTTTCACAGACCTTCTGGCCAACGTTGATGCTACAATGTGTCTCAAGGTTCCGTTGCCTCCTTGGAGACCATTGAAGGTATCTATTGATTAAGAGCTGCCTTTATCAGATAATGTTGATTCAAAAGAAGGCGAAGAATAAAAAGGAAAAGAAAAAATGTGGACAAAGAGGACAAACCATGGCACTGGAGTCCATATACTGCCTACGCCTCCGCTGCCAACGTGACGATTATAGAATTACAATACAATTAGAATTTTCTTTTTTTGTCACATATACTCAATGAGCATCGTGAAAAGTTTGCATATCGGCACATCCAGCATCGTGTCGAGGTGCAGTTTATTGAGTAAATATATCTTGAAGAATAGAGAACCAAAATGCCCAGCATTGAAGAGATTAAAGCTCAGAACAGCAGATCACACAGGAACCTAGCTTCTAGTTCACATTGGGTCCTGGATCCAAACTGTGACGGTTTTCATACTGAGGATGATGAAGGTGGGAGATGGCTTTTTATCGCCACGCTCGGCCGAAGCTGCCACAGCTGGACGACGGTACTCTAAGCAACCAATAGGTGGGCACTACATGCCAAATGATTGCCATGCTACGCCAGGAGCCGGGGAAAGCTGTAGTGTTGTTGTAGCATATTGAGAGGCAGCTGCAGTTCGGGAAAAATTGCTAAAGGCTGGGAGTTATCAGCAGAAGCGGGAGCCATCACCTTATGGTCTGACAGCATTGTGCGTTAGCTTGCGAGAATTGTCGCCAGAGGACGTGAATCATATCTCGCCAGAGGCGAGGCATCTGTCTCACTGGAGGCTGTGAATGAATGCTGAAAGGCTGCGAATTGTCTCTCATTGTAGGATGGGAATCATAGGCAGATGGCAGAGCATTTTGTGCTCGCCAGAGCCTGTTATATTTCACTGGAGTCTTTATGTATCTCTCGCCAGGAACTTGGAATCATTGCCAGAGGGTCAGGATTTATCGCTGGAGGGCTAGAAATCATTGCTCGTCCGAGACTGGGAATCGTCACTGGAATCGAAGAGTTGTCAGAGGTAATAAGAGAAGAAGGATAAAAGAGATTCAGAGGAAGCAAACAGAAGAGTCAGGAAAAATGAAGAAGAAGACCTAGTGGAGCAGTCGAGCTCTGGCTGCACCGTTCCATTCTGCCACCAGCTTACAATTTGTTGACATCTTGTGGCTTCCGGTGGATAATCCAAAATAGATTAACAAAGTCATGATCTCATTTCGAATTGACAAGCATTTGAGCTGTTCAGTTTGATAGACAAAAACAAGTTGTCTTCTGCAGTAAAAGAAGAATGAAAAATGGTCAAAAAGTACTCACTGTTGAAGGATAAATATGGAACAAAATTTCATCTCATTCATTTACAGCAAATGGACGTCGCTGTCCAAGCCGAGCATTGATTGCTAATTTCTTGACAACAGGGCAGTTAAGACAATCACATTGCTGTAGGTATTCAATCACCAGGTAGTTAAAATGGCTGATTTCATTCCCTGAAGACATCACTGAAGCATATGAGATGTTCTGCCAATTTTCAGAACGTACGTGGTCAATGTTCGGTCAGCTTTAGTTCAGATTTTTGTTTTCTTTAAATCTTCATTAGCTGCCACTGTGACATTCTAAACAAGTCCATTGAATTGTAGTGCTGGTAAATAGAGAATCAAGTGACATTCCACTGCTGCGTTTCCCTCGTTCACCAGGAATAATAACCTTGATACATCATGGGTACATTTCCGCAAAGATGATGCTTTTTTTTCAATAAAAAGGAAAAGGGGAAAGGACACAACGTTTCACCCAAAATGTTGGCAAAAGCAGAATAGAAGCTGAATACATCGCCCATTCACTGGACTTCCTGTTGATGAAGTGTTGGTGCTCTCTTACCTCCTTGCTCACTCACTGGCACCAACAACAGCTCAAGCAATATACTTATTTTATAAGTATCACCCGTGATTTGTTTCCCTCTCTGATCTCAATCCTTTATATTTCCCTAATGTCTTGGACACTGAATGTCTTTGAACTCCAAACAATTCGTACACATGTGGATTCGCTGTTCGACAATGGTGTCTTCAGTTTCTGGGATTCGACTCAGTGGAATTCTCACCCTGAAGCTCTTGCCCTCTCTTACGCATTTTCACCTTTAAGAGAGGCTGTAGCATTCCCGAGTTCGATCAAACCTTTGCGGAAATGAGCAAATATGTTTTTCACTGCCATACCTTGTTACAAAAAAGTCATTGTGAAGTGCCTTGGGGTGCGTCAGTGTCCGAAGTGCACTCTGTAAATACAAACGGTTGCAATGCTGAACTCGACTATGACATGTTTTTAACACGCTTTTTGTTCATTCGCACCACTTCAATTGAAGGTTCAGAAAAAAATGTGACAGCTTTGAGATAGTGAAAGACTGCTGAGCCCGACCTCGGTGGTGGGCAAGTTGTTGGAGGGAATACTGAGGGACAGGATGCCCATGTATTTGGAAAGGCAATGACTGATTAGGGATAGTCAACATGTCTTTGTGCGTGGCAAATCATGTCTCGGAAAGGTGATTGAGTTTTTTTTTCAAAATGTAGCAAAGAAGATTGATGAGGGCAGAGAGTAGATATGAAATGTATGGACTTCAGTAAGGCGTGTGATAAGGTTCACCATGGGAAATTGAATAGCCAGGTTAGATCTCATGGAATACAGGGAGAACAAGCCATTTGGATAAAGAACTGGCTCAGAGGCAGAAGGCTGAGGGTGGTAGTGGACAGTTATTTTTCAGACTGTAGACCTGTGACCAGTGCAGTGCCACAAGGTTCGGTGCTGGTCCTCAACCTTTTGTAATTTAATTAAAAGATTTAGATGCGAGCAAAAGAGGTACAGTGAGTAAGTTCGCAGATGACACAAAAATTGGAGGTGTAGTGGACAGCGAAGAGGTTTTCCTCAGCTTACAACAGGATCTTGACCAGATGGGCCAATGGGCTGAGCAGTGGCAGATGGAGTTTAATTCAAATAAATGCGAGATTCTGCATTTTGGGAAACCAATCTTAGAGAACTTATACACTTAACGATAAGGTCCGAGAGAGTGTTGCTGAAGAAAGAGTCCATGGAGTGCAGGTTCATAGCTCCTTGAAATCGGAGTCGCAGATAGATAGGATACTGAAGAAGGCGTTTGGTTTGGTTTTCTTTATTGGTCAAAGTAAAGAGTTGCAGGAGTTGGGAGGTCATGTTGGGCCTGTACGTAACATTGGTTAGGCGACTGTCGGAATATTGCGTGAAATTCTGGTCTCCTTCCTATTGGAAAGATGTTGTGAAACTTGAAAGGTTTCAGAAAATATTTACAAGGAGGTTTCCAGGGTTGGAGGATCTGAGCTACAGACAGACGATGAACAGGCTGGAACTGTTTTCCCTGGACCATCGGAGGTTGAGGGGTGACTTTATAAAGGTTTACAAAACTATGAGGGGCATGGATAGCATAAATAGACAAAGTCTTTTCGCTGCATTCCGGAGTCCAGAACTAGAGGGCATAGGTTTATGGCGGGAGGGGAAAGATATAAAAGAGACCTAAGAGGCAACGTATTCACACATAAGATGACACGTGTTTGGAATTAACTGAAAGAGGATGTGGAGGAGGCTGTTACAATTGCAACATTTAAGAGCCGTTTGGATGGGTATATGAATATCAAGGGCTTGGAGTGATATGGGCCGGGTGCAGGCAGGTGGCACCAGATTGAGTTCGGATATCTGGTTGGCATTGACGGGTTGGATGTTGTACATCTCTATGACTCCATGAGCAATGAGGAAAAAGGAAGCACACATAAATTCTGGGCGTCTGAAAACAGATGAAGCTTTGGAAGTATGTCGGGAAAGTAGGACCAACATGAAGCGAGGAACTAAGACAGCTAAAAGGTGTCATGAAGTATTTTCAGAAAACAGGGAGAAGGAGTATCTTAAAACGTTTCTTTCACATGTCAGGGACAAGAGGGCAACTAGAGAAAAGGGTTGATCAATTCAAGGACAAGGAGCAAAGTCTTGCATGGAGTCAGCAAAAAAGGGTATGGTTGTCAATGAGTACTTTGCATCGGAATTCACCGGGGAAAGGGATCTGATGACTGTTGAGGTGAAGTGTTTGATTAGTTCAGGTCACATCAGCATAAGGAGGGGGAAGCATTGGGTATTCTGAAGGTGATTAAGTGGACAAGTCCCCATGTCCAGATGAGATCTATGCCAGGTTTCTGATGGAATGTACAAAACAAATAGGTGGAGCCTTAACAGTGATTTGTGCAGCATCCTTGAACACAGGTAAAGTCCCGGATGGCTGGAGAATTGCTAATGTCCCCCCTTGATTATGAAGTGTGGCAGGGATAATAGAGGAAGTTAACAACTCATGAGCATTACTTACCGGTTGGAAAACTGATCGAGAAGATACTGAGGGACAGAATCTACTTGCACTGGCTTCCCAGTTATAGGCAACGTGGTTTTGTGAATGGGAATTCAATTCTTACCAAGTTAATGAAATTCCATGAGGAGGTGAACAAGTTCATCGATGAGATAAGTGGTGCAGATGTCCTATACATGGATGCCAGTAAGGCGTTACATAAGGTTCCCCAAGGGAATCTGATGGAGAAAGTGAAGTCGCATGTGGTCCATGGTGTAATGACTAGATGGATAAAGAGAGATAAAGAACAGACTGGGCAGAGTAATTTTCTTTTTTCCTATTTTTCTCCCCTTTCGCGAACTGAACTACATGAACACACAAGCCGGTGATATTTAGAAAGTAGAGTGCAAGTAACTCAGCTCCCTGTTCTAATATAGATATGAGAGTAGATAGTTTGAATGAGTGTGGAAACGTCGTCCAAGCGGCGTATAAGGTTAATAAAAGTGAATTCCTCCATATTAGTAGGAGCAGCAGTAAAACGGGCGAATATTAGAAAATAAAATCAGCATGCTGCTGTGCAGAGGGAACGGGGTGCCCTTGAGCAAGAAACATAGTATACTGTTCCGCAGGTGCAATAAGTGACTAAGGAGGAAAATGCAATTTTGTCCTTCATTGCTCAAGAGACTGACTTAAAAGTCAGGGAGGTTATGTGACAGCTGTATCGTGTGCTAGTGAGGCAACACCTGCAGTATGATATGCAGTTTTGGTCTCCTTCATTGATAAATGATACACCAGCACTAGAGGAGGTGAAGTGGAGGTTGCTAAGTTGATTCTGGAGTTGAGAGCTTTGGCTTATGAGGAAAGAGAGAGTAGACTGTGATTGTAGTCATTTGAATTTAAAAGAATGAAGTGGAATCTTACAGAAACATACAACTTATTTAATCCACTCAAAATTTCATATCTTATCGAATCCACTCATAAGTTTCGAAATAAAAAAGGATGTTTCCACTGGCAGATGAAACTACGACATGATGACATGGTCTGAGAGTTCAATGGTGTAGATCCATTACAGATTTGAGAAGGAATTTCTACATTAAGAGAGTTGTGAAACTGTGGAATTCCCTGCCAAATGCAGTAGCTGAGGCTTCCTCTCTGAATGTTTTTACGGGAAAGATCCATTAGTTTTGAAATAGGAAAGGAATTAAGGTTTGCAGCGAGAGGGAGGGTAAGTAGAACTGAGGCTATCAGCCAATGTCTCCGTTGCAGAGCAGGCTTGAAGTGCCAGGTGGCATGCTCACTCCTGTGGTTATTATGTTCTTATGTTGCATTGCAGAACGCAAATATTCTGAATAGAGACAAAAATTAAAACAGATATGAGAAAACAGGCGTGCCTTCGACTTTTTGTCTTGACGCAGAACCCCATTTTTAAAAACTGCGTTATGAGGAAACATAGTTAGCAGAACTAAAATCTGAGCAGGAGAAACTTCAAGCGATTTTGGGACGAATGCCTTAAACACTCAGCCAGACATACAGCAGTAGGCGTTTCTATAATGTTTAGTTATTTCCGTTCCTCCTGTCTACACCATCATCAGGATGCATTACATTCTCTTTACAATTTCTCCCTTATGTTAAGAATCGTTCTGCCAAACTGGGAATGATGGAGAGAGAAATGGGTCATGTCAAATATGAATCTTCTTTAGGAAGAGTATTTGAATTCTATTTTTCTCTTCACGTATCTTGCATTTCTTATTAACCATTTTGAGCATCTTCGACGTTGTTCAGACAAGTCAGGATATCTGGTTCCACTAGAATAACAAACAAAGTCTAATATATGACAAGGAATGTCTCAGATCAACAGACGTATCATTCATTTCGAAACAAAATATCACAGGTTGAAACTACAGAGGAGGGCAGCCTTTTGTTCTTGATCCTGATGAGCGAAGTGTTAGGTTCTTAAGTGTCATAAAACTTTAATAACTTATTTTTAATCGTCGTTGTATGTAAATCTCTACCAGTGAGTAAGGCGAGTGCATCCTTAAAAAAATTGTGTTCTCTCTTTGGAATAACTTCTAATATTAAGAATGAGAATTGTTATCCCAGAGCATGTTTTGGAACAGTGAGACTGTACTGCATTTAGAGTTTCTTTTCAGGTAATTTTGGGTCTGTAAATTGTTAATGTGGGAAGCGGCTGTTAGAATTGGGCTGTGCCCTTCCTGTTAGATGTGGTAGATCAGGTAAATTTTTAATGT
The DNA here is from genome assembly GCF_047496795.1 of Chiloscyllium punctatum. Classification (NCBI taxonomy): domain Eukaryota; kingdom Metazoa; phylum Chordata; class Chondrichthyes; order Orectolobiformes; family Hemiscylliidae; genus Chiloscyllium; species Chiloscyllium punctatum. The sequence goes on from NC_092773.1 coordinate 31,364,788, forward strand.
TCCTGGAGACTAAATCTTAAGGAAGAATATTTTATCAATAATTCCTCATGCTCGTTTGGAATAACAGTTGGAAGCCGCAAGAAATTAAAAGAGCAACGGGATGTGATGGATAGGATTTTCACGTAGCTGGAGGCACCACAGATGCAGTCACCTGAATGGTTGGCAGCTTGGAGTCTTAGGATAGGTAATCAGATCGTGTAGGAAAAACATGAACACTGCTGATGCTGCACTGCAGAGTCGAAAAGTGTCGTGCTGGAAAAGCACAGCAGATCAGTCAACACCTGAGGAGCAGAAGAATCAACGTGTCTGGCGTAAACCCTCAGCGTTTAGCGGTAAAGTGGAAAGTAAACATGTAATGGTAGGGGATTTTAGAATTCCAAATATGCACGAAGGATGTGGTAGTGTCAAGAGTTTGGATGGAGAGGAATTCAATAAGAGTGTACAAGAGTTGTTTTTCCTTCTACTCAGGATATGGATGTGCCTACCAGATACGAAGGAATGCTTGACATTCTGTTTGGACATAAGTTTGTGCAAGTGACTAAAGTGTAAGTGATGGAGCATTTTGAAGCAATTGGCCAGAATTAGAGGTGTACATGATGTTCAGTGGCATAGAGTGGATAGGCAAAATTATACGTGAAATTGGTGGTATTGCTTGGGAGTTTGTAGACATGTTGGGATATTAATCAGATGGGCCAATTGTCGAAGACTGGCAGATGGAGATTAATTTCGACAGAAGTGCATTGTTGCATTTTGTTGAGGAAAATCGAAGTTTGTACAGTAAACGCTCGGGGCCTGGGGAATGTTGCCAAACAAGTAGACAAAGCTGTGCAGATGCATAATTCCGTGAAGGTGTAATCGAAGGATGACGAGGTGGTGAAGAAAGCAATTGGCACGTTTGTCTTCATTGGTCAGAGCATTACACGTAGTAGTTGGGATATGATATTGTGATTGCACAGGACATTGATCACTTATGGAACATTGCATAAAAATTGAATGCTACTCTACAAGTGGGATTTGGTTAAGTTCGGGAGGGTGCATGAAATATTTATAAGGGTGTTGCAAGGATAGGAGAGTTTGAAAAATAGGAAAAGGCTCAATACAATGAGGCTTTTTTTACTCTGGAGTATCAGAAAATGAGGGGTGACCTCGAAGAGGATTAGAACATCATGAGGGCCGTGGACATGGTGAGCAACCAAGATCTTTTTTGAAGTTGAAGGAGTCAAAAACTGGAGGATGTAGTTTTAAGCTGAGACGGGAAGATTTAAAAAAATCTGAGGGGTAATTTAATCATGCAATGGGTGATGCAATTTTGCAATCAAGCATCAGAAGAATTGGTAGAGGCAGGGAAAATTACAAAATTGAAATAAATCTGGATGGGATATGAATGAGGGAAATGTTCACAAATGAAACGAAGTTGGGTTGGTTTAGCTGGTCGGGAGGGATGACATGCAGCAAAGTGTTTGTGCTATCCAGTTCACTCATTCTATGATTATATAATAGCAGTTTTGAGAACCATAGCACTGCTCATGGACTTTCTTCCCAAACGTTCGCTCACATGAAACGATTGAAATGAGGAAGAGTCCTGAAACAGTAAGTAGCACTGAAGCGTTCTTTTTGAAACGTCAGATTTTAAGAAGCCTGTCGAGTGGAGAAAAAAATTGCACAATGAAATCTAACCAGATAGACATTGAGCATCTAATTTTGTGAGCTGCAGTTAGCTGTAGTGCCCGTTGCACCACTAGTGTCGGCGCACAATCTGCAGAAAAATGTGACAATGCTTTGCGGATACCTAAGATCGAAAAGAGGGTTGTTTGATTGGAAAAGTTAACTCTGTTTCTCTCCCTACAAATGTAGCCAGCCAAGAACAAAGATGGGCTGTCTTACCATTAACATACCTATTTTCTATTATTTTCATTTTTCTCATTATGGCGCCAGGCATGGCAGTAACTGAAGTTTTTCACTGTATTTTCCCGAAAATATATATGACTATGAATCACTGTCTTCCTTCAAATTAATTCATGGGATTGAATTCCTCCATCATTTCCTGTTTATGTTTCATAACCATAGCATCCAAATTTTATTGTTTCATTTAAACCTCTCGATAATACTTTTGTTGTACAATCGCTTTAATATGGAGATGTCGCAGTGTTGTTGCTCTCGACGGAGAGAATGTGACCAAGTCTTTGCAAAAATGATCAACTTGGCTGAAAATCTATTTCACCTTGTTCGGTTTTTAGCATTGGGCCCGTAGCCACGGAGGCATACAAACTGACAGCAGGACAGCTATAGGCATAGTAGATAGTCATGGCCGAATACCTCAGGCCATTTACAATCTATTAAGGTTTCCATATGCAGGTTTGTTACGTGCTGACTGCAACCACACACTGTTGTTTGAGTGGCATACATGTGGTAAAAATGAGTTAAGTTTACCCATTCATCAAGTTCTTCTCTAGGAAATGGATAGACGCTTGAAAGGAAGAGTATCAAGAATTCAGCAGTGAGAATCTAGAACTTACAGCCTGGAACTGTGATCAAGGGTGAAACCATCATAATATTTAAAAGGTATTGAGACATGTATTGGCGATACCAAGGCAGACAAGGCTATTGCCTAATGCTGGAAAATAGAGTTAGGCAATTTAGATCGCAGTTTTTGACTAGTACAGCCCCTTCATTGGGCAGCCCAATCCTGTTGTGGTTCTGTTTGACGAGCTGGGAATTTGTGTTTCGGACGTTTCGTCCCCTGTCTAGGTGAAATCCTCAGTGCTGTGAGCCTCCTGTGAAGCGCTTCTGTGATGTTTCCTTCGGCATATCGAGTGGTTTGTCTCTGCCGATTCCGAATGACAGTTCCAGCTGTCCGCTGCAGTGGCTGGTATATTGGGTCCAGGTCAATGTGTTTGTTGATATCAGCACAACTTCCCAGCTCGGCCAACAGAACCACAACTACGAGCACCGGAACCACAAATCTTCTCACAAAAATTGAAAAGCCCAATCCTTACACGCAGCACTTTTTGTGTGTAGACATTGCTCATCAGGTCTTTCTTAAATATTTCCCTTCTCACATGAAAAATATGCCTTCTAGATTTAAAGTCTGAGTCCTGATAAAAAAAAAATTACCTGCATTCATTCTATGAATGACACTTATATTATACATGTCAGTATTATCACCCCTCATTCTCTCACAATCCAAGGGAAAAAGACATGTTCTATCGTAGCCAGCCACTCCCTATAACTCAGGCCTAATCGTCCTGGCATCATTCTTGTGAATGCTTTTGCACGCTTTCCAGTTTAACTATGTCCTTCCTATAATAGTGTGAACAGAACTGTGCAAATTACAACAGATGCTGCCTCATCAATGACATATGTCAACATACCGACCCAACTTCTATAGTCAGTGTTTCAACCAAGAAAAGCCAGCATGCGAAATGTAATCTTCACCATTCTGTTGCGCTGCTTTCAAAGAATTATTTATTTTTACTACTGAGGTCCCTCATTTCCACATAACCACACAGGACCTTACCATTTACTGGATAAATCCTACCTTCGTTGGCCTTCAGAAATTGCAACACCTCACACTTCTCATTATTGATTTTCATTTGTCAATTCTCAGCCCACTTCCCCGTCTGATGAAGATGCGTCTGCTGCTTTTGATAATTTTCCTCGTTATCGAAAACACCTCCTAATTTTGGATCATCTACAAACTGACCACTCAAGCCATGTACATTGACATCAAGATCATGTGTGCAATTAACATATAACACAATTACCATCACCAAAACCTGCGGCACACAACTTGCTGAAGGTCTCCAAACCGATAGAAAATCACGCTTCAACCATCTCTGTCTGCTTCCTACCATCGAACGAATTTTGAATCCAACAAGCTGACTCACCCTGGATCCTATGCAACCTAAACTTACTGACTAGCCTGTGGTGTGGGACCTTGTGAAAAGCCTTAATAAATTCTGTATTGAGAGCATCCACTGCCCTACCCTTATCTATCCTCTTGGTTATGTTTTTGAATACATCTGAAAGATTTGTCAGAAGTGATGAGACACCCACACCTTCATGGTGACCACTCCGAATCAGACCTGATCCTGTTTCTTAGCATCCTCTCCAATGACTAATAGGTCGTACGAAGATAGGTTGAGAGTGCTCGGCCTTTTCTCATTGGAACGGCGAAGGATGAGGGGTGACTTGATAGAGGTTTATAAGATGATCAGGGTAGTAGATAGAGTAGACAGATTTTGACTTTTTCCTCGGGTATAACAGAGTGTTACAAGGGGACATAAACTTAAGGTGAAGGATGAAAGGTATAGGGGGGATGTCAGGGGTAGGATCTTTACCCAGAGAGTGGTGGGGACATGGAATGTGCTGCGTGGGGGAGTGGCAGAGTCAGAATCATTGGTGACCTTTAGACGGCACTTGGATAGATACATGGATAGGTGCTTAAGTTGGGACAAATGTTCGGCGCAACATCGTGGACCGAAGGGCCTGTTCTGTGCTTTATTGTTCTATGTTCTATGTTCTAACTTGCCGACACGTTCACTGGCTTACCTTTGCAAACTTTCGTAAACAATGGAGCAATGTTAACCACCCTCCAGTCGTCTGAAGTGGCAATCGATAGAACAAAGATCTCTGCAAATACCTCTGAGGTTCTTCCCTAGACTCCCATAAAGTGCACGGATGGAGTTGATCAGGCCCAGATCTGTCAGGCCCAGGACATGTATACACCTTAATGTGCTTTATGGCGGCAAACACCTTCTATTTGGTACTATGCATGCGATACAAAACTGTTATTACTTGTAACCTTCACTGCCTTAGTATCCATGATTTGGTCATTGGTAAACACTAATGTGAAACATTCATTAAAAATCGCACACCTCTCCTGCGGTTAGACACATAGACGTCCAAGCCAATAGTTGCAGGGACCTAAAGTCTGTTTAGTCAAGCTTTAACTGTTAATATCAAGTCAGACAGTCACAGAGTAATAGAGTTCTACAGGACGGAGACAGGCCCTTTGGATCATACTAGTTCATACTGAACAAAATGCCGACCCACGCTAATACCATTTCCCTGCACTTGGCCCGTATCATGCTCAAACTTTTCAATCAATGTATTTGCACAAATACCATCTAAATGTTGCTCATGTAAAAGCCTCATCAACTTCCAGTGGCAGGTAATTTCAAAATGTACCACCGTCTATTTGAAAAAAAAAGTTGGTGGTCAAGCTCCCTTTTGATGCTTTGCCCTCGTGAAACTGACGCCCTCGATTCTGGAATTTGCCAAGCCTCGGAAAAGACTGAGGGCCATCACCCTGTCCATGGCTCCCGTGATCTTATACAGTTCAATAATATACCGCCTCAATTACTTGGGCTCGAAATTTAAAAGGCCTGTCCATCGTCTCCGTGTAACTCAGACCGTTGTGCCCTGGCAACGTCCTTGTACAGTTCTTCTGCACTAGTTCCAATTTAATAACATCCTTCCTACAGCCAGGTGACCAAAACTGAATACCATTGTCAAACTGATGGGACAACACCTTCCTGTGCAAGTGCAACATAACTTCCCAACCTCTATGCTTAGTACCCTGACTCATGAAGGCCAATGCGACAAACGCCTTCATCGCTGCGCTGCCTGCATGTGACTCCATTTTCAGGGAACTGTGAAGCTGAACGCCGAATTCGCTCTGTTCCATTTCATTCTTTGAGGCCCTACCATTCACCATGAGACGCCAACTTGATTTGACTTCCCAAAACGCAAGACCCCACTCTATTGTATATTAAACTCCATTTGCCATTTCTCGGCCTACTTCCCCAGCTGTTCAAGGTAGTGTTGCAGTTTCTAATAACCTGATTCAAAGTCCAAAAAACCGCATGCTTTAGAGTCTTCTGCAATCGTCCTAATCATGTCTTACACATTCTTATCCAAATCATTAATATAGATAACAAACAGCAATGGGCCTAGCCCCAATATCTGAGGGACTCCAATCATCACAGGCCTCCAGTTGGACAAGCACCCCTCCACTATTTCGCTCTACTGCCTGCCATTAGGAGATTTGTGTTCATTTTGCCAGCTTGCCTTGGATTCTGTGCGATCTAACCTTCTAGAGAAACCTACTGTGTGAACTCTTATTAAAAGCTCTACTGAAGTCCATGCAGACTAAATCCACCTCCCTGCACACATCAACATTTCTGGTCACGTCATCAAGGTACAATAACACATTTGTGAGGCATGATCTCCCAAGCACAATGCCACATTGACTACTTCTAATCAAACCCTTTAAGCTGCATGTATATCATTTCTTTGCGAACCTTCGCAAATTATTACCAACCACATGATTTAGGCTTTCTGTTCTATTGTTCCAGGTTGTGCTTTGCAGACCTTCTTGAATAGGTGCACAGCATTCACTAACCTCTAATCTTCCAGGATCTCACTCGTTGCTACTGATAATGTAAAATTTCAGCAAGATATCAGTCCCTTCATTATTTTTCTCGATCCTCTCGCAGTGGTCTTCCATATATCTGGTCATTGCCAGGCGACTTATCCATTTCCACGCATTCTAGTACATCCAAAACCTCCTCCGCTTTGACACAGTACAGTGTAGTTATTACACACGGGGATGGATCTCAGGAAATGAAACTGTTCCTTGTAAACAATGGGAATGAACTCTAACTGAGATCAAATTTATTGACCAGTAAATCCGAAACTGACATGGCACCCAGGTTTCGACTGACACATGGAGACAATCCACAAATTTTATAATTAAGGACGTAGATACTCACTGCGTTAACTGTGAGTAAGGTAACCAAGCAAATTGCACAATAGCCTCAATGCAAAATTACCAGTTTGATTGAAGACGCAGTGAGGTTTTCAAATGTGTCACTGCATTCAGAGGTTTACGCCTTACTGCTCCCAATTGCTGAGCGTATTGTTAGAAGCTGTGAGTCAGTGAGCGGTGGCATATTGCAGACTTTGGGCGGGACAGTTTTGTATTTATTTCGGTCAAATTTCATTTTTCATTCTGTCCCCCAGGAGAATTCTTTCGGAACTGAAGCTGTGCAATGTATATATGGGTGAAGGAGAGACAGCGAGAATGCCAGGGAAAGAGAGATGTGGAATCATTTGAGATGGCGCAGAGAAGATTTAGCAGGATGCTGCCTTGATTGAAGAGCATGCCGAAGGAAGTAAGCTTGAGGGAGCTCGGGCATTTCTCATTGGAGCGGAGGCTGACTTTAGGCCATGACTCGTTAAACCCAGCAAAGTAAGGCATTCAAGAGACTGGAATTTTCAGTACTCCCTCTGCAAACAACATGTCGAAACCAAGAAGGAAATCGGTATTTGTTTGTGATTTTCATAAATTATGATGATGAGAAGTTCTGAGATGGTGGGGGGTAGAAAAAAGAAGGATGACGTATTTTGGATATGACACAAAGATTAGTTAGATGGCTTCCATTGACATTTTATACATGATATAAACAGAGTTATCAAAAAGTCAGACCAGAATGCCAATGAAATTTAACACTGTTAATAATGAGGTGGTGCTTTTCAGAAGATACAAGAGAAGAGAGTACACAAACTCTGAATAGGGGCCAGGTTTGCTTGTTTGTCTTCTTTACAGCAAGGACGTTTTGGGGATCACCATTTTGTGACATATAAGACTATAAAATAAATGGACAGGGTGAACAGACGACAGATGATCTCACGAATCAAAGAGGAAGAAACAAGCTATCAAACTTACAAAGTAAAACGTCAGATTATGACAGATTCGTGGTACTTCTCTTGAATTGACAGGTTAGTGTGAGTATGGCTTGCTTCGCACGGTATGGTAGGTGAGGCAGGAAATCTCGAATATCATAAAGCTGTTGACTCAGCACGCAGTTGTGAAGATTCGATGAATCTCTTATCTATTGTGCTATTCTATGTGGTGGCAGCCACAGAAGCTCTGATGTATTCTGAAACACTAACCAATTGCTCTGTTTGTCTGTTCCATCGTCTGTGCTGTGTATGTACTTATATGACAAATCAGTAACATGTCATGGAGTTTCAGTACTTAGCCAACATAGGGCTTGAAGCCTGAATTGATAGGGGTAACCACGATGATGAAAGGCATGGGTCGACTGAATAGCCAGATACTTTTCTGAGACCGGAAATGGCTCTCACAAGGATTCATAACTTTAAGATTATACAAGGAATTTATTGGAAGATGTCAGAAGCAAGCTTTTTACACAGAGCGTGGTGTGTACATGTAACGTACATGGTAGTGGTATGAGAGTCAGATACACTAGGAACATTTAAGCGACTCTTGGATAGGCACGGAAATGACAGTAAAATGAAGGATAATTAGGTTAGTTTGACCTTAGAGTAGGAAAACCGATCGGCAAACAACGTGGGTGGAAGGTTATGTGTTGTCCTGTATTGTTCTGTGGTCTATGTTATAGTGAAAGTGTTTAACTGGAGCTGTTTGTTTAGCGACTGTGGTTGATATCTGTCTCCATTGATCTGAAATGTGTCACGGGAGCGTTTCCCTCTTTGATGAATAAGATGCTTCCTTTTACTTTTTGTCTCATCGTATTTTGGGCAGGATCATCCCCGATATGCTGGTGATCAGCAGCTCCGGTGAGAGGCAGAAAGAGTGAAACCGAGAACAAGGAACTGGATTGCTACAATAATTATTCAGGATTTGTGAGCAATTTTCGGTTATAATTGCGGAGTCAAGGCGCACGGATGATAACTCAGGTTGGTTATTATCCCATCCTCGCTATTGTTGGTGTTCATGTTAAGTCTATCTCTGTCAACTCTATAAACTATTGCGAGCACCAGTTTTACAGATATTATTTGTATTCGACAAAGTCATAAACTATTATCTTCAGTTTCAGTCCACTGCATTTCCATGAATTTCAGACTCTTCATTTTAAAATACATAAAAACGAGGAAGACTGATCAAATTATCGAGTCTCCCTTTTGCCCTGAACTGTTTTGTGCCTCCGTATTCTGTCTGCCATCAAGCCTGCCAACAATCCACGTTCATAATGTCCCCGGTCTCCACCACTGCCCCAGTGCCATAATCTACCACTTTGTTCACGTCATACTTTATGGCTCCAGGTTTCGGCTGACCACTCTTCCAATTAGAAATATTTTGACCACAAACTTGTTTTGTTTCTTCAGTTATTTCATGATCGGCAATCCACATCAGAGTATGAATGTTACTGGAAGGGTAAGTTACAGGCACGAGTTTTTGCTCGTAAGACATTGTTTCCAATCATATATCAGAACTTAATTCTGAAAAGCAAAGTCGTACTGAAATTTAATTTCACTAATGGCAACGATAATATATCAACATTTATTTTACTGAGCCCTATCTGTTTCACTGTCGATCTTTGGTATCGGCGTTTAACATCATTGCCCAGTCTGGACGAGGCGTGACTTTAGCCTGATAACAATACGGTTGGCCTCACGCTCAAGAGTAACTATTGATGTACAACAAAGATAGTTCTGGTCAACAATGGTGGCAACTCACAAAATTAAAAATGTAAAAGCTGAAACGAGCGAATAAATCGTGGATGCTTGAGATCTGAAACAAATTCTCCATCACTTTCAGATAGTGGAGAATCTCATCAGGCATGACAGTCTCTGTCAGGAGTAAAACAGATAACGTTTCTAGTCCTGTGATACTACATCAGAATTGTTACCGTGAAAGGTAACGCTGGTGGGTGAAGGAAATCTGGATCACGAGAGAATTTGAGGTTTTGTTAAAGAAAAAGAAGAAGGCATATGCCAGGTGTAGTCAGCAGAGATCGAGTGATTACTTAGAAGAATATAATGAAAGTGAGAGTATATGCAACAGGGAAGTCAGCAAGGGAAAATAATGGGCCTATGAAATAGCTTTTACAAATGGGGTTGAGGAGAATCTACAGGGATTATATGATTAACTCGGGAGATAATATGATCGGTCGAAGATCTGCAAGGCAGCGTTTGCTTTGAATCAGAAGCGATGGAGCGATGCGAGATAGGTATTTTGCGTCAGTGTATATGGTGGAGAAGCACATGGAAGATATAGAATGTGGGGAAGTATTTGGCGACTTATTGAAAAATGCCCACCTTACAGAGGAAGAGTTTCTGAATGTCTTAAACCAAATAAAGGCTAAACCCTACACCTGATCAGGTGTAGTCTAGAACTCGATAGGAAGCCAGGGAAAGATTGCTTAGCACCTTGCTCTGATATTTAGATAATCGATAGTCACAGTTGAGGTGCAGCAGTCTGGAGGTTAAACAGCATGCTCCCAATATTCAAGAAAGGTCGTAAGGAAATGTCAGCAAAATATAGATCGGTGTGCCTGACGTCAGTGATAGGCAGGATTTTGGAGGGAATCCTGATGGTGCACATTTGCATGTATTTGTCAAGGCAAGAACTGATCAGGAATCGTCAAAATAGGTTAATGCATGTGAAGGTGTTCTGCCGGAACACCACTGCCAATCATGCAGATTCCGATGAGCAGGAAAATCGACGTGTCTGGAATACGTTCTTCATCTCGAAAGAGGGGATTGCTCGTCATACGTACGTGTAAGTTTTGTGTGGTTTTCTGGCAATGGGAGCAAAACCACTGCCTTTTTTAAAAAAAACTCTCTCAAATGTATCTTCCATCTATGAGAACGCAGACCTACGTTCTCTCTGGAGTTCGAAAAGTGGTGGGAATGGCTAACTATTTCAGAATGGAGATATTGTGGTTGCTGACAGGACTGTGAAAAATGTCACGTTCACTGCAGAGCCACAAAGCAACTGACCATGGAAATGTATAGAGTTGATTCAGAGCCCGCACCAGTCTGTTATGGGTGCATTGTGGAGTCACATAATATATTGGGACTTAAGCATTCTGCAAAAGGTATGGAATTTTCCACCTTATCAATGGCTGTTTTGGTAATCATCGTCCATAACCATCACATTCTTCCTTTTCATTAAATCACCTTGTACCCTCGTATTTCTACATCTTCACCTGCGGAGATTAAAAAAAAAATCCTCTCAGCGGGAAGCTAACCTGTACATTACTAAATACATGGGTGGTCTGCACTTCGGAAATGAAGAATATGTCACAAATCCCAGCCTCGAACGTTCCAGAGATTAAATAGGTCACTTCCTGAGCAGTGTCAGCACAGACTTGTCATTTGTGAGAGGTCATAGGTTATGCCGAAGAACGGAAAAAAAATCAAAGATCTGCTCATTTTTGATACAAACTGATTTCACGCTTTGCACATACATAAGTTGAGATTTGAAAAATGTTCCTGACAATCGCAGGAGGATAGTGCAGTCCCCTGCATCTTATGCTTTGCAGAGCTTTCCTTCTGTGTAGCCTTGCCTCCATGTGTTTAGCTTTAACGCAAATACATTGGGAATGTAGCACCCATACCTCGTCCAGAGTGAAGTCACCAGACCCTCGGATATCTCTGAATGAAAGCAGCAGCTTAAAACACAATCCAGAGAAAAATCATGCACGGGACCTCCACTGACTTTCCAATGGCAGCTGCAAGCCAAATCCCCACGCAGATGGCGTACACCATCAGAGTTGAACATTTCTTCCTCTCCTCGGTTTATCTTCCTATTTGAAAGACCCGCTATTTTGCCTCATAGTCTTACATGAATAGTTGCTCTTTCCATGGAAGATTTTGATATCATATCAATGCCTTTCTCTGTTTCTTACCAAGCAGTATCGCTGATGGCATTTATCACCACAGCTGGAGAAGAGAGATAAAAGGAACATAACCCAATTTAAGCCGGGACATGCATAAATGGTGGTGATATTCTTGAATGTGTGAAAGGGTCAAATGTTGATTTTTCCTCCAAAATGTATTTTCCATCCAGTTCTTCATCAGCAAATTAATTGCTTGCGTTTCTTATTTTTTTTCTCTCTCTCTTTATCGGGCATTTCTCCATTCAGTCAACTCGAACCTTAACCCAAACAGCCCCAATTCCTGTTATCGGCACAATAATATGATTTCACAGTTACTTTCAGAAGGAGCCAAAGAGTTACAGACATGTACCGCGAGGAAACAGACATTTATATGCAACACATCCATGCCGACCTGATTTCCTACATCTAATACCATTTGACAGACATTGGCCCATTTCTCCCTTCACACTTCCTTCTTGATAAACCCATGCAGATGTCTTTTTAATGCTTATTTTGAACCAGCCTTCACCTCTTCCTCTCGCAGCTCATGACATCAATGCTCCAAATTTGCGTGGAAATGGTTTCCATGAGTGTGCTTTTAAATCTTTCCTCCTGGACCATGAAACATTGCCCTTTTCTTGTAGACTCCACCATCCTAGAGAAAAGACGTGTCTATTTACCCCATACATACGCCTCTGAATTTGTAATTCCTATAACGTCAGCAACTCAGCCTCCGACGCTCCAGGGAAAACAGCCCCAGTTTCTCCAAATAGCTTAAATCTACAAACTCTATCAGCATCTTTGTAAATCCTTTCTGAACCTTTTCAAGTTTCACAACATCCTTACTGCAGGAGCGAGATCAGAATTGCACACAATATTCCATAAGTGGCCGAACGAATGTAATGTACAGGCGAAACATGATCTCCCAACTACTAAACACAATGCTCTTACTAATAAAGGGAAGCATTCCAAATGCCTTCTTCTCTGTCCTATCTACTGGCGACTCCACCTTCAAGAAACTATGAATCTGCCCTCCAATATTACTTTCTTTAGCAACAGGCCCCAGGACCTTACTATTAAGTGTGTAGTTGCTGCCATGATTTGTCTTTGCAAAATTCATAACCACACATTTGTCTCAATTAAACTCCATCTGCCAATACCCGGTCCACGGGCCCTTCTGATCAAGATCCTATTGCACCCTAAGCTAGCCTTTTTCACTGTCAACTGTCCCTCCAATTTTGGTGCCGTCTGGAAACATCCTAACTGAACCTACAATTGTCAAATCCAAAACATTAATATATTTGACCAAAAGGTTTGGGCCCAACACTAATCTTTCTGGCACAGTAATTGCCACAGAACTCCAATCTGAAGAACAATCCGACAGCACCATCTTCTGTCTTCTACATTCGAGCTATTTCTGTATCCAAATGGCCAGTTCCCCATGTAATGCATGTGATCTAGCCTTGCCAACCAGTCTACATTGATGAAAACTTTCGTATGAATTACTGATGTATTCCTAGCTCTCGTCCATCCCTGAGCCTTCATTAACCTTTGTTTCTTCTTCAAAAACTGCATTAATTTAGTGAGACATGATTTCTCATGCACAAAGGAGAAAATGAGGACTGCAAGTGCTGGAGATCAGAGTCGAAGAGTTTGGTGCTGTTCGGGATGAATGAAATAGATCGCAGAGGAGGGTGAAGCGATAGATGGGAAGGAAGATGAACAGGTAGGATATGTCAAGGGGGAGGTGCCATGTTGGAAGTTTGGATCCGGGAGTAGACACAGGATAGTGAAATGAGGAAGCGAGTGAAATCCGCATTGATACCGTGTGGCTGGAGGGTTCCAAGACAGAAGAGGAGAACGACAAAGCTTTCGTCTTCAACGAACACATTTTACTTGTCTATGTGGTTCCCCCAGGTACTTGTACTACACCTCAATCAACACTGCCTCCTGTAAAATGGCTATCCCTGTTTCATAATACCTCTGCCGACACCGAATCTGCTCCCAGGAGGACCAAGTGCACAATAGAACATCCCAGATTGCCTCCTTTTTCAAATACAGAAATTTCCCCTCCCTCGTGTTTGATGATGCTCCCAGCGCATCTCGTCCACTGCCCGCACATCTGTCGTTGAACCCCTCTCCTCCAATCGCAACAAGGGCATAACGCCCTTGGTCTTCACCTTCTGCCCAATCAACCCCGCGGATATAACTCATCATCCTCTGCTATTTGCATCACATATTGTCAGATCCTACCACTCGGAATATATTCACCCAAAATACCTACCTGCATTCCGCAAAGAAAATTCCCTCTTTGACCCCCTTGTTTTGTCCACGCTCCGTACCAACAAACAGTGAACTCCAAGCGCATTTCCCTGCCACCGCAAGAAATATAACACTGCGCTCACACATCCCTCCTCATCTCCGCCAAATTCCCCAAAGAATCATTTCACTTCCGACAGATATTTACTTGCACTTCCACTCACGTCATTTCGACGGCATTCATTGCTCTCGATGTGGTCAACTCTACATTGGGGACACAGGAAACCAACTTTTGGATCGTTTCAAGTGAACACCTCTGAGACAGACGCATAAAACAACTGCACTGCCCCGAACACTTTAAATACCCCTCCGACTCCTCCTAGTATTGCAGGTCATGTGCCTCCTCCACTGCCAAAAAACGCATCACCAAATGTGTGAAGGAAGAATGTCTCACCTTCTGTCTTGGAACCCTCCAACCATGTGGGATGAATGTGGACTTTTCTCATTTCCTCTCACACCAACTTATTTTATTTCAGTCCCAACCTTCCAACTCGGCACTGCCCTTATGTGCCGTGCTTTCTATGCATCTTCTTTCCCACCTATCTGCTCAACCCTCCTCTCCGACTTTCACCCCCAGCTTCGTCTACCTATTGCATTCACAGCTACCCCATAACTCCAGCCCCAAACCCCATTTATCTTTCAGACCGCGTGGACCCAAAAGGTGCAGCATTGAGCATTCTAACTGTGCAATCTCCTATCAATTTTTTGTCACGTTGGTGCATCAGATACATTTTCTTATTTCTGACTTGAGGAAATGAATGCCTTCCACGTGATCCTTTGCAATTGATTCTCAGGGCACACTGGTCTCCTTCAGGCCCAATATAGGTGTTTGAAAGTATGAATGTCCTCATCTGGGTGCCATGAAATAAGCTACAGGTCCTGATTGGGCATCTTCTGTTTCTTATTTTCTTCTTTTTTTAATACTCGAGGTTGTCATTTTGCTGGAAATGCTATGAAGGAATTTTGCAATCACTGACACGAGAAGATTTGTGAGCAATCTCTGGGTGAGGTATGCGGCCTGTATTCACATGCAATCTGTGTCTACAACATTATCAACAAATGAAAGACATATTCCAGAGAGCGTATGCTCTGGAAAAAAAGAAAATGAACGGCCTCTTTTGTAGTGAGAATGGGTTTTCCAATTACATTTTCCAAAGCTTCCCCTAACTGCGTGTGTAACAGTCTTGAGGAGCTGAATAGTCTCCTCTGTTTCTGTGCACCAGCTACCAGGAGCATATGTCCTGCCGGAAGGAGAGGAAATACCCAGGGATGGTGATCCTGCTTCATGAGACATGACGCGTCGGTCTGATTCTGAGAGCATGATGATTTCAGACAGTTTCTTTACTGATATAAATGGGGAATAAAGGTGACAATGGAGCTGGGAAACATATCTTGAAAAGCGGAATGAAAGGCATTCCATCTGAGTGTGTGCTGTATTCACAAAAAAGTTTGAGGAATTTAATGAATACATTGATGTATATATAATGCTATTAGAAAGACATGATGATCAATATTGGGAAGTGAATATCCGGAACACCTGATAACTGGAAGTCTTAAACTAAACTGAAAATGTGGTGGCAAATATCTCCGAATAAGAAGTGACATCTTTATGATCATAAAAGATGATCTTAAATCAACTTATCAAGTTATTGGCTTAATCACATTGCTTTTGTGTGGAAAGTGCCGTTTGAGTCGGCTCATTGACTCTCATAGGCAGAATGTTCTTCGTGATGTGGTTTTCAATGATTCTATCAAATTCTTTGACTGACATTTCCCTGATCATTCCATAAGTAACATTCTCTATAAAATTCTATTAACAATATGCTTCGGAAATTATTTTACTGAAATTCTCTGGAATATTCTCTTACTGATATTACCCAGAACACACCGTGACCTATATTCTCTCAAGGATCCTGTGCAGGGAATGCTGGACGACTAGAGACATGGAGGTTGTGGTAAAGATAACAAAAAAAACGCCTACGTCACGAACAGACAAGAGAAATCGAATGATTTTTTAGAATACACAGGCCATCGTAGTACTTAAGAGGGAAATCAGGAGTGCAAAAGTGGACAGGAGAAATCTTTAGCAAATAGGGTTAAGGGGATTGTAAAGGGTTTTTGCAAATACATTAAGGAGAAAAGGGTAACTGGGGAGAAAGTAGGCCCCATCAAAGACCAGCAACGCAGCCTATATGTGTCGTAGCTGAAAATAGGAGAGATACTGAATGAATATTTTGCATCAATGCTTACCGTAGAGAAAGACTTGGAAGATATAGAAAGTAGCGAAATGGATGGTGACACCTTGAAAAAATCAATATTGCGGAAGAGGAGGTTTTGGATGTCTGGAAACGGACAGAAGTGGATATATCCCAAGCAGCTGACCAGGGGTACCCTGGAACTCTTTGGGAAGCGAGGGAAGTGATTGCTGGCCCCCATGCAGAGATATTTGTATCATCGATGTTCACAGATGCAGTGCTGAACGACTGGAGTTTGGCTAACGTGGTGCCACCATTTTGAATAGAAGTGCTAAGGAAAAGCTAGAGAACTGTGGACCTAAGAGCCTGGCATTGGTGGTGGCAAGTTGTTGGAGGGAATCCTGAGAGACAGGATTTACGTACATTTGGAAAGTCAAGGGCGGATTGGGGACAGTCAGCATGGCTTTGTGGGTCAGAAAGCATGTCTCATTAACATGACTGGGTTTTCTTGAAGAAGGAACAAAAAGCATTGATGTGGGCAGAGAGGGAGACGTAATCTATAGGGACTTTAGTAAGGCGTACAACAAGTTTCCCCATGCGAGCTTGATCAGCAAAGTCGGATCTTATTTAATTCCAAAAAAGCGAAGATCGCGAGAGCTGAGATCCTGTTCCATTGAGCAGAATCATTGCTTCAAAGTCCCTCAAGCAACCCAAGGGTGAAAACCATTTTCCCTGCATTTACATTTCTTCACAAAAAAGGATAGACCATTATATAGACTAAAAGACAGAAATTCCCAGTCTGCATTTGTTGTCAATTGAAAGAACGAGATTGCTCCACGACTAAATCAGTTTTACCCAATGCAATAGGAACTGTGAGGAGGTGTCCTGTGTCTGTTCTCCATGTGATCGAGCATGTGGGAATGTTCTAGATTGGTTGTTGAGGTAGTGTTTCTGTAATTCTGTGATTTAAGTTACATATCTGCCAGCTATTCAGACGTCAGTATTTGTTATTTCAGCTTCACTTATTTCAGTAACTCTCCAAGTATATCGACACATTTCAAACTTTTACTGTGTCTTCAATCAAACTGGATTTTTGGCTCCATGCTCATGTATTATTTTTATGTTTTCGTTCCTGACAGTTAACTTAATGAAAATCTACGTCCTGCTTTGAAAAGATTGTGGATTGTCTACATGTCAGACGTTACCTGGGTGCTATGGCAGTGGCGGATCTACTGGTCATTATCCTCGAGATGATACTGAGACACATTCCTGTTGTTTAGCGGGAACACTTTTATTTCCTGTCGTACATCCCGTGTGGAATATCGGCTCTGTCCCGGTCTATGCAGCCACTGACTGTTCTGTCTGGTTTACCGTCACTTTCACGTTTGATCGATTCATGGTAATTTGTTGCCAGAAGCTGAAAAGAAAATATTGCAGTGAGAAAACCGCGGCTGTGGTTCTGTGGGCAGTGACTGTGCTGAGCTGTTTAAAGAACATTTTCTGGTATTTTATGCTCACAGATGATTATGGGCTGGGGAACACTCGCTGATTTTGTGATGTAACAGTCGAATTTCGTGACCCTCGTGTCTGGGTCACCATCGAATTCTTCCATAATATTCCAACCCCGGCTGTCCCATTTCTCCTAATCCTGCTGCTCAATGTTTTCACCATCAGACACAGGTGACTCTGCTCTCTCACCAGTGGGGATGGTCAGTGTGACACAGAAATGCAAAATCGAAATAGATCCATCATTTTACTGTTTGTGATCTCAGCAATTTTCATTATGTTATGATCAACTTTAATGGTTTATTCCATATGGTATTTAATGGATGATATTGGGTATAGGTCTGTCTATCTCCATCCATTTTTGGAAGAATTGGACTTCATGCTGTAGCTCCTCAGTTGCTGCACCAACACCGCAATTTATGCAGTGACCCGGACTAAATTCAGCCAGCAGCTGAAAAATGTGTTGAAATATCCGTTTACCCAAATTCAACAATCAAATTGACGAACTAAACAATCCATCAGGGATTTTCACATTTCAGTTCAATGTTGCCGAAATTAAACAGCCTGTTGCTATCTCAACGGACGGAGCGTAATGCTGGTTATCCTAACGTTGTTTTCACCTCTGGTTCATTTATTCAGTCCTGGCCTCGACAGAATCCATGTCGCTCCCTTACTCCATATTTCGTTGACACTTTCACTTTGTCGTTCTTTCTCATTCCTCCCATTTTGATCTCCTTCTGATATCACTACGCATTGGTAACATCGATCCGACAAAACTGCTTTTTGTTACAGCGCAGGGAGGCCACAGGGTAGGGCATTGCATCACTTAAAGCATGGACGGAGCGAATGACTCTGACTCATCACATTTCAGTTCATTCATTCAATGAGTCATGTTGCCACTGGTGATAGACAGACAGACAGACAGGCGCGCGCGCGCGCACACACACACACACACACACACACACACACACACACACACACACACACACACACACACAAATAGACACAAATAGACAGAGACACACACATGTACACACAAACCAACATTACCACTGTGTCAGTTCAAATGCAAGAATGATAGACATGGAGAGAAAGGGTGGAAAGGCATAAGTCAATTTCAATGGATAAAACCCCAAAACAACAGAAAGGTCAATGTACAGTTATACAGGCTCAGCGACACATTCAGAGACCCACGCGAGTGCACAGACTCATATTCACTACCTCACACAAGCTCAGAGCTGCAAACACACAGAAATCGTTCAACAGAGTTCGACACACACATGGAGACAGCGAAATACACAGCTTTGTATATATAATATGTAAATGTGTTCTATATAAATATGTCTATTATATATATATACATGTGTAAACTCTTTTGAACAGAGATACATATATACATATGGACATACTGACACAAAGAGAGAGAAAAGAAGGGAGAGATGGGAGAGAGAAGGACAAAGAGAGAAACAGCGAGAGAAAGTCAACCTTTCTGTCACCCAATTGCTCTCTTGTGTTTAAATTAATGCAATGTCACTCTCTGTTGACCTCATTACGTCGTGGGCAGGGAATGCTGAAGAGTGAGATCGGTCAGGGGATCAGTTAAAGCGATAGGGAGAGCAGTTCACAGCAGTCTACTTGAAGGGTTTGAGGCTTTCCTGCTCCTTGCATGCTATCTCACATGCTGTGCTTTTCCAGTTTCAAATCTATCTTCTCTTGCTTCCTGTATCTGGGGTCCTTACTGATACCAAAAGAGAAACAAAAGGAAGGATAGAGGGGCACAAAATATTCCAGAGAGAGAGGGAAGGTCAGACAAGAAAGAAAGAAATGCACAGAGATAATCTGGTAAATAAGTTGGAGAAAAAGGGCGAAGAGAGAGAGAGAGAGAGAGTGAAAGAGAGATAAGAGACACACAGAGAGAGAGAGAGAGAGAGAAACTTTAGGGGAGAGACGGAGTTGGAGAGAAAGAAATATCCCAGGGAAAGAAAACGCAAGGGAAACGAACAGAACCAAATATTCGTAGGGAGCGACAGAAGGACAGACTGAGAGGAAGTCAGCTAAATCCCATTATGAATAATAAAAAGGGCAGGGAGAGTGCAAGAGAGAAAAAGAAATAAACTGAGGAGAGAGACAGAGAAGGACAGAGACAGAGATAACCGAGAGAGAGTATGTGAAAGAACAGGCATGGACAGGTGGAGAGAGACAGAAGGACATGGAGAAATCGATGAACAGAAGAGCAGGAGGTGCCATAATATCGAGAGTGCAGTGATGGAGCGACGGGGATCCAGGTAGGAATACCTCAAGCAGGAAGAACAACATCCCACATGACAAAGAGACAGAAGGAGAAAGATGTGGATAAAGATTAATGGCGATGTTTGAAGATGGGAAAGACAGAATAATTAAACAGTTCAGGATCAGCTGCGTGGAAGGACTGAGGAGAGCGAAAGGGGGCGTTGATGAGAAGGGGGTGCGGGAGCCTGAGATTTATAGAATGTTTTGGGAGCGATAGGCAGCCCGGAACACGGAGGCAGAGAGAGGGAGGCAGTGAACCTGTTGGATCAGACAATGAAGCTACCCTTTTTGCTGCTTTGTCATCTCCACAACCCAACCCCGACCTCATCCTATTGTGGGACAAACCCCAGAAACTGTCCTGACCCCCACGATTCCTTTTCCTTGTGAGAGTGTGAGTGGGCAAATGAGCGACAAGGACTTTGGATTGTTTATTATCATTTTCTCTCTCGCTCTCTCTCCGTCTCTTTCTCTCTACTTCTGGTTTCAGCTCTTGTATCAGGAATCCTCACTGCAGACGGATTTGATTCTCTCTGTCTCCGCACTATCCTGTTTCAGCACACAAATCAGGTCTCTTCGAACGCGGTGGGTGGAGAGCTTGAGAGGCAAATTAAAATTGGTTTTCAAAATAAACTAGCACGAAAAGGGCAACAAATCCCACCACTTGTTGGCTTTCAGAACCTGACATGTTCACAATCTTGCACAGCAAGGCCCCCTTGCTGCTTGATCTTCCACAACGTGACACTTATTTCCAAACTCCGAACAGTCCTTGATATTAAACGCACAGAATGGGAAACAGGAAGGTGTCTCAAACTGCCTCAGGACGGGTCTTGTGTATCTGTTTAAGTGGAACGGTGGGAGAGATATTTATTCCACAGTTTGGGATTCACCTACCCCACAAACACCCCTATCTCCAATCCCATAACCTGCGTGTCTCCTTCTGTCTCCCACTTACTATGTCCAAGCGTCAGTCTCTTAGAAATCCACCTCGGAGAGAGGAACAGAATTTAATCAGATCAAAGCAAAGATGTTGCAGATCAGAAGTAAGGGGAAACCACATGGCCCCATCACTGACTGATTTCAAAATCCCTCCATTTAATCAACGCTTTCCCCTCCAATTCAGCCCAGAAAGTAGGAACGGATTTCCGTGGGATCAAGAGGCAAAAGCTACCTGACTGTACCCAAGGCTTGTTTCCTTCGTGGCTGGACAATGACTCGATGGCGGGGAGATACTTCCCAGAGCGTCTGTCTTTCCCTCTCTTTCTCCCTCACCTGGTCTCTTTCACTCTCTCTTCCTCCTTCACTCCTTCTTCCTCTGTGTCTAATTTTCCCTCTGCAGCTGGTTCTGTGACAAACTGGTGGAGAAAGAATACTACACTGTCATGCATCGGGATCTAACCATGTCCCCATCCCATCCAGGATTGTTGTTGCTTCTACATGACATATGAATGATAGACCTTCCACTTGTACAGATCTTTCTTTCAATCTTCCTCCCTGTCCCTATTCTCTCTGGCAATCTTCTCTCTCCCACTATGTCTCTATCTCTCTGTTGCAAATCAATTCTTCATCACTACCGAGCTTTCGCATTCTTCAACAATCAGACAATCTCTCAAGGTGTGTGTCTTTGCCTCCCATCTCTCTACCTTTCTGTGTCCCAATTCACGTCACAATCTCTTTCTCTTAGTCTCGAAAATCCATAAATTTCTCTCACTCTTCACTCACTGCACGTTTTGATATAACTGTCCTCTCCTGTTGCACGTTTGCCACGTGTCGTGATCACTTCACCGCATTCGTGACATTAACATCACATTTTGAAGGGCGGGGCAGGGATGAGATGCTGGACATGGTCTAGGCTCGTAGGGAAAGGACGCATGATACACTGAACGCACTATCAGACCGGCAGCTCATTCAATACTCTGCTCAGTAGACAGACTCAAGCCGCATGTGAGTTTGAACAGCCTTCTAATGATGTGAATAGCAAGATTTCATGGGCAGCGATATTTGGGAATTCTAAAGGACTCCCTCAGTTTCCAGTCAGAGCCCAGTCCCGTGACCTCCAATCACAAGAATTAGAGGAGTTGGCATTTGAATGAAGAACATTGTCTACAATAAGATACCGAGAGCTATCCCCAATCTCTCCACACCCCCGAATTGAGGGTTTCTGTATCTTTTCCACCCACGTTCAGAACCCTTGCCCCTCACCCTGTCATATCTGAAATTAGGTAGTGTCGAAACCTGGTGTTGGAATGTCGAAAGCTGCAGGCTGCTCTCGGACAGCAAGATCCCATAGAGTGCATTGTGATAACAGGCTTACAGCACTGAATCTGTCAGCAAGTACTTTTTTTTATTATTTAACGGGATAAAGGCGTCGCTGGCTGTGCCAGCATTTATTCCCCTCCCTAACTGCCCAGAGGGCACTTCAGAGTTAACCACATTGCTGTGGGTCTGAAGTCACATGTAGGCCAGACTAGTTAAGGATGGCAGTTTCCTTCACTAAAGGACATTAGTGAACCAGATGGATTTTGCAAAAAAGTGACGATGAATTGATGGTCATCATTAGATTCTTATTTCCAGATTATTTTTATTCAATTCATATTCCACCACCTGCCTTTGTAGAATATGATCACACGTACCCAAACCGTTCCCTGGCTCTCTGGATTAACAGTTTAGTGAAAGTTACACGATGTCGTTGCCTCCCCTGTAACTGTGTCACTTCATTTTTGAATTAGACTTGAACTGATCACTGGAGTTCACCCCTTATTCTGCCGATCATTTAACGTTGTCCATGGTCACTCTCCCTCTTTAAGCTGTCTCCCTTTTCCCTCCAACACGCTTGTCTCCACCCGCTCGCTGCACAATCCCCACTAAGCGGGATCTCACAAGCAGCAAAATGTGAAAAAGACCACTTGTTATGGAGGTGATGAATATCATCCTGAGCATTGGACAAGAGAGAGTTTAGGAGAAGGCATTCGATCCATCAGTTTCTGTACTTTTGAAATGGTGAACTTCCTCCGGGCTCCCTATTCCCATCCGAGAGCCTGTGCTGCTCTCTTTCACCCACACCGCCATGAAGAGAAAGGAATGAGGTCCCAGTCAACGGGAATAGTTCCCTTCCGTTCACCCCAACTCTCACAAACAGAACGGTGGGGTAGGGAGGAGGGACATGAGGGGACGTTGTGGGATTCCATTCCCTTCCCACAGTCCAAACTCCCACCACTCACTCACTCACGCTTCTCCATTAAAATGACGACAGATCCCAATGGAGTTTCTCCTAGATATTTTGACATGAAATATAGGGAAATCCAGCCCTCCTCCCACTTCCCCACCGATCTCAGCTCCCCAAAAAGCGACATTCACATGGCGTCGAAGCGTTCCTTTCCGCTCTAGTCGTTACGTGGCGCATCTGAAACACAGACACGACTCTCCTACAATGATTTATAAAGCTTCCCAAAGCTCACGACTGCTGATCTGTCCTCTCCCCAGTGGACGACAGCGACGGCCCGACATACAACTTTCAGTTAAAACTAAAGTTGGAATGAAGGAACAAGACACCACACGGCTTCCAACTTAGTCACACACAGTTAGAAACCAGAGGCTGCAAATGCTTAGACATTGTAACCCCTACATTCACATTTTCTCGTCTCTCTGACTTGTCTCCGTCTCTTTCTGTCTACCAAAGCTGTCACATTTACTCATGTCCTGGGAACTATTTCTCCTGCAATTACAATCTTCAATTAACGGAGAACGCTCAATAACCCCACCCTTCTCAGTCATGTTGTATATTCCCATACACTCCACATCCCCACTCCATAGCCCTCCGACCTCAATCCAATTCTGTATTTTCATGTTCCAACTTGCACTTCCTTTCTTTTACCTACACTATCTCTGACTTAAATCTCTGTCTCTGAAGCGTTCTCCCTTCTGTTCTGTTGTAAGCTTGAAACATCATATTTCAGCACTTACATTTTGCAAAATCATGGGATGTGGCCTGGAGAGATCGAGATGGGGGGGTAGGTTGGGGGGGAACAATGCCCAGATTGAGGAGTAGGGATAGAGAGAGGGAAAGTGGGAGAGATGGAGACAAAAAGAAAGAGTTAGGGCTGAAGAGAGAAAAATAAAGCCAGACTATGCATAGAGCAAATACGGGCAATACCCCACACTGAGAAAGGTGCAGGAGAAGGAGATGGACAGAGCAAGAGGAAAATTCAGCGAGAGAGAGAGAGACAGAGAGAGACAGAGAGAGAGAGAGAGAGAGAGAGAGAGAGAGAGAGAGAGAGAGAGAGAGAGAGAGAGAGAGAGAGAGAAAGAGAGAATCACGAGACAGAGAAAGAAATAAAACGTAAAATCACAGCCTCTGCAAACAATGTTTTGATATTAAGCCATTCCTTTCAATGTGGAACGCACTGCAGGTAACTTGACACACAGAAAGATCTCCCAAGCTGCAGTGCGTCTCCCTGAAGCTGGTTTATGATTCGACTTTGGTTGCTGTCGCAAAGAGAGACAAGACACGCCATTTGTCAAATTGGAAAAAAAAGCACATTTCTGTGTTCTCTATGCAGTTCTCTACCCTGTTTGTCTGTCTCTTTCTGCCTTTCTCCCCACCACCTGATCTTTCCTTTCTCTCTCTCTCTGATTTAACCTTGTGCATTGCACTCCTTCGCCTACCATTTTTAAAAGTCTTTGTTATTCTGTTTTATAAGCCTGTTTCCCAACTGTTTCTCAAGTGGCTCCATGACAGCAATGCTGCAGACTATTGATGTACAGAACAATTCCACAGATTGTTGCTTCTTGGTCTAGAATGTGCTGACATCCCTTCATGTGTTCAGCTATATGTAATCATAAGTGTATTCTTGCGGATTTAACTGATAACGGAGAGATGAACTCGGTCTAGATCCAATGTTATATTTGTATGGGAAGAAGTAAATATGAACTTAAATTGAAATCACATGTACATCATCATATTGTGATTCAGGGATAGAGAAAACACATGACGACATGGTAGCTAATTTTTCTTAAAAGGGAGGTATTATGAAGGTGTAGATCTACTGTACCTTTAAGAAAAATAAAATCAAAAGCTTGTAAGCAAACAGTACATAGAGTTCTGAGTAAGGGAGCAATGTAATAATTGGTCGAAACAGCTAGCAGCAGTTGGGTTGTGATGAGACAAAAACAAATATCAATCTCGGCCAGTCAGTTTAAATTATGTCCCAAGATCGAAACATACAACCAAAATTTAATTTCGTATTTTGATGATTTAACACCAATGAAACGAACCGATGTTCTGGGGTGTAAAACCAAACATTTCTGAACTGTTTTGACGCTCTTGCCAAGCCACGGACAGGCACAGACTGCCAACAGAACAGCTCATTGAAGCATACCTGTCTCGAACACGTTTGCACAGCAGAACATCACATAGAAGACACAGCAAAAAAAAACCTGCGGAGGAAAATACAAAGAGAAGATTCGACAGATAAGTGGTTTTGAAATTTGGGTTTTTTTTAAATCTTCGGAGAGATATTTTTAATTGGACTCGTATTGGAGTGGGAGATAAAACATAAGTTTAAAGTAAAAGAGTTGTAAATAGTTGTTGGTTTTAATATTCTCTGTTGCACTTTAAGAAGAACGTTGTTAACGTTTACTGTAACGCATGACCTCTGGGATAGTACTTTTCTGTCGAATTTCAACAGATTACAGCACGGAGTGAATCTTCTCTGTTTTACCACTTGAAATTAGCAGAGGGGTCTAATCGTGTCGGAACAGCGGGAGAGACAAAAAAAGTTTTAGAGTGAAATGAAAAAAATCGTCAACAGATTTATTGTCAGTGAGACGTTTGCTGACTCCATCTCAGACATATTGCAAGATCAGTCAGTTTGCTCTCTGGCGAGGCCTCTGTGTGTTTGAGTTGTAAATTGCAGGAACGTAGAAGTATATAAGAGGAAGTCCGTGTCATTTTAATGCGGAACTGGGTGGTTATGATCAGGATTTTCAAATGGGGTGGGATCCCAATACTCAATGTTCACTCCCTTCTTCAAAATGTGAGGGTTGACGTCGAAAGGAAGAATCTGTTCCTAATGTGAGGGACATCACTTCTGTCTCTTCAGGATGGTGAGAGAATTGTGAGTGCGTCAGCACAGGTTCTGCAACTGGGTAGGGAAGAAAGGCCTCGACAGTTCAAAGGAGTAGAAACTGCAGGTCTGACTCATCCGAATCGGTCGAGGCTCAAACTTAACATTCAATCAATGAGAGGCCAATTCGACAATTTGCTGGTTGTGGAATCCTGCATAATGAGCAGTTTCAGTCCAGGAGGTCGGCAAAATCGGAGCATTGGAGGGAAAGGGGAGACAGCTGAAAGAGGGACAGGTGGTACGTTGAGGCAAGGACATGTTCTGGGTAATGGGGGTGAGGGTTTCACTCCAGTTTTCGGGCCAAGCTCAGCTCCAAAGCTGAAGGTCACTTTAGTATTTGCTGTTGGATTCAGCGAGGGAGATCTGTTATCACATTGCACCCTCTGCGATTTTATTATGAGAGGAGAGCCTCAGCCTTCTACTTTAGTAGGTGGCCACACCTTCCAAATAAATTCACACGAGGAAGGGCTTCTGAATATGAGCAGTGAAGGTGCAGAAGCATGCACTCTCTTTCATTAGGTGTTTTGGGCTGAGGAAAACTTTTGGGAGCCTGCTGTGCACAATGTCCTTCATTTCAGTGCGAGCCCCTCTCTTTGCAGGGGCGTCTGGTTAGTGGGTTGCGCTCCGACGGGGGTTTAAGGGAAATCATTTGTGCTCCAGAATGTGGCTGATTGGACAACTTGCTGTGCATTGCTTTGGCCTGTGGCATAAGTCTATGTGTCCCCGCGGCTGATATGACTGACGGCCCGATCCTGGTTCGAGATTATCGTCTTTCTTTTTCCCACAGCTCAGACACTTAGCCCACATCTCTTTTCAACCCCTTGTCATCTAAAATGCGATATTTAAATCACAAATTCTTCCAAGATAGTTCAGGGAAATTTCAGCATGTGGCAAACAAAAGTCTTGAGAAAGCATTTCTGTCAAAACATCATGGAAATCGAGAGACAGACTTTGAATACTCAGCAAGAGGAAGTTGAAGAGATGGAGAGGTGCATAGGGACCGATATACCGAGCTAGGAGTGAAAGAAAGACAGTTGCAGACACTGAGTGAGAAATATCAATGAATTCTCGAGCAGTAGAAAGCTGGGTAGATCGAGCAAGCAAATTAGCGCCAGATTAAAAAAAAACAGAGAGGGTGAGAGTTCGAGGGTGAGAGTCAACGATAAAGAGAGAGATCGAGAGCGAGAAGGAAAGAGAGAAAGGTGATTGTGCCAGTGGCCGTTCAATCATTAATATTTCGTGTATAAACAGCACCAATCGCAGAGGGTTGTGCACGGGGACGATGCACGATGAATGGGAAGGGGCGGAGATATTGGTGTTGATTTCTTTTTTCTGCCCCTCTGGTGTATCTGAGGCCCAGCTGTTGAGGGCAGTTTAAACACAATGTGCGTGTTTGTGTGTGTATGTGTGTGTGAGAGAGAGAGGGAGAGAGATGAAGAGAGTGTGAGGGAGGGAGGGACATAGACTCTGGGGAGGGACGCCTCCAAATTGAGTCATTGCATGGTCTCACAGAAAATAAACCTCTATTCAGTCAGAAAGGATTTGTCTCTTGATCACAATTGAAATCTGTTCCGATTTGGTTGGTTTGAAATCAGTGGCAATTGCTGACAATTTGGGGAGATTTTAGAAGTCAGTCACTGATGGGATATGATTTGTTTCTCTTTACGTTCGTTTCGCAGCATTTTTCCTTTAATTCGATCAATTTCTATCTCTCTGACTCTTTTTCTTTATCTCTATTGGATGGATTTCTTAGAAACTATATGTTTGGCACTTTCCAGAGAGACACACAACATCTAGGAGTATGGATGGCGTATGTAGGCCATTAATGTTTCTATCGATCTTCCCTTCAAATAGAAAGACAATAGAAAGTCCTGAGACAGTTTGAAACACCTTCCTGTTTCCAATTCTCTGGTTTTGATGTCAGGCGATATGCTGAGGAAGGTGCTCAGTTGTCAGATTGAGGAGATTCACATGGCAGTGGGATCTTGCTTTGCGAGAGATGTGGGTAAAGTGTCGGATTATGGAAGTTTAAGGCCAGCAGTGACATATTGCTGTGCTGGAAGGATAACGTGTCAGATTGTGGAAGGTATCGCCGACTGGTGTCCTGCCGTCCTTTTGGTGCTTGATTTTTAAAATTTCAAATTTCCATTCTCAATATCATTCCATCTCTAAGTGCCCGACGAAATTTAATTTGAGAGCAGAAACTCGGTATAATGCAGAGACATACAAATCAAATCACTCTGCTATGATGGAGCCACATACAATCACAAAAACCAGACAGAGAGAGAAACAGAGAGATTTATGATAAACTAATATGCATTCATTTACATACCCATAAGCTCTGCGTTGGCGACATTTGTGACACTCAGGCTGTCTCCAGAGATTGTGTCAGAAGGGATGATTTCTGGGCTGCAGATGGGCGAGACAAAAGATCAAAACACGTTCTCTTACGCAGTATGATCGCAAAGATTTCACTGCCTCCCTCGATCACTACATCCATAGGCCCAGCTGACTGTCCTCCCCACAGCTTTCTATAAATCTCTATCTCGCCAACAATTTCCAGGAAAATTCCATCGTTCGGTCTTGCTAGTCTCTGATATTGCCAGTTCAGCTCTCTGCACAACTTTCTTTCTCACTGACCTGAGAGAGTGTGCCGATCCAAACTGTGTGTCAATCTATTCGGACTCGATGTTATCTCTATTGAGCTTCTCTCCCTGGATTCTTATCTGTACTCCTGTACAATTCTCTCTCTCTCGATCTGTCCATTCTCGTTGTCTCCCACGTTTATTTTCCATCTCTTGCCTCTCCGTCTTTTTCTTGTTTTCATTGTGACCTCTTTCTGCTCCTTTCTGTCTGGTTTTCAGTTTCTTCCTGTGGTATTATTGTTGTTTTTTTATTCGCGTGCTCTCTCACTTACATCACACCCCCAATGCCAACCACCCTAAGTTTCACTTTCTGTCTCTGTCCTGGGATCTGTCAGTCTCTATTGCCTGTCTAACGCTCTGCTTAACTGTTTCACTCTTCCCTGTATATTTTGTCTGTCTCTCCTCATTCCAGATTTCACTTTATCTCTGTCCCTGTGTCTTTCTCTGTTCCTATCACGCTCAATCACCACCTCAGTCCCGCATGTTGTCTCTCCACGGGTAATCCAGAAGCATCTTACTGTGCCCCACGCTCTGAGTGCTATCCCAAATCTCACGCTGTCTAACTTGAAAGGGGGGGATGGTTGTTAAATGAAATACCTTTCTCAGGTGGAGACATGGTAGTTGCCTGAGGAATGGGGACTCGCGATGCAACAAGGCTGTCAGAGAGAAGGGCATTGAGTGTCTGGTCATACTCCCTATGAGCCCCAAACCCCAGAGTAGGCGCAGCAGCTAAATAGTGGTGGGAAGATGTCAG
Source organism: Chiloscyllium punctatum (assembly GCF_047496795.1). Lineage (NCBI taxonomy): Eukaryota > Metazoa > Chordata > Chondrichthyes > Orectolobiformes > Hemiscylliidae > Chiloscyllium > Chiloscyllium punctatum. Next base: position 31,394,275 of record NC_092773.1, read on the forward strand.
GGATGAAACCAAAGCGGGTTTTGCTGCACGGGGCGGAATTAGAACGTGAGCGGTTGAAAAATGTTGTGACGGGTAACACACTTGTGTGCTAAACTTCGAGATGGATAATATTTAAATGGGGCGCACAAAATTGTGGGGAGGGAAATATTTGAGGGGACATAACATGGGAGCTTGCAAAATTGCAATGGCCGGTAAACTATGGGGACAATATTTGCTGGAGAAATGCAATACCTGAGGGAACAGTAATTTCTGGGGTGCGAGTGCAATGCTTACGCTGGAGCAGTATTGCGGTGGCAGCACAAGGTTTGGTATGATGCAAATTAATGCGAGAGTGCGTCATTGCTGGACAAGCCAAATATGTTGTTTTTATCGATGACCTAGTGATTTTTATTGACACATGGAAGGAACAATTACAATATCTATCAGACTTGTTTGATCAATTTCAGAAGGCTTGATGATACACCTGGCAAAAAGTGCAATTGTCTTATGCCAAGTTAACTTCTTTGGGCATGTTATTGGACACGGACAAATGGCTCTGCATGCTGCAAAAACTAAAGTTAATTGGGGATTTTCTCATACCATCGATAAAAATATCATTACTACAATTCCTGCGATTGAGTGTTCTTTTTATCGAACATTTGTACCAACCTTTAGCAGTGTGGCTGCTCTACTAAGTGAATTGCTGAATGGCAGCAAGAATTTTAAGTGGACAGCGGACGGTCAGAAGGTATTTGACAGTCTGACAAGTATGTTAACCATTGCTCTAGTTTTTACCACGGCCTATGTAAGCAAAGTAATTGAAGGCGACTATTGATAGAAGTGATGTGGATGTCAGTGCTTTGGTCTTGCAAGAAGACGATTAAAAGATAGAAAGATCCATTGTGTTTCCTTCAGGAAGTTGAACATTCGTCGGCAGAAATATTCGACGGTTGAGAAGGAGATTTTGAGCTTGGTGTTGGTATTATAACATTTCCGTGTTTATGTTACCAGTATCTTTTCAGAGAAAATAATATACAGAGATAATAAGCTATTGAAATTTTTGGAGTTATTGAAGGGCAACATTTTAGACTGCTTAAATGCAGCATATTGTTATAGCCATAAATTGTGGAATTTGTGCTGTGGCAGGACAAGAAAACGTGATTGCTGGCGTAATATTGAGTCTCGAATTAGAAGCGGAGGCGTTTGATGGTGGACTGGAACACATTGTAGTTGTGCATGGTCAGTGTAATTTATGTGCGTGTTTTCGAGAACTAACCATTCTTATGGGGTTTAAAAATACAGACATTTTTTGATATTGACAGTTCATTTTTTAAAGGGGGCCGGTGTATGAGGAAGTTGCTCCTTCAGCAAGATTATGCAATCCTTGTTTTTTTTTGAGAGATGTCTGAAACGACGCTGACTACGAAAAGTCAGTTGTTTGAAGGGTTTTATGGCTACTTTTATTATAGCTAACATATATTGCGTCAAGAAGAAGGATTTCAAGATAAAGGAAACCCTTGCACAATGGAAGGGGTAACAGGCTCTGACTGGTTCTCTCCCTCTGACTTCTATCCACGAAGAACTTGTTTGATTTTTTCCGCATTAAACTACATTTTCCAACTCACAGCCTAGCTCTGCAGCTTCCCTCTGTCGGCCTGCAACATGAAACATCCTTCTGCACTATCCCCAACTTTCCTGCTTTTTGTGTCATTCGTAAATTTACTAACACAGCCTTCGACGTTCTTATACAGTATTTTGATTTTTAAAAAAGATACACAGCAGTAGCCCCAAACTAGTCCTTGCGTTGCTCTACTTCTGACAGAGCTCTAGCATGAAAATTTCCCAAATCAGCACGTCTTATTTCAGCCTGCCAATTTCTGATCTAAACCACAAATCCACACTCAATTCCATGTCGCTATATGTCCTGCAATTGCCGACTGTGGCGTACCTTATCAAGCACTTTAAAGAAAGCCATATACACATCATCAACCGCTTTAACCTCATCTAACTCTTTGGTCACTTTCTAAAAGAACTCAAGAAGGTTTGTGAGGCACGATCTTTCACGAAACCGTGTTGCCTATCCCTATTCAACGTATTCCTTTTCAGATGTTTATTCATCCTATCTCTTACAATATTTTCCAACACTTCACCGAGAACTGAAGTAAGGCTCTCAGTTCTTTCATTACCAGGTTGTCTGTACTCTCAGAGCTGAAAATGTGTTGCTGGAAAAACGCAGCAGGTCAGGCAGCACCCAAGGAACAGGAGACTCGACGTTTCCGGCATCACCCTTCTTCAGGCTATCAAGCCTAAAGAAAGATTTAAGAAGAACCAGAAGAGTACACGGGAAGTCGTTGGCAAGTAGGTCCAAAGAAGGCTTTATATAGTTAATGCAGGAATAAAAGTGTGACTGGAGTAGGATTCGGGTCAGTCAGAAAATTATCAGGAAGTTGTGCATTGAGACAGAGGAGACAGGGGAAGTGCTAAACAATAATTTTCGTTAGTAACCACACTTTAAAAATGCAACTTTGTCACGGCAAATACTAAGATACAGGATACTGGACCAGTTAGGATTAAGGTTCACAAGGAGGGTTATCAAGTGAACTAAAGGAAACTTTACATCTCATCTTAATGTAAGCCTTTTTCTTCAACTTGACAAGAGATTCAACTTCCTTAATAAACCAAATTCCCACGTTTGAGAACTTATTAACTGCCTGATAGGTACATATGTAATAAGTACATATATGGAACTATTCGGTGGCTTTCACAAATCTCCAAACAGAGTGATGTCTCCTTTCCTCTTTCTAACCTCAGCCCATACTACTTCAGTAGACGGATCCTCAAACGTCCTTTCTGCAATTGTAAAACTGTGCTTGATTTGAAATGCTACAATTCTACCCCTTTACCATCTTCTCCGTTCTTAATGAAATATATAAATCCCGGAACCTGCAACAACCATTCGTGTCCCTGCTCTACCCATGTCACCGAAATGGTCACATCATCGATATCCCAGGTACCAACCCATACGACAAGTTCATACTCCTTATTCCAGATTTTCCTGGCGTTCAACTAGACACATTTCAAATGAACATCTTGCTGTCTGGTGCCTTTATCCAACTTTGAAACCTCATTTCAGACAACACTACTTTCAGCCTGCTGCATACACGAACTACAATATGTGTTCCCAACCCTCTGCTGAATGAGCTTAAACTCAATGAAGACCATTTGAAAATTCTCTCTGTCCCTCAGGATATTGGTTTTCTTCTGCTCAGGTTAAGGTCATCCTGTTTATAGAGGTCGCACCTACCCCAGAAAAAGCACCATTTATCCTGCACCATTCCTGTGGGCATATGTTCAACTTCTCTCTCTCTCTCTATTCCTATGTCAAAGGAACCTAAGGGGCAACTTCTTTTACACAGAGCGTGGTACGTGTATGAAATGAGCTACCAGAGGAAGTGGTGGATGCTGGTCCTATTGTAGCATTTAAAATGCATCTCGATTGGTGTATGAAGAGGAAAGGTTTAGAGCGAGATAGGCCAGGTGAGGTTCGGCATGGAACATTTAGTCAAAAGTATCAGTTTCCGTGCTCTACATGTCTCTGGCTCTATGACTCAAGAAGGTCTGTTTGCATGCTGCATGATCCTATGACTACATTTCTTCAATTAATTGCATCAAATCAACAAAACGTGATCATGGAGAACATGGCACATGGATGACCGGAGAATGTGAGATATTGCAGTTTTTTAATTCGGTCGAATTGATTCCTGTTTAAGGCTTATGCTCGAATCGTGAATTCTCCTGCTTCTCAGATGCTACCTAGCCAGCTGTGTTTTTTCCAGCAGCACATGGTTGGACCATGGGGAGGGCAGGCCGTTTGAGGACAGCTGATTTCCAAAAAGATTGGTTGATGTGAATCAGAATTTTCACGCTCATTGTTGTTGAAATATATTTAACTTTCAACGTCATTTCCCAGGCGCCCCTCCACAGCTCCTACCATCACTCATGTGCTGAAGACTATAACAAATGACCCCACAAGTGTAGCCCAAAGTATTGATTATCGGAATCCATAACAGAGCCTCTGCCATCTCCTTTCCTCGGTGACTCTGTTACTTTATGTGTTGGAAAATTTCAACATGGGACTGAAATACCATATTCGTAAATATAGAGAGTTAAACGCCAACATAGATAGCTAACTTAAAAAATAAAACAGCAACAAGAGAAGGAGCAAAATTATGTCATAGATTAAGGTTTGCACCATAAAGATCATTATGCCATCTCCATGCATAACTGCGGAAAATAAAATTGAATACCAATCACTTTCTTTGTTTGTTTGATGAGCTGAAACAAACATGATGAGTGATGAAATAGTATGTTTTTTTTTCCACACGAAGTGCATGAGTTATAAATATGGCATAGATAGAACTCATTCCATACTGCAAGTGGACGTCTCAGTTCATCAGAGCTGTTGAAATGCATAACCCAGTTACTGGTGCCATATTTGCCATTTACTACCCAATCTTCGCAGCAATCGCAATTCCTGGTAAGACTGAGGAGTCAGCTGTGCATTGTACTAGTCATTCGTTGAATATGCAACTTCCAAAGAAAATATTCCAGTAATAAATATTCTGTGAAAGTCTTTCCAGGGTAGATATATTTCTGATGTGACATTTTAGTAAAGCGTTTGCTTTCCAACTCGATCTGCCAAACATGGTGCTCGAATTAATTTGTAATTTTGAGGTAAGCATTTTCTAATGTTTTCATGCAAGTTTCGAAAATCAATGCAAGTTATCACAGCTGTGTATTTATTGTAGACGTCATTGTCTCGAGCATCAGTATTCTAACCAAACTGTCACAGTATCATATTTATTGAATATGCTTCTTTGTGAATCATCACGTTTGCTCATCCAGATGACACTTTTCATTTTTATGCATTTTTACAAAATGCTTTACAAACTTACTGAACATCTCCATCTTTGTTAAAAGCTGTCACCATTCTATGAGATGTTCTATATGACATTGGCTGAAATTTATGCATTGAATCACTTATTATTTCGATATGCTTATAAATACTGATCCTGATCTTGCTTCTTCGTAGCTAATTAAGCCGCCATTATTATCCTAGCTCGAGGAAGATGTTGCCTTTCCAGATGTATCACGTGGTACCTCCTTTTCATGGCTGTGGCAGATCTGCTCGTGATTATCACTGCTGTAATATTGAATAGGATTCGGAGTACTTATTTCCCAATTAGTTTCCTGACAACAACTCCAGGCTGCAGTGCTAGTGCTGTCGTAACTTATGCAGCCAGAGACAGTTCAGTCTGGTTAACGGTTGCTTTTAGCTTTGATCGATATGTGGCTATCTGTTGCCAGCAACTGAAAATGAAATACTGTACCGAGAAAACAGCTGCTGTCACTATAGGAACTGTCACTTGCCTGAGCTGCATTAAAAATGCCCCTTGTTATTTTATATACGATCCATTATACATAGTTGATAATGTACCATGGTTTTGCAGCATTAAATTATCATTTTATACATCATTTCGTTGGGCAGCATTTGACTGGTTGGATCGTATTCTGACTCCTTGTGTCCCTTTTGCTCTGATTTTTCTGTTGAATGCCCTGACCATCAGACATATTCTAAAAGCCACGAGAGCTCGTAGAAGACTTCATGGTCACAGCAACGCAAAGAGGCAGAGTGACCAAGAGATGGAAAACCGCAGAAGATCTGTCCTTTTACTTCTTTCTATATCGGGTAGTTTCATTTTATTATGGATGACCTACGTTGTGAATTTGTTGTATGTCCGATTTACAAATGGCAGTTATTTTGCCAGGACGGATTTCTGTGACCCAAGATTCATACTGCAGGAAAGTGGATATATGCTTCAACTGCTTAGCTGTTGCACCAACACTTGCATTTATGCTGTGACACAGAGTAAATTCAGGCAGGAATTAAGTAGTGCGTTAAAATATCCATTTCATTTCATTAGAACCTACATTAAATAACTAGTATTTTTTGTCTGCCGAAACAACTAGTGTAATTTTCGGAACTGTATATTATTAGAATTGCGTTATTAGGCACATTTACTTTAAATGTCAAGACCGGGAGTGGGGAAGATGGTAATCTAGCGTTATTTTTGCAAGTATGTCAATTCAGGACGCAGATATCGTTCTGAGAATGCAAGTTTGAATCATGCCATGTGAGGCATTGGAATTCAAACTCAATTAACTTTTGGAATTGATACTGTCATGATGCCCAATACAACTGTTGTTTCTTGTTGCTCGACGTCAGATCTGCAACATTATCTTTGATTCTTTACTGTTCTCTCATCAAGTAATTCTGGCGGATACAATGACGCCCATACTCAACTGATGAATTAAAAGTTAAACATCTTGTCATGGTGTTTGCAACATTAATTTATTTTACTTATTACCTGACATAATTTGCACATTCATTTAACTGAACTAACTGTGTAAATAATAACACTAACCCAGTAATATTCCTGTCCACATCTATTTTTATGTTGTCTTTCCCATTGGCTTGAGACCTTTTATGTTGTAACTGCATGTCATGCCAATCTTTGTCTCAGTGGCATGGTGGCTGAACGTTTACCTTTGCTGTTTCTCTGCGCAATGGATAAGAATTTGATTTCACCCTCGGGCAACTGTCTTTCAGGAGTTCTTTCTGTGTCTGCATAAGTTTCCTCTGGGTGCTCCAGTTTCGCCCCACAGTCTGAAAATGGTTAGGTTAGCTGGATTTGCCCGATAAATCGTCTCACAGATTCCAGATATGTGTAGCTGAAGTTTGTTAATCATGGCAATGCAGATGCAGTGTAGGTGAATAGGTCTGTGTGGATTGTATATCAGAGTGACCTGTATGGACTCATTGCGCAGGATGTCTTGTTTGCATATTGTAGTCATTCTAAGAAGTGTCTGTCTGCATTAAAATTAACCATTGAATAGACCTTCAATCACATTGCAAGCGCTTTGTTCTCCAAATCAGGAATTCAGGCTTTAAATTAGTTAACAGTCTTCACGAAATGAAATTTTTGAAAGGTTGTTAATAAAACAAGAAAAGTAACTTGTTATTAAAAAATGACAGATCAATGAGAGAATTTGAAGTGTCATTGAAATTTATCATCAATCTCAGACATTTGAAGTTTTGTCTTTCTAACCAGTTGCAAATTCAGAGAGGAGCATTTGGAGGGTTACATATATATTATAAAGTAGATTGTGCGAATGTGGTTTAGGGGAAAAATGGCTGCTGACATTTCCTGATTAGGAATTACGTGACTGCGGACCTACAACAACAAGCTTAATTATATGTTGAAATGACTATTTAGCGTTTGGTCCATTGGAGACGGGTGACATAATTCAGTCCTGAAAAGTAGAGCTAAGTCCCATTAAACACATAAGTAAGAAAACATCGATTTGTACAAAAACGTCGTCTGCGGTTCTTGCCTTGCTGCCACTGTTGATATAATGCAACTCCTTTCTGAAGTAGCAATTAATAATTTCATCTCAAATCTCTGCATCTGAAGCAGATTTGCAACATTATCTGTTTTGTATAATGGAAAATAAATAACAATGAACGTTTCTCGACATTTTTGTGCAAACGTCAATGTCTCATTGACTTGTCAGATTTATTTTCTCTGTGTCCTCAGACTTAGCTAATATACATGACTGTCTCACGTTCTCAGCTGAGTGTTTCGAATATAACTAACAAATCGCTACTTTTCACCTACTTTCTGTAGGCATAAAACGTAGGAGTTCCCGCTCCAATTTAAAAGAGCCGAAAAAAGTCATATTTAAGAAACCACAATAAATCCATTCATTATTCGCTCCTTCCTAGATCCGAAATGAATGATACTAGGATAAATCAGAATTTTGAACCTGACATTCGACATTCATAGACGACCAGCAGTTAGTGCTTTTGCAACTTCAATCAAAACATTGCTGCTCACAACTAGGACTCAAGAATACAAATATAAGCATTTTACCAGAGAAATGAAAATGGATTGTGTTCCGTTCATTACGTCTCCAGTACACAGTTATATCCATCCACTGTCCGAGCAAACTTTCAGTGAGAAATCTGCTTCCTAATTTTTAATGCAAACGTTTACTTCAGATTTTATTTTCTTGATTGTGAGAACAACCCAGTGGACAATGAATTCTCATCACTTATTCTACAATTACTTGTCATTTTTAACTCTGTGAATGTGGGTACATTGACAACATGACTCCACATTTGAGGAATCATATGACGAGGAAATGTTCGGATGGATGTGAGGCAGCAGCAGGCATAGCAAAGTAGTTTAGATCGGGGTTGTGTCCCACATGGATCGTGTGGACCCAAGGGCATGTTTCCTTGCTTTATGTCTCTATGACTCTACATGAGGACACAGAACAGTATTTTGTTATGGAGGAAGTTAAATGTATATTTGTTCAAACAATCATACCAGTTCAATCATTCAGGTTCCATCAACATTCCAATGTATCTGAGCTGCTCCACGTCTGGATTTTCTGAATCCGATGTCTCCTTGTGAGCTTGGGGATTGTGCTGAATTCAGAACAACAGGCTGCATTTAGTCGAGGTTCTGTGCATGAAAATATCACTTCATTTTTCTGTAATGTTCGAACTTTAGCTAGTAATGTTCCGTATTAATTACCCACCTTAACACCTTAAAAATAATCATTATTGTGATTATATTTCAAGCATATTGCATGACGTGTGAAAAACAAATCATTGATTGGGTTGAATCACATCGGTCTCTTTATTCATTCCTATCTGGAAACATTGAACATTTAATGACAACTCAATAATCTTTACACTTTCTCAAAAATACCATTCCCAAAGCTACTTCCATCACGTTGTCCACTCTATTTCTTTTATTGAAACTTGGATTTCGTCTGCATATATAACTGAACCTCCTAAGGAATTCTTCCTTAGAGGTTGTAAATGCAAGTTTTTGCATCGAATTGGCTGATACATAACGAACACCGTCGAGCTGCGTGCCGATCAGAAGTATCGCACCAGAGCAGTACGGCTCCAATACTTTTATAAGTTGCATTTAAATTGCCTTGCAATCAAACACTCACCCACAATACGAATTTGCCCCATGATCACTTTTGTTTTTGACGTTAAAGCACTGAGTGACATTACCTTAAGTTTCTTACAGGCACTCAGCCAGAGAAAAGTCTTCGCCATTCTGTAGCTATAGAGAACTTATACAGAAGTCAAGAATATTCAATATGTAAAAACATTGTTGGTCTCTTGATCAACATTAATGATATGAGTGTTCAGTTGCAGTTAAACAACTTACAGTAAACAATGAGAAATTTACGTTTCTGAATTTTGGAAAACGGTTTTGATTGGCAGGATGTGTTCTTGACATAGGAGAACAGAATTACTCAGAAAGCAAGTAAGTTTCAGAGCCACTGAACCCAGGACTTTTGAAACGGCGTCATATTGATCACACCTCCCTGTCAGTTCCTCGCGTGCACTCAAGCTTTCCTTTCATGACTCGAGAACAACAAGAATGTCTCTAGTTCTTCACAGGACTCCGGACATTCAGAAATGAGAAACATGTGCTGGAGTAGAAAGCGAGGACCCAATAAAATGATCAGATGAAACGGTCAATGCAATTTTCTCTTGAAAACCTGACGCCGGTTGATAGCATGTGACTCAATCTCACTCTGTTTCCCTAGCCATGGCCTGTGACACCATGCCCATTCTTCTCCCACAGCAACATCCTGTGAACGCATTTTGACTCGGTCCCCCGAGCAACGTCCTGTGAAACCATTCACAAAATGTTCTCTTGGAAACGACCTCTAACTGCATTCCTGCTCTGTTCCGCTAGCAACAACATGTAATTTAATGCCCACTCTCTTCCCCTGACAATGGCATGCAACCACATTGCAATCTGATCCCTAGCATCAGCCTGTGAACTCATTTCCGCTCTGTTCCCCAAGCAATGATCTTTGACTCAATCATCACTCGGTTTTCCTGACAGTAGCCTGTGACTCAATCACCACTCGATTCCGCTGGAAACCGCTTGTGAATCCACTCCTACTTTGTTGTTCAAGCAACTGCCTGCGTCCTACTGTGTTCCCTGAGCAACATTCTTTGACTCCATTCCCACACTGTTGTCCGAGAAACGGCCTGTGAACGCACTCGCACTGTATTCTCCCAGCAACGATCTGTAAACGCATCTCCACTCTTTTCCCCAAAGAACCGCTTTTGAATGCGTCCATACCGTGATTACTGAGCAACTGCCTGCGACCCCAAACCCGCTCTTTTGCGATAGCAACGGCCAGTGAACCCTTCTACACTCGGTTCCCCTCGGAACTACCTGTGTTTTCCATCCCGACTCTCTCCCTAGCAACAACCTGAGAACCAATTCACATTGTATTTTCGTAGCAATGGTTTGCAACTGCATTGACATTCGTTTCCACAAGCAATGGCCTATGGACCCATCCTCGCTGTGATTTCATAACAACTGCCTGCCACCCCAAACCCGCTGCTTCGCGATAGAAACAGCCAGTAAATATTTCCCCACTCTCTTCCCCTTCCAATGGCTCGTGTCCTCACCCCCACTGTGTTCACCTCACAATGCATTGTCAGCCGATTCCCCCAATTATTATCCATCCAATGAACTGTGAACCCAGCCGCACTTTGTTCTCCTAAAGTCTGTCGCAAAACACATCCTTACCCTGTTTCTCCAACAATGACTTGTTACTCAATGCCCGTTTGCTTTCCATGGCAGCGGCCTAGAGCCCCATTTCAATGTTGTATTCCGAACAACTGCCTTCAAATCCATTCTCACTCTGCTGTGCTAGCAATGGAACGTGACCCCATCCCCACCCTGTTACCGTCTCAACAGCCTTTGAATACAATTCCACACAGTTCCCCGGGTAACCGCCTGTGCAACCAACACCACTCTGTTCCCCTAGCAACTGTCTGTGACCCCATCTCCGCTGTGATCTCCCAATAACTGCTTGTGAGCGCATTCTAGCCGTGTTCCGAGAGCAATAACCTGTCAACACATCCCCTCGACGTTTTCCCGAGCAATGGGCTGTAACCCATCCCCTCTCTGTTCCCCAAGCAAAGTTCTGGGACACAATTCATACAATATTCACTTAGAAACGAGCTCTGACCTCAGTCTCACACTGTTTCCCTGACAACTGCCTTGACAACATCCCTGCTTTTATGTTTTTGCAACTGACTGTCATCCAGTCTCCACTCTGTTTTCCAGCAAATACGTTTGAAACCAACTCCACTTTCCTTGCCTGGCAACGGCATGTGACCCTGTCTCCTCCTTATTTTTCCTCGCAACTGCATGTGACCCTATCCCCTCTGTGTTCCATAACAAAGAACTCCATCCTTAGCAACACCTCACAACTGCCTATGGCTCCAACACCACTTTGTTCTCCGAGCAACGGCCTGTGTAGCCAACTACACAGTTTTCCCTGAGTAGCGACTTTTGAAACTATCTCTACACTGCTCTGGTAGTAATAAACAATGGCCCCATCTCCACTCGGTTCTCCTAGCATTAGCCTGTGAACACGTAAACACTCTGATCACTCGTGACTCAGTGTTTACTCTGTTTCCCCAGCATCCTCTCCCCTCACTATTTGGAGACGCCGGTATTGGACTGGAGCGTATGAAGCTAAAAATCACACAACACCAGGTTATAGTCCAACAGGTTAAATTGGAAGCACACTAGCTTTCGGAGCGACGCTCCTTCCTCAGGTGATTCCCTCACTGAGGAGTCTCCCCTCAGTGTTCTCCTTGCAAATGCCTGTAAACCCATCCCCACTCTATTTTCAGTACTACGGCCTATGAATCCATTACCCTGACTGGTCTCCAAAGAACGGCCAGCGAACCCATGCTCACCCTGTACCTGTGCAACTGCTTGTGATTCCATATCCCTCTTTCTTTTTCCTGTGCAATTGCCTGTGACTCCATCGACACTGTGCTCCCATGGTAATGGCCTGTTAGCCCATCCTCAATGTGTTCTCCGAGCAAAGGCCTGGAAACCGTCCCCTTTCTTTTCCACCAACAACAGCCTATGACCCAATAACCGCGCTGTTCCCCGAGCAACGATCTGTCACTCAATCAACAATCTGTTTCCCTAGTAAGTGTCTGTGAACCCATCCCATCCCTGTTCTGCTGTGACTACTTGTGAACCCACCTCCATTCTGTTGTCTTAGTAACAGTCTGTGAACCAATTCCCCGAACTGCTCTTCTGGGAACGACCTGTGAACACATGCTCAGACGGTTCTCTTAGCAATGGCCTGTGATTGCAACCCCGCTCTGTTCACCAAGCAATGAACTTTTGCTCAATGTCACTCTGTTTCCCTAGCAATGGTCTTTGAACTCAACCCCACTCTGCTCCCCCAGCAATATTCTGTTAACGTATTTTCACTCGGTTCCCTGAGGAACGTCCTGTGAACCTATTCCCAATCTGCTCTTTTCCAGTGGCCTTTGAACCATATTCATTCTGTCATCCTCAAAACGTCTGTGTAGTAATCCTCTTTCTTGTTCTCCTAGCCACGGCCTGTGAACCCTTCCCCACCCAGCTGTCGCAGCAACAGCCTGTGAAATATCCGCATTCCGTTCCCATAGCAACAGCCTGCAACACCGGTCTGTCTCTGTTATCCTACGAATGACTTATGTCCCTACTACCCCTTGTTCTCCGAACAATTTCCTGTCGCCCCATCTTCATTTTGTTTCCTAGCAATGGTTTTAAATCGCATCTGTAATCTGTCTCTGAACACATATGCAAGCTTTTCTCCTGGCAACAAATGTCCACCCATGCCCTCTCTGTTTCCCTCGCAAAAGCCTGTGATCCCATCTCCACTTCAATGCCCTCGCAACGACCTTTGTCCCTATCCACTTTATCTTCCTCTCGCAACAGTCTATAACACCAAATAGAATCGGATCTCCTCGACCTGTGAAACCTTCCTCCCTGCTCCCCGAGCAATGATCTCAACCTCCATTCTCATCCGGTTCTGTCGGAAATGGTTTATAACTACACGCATAATCTGTTATCTTAGCAATTATCTCTAAACACGATCCTGAGCTTTACTCCTAACAACAGCCTTTATTTCATCCTCCCCTCTGTTCACTTAACAACACCCTCATCCCAGAGGAATTCTCTGAATAGATCCACAAGAATGCATCCTGTCTCCCTGATGTAGAGGAGACCACACAGGGTGCAACGGATGTAGTAAATGACATTGATAGAGGTACACTTAAATTTCTGACGGTTATGAAAGGATTCCATGCGGCCGAGGTTGGAGGTGAGGAGGCTGGTGTGGGTGTAGGTTTTGTAATTCCTGTGGTGGCAGGGAAATGTGCCAGGAGTGGATTGTGGACTGGTTTTGGTGTGGTGGTGGTGTTGACCTGACGACGGAGTCGTGTATGGAATGATCTCTTTGAAATACAGATTGGGATAGAGAGGGAAATACGTCTATGTTGGGGGTGCCTGTTTGGAGGTGCTGGAAGTGACAGGGGTGATGTGATGTATGCAAATGTTTTTGGGATGAAAGGTGAGAACCGTGTGGGTTCTGTCCTTGTTGCATTGGGAGGGACGCTGTCAATGGCGTTGGTGCATGAACTGGAGGAGATGCGTTTGAGAGCATCGCCAATCACGTGGGAAGGGGTGTTGTGATCGTGGAAGGAGATGGCCATGTGGGAGTTTTGAGGAGTAATTGGTCATCCTGCAAACAGATGCGGAGGAATTGGAATAAGAGATGGCGATATTACAGGAGGTATGGTGGGGGGAGGTGTAGTCTAGACAACTGTGGGAGCCAGTGGGTTTGTGATATATGTCTGTGGTTGGTTGGTCGCCAGTGACAGTGATGGAGAAGTTCAGGAAGGAGAACGTGGTTTCCAAGCTAGCCCAGGTGAAATTGACCTCGGGGTGGAAGGTGTTGATAAAGTTGAGGAACAGTTCAATCTCCTCATGGGAGCACAAGGCAGTGACGATACCTTCATCGTTGTAATGGTCGAACAGGTTTGGGGTGGTGCCGGTGTAACTGTGGAAGATGGACTGTTCCACGTATCCGACAAACAGGCAAGCATAGCTGGGTGCCATAAGGTGTCCATGGCTACACCTTTGATTTGGAGGAATTGGAGGATTGGAAGAAGTTGTTGAGGGTAAGGACCAGTTCAGCCAGGCGGATAAGGGTGTCTGCAGAAGGGTACTGGTTGAGATGGCGTGAAAGAAGGAAATGTAGGATTTGGAGACGTTCATCGCGGTGGATCTTTGTGTACACGGAGTGGATGTCCAATCCAATACCAACGACTGTTCTCCTCATATGGCATGTTAACGTTCATCTCTGTTCTCCAAAAGACTGCCTGTCACCCCGAGTAAAGGACTGTGACCTCGGACCCACTCTGTTCTCATAGCAACGGCCTGAAAACTATCTCACTCTCTTCTCCGAACAATGACCTCTGACTCAATCACACTCATCTACCTTAGCAACGGCTCGTGTCGTCATCCGAATTCTATTTAGTAACGGTCTGTGAACCCTTCCTCACTCTGTTCTCCCAACAGCCTCTGTGAAGTTATCTCAACTCTCTTGACCTCGAAATATCTTTTGACCGCCATTCCCACTCCGTTCTCTTAGCAACTGCCTGTGACCCAATAACCAGTCTGCTACTTAGTAACATAGTGTGAAACCATCCCAAATCTGTTGTCCAAGCAATTGCCTTTTAACCGTTCCCACTCTGTTCTTCAAACAACTGCCTTTAACCCCCATCTTCATTCTGTTGTTTTAGCAACAGACTTTGGCCCATCCCCGATTGTTATCCTTCCAACTGCGAGTGACTCCCATCCCCACTTTGTTATTATAGAAGCGACCTGCGAACCTATCACGTCACTGTCTCCTGAACATCAACCTGTAAACACGGGCCCACGCTGTTCTCTCAACAACAGCCGGGTACCCCATCACTGCACTGTTCAACCAACAACGACTTTTGGCACATTCCCCAATCTATTCTCTAGGAAACTGTCTGTGACCTGTCCCTGAACTGTTCCCTAGCAATGCCATGTGAAACGATCCATGCTATGTTCTCCTATCAACTGCCTCTAGCCCAGCGGTTCCCCTTGTCCCTGGCAACTAACGTCAACCCATCAACACTGTGTTCCCCTCGTAACGGCATGTGAACGCATCCCTGCAATGTTGCCCTCGCAACGACCTGTGAACACATCCTCTGTCCTCCTAGCAACGGCATGTGACCCCATCCCCACTCTCTTCCCCTCGCAATGGCCTGTGAACGCATCCCCGGTCTTTCCTCAGAAACTGCCTTGGAAACCATCCCAAAACTGATGCCCTACCAGCAAGATGTCACCCCATCCTCACTATGTTACCCTAACGACAGCAGATAGCCCAATCTCCAAGGTGCTGTCCTCGCAAATGCCCGTCATCCCATCCACACTGTGTTCTCCTAGTATCGACCTCTGAACCCATCCTCAATCTGTTCTCCCAACAACCCCCTGCGAAATTAATACCACGCTGCTGCCTTAGCAATAGCGTTAGGACACATTCCCAGTCTTATTCCTGTGTATCAGCCTGTGGCGCAATCCCCACACTCTTCTCGAGCAATGGAGTGAGAAACCATCCCCACGCTGTTCTCTAATCAACTGTTAGCGAGTCCATTCCGGTCTGTTTCCCGAACAACAGCCTGTGAACCCATGCACAGTCTCTTCCCGAACAATGGCACGTTAACCGTACCTCTCTCCGCTCTCTGGTATACAACCAGGAACCGTATCCCCATTCCTAGTCCGAGCAACTGCCTGTGACCGCATCCCCTGCCTTTTACCAAAGGGACTACTTGTGAACTCAACTCATACTGTTCTAGCAACTACCTGAGATCACACTGCGCTGTGTTCTCCATCATTGGCCAATGAACCCATCAATTTTCTTTTCTGCTGGCAACTGTCTGTGGCACGATCTATGCCAGAGGTGGGGAACCTTTTCATGTTGGAAGGCCGCATTATGTTAGTTTTAATCTAATAACGCCGCATCCAAGAAACTTCAATTATGCATTCTTGAAAATTTCCATTTTTTAAATTGTGGCCGTCAGTCTGTGAGGATTAGCTCGTTGAATTTTCTTTTGCTCTCTGTTATTTTAAATACATTAATTTTAAGATTATAATAAAAACAACAAAGGACAAAAAAAAAACTAAAAAATAAAAGATTTGTTCTGCAAAATTTGGATTCATTCAAAAGGCCACACACAATGGCCTCGAAGGCCGCATGCCGCCAAACGTGACCTATGCTATGATCTCCAAGAAAGTGGCAGTGACCGCATCCCCACCGTTTTCACAAAGCAGCAGCCTGGGAACCGTCCCTAATCTGTTCTCTTGCAATGGCCTTTGAACAATCCTCATTCTGTTCCCCTGACAACTGCCTGTGACATAATCCTCTCTCTATTCTCCTAGCAACAGTCTGTGTACCCATGCCCAATCTGTTCTGGCACCAACGGCCTGTAACCCCAGCCGTCTTTCCTCTGCCAGCAATGGCCTGTGAATCCAACCCCTCTCAGTTCGCCTAACAATGACGGGTTAACCTATCCTCGCTCTGTTCCCGAGCAATGGTGTCTAACCGCTTCTGCAAAATGATTATCCTCGGAACGGTCTCTGGACACATACCCACGCTTTTGTCCGAGCAACAGCCTGTGACCCCCATCCCAACTCCAATGAACTCGCGACGGCTTGTGGCCCCATTCCATCCGTGTTCCCTCTCAATGCACATTGAAGACATTGTTGTCCCATTTCCTAGCAATAATATTTAACCACGTCCATTATCTCTTCTCCCAGCAACGGTCGCCATTAACGTTCCCAAGCTTTTCTCCTTGCAACATCCTGAAACCTCATCCACTACCTGTTCATCGAGCTACAGACTGTGACCCCACTGCCACTCTATTGTCCTAGCAACTGCCTATGAGTCCATTGCACTCTGTTGTCCTAGCAATTGGCTGCGAACCCAAAACCTCTGTGTTCACCTAAACAACTGTCGATGACCCAATCCGTTTCTCCGTCCTGCTAGCAACTGCCTGTGACCCCATTACGTCCCTTTTCCCCAAGCAACTGCCTGTGAATGCTTTCACATTGTGTTCTCCTCGTAACGGCCAGTGAACTCATCCTCACAATTTTCTTCCCAGTGACGGACAGTGAGCACATCGACACATTGTTCCCCTAAAGCGGCATGTAAACCCGCACCAACTCTGTTCTCCTTGCAACTGTCGGTGAGCCCATTCCCACTCTGTTCTCCTAGCAACATCCTGTAATCACATCCACGCTATTTTCTCATGTCAAGCGCCTGAGGGCCCATCTCCTTTCTTTTCAGCGAACAACGTCCTATCAACCCAGCCTGACACACTTCTCCAAAGAAACGGCTGGAAAGGCCATCCCTACTCTATCCCATAACAACGCTCCCTGACATATTTCCCACTCTGTCCTCCTTGCAACTGCCTTTGAACCCATCACTTCCCTTTACCCTGGGAAACTGCCTCTGAACCCTTTCGTATTATGTTCCCCTAATAATGGCCAGGAAACATATCCTCACTCTCATCTCCCAGCAACAGCCTGTGAACCTGTCCTTATGTGTTCTCCAGCAACGGCCTTTGAACCCAACCCCACTCTGTTCCCCTGGCAACAGCCTTTGATCGCATTCTCAGACTGTTTTCCAAGCAACAGCCTGTGGCCCCATCCTTAATCTGTTCTCCAAGCAACTTCTTTTGAACACATTCCCACTGGGATTCCCTACCAACTGCCTGTGACCCAATCCCTGGTCTGAATTCGAACACTGGCCTGTGATTCCACCCCAACTCTGTCCTCGGAGCAACTGACTGTTATCCACTTCCACACTCTTTTTCATGCAAAAGCCTGTGAACCCATGGCTAGTGTAATGTCCTAACAATGGCCAATAAATCATGCCCCAAACTGTTCACCAGCAATGGCCTGTGAAACTGACCTCACTCCTCGAATCTGGCTATGGCCATATCCCCACACTGTTGTCCTTGCAATGGCTGATAAACAACATCCCCGCTGTGTTCCAAGAACAACGGTCTAAGACTGAATCCCCACTGTAATAACTGCCATCACCGCATTTGCACTGTTTTTCCAGAAACTTCCTTTAACCCAATCTCTGCTCAGTTCCACGGCAATGGCCTGTGAAACCATCCCCACTCTGTTCTCCGAGCAACTGCCAATGAACCCATTCACACTCTGACCCCGTGCCCATTCAGTTCTCTGAGCATATGTCTATGGTCCCTTTCACGCGGTATTCTCCGTGCAACAGCCTGTGACCCAACTCTTCTATTTGCCCATATCAACAGTCAAGGAACCCATCACCTCTCTGTTCGCTTAGCAACGGACTGTGGACTCCATTGCTCTCTGTTACCCGAACAATGGACTGTGTCTCAATCCCCACAATGTTCTCCTGGATGTTGTCTGTGATCGATTCCCCCGTGTTCCCCCAGCAACGTCCTGTGAACTTATCATAAGTCTGTTCCACGAGCAACTACCGGTGATTCCACCCCACTCCGTTCTGATTGCAATGGCCTGAAATCACATTCCAATGTTGTTCACCTAGGAAGTGCCTGTGACCTCATCCCCGCTGCTTTGCGATAGCAACAACCTGAGAATCCTTCCCAGACCTGTTCCCCAGCGACTGCCTGAGAACCCATCCTCAAACTGTTACCCTCAGGACTGCCTGTGGTGCCATCCCCGTTCTGCCAGCAATGGCCTTTGAAACATTCCCTACACTTTTCTCCAAACAAACGCCTGTGATCTCCATTATCTATCATTTCCCCCAGCAACTCTCTGTGAACACAACTCCACTGTGTTGCCCGGGTAATGGCCTGTAAACATATCCTCATTCTGTTCACCCTGCAACCACGGGTAAAACCATCTCCACACCTTTCCCCTAACAACAACGTATTCATCCATTGTGATAATCTTTCCTTTGTAACAATCTGTAAGGCCACCAGCACTCTGTTGTCCGAGTAACCGCCAGTGACCCCCTCCCTGCTGTATTCTCCAAACATGTACCTGTGCCCCAAACCCGGCTCGGTCTCTTAGCAAAGGTCAGTGAAATCATCTTTACTGTGTTCTCTATGCAACTGCCGCTGAAACCATTCCCACTGTATTCGCCTGTCAACAGCCTGTGACCCCATTCCCACTTTATCCTTCACCAAACTGCCTGTGAACCCATCATTCTCCTTTTCCCTTGGCATCTGACCTAGAACGCATCAACAATCGGATCTCCTACCTACTGCCTGTTACCCAATCCCCACTCTGTTCCCCAATACTGGCCTGTGAATCTATCCCTACCCTGGTCACTGAGCTACTGCCTGTGAGCCCATCCCCTTACTGTTTCGGTCGCAACTGCCTGTGAACCCATGCCTTGTCTTGTGTCCTCGCATCGGCCTATGAAACCATGCCGCCGAATGCTCTCCAAGCAATGGCCTGTGAATTTGACCCCACTCAGTTTTCCTAGGACCTGCCTGTGACCTCCATCCCCAAGCTGTTGTCCTTGTAATGACCTGAGAACCCATCAAATTTCTGTTTCCCAGACAATGTCCTGTGAACCCAGCCAACACTGTTCTCCAACGAATGGCCGGAAACCCCATCCACGTTCTGTTCCATAACGGCGCCCTATGAAATCGTCCCCACTCTGTTCTCCTAGCAACAGCTTGTGAACCCATCCTGCTCTGTTCTCGAGTAACGGACTATGAACCCAACTTCACTGTTTTCTTCGAGCAACAGCCTGTGAACGCATCGTCAGTCTGTCCTCCAAGCAATAGCCTTTGGTCCCAACGCCACTGTGATCCCCTAGTAATTGCCTGTGACCCTATACAGCTGTTTTCCTAATGCAACAGCATGTGAACACTTCCCAATCTCTTCCCCTTGCAGCCGCCAGTGAATCCATCTCGGCTGTGTTCCCGAGCAACAGCCTGTGAAGCCATCTTCACACAGTTACCCACGTGCAGCCTATAGGCCAGTCCCCAATTGTTCTCCTGTCCACTGCCTGTAACCCCATCTACAGTGTGTCCTCCTAATAACGATCTGTGAGCTTATCCTCACTCTGTTCTCCTAGTAAGCCACTTTGAAATTATGCCAATTTTCTCCCCTAGTAATCACCATTTGACACATTCTAAGTTTGTTTACCCTTGCAACGGCCTGTGACACATCCCCACTCTGTTCTCCCTGCAACTGCCTGTGAGCTCTTGCATGATTCCCTCGCAATGGACTCTGAATCCAAGCACAATCTTTTTTCCAAAGCAATAGCCAGTGAACCCAACTCGACACTGTTCACAAATCACCGAGCTATAAGCCCATAAATTCCTTGTTGTCCAAGCAACTCCCTGTGAACTCATCCCACTCTGTCGTCCTAGAAACAACTTGTATTCCTATCTCTCTCTGCTCAACTACCAACGGCCTGTGAACAACATCCCCGCTGTGCAACTCGAAAATCGACATGTGACTCAATCCCCACACTGTTTCCCTAGCAACTGGTTTTAACATTATTCCCACTGTTTGTTTTTTTTTAGAAACTGTCTGTGACCCAATCCCTGCTCTGTTCACCAGCAAGGCCTTTGAACACTTCCCCTTTCTGTCGCCAGCGCAACGTCCTGTGAACCAAGACCCACCCTGTGCTCCAAGAAATGGCCGGAAATCACATCCACACTCTGTTCCCCTCAAAGCCGCATTTGAAAAATCCATGCACTGTTCCATAACAACGCTGCCTGAAACTATCCCACTCTGCACTCCTCGTAATTGCCTATAAACCCTTCCTTCAATTTTCACTTGGTAAACGCCTTTGAACCCACCCACACCATCCACCCTAATAATGGCCTGTAAAACTATCCTCACTCTGTTGTCTTAGCAACGGCCTGTGAATCCAACACAACTCTGTTCCCCGAGCAACAAGCTTTGAGCCCATCCTGAGTGTAGTTCACAGATCGTTACTACGGGAACAGAGAGTGAATAGTTTCACAGGTCGTTGCTCGGCCAACAGAGTGGGTTTGGTTTCACATGCGGTGGCCGAAGGCCCACTCTGTTTCCGGGAAAATGCCAGTGACCCCACCACCACTTCGATGCACTGGCAAATGCCTGTGTCCCCATGCCCGCAGTTTTCCGAACACAATTGCATGCGAACCGTTCCCCACTTTCATACCCTCACTACCGCCTGTGGAACAATAGCAACAGACCTCTTGCCTAGCAACAGACTGTGAAGCCATCCTTCCTCTGTTATTCACTGTAAGCCTATGGCCGAATCCACAATCTGTTCGCCTGGCAACCACCTGTGACACCACTTACATTGTGTTTTCCGTAACGCTCTGTGAGTTCATCCTCACTCTGTTTTCCCACAAACTACCACCCCTCCCGAGCGTTTGCACACTTTCCTCCCCTAGCAACAGCCTGTGGATCCATCCTCAGTCTGTTTTCCAAGTAACAGGCTGTGACCCCATCCCCACGCTGTTCTCCGAGTAACTTACTGGAAGCCTATTTCTACTCGGGTACACCTAGCAATGGACTATGAACCCAATCACAGTCTGTCCCCAAAGCAAGGGCCACTGCACCCGAACCCACACTGATCATAAACCAACAATTTGCAACCCAATTCCTAGTCTGCTCCCTCGTAGCAGCCTGTGATACCAACCCCACTCCATTATCCGAGCAACGACCTGTGCACCTATTCACTCTCTATTCCCCTGGCATAGGCCTGTAAATAACATCCCCTTGTGTTCCTCGAAAAAAGACCTATGACTCAATCTACACTCTGTCTCCCTCACAAGTGCTGCTCAGTTCACTGGCAATGGCATGTGAAACTATCCCCACTCTGTTCCCCGATCAATGGACTGTGAAATCATCCCCAACCAGTTCCCATAGCAAAAGTCTGTGAAACCTTCCGCGTTCTGTCCTCCTTGCAACAGCTGTGGCCCAATCTCCTCTCTGTTCTCCAAACAACTGCTTGTGAATCTATCCACATTCTGATCCCCTTGCAACGTTCTGTGACCCCATTATCGCTGTTTTCCGAAAGCAACAGTCTGTGAACCCTTCCCTAAATTCTTCCCTTCGGAACCGCCTGTGAACGATTCCCGCTCTGTTCCCCAGCAACAGTCTGAGAACCCATCCTTACTCTGTTACCCTAGCAACAGCCGATTACCCAATCCCCGATTTGTTCGCCTGGGAGCACCCTGTGATCCCATCGACACTTGGTTCTCCTCGTACCATTCTCTGAATCTTTCCTCACTCTGTTCTCCAAATAAAACCCCTGTTAAAGTATCTGCACTCCGTTCCCCTAGAAATAGCTTGTGGACCCATTCCCAGTTTTTTCGCCTAGCTATAATCTGTGACCATCATCCACACTCTGTTCTTCTAGCAACTGCGTTTTTGAGCACATTCGCGCTCTTTTCCATCGAAACAGGCTGTGGACGCATCCACAAGATGTCGCCATAGGAATGACCTGCATACCCACCTCCACTCTGTTCTCACATCAACGAGCTGTGACCCCATTGTTACAGTGCTATTCTAGCAACTGCCTCTGACCCCCAATTCCCGCACGGTTGTCCGAGCAAAGGCCTTTGAACACCTTCACCGCTCTGTTCTCTGAGCAACACCCTGTGAACACCATCCCTGCTGAGTTCCCCGAACAACGACCTGTGATTTAATCCCCACTCTGTTTCCCCACTAACACTCTCTGACACGATCCACATTCTCTTCTCCTGGCAACTACCTGTAACTCCATCCCCACTGGGTTATCATCGCAAGTGCCAATGGCCCCACAACCGCTGTTTTCCGATAGCAAAAAACTGGGAACCCATCAACTCACTGTTCCCTTAGCAATTGCCTGTTCACACCATTCCCGCACTGTTCTCGGAACAGCGACCTATGTTTCAATCCCCACACTGCTTCAAGAGCAACTGTCTGAGGCCGCATCACTCTTTGGTCCCCGAGCATCAGACTATGAAATCATTACCAGTCTGACCCTCTCTCAACTGCCTGTGACGAGAACCTACTTTTTTCTGATCACGACAATCTGTACTCTCTATCCCGCTCTGTGCCTCTAATAGGGATCTATGACTGAATAGCCACTCTTAATTTTTCCCCAAGCATCCGCCTGTGATCCGATCCACATTGTGAAATCCTGGTAATGACCTTCGAAAACATGCTCACTGTGTTCTCCCTGTAACTCCCTGTAAAATTATATCTACTCTGCTCCCCTCGCAACTGCGTGTCAACCAATTCCCAAACTGTATCCCTAGCGACGACCTGTGATCCCATCCACAGGTCTACCTGTGTTCTCCTTGCAAGTGCCTGTGACGCAATCACAGCTCTGTTCTCTCACAGTGGCCTGGAAATCCAATCATACTATGTATCCCTAGCAATTGACTGTGAAATCATTCCCACTCTGTTCGCCGAGCAACTGTCTGTCAACAAATGCCCAGTCTGTTCCATAGCAATGTTCTTTGAACCCACCCCCAATTTTTTCGCTTGGCAACAGGCTTTGAACCCATCTCCACACTGTTCCACTCGCAATGACCTGTAAACCCAACCAGACTCAGTTCTCCCATCCTTGTTCATTGTCCTCGCAACGGCCCGTGAACCTGTCACCACTCTGTTGTTCCAGAAACTACCTGTAAGAACATCCGCACTCTGTTTCCAACAATCACCTTCGAACCCACCCCCTTTCGATTCCCCTAGCAATAGCCTGTGAACCCAGCCCCACTCTGTTCCAGCAACAGCCTGGAACTCCATCCACGTTCAGTTTCCCTAAAATAGACCTGTGAACCGAACCAACTCTGTTCTGCTCGCATCGGCCTGTAACCCTATTCCCGCTTTGTGGCCGTAGAAATGACTTGTGACCCTATCCCCACTTTGTTGTCCGAGCAACCTCCCGTGAACGCAACCCCTTTTTACTTCACCGAGCAGCTGCCTGTGAACCTATGCCCAATAAGTTCTCCAAGCCACAGTCTGGACTACCATTCCTGCTCTGTACCCCTACCAATGACCTGTGATTCCAACACTACTACATTTCCTTAGCAGCTGTCTGTGATCACATCTCGTCTCTATTCCCTGCCAACTGCCTGTGAACAACCCCCCACTCTGTTCCCCGTGCAACCGACTGTCGCCCTTCTCACTCTGTTCTCCTCGCAACTGCCCACGGTCCCATTCCCCGACTGTTTTCCATACAACTGCCTGTGACCCCATTGACCTCTTTTTCCCCTAGCAACATTCTGTGAAACCATCCACAGTGTGGTGCCCTAGTAACGGACTTGAACCCACCCTCACTGTGTCCCCCCAGCAATGGCCTCTCACCCCATCACCAATCTATTGTCCCAGCAACGGCCTCTGAAACCATTTCCTCTCTGCTGGCCTAGCTATAACTTGTAACTCCATCCCCACTCTGTTCTACCATTAACGACTTCTCAAACCATCCGCACTTTCTCACCCCACTGCCCTGCTGTTACCCTAGCAATTGCCTGTGAACCCGGCCATAATTTGTATTCCTTGCAACGGCCTGTAAACCCATCGCTACACTTTTCTGCTCGCAACAGACTATGGCTCAATTCCCACTGTGTTTTTCTAGCAACTGCCTGTGACCACATGCCCGCTATATTCTCCGAGCAAGTGCCGGTAACCTCATTCCTGCTCTGCTCCAAAGCGGCAGCATGTGAATCCATTCCCACTTGGTTTTCGGAACAATGGCCTGTGATCCCATTCCCACGAAAGTTCTCCTACTTACAGCCTGTAACTCCACCCTTGCTGTGTTTCCTTGGCAATCACCTCTTACCCCATCACCATTCTATTCTCCCAACAACGGCCTCAGAACGCATTACCAAGCTTTTTCCATAGCAACTGACTGTGAAGCGCTTTTCCCCGAGCAACTGACTGTAACTCCATCCGTCCTGTGACGTCCGAGAAATGGCCTTTGAACCAACTCCCTAATGTTATCTTAGCAACAACCTATGAACCCTGCCCCAGTCTATACCCCGTGCAACTGCCTACGACCCCATCTCCTCTCTTTTCACCAGCACCTGCCTGTGAATCCACCCACACAGTATTCCCGGAGCAACTCACTATGAATTCATCCTCATTATTTTCCCCTCACACCGGCCAGTGGAAGTATGACCAATGTGATCCCCTAGCAACAGACTTTGAATCCATGTCCCATGCTGTTCTCCTTGCAATGGCATGTGAACCCATCCGACTCTGTTGCCCTTGCAACACCCTGTGCAAGTAATCCCATTCTGTTTACCTAGCACAGCCTCAGAACCCAAACCCACTCTGTTCTCCCATCAACGACCTGTAAACAGATCCCCACTCTGTTTTCCGAGCAATGATGTGTGATCCTATCACGTCAAATGTTCTCCGATCAACGGCATGGATCGCATCCCTGCTCTGTTTCCCTCTCAACAACCTGTGACCTAACCCCCTCTGTTTCCCCAGCAACTGCCTGTGACGCCATCCACACTGTATTCTTCTGGCAACTCCCTGTGACCCAATCCCCACTTTGTTCCCTAGTAACGGCCTTTGAAACCATCCCCACCCCGTTCTCCTAGCAATTGCGTGTAACACAAGCCCCGCACTGTTCCCAAGAAATGGCCTGTGAAATCAATTCCATTCTGATCGCCAAGCAGCTGTCTCTGAACCCGTCCTAACTCCTTTCTCCCAGCAACGGCCGCTGAGTCGATCCCTACTCTGATTCCCTAGCAGTCGGCTGAGACCACATCCCCCTGTATTCTCCTGATACTGCCCCATACCCGCTGTTTTCCTTAGCAACAGCCCATGGCGCCATCCCAACTCTGCTCCCATAGCAATAATCTGTGATCCCGTCCCCAGTCTGTTAGCTCGCAACTTCATGTGGCAACATTCCCACTCTTCAACTCTATCAACTGCCTGAGAACCCAACCCAGTTTTGTTCTCAGAACAACGACGTGCAACCCCATCCCCACTCTGTTGTCCAAGCAACGGCCTGTGATCCAATGTCCCCGATGGTTCTCGAGGCAACCGAGTTTGTGAAGCCACCCTCACTTTGTCTTCTGAACAACCGTCTCTGACTCCAACACCACTCTCTTTTCCGAGGAATGGCCTGTGAACTCATACGCCCGACTGTTCACAAAGCAACGACTCTCCTAACAAAGGTCTCTGACTCGAACTCACGACTGATCTCTGAGCAAAACTTTGTGAATCCAGCCCCACTCTGTTGACCCAGGATTGGCCTGTAAACCCCAACACCCGAATTTTGTTCAAACAACAACCTATGAACACTGCCCTCTGTTTTCCCCCATAACCGCCTGTAAACCTATGTTCACTTCATTCCTTTAAAACCGGCCTGTGAACCCACCCTCACTATGTTCTCTAAGCAACGGCCTGTGAATCCATCCCACTCACGTTTCGCCTCGCAACCCCTCCACACTGTGTTTGCCCTAGTAACGGCCTTGGTTCCCATCCTCACTGTGTTCTCCCAGCAACGACTTATAAACACATCCTCACTCTAATGGCCGAGAATAGGTTTGTGGCAGCATGGAAGTTCAGTTGTTAGCACTGCTGCCTCACAGCGCCATGGACCTGCATTTGATCACTGCCTCAGGTAACTGCCTATTTGGAATTTCCAGGTTCTCTCTGTGTCTGCGTTGATTTCCTATGGGTGCCTCCGTTTCCTCCCACAATCTAAATATGTGCAGGTCAGGTGAATTGGCCATGCTAATTTTCCCATCGTGTTAGGTGCATTAGTCAGTGATAAACATAGGGTAGTTTACAGGGTCTGGGTGAGTTACTTCTTGGTGGATTGGTGTGGACTTGGTGGGCCGAAGGGCCAGTTTCCATACTGTAGGGAGTATAATCAATTAAAAAGTCCTATTTACGATCTGTTACTCAAGGAACGGCCTGTGAACCCATCCACAATTTGTTCCCCGGTTGTTCGCCATGAACCGATCTTCACGCTATTCTCCCAGCTACGGCCTGCAAATCCATCCTCACTCTGTTCCCCATACAACCCCCATGTATCCATGCCCACTCTCAATCCGAGAAACGAGCCATGAGCTCAAGTGCCCGATTGTTCTCATGACAATGGCCAGTGAACCCAGCCCCTCGGTTTTTCCCTCGAAGTTGCTTGTGAAGGCATTCTTACTGTGTTCCCCTGACAATCGCATCTGAAACTTTCCCAACTCGTTTCTCCGTTCAGCGACTTGTAACAGCATCACCGCTCTGTTGTCAAAGGAACGGTCTGTGAACGCAAGCACACTTTGTTGCCTGATCAACTGCGAGTAACCCCCTTCTCGTTGTATTATCCTCACAATGGTTTGCGACCCCATCCCCACTCTGTTCTCCCAGGAAGTGGCTGTGTTCCCATCCCCACTCTGTTCCCCGAGTGGCAACCTGCATCACCATTCCCTCTGTATTCCCCTAGCAATTGCCTGTGAACCCATCAGCATGGTAGGAAACAAAGACGTGAGCTCATTCGATGGGATGGAGATTGGGAGTTGGAGAGTTATTGAGGAGAATGGGGTAGATTGTGTAACATTAGCGGTGAAAACACGGGCAGAGTGACTTCAACCCAGTTCCTAAGCTCAAGCCTCGGCCCAACCCTTCCCATGAGTCCCAGGACTTGCGATTAAGTCTGTTTCATTCCTGTTCAGCTTCTTTAGC
The DNA here is from genome assembly GCF_047496795.1 of Chiloscyllium punctatum. NCBI lineage: Eukaryota > Metazoa > Chordata > Chondrichthyes > Orectolobiformes > Hemiscylliidae > Chiloscyllium > Chiloscyllium punctatum. The sequence continues at coordinate 31,421,922 of NC_092773.1, forward strand.
ACAAAGATATACATCAATGTCGTTCACTCCGCCGATCAGCACATTTTAATGAATTTGGAGAAAGTGAGGACTGCAGATGCTGGTGACCAGAGTCGAAAGATGTCGTGCTGGAAAAACACAGTAGGCTCGGCAGCATCCGAGGAGCAGGAGAAGGGCTTATGCCCGAAACTTCGATTCTCCTGCTCCTCGGACGCTGCCTGGCCTGCTGTGTTTTTCCAGCACCACATTTTTCAATATTTTAATGAATATTTGTTTTGCTGACAAATTAAAGTGATAGATCGAGTGATGTTAAAAAAATCTCATTTGCACCTGAATTGTGAGAAACTTTGAAATATGCCCCTGTAACATCCCCGCCCCTTCACCCCTGGAGATAGTTTGGACAAACCCCCACTACCCTCTGTCTGTTACCATAATGAATCTGCTTCATCGTTGAAACATGGAATTAAAATGAGGAAGTCCAGGATGGACTGATCAATGCGTGAAATTGATTGATTGTTGTTTTTTGGTGAAGGGAGATTTGATCACATTCTTCAGTTGCTGTCGGAACTTAGTCTGCGACACGGCATAAATCGCGGTGTTTGTGCAGCAACTGAGGAGCTGCAGCATGAAGCCTAATTCCAGCACAAAGTTATGTAGAAATATAGGGGTAACCAGTGTCCAATGCATTCGTCTCCACATAGAATACACCACTATCGTTGACCACAACAGAATGAAATTAGCTGAGACCACAAAGAGTAAAATGATGGAATTTTTTCGGTTTCTCATTTCTGTGTCGGACTGAGCATTCCCGTTGGTGTGAGCCCGGAGTCTCCTGCGGGCTCTGCTGATCACTAAAATATGTCTGACGGTGATAACATTAAGCAGTAAAATCAGGAGAAATGGGAGAGCCAGTGTTAGAATGTAGTGGAGGAACTCAATTGTGAGCCAAACATGAGAGAATTTAACACCGCCTGCGTCCAAACAAAACCAGGGGGAGTTCCAACCCATATACCAAGGTTCGAGCATAAAATACCAGAAAATATTCTTTAAACAGCTCAGCACAGTCACTGTTGCCAGAACTACAGCCGCCGTTTTCTCACTGCAATATTTGATTTTCAGCTTCTTGCAACAAATGGCCACAAAACGATCAAAGGTGAAAGTGACGGTGAACCGGACAGAACAATCAGTGGCTGCACAAAGCAGGACGGCGTGGATATTACACACGGGGATGGACGCCAGGAAAGAAAATTGTTCCGGATAGACAATGGGAATGTGTCTCAATATCAGGTCGAGAGTAATGACCAGTAGATCCCCCGTTGCCATGGCCCCCAGGTAATGTCTGACACATGGAGTCAATCCACAATCTTTATATCGCAGGACGTAGATCGTCACTATGTTAACTTTGAGGAAGGAAAACAAATACATTATCCACCAGCCTGGAGGCAAAATGATCATTTTGATTGAGAACTCAGTGAGATCTTCAAAGCAGTTATTTCATTCAGAAATGTATTCACATAACTGGAGCTGAAATAACAAAAGTGACGGTCTGAATTACTGAGAAAATTATGTCAAAACACAAAGGTAACCTTCCGTCTCTAAACACACAGAGACACATCCATAACAGCACATTGTTTCGTGAATTTCCAGACACAAGATCACTCGACAGCAGACACAGGTCACTTCTTCACATTTCCTAATCGGGTGGATGAAATATTTGGTGTCCTGAAGGATTCTCTCCCAAATCCTTGAAAATAAACAAAGGTTGGGAATTTCTGTATTTCAGTCTAAAGTGTGGTCGATCATTTGTCGTAGAGAAATGTAAACGCAGGGAAAATATATTCACCACTTGAACTGCCTGAGGGGACATAGAAACTTTGACTCCTTCTTTCTGAAACTGGATCTCTTCCCTCGGAGTCTTATCTTTTGGTCAATTAGCTACCGTCCAGCCATTCACAAATACTTTCAGTTACAGAATCTTCCAGTGAATGTTGGGTACATAATGTTCCAGGGAATTGTGGCTGTGGAATGTTCTGCAGAATGTCAGTTGTCGGATGTTGGGGAGAGAATGTTCCGTGGAATGTCAGGTGTGGAGTGTTCCGGGGAATCATGGTTACAGAATGTGATAGAGTCATAAAGATCCACATCACAAAAACACTTCTGCATATTAAATTTGGTGAAAACAACTCAACCTCATGGTGGGAATATCTCCCCAATCTCAACTCAGCTGGCACTTTGCAACAAAAAAATACATTGTTGACACTATCTCAATCATTTCATGTAAAATCCTCTTTTACGATCATACAGATGTCATTCTTATACATTGTACTTTTCATTTTTGTATAACACGCCCAAATATAAATGTTCTGGATATTCAATTCCAAAATATTGGTCACCCACAGCCATCTCACTCTAAGCCATAAATCATATCGATTTCCCTCAATGTATGCAGTGATTTCTTCAATCCAGTTTAAGAATACACCTCACATTGAGATTGAGTGCCCTTCATTCAGCTTTTGAACGCATTATTTCCTGCTCTGGTATCGCTTTCTTTCCTTGTATTGATAGATCAGGAAACAGTCTATCAGCGTCTTACTCACAGAAGCAGACCTGAGCTGTAATATTTCAGAGAGCCTTGTCACCTTACCTGGCTAGATCCTGTCCCACTGGCAGGACACATGCACCAGTGGTGAGGGAACCTTCGAATACAATCGAGAAAGGGACTACCCGGAATTTGCCCAACATTGATTCCAGAACCCGGGAAGTCACATGGTAACAGGTCAAAAATGGTCAAGGAAATGTCCTGGTGATGGACATTTATTGCATTCCACATCAGCCCTTGGCGATATCTCAGCTTCCCTCGATGTTGAAAACAAATCGGAGGAACCACTGAGGATGACAAGGACACAAAACGTTCTCTGTGTTTGGGACTTCAATGCCCATCACCAGCAGTGTCGCCACAGGCCCACCGCTGACTGAGCAGATCGAGGCCTCAATTACACAGCAGCCAGACTGTGCGACGTGATTGGGGAACAAACCACTTTCACCAAAGCAATTGTCACAGAATGAGCTGTCCCTGACATTATCTGTTGGAGTACACAGTCCTGTCATAGGGAAAGGCTCAGCCCCTAACTTAAGTTATCACCCACTGTGTTACATGGCACTCCCTCCTGCGAAGTCCGAAATAATTTTAAAGTACAAAGCAAATGGAAATTGAGCATTCACGAGGTACTACGGGCGAGAAGCAGTGGCAAATTCAATGACCGTCATTCCATCATAAAGTCAGAAATGGCTGTTCACTGATGGTTCCAAAATTTGCAGAACCATTCACAACTGCACACATATGGAGGCAAGCGATTCAGCTCATGAAATGTTTGCAACAGGAACAGACTGAGGCCATTCAGGCATTCGAGCCTGTCATTCAGTAAATAAAGCATATCATTAAATCTCAAATATTTGTGACACAATTAATGAAAGCGAATATTCAGCCTTTCAAATCAGTTACACAGGAATAAAGCGAGGTCCATTTACTGAGCCAAAGCAGGAATAAATTAGTCTTGATGAATCTAACACAAATTCATGACCATAGAGACGCAGTGAACACAGATGGGGACTTAACGTTTTGCAATCGAAATCAACTATTTCGATAAATGGACAAAGTAACAGCTGAAACGATCAATGATGCAAAGGTAGACTGGAAATGAAATTATCACGAGGAGAAAAAGAATGAGTAAATTAATAATCTATGGGTAATTTGACTGATGGAATAATGTTTCAGCAAGAGATAAGACTCCACGTTACATAAGAGAAGGATTACTGGACTTAATGGTGCTGTGTGTACTGGAAGGTTCACTCAAACTTTCAGACATCGGAAGTGTTGCCTTCTCACCCGGATGGTCTGCTCCCTGATGTTCCCAGTGGGTCTATTGCTCTCATTACACACGGGATATTTTGAGGTGTTGTGGTAAGCAGTGGGTTTGTTATGACCTGTGTCCAAAGGGCATAGCCTTTATCCGTGAGGCCACCCTTTCTTTCTAAGTGGAGACCTGAAGACGATAGAAATAGCGGTCAGTTCTGAAAATAAAAGGCTGTGTCTGCTGTCAGGACAGTGGGTATTCACCAATATAATGAAATGTGTATTAGCACACTGCAATATTAATGGAGTGAGAGAATGAGGGTGCAATCACAGAATGAGAAATGAATGCTTTGCCAGATCAACTGAAATGGCTGGTTACATCACAATCTCAATCGATCAGAAGAAACCATTAACACAGACGAGATATCCGTTGAGCAAGGAGCACGGTGTGATCAACCTCTGCTCAGTCCAACCAAGCAATCTGCCCAGAGTGAAACCACAGCAGTGCATTGATCTATTAACCCGAACCAGATAAATCTCCAGCGTGGGGAGCTATGCAGAGCATACAGACGAGACAAGCAGCAGCCTGACATCGTCAGATTAATGGAACCAGACCTTTCGCAGGCACAACCATCACCCTGGATACATCCTGCCCAACGGCAGCACAGAACTAGCAGAGGTGGCGGCACAGTCGGGAGGGAGTTGCACTGGGAGTCCTCAAAATTGACTCTGTATCCCATGAGGTTTCCCGCCTTCAGTTTAAACATGAGCAAGGAAACGTCCTGCTGATTACCACGTAGCGTCCTCCATGAAACTAATGAATCAGTCCTCCTCCATTTCGAAAAATAAACACCGTGAGGAAGCACTAAGTGTGGCAAGGGCACAAACTGTACTTAGGAAGGAGGATTTCAAAACTCACCATCAAGAGTGGCTCGGCAGCCGTACTTGTGATCGGTTTGGTGTGGACATAGCGGGTAAAATGCGTCTGGAGCAGGTGGGGAGGGAACCAACGAGATGGGAAAACATTCTTAACATCATCGTTAACAATCTACCAGCAGGTGATGTATCTGTCCATGACAGTATCTGTATGACTGTACCGTCATTTTGGAGACAAAATCCCAATTTCACATTGGGAATATCCTCTAGCGTGTCGTGTGGCAAGATCACCATGGTAATAGGAACAGACTTTGAACAGATCTAGCAACTGAAGGCTAAGTTTTCCTGAGATAATGTAGACCATCAGTTGCAGCAGAATTCTTATCCAACACAACCTTTCATCATTCCACAAATCGCCCCATGCCAGCTACCCGACCTCTCTCTTTATTTGCACGTCACGCTCTCCCCTCCTCCAGTCCTGAAGAACGGTTAAACTCGAAACATTGACTTCTCCATCTCCCAATGTTACCTGCCTTTTTGTGTTGTTCCAACCTCCTGTTGCACAGGCAGACAGGAACCAGCAACTATGGGTCGCCCAATAACGTCCTTGAATCTCTTTCCAGGGACGAGGAGGAGGAAATTCATGAAAACAGGAAGACAAGACGCACTTCAGACAATGTAAACTGTTACAAAGAAATAGTAGGGTGTCATTGATATTGCAACATGACAAACAAATGTAGCGCAGACTGCACAAATAGAGTGTACCACGTTGATCCTAATGGCTACATTGCGAAAGGTACATACTGTTACTTTAACGTGGTTTGCCAACGGTGAGGAGGGAAAGTGTAAGGTTTGTAATATTTTGAAGGAGACATATTCCATCTCCGACAAGACAGGCGAGATGTTTTTTTTTTATGGAGTTCAGAAGATGGTAGGAATAGCTAACGTTTCTTTGGGTGGCTGCTGAAAGATTTGTGAACAACGTGATGTTGAGCGCAGCTTCGCACAACAACTGGAGTTTGTGGCATTGTGAGTTCATTCAGAGTTTGGAACATAACCGATCATCGGTCATAGAGACGGACAACAATTAAGTCCAGTCATTGGTCCAAACTGGTCCAAGCCAGCAATAAGTGTTCATCCATTCTAACTCTATTTCCCTGCTTATGTCCAAGGCGCTTCTAAACTTTTCCTGTCTATGTATTTGTCCAAATGCGATAATACATTTTCGGGGGGGGGCGGGGGTGGGGGGGGGGAGGAGGGGGGAGGGGGAGCATGTCATTTTTCACGCTACCAGTGTTTTATTTTGGAAATAATGAATGTTGGTCCTTAATTCAATTGCCTTTTATCCCTTTGTAGCAATACAGAATTTAAACTCACTTCTTTCATATTTTCATCATGGTACCATCTTCCCAGAGATTAGTCTGGTGAAATGACATTTTAATGTCTCTCTGTAGCAAGGAGTTCATTCCGTGGAAAGCAAAGACAATCTCTACTCAACATCGCAAGAACAGGCTTGACAACACTCTACAACTATAGGAAGGTGTCTTCTTTCCGACACATTAATCAGTTTGCAACAAAAGAGAACACACAATTTACTGTTCTGATTTGTTGATGCCCTGTATCAATTCTGTTAGTGGCTCATGAGCAAGGACACTCACGTCCTTTTTGCCATGAGCGATTCCCATTCTCTCAACTCAGAATAATTACAATATCACGTGAATGGCATGATTTGACAAATCATTTATTTGCCTTGGCAACAGCTGTGCTTCAAGTCCAACCAAGCCAACCGCAACACTGCTATTATCAGTGGAGATGGTTCGAGATGGTGGGGAGTCGATGGCCGTGCCGTATTAATCTAGGGTTCCAGGTGAAGACACAGGCTGCAAATTCGAATCCCACCACGGCAAATAATGCAATTTGAATTTAACAAAATATTAGGAATATAGAATCAAATGATTCAATGAAACGACTGTTGTTTGATAGATAATCCTACCTAGCACTGTAATGTCTTTCAGGGAAGGAAATCTACCATCTTCACCTGGTCAGTCGTAAATGTGACCTAGATCCGCAGCAATATGGTTGACTCTCAGTTGCCCTTTGAAATGGTCAAGACAGCTGCTCAGTTACAACAATCACTACAAAGTCTTAAATAAATGATTTTTGCCTCACTCCGAAGCCTCTTCCAAGGATGCCTACCTAGAATAAGTTCTCATCCCCTCGCATCAAAGATCTTAGTGATTCTCCCCCTCTCACTTCAAGCACCAAGTCTGCTCCTCTGCAAACTTGGCACCGCCATCATGACATGACTTTCCTGTCCATCTTCCTTCCAAACTATCCTCTCCACCTTCCCCTCTGACCTATCACCATAGCGCCCTCTTCTTTCAAGCTTTCATACTTTCAGTTACCGTCCGCTCAGCCCCACGCCACCCCACTCCCCCACCAAAAGTAGCTCTACACTCCCTAGGCACACAGCCTCATTCCTGAGGAAGGGCTTTCGCACGAAACGCTGACTCTCCTGCTCCTCGGATGCTGCCTGACCTACTGTGATTTTCAAGCACCACACTCTAGACCATGATCTGCAGCATCTGCAGTTCTCACTTTCGCCTAGTTGATTTCAACTTGAAAGTCAAGCTTCTTCCAAAAATGCCGAACTTGAAGAATATCTCCTCCTTTCTCTGCAAGGATCTCAGCGAGTCCCTTTATGTCACTGCAAACCCCAGCTCTTCTCCTCTGCGACTCGGCATCGGCCTCAAGACGTGTCCTACCTATCCATCTTCCGTCCACCGATCTGCTCCAACTCCCTTCTGACCTGTCACCTTTGTCCTCTCCTCCAACTAACTATCGCTCCGCAACCCCACGATCTGTCCATTCATTTCCCCACCCCCTCGGCTCACAGCCTCATTCCTGATGAAGGGCTTTTGCCCGAAACGTCGACTCTACTGATCCACAGATGTTGCCTAATCTGCTGTGTTTTCCAAAATCCCACTCTCGACTCATGGAAATGAAGTACTACTTACCGACTACTTACAACATACGGACTACAGTCTGTTAAAAAGGCAGCTCACCAACATCTCCCAGAAATGAGGAAGTGGAATTAAATGCTCGCACAGCATCCATTACTGATTAAAAGAAGATGATCACACTTGATGAAGAGACACAGAGGCATAATGTACTTTCAAGAGGTACTTTGATGTGAAGCCTGCATGGGCATGATATTCACCAACATTGAAACAAGAGAAAAATAAATAAAGTTAATCTCGTATTTTATTTCTATTCCAACTGATCATAAACAATCCCTGTTTGCTTCTTGCTTTCTCTCGCTCTCTTTCGACATCTAGTCAGAGCATTCCTTATCCCCTTCAAAACAGACATTCGTTTCACCAACATCAATCATTACATTTCGTAGGATGTACCGTTTTGATATATAGTCAGTTTTCCCGAAATGCCAGTTGTTTTTTGCTCTCGAAACGAGTTTGCCAAATCTGCTGACTTTCTCTGGCAATTGCTCATTCTTTTTGTTTCCGATCTGTAGCATCATTCTGTGTTTTCATTCAACGTTGACTTTATTATTTCATGGGATGTTTGCATCGCTGGCAAGTGCAGCCTTTGTTGATATAACTAAATGCCCATTACTGTGAGGCCATTCTTTAAGGTTGTCCAAAGCGTAGCACGTTGCTGTATGTCTGAAGTCACTCTTAATTCAGACAAAGTAATTATGTTAGATTTATTTATCAAAGGACATCAGTGAAATAGATGAGCTTACAGACAAAATGCAGATGGCGTTGCGGTTGCATTTACTGAAATTCGTTTTTGTTTTCAATTCCTGTCATTTGAATTTTCATTCTGACACTGTATGTGATAGGTTTTGAAAAAGTGTTTTCAGTGTAGTAAGTGTGCCTTTGAGTTACATATCCAGCGACATTTATAAACTGGCACAGTCTCTCGACCATGAATTTACTTTCAAGACAAGAGCAAGGTTATGATGGAAATATTTACACCAGACAGAGTGCTTGGAAGAGTGCTGGAACTGTAAAGTCTGAATTTTAACAAGACATAGATCGTGGTTTATTTCGCAACAGCAATGACACCAAGATGGGGACTGGTGATATTTCAAACAGATCGTGAATAGGTTTTGTGATGAAGGGAATTATAAAACATACATCAATTCAGTGAAAAAAGCGACCTTGTGTTTGTGAAGAGCATTTTTCTCAGATGCCTGTGAAGGCAGGGACGGAAGTTGTGGTAAATGTAGAGGAGGAAGCGGCTTCTGAAATTTGTATCTAATGAATGGCGTTTGCAAGTGAAACCGAAGACAATAATGTTAATATTTATCAAACATTAATAACAGAAATAGCGATGGAGTTCACCATAGTTTATGGGATTAATAAATAGAGACACATGGAGAGACTTACCAGGAACCCCAATAATGGCGAGAATGGGATAGTAACCCGCCTGAATGACCATCAGCACACCTAATATCCGATCTGGTAATGTTACCCAAGACATGGAAATTAAGAGATGACCCGTTGATAAACTTCTGTCCATTGTCGTAACATTCCAGTCTATTGTGCTCAGATTCTGATCCATTGTTGCAACATCCAAGTATATTCTGAGATTCTAATCTCTCCTCTCCCTCTCTCTGCAGCTGCTGATCCCTGTCAGTGTTGGAGACGATTGATGGGCTGTACAATGGGATAACACTTTGAATGCAGACCGTTACTAATTGGAGACGGAAAGCCTCCAATGGCAGAACTAGAATCCATGGAGACAAACATCAAACACGGTCTCTGAACAAACAGTTCCAGTTAACTCCTTTCAGTATGATACTGACAGTTTACAATACCAAGTGGTCTGGATTGGATGCTGACAGCGCTGGCTCTTCATCTCATTTTCGTCGCCAATTGTGTTCCCCCAATTTTACATCAAAACCTGCCCGACCTTATTACACAAAAGAAGATGAAGTTTTGTTCCATCATCACCAGGAGCATCCACACATTGATATAGAAACTTTTCTTGAACACATTTGACAAATTCTTCACTATTGAAACCCTCAGCACTCTGGTCGCAACAATGAATATGTGCAAAAATAAAAGCCCCCACTTTTTCAACATTATTAAGCTTACAAATATGTGAGAAATTTGTTTCTCTGTTTCCTTCTTACCGCAGGGGTGCATAATAATATCTCATCAAAGTGATCGTTCCTTTCTTGTTTTATGCAATTTCTACAAGTATATTTTCTCTGGACAGTTTTTCAGAAATATCTTCCCGAGTAAGAGCAGTAGCACATTCCTAAATCAATACCGCGAAGCCCCAACCCATCTTTCCTCTTCTGTTCCTTTTATAACACCTCACACCAGGAACATTGTGTTGACAATATGAACATCTCTCAGCCAAGTTTCTGTAAGAGCTATGATATCCCAATCTCATGTTCTTAACTATGCCCCGAATTCGTCAGCGTTTCCTGTAAGAACCTTGCATTGAAATAAATGCGATTTAGTTTCCCAGAATTACAATATCGTCTGACTCTCTCGTATTTCTTTTCGAACTGATGTGCTTTCCTCAAATTCAGAAACTTATCCATTCATCCTAACATTTACAATGCAACTTACAACACACCCACTTGCCTTCTCTGTCAATATAAAGTCTACTTTCGTCCAGTGAGCAAATCTCCCTGTTAAGTTATTGGTAGCTTTCCAGATCAGATTAGGCCAATCCTTTTTGAACAAAGCTTATCAATTCTAAAAGACATTCCAATTTCGCAAGAAAATCTAAATTCCGAAGCAACACACCGGCGCTTGACCCATTGATTTTAGTCCTTAACCTTTTGGTCTTTCCCTGCCTGAATTTTGGCATTGTGTGTAAACCGGAAACTATTATTTTAAGGTTTATTTTGAACCTTCTACCTGACCTCTGAAATGCACTCTGCACTGCTTTAAGCGTGTTCCGACAAATGTCACTCCTAACATTATGCTTTAGAGTCATCGAGATCTCCAGCATGTAAACGTATCCTTCATTCCAACCCATCTCTGCTGACCAGATATCCCAATCTACTCTCGTACCACTTGCCAGAACCCGCCCATTTCCCTCCAAGCCCTTCCTATTGATACACCCATCATTATGCCTTTTAAATGTTGCAATTGTCGTAGCTTCCATGGCAGTTCATTTCATACAAGTACCACATTCTGCATTTAAAATTTCCCCCACAGATCCATTTTATATATTTCGCCTCTGACCCTAAACCTATGTCCTCTCGTTCTGGACTCACCCACTCAATGAAAAAAATGATTATTTATCCTGTCCATGCCCCAAACGGCTTTATAAAACTATGTAACGGCATCCCTCAGCCTCCAATGCACAAAGGAAGACATCTCCAGCAGATCACCCTCTCCCCATAGATCAAATTCTCGAACGCTGGCAACGTCTTTGTAAAACTTTTCTGAACTATTTCCAATTTCACAGCATCCTTCCGATAGTAAGGAGACCTGAATTGCACGCAATATTCCAAAAGCGGCCGAACCAATATCTTAAGCAACCGCAACATGATTTCCCAACTCTTGTACTGAAAACTCTGACCGAAAAAGGAAAGCATAGCATACGACTTCTTTGCTATCCTATCGAGCTGTGACACTGCTTTCAAGGAGCTATGAACCTGCACTCAAAGGCTCTGTTCAGCAGCACTCATTAGGACCTTATCATTAACTGCATGTGTCCTGCTAAGATTTTCTTTCATGAAATACAACACCTCGCATTTATCTGATTTAAACTCCATCTGCCACTCCTCAGCGCATTGGCCCATCTTATCATGGTCCCGTTTTAATCTGAGGTAACATTATTTGCTGACCAATACACCTCCAATTTTGGCGTCATTTGCAGTTACTAACTGTACCTGCTATACTCACATTCAAGTCATTTATGTAATTGACGAAATGTAGTTGGTCCAACACCGAATCTTATGGCACTCGCCTGTCACAGGCATCCAGTCTGAAAAACTGTCCTCCACCACGACCGTCTTTACCCTTCGAGCCAATTCTGTGTCTAAATTGCGAGGTCACCCTGTATTCCACGAGATTACACCTTGTTTACAAATCTCCCAGAGGGAACCAAGTCAAACTGAAGTCCATGGCGATCACGTCTACCTAGCTTTGCTCATCAAGCTTCCTTGTTATTTCTTCAGAAAGTTCAATCAAGTGCGCAAGACATGATTTCCGACGCACAAACCCATGTTGACTATCCCTAATCAGTCATTGCCTTTCCAAATACGTATATATACTGTCCTTCAGAATTCTATCCAACAATCTTCCTACTATCGACGTCAGGGTCACCTGTTTGTAGTCCTTCCCACCTTTCTTAAATTTTGATAGCCCTTACCATCTTTCTTCAATAGTGACATCACGTTTGCCAACCTCCAGTCTTCCGGAAAGTCATTTGTGACTATCAATGTTACAAATATCTCAGCAAGCGTCACAGCGATAACTTCAGGAGTTCTTCACAGTATTCGAGTTTACACCTGATCAGGTCATGGGGACTGTACACTTTCATATGTTTCAATGCATCCAGCACTTCCTCCTCTGTAATAAGGGCATATTTTCGTATGGCACCATCTAATTCCCTAAATTATATATATTCCATATCTTATGCACTGTGAGAACTGATGCAAAATGCTCGTTTAGTATCTTCCCAATCTCCTGCGGCTACACACAAAGGCCGCCTTGCTGATATTTGAGCGGGGTAAGGGCTTTTGCCCGAAACGTCGATTTCGAAGCTATTTGGATGCTGCCTGAACTGCTGTGCTCTTCCAGCACCACTAATCTAGAATGATATTTGAGCGGCTCTATTCTCTCCCTTTTTACTTTTTTTTCCATAAAATATTGGGGAAAACTATTTAGATTATACTTAACATGATTTATCAAAGCTATTTCATCCACTTATTGCACTCCAGATTGCATTATTAAGGATTTTCATAATGCCTTGATACTCTTCTAACAATTCAGTCAATCTACCCTGTCGATACCCGAGTTATGCTTCCTTCGGTTTTTGAAACAAACCATCAATATCTCCATACATCTAGCATTCCCAACACCTGCCAGCCTTTCCATTCATCAAAGCAGGAGTGTGCTCTCTCTGGTCTTTCGTTATCTCAATTCTAAAGGTTTCCCTTTTTCCTACTGTCTCTTTATTCTGAATATCTGCCCCAGATCAGCTTCTGAAAGTTCTTGCCTAATACCGTCAAAATTAGCCATCGTCAAATGTACAACTTCAACTTTCAGATCTGGTCTATCCTTTCCCATCACTGTTTTAAAATTATTACAATTATTGTCGCTGGCCCCAACATTCTCTCCCACTGACTCTTGCCTTATTTCCAATGAGCAGGTCATGATTAGCACCTTCTCTAGTAGGTATATCCACACACTACATAAAACAAATCTTGTACAGGCTTACCAAATTCCCCTCTAAATACTTAACACTATCGGAGTCCCAATCTAAGTTTAGAAAGTAAACTTCGTTTACCATAACCAACTTATTTTCTTTTTTCTGGTGAGAATTGAGGTCTCCTGTCAAATTTGCTTCTAAATTTCTCGCTATGTGGTTGTCGATAATATAATCCCAAAAAAGGTGACCATCACCTTTTCTTATTTCTCAGTTCCACTGATATTACTTTCCTGAATGTATTTTCAGGAATATCCTCCCTCAGTGCAGCTCATCCCTTAGATATCCCTTGTCAAAATCTCTACTCCCCATCATCACTTACATCACTTTCTGTCCTTCCTGTAGCATTCAAATCCTGGTATATTAAACTCTTCGTCCTGTCCAAACCTGAGCCACGTTTATGTAATTGCCATGATATCCCAGTCACATGTTCCTCAGCAGGTCCTGCTTCCTCTGCCTTCCCTGTAAGACCGCTTGCATTTAAATAATTTTAGTTTAATTTGTCAGCTCTACTTTTTTCTCTGCTTTATCACTGACTGCCCTGACTGTTTTAATCGCTCTATTTCTCAACCATACAGTCTGAGATTCATCGGTTTCTCACTACTTCCTTGTTCCCAACAATCCGCGTGACTAATTTAGATCCTCCTGAGCAGCTCCAGTAAATTTATTTATCAATATAGTAGTCCACTTCCAATTCAGGTACAATTCGTTCTTCTGCATAGGTCACTTCAACTCAGAAGAGATTCCAATTATCCTAAATGTGATTCCTTCTCCCATAAACAACTTCCTCAGCATGCATTCATCTCTAATCAGCACTCTCACTCACTTCTCGCACCTGGAGTTATTCAGATATTACTACTCTCAAGGACCTCCTTTTTAAATTTCTGCCAAATGCTCTGCATTCTCCCTTGAGAATCTTATTTTTTTCTCTTCCAATGTCGTTGGTCCCAATGTGTACAATAACGACCTATTGCGTGCTTTCCCCTTTGAGAAAATTCTGCGCACTCTCTGAGACGTCCTTCATCCTGACACCATTCTGACTTTTTCACTGCCAGCCACAGAAACGCCTGCCTATTCTTCAGAACAGGGAGTCACCGACCACAATCAATCTCATGGACCCCTATTTGCCTCTCGTTTCAGCAAAGTCAGTCCCTCGTTACAAGAAAAGTGGCTGTTCGTGCTACATTCCCCTGAGAATCCATTACTCCCTTTATTTTTTGAAATTATTGTTTGAAACTGGGGCTGCCATAGAACATTCCTGCACTACCTGCCTCCCACTCATTCCTTTTGTGGAGTTAATCCATATATGTGACTTTATCTGCGATTTTCTCCCTTCCCACATCTGCCATCCATCGCACACCTTGGTCTTGTCACTTCATCAGTGCCTCTCACTGGAGGTCCGACTCGTACATTCAATCTGATAGGATACACTAACAACAGCAACATGTAAATCTTATCTTTAACAATATGCTTCAAATACTGAGAGGCGTTCTTAGTCCGAGCACCGGCAAAGCAACAGATCATTCCAAATATATGCTCAAGCCACAGAGTCGCCTGTTAATGCCACTGTTCCGGTCGTCCCCTGGAGCAATAATTCTACTACGTCTTGTCAAACGCTGTCTCACATCCAATTCGTTGCCAGTTTCCAATAACTGACGGCTCTTCCATTTTCCGAGGAAAGACCGTCCCCTTTCCAAGAACTGAATGTCTGTTTGATAGAGGCATAACTACCTCTTTTAAGATTGTTAAACTGCCTTCTTACATTTCCTGACATATACCCAACTGTCTGACTGAATTTGCTGGATAATAAAGTTTCAAAATCTTCTCGCCAACTCTCTCGGTACGTTGCATATGGCCTTAATAACATCATGACGAAAAGGTTGGATTTTTCATATGATTAGTTGTTACCTTTCATTACCCAAAGAAAGTTATGTTTAAATGGAAAAACATATAAATATACACAGTCAACAAAAGTATAAAAACTAAATAAAGTCATCCATTTAGCAAATTAACTCAATTAGACGATTCCTCTACAATACATTCCTCGAAAAATAAATGCCTTCTCCAAAGCTGAACATGAATAGGGCTCTCCAGAATGAAAGCACAGCAAGATTCATCGAGTCATTGAGACGTACAGCACAGAAACAGAAACTTCGGTCCAAGCTGTCCACGACGACCAGATATCCCAACCCAATCTAGTGCCAACTGCCAGCACCTGGCCCATATCCCTCCAAACCCTTCCTACCTATCCAGATGCCGCTTAAATGTTGCAATTGTACCAGCCTCCAACACATCCACTGGCAGCTCATTCCATACACGTACGAACCTCTGCTTGAAAAATTTGCCCCTTAGGTCTCTTTTATATCTTTCTCCTCTCACCGTAAACCTATGAAAAAAAGGCTTGTGTTTTCGAAACAAAAACCTTTTAAATTGTGAAAATTCTAAACCTTTGAAGACGTATACAGACTATTCTAATTTCATTGCACACCAACTTTAAAAAAGCTTGTTCAATACAACTTTTTTAAAAAAATATTGCGAGATTTTTTGCTTATTTATTTTCTGGTTTGTTTTTGAATGTTAATAAAACAAAATGTATATATAATCTTATATTAATAAACTAAAATGAATACATTAAAGGCAAAAATGTGTATCATACATCTGTAATTTTGCCTGCAATCCCAGCAGCAGCTGTGAGATCCATGCTGCTAAAAGAACATTTTTCAAGTTTATTTTTTACACTGTGGAGATCAGTGGCGTATGTTGTAATACATTGCTTCCAATTTAAAGGAAACTTGCCGGCATGAATTGATTTCCTACTCTGACGATGAATTAGATTTGAACTGAACCATTTTCCTTATCACTTAAGGAAATCAACTTAACAGTATATTTCCACAAAGCTCACGAAAGACTCTTTCAGATCTGACTATTGCAGGAAATAGTACAAAAATCGATATCCAAGTCCACATCAAATACTAATGTTGCAGTGAAAGGCTCCTAAAACTACAGTAATCCAATATTAATAACGTTTAAGCCTTACGAACAAAACATAAAGAAGGGTATAGTATAAAAGGTGAATTCAGGTCGATGTCCAAAGTATGGCCCCCACAAAAAAAGGCCCGAAATGCATCACACGGTAAATTCACTAAAACGAGAAGAACAGGAGGTTCGAAAGTACAATTCTCCTTTGCTTAATAACATTTGAATATCAGGGAAAAAAGCAAGGCTTATTTATTAGTTTCCGAAACATGATGATGAAAATGTGCGAGATGAGCTTTGGGGCAGGGAATGATAAATAATGTTGTGGATGGCAGAAACATTAGCTGGGTGGTTTACAGCGAGTAGGAAAGTCTTAGGTTTCAGAAGCATGTACGTCGATTGTTAAGGTGGCCAGGTCAAAGGCTGATGAAATTTTACACTGTTAAATGTGAAAAGATGAAGTTTCCAAATAACAAGACAGAGCATACGCAAACCATGAAGTGTGGTCCAATGACATTTTGAAGTGGAGAATATTGAAAGGGGCGACTGATCGAGGTATTTAAGAGCATGACGGGTATGGACAGAGTGAACAAACAGCAGCTGTTTACCTTTCTCGAAGGCTCAATAACCAGGAGACACACTTTTAAAATGAAATTTGTCCAACCATCTGTCTGTAGAACCGAGGAAAATCTTTCCTCTTTTTCTATATATAGATATTCGGTTTCAAAATATTTCGACATTTATATTGCCTCCTGAAACGTTTGATGCAGAGTTTTTCCCTTTGTGATCCAGGTGGCCTGTCCCCGCTCCCTCATTTTCGCAATGTGCCCATTCAAAAAATATGCTGCTTTGCCATTCTACTCACCACATGCTCAATCACGGACACATTTTTCAAACTATGATCGAAAGACTAATCCTGTTCCTTGAACAACTTAGACCTCTTTATAGACACATGTAAACTTCACATCGTCAAATCAAAATATTTTTAAAAGATACAGATTATGACCAGATTCCAATGTACTGATAATGTGATCATTTAATTGATATTTAACCTGCGAATTTGTGACAATGCTGAAGTGTGTTGCTTTCCTATAAGCCAGTTCACATTCAGCAGTTGCAGCAAATTATCATTAAAACTAAACAGAATGGGCCATTCTTGAACTCTGATCTAAAAATAAATTTACCCCTTTATCATGAAATGCGAATGTTAATTATGGACTGACTGTCTGACTGCAGATGTTTGATTTGGTGTTGTCTTGGCAATTAAACACCAAGAATTAAGTACGGGGATAGGCATGGTCTTTCAATCATCAAGGCTTAACTGAGGTTGTTTCTCCACATTGCTGGATTGTTCTCTGCACCCAGAGAAACGTGAATCTCCCTGAACGAATCCTCTCGAGTCCTGCCACCCCAAACACCATCGGTGAATAAAATCCGATGAACTGCAGGTCGAACAACATAATAATAATACAGGAATTAGGAGTGGGAGTAGGAAATTCAGCCCTTCGATTCACTGCACTATTTACTCTGATCATAGTTACTCTTATCCTGGTCGCATGATAACTTAATGCAGCTCACATCATGAATATATAATTGTTGCAACACTTCTTTCTAACCTTGTTTTCTTTGCAATAAGTACGAGGCTTTCATTTACGTTTCATACTATATGTTTACCTGCCTACCTACTTTTTGCAAGTCATGCAAAAATTACCTTGAACCTTCATCATTGAAGCACTTTGAATCTGTGTCATATCTAATTAATCACTTGCCATTTCCCCGCCAAAATACACATCCTCGCATTTACTCACAATAAACTCCATCTGCCCCGTGCTCTTCTCCTCTCCCAGCCTGTCAATGTTAACCTGTAAACTCTTTATCTCCTCATCACAGCCTGTTTTACCAATTGTTGTAGTGTCAACTGTGAAGTTTTTTGCGACACTCTACCTCTCCTTCCAGGTCATTTGTATAGTTTGCATGCAGTTGAAGTCCACGTGCTGAACCCTGCAGCACCTCACCAGTCTCAGTTTACCAGAGAAGGACTATTTATTCCAAAACTCTGCTTTATATCTGTCAGCAAGTCCTCTATCCAATTCAATACTGTTAGAAACAAAATTCAAAAAATTTTAGACGAGACCACCAAAACTGGAAACAAGACAATTTATTACAGACTTGCAAGTAGGGGCTGTAATTGCACAAGACAATTGAGCAAATTAGAACTTAGGTTAGTGTACAGTTATACACTTTGAGTTGAGTGAGGTCATCTCTCCAGACTCCTAATTACCCAATCTCTCTTACTGTGCTAGACCTCTGCCCAGCTGTGCTCCACCCTTATTACTTCCCCCTTCCCCAGGTTGGCAACCTTCCTTTCTCTAAGTGCTGACACATACATTTATTTTGTCGACAGTACATCTACATCTGGTTTAACATTTTGCATCAATTCTGCTGTTACATTTCATCTTCGGGCATTTCATTAACTTGTATCATTTTGTATAGCTCAAACATTTCGGTTATCTCAGATTTTTGCTGAAAGCATAATTTTACTAAAAGAACTTTTTGTTATAGTAATTACACAACAAAGTTAGTTTTTAATTAACCACAATTATACACTGAAAAGTCCCAAAATACCTGCAGGGTTAATAGTTCTCTTGCTGTACACCTTTACTGTATGATTTTCTATATCTGCAAAAACAACACTTCTCCCCATTTCTAACAAATACTCTAACTTTAACCCTTAGAACTCTCCTTCTAAATCAGCCCTAATGTGGTACTTTGTCAGATGCCTCCTGAAAGTCTAGATATACCACATCGAGATATTTCACTGCATCCCATTATCCCCTTGCTGTTCACATTCTCATGAACTCCAGCAGTTTGTCAATCACAACGTACACAATATGAAAAAGTGCTAATACTGCTGAATTAATCGTTGTTTTTCCAAGTTTTCAGTTATTCAATACTTGACCCTTGACTCAAACAACTTCTTCACTGCAGCATTCAAACGCATTGGTCTATTGTTTGTCACTTACTGCCTATATCTTGTTGTGAATAAGTGTGTCATATTACTAATTTTCTAATGCTTTGGCAGTGTTTCAGAATCCAAGGAGTCCTAAATTGAATATTTTAACTAATACATTCACTTCCTCTGCTGTCACCCTCTTTCATACCATTGGGTGAGGGCTATCATGCCCTAGGGCCTGCTCTGGCTTTAATCCCACAATCTATTTCATACCTTCTTCGTCGTCGTTCTACTTCCGTAAAGATCGTTTGTTGTTGTTGTAAATTTTGGGAAGAAATTATCTTCCACTATCAAAACAGAAAGAATTGGTTATCTCTCTGCTATTTCTCAGTTACCCATTCGTACCTCACTATCTTCCTTCCCTAAATGGACAACATTTACTTATCCTTTTTTACATAAGCGGAGAAGAGTTTGGTAACAATGTTTATGTTTTTTGCTCGTTTTCTTCAGCAGTGTATTTTTAACCTTGATAAGGTTCCCCATGGTAGGATATTGCTGAAAAATACGGAGGCATGGGATTGTGGGTGAATTCGCAGTTTGGATCAGAAATTGGCTATCTGAAAGAAATCCGAAATTGATGGTTAATAGGAAACATTAATCCTGGAGTTGAGTTGCTCATGGTACACTACAATGATCTGTTTTAGGTCCACTGTTGATTTTTTAAAAATGATTTGGATGAGTTAGTAAAGTTGCAGGCAACACTAAAGTCAGTAGAGTTGTGCAAAGTGCCGAAGGATGTTATATGTTACAGAGAAACGTAGATATGCTGCTGAGATGGCCTAAGAGGTGGAAACTGGAGTTTAAAGCGGACAAGTGTGATTTGATGTACTTTGGAAGGAGCAACAGGAATGCAGAGTTTGGGATAATGGTAATATTCTTGGTTATGTAGATAATCAAAGAAATTTTCGTGTTCAAATATATAGATTCTTGAAAGTTACCACTCAGATTGATAGTGTTGTGAAGAACGCATACAGTGTGTTATCTTCTATTGCTGGAGCGATGCAGTATTAGAACCATGAGAACGTGATACAGTGATACAAATCCCTTGTGCGATCACATTTGGGGTATTGCGTGCAGTTCTGGTTGCCACATTATAGAACTGATGTAAACGATTTCGAAAGAGTTCAGAGGCGATTTACTCGGGTGTCGCCTGGTATGGAGGGAAGCGTTCACGAGGAAAGGCTGAGCGTCTTGAGTCTGTTTTCATTGGTGAGAAGATTTAGAGGTGACGTAATTGAAATATATAATATAATCAGAGGTTTATATAGGCTTGATATTGAAATAGTCTTTCTTCGAATGGTGATCGCTAGCTCGAGGGGACAGCTTTCAATTGAGGGGCGATAGATATAGGACAGATGTCAGAGGCAGTTTCTTTACTCAGAGAGTAGTAGTGATATGGAACGCATTGCCTGAAATAGTAGTAGACGCGCCAGCTTTAAGGGCATTTTAATGGTTATTGGCAAAGCATATCGACGGGAATGTGACACTGCACGTGAGATGGGAGTCAGATTGGTTCCACAGGTTGTCACAACATTCAGGGCCGAAAGGCTTGTACTGCGCTGTAATGTTCTATGTTCGATGTTCTAATGCTTTTGCCAAGTCGACATGGGCCAACTCTTTCCTCAGGCCTGTATAATCTTTGTCCAACTCTACAACTCTGGCATGTTACTCTCTCTTCACTCTTTCAATCTGAATGTGAAACTCCAGCATGTTGTGGTCACTGTTTCCAAGAGGATCCTGTCCGACAGGATAATTTATCACCCCTTCCGCAATACATTTTACCAAACCTAAGAAAACCAGTTCTCTGATTGTTGTCATGCCATGTTGCCCGATGGAACAATCCTCATTCATACAATGAATCGTTCTTTGAGGCCACCTTGTCAAATTGATTAATCCAGTCGATATACATGTTCACATTATCACAGTTACTCTTGTGACCTTCTCATAAACAATCATCATTCCTTGGTTTATGCAAGAACCTACTATGTAAATTACTCCTAGTATTTCTTTCCATTATTTTGACCCAGACTGATTCACGATTTTGGTTCCTCGTGCTCATATAATTTCTTAATACAACCTTGATATCGTCCATAATCAAGACAGCAATTCCACGTGTAATTCGTTCTTGTCTAAATACTGAGTGCCATTGGGCATTAGTAACCACTTTTCTGTATTCCCCACTAGGCCATTCCTATTTGTTTCTTGTTGAGTGTCACCTCGTTTATTTCGTTCAAAATACTACATGCATTTTCGTACAAGGTACTTCAATACGTTTTATGGATTTGTCTTTCTCTTTTAATACTTTTTGAGCACGACACTTTCCACACCTGCCATCATTATTCAATGATCCTCAGTAATAACAAGCCAATTATTGCTCCAACTTTCTAGTCAAGATTTTAATTTTTTTCTGATTCCTTCCCTCAGCATGAGACTAGCCCGTTCTGTTTATTC
This sequence comes from Chiloscyllium punctatum, assembly GCF_047496795.1. Classification (NCBI taxonomy): domain Eukaryota; kingdom Metazoa; phylum Chordata; class Chondrichthyes; order Orectolobiformes; family Hemiscylliidae; genus Chiloscyllium; species Chiloscyllium punctatum. The sequence goes on from NC_092773.1 coordinate 31,443,497, forward strand.
TATTGACGTCTACTTTCAGCTCAGTTTCTGATTTGCTGCTTTGGTTCCAGCCTCCTTTCTTATTAGACGAAGTCTACCTATGTTGCACTAACACACATCCCTCCAATGATGTTGTTGCCACTCTAGTTGAGGTAACCCTGTCATTTTGGTACAGGTCCCACGTGCCCTGGCAATTGTCACAATGATCACAAAATCTGAAACCTTCATGCCAAACCAGCTCTTTAGCGAATAAACGGCACAGTCTTCCTTTTCTCCGTCTAACATCCACCTGGCCCGCAAAGTAATCCCACGATTAGAATCCTGGAGTTCATACTTTTCAACTGGGGCCTAGCTTTCTGAACTCTCCTTGCAGATCCTTCAGATTGTTCCTTCCTATGTGATTGGTATTAATGTGTACCATGACCATGGACTATTCACCCTCCCCAGTCACTATCCTGAGCATGTTTGGAGTCACCTTTGATCCTCACATCAAAGTTATTCTTATGAAGAAATATAATCTTTGAAGCCCTACAGTGTGGAAACAGGCCATTTGGCTCAAGTCCACACCAACCCTCCAAAGAGTAACCCAACCAAACACATTCCATTAACTTATCGTTCTGCATTCACTCCTGAGTAGTGCACTTAACCTATACATTCCTCAACACTATATCAAATAGTAACCCACCCAGAACGATTGCCCTACACTACGTTGATTGTATTTCCTCACCATAGATGCTCCCAGAACTATTGAACATGTGCATTCACTTCTGGTTTTGACACCAATGATGATTGCTTCTTGATGAACTTTTATGCAACGCAGACTCCAAAAAATGTTGAATTTTATACTCAGGTGAAAACTAAACGTCTGGACGTTCAATGTCCACAGTAAATGTCCATTAAAGTATTTTGGTTACAGCCATGAAAATCATTTATTCATTGTGACAGATCATGAATGAAAGATATTTTACATCTTTCCAATATCTGACAGCTTGGAAACTTTGTATATTTTCTCAATCAAATGGTAATGCAATTCCATGCTATTCTTCCATTTCAGTCCAATTACAGGAGATTGTTCACACCACATACATATACAGATACATACCGAAACACACAAAGATATACATCCACACGACCATAACAACACCGAGGCGCACATGGGTGCACGTGCGCGCGCGCGTGCGCACACACGCACACACACACACACACACGCACACACACAATGCATTACATTGTCGAAGAATACCAATAACATAAAGATAATTAGAATGTTAACTGGAATGAAGGATTTAGATCAGGGAAGGATGACAGAAATTGGGTCTATTTTTCGATGCACAGGGAAGACTATTATATGAAAATACAGATGTAAGATCAGAAAAATTCTGGGAGTGACCTGAATAAGAATGGATAATGTTATAAGACTGAAATAAGTGATCACCTCTGTGACCAAAGTTGTATACCGCCCACAAATGTAAAATAATCAAGAAGCTGACTTACATTTATTTAACGTTATGCCTTTGCAATGTATTCCTGACACGATCTGGATAAGTAATATGAACTCGTCGAGGAATTTCCAGCCGTAAAAGAGGCGAACAATGTCTTTTTTTCGGGCCAGACCAGGCAGGGCCACGATCCAAGTTACAGGTAAAACCGAATCTATCCAGCGAACTCACAATCCTGATTTGCTATGGTCCAGCCCCGACAGGATTGACGGAGACCAGCACACACACTGCAGGGGGATCCTACCTCAGATGCCCGCCTAACGACCGCTACTGAGCAAATATTTCCAGAGGGCAACCATGAAATTGGGATGGGCATGTCCCAGCAATACATATCTGTGATTCAGATCAAATCAGCGAAGGCATCGAAGGACAAATGGTCGGGCCTTGCTTTTACCATGGATGTATGTCCACTGGGGAACAAAGTGTCATTACTGTTACCTTGGAGCTCCTGCAGGGATTGACATGCTTGCACCAGAGCAAAAGGAAAATCTGCAAAGGAAAACTGACTCATGTTGTACTTTTTGTGTGATTCACGATTACGGAGCCTTGTGGGAACAGAGCGGATTGCTAATATCCACAGGACATTCTATTAGTAATGTTGCTTTAGTCTGGCAGTTATGAAGATGTTCGTCTCACGCTGAGGCGGCTGATACGTTTCCAAATTGAGTCTGCAGATTCTGCAGCCAAGCAGGCAGACTGACATCCAAACTTCTTGACCCATTGGCTTCCCAGTAAAACTTGGGTAGAGACAGTAAAACGACGGTATGCCAGACCTGAGCAAGGTACAAAAATCACAGGGGAAGCCCTTCCTGAAAAGCTCAAACCATGGGCTAAAATCGCGTGCTCCCATGATGCTCATTTATAGTGGGTAAGTGTGGGTGACCCCTTCTGGACAGGTTTGTGTTCCTTCTTTGGGAACTAAAATGACTGACGAACTCCACTTTGTCTGTCTTGGTTCGATGATGTCATCATTGACCTTCACATCCACTTCCTTCAGGGTTTGTGTGGTTTTGAAAGGATTAAGACTGTAGTGCAATGTTGTTGCATCAGAATAGCACTTACTTCCACCTCACGCACAATAATATTCGTTCTCTCCACTCTTTTTTTGCAAATGACCTCGTAATGCTCTAGCAAACCTTCCAAATCGGGGCAATGCTCCTGAGACATACAGAGTGTCACATTATTCATGTACTACTTCATTGTGTAATGCATTTTGAGGCACATCAATTCCATGTATCCAGATTTGGTTCCCCGTTCTGAGGGGGTGTAACTACACCCGTTTCTCCAGTTCCCAATCTCTGTTATAGAAAGGCTTCAACGTCATGACAAGACATACCGGATTTTTTTTTTCCTACCCAGCATCTTTATTGCATAGCCTACGTTACTAAACTTTTTCTCAGCTTGGTCGGGATCACGAAACCTGGCTTTGAAAGAATCTCCTACGATTGGTAACAATACGAATGCATCCTCCCTTGTGGAAATGTTCGAAATTTGGAGCTCTTAACTGTTACCCTCCTCATTCTATGCTCGACCCTCTTCAGATGTTTTGCTCACTCACTGACACGATTTATCTTTCCTTCATCTCAGATACATAATCCAAGTGTGAGATCTCCGATTTTGGTCCAATCAATTATTCTTTAATTAGCCCCAACGGACCTTTCACTTCATGTTTCAATATTTTCTAAAGAGGAATTCATTGAATCGATTCGTTATTTGGCATCTCTAAACAGTACCAATGGGATACACATATCCCAATCATTTGGGTAATCTTGTTAATACTGTCTAAACATGGTCGGATTCCACCTTTCTAAAGCTCCCTGGGATTCAGGATTATACATATTTGATTTACAGTGCTGCATGCCTAAGCTATCCATGATTGCCTTAAAAAACCTAGCAGTAAAATTAGATGCGTTGTCGACTTGAATCTCTCTGGGTCGCTCAGATCGGGTAAAGGAAGCGACCAACTCCTCCATCGGGCTTTGAACTTCCATAATCCATAAGATAATTGCCTCTTGAAACCTGGTAGACACATCCATTATGATGAGCAAGTTTTGATTCCTCCTCTTCGGGAGCGGACCTAAATAATCAATCATACCTCTCGTGTAAGTGCCTCCGAATGCACCAGTTGGCAGAAAAGGCGCTGTGTGATTAGTGTGCGTTGCTTATTTAACATTTGGCATATATGACATGTACGGCCAAAGTTAACCAATTATTTGCACGTTCAAGGCCAATATAAATGCTTTTGTACCTTAGCCAGAGTCTTCCTTAAACCGTGGTGACCTCCACCAAGTAAATCATTTGCTCACCACCGCAATTCCTCTCTGTATGCTACTGACAACACAATCTGATGCACTTCTGCCCATCTGCCTTCTGTGTTAATCTGTCTTGCTCGCATTTTTCGTGTTAGGATTCTATACTTAAGGTAATATCTCTCAGCGATACTTTCTGATTTCTTACATGGATGGTTTTATTATCTCGTCATTCTTTTGTATGTCCATTAGTCTTTCCAGACGAAACACGTCTGCCCGACCCGCTGCCTGTTTAGGTTGTTCCTGCACCATTACGTCAAATAGGGTATCCACAAACTGAATCTGGAATCATTCATCTTTCTTTTTAGTTTTTCCTTCTTCCTGTTACTAATGACAATGGGACCTTGTTACTGTACAGCCTGAAAAAAAACTACGAGTATGTTTCTTTCAAATGCTGAGTTCCATGATCTTCATTTGGCTTCTCTACGATAAGGGTTTCACTCCAACCTTGGATCCTGTTAAATCGTTCCCAAGGACAGACTGCATTCCTGGAACTGGCACACTGTCAATCACTCCGACTGTTACTTCTTCAAACTTGAATTGACACTCCAAATTGATCTTATAATGGCAAAAGTTGAATTTATGTCTGTCTATTACAAAAATTATTAAAATCTTGGTTAACCTGCCTGAAAGAGTGCAAACACCTCTTCCTATCAGAGTTTGACCAGATCACGTACCTCTTAAAATTACAAATTCTTTCCCCTATCGCTCTGTTCTTCCTGAGTAAACTTTACCAAAAGAAGATGACGTCTTTATAGAGATTGGGCACGAACTCAACACCCAACCCCTTCCTACGACGTGCAACCTCCTGCAGCTCCACGACCTTTCTTGGGGTTTCATTTGCTATTTTCACTAATATAACTGACTGAGCCTGATTTACCACAATGTTTCCCTCAGTGCCTTTCTTCGATGACCAGCAGCGCGATTTTACGTGTCCCATCTTACCAAAATGGAAACCCCTGAAGCGTTTATCTTCTTTGGCCATCTTTTTTCACTGTTGGTTAAAAATTCCCTGTCTGTTCTACTCTTTGATTTGTTGTGACGGTATTCACCTTCTCGAAATTTCTATCTCTTAAAGGTTGAAATTCCTGCCCGAAGCCAAACTTTGCCTTATGCTCCAATGTATGTGCAGATGCTATCCCTGCCGCTGTTCTCTCTTCTTGAACTTTCGCTTCATCCGCACGAATTCTTGTACTCTCTGGAAGTTAGTTTTTAAACCCCTCCAGCAGAATAATCTATTTCATACCCTCATGTCTCATGACTGTTATTAAAGCCCGCACCTATCTCACAAAATTGCTGTACCTAGTTCATTCAAATTCAATATAAGTCTGACCTGATTCCTCTTGCATGCTTCCGAGCCGCTTCTGTATTTTTCTGATACCAATCAAAAGACAGTCAAAATGGTCTGTTTGGCATGGGCATAACCTCTTGATCCCTATTCTGACAGCGCTGCAAATACCTCACAAGCTCTGCCTATCATCCAAAGTGAAGTTTCAAAATACACAAAACCAGGGTATATCCCAAGAGATTTATATAGAGGCATTAACTTGCGACGCGCTGTCTCTTCATTAGGTGGTTGTAGAACATGACCATACGACTTAGAATTCACCACAAAAGGTTACAGATTCATGAAGTTGTAATGATATATGTAAAAAAAAACTTTAGTTGCAAATCACACAACGCCAGATTATAGTTCTTAAATAAATTTAGATTCAATCTTTCGTTTTTTAAATTGTGATATGGTGTTTTCTGTTCTTTAACATGTAAATCCCAGAATTGCATTCCTAAGGGGGCGTCAGTTTATCTTTTTTTCGGTGCCATCTTCGATCAGACAAAACGTTAAACGTGCGAAGGTAAAACCTGTCCCCACGCACTGTAGAAACAGGCTCTTCAGCCCTACCAATCTACACTAACCCTCTGAACAGTAACCACTCAGACCCATTTCCCTCTGACCAGTGTACCTAAATCCTACGGCAATTTTGAATGGCCAATTGACTTGAAATGCATATCTTTGGATTGTGGGAGGTAACCAGAGCACACGAGAAGAATGCAAAAAAAAATTGACCCTCACAGTTGCCTAAGATTGGAATCGAACCGGGATCCATGGCATTGCGAAGCAGTAGTGCGGACCACAGATCCACAGCGCCTCCTTCACTAAGGCAATACTACTCCTAAAGTGGGACATAAAGAATAGTATATGGACTTGAGTAGATTTCGAAGAAAATTAAATGTAATTATATTAATACAAATTCACCCCATAAACTTATACGTTTGCACGTGCAGGAGAGACAGAGAAGGGGTGTGATTGTGAGTGCGTGTAGATGTGAGTGCATGTGAAATAGTGGGCGAATGTGCATGCGTGAGCTTGGTAAATTAAATCTATGATTGTGATGAGGTGTAAGCCTGTGAGAGAGTGGGTACGTTGGGTGAGTGCGGCGCTGTGAGAGAGCTTATGCATGGGCTGCTGAAGTGTTCCCCGACTGGCAGGCAACAGTTCTGCCCAGTGATCCTCGTGCGGTGTACACTCAGACATTGTCAGATCGTCTGTTCAATCTCGTCTGCGTGAGTGTGTGTGTATGGAAATTTTTATGTGTGTGTTTGTGTGCACGTGTGTGTGTTTGTGTGATTGAGTATGCACTGCAGTGTGGTCAACTTTAGTGTGAGATGAACCGAAAGTCCCAGGTGAGGAAAGCCCCATGGGTGTCCAAATTTCATATTAGCCACTGCTCAGCCACTTCGTGTTGTTGCTTGTGCCAAAATCCGCCTTGAAAAATGCTCATGCGGAGGTCCGAAGCAGAATATTCTGGACTGCTGAAGTGTTCCCCGACTGGCAGGCAACAGTTCTGCCCAGTGATCCTCGTGCGGTGTACACTCAGACATTGTCAGATCGTCTGTTCAATCTCGACAATGTCCCCAGCCTCAGGGAATCCCTACCTACAGTGTATAAGATAGACAGCTTTGGCCGAGTCACATGAGTACATGCTGGGTATACGGTGGGAGGTGCCCCACGTCTACTGGTGGTATCCGTATCGACACTATGACACGTCTTGCAGTGGCTACCATGACAGTGTTGTATGGTGTTGTCCTGTGGAGGGTGCAGGGCAGTTTGTTGGAAAGAATGTTTTTTTTTGAGGTTTGGTGTTTTTTTTTAAAAGCAAGACTTGGAGCCGTTGGGAATGCTTTGGAAATGTGCTCGCCCTCATCGAAAGTGTGTTGGAGGCTGCGAAGAACTGTCGTAGTCTGTCGAGTCTTGGCAAGTATTGGACAGCGAAGGGTACCCTATCGTTTGCAGGTCGTGCCTGTCTCCCTAGGAGTTTATTGTGGTTTCTCACTGTCGAAAGTTGAAGCTAGCAGTGGACGAGTTAAATATTGTAGTATTCTAATGGGGATTTCCTTCAGCACTTTCAGGTGTCTGTCACATTCCACCTCGTCCGAACAGATTCTGTGTATGCGGTGGGAGAGACCAGAGGGGATGGTTGTTTGAATATGATTCAGGTGGAATTTATAGGGATGCAGCATCGTGAGATTATCCTGCTCGTTGCGTTGTTGAATGTCCTGAAATCCGCCTTGGAAAATGCTCAACCGGAGGTTCAATGCTCAACCTCACGGATTTCAGTGCAGCGTGGTGCTGACGCCCATGTATATGGATTCCAGTAAGGCTGATAAGGTTCCCCACGGTAGAACACTGCACAAAATACAGAGGCATGTGGATCAGTGTGACTTAGCAGTTTGCATCGGAAACTGGCGAGCTGCAAGAAGACAGAGGGTGGTGGTTGATGGGAAAGTTTAATCCTAGAGTTGTGATCCACTGCAAGGACCTCTTCTGGCGCCACTGCTAATTGTCATTTTTATAATTTACCGGGATGAGTGCTTAGACGGATGATTAGTAAATTTGCGAATGACACTAAGGTGGGTTGAGTTATAGACAGTGTTGAAGGCTGTGGCAGATAGCAGTGGGACACAGATGACATGTGGAGCTGGGCTGAGAAATGAAAAACACAGTTTAATTCAGAAAAGTGTGAGGTGAATGCCTTTGGAAGGAGCAACAGGAATAAAGAAATTTGGGCTAACGGTAAGATTCTTGGTTTTATAGATGGGCAGAGAGATATAGGTATCCACATACATAGATACCTGAAGGTTGTCACCAATACTGATACGGTTGTTAAGAAGGCATATGGTTTGTTAGTTTTTATTAGTAGAGGGATTGAGTTTCGTACTCATTAGGTCGTATTGCAGCTGGACAAAACTCTGGTGCGAATGCCCTTTGAATAATGCACACAGTTGGTGTCACTGCATTATCGATATGATGTGGACGTTTTGGAAAGTATACGGAGGACATTTCCCAGGACGTTGTCTGCTATGAAGAGAAGGTCTTATGAGGAAAGGCTGAGGGACTTGAAGCTGTTTTTGTGCGAGAGAAGAAGGTCGAGAGGTGACTTTCTTAAAACATACAAGATACTCAGGGGATTAGATAGAATGAACAGTGAAAGCTACTTTTCATCGGATGGTGATGGCTAGCACAAAGGAACATGGCTTTAAATTGAAGGATGATAGATATAGGTTGTTGCCAGGGTTGGAGGATCTGAACGACTGGGAGAGGCTAAACAGGCTGAGGCTGTTTTCCCTGGAGGGTCGGAGGCTGAGGAGTGACCTTATAGAGGTTTACATAATTGTGAGGGGCATGGATAGGATAAATAGATGTTTTTTTCCCTAAGGTTGGGGAATCCAGAACGAGAGTGCATAGGTTTACGGTGAGAGGAGAAAGATGCGAAAGAGACCAAAGGGGCATCTTTTTCACGCAGAGGGTAGTACGTGTATTGAATGAGCTGCCAGAGTATGTGGTGGAGGCTGGTACAATTGCAACATTTCAGAGGCATTTGGATGGGTATATGAATAGGAAGGGTTTGGATGGATATAGGCCGGGCGCTGGCTGTTGGGACTAGATTGGGTTGGGATATTTGGTCGGCATGCCAACCGAAGGGTCTGCTTCCATGCTGTACATCACTCTATGACAAATGTCAAAAGTCGTTTCTGTACTCAGGGAATATCGTGAGCGCGGAATGCCCTGCCTGCATCAACAGTAGAATCGCGAATTTAATGGCATTTAAATGTTCATTGGAACAACATAGGAATGAAAATGGATCAGTGCAGTTTAGATTGGCTTCAGATTGATTTCACAGGTTTGCACAACATCGAGGGCTGAAGACCTGTACTGTGCTGTAATACTCTTTCTTCGATATGTTGCCTTCACATTGAGCAGTGTCGAAACAAAATTTTACATATGCGTGGAATGGTCAGAGATGAATACATGTATCACCCAAAATGCTTTTGAGTGGGTTTAGATCGAAATCAATCCTACAGAATGGAGGTGATGAAAACAACAGCAAATGCAAAGCGATGAATCACATTAATAATTAAACTTGGTGGATTATGTCTGGAGTAGTTCTCCACACACACATTGTAATGGCGCTCAGTTGAATGGAACAATTCACACCATAACTGGAAGCCTTTGCCTTATGCCCCTCCCTCGCTTCCTGATCTCACACACCTCACTCCCTCGTACTCTCACCAATTGATGAGATTCCACAACCCGGGTGAAAGTTTGTCTTTTACCTGAACTTGTCAAGCACATAATGCCCTTTTCGAACCACTGCTTGGCAGCTATCAATTTCGGGTCTATAGATGCTGTTGCCTCTCTGAGGAATACCGGTTCCCAATATCCTGTGGATCATGGGGTGGAAAACATGGGAAGGCGCCAACCATTTCCTTGTGAGAAATTCCATCTTGTGAGTGGGAGGCTCGAACCTCCAGGGCGAGAGTGATCATCGTTCACAAAGTGACAGCCCAAGCCGGCACTCTGCACAGTCCAGCAGCATCATGGAGAGCATGTCCACTGCTGGAGAGACAGAAACATTGCTGCCCATTACAGAGGAATGTTCCCTCTTAACACTGAGCGGGGAATTAATCACCAGAAAACCATGATAGATGGATGTAAACGATCGGTTCTGGAAAGTTGCATTTGATGCATCAATTCAAAAGAAGAAATTATGATTTAACATATGTTGCTTTTGACAGTATATGAGTAACAGTTTGGGTTCATAGATTTTGCAACCGGGTAGCAAACAGTCAATCATTGTATAACTCTGATTTACAGACTGTTTCTGATGTTATATTCTAGGCCGCGTGTTATTCACCTTAATGCTGGGTATATATATGGGTCAGACAGATGTGATAAGGGATTGGATTCACATGTGGAATTGCGATAATTTTGCCATCAGAGTTATGGTTGAAGGAGGTTGGGGGATTGTCCACTCAAAATTCTGTTGTATAGGAACAATAGACAATGTTGCTTTATTAATTCAGGTGTCAGCTACGGCAGGGAGGAGGGCTAAATTTAAGAAAATTAGTGGAAGAGTAGAAGAACAAAGAGGGTGCGTGTTAAAGCATTAGAATGTAAGATTCGTTAAAACCCCACGGTAATTTATTGGTCTATCAAGGAGATGATTGTATCAAGGGAAAGAATATGAGCTATTCGGAATCAAGGAGGCAATCTGTGCACGCAGCCAGATAATATATTAAATACATACTTCATATCATTCTTCACGTTGTAGATAACAGATCGGAGGTTGGAAGAACACAGCAAAACAGGCAGTATCAGGAGGTTGAAAAGTCAACATTTTGGGTGTATCCTTTCATCAGGACAGTTTTGATTGCAGGGGAGCTGCAGACAAAGGGGGTGGTGGGGGAAGAGTGGTCAATTGGGGATAAATGAAGACGGGTAAAAGGTACGACCTGCTTGAATAGGTGAAGACAGTTGGAGGATACGACCTGGTTGGTCAGTGGGAGGAATGAATCGGATTGCTGGCCTAGAGGAATGCAAGGGACAGGGAACGGCTGGGAAGGTAGTCTTTGAGTGGGAATACAGATTAATTGAAATAGGAGAACTCAATGTTGTGTCCATTGGACTGTAGGCTGCCCAGGCAGAAGACGAAATCTTGTTCTTCTAATTTGCGGTGTGGTTCATTGTTACAATGGAGGAGGACAAGGATGGGTATGTCGGAAAGGGAGTGCGGGGGCATTTGAAACAGGTGATGATAGGGTGTTCCAGTCGACCCTACAGGCCTGGCTGACATGCCTGGTGAGCCGTTCCCAAAGGTTACGTTTGGTCTCCCCAATGTCGAGAAGAGAAGGAAACACCAACAAACCTTCAATCATGGAACTAAAAATGGTAGCAAAAGTGGAAAGAACTGCGCATGCTCCAGACCAAAATTGGCCCCAGATGATTAATGTCACCGCTGACCAATAGGAGGCCAGGTTTTCCAAGGTAGAGCACCGGGCAGTGTTGGCTGTCCTCCAACAAGTCAGTTCGTGAGGGCTGGACTATACTAGATCACATTTCGCACTCACGGGCAGCACAGTGTCACTGAGACCAAGGTTACGGTAACATTTGGAGTTGCAAACTACGGTGAGAGAAGAAATAATCAGCAGAAACCAGAGGGAAATTGTGTTCGTATTGCTAAGAGATCTTGCAAATCGCTATTCGGGTCAGAAAACACAGATTTCAAATTTACATGTTGCAGCAAACGGTAAAAAGCTTCCTATGGCAGAAGACCCGAATGACCACCAGCATCTTTACTGGAGGCAATGATATGACGGACAAATGCACGGCGGCCAACTTTGGGAGGGACAAGTTGCAGCGGGATGCATGTGCATCCTTTCCGTGGCATGGAGTAACAGGCAAAATTTACACTGATTCGAGACTATGGAGCTGGAAAAGCACAGCAGGTCAGCCAGCATCCGAGGAGAAGGAGAACCAACGTTTTGGGTATGAGCCTTTCACAAGGAATGAGGCGTTTGGGCGAAGGTTGCTGAGACATAAATGGGAGTGTGTAAAGCTGGGGGAAGATAGCTGGGAAGCCGATAGGTGGAAGTTGATGGTGATATGTCGGAGAAGGGAGGTGGAGTTAATAGTTTGCAATAGAAATGGGCAGGTAGGACAGGTCAAAAGGGTCTTGCCGAGTTGGACCTGGAAAATGGTGTGGGTGGCGAAATGGGGAAACTGATGAAATCCACGTTTATCTAGTGTGGTTGAAAAAATCCAATGTAGAAGATAAGACATTCATCCTCCAGGCGTCGTGTGGCTAATGTTTGGCAGTGTGGAATCCCAAGACCTGCATGTGCTTGGCGGAGTAGTAGGGGGAGTTAAACTCTTCAGCTCCAGAGCGGAGGGGTTGTTTATTACTTTACTGTTACTTCCACAGACCTTTTGGAAATGATTTTTCTACTGCAGCCCAGCCCCGGACCATGTGCTGCTCTCTTACTGGATGAATTTTTCCACAGTATCTTTGACAGTCAAGAATTATTTATTTTTGCGTCAGAAGAGTGCATTCTCCTTCCAATTATGACTGTCAAATCTGCACAATGTTCTTTTACTATTATTCCTTTTGCACACCCTCAAATATCAGCTGTCTCTCTCTGACTCTCTCTCTCTCTCTCTCTCCATAGATACCAGTGATCAATGCCAAAGCCGTTGCATATGAAATAGGTGATGTTTGACATTCTTTTACTGATGTCGGGTATGTTGTGAAGAGGTTCCCACCACGCATTTGGGGAGCAATATCATGTGGGAGCTGATCTGGAAGAAATCTGAATCAGTATTGATGATCACAAATCTGAGCTACAAACATTGTGGCACATCCAGGAGGGGGTAATTTACCTATATGCTTTGTTTCAGGAAGCAGTCACATCCAATAGATTGAATAAATCAAATTCAGTCACTGATAAGGGACAACGGAGTGTGACTGTAAGTGAGGCAGGTAGGGGGATACAGAGTTCCAGTGTCGAGGAGCCTCAGCGCTTGACCAACATGTGTGAGATTTTTGCTCCCTGTATAATTGAGGAAAATGACTGTGGTCAGGATGGTGCACCATGGTGTAGGAGACCATTCAAGATGGTTGACCTAAATACATGTAGTTGTTATAGGGGATTCTATAACTTGGGGAATAGATAGTATTATTTGCGAGTCGGATCGTTGCATGTTGTGTTGCATGCTCGGTGCTCGGGTGCAGGACATCACTGATTTGAAAGGATATTGGAGCCGGGGGCGTTGGGGGAGGATCCAAGTTATGTGGTTCACGTTGGCACTAACAACATTGGCAAGGCTCGGAAGGAGGATCAGTTTGGGGGCTATCAAGCACTAGGAAGGAAATTGTAGAACAGATCCTCAAATATCATAATCTATGGGTCACTGCCCGAACCACGTGCTAATTGGCATAGCGATAAGGAAATGAGGTTCGTCAACAGAGGCAAAGAGGTTGGTGTGGCAAAGAGGAATTCCATTTCATGGAATATTGGCATCCGATTTGGAAGCAGAGGGATCTATACCAATGGCACTGTCTTCACCTGAATAGATCTGTAAACATTTTCCGAGCGAAAAGGATCACTAGGGCTTTAAACTTATGAGTCGGGGAAAGGAAAAGGAAAGCAATAGGCAGTATGGAGTCAAGTAAAACTAAAAGTAGCAGGTTAGCATGTGTACAGGATTTAAGTTCAAGACAAGCTAGAATGAAGCAGAAAGGAAGGATAACGTACGACATATGGCTAGAAAGTTTGGAAATTATGAGAATAGGAAAATCAGCCTAAAGGCGCTTTACCTAAATGTTCGTAGTAGTTGTAACAAAGCGGATGAATTAATGACACAAATCATTGTGAATGATTATGATGTGTTAATCATGACAGAGACATGGTTGCAGGGTTTTTAGGACTGGCAGGTAAACAGCCAAGGATTTACAACTTATCAAAAAGACAGAAAGACGGGAAGAGTGGGCGTTTTTGCCTTGTTAGTTACGAATGAAATTAAATCTGTGGCATTTAACAACATAGTGTCAGATGCGTGTGTGGAGTTGCAGAACGACAAATGCAAAATAAAAGCTTAATGGAAGTTATATGCAGACCTCCCAGTAGGGGTCAGTACCAGGGATGCAAGATGTGTCAGGAAATAGATAGGGCATGTCAGAAATATAAGGTCACTGTGATCATGAGTGACTTCGATATGCAGGTGAACTGGGTGAACAATGTTGCCGGTGGATCCAGAGAAAGTGAATTCATGGAATGTCGACAGGATGGCTTTTTGGAACTGCTTGTGATGAGGCACACTAGGGACCATGGTATTCTGGACTTCGTCCTATGAAATAAGCCAGACGTTATTAAATGTCTTAAAGTAAGGGAACACTCAAGATGCAACGATAATAATGTTGTACAGTTCAGTCTACAGTTTGAAAAACAGAATGCAAAATCGGCTGTCATGGTGGTACAGTTAAATAAAGGTAATTACTGGGCATGTGAGGGGAACTGACAAAACATTATTGGAAGCAGAGCCGAGTGGAGAAGACAGTAGAACAATAATGACTGGAGTTTCTGGGTGAAATTGAGGACGCAGTACAGAGTTTTCTGGGGAGTGGTTAGACAGCCATGGCTGACAATGGAAGTCAGGAAACGTCTCAAAGAAAATGAGAGATTCTATAACATGACCAAGATCACTGAGAAATCAGAAGATTGGGAAGACGACAAAAACAAACAGAGGATAACAAAGAGGAAAATAAGGAAGCAGGGATTGAAATATGAAGGTAAGCTAGCCAGTAATATTAGAATTGAAAGTAAAAGTTTCTTTCAATACATAAGAAACAAACGAGACGCAAAAGTAGAAATTGGGCCGGTCCACATTGATGCAGGAAGCGTAGTGCTGGGAGATAAGGAAATAGCTGGAGGAATGAATAATTACTTGGTGCCATTCTTCACAATGGGAAACATGAGTACTATTTCAATAATTAAGAAGGATCAGGGGGCAGAGTTTACTATGGTAGCCATTACAAAAGAGAAAGTGCGAGAAAAACTTAAAAAGGTGAAAAAATCGATGAATCTCCCGGTCCTGTTGGGCTACATCATCGAGTTCTGAGGTAGGTGGCTGAGGAAATAGCGGAAGCGCTGACTTTGATTTTTCAGAAGTCACTGGAGTCAGGGAAAGTCCCAGAAGATTGGAAAATCGCTGTTGCAACCGCCTTAATCAAGGAAGAATCAGGACAAAAAATCGAAAATTATAGGCGATTAGTTGAACCTCGGTCGTTGGTAAATCTCTAGAATCCATCATTAAGGAAGATCTTTCTAAATTCTAGAAAGTGCAGGGTCGGTTTGACTAAGTCCACATGATTTAGTAAGGGTAGGAAGTGCCTAACAAACCGTTAGAATTCGTTGACGACGTAATAAGTAGGTTAGACAAGCGGAAACCCAGTGATTATTATCTATCTAGACTTCCAAAGACAGTTGATAAGATGCCACACAGAACGCGGCTGAGTAAAGTGAGGGGCCATGGTGTTCGAAGTGAGCTGCTGGCATGGATTATGGATTGGCTGCCTGACTGAAGGCAGAGATTTGGGAAAAAAAATCCTTTTCGGAATGGCAGCTCATGACAAGTGAGGCCCCACAGGATTCAGCGTTGGGGCCTCAGCTGTTCACATTATACATTAATGATCTGGATGACGGGCCTGGCGGCATTCTGGCGATGTTCGCCGATGATACAAAGTTAGGTAAAGAGACAGGCAGGACTGAGGAGGTGGGGAGGTTGCAGAAACATTTAGACAGTTTAGCAGAGTGGACCAAGGAAATGGCTGATGAAAGTCAGCGTGAACCACTGCGAGGTCTTGCACTTTGGAAAAAAACATCCAGGCATTGACTATTTTTCAAATGGTGAAAAATTTCATAAAACCAAAGTACAAAGGGATCTGAGATTCCTCGTCGAGGATTCTGTAAAGGTTGATTTACAGGTTGAGACCGTGATTGAGAAAGAAAATGTAATGTTTTCATTTATCTCAAGAGGGTTGGAATATTCAAGCAGCGACATTCTCCTGAGACTTTCTAATTCTCTAATTAGGCCCCATTTGGAATAGCTGAAAAGTGTGTTGCTGGAGAAGCGCATCAGGCCAGGCAGCATCAAAGGAGCAGGAGAATTGACGTTTCAGGAATGAGGAGGGTGTGCCAGGCAGGCTAAAATAAAAGTTTGGGAGGAGGGACTTGGGGGAGGGGCATTGGGAATGCAATAGTTGGAAGGAGGTTCAGGTGAGGGTGATAGGCCGGAGAGGGGGTGGGGGAGATGTCGGGAAGGAGATTGCAGGTCAAGAGGGCGGTGCTGAGTACGAGGGTTGGGACTGAGATAAGGTGGGGGACGTGAAATGAGGAAGCTGGGTAAATCTGCATTCATCCCTTGTGGTTGGAGGTTTACTAGGCAGAAGTTGAAGCACTCTTCTTCCAGGCGTCGTGTTGCCATGGTCTCGCAATAGAGAGGCCAAAGACCTGGACGTCCTTGGCGGAGTGGGAGTTAAAGTGTTCAGCCACGGGGCGGTTGCATTGGTTGGGTCGGGTGTCCTAGAGGTGTTCTCTGAAACGTTCTGCAACTAGGTGGCCTGTCTCCACAATGTAGAGAAGGCCACATCGGTTGCAGCGGATGCAATAAATGATGTGTGTGGAGGTGCAGGTGAATTTGTGACGGATATGGAAGGATCACTTGGGCCCTTGGAGGGAAGTGAGGGGGGAGGTCTGGGCGCAAGATTTGCATTTGTTGCGGTTACAAGGGAAGGTGCCGGGTGTGGTGGTTGTGTTGGTGGGGGGTGAGGACCGGACGAGGGAGTCGCGGCGGGAGTAGTCATTCCAGAACGCTGATAGGGGAGAGGAGGGATTGGTGAAACGTAAAGCAAGTACTGTCAGAATGAAATCGGAGGAATAAATGGAATTTGTCACCAGAACAGAGGATAGTGAATTCCATGTTGCAAATGCTGACTTGATAGAGTCAGTGATACAATGAATCTCGATTCGCAGGTCGACCTTGAGTCACACGGCTAGAAACAAAACGGAGAGAAAAATGCACAACTTCCCTGATGCATTTCTCAGTGGTTTGCCGTGTCAATGCACGGATTCAGAGTGTTTGCAGAAACAAGATCAGCAGGAACGAGTGGAAAGTAAATCAAAAGAACAGTAATGCAGTCATCCTTGGTTTATGGAAATAATATTTGGAAATTGAGACTTACCAGGGACACCAATTATAGCCAGAATAGGACAATAAAAATACATATTAATGCAAAATGCATGATAGATCCTCAATGGTAATGAAATCCAATCATAATCTAAACAAAGACGACAAACTTAACAAGATAAACTCCAGGACATTATTGAAACATTCCAGTCGATTGATCTCTGATACAGAAGTATTTTTTGGAACAATGCAGTCTATTGCTCTCAGATTCTGATCTACCGTTGGATCATTCTCGTCCAATATTCCCAGATTTTGGTCCATTATTGAAAAATTTCATCCTATTTTTTGTCAGAATCTGATCTCTCTGTATCTGCTGATCTCTGTTTGTGTTTTTAATGATGCTCCCGCTCATACTATGGAATGACGCATTAAACGGAGCCCATTTATCATTAAAAAGATGGAAGCCCTACACTGGAAGAATGAGACTCCGTGGACAATGACATTAAGCAGAGTCACTGATCAAACAGTTTTTTTTAATCCCTTCCTACATCATTTTTCACTCCATAATTCAAGGTAACATTTTTGTGGTCTGGATCGAATGGATGAGGATTGTTGAAAGAAAGATCAGAGGTCCACCAATCTTTTAAATCTGTCTTCTTTGATGTGCAAATAGTGCCACTACATTCCAGGGTTGTACGTGTCCCGCATTGTTTATAAAAGGAGACAGGGGTGCAATAACAGAGCAGGTGCATATATTACTGGTGGATAAATTTACAGGGACTACAAACCAGGAAATCAATACTTAATGGACGCTGATGTTTTGTAATGCTGCTCGTAGTTTCAAGTGCCTTGAACTGAAATCATTTCATCAACTTCAGACATCATTCAGAGTACAGAGACGACTGCTTCCAAACGGAGGAATCAGTTCTATCTGCACGTGACTGTTACAGAGGCATAGGAGAAGCTCATTCAGACTACAGTACCCGAATCCCAGCTTAAAGAAGTGGAAAGCTGGAATAATGGCATAGTTTGAAAAGAAAAAAACATGTAAAACATAACGAAGTTTTATGCAGCTGCAGATGTTAATGGGAGGACAGTTGGAGTACATTGTGTTGATGATTTTTTGGTAACTCAAAAGGGAGAGACAATCATCAGATACAGTTCACAGGCTGCTCATACCGCACGGATTGCTGTGTCATATCATGTCTCATTCACGTTTGAGAGGGACAGGAGAAACTCAATCAGCCTCTCAAGTCTGTTGCAGTGGGACAGGAGGAGGCCATTGAACCTCTTGAGCCTGGTACAGAGGGACAGTAGCTGACCATTCAGCCTCTAGGGCCTGATACACAGGGACAGGAGGAGGCCATCAGACACCTGGGTCAATTGCAGTGGGACAGGGGAGTCCATGCAGCCTCTCGAGCGGTTACCCAGGGATTGGTGAAGGACATTGAACTTTTCACGTCTGTCATCCAAAAACACAACTAGTCAGCTTGCTTGCTTACTGATAGAGAGAAAAAAAGAACTGTGATCCATCATTCAGATTTTGATGCTGTTTCACAAAATCAGGAGCAAGTCCATAGAAGCTGTTAGGAATGTGAAGAGGCCATTTCGTCCCTCAGCAGCACGAGAGCACACAGCTATTGAAACTTGTTTACTCGGGATAATGAAGACGAAATATATTTTCAAGCATTTGATACACAGGAACAGGAGGCAGTCATTCAACTGCTCGATACTGATATACAGGGAAATCTGGAAGCTAGTGAGCCACCAGGATCCTGTTACCCAGCAAGAAGAAAAGGCCACTCACTCCCCACCCGTACGGTCATGTGGGAGAGAAGGGGAATTGAGTATGACTAAGAGAAGCCTAAGAATTAGTTGACATTTCCATCATTTCTGCCAGCCCAACACCAGAAATATGTTTTCCATACCCACCCCTACCTGTGTTCTGCAGACACCATTGCGTCCGTAAGTACCATTTTAGTTGGATACATCCATTCAACTCCTGGCAGATTTCCTTTCCCATCAAGAGATGCAAAACCTGCACCCCCATCTCACCCTCACCTGCATTCAAGGTCCTAAATGATCGTTCCACATCCAACAGAGATTGTCCTGCACCTGCAGCACGTCCTCTACTCAGTCCGTTGTTTTTGGTTTGGATGCCTCTACATTGGGGAGACGACAATTCACATTGAAGAAATGGTTTCAGAGAACATTTCTGGGACACCGGCAGTAAAAAACCCCACCTTCCTATGGCCGAACAATTCAACTTGCTGTCCAACTCCGCCAAGGATGGAAAAGTTCTAGTCCTCCTCCAATGCCAAACCCTAACCACCTGACGCCTGGTCAAAGGGCATCTCATCTTCCGTCTTGGGAACATGCAATCACATGGTATCAATGCCGATCTCACCAGTTTTCTTATCTCACTTCGCTCTAACTTATCCCAGATCCAAAAGTCCAATTAGCACTGCCGTCTTGATAGTCCTACCAGTCAATCTACATTCCCACCTGACGGGCCCAACCTCTGCTTCGTCCGATCACCAGCCCTTCCCACCTTCATCTACCTATTGCATTCCCAGCTAACCTCCACAAGCCATATACCCTACCGTTTGCCTCTCAGCCCTTTTGGGGCCCCCACATACCTGATCAAGTGATTATGCTCGAAACATCCACTCTCCTGCTCCTCGAATGCTGCCTGACCAACTGTGCTTTTCCAACACCACTCATTTTGAATCCGATGGAAAGAGTTAAACAATGACATGTTTTCAGGGGATTAACAGAAATTCAACGTTTGGTAGAAGATTTGCAGCTCGGGTGCTCGTTGTTATGGTTCTGTTCGCCGAGCTGGGAATTTGTCTTGCAAACGTTTCGTCCCCTGTCTAGGTGACATCCTCAGTGCTTGGGAGCCTCCTGTGAAGCGATTCTGTGCTGTTTCCTCCGGCATTTATAGTGGCCTGTCTCTGCCGCTTCCTGTTGTCAGTTCGAGCTGTCCACAGTAGTAGCCGGTATATTCGGTCCAGGTCGATGTGTTTGTTGATAGAGTCTGTGGATGAGTGCCATAATGTCATACAGCTTTACAGCGCAGTACAGGGCCTTCAGCCCTCGATGTTGCGCCGACGAGTGGAACCAATTTGAAGACCATCTAAACTACACTAATCTATTCTCGTCCCTTTCCATATCCAATGATCATTTACAAGCCCTGAAGTTGTCGAGTAGACTAGTGTTGCAGGCAATGTGCTGAAAAGCCCCAATACCCACTCAGTAAAGAAACGAACTCTAACATCTGTCCAATGCGCGCGCGCGCACACACACACACACACACACACATATCCAGAGGGACCATGACTATCAAAATATCAGATTCTCCAAAGGAGATATCGAGGTCCCCATAGAAACGTTACATCAAAGAGCTGTTTCAAACCTGATCACGTCTTTTGTTTACACGTATTAAGAACAATCTCAGCTTACCCGAAATGCCACCAATAACAGTCCTGGGCATTGAGCGCAGGCAGCATCTTAAAATGAATGACTTCCCACCCTCTCTCCCTCTACCGACAATTTCCCTGGAGTTCTAAAAAGGGAAGAACCCAGGGGAGAACACGAAACCCTCCTTCCCCAGATATTCTCTTGAACATTGTCCTGCACAGGGCAGAGGTGGAATATATTAAATGTGGGCAGTGGGGGGTGGTAGACAGGTTTGGGGGCGTGTGGTGGTAATTGTTGGGGGCGAGCGAGGGCAGATGGTGGGTTGTGTTGGACGGGTTTGGGGGGCAGGTGGTGGGCCGTGTTGGATGGGCGATGGGCACTGTCTTAGGGGCACTTTGGGGGTGTTCATGGGGCGGTGTTGGTGGTGGGCAGTGGGTCGTGTTGTACGGGTTTGTGGGGCGGGTGTTGTGTGGTGCTGGGGTGGATGGAGGGTATTTTTAGGTGTCATTGGGGCTGACCAGGTGCGGTGTTAGGGGCGGGCATGCAAAGGTGTTGGACAGGAGTGGAGAACGGGCTGAGGGTCGAATGGGGGTCGATATTGCGCGCAGGGTCGAGGTCCTTGACCGGTTTGGCGGGTGGGCAATGGGCGGTGTTGAACGGGTTTGCTGGACCGGTAGTGGGCGGTGCTAGAGGCGGTCAGGAGATCGGGTTGGATGGGGTTGGGGGACGGGCAGGGGGCGGTATTGTGGTAGTCTTGTGGATGATGTTGGTGGCGGGCATGTGGCGGTGTTGGAGGAGCTTCAGAGCGGGCGGGGTTGGAGTTGGACGGGATTTGGGGGTGGGCTGGAGCGACGTTTTTGGTTTGGTCAGGGGCGGGGTGTGGGTTTTGCATGCGGTTTGCTGTTGCCTAGTCTCCTGAATGGAGAACAGACTTTACAACCTCATCACCTCAGGAGATGTCCCACCCACAGCTTCCAACCTCATAGTCTGGGAACCACGCAGTGCCCGGTTCTACCTCCTTCCCAAGATCCACAAGCCTGACCACCCTGGCCGACCCATTGTCTCAGCATGCTCCTGCCCCACCGAAGTCATCTCTACCTACCACGACACTGTCCTATCCAGGAACTCCCCACATTCGTTTGAGAAACCACCCACGCCATCCACCTCCTCCAAGACTTGCGTTTCCCTGGCCTCCCACGCCTCATCTTCACCATGGATATCCAATCCCTCTACACCTTCATCCGCCATGACAAGGGCCTCCAATCCCTCCGTTGTTTCCTCTCCAGACGCCCCCAACAGTACCCTTCCACTGACACTCTCATTCGTTTGGCCGAACTGGTCCTCACCCTTAACAATTTCTGCTTTGAATCCTCCCACTTCCTCCAGACCAAAGGGGTAGCCATGGGCACACGTATGGGCCCCAGCTATGCCTGTCTCTTTGTTGGCTACGTACAGCAGTTGATCTTCCGTAATTACACCGGCCCCACTCCCCACCTCTTCATCTGCTACATTGATGACTGCATTGGCGCCACCTCGTGCTCCCGCGAGGAGATTGAGCAATTCATGAACTTCACCAACACATTCCACCCTCACCTTAAATTTACCTGGACCATCTCTGACACCTCCCTCCCCTTCCTGGACCTCTCCATCTCCATTAATGACGACCGACATGACACTGACATTTTTTACAAACCCACCGACTCCCACAGCTACCTGGATTACACCTCTTCCCACTCTACCTCTTGCAAAAATGCCATCCCGTATTCTCAATTCCTACACCTCTTCCGGATCTGCTCCCAGGAGGACCAGTTCCACCACAGAACACACCAAATGGCCTCCTTCTTTAGAGACCGCAATTTCCCTTCCCACGTGGTTAAAGATGCCCTCCAACGCATCTCGTCTACATCCCTCAGACCCCACCCCTCCAACCGTAACAAGGACAGAAAGCCCCTGGTGCTCACCTTCCACCCGACTAACCTTCGAATAAACCAAATCATCGGCCGACATTTCCGCCACCTCCAAACAGACCCCACCACCAGGGATATATTTCCCTCCCCACCCCTTACCGCTTTCCACAAAGACCGTTCCCTGCGCGACTACCTGGTCAGGTCCACGCCCCCAAACAACCCACCCTCCAATCCTGGCACTTTCCCCTGCCACGCAGGAACAGTACAACCTGCGCCCACACCTCCTCCCACACCTCTAACCAAGACCCTAAAGGAGCCTTCCACATCGATTAAAGTTTTACTTGCACATTCACTAATATCATTTATTGTATCCGTTGGTCCCGATGCGGTCTCCTCTACATTGGGGAGACTGGGCGCCTCCTAGCAGAGCACTTTAGGGAACATCTCCGGAACACGCAAACCAAACAACCACACCGCCCCGTGGCTCAACATTTCAACTCCCCCTCCCACTCTGCCGAGGACATGGAGGTCCTGGGCCTCCTTCACCACCGCTCCCTCACCACCAGACGCCTGGAGGAAGAATGCCTCATCTTCCACCTCGGAACACTTCAACCCCAGGATCAATGTGGACTTCAACAGTTTTCTCATTTACCCTTCCCCCACCTCACCCTAGTTTCAAACTTCCAGCTCAGTAACTGTCCCCATGACTTGTCCGGAGTTGTCCTACCTGCCTATCTCCTTTTACACCTATCCACTCCACCCTCTCCTCCTTAACCTATCACCTTAATCACCTCCCCCACTCACCCATTGTTCTCTATGCTACTTTCTCCCCACCCCCACCCTCCTCTAGCTTATCTCTCCACGCTTTAGGCTCACTGCCTTTATTCCTGATGAAGGGCTTTTGCCCGAAACGTCGATTTCGAAGCTACTTGGATGCTGCCTCAACTGCTGTGCTCTTCCAGCACCACTAATCCAGAATCTGGTTTCCAGCATCTGCAGTCATTTTTTTTTACCGAACACACATTACAGACTACTCCGAGCCACCGGGGAGATGCATTGAATCAATAAGATCAGTAATAAATTATCCGAATATTAGAAGCATTCTCACTGTTGTTGTGTATACATGTATCTGTTTACGTGTGTGTGTGTGTATATAGATAGATAGATAGATAGATAGATAGATAGATAGATAGATAGATAGATAGATAGATAGATAGATAGATAGATAGATAGATAGATAGATAGATAGATAGATAGATAGATAGATAGAAAGATAGATAGATCGATAGGTACATAGATAGATAGATAGATAGATAGATAGATAGATAGATAGATAGATAGATAGATAGATAGATAGATAGATAGATAGATAGATAGATAGATTGATAGATAGATAGATTGATAGATAGATAGATAGATAGATAGATAGATAGATAGATAGATAGATAGATAGATAGATAGATAGATAGATAGACAGATAGAGAGATTGATAGATAGACAGACAGATAGATAGATAGATAGATAGATAGATAGATAGATAGATAGATAGATAGATAGATAGATAGATAGATAGATAGATAGATAGATAGATAGATAGATAGATAGATAGATAGATATAGATATCACACACCACAATTTCAAACTATGTCCCCTCGTGCTATCCATCGCCATCCGAGGAGATACACTTTAAATGTCCAATCTGTCCAAACCCCTGATTAACTTATATGTTTCAGTTGAGTCACATCTCAACCAACTTTACCCTAACGAAAGCAGCCTCAAGTCCTTCAGCCTTTCCTCATAACACCGTCCCTCCATTCAAGGTAATATCCCAGTAAATGTCCTCTGAACCCTTTCCAAACATTTCAAATTATTCCTCTAATGCAGTGACAAAAACTACACGCAATTCTCCAAATGTGGCCGCACCAGAGCTTGTACAGCTGCAGGATGATCTCATGGTTCCGAAACTCCATCCCACTATCATGAAATCTAACACACCTTCTTAACAACCGTCTCAACCTGCGTGGCAACTTTCAAGAATCTATGCACCTGGACACCGAGATCTCCCGACTCATCCATCCTACCAAGTAGCTTACGATTAGACCAATACTTTCTATTCCTGTTCCTCCTTCCAACGTGAGTCATCGAACGTTTTTCAGCATTAAACTCCATTTTCCAAGTCTCAGCACAGCTCTGCAGCTTATCTATGTGTCGCTGTAACTTACAACATTCTTCATCAACACCTACTCCTCTACCCAACTCAGTGTCATCCGCAAATTTACTAAACCGTCCTGCTGTGCCTTCATCAATATCATTTGTGAAAGGGCTAAACGACAGTGGACCCAAAACAGATCCCTACAGTTACCTCGTAGTGACTGAACTCCAATTTGAATATTGCCATAAAACACCACCCGATGTTTACTTTCAGAGAGTTAATTTCTGATCCAGACTAATAAATCATCCTCAATGACATACCTCCGCATTTTGGGCTATGGACTACCGCGGGGAACCTTATCAAACGTACTACATAAATTCATTTCCACCACATCAACCACTTTACCCTCATCGACCTCTTTGGCCACTTTCTCAAAGAACACAGCAAGGATTGTATGGCACGACATACCCTTCATAATACCGTGCTGACTGTACCTAACCAACGCATTATTTTTTTAGATGATTATAAATCCTGTTTCTCACAACGCTGTCCAAAACTTTACCCACAACTCACGTAAGGCTCACAGGTCTATACCTTCAACGGTTGACTCTACTCCCATTTCAGAACAAAGAAGGGGAGTAGAGACAAGAAGGATTTGCTCTCGTCCATTCTTCTGGTAATAGTCTTGGAGACAATGACGACATAAAGATCAAAGCCAAAGGCTCAGCAATCTGCTCCTTTGGATAAGTCCTGTCCGGAGGAGGGGGCTTATCTATTTTTACAATTTGCAAAATTGATAACGCCTCCTGCTTATGTACCTCAATCCCGCCTAGTTTAGTCTTCTGTATCTCAGTATTCTGCGTGACCGCATTGTCGTTTTCAAGTGTGAATACTGACGAGATACACCACAACAACCGCTTTACACTCATGCACATGTTAGCTCACCTTCTCAGTAAACTCAGTAAGGTTTGTGAGGCACGACCTACCCCGACAAAACCGTCTTGACTATTCACAATCAACGTGTTGCCAGGAACAGCCCCTTGCTTCTTTTACCTCCTTGTTCCTCATCGCAGTAACGTGCTTGAGCTAAAAATAAACACATTCAGCTTTAGCACTCATGGAGGATTCCTGAGGAGGATTCTTTGAATCTCCCCACTTTCTAAACCAAAGAGAGTTCAGCCAAATCTAACTGTTCCGGAAGTAATTCCATTGCTTGCAGCTTGTATTAGTAGATTAACTTCAGAAGCAGCATGACATTTGGGACAATCTCATTTTGTTTTTCTTCAGTTCAAGTAATATTTGAGCAGACATTATTTGAAGATGCTGGTGTTGGACTGATGTGTACAAATGTAAAAAAAAAATGCAACAGTGAGTAATTGTCCAACAGATCTATTTAGAAACACTAGATTTTGGAACGCTGCTGCTTCACCACTTGATGAAGGAGCAGTGCTCCGAAATCTAGTGATTCCAAATAAAACGTTTGGACTGTAACATGATATTTTGTACAAAGTAAAAAAATCACTCAAAACCAGGTTATCGTCCAACGGGTTTCATGGAAAGCACACTAGCTTGCCGAGCGCCGCTCCTTCACAATCACCTGATGAAGGAGCGGCGCTCCGAAAGCCAGTGTGCTTTCTACTGAAATTGTTGTACTATAGCTTGGTGTTGTATGATTTGTAACTTTGTACAACCCAGTCCAACACCGGCAGCTCCAAATCCTGACTATTGATGTTGTGTGACTTTTATATTTGGAGAGAGTTATTTCAAGTTAACACTAAAGAGAGTTTGTTTTTCAGTTTGTCAGTTAAGAGTGTGTTTGTGCGCACGTGCATGTGGGTGTGTTTAGAAAGGGAAACATCCATGTACAAATTTGCATATGCACATGGTTCGTCATGAGTCATTCATTATAGTTTACGTAACGTTGTTTGGTCACAAACTTGTTATTTTAGCAGATTTAAACAACTTGCCTGACCAAGTGTGAGACCTACATCATCAGCGATACGAATAACTGACTTACACCTAAAATGTCCTGTGTCCAGAGAAGTAATGGGACCAGAAAATGAAACAATACCTTGAAAATCCAGGGGACTATGGACCGATGAGCATGAAGTCAGTGGTGGCTTAGTTGGGGAAGGGGATTCTGAGTGATAGGATTCACATTGTCAGCAAGAATTGTGTAGAATGACTCAACATGGCTTTATGATCTGGAATTCATGTCTCATTAACTTAATTGAGTATTTTGAAGAAGATTGAAGAAGGCAACGCTGCAGACATTGCCTACATGGACTTCCCCAAGGCGTTCGACAAGTGGACAGATCAGTAACTTTAGGTCACATGGAATCCGGGGACACAAGTCGATTGGATTCAAAATTGCCCTGAAGATTAAAAAAACAGAATGATGGTGGAGCTTTGGTTCCAGACTGGAGCTCTTTGACCAGCGGTGTGGCACATGAATCACAGTGTCAGTGTCAGAGAGGTACACAGCATGAAGCAGATTCTTGCGTCCAACTCGTCCATGCTGACCAGATGTCATGACCTAATGTAATCCCATTTTCCAACACTTCGCCCATATCTCTCTAAACGTTTCATATTCATATCCACATCTAGAAAGCTTTTGAATGCTGCAATTGTGCTGGTCTCCACCACTTCCTCTGAAGGATTAGTCACACACGCACATTTTCCCTCAGCTCCCGTTTATATCTGTGTCCTCTCACGCTGAACTTATACCCTCTTGTTCAGAAATTCTCCACCGCATGGAAAACGACCATGTCACTTGTTTCTCTCCATACCCCACATAATGTTATACATCTATATAAAGTCATCCCTCAGCCTCCGACTCTCCATGAAAACTGCCCCAGCCGATT
Organism: Chiloscyllium punctatum; assembly: GCF_047496795.1. Lineage (NCBI taxonomy): Eukaryota > Metazoa > Chordata > Chondrichthyes > Orectolobiformes > Hemiscylliidae > Chiloscyllium > Chiloscyllium punctatum. Next base: position 31,470,651 of record NC_092773.1, read on the forward strand.
CCACCTCTCCCAATAGCTAAAATATTCCAACCCTGTCAATACCCTTTTGAATCTTTTCTGAACTATTTCAAGCTTCACAACATCCTTCTGATACGAAAGGGATCACGGTGAGCCTGACATCGCTGGTTGGAAAGTCGTTGGAGGGAATCCTGAGGGAGAGGTTTTGCATGTATTTGAAAATGCAAGGACTGATAAGTGAGAGTCAGTATGGCTGTGTGCGTGGAAAACCATGTCTAACGAACTTGATTGAGCTCTTTTCAAGAAGTAAAGAAGAATATTGTTGAGGGCAAGTGGTAGACATGACCTATGTGAACATCAGTAAGGCGTTCGACAGGACTGCTCATAGTACACTGGTTAGCAAAATTAGATCGCATGAAATACATTGACAACTAGGAGAGTTGCTTTTCAGAATGCAAGTCTTCGACCAGTTGTGCGCCACAAGGATCGGTGCAGGGTCCACTACCTTCGTCAGATATATAAGAGATTTGGATGTAAACATAGGAGGTATGCTTAGTAAGTTTGCAGATGACGCCACAATTGGAGGTGGAGTGGACAACAAAGAATGTTGCTTCACATTCCAATGAGATCAGTTCTGACTCCACTGAATTTCATCATTTGCAAAAGGATTGCATATCACTATCTTAGGCAGTAAGTTTGCAGATGTCATCAAAAGATTGATTCGTGAATAATGACGAGGAATATCTCCAGGTACATCGCGACCTTATCAGATGGGCCAATGGGTAAAGGAGTGGCAGTTGGAGTTAACCAAAGATGCATATGTCGTTTTGCATTTTGGTGAGGAAAAGCAGGACTGGGCTTAGATAATTAATGGTAACGTCCTGGTGAGTGTTTCCGAAGAAAGAGACATGGTGCATAGTTGCTTGAAAGTGGAGTCGCAGGGAGAAAGGGTGGTCAAGACCAGGTTTAGCAACTTTGACATAATTCGTCAGAATATTGAGTCTCGGAGTTAGGGTGGCGAGTTGCTCCTGTAGAAGATTTTCGTGAGGTCACTTTTTTAACACTTTAGTATGATCTGAAAAGAAAGGATGTTGTTAAAATTAACTGGTTACAGAAATGATTTGAAAAAAATGTTCCAGGAGTGGAGGATTTGAGCTACAGGGAGAGGCTGAATCAATTGTGGTTTTTTTTTCTGCTTGAGGGTCTGAGGCTGATGAGACATAATGGACTATTATGAAATTATGAGAGGCATAGATAGCATGAATTCTCAAGGTTTTTTTTAACCCGGGACTGGGGAGTACAAAACAAGAGAGTTTACGATAAGGATGAGTGGGAAGAGGTTTAGAGGGTATCATGGGACTACTTTATTTCACGCCGTGTGTGGTGTGTGCACGGAATGTGCTATCAGAAGAGGTAATGAAGGTTATTACAACTATCGTTTAATATACATTGGCATAATACAAAAATTTGAAGCGTTTATACGGATATGAGCCGAATGCATGTAAATAGGAGAAGATCAGATGTGGATATCTGGTCAGCGGGGGCAAGTGTGAGAAAAAGACTATTACCGTGCTGTTCCACTCTCTCCTTCTACAAGAGTGATGAGGAGAATTTCTAAAAGATCCTTTTTAATGTGGGTTATCTATGACAGATGTTTGTGCTAGCCTATCTGTTTGGGTTTATTCAAAGCTGAGTTAAATATTTGAAAGAGAAGTGAGTCATGGATCATGGGATATAGATAGGAAAGTCGGGCTGAGAGCAGAACCAGCTCAATAACGATCTGACTGCCCCGTGGACAATGCTCAAAGTGTCCCACTTCTGCTCCTCAGTCCTGTGTTCCTACATTCCATTCAGCTCACTAAACCAGTTGGACGGGAGCAGTTAGAGGCCACTGACACCTCTAACCAGGTGCATAGAAATATGGTAGACCATTCAACCCTTCAAGACTGTCACATATGGTTCGGGGACATTTCTAAAATGTAATTGGAAAATCCTCGCTGGTAGGAAAGAGGCTCCTTCACACTCATTCCTACTTCAGACACATCAATATCCTTTATATGAATTAGAAGATCCATTGGATCCTTGAGGCACAATGCTGGGCACAAACCTGCAGACCGAAAAAAACAGCCCTCAACAACCTCCGACCTCTCTTACCTTTGAGCCAATTACATTCTGCTGTCCCTGGAGTCCATGTCATCTAACCATGCTAACCAGTTTACCATGAAGAACCTTGTCGACTGCCTTACTGAAGTCCATGCAACCACCCTGCACTGCAGTGCATTCGTCAATCATCTTCATACTTTTTTTCAAACAAACTCAATTAATGAGACATGATTTCCATACACAAAGCCATTTTGACTGTCCCTAAATCATAATATCCCCAATTCAGACTGCATCGACTCCACCTCCTGCTTCCACGAGCAGATTGAACAGTTCATCAACTTCACCAACACATTCCACCTCGTCCTTAAATTCATCTGGGCCATCCCAGACACATCCCTCCCCTTGCTGTACCTTTCCATCTCCATCAACTGTGATTGACTCAACACCGACATCCTCCAAAACGCAACAATTTCCATAGCTACCTTGACTACACATCCTCCTACCCTATCTTCTGGAAAAATGCTCTCCCTTATTCCCGTTTCCTCGAGCTCCGCCGCATCTGCTCAGAAGAGCACCGAGTACACAGCTGAACACACCAGATGGCTTCCTTCTATAATGACCTCAATTTCCCCTCACACATTTTTGATTATGCCCTCTAGCGCATCTCATTCCGTTCCCCAACTTCCGTCCTTGAACCCCACACTTCCAACTCCAAGAAGGACAGGTTGTTGCAACCTAACCTTACAACCCACCTAACCAAGCTCCGTAAGCATTGCATCATACTCTGCCATTACCACCACCGACATAATTTCCCCACGACCAGAGATAAGTTTCCCTCCCCACCCAGATTCGTTTTCCACAAAGAAACTTCCCTCCGCGATTCCCTCGGCAGGTCCACGCCCCCACCAACCCACCATCCCCTCCTGGCACCTTTCCTTGCCACTTCAGAAACTGCAAAACCTGGGCTCACATCTCACACCCATCACCCCTGTACAAGGCCCTAAAAGAGCCTTACACATCAATCAAAAGTTCACCTGCACTTCTCGACATGAAATTACCAGTATTTGTTGCTCCCAATTTGACATCCACCGTATTGGGAAGAAAGGACATATACTCGTAGAATGCTTCAGAGAACATCTCCAGAACACCCGCACCAAAAAACCCCACCATCCTGTGGCAGAGAAATTCAACTCCTTTCCCACCCCGCCAAGGACATCAAGACACTTGGCGTCCTCCATCTCTACTCCCTAGCCACAAACCCGCTGGAGAAAGATCACCTTATCTTCCCTCTCGGGACCCTGAAACCCCATGTCATCAATGTGGATTTCACCAGTTTCCTCATTTACCCTTCCCCTACCTTATCCCAGATCCAACCTTCCAACTCTGCACCGCCCTCATGAACGATCCCACCTGTCCATGTTCCTTCCCAACCTATCTGCTCTAAACTCCCCTCTGAACTATTAGCATTACCCCTACTTCCAACAAGCTATCATACTCTCAGCCACCTTCCGTGAGTCCCACCCCTCCCATTTATTTCTCCACAAGGTGGGCACCTAGCCAAATTCGTGATGGAAGGTTTTTGCCAAAACCATTAATTGTCCTGCTCCTCAAATACTGTCGGATTTACAGCACCACACTCTCGACTCCCATCTCCAGCATCTTCTGTACTCACTATCGCCTATCCCTAAATCCGGCCTTTCCATTCCAAATTACGTTAAATCCTGTCCCTCAGAATCCCTTCCAAAAAGTGACATGCTACTGACATCAGACTTATCAGTCAATAGATTTCTGACTTTTCCTTACAACCTTTCTGAAACCATGGCATAATATGAATCATCTCTCAGTCATCCAGAATCAAACCTATGGCTGATCATGACACAACTATCTTTGCAACGGAAGCAACAATCACTTCCCCAGATTGCCACAGAGTTCTCAGGTGAACATAATCTTATCCCAGGGATATATCCATGATTATGTATTTGTTAGACTCCCAGCTATTCCTCTTCTGAAATGTGGACACTGTTCAAGACATCACGATTTATCTTCCAAAGTTGTCTTGCTTCCATATTCTTCTGCACAGTAATTATCTTCTGCAAGGTATTCATTTATTTTCTCATCCATCTCCTGTGTTTTCACAAATGAATGGCCTTGCTGATCCTTAAGGGGCAATGTTTTCTTCGAAGTTACTCTTTGGACCTTAATTTAATTAGAACGTAAAACATAGAATATTACAGCGCAGAACAGGCCCTTTGGCCCACGATGTTGTGCCGAAGTTTAATCCTAATGTAAAATGTTGTAACCTAACCTGCACACCCCTCAACTCACTGCTGTCCTTGTGCATGTCCAGCAGTCGCTTAAATGTCCCAAATGACTGCTTCCCCCACCACAGCCGGCAACGCATTCCATGCATTCACAACTCTCTGCGTAAAGAGCAGACATCTGACGTCTCCTTTATATCTTCCTCCTGATATCTTCAAACTATGCCTTCTCGTACCAGTCAATGCGACCCTGGGGAAAAGTCTCTGGCTATTGACTCTATCTTTTCCTCTCATTATTTTGTACACCTCGATCAGGTCTCCTCTCTCCTTCCTTCTCTGCAGAGAGAAAAGTCCGAGCTTATTCATCCTTTCTTCATAAGGCAAGCACTCCAGTCTAGGCAGTATTCTTGTAAACCTTCTTTGCACGCTCTCCACAGCCTCTGTATACTTCCGATAGTAGGGCGACCAGAAGTGGACATAATATTCCAACTGTAGTCTCACCAGGGACTTGTAGAGCTGCAGCAAAACCTCATGGCTCTTAAACTCGATCTCACTGTTAATGAAAGCCAAAACATCATATGCTTTCTTAACAATCCTATCCAATGGGTGGCAACTTTGAGGGATCTATGCACTTCCACATCCAGATCCCTCTGTTCCTCCACACTGCCAAGAATCATCTCTTTAATCCTATGTTCTGCATTCGAGGTCGACCTTTCCAAAATGAATCACGTCACATGTATCCAGGTTTAACTCCACCTGCCAATTCTCAGCCTAGCTCTGCATCCTGTCTATATCGTGCTGAAGGCTGCAGTAGCCCTCAATACTATCGACAGTACCTCCAACCTTTGCGTCATCTGCAAATTTACTGAACCACCCCTCAACCTCTTCATCCAAGCCATTTATAAAAACTACAAAGGAGCAAAGGGCCAAGAACAGAGCCCCGCGGGACGCCATCAACATTGTGCTTCAGGCAGAACACTTTCCATCTCCAACCACTCTCTGCCTTCAGTCAGCCAGCCAATTCGGAATCCAGATAGCCAAATCTCCCTGTATCGAATACTTCCTTACTTTATAAATGAGCCTACCATGGGGAACACTGTCAAATGCCTTGCTGAAGTCCATATACACCACATCCACTGCACGACCGTTGTCGAGCTGTCTCGACACCTACTCAAAAAACTCAATAAGATTTGTGAGGCATGACCTGCCTTTCACAAAGTCATGCTGACTGTCTTTCATTACGCTATGTTTTGCAAATAGTCATAAATCCTCTCCCTCATAATACTTTCTAAAACTTTGCTAACCACAGGTGTTAGACTGACTGGTCTGTAATTGACAGGGATTTTCTCTATTACACCTCTTGAAAAGAGGAACAACATTCGCCTCCTTCCAATCCACCAGAACGATTCCTGTGGAGAGTGAGGAGGCAAATATCCTCGCCAGCGGCTTAGCAATGTCCTTTCTCGCTTCTCGGAGCAGAGGATAAATCTGTTCTGGCCCTGCGGACATATCAAAGAACAAAGAAAATTCACAGCTCAGGAACAGGTTCTTCGGCCCTCCAAGCCTGAGCTGATCCAAACGTCCTGTCTAAACCCGTCGCCCAATTCCTAAGCATCTTTATCCCTCTATTCCCCACCTAGTCATGCATTTGTCCAGATGTATCTTAACTGAATCTGCCTTGGCTGCCTCTACCACCTCTGCTGGCAACGCATTCCAAACGCCCACGACCCGCTGTGTGAAGTACTTGCCGTGTGTATCCCCCTTAAATTTTCCACCTCTTACCTTGAAAGCGTGACCTCTAGTTACTGAATCCTTCAGCCTAGGAAAAAGTTTGTCCCTATCCACCGTCTCCATATCCTTCATGCTTTCATAAACCTCAATCAGGTCCACCCTGAATCTCCTTTTTGCTAATGAAAATAAACCTAAACTTCTCAACCTTTCTTCATAGCTAGCACCTTCCATACCAGACAACATCCACGTAAACCTTCTCTGCACCCTCTCCAAAGCGTCCACATCCTTTTGGTAATGTGGTGACCAGAACTGTACACAGTATTCTAAATGCGGCCGAACCATAATCTTGTTCAATGTTAACATGACTTGCCAGGGTCTTATACTCAATACCCCGTCCAATGAAGGCAAGCATACTATATGCCTTCTTGATCATGCTATCCACCTGTGCAGGGACCGACACTCCCAGATCTCTCTGCCCATCAACTTTTCCCAAGCTCTTCCATTCATTGTTAATGTTTTCCAAACTTTCTAGCAAATCAATTTCATCACCCTTGATCTCGTCAAGACTGTATCCCAGCTCCTCTAAGTTTTCATTTACAACAAGTTCCTTTTCCTTGGTGAAAACCGAAGCATAAAGCTCATTTAAGGCTTCCCCTAAATGCTCACTCTCCACGTACAAGTTCTCTACGCTATTCCTGATAGGCCCTAACTTCTCCCTGATCATTCTCTTATTCCTCACGTATGAGTAAAGTGCCTTTGGGTTCTCCTGAAACCTTCTTGCCAAGCCTTTTTCGCGCCCCCTCCTGACTCTCGTCAATCCGTTTCTGAGTTCCTTTCTAGCAAGCCTGTAATTCTCTAAAGCTGTGCTCGATCCTTGCTTCCTCCCACCCATACTGACTCAGTAGAGAAACCCTCTTCAACAACCTTCGTTTCTGTAGCAGTTATGCATTCTGTGATTAGAAATGCGAAAACCCCTCCTTTTTTACCACCCTTCTTGTTCTTTTTTAAGTTCTAAACCCTGGAATATCAAGCAGCCATGCCTGCCCCTGTGAAATCCACGTCTCCGTTATGGCCACAATATCATAGACCTAAGTATAGATCCATGTACTAAGTTCGTCACTCTTACTTCGGACACTCCTTGTTTTAAAGCAGACACACTTTAACCGATCCCTTTGTATCATCGCGTGAGAAACCTTCCTGAAAGATTAAATACATCCTGTCGTTGTCCTGTCTGCAACTGATTCCCTTTCAGACATGTGGCTCTGATTCCCACCTCCCTGCCAAACTAGTTAAAACCCTCCAGTATCACACAAGCAAATCTCCCACCCTGGTCATTTGTTTCCCTCCAGTTCAGGTGCAACCCATCCTTCATGTATAGGTCCTACCTTCCCCAGAAGGTATCCTAATGGTCTAGGTATCTGAATCCTTCCCTCCTGCACCAGCCTCACAGCCACGTGTTCAATTGCATTCGCTGACTGTTCGTCATCTCACTATCTCGTGGCACTGTTTGCAAACCGGTAGCAAACCTAGAATCTCTAGATTCTCCCTGAACCTGTCTGCGAAGATACCTCATGTCCCCATGTTGACCATCTGATTTCCCTCTTAATGGTATCCCACTGCCATCGTACTCCTTGATTGATTCAGTCGATTTTTGCCATCTGTAGCTATCATATGCTCCCTTCCGTTTTTTGACCAGATTCAGGAACAGAAACAGACTGTTGCTACACACTGTAATCTCATTAGTGAAGTCCTACCAGTTTCCTGTCACAACCTTCTCGCCAGCTGCTTTTCAAAGTGCGTGCGTAAAATGATCAAAATTGGCATTATTCAGATGAGAATATTAGCATCTGTATCAGTTCTCCATAAGTACTTTTGAACTATTAGTTCCTCCATAACAGGCTCAAGAAGCATCTGTCGCTATGTAACAGGCTCAAAGGACTTAATGATCTCCTGTTGTCAATCTGTGACAGCCAGGTGAGAAAGGAGAGATTTGTTTTCTCCTGTCAATGACCACCACTCTCAGTACTCTAAATGAAGTCCCAAGGTTAGGGAAGGATTTGACAACAGGACACTGAAAGCTGGAAGTAGATGACACAATGACAATGAACAATAAATATTGTTACCCAGCTTCATTGTCTCTAGAATATACCCCACCAAGCATCTTATGCAGCTGGTCTGCTATTTCCCCCCGTCTCCTGTTGTACACAGGGTGAGACATATAGAACCCTACGTTAATCAGGCAATACTTCCACATACAGGAAGGAATAAAAAATAAAAACATTAAAAGGTTTATGGTCCATCCTTCAGCAACACTCATCCATTTATCCACACTGAGTCAATGTTGCTTATTATTGTGATTTGAAAAGTGATGGCAGGAAGGTGTTAACTGAACTTGTTTGTTAAGTGACTATCACTAATGTTAGTCTGCATGGATTATAAATATCCCAGTGGAGGGTTTCCATGTTTAATGATAAATGAGCTCTGTTCAATGTCTTATCCCATTATATGAGCAGGAGCATCACTGAGAGCGCTAACAGAGATCAGCAACTCAAGAGAGATGGGGAGGAGAGATCAGGATCTGGGAGCATTTGACTGGAATTTTCCATCAATGGGCAGGAGTTTATCCAATTATATTTTGTTTCTTTCTGTATATAATGATTGGATATCATTACCACGGCAGATCGAATATGCACTTTTGATTATTCAATATTTTTATTACCCAATCCTGTCTATCATTGGTGTACCTGGTAAGTCCCACTGTTCATACATTAATTCTGTAACATGTGTGGGTTGTAACGCTGTTCTTTTCATTGATTCTCCACTCCTTGCCACAGTTCTTGTTCCTGCTGAGACTTAGAATCCAGACATTCTATTTGACTGTATCAGTGAACTTGTTAATTCACTCTTTCTGTCTTTCGTTTTGACAGTGTCGCTCGTGCATCTCCATATTGACCTGCTCAAATTCAGCAGTGAACCACGATTGATTGCATCACTGCCCTTGTTATCTAACTGTTGGGAGCATGGAAATCACTATTTTCTGTTCTGGTAACAAACTCTATTTTCTTCCTCTGACTCCACACTAACCCTGCCCAATATCTGAGGCTGAAAGAGACGAATCATAGCTGCAGTGATCACTTTATCAACGAACTGATTCCTGACATCATAACCTGGCCATTCCTAACTGCTGATAAATTCAGAATATACTTCACTAACTCATCCCATCTGCTAATTGAACCTTGAGCTTTGTACTGCAGTCTGAATGATACCAAAAATCTGCTGCTAAACACTCCAAGCGTTCAATGCGCAGAAGCAAATCTGATTTAAAAGTCAATGGTTCGTGTCCGAACTTACACCAAAATCACAAGCATCCACCATTCGTCCGCACACTGAACAATATTGTCATTGTGTCTGGCAGTGTATTTATTTTCATATTCTCAAGCATGTCATTAAATATGTCCATGTAACCTCCCTCCGTCTCTCTCTGTCCATTCTCCAAACCCCTGCCAGATGTTCATATTGAACTTGATTTCCTCCATGCCTTTTCTCTCTCAAGCAATGATTTTCACATCTAACACGTCCTGGAAACGTACACACGTGCACAGAATATCTCCCTCGCCTTGTGCTGATGCATGGAGATACAGAGAAATAAACTTGTGGCATCACGGTTTACTGTCTTTGTCTTCCCAAGCTCGGCAGTTACCGAGTGCAGGTGCAGCAGCAGGAATGTTTCTGTGAGGGAGGTTCAGAATTGGACGTAATAAACCACTTCAGCTGATCCAACTTTATTTTAAAAAATCATATTCTCAGTGTTATTATTGGACCCAACAAGGTCAACATACTCCAGTTAGTTGCAATCCAGTGTTTTCGTTCCTCCACGTTTTCACATTATTTTCTTCGATCATCAAGTGCCTGCTTCTATATTAAATGTGCTTCTCCCTCTGTATCTTTCCCAGTCCTTGGTTTTTGGCTCGCTAGTGTATCGAGTGCTGGTATTGTGAAGCTCAGAAACAATGAAATTGTGTGTCAGACTGTTGTTCGTTTCCTGGTGTGTCACAAGTGGTACTCCATGTTGGACAGGCTCTCAGAAGCTATGACTCACGTCTTTGAAACTTGTCTATGCCTGACCAGTGAACACCTCTGTGTGTCCCCCTCAGCTGTTCGTGCGGTAAGGAGCACGAGTAAGCTCCTCTCATGTTTTTGCAAAGTGACAGATATCTAACTTGTAGTTGAGGGAGTGCTGACTAACTCATGTTATTGAAAGGTTAGTGGATGTTCTGGGAATGGTTTGTGTTGTGAGCTGCCTCAGAGATTCAGGGAGACCTGAGGCTTCGGTAACCCAACTCTGGATGGAGCATGTGGACTGCAGGTACTGCATCTGGGTATGAAACATGAACAACAAATGAAGTACAGGCTGCAGAAAAGGGAATCGCTGAAACCACCAAGTGAGTGTGCGTGGTGGAAGAGGTCCTGCCGTGTCTGTCTGAGGCTGACCCTGAACAGACATTCACACACATACACATCACATGCAAACAGACGCACAAATATACACACTCTCACTCAATGTCCCCTTCCACACACGCACAGACACACACACACTCCCAACTCTCTCCCCTCCCACACACTCATACATTCTCTTCCCTTCCAACACAGACACTCACGTTCATGCACACGCTGTGCACATTCCCACACACTCTTCCCCAATATACATGCACAGACATACCAACCCACATGAGGGTGAACTTCCATTTTCAGATTTGTATTTATGGTTAGATTCTATTTGGTTCACGACCTATGCAATTTGTAGAAAATCAACAATGGGGCATTTTATAAACTCCGACGTTGGAATTAAAACAAATCTGACTCCCGCTTCAGGCACAGCCAGATTCCAAACACCACCTCACACCTGAAATCTTTGTCTGACCGGAGGTGTTACTTTCTTTTCATCGATAACAACTTAAGTTATTTTCAGGCAGAGACTTGAAATAAGTTGTAGAATTTACATATTAATTAACGAAAATATGAACATCCATTGTAACTGATTAAAAATTTAAGAGACATTTTGGGTGTCTTCAAATCGTTCGCTTGAGTTGTACGAACTTTTGATCATTTCCTTCGAAATTAGCAGCGCTCAGAAAGCTCCAGCTTTCAGAAAAACCGGGTGAGCTTTCAGCTGGTGACGTGTGAGTTTGACATTGCCCAGAAGAGTTCAACATCAGTCCATAATGTCATTATTTTCGTAGGTTTTCCAATCCTTTCGTCAAGTAAATATTTTTTCCTCACCCCAGCTGGTTCTCTCTTGCATGTCAATCTTCTGTGTGGCACGTTATGCAATGTTTCCGGAAGTACAGGTGTACAACAGCCATAGAACCGCCTTTATCCACTTTGTCTCGCACATTCTAAAAAAAACCTCAAGCAAATAATTCATAAAATCCTTCAACACAAAATAACGTTGACTGTGATGTATCGTGGTTTGACTTTGAAAATCTCTTGTTATCGATCCTAACAGATTGCCTTCAAATCCAATAGTTTCATCACTACTTTTCATTCTCTTCTGAAGCTAGTTATTCTTTGTTTTTCCCTTTTTATAACTTGTGCATTCCCGTTGAATTCCCGTAAAAGGCACAAGGCTGGAAAAGATCTGCTGTGATTACTACACAAGAGGCACGAATTACTGAATTGAATCATTCTGTTCCTGGTTTGCACATTCGATGGGCTTAATGTCCTTCTGGTACTCCTACCTTGTACTCACAATGGCTTCAATGTCGTGCTGCTTTTCTTGACCAAGCCGTCCAAGTTCTGAATACGCTCCGAGTGTTGCTGCAGAGAGGTTTTGACACTAATGCAATCTTGTGTGACGAGATGCAACAGTGGGTAGCTCAGTGGTTAGCACTTCTGCCTCACATCACCAGGAATCAGGGTTCAAATCCAACCTCCAGTGACTGCCTGTGTGGAATTAGAACGTTCTCTCCGTGTGTTCGCAGGTTTCAGCAGGGCAATTCAGTTTCGCTCACAGTCCCAAGATGTCCAGGTTAGGTGCATTGGCCATGGAAAACAGATGGTTGCCGAGTTAGAGTGAAGGAGATAAGGTGGGTTTGGGTGGATGGTCTTCAGAGAAGCGTTGTGGAGTTGATGGGTCAAATGGCCTGCATCCACCCAGTAGGGATTCTATGATGCTATGATTTGTTGCAGAAATCAGTTGAGGAAACAAGTTGTGAATTAATTTCAATCTCCTTTCCTCAATGAGGAGTTTAAATCTGTACACACTACTCAAGATGTGATCGAACGAAGATCCTATAGAGCAGCGGTATCACTTTATCTGCCGGCTGTCAGGTTCGTACCCTGGTTGGAGCGGTTTCAGCTGTCCACAGGAATCTACAGCAACATCTCTATCCACCAGCACTGCTGGTGGGGAGAACGAATGAAATTGTAACAAGAACACTTGAGTAGCACAAGTAAAATGTGGCGAGATGATATCACTGTTGAGGTATGCCTCGCCAAACATCTTTCTTGAATCAACTCTTAATCTCTTTAACGATATGTTGAGCACCGATCTCGAGATCACGCAGTATTGGTATCGGTGCTATGTGATCAGAAGAGCTAAATGAAAACCATGGAGTAAGGGAGCTTTTTACATAGTATTGAATTGTGCATGACGTCTGAATACAACCCAGACTTTTTTTGTTACATAATGAGTGTATGCCTGTATCATGCAAACCACGAAGGTAAGAGGAACATATTGGCTTCAGTGAACTGGAGAAGTACATGAACGTGATGTAACGGATGGCAGGCAATGTATGTTATTCATAGCAATACTGTGAAGTGTACAATATACATATATCCCTCCAAGATGCAAACCGCAAAAGGGAATGATGACACAACGATGATCAGAACAGCAAGTTTGAAAATGCATTAAATTAAGGAAAATGCCAGATATTCAGATTCAGTGAAATTCGGGCGTAACAATGGGCGATTAAGAGCCTGATAGCGAAATCGAAAAGAAAACAAGAATGCAAACTAAAAAGAAACATAAAAAGTGAATAAGTGAATATCTGCCAATAATCGAAAGAAAAATAAAAACAATGTCAAATTTGGAACTATGAATGTGTAGACAGGATAATTTATTGTAGAGAACTGAAAAATAACAGGGAAACTAATCAGTTACATTTTGTCTGTCTTCATGGAGGACGATTCAGAAAATCTCCGAGAAGTACTGTGACCATGGGACGTGTGTAACTGAAGACTAAAATCATTCATGAGAGGAACGAGGTAGTATTGTACAACACAGCTGCTTTGAGCATGGATAAGCCTGGTGGGCCAGATGGAGGGTGTCTCAGTGGCAAGCATTGCTTCTTCACACCACCTGGGACCTGGGTTCAATTCCAACCTCTGACGATTAACTATGTGGAGTTTGTACATTCTCATCGTATCAACTTAGGTTTCTTCTGGGCTCTCTGGTTTCCTCCCACAACGTAAAAATGTGCAGGTTGGGTGACGTCGCCATCCTGAATTGCCCATGATTTTCGAGCGAGTTCAGGTCAGGTGCAATAGACAAATAGAAGGGAGCAGAAAGGGTCTGGGTCGGTTAATCTTCGAAAGGTCGCGTGGACTTGTTGGGCTAAACGGCCTGCTTCCACACGGTAGGGATTCTGATTCTAAAACTTCACATCAGAAATTCATGGAGAGCAGCAAAAGACATATTGATTGCATTGAGGATCTGTGTATGATTCATAAATTAGGTTGGAAGAAAATAAACACTTCCCAACGTTTTTAGAATGGAAGACGAGGGAGATTGGAAGACAAGGGAGATTGGAAAACGACAGACCAGTTTCCTTGCAATTTACAGCTCGGAATCTGTTTGAAAGTATTGTAAAGAATTGCGTACTGGACACTTAGAAAATAACAGCGAACTTTAAGAGAAAGATTATGCATTTATGTCAGGGAAGACATAATTTGCAAACGTTTTTGCTTGAAGATATCGCTTGTTGACATAAAGAGTGGATACGTAATGGATGTGATATTGTTGGATATTCAGGAAGTCGTTTCAAGAGTACACACAAGCAATTAACAGAAAAATACAAAGAAAAGGGTATTGGGGCAAGAGCAGGAAAATGTTCGAAGGTAAATGTTTGGTTTCGACACTGGAAACATCCGTTTGCTCACCCTCCGGTATCATCACGGCATTTGTTTCTTTTTTCTGAGACACCAATGGCAGTGATTTGCTCCAACGAGACGGAATGACGGCCTGCACGAGTTACATAGTAATAATACAGGAACATTGTGTACAGTTTTGGTGGCCTAATCTAAGTATAATATACGGTTCACATATCCTGAATGGACATTCTACAGATTAATCTCTCAGATGGCAAGCTTGTCTGATGAGAAAACCTCGTCTGTGTTCTCTCATGTTTCAAAGAATGAGAGGCGATCACACTGAAACTGAGAAAATTCACACAGAGTGGACTGACTAACATAGTGGCATGAAGATGTGGGAGCAGGCAAGGTGAGTGCGAATCCCAAAATATTCTACAAATACATCAAACAGAAAAGAATAATCAGGAGCAATTCGGACCTTTTAGAAAGCAAGGGACAATCTATGTGAATAGCTGGAGAATATTAATCACTTGGATGTACCCCATTGGAAGTCAGCATCATCCGGAAAGATGTTAAGGAGATGGAGAAACTGGGAAAATGCAGTCCCCCTCAACTGATCGTGTATTCAGACGGATAGGGAAGCCTTGACTTGAAGCCCAGAATTGTGAAGAACCAGAATCGAAATCGCAGCTCCTGATTTACATGTTGTCTGCAACGGGATGCGAAAATAGACTCAGGAGAAAGTCAGTGTCTGAACAGGGAGAAGGCAGGAGAATGATATGTAAAACATGTCGGCCCTGATGAAATAGCTGAATCAACTCAATACGCTACATGCCGGATTTCTGCTCCTAAAACTCATGGTCTTAGGAACACTGGCAGAATAAAATTTTGAGCAAATATTTCATTGCATTCCGCAAAATTTTCTTCTTGATTAAAATAGCCTCATTGAGAAGTGAACAACCGGTGAATCAGAAAGAGGATCGAAACTTAAGTGGAAGCATACAACATGGTGCAATTACACCCCGGGGTACAGAGTAGTTTTGAAGAAGACGCATTTGATTTATTACAGGAATATAGAGACATATTTTATATTCTAGAAAGGTTGTGAGTGTTTGGGTTTCAGTGGCTCAGTGTACCAGTGGAAGCAGAGATGGTGAATATTTTTGAGAATCATCCAAAAAGATTCATGAATAACAGTAGGGTCAGTGGATATCAGCGGGTGGTTGGGAATGTGAAGCTCAGGATAGAGTCTGATCATCCAGAATCATACTGAATGGTAGACTAGGTGCGAAGGGCTGAATGACCATCTGATATACCTTAATGATATGTCCCTATGATTACAACAAACTGTATCTCCTCCATGTCATGAGGCATCTTACTGACCCTTGTGATGTTTGAAACAGGGTCAAGTAGGTGTTTCTGACTGGAACAGATTTGGTGGTCAGAAGGGCATCTGTCACGTGAATCTTTATATCTCTATCGCAATCTATACCCGAAATAGAAGGAGCGTTCCAAAACTTACCTTCTCGGGAAATTTCTATAATGGAGATTCTCTAGAACATTTTGCACCCGCCAATATCTGGAACATTCTATGCCCGACATTCCCTTGAACATTCAGCAACTAACGTTCCTTGGAACATTCTATACCCGATATTCCTCGGAACATTCTAAAACAACATTTCCCAGAACATTCTATACTCGACATTCCCCGTAATATTCCATAACGACATTGCCAAGAACATTCTATACCCGACATTCTCCGAAGAATTCTATAATTGACATTCCCCAGAACATTCTCTAACCAACATTTTTTTTGAATGGCCAGACAATTGAGAAGAAGATAAGATCCTGAAGAAAGAGATCCCATTCTGTGGAGAATGGGACACTGGTTCGAAGTCCCCTCAGGCAGTTAAAAGGGGTGAATACGTTTCCAATGTCATTACCTTTCTTCACGAAACAGGATCTACCGCAATTACGACGAAAAGGCAGAAATTTCTATGTTCGTTTGTCTTGAAGGCACGGGAAAGAATCGTTCAGAACAGCAACGTTTTCACTGTCCATAATAGGAACTGGAAAGAAGGACCTCTATCTGTTCTTGAGTAATCGAGTGTGTGGGAATGTTCCAGAAACCATTGCACTTTTCGGCGTGTGTCTGTTTGGAGAGGGAGGGATTCTTATGTTTCACATCACATTTTAGTCAGTAATTCAGAAAATCCTATTTGTTATTTCAGCTTCAATTATTTCAATAAATCACTGAATACAGTCATACATTTGAAAATCTCATTGGGTCCTCAATCAAACTGGTGACTTTGACTCCCGACTGATATACTACATGTATGTTTTCCTTCCTCACAGTTAACATAGTGACGATCTACGTCCTGCTTTATAAAGATTCTGGGTTATCTTCATCTGTCAGACGTTATCTGGGGGCCATGGCAATGGCGGATCTACTGGTCATTATCCTCGACCTGATATTGAGACACATTCCCATTGTTTTTAAGGAACAGTATGCTTTCCTGGTGTACATCCGCGTGTGTAATATCCACTCCGTTCTGCTTTATGCAGCCACTGACTGTTCTGTCTGGTTCACTGTCACTTTCACCTTTGATCGGTTTGTGGCCATTTGCTACCAGAAGCTGAAAAATAAATATTGCAGTGAGAAAAGGGCGGCTGTGGTTCTGGGAACAGTTACTGTACTGAGCTGTTTAAAGAACATTTTCTGGTATTTTATGCTCACACCTCAGTATTGGATGGGGAACATGCCCTGGTTCTGTGCTCTAACAAATGGCCTTTATGAGTCCCGTGTCTGGGTCACATTCGAGTTCCTCCACCACATTCTAACCCCGGCTCTCCCATTTCTACTGATTCTGCTGCTCAATGTTTTCACCGTCAGACATATTTTAGTGACCAGCAGAGCCCGCAGGAGACTCCGGGATCACACCAATGCAGACGCTCATTCTGACACAGAAATGAGAAATCGAAAAAAATCCATCATTTTACTGTTTGCGATCTCAGCTAATTTCATCCTGTTATGGTCAACGTTAATGGTGTATTCTATATGGAGACGAATGTGGTATATTGTGGATACTGGCGTGTTTCTACATGGCTTTGTACAGGAATTGGGCTTCATGCTGCAGCTTCTCAGTTGCTGCACAAACACCGCTATTTACGCTGTGACCCAGACGAATTTCAGACAGCAGTTGAAGAATGTGCTGAAGTATCCCTTTACCCAAATTTATCAAGCAATAAAATGTTCTCATTAATCAATCCATCCAGGTCTTCATCATTTCAGTTAAATGTTTCAGCAGAGAAGCAGCCTGTCGCTCTTCTAACACACTACAGGGACACATTTCAATGTTTGTCTCAACTCAGGGGCCCGTGAGAAAGGCACCGTCCACTGACTGTAACGATCACTTCAATGTGTAAAGAATAAAAATGTTCATTAAAAATTGCCCAGTAGCAGAATGAATTTTATTGTTGGTTCTCTTTGCGTTGAGAAGCTGAGTGGGAGAGAGACAAACTTGACCCTCAGTCCGGGTCCTCATGGAACGGGAGAGGACAGGACCTGAGCTCAGGAGTAGTGTTTAAGTCACTCTGGCCTTGCTCTCACCGATGGTGTTATGTCCCCTGCCCTATCTTGAATCACTCGCTGTCCCTCTTGCACTCTCACTACCACCCAATCTCATATTTACTTCATGCTTGTGTTCCCTTCTGTGGTAATGCATTCACAGGCTATTTCTAAGGGAAGAGATTGGGGATAGGTTCACAGGTCTTTTCTGGAAGGATAGTTTAAGAGACGGTCGGTAGGAGAACAGATGGGGGATTATTTCATTAATAGTTGCTCGGTGAACACAGTACCGATGGTTTCACTAGCCGTGAGAAGAAGATGAGAGTGTCGATGGGTTCATAGGTTGTTGCTAGTTTAGAAGAATGGTGATTGTTACTTAGAAAACAGAGTAGGGATTTGGACACAGACCGCTAACAGGAGAACAGAGTGGGGATGTGGTCACAGGCCATTACTAGGACAACTGAGTGCGGATGGATTCAAATGCCGTTGCCAAGACGGCGGATTGTGATGAAGTTCACAGACCGGTGCTCGGGGAAATGAGTGGGAATGGGTTCAGAGACCATTGACAGGGGAATAGACAGGAGATGTCTTTACTGGCTGTTGCGAGGGAGCAGGGCGCGGATGGCGCCAGAAGCCATTTCCTGGAAACAGAGGGTGGATGGGATCACATTCCGCTGCCAGGAGATCAGAGTGTGGATGGGGTTCACACACCATTGCTAGAAGAACAGACTGGGGCTTGGTTTACAGGCCATTGCTCCGTAAAGAAAATGAGGATGATTTCAGAGACAGTTGCTTGGTAACAAAGGGGGTACGAGGATGCAGGCAGCTGCCAGATGAACAGAGTGCAGATGGGTTCACAAGCAGTTGTTAGGGAACAAAGGGGGTATTGTGGTCACAGGTCGTTGATGAGAGGACGGAGTGGAGGTTGGTACACAGACCGTTGCTCGTGGAATAGTTTGGGAATAGGTTCAAGGCCATTGATACATGAAACAGTAGAGCTGGATTCACAGGCGGTTGCCAGGAGAAGGAGGTGTGAATGCATTGAAAGGCTGTTGTTCGGTGAAGAGAGTGGAAATGCATACACAGACATTTGTGAGAAGAAGAACTCGAAGATGGGCTCACAGTCTGTTGGTCGGGGAACAGATTGGTAACGGTTCATAGGCCATTGCTCGGGGAACAGAGTAGGGATATGTTCACATGCCGTGCTAGGATAACAGGAGGGGAATTGATTGAAGGTTGTTGTGAGGGAAATAGACTAATGTGGGAACATGGACTTTTACGAGGGGAAGAGAGAGAGAGAGGATGGGTTCGCAGGCCATCGTTAGAAGAACAGAATTGTGATGGGTTCACCGGCCGTGGCCCGGGAAGCAGTGGAAATGTATTCACATGCCGTTGCTGTGTAAACGCAGTCAGATAGGTCAAAGGTCCATTGCTGATTAAACAGATTAAGGCTCACGGGCTGTTGCGAAGGGAATAGATGAGGGATGGGTCCACAGGCCGTTGCTAGTGGAGAGGATTTGGGTCATGTTCATGGACCGATGCTAGGAGAAAAGGGTAGCAGTCGATTCCCAAGCTGTTGCTCGTGAAACAGAGTGAGGATGGCATTATTTGCCATTCCAAGCGAAACAGAGCAGGATTGGGATGAAAGGTTGTTGTTCGGATATTAGAGTGGGGATGGGTTCACAAGTCGATGCGAAGGGAACAGTGTGCAGATGGCGTCTTTGGAAATTGTTTGGAGAAAAGCGTGTATCTCTGTTCAGAGACTGTTGTTAGGAAAACAGAGTGTAGATGTGGTCAGAGATAATTTCTAGTGGGACAGAGTGGAAATGAGTTCCCAGACCATTGCTAGCAGAACACAGTTGGGATTGCTCAGACTGTTGCTTGGAGAGCAGAGCGGGGAAGGGTTTGCAGGCAGTTGCCAGGGGAACACAGTGGGAATCCTTTCACAAGCATTTGCGAGGAAAAGAGAGCATGGATTTGCTCACTGATCGTTTCTTGGGGAGCAGAGTATGGATGGGTTAACAGGCCGTTGCTCGGACAATAGAGTTGATTTGGGTACATAGATCGCTGCTAAGGGAAAAGAGCCAGGATGGGGTCAAGGGCCATTGCCAAAAATAAGAGGATGCGGATGTGTTCCCAGGACATTGCTATGAGCCTGGTTGAAAAGCAGTTCCTCGGACAATAGATTAGGAAAAGGTTCACAGGTCATTGCTCGGAGAACAGAGTTGCGATCGATTCACAAGCCAGTGCAACAGACACCGAGTTGAGACAGGCCTGTGAACCCATCACTATTCTTCACCTCTCTCTCCACCACGTGAACCCATCTTCACTTCTGTTTCTCAAGGAATTGCTCGAAGAGCAGTCTAGGGATATATTAATCGGACATTGCCAGTAAGAAAAACACTGTGGTGGTGTGTTCAAAGGCAATCGCTGTGAGACGAGAATGTCAATGTGTTCACCAGCTGTTGCCAAGAGAATGGAGTGGATATGTTCACAAACTGTTGCTCGGAATACACAGTGGGGATGGTTCACCAGTCGGTGCGAGAAGAACAGAGCAGGAATAGGGTCACAGCCAGTTGCAATTTGAACATAGAACATAGAACATAGAACAATACAGCACAGAACAGGCCCTTCGGCCCACGATGTTGTGCCGAACATTTGTCTGAGTTTAAGCACCCAATCATGTACCAATCTAATTGCCGCTTAAAGGTCACCAATGATTCTGACTCTGCCACTCACACACGCAGCGCATTCTATGCCGCACCACTCTCTGGATCAAGAACCCACCCTCTCCAAAGCTTCCAATTCTTTCCTAAAGTGAGGCGAACAGAACTGCACACAGTACTCCAAATGTGGCCTAACCAAGGTCCTGTACAGCTGCAACATCACTTCGCGAATCTTGAATTCAATCCCTCTGCTAGTGAAAGCGAATACACCATAGGCCTTCTTACAAGCTCTATCCACTTGAGTGACTTATCCAAGATCCCTCTGCTCCTGCACCTTACTATGAACCCTACCATTAACCCTATATTCTGCATTCTTATTTGTACTTCCAAAATTGTCCTTGACAGGGTTGAACTCCAACTGCCACTTCTCAGCCCACCTCTGCATCATATCTAAGACTCTTTGCAGCCGACAACAGCCCTCCTGACTATTCACAACTCCACCAACCTTCGTATCATCTGCAAAGTGACTTACTAACCATTGGACTCCCTCTTCCAAGTCATTAATAAAAATTACAAACAGCAGTGGACCCAGAACTAATCCCTGCGGAACTCCACTTACAACTGGGCTCCAGGCTGAATATTTACCATCTACCACCAAATTCTGACTTCGACCAGTTAGCCAGTTTTCTATCCAATTGGCCAAATCTCCCTCTATCCCATGCCTCCTGACTTTCCACATGAGCCTACCATGGGAAACCTTATCAAATGCCTTACTAAAATCCATGTACACTACATTCACTAATCTACCCTCATCCACATGCTTGGTCACCTCCTCAAAGAATTCAATAAGACTTGTAAGGCAAGACCTACCCCTCACAAATCCATGCTGGCTGTTCCTAATCAAGCGGTGTCTTTCCAGCTCCTCATAAATCCTATCCCTCAGTACACTTTTCATTACTTTGCCTACCACCGAATAAGACTAACTGGCCTGTAATTCCCGGGGTTATCCCCATTCCCTTTTTTTGAACAGGGGCACAACATTCGCCACTCTCCAGTCCTCTGGTACCACCCCCATTGACAGTGAAGACGAAAAGGTCATTGCCAACGGCTCTGAAATTTCCTCTCTTGCTTCCCACATAATCCTAGGATATATCCTGTCAGGCTCGTGGGACTTGTTTTTCCTCAGGTTTTTTCAAAATGCCCAACACATCTTCCTTCCTAACACATATCTCTTCTAGCTTACCAGTCCGTTTCACACTCTCCTCTTCAACAATACGGTCCCTCTCATTTGTAAATACTGAAGAGAAGTACTCATTCAAGAACTCTCCTGTCTCTTCCGACTCAATACACAGTCTCCCACTACTGTCCTTGATCGGACTTCCCGTCGTTCTGGTCATTCTCATGTTTCACACATACGCATAAAATGCCTTGGGGTTATCCTTGATCGTACCCACCAAATAATTTCCATGCCCTCTCTTAGCTCTCCTAATCACTTTCTTCAGCTCCCTTCTGGCTGTCATGTATCCTCCAACGGTCTATCTGAACCTTGTTTCATCAACCTTATGTAAGCCCCCTTCTTCCTCTTTCAAGTCATTCAAACTCCCTCGTCAACCAAGGTTCCCTCACACGACCATCTCTTTCCTGCCTGACAGTTACATACATATCAACGACACATCGTATATGTTTCTTGAAAATGTTCAACATTTCAATGACATCCTTCCCTGACAGCCTGTGCTCCCAACTTATGCTCCTCAGATTCTGTCTTACAGCATCGTATTTACCCTTCCCCCAATTGTAAAACCTACCCTGTTGCACGCACCTATCTCTCTCCATAACCAAGGTGAAAGCCACAGAATTGTGGTCACAATCACCAAAATGTTCACCCACTAACAAGCCCATCACTTGTCCCGGTTCGTTACCAAGTGCCAAATCCATTATGGCCTCCACTCTGGTCGGACAATCTACATACTGAGTTAGAAAAGCTTCCTGGACACACTGCACAAATCCTGCCCCATCCAATCTACTTGATCTAAAGAGCTTCCAATCAATATTTGGGAAGTTGAAATCGCCCATGACGACTACCCTGTGGCTTCTGCACCTTTCCAAAATCTGTTTCCCAATCTGTTTCTTCACATCTCTGCTGCTATTGCAGGGCCTATAGTAAACACCCAACAAGGTGACTGCTCCTTTCCTATTTCTGACTTCAGCCCATACTAACTCCAAAGGCAGATCCCCCTCGAACTGCCTTTCTGCAGCCGTTATACCATTTCGAATTAGCAAAGCCATCCCCCCTCCTTTTTTACCACCCTCCCTAATCTTACTGAAACATCTGTAACCAGGAACCTCCAACAACCATTCCTGTCCCTCTATCCACGTTTCTGTGTTGGCCACAACATTGTAGCCCCAGGTACCGATCCATGCCTCAAGTTCACCCACATTATTTCTGATACTCCATGCGTTGAACAGTGTTGGAATTTTGTCACAGGCCATTGCAAGGGGAAACAATGGGGATGGGGTAACATTCCGTGCTATGAAAAGCAAAGCAAACATCGGAACACAGGCCGGTGCTAGAATAGTATGGATGGAATGGATGCACAGACCATTGGTGGTGGAAGACAGCGGGGATGTGGTCACATCAGGAAGACAAGGAAACACAGAGGGGACTGGGTTGCAGGTAGTTTCTCAGAGAAAACAGCAGAAATTGGTTCAGAGTCATTGTTAAGCAGATGGTTCCACTAGCGTTGGGAGCGATGGCTTCACAGTCCATTGCAGGAGAAATGTGTGGAGACAGATTCATAGGCAGTTGCCAGGAGAGCAGAGTGGGAATGCGCTGACAGTACTTTGCTGGGAGAACAGACTAGGATTGAGATCACATGGCGTTGGTAATGGAACAGAGTAGTGATGGGGTCACAAATTGTGGATGAGAGTACAGGCCATTGCTCGAGGAACACAAATGAGGATGGACTCACATGCTGGTGAGAGAGATAAAGAATAGGGATGGGTTCATAGGCCAAAGTAAGCGGAGCAGGGTAATGATATGTTGACAAGCTGTTGCTTTGGCAACAGAGTGGGGATGAGATCACAGAAGGTTGTGAGGAAAATGCAGAGGAAACGGGTCTTAGGCATTTCTGGGGAAGCAGAGGGCGGGTCTGTATCACAGCGCGATACCATAGAAACAGTGAGTAGGTTGGTACAGAGGCTGTATCTAGCCTGTTGCAATGGAAGCAGAGTGAAGATGGGTTTACAAGAAGTTGCGAAGACAACAGAGTGGGGACCAGCTAACACGTAGTTGATGGGGTAGGGCGTGGGAATAGTTTCATACGGCATTGCTAGAGAAATACAGTGTCAATGGATACACAGGCCTTTGCAGAGGAAACAGTGTGGGTATTGTTTCGCAAGCCGTTACCAGGAGAATAGATTGAGATTGGGTAACAAGCAGTTGCTGGGAGAACCTAGTGTGGATGGGTTCAAAGATGTTTCTAGGGGAACAGAATGGGTATGAGTTCAGAGTTGCTGGCAGAACAGGCTATGGTTGGGTTTACGGGCCTTTGCTAGGGGTACAGAGTGGGGCTGCAATCTCAGGCAGAACAATGGGGATTGTTTTACAGTTTGTTGCGAGGTGAACCGATTGGGGATCAGTTCACAGGGCGGAGCTAGGAGAATACTGTGATTATATGTTCACAGCCATTGCTGGGTGAAGAGAGATGATGGTTTCACAGAACGTTACCTGAAAAATTGAGTTGGCATCGGTTCACAGGCAATTGCTGCGGGAATGGATTGGAGGTGTGTTCCCAGTCCATTGCGTTGGTTACTTTGTGGTTACGGGTTCACAGGCCGTTCCAAAGACAACACAGTGGGATATCTTTCACAGATGGTGGCTGGGAAAACAGACTCATGTTGTGGTCAGAGGCCGTTGTTAGGGCACAGAGTGAGGATAGAGTCACAGTTCACATTTCCTGTAGAACAGTGGGAACTGGGTTGACAGTCGGTTGCTTTGGAAACAGAGTTTCAGACGCAGTTGCAAGGGGAATAGAGCAGGAATGCTTTCACAGTTCGTTGCTTGGGGAATATAGTGGGGATAGGTTCACAGTCATTGCAAAGCATGGAGAGTGTGGATGGGTTCACTGGTATTGATAAAGGCACAGATTAGGAATGGCTTCACAGGCCGTTGCTGGTTAAAAGTGTGGAGATTAGTTCAAAGGCAGTTAATAGCAGATCAGAGTGGAAATCGGTTCACAATCTGTTGCTGGGAGAAAAAATTGAGCCTGAGATCACAGGCTGTTGACATTGGTGCAGAGTCGTGTTGGCGTCACAGGACGCTATTTATGCAGTCACAGGAAGTTTCCAGTAGAAACACTGAAGATGGGTTTTCAGGCTTTTGTTGGGTAAAAGAGTGGGGGATGTTGTCACAGTCTGGTGCTAACGGAACAGAGGGAGAATGGTTTCACAGGAAGTTGCTAGCGGAACAGAGTGAGGATGGCCTCATAGGCGTCGCATGGAGAAGCGAGTGGGATTGGTTGACAGGCCGATGCAGGAAGAATGGAATGGGGATATGTTCGGAGGACGTGGCTGGGAGAATACTTTGGTGATGGGTTCACAGGCATTTGCTTGGAGAACAGAGTTGGGGTGGGGTGTCAGTCTGTTGCCAGGCAACGGAGTGGAGGGTGGGGACACAAGCGTTGCTCGGGAACAGAATGGCATATTTCAGAGGAGGTTTTCTGTGAGAACAGTCTAAGATTGTAGTTACATGTTGTTGCTAGGGATACAGACTGTGGCTGGGGTCACAGGCCATTGTTGATACAATAGTGTGCAGATGTGTTGATCGGCTTTTACGAGAGAAAAAGAAAGAGTGGGGGATCGAACACAGTCTGTTGCTTTGGAAACAGAGCAGGAATGGTTTCACATATCGTTGCTCACGGAAAGGTGTGGGGAAGGGCTCACAGGTATTGTTAGCAGAACGGACTGGATAATGTTTCACAGGCTGTTGCTCAGTGAAATGTGTGGGGATGTGTTCATTGGATGTGACTTGGAGAAGACTGTAATGGTGGGTTCCCAGGCATTTGCTGGTCGAAGACAGTAGGAATAGTTTCACGGAAAGTTGCCTGGAGAACAGAGTTGGAATTGGTTCACAGGCAATTGCTACAGTAAAGGTTTGGAGATGGGTTCACAGACCATTGTTCGTCGCAATGTGGTCAGGGTGTCGCAGGCCATTGCTATGAGAACAGAGTGGGAATTGGTTCACAGACGGTGGATGGGAGAACAGACTAAGATTGGAGACGCAAGCTGTTGGTAAAAGTATGGATTGGGAATGAGGTCACGGCCGTTGCCAGTGGAATAGTGTGAGCCTGGTGCGATATCATGTTGCTCAGAGAATAGAGCAGCAATATATTCACAGGCAGTTGCTTGGAGAACAGAGTGTTGATTGGTTCACAGGAGGTAGCAGGGAGAACAGATTTGGGATAAGTTAACTGTCAGTTGCGAGGAAAACAGAGTGTGGTTGAATTCATAGGCCACTGTTCGCTGAACAACAAGAAGATTAGTTTACAGGTGACTGCTTGGAACACAGGCCGTTGTTAAGGGTACAGTTGAGGATAGATTCACAAGCTATTGCCAGCATAATAGTGTGAGGGCACTATTATGCTGGCAATAGATGGGATCACAGTTTGTTGCGTGGGAAACGCTTCGGGCATGGATTGACAAGATGTTGCGAGGGCAACAGTATGAGGGTTAGAGGTTGCAAGCTGTATTACATAGTGGCCATTGTTTCACAGGCAGTTGCAGGAGAAATGCGTGGAGATACCTTCATAATCAGTTGCTAGGAGTTCAGATTGGGAATGTGTTCACAGTCTGTTGTTGGGAGAGCAATCACAACTTGATATCACAGGCCATTGGAATTGTACAGAGTAGGATTGAGGTCACAGGCCGTTCTTAGTGGTACACAGCTGGGATATGGTCACAGGACGTTGCCGGTAGAACAGCGTTGGAATAGGTTCCCGGTATTTTGTTAGGGTAATAAATTGGGGCATGGTATTTGGGACTGTTGCTTAACGAACAGAATGGGAATGGTATCACAGTCATTTGCTCGGGTAACGGAGTGAATATGAGTTCACAAGCGTTGCTCGGAGTAGAGCTTGACGACCGTTTCACTTGCCGTTGCTAGGAGAACTGAATGGGGAAATGAGACTTGACTGGGAGAATAGTCTGTTCATGGGTTCACAGACGTTTGTCGGGAGAGGTAGGGAATGGAACCAAAGATCGTTGCTTGCAGGGCAGATTGTGGATGGGATTAAAGCACGTTGCTAGGAGAACAGTTGTGAGCATTGTTTCACAGTGAATCAGTAGGAGAATGGATGGGGAGGAGTTCTCAATGTAGTGCTAGGTGTACATTGTGGATCACAGACAGTTTGGAGGAGAGTAAAGTGGAAACGGCTTCACAGACATTTGCTGGGAGAACTTGTGGGGATGGGGCCACACACTGTTGCCAGGGCAATAGAGTGGATGACGGGCTCACGGGCTGTTGCTTAGGAAACAGAGCGAGATTGATTTCACAGGCAGTTCCCAGGAGGACCAATTAGGAATGTGCTCACAAGCGTTACTGTGGGAACGATTCAGAGGCAGTTGATGCAAGAAGAGGCTAATATTGTGGTTACAGACTTTTACTAGGAGAACAGAGTGGGGCTGGATTCACAGGCTGCTGCTGGTAGAATTGTGTCTGGATATGTCCACAGCCTGTTGCTGGGAAAAAATAGTGGATTGGGGAATCGGGCCACAAGCTGTTGTTTTGGGAATGGAGCAGGAAAGATTTCACAGTTAGCCGCTTGGCAAATTGTGGGATGTGTTCAAAGGCATTGCGAAGATAACAGAGTGGATATTGATTCACATGCTTTAACTGGGAGAAATGAGTGGGGATGTATTCACAGGGCGCATTTAGGAGAATACTGTAGTTATGGTTTCATAGGCAATTGCGGATGGAAGAGTAGAGACAGCTTAACAGAAAGTTGCTCGGAGAACGGAGTTGGAATTGGTTAATAGGCAATTGCTGCAGGAATGGACTGGAGTTGGGATCACAGAACATTGCTCGGGGCAGAGTGTGGCTCCGGTGTCACAGGCCTTTGCTTGGAGTGGGAATGGGACCACAGGCGGTTGCTGGGAGATCAGACTAAGTTTGGGGTCACAGGGTTTTGGTAGGGGCACAGTTTGTGGATGGGGTCACACGCTGTTGCCAAAAGAAAAATAAGTGGATTGTGTCATAGGCTGTTGCTTCGGAAACATGAGCAGGAATGGGTTCAATTTCAGTTGTTAGGGAAAAAGAGTGGTGACATGTTCAAAGACAGTTGCTGAGGGAGCAGAAACGAGACAGGCTAACAGTTAATAACCAGGGAATGAGAGTGTGATTGGATTCACAGTTTCAGGGGGAACAGAGGGGGGCATATGGTCACAGACGGTGGTTTGGGGGTACCAACGGGAATGGACCCGTAACCTGTAGCCTGGGCAACAGTGTTGGGGGAATGTGTTCATAGGCTGTTTCTTGGGTAACAGATCGGGCAAGGGTTTTGAAACTGTCGCAAGGGAACAGAGAAGGGGATGTGTTGACAGGCTGTTGCTGGGGAACACAGCAGGCATTGTTTCACAGGCAGTTTCTCGGGGAAAAGTGGGTATGGGTTTACAGGCATTGCTCGGGAAACAGATTAGGGATGGGTTCACAGGCCTTGACAGGGGAAGAGAGAGGGGATGGGTTCACAGACATTGCTCCAGGAACAGAATGGGGATGGTTCCACAGAATGTTGGTGCGGATAAAAGGGGGGTTGGGTTACATAGATAATAGAACACTACAACGCAGGATAGTTCCTTTGGCCCCGATGTTGAGCCGAACTGTGGAACCAATCTTAACGTCATCTCACCTACTCTATTCGATTTCATTCATATTAACGCATTAACCCTTTAAATGCCGTTAAAGTGTGCGAGTCTTTACTGTTGCATTCAGGGCGTTCCACACCCCAACTCCGCTCTGAGTAATGATATTAACTTTGGCATCTGCCCTATATCGACCCGCCCACAAGTTAAAGCTGTGTCCCCTCATGCTAGACTTCGCCATCCAAGGTAAAAGGTTTTCACTACCCACGCAATCTAACCGCTGATTATCTTACAGATCTCTGTTAAGTCACCTCTCAACCTTCTCTTTAACCAAAATAGCCTGATGTTCCTCAGCCTTTCCTTCCAAGACATTCCCTCCATAGCAGGCAGCAGCGTGGTAAATTTCTTCTGCACCCTTTCCAAAGCCTCTATGTGCTTTCTATAATGTGGTGACCAGAACTGCACGCAATGCAGAAAGTGCAGCCCAGCTCTGCAGCTTATCTCTTTCTCTCTGTAACCTGCGACATTCTCCAGCACTATCCACAAATTCACCGACCTTCGTATTAGCTGCAAGTTCCCAAACACATTATTCAACGCCCTCATCCAGTTCATTTATAGAGGTAGCAAGCAGAAGGAGATACAAAACAGACGCTTCCAGGACACCACGAGTAACTGAACTCCAGGATTAATACTACTCATCAATCAACGCCCTCTGTCTTCTCTCAGCTTGCCAAAGTCTAATCCAAACAGTTAAATTACCCGCAATCCCATGCCTCCGTATCTTGTGCAAGAGCCGACCGTGGGGTACTCTCCCAAACACACTTTTTGAATTCCATACACACCACATCAATTGCTTTTCCCTCATCCAGTTTTTTGGTCACCTTCTCAAAGAAATCAATAAGCTTTGTGAGGCACGACCAAACCTTCACAAAACCATGTTGACTATCCCTAATCAATTTATTCATATCTAGTTAACTATATTTCCTATCTCTTATAACCTTTAACCAAAACTGAATTAAGGCTCTTTGTCCTATTTTTTACGGGGTGGTCTCTACTCGCAATCTTGAACAAGGAGACAACTTTTACTATTCTCCAGTCTTCTGGCACAATTCATGTAGACAATGACGACATAAAGATCCCAAGCCAAAACTCTGCAATTCCCTCCCTGTCTTCCCAAAGCATCCGAGGACACATCTCATCCGATCTATGGGACTTATCTTTTCCACACTTTCCAGAATTGCTGGCGCCTTCCCCGCCCGGGTTAACAGGACATTGCTGGAAGAACCGAGTGGGATGGTTTCACAGATTGTTGCTCGGAAAGCAGAGTAGGCATTTGGATCACAGGCAGATGTTACGGGAACACAGTGAGAATTGCTTCATAGAGCACAGCTTGTGGAACAGTATCGAGACTGATCAACAGGCTTTTCTTATGAGAGCAAAGTGTAGATGGGTTAACAGACTATTGCTAGTGGACAAGAGTGGGAATGGGTTCGCGGGCCGTTGCTGTGGAAAAGGTGTGGGCATGGGTTTTCAGGTAATACCAGGAGAAGAAAGTTGATATATGTTAACAGGCCGATGCAAGGAAGAGAGGTTGAGTGAGGAGTCATCGGCCGATGCCCAGGGAACAGATGGGGAATGGGTTCATGGGCCGTTGCTACGGGAATGGATTGGAGATGGGTTAACAGGCCATTGTTAAGAATACAGTGTGGATATGTGGCCACAGGCTGCTGCTTGCACAGAAGTGTCAGGATGGGCACACGAGCTGTGCTCGTCAGAATAGAATATAGAATATAGAACATTACAGCGCAGTACAGGCCCTTCGGCCCTTAATGTTGCGCCGACCTGTCAAACCAGTCTGAAGCCCATCAAACCTACACTATTCCAAGTACGTCCATATGCTTGTCCAATGACGACTTAAATGTACTTAAAGTTGGCGAATCTACTACCATTGCAGGCAAAGCATTCCATACTTTTACTACTCTCTGAGGAAAGATACTACCTCTGACATCTGTCCTATATCTATCACCCTTCAATTTAAAGGTATGCCCCTTCGTGGTCGCCGTCACCATACTTGGAAAAAGGCTCTCCCTTTCCTCCCTACCTAACCCTCTGATTATCTTTTATGTCTCTATGAAGTCACCTCTCAAACGTCTTCTCTCTAACGAAAACAGCCTCTCAAGTCCCTCAGCCTTTTCTCATGAGACCTTCCCTCCATACCAGGAAACATGCTATTAAATTAAATCACGATTTATTAATGTGTACAGTTCTGGTCACCGCATTATAAGAAGGATGGGGAATCGGTGGAAAGGATGCACTTTTCAAGCTCACGATAATTTAATAGGATCAATTAAATCCATTTCACTCAAGGAATGCAAGCATCCTTTTCAAGAGTACCTTATAACTTACGGTATGATGGTCAATCCTCTCGAAATGCTCCTCAGTGCAAATCTGGATAGCAGTAACCTGGAGAGATCAGAGTCAGCATGGATTTATGAAGGCAAAGTCATGCTTGACCAATCTTCTGGAATTTTTTGAGGATATGTCTCTGAAGATGGACAAGGGAGATCCAGTGGATGTAGTATGCCTGGACTTCCACAAAGCCTTTGATAATGTCACACATAGGAGGTCAGTGAGCACAATTAGGGCACATGGTTTTCGGGGGGAAATGCTGACATGGATTGAAAATTGGTTGGCAGACAGGAAACAAAGAGTACTGATAAATCGCTCCCTTTGGAATGGCAGGTGGTGAGCAGTGGTGTGCTGCAAGGATCAGTGCTGGGACTGCAGCTTTTTGCAATGTACAATAATAATATAGATGAAGGTATTAAAAATAATATTAGCAAATTTGCGGATTACACAAAGCTGGGTGGCAGGGTCAAATATGAGGAGGATGTTAGGAGAATACCGGGTAACGTGGACAGGCTAGTTGAGTGGACGGATGCATAGCAGATGCAGTTTAATGTGGATAAATGTGTGATTATGCACTTTTGTGGCAAGAGCAGGGAGGGAGATTACTAACTAAATGGAGTCAAATTAGGTAAAGGGGCAGTAAAACAAGATCTAGATGTTCTTGTATATCAGTCAATGAAAGCAAGCATACAGGTACAGCAGGCAGTGAAGAAAGCTATTAACATACTAGCGTTCATAACAAGTGGAATTGAGTACAGAAGCAAATATTCGTTGTGCGGCTGTACAGGGCCCTGGTGAGACCGCACCTGGAATATTGCGCGCAGTTTTAGTCTCCGAATTTGAGGAAATGTATTCTGGCTATTGGGGGAGTGCAGCGTACGTCCATGAAGTCAATTCCTGGAAAGGCGGGACTACATTACACTGAAAGCTTGGAGCGACTGGGCTTGTATACGCTTGGGTTTGGAAGGCTGAGAGGGGATCTGATTGAGATGTGTAATCGTATTAAAGAATTGGACATTCTGGAGGCAGGAAGCATGTTTCCACTGATGGGTGTGTCCAGAACCATAGGACACAGTTTAAAAATAAGGGTAAGGCCACTTAGAACAGAGTTGACGAGAAACCTCTTCACACAGAGAGTGGTGGGTGTGTGGAATGATCTGCACCAGAAGGCTGTGGAGTCCAAGTCTC
Organism: Chiloscyllium punctatum; assembly: GCF_047496795.1. Lineage (NCBI taxonomy): Eukaryota > Metazoa > Chordata > Chondrichthyes > Orectolobiformes > Hemiscylliidae > Chiloscyllium > Chiloscyllium punctatum. The sequence goes on from NC_092773.1 coordinate 31,502,477, forward strand.
TGGATGCTTTCAAGAAAGAGTTGGATAGAGCTCTGACGGATAGTGGAATCAAGGGTTATGGGGATAAGGCACGAACAGGATACTGATTGAGGATGATCAGCCATGATCATAATGAATGGTGGTGCTGGCTCCAAAGGCTGAATGACCTACTCCTGCACCTAGTGTCATTGTCTATAGAATTGAAATTTCGCGCAACTGGTCGGGTTCCCTTCCCAGATCCAAGTCCAGCATAACGGCCACCTCTGACTGGAAGGCATACATCCTGTGCCAAGAAACGCTCCTGGATTGTCCTTCCAAGTTCTGCCCTCTTCATGGCACTAGAATGAAGAGAGGCCAAACCATTGCAGGGAAAGGTAAAATCACCCAGCACAACAACTGGAATATCCTTAATCCTGGCAAATGAAACATAATGACGTTGACCTGCTTTTTAAAGAAACAGTCAATGCTTAGGATCGAGAATGTGACTCCAACATACTTTTGCAGGTTGGGTTAACTCTGATCTAAAGCAATATAAATGGACAATTAAGTTGTGCCTCGGAACGAAGTCCTTCTGATATAATCACTTGACCACAGCAGATACAGGGAAAGCGATTAAGTTAAAATTATTTGACTCCCATTGCAAATGTGTTATGTTAAATAAAGAAAGCTATTGCATCAAGAGCAGACTGTCAGAGGTCCAAGTGATTCCATAAATTACTCAGGCACTAGCCAGGAAAGCTCCACAATTGATTTAATATCTGTGAATGCGACTTCCAAAAAAATCCTCAACTATTCTAAATATGATGAAATGTGGAAAGGTGCTCCATTCAGAATGCTCTCTATGAACACTATCAGTCCTTCTCACCTTTTTCTTTTCACACAAATAATCTTCATCATGGTTGGTTCATCTGTCAAAGTATATATGTAGAAATACATGCAACGCACTATAATTCCCTGAGAGAGTGACAAGCCAGTGCAGAGGTTTGGCGGTGACAGAATATAAAAGGATGAAGTTCTGTTTGAAGTTAACGATATGTTTGACACAAATTTAAAATTGTTACTTGGATGAAGACAAATATAATTTTGAGGAACAGGATACAATTGGAACTAGGTTTCGTGTTTTGGACATTAGTTAAAATCGCAATTATATTTAACTTACATCTTGGTTTACGTTTTGGGTGGATTTACATTTCAGAAAAAAAATGTAAATTTGGACTTCCAGCTATTATTAAGGGATGTTTCAGTGTTCGCTCACAGTTGGAATTACGCATTTCTTAATTAGTGTTTATCTAATTTGAGAAATTCCGTTTGAAGAATGGACGGTTTCGTTGGTTTTCGTGCTGCATTCGTTTGAAGGTGACCATTTTCCAAACGAGGGAGACGATAACTTGGCAGTAGAAATTTCTGCGTTAAGAAGGTGTGAAGATTGTTGGATTATTTGTTCGTTGTATATTTGAGACCGACTGTGGATGAAATGTATTAAAGTATTTTGAGAGAATAAAGAGTGAAAGAGCACTGGACACCAACATTCCATTTTCTGAGATGCGGGGGACAGAGGAGTCAGTGCCAGAGAATATAATGTTGCAACCAGAAGAAAGTGAGGACTGCAGATGCCGGAAATCAGAGTCGAAAAGTGTGGTGTTGGGAATGGACAGCTGGTCAGGCAGCATCCAATGAGCGGAACAGGAGAGAGTGAAGATCGCAGATGCTGGAGATCAGAGTCGAAAAGTGTGGTGCTGGAAATGCCTCATTACTGATGAAGAGCTTCTGCTGGAAAAGTCGATTCTTCTGCTCCTCGGATACAGCCTGACTGACTACTTTTTCAACACCACATATTTCGGCTATAGTGTTTTCAACTGCCTTATTCAAGGAATATTGCAAATGTAAGGTCAGAAATTACAGACTAAATATATAAACAACCTTCAGAAGCATTTCTAAATTTTATTTCAGAAAAGAATTGTTAATCACATGGAATCCAACAGCTTAAATAGAAAGAACGGATTTACAATTTATAATTCGTGCATAACCACTTTTTTGAAGGTTTTGCAAGTAATTATAGAAAGGCTTGATGGAGGTACAGTGTTGATTCCTTGGTCACCAGAAACAATGATTTTGCATAGCTCTTTGTCACACATTTAATTGGGAATGTGCAGTGTATTTGATGCTAATGGATTAAAATGTCTGGGGAAATAAATCGTTTGGAGCCTCACAGTTGCCCTGATTGTTTATACAGTCGAAGCTTTGATTCGATGGGATTCTCCATGGCACTGATTAGCTGCTCTCTAAATTTGGACTGAGTTGCCCCATACAAACGAGTGTTTGCACTGCAAACTAAATTGCGCAGCATGAATCTTACCCTTTGCAATACGAATCTGTACCTTTTTATGATTCCTTGTATTTGATCCTGGAATGCAATAATACAAGAAGTATATATGCATGCACCATCCACAAAAGAATGAAGCTGCTCGATGTGCTGGAGCGTAAAATCATAGACCTCCTCTTGCTCTCCATTTCTGTGTCGTTGTAATTAACTTTGATGCGCTGGCATCTCAGTCTCTTACGGATGTGGCTACTCACTAACGTGTGTGACAAGGTCAGAGTTTTCAGCAAAAAAAACGTATACGAGCAATTGACTTAAAACCGTTTAAAAGAAATTAAATAACACCCAAAATGAATCAATCTAATTGCTTAGCTTTACATAACAGAACCATGAAGGATTGATTCATATCTCGCAGGTTCCTGTAAAAAGTAGTGAGGTATGTTTTTTTGAATAGAGAGAACACCCGTTGTTGCCAGAGCCACAACTGTTGTTCTCTCAGTGCAGAATTTCTCCCTTTGACACTGCCAACAAATGGCTACAAATCGATCAAATGTAAACTTATCAGTGAACGAGAATGAATATTCCGTTGCTCTACAACGCAGTGTATGGTTAGTACTGCACATAGGAGTAATGAGAAAAAAAAGATGATACGCAAAAGTGATAAGTGATCCGCCACAGTGTGACCTCTGAGGTGACAAATACGTCATCTGCTACTGCTAGAGGTAGCACATAACGAGTGGAACAATCGAAAGTCCAAAGTTGTCATGGTACAGGATCAATATAGCCACTAAGTATACTGTAAGTGAAACAGCACAACAAGAACCATGTGGTAAACCGTTCAACATGATAATGGTTCACCACTGTTACTTGGCTTTGGTTGATCAGATCTTACACATTCCAAAATCTCTGATGTAGGAGAAGATTCAGAAAAAATCAGGAATTAACAAAATAAAATGGAACAATTTCAATTTTTTAATGTGGAAGTCGCAGTTGGTGAAAACTGGCTGCTCCGTCTCTGATGTCATGGTCTTCCAAGCAATGTTTTAAAATTGATCACCTGAGGATAGGTTGCTCAAAATTAGACATAGCTGGTGCACTGACATAGAGTCATAGAGTCATAGGGTCATCGACATGTACAGCACAGAAACAGACCCTTCGGTCCAACTCGTCAATGCCGACAAGATATCCCAAACCAATCTTTTTCCACCTACCTGGTCCAAACCCTCCCTCCAAACCCTTCCTATTTATATATCTTTCCAGATGCCTTTCAAATATTGCAATTCTACTAGATTCCACCACGACCTCTGGCAGCTCATTCCACACACCTACCACCCTCTGTGTGAAAACCTTGCCCCTTCGGTCTTTTTTATATCTTTCTCCTCTCACTCTAATCCTATGCCCTCTCGTCCTGGACTCCCCCATCCCAGGTGACAGACTTCGTCTACTTATCCTAACCATGCCCTTCAACATTTTATAAACCTCTTTCATGTCACCCCTCAGCCTCCGACGCTCTGGGAAAAAAAACAGCAGTAGATTATTCAACCTCTCCTTATGGCTCAAATACTCTAAACCTGGCGACATCCTTGTAAATCTTTTCTGAACCTTTCCAAGTTACACAACATCCTTCCAATAGGAAGGAGACCAGAGTTGCACGCAATATTCCAACAGTGGACTAACCAATGTCCTGTATAGCAGAAACATGACCTCCCAACTCCTGTACACAATACTCTGACCAATAAATGAAAGCATACAAAACGCCTTCTTCACTATCCTATCTACCTGCGAGTCCACTTTCAAGGGGCTACGTAGATGTACTCAAAGGTCTGTTTGTGCAGCAACACTCACTAGGACCTTACCATTAAATGTATAAATCCAGGTCAGAATTGCATTCCCAAAATGCAGCATCGACGAAATGAACAATTGCAGAGCAGCTCCAATTCATGAGTTATTAAGTCGCTCCTGTTCTGGGACATTCTTGATAGAATGAGGCAATGCTTAAGATGTGAGAGCATGTAGAATGGAAAGATCTACTTATACTATTTCATTGATCATTATAATGAGTTGATATAAGCGGTACAATAGTTGTAGTTTGTTTTTGCTTAACCCTGATTAATTACATCAAAAGAATGCGAGAGACGGCGTCTCTTGAGTATATTGTCCTTTACAATTCCCATAACAGTGAATTTTAAGAACAGAAGCACATTTTCACAATAAATGCAGGCAGTTGAATTGAAATTATGTTTAACTCAGAGCTTAAAATGGGACAATGTGTCTGCATATCTATTGAATTTTCAGAAGAAGCGTTTTGAAAAAAAAATTGAATTAACTTAATCAGTTACGTTTTACGATTGTCTGAAGAAAGATTTTTCCTGTTCCACCTTGAAAATTACATCCATGTGAATCGCAATAAGTAACATAATATTTCGATCGTACATGGCATTCCATCGGTACATTGCTGATTTGATTGTATCTCAAAACGACATTTCCAACTCCCATGAAAACTTTCACTCACCCAGCTAACTCTATATTTCCATTTTAAAAATTAAAAAATGAGCTGAAACCATATTTGCGGAAGGACAAATCCAAAGATTCACGTTCATCAATGGTAATAATTTCACTTATTTCACCCGAATTATCAAATATGTGTCATTCAGTTCAAGATGCTTTTCTGATTAGAAACGTCCTCAACACCTTTATTCTTTGAAACTCCCCTCAGGATAACATATGCTTAAAGTAAGATTCCTTAATGGCATAGACCTTTTGGTCAGGTCCTATCTTACTACAGCAAGTAGAAAATTAGCGTGCAAGACGTTACTGAAACAGACAACACCCCGCTCCCCCATCGCACGGTCCAATTTCAGGTGTTTCTTTGAAAAAACATATTGACCTGTCTTCAGTATGCCGAGTTGTTCCTTGAATAAGTTGAACAGTATGAGTACAGCATTCCCAATGCAGTTTCAGTAATGCCCTTTATAACTGTAAATTTACGTATAATTTCAATACATGATGCGTCATAACTAATTGGATACAACTTTGGAAATCAAGCTCTCCAAATGCCAAACATAATATGATTTATCGAAATTAAAGCATCCAAAAGGTTCCCTAAATTTCCTTACTTTCAGGATCAGGTTGTCACAAATTACCAACCAGCTTTCTCTTGTGACCGGGAATCATTTATTTTACGGGTGGGTGCTCTGGGCGGCAGAATGCCTGCAGCCCGACAGCTCCGCAGGGTCACATGTTCAATTAAACGAGACTGTCACTGGCGTGTATATGTTATTGCAGAGGCGTCCACTGGGTGTCTGGACCCCTTGCACATTAAAATTACATGCAGACTCGGTGGATTGGTTAAACTAAATTGTACCTCAATGTCCAGGGATGTGCAGATGCATTTAGCCATTGAGATGGGTGGGATACACTTTGTATGTTTATTCTTGACAGAAAGAGTAACTGTACAGTCGCGATCCGATGAATTGAACACTTGCTACACGTAGGACAATATATATAGTCGGCAATTAAGATAATGAATTGGCAACATAGCCTACAGGCTTAGTTAAAGAATAAGGAAAATAAAGGAAAATTGTGAATGATTGTTCCATCACTTGGGCTCTTCTTATTCGGTGGAGATAAGAATTCAGATTGGTCATTGTCCAGACCTTCAGCACGCCGGTATTGAGAGGAACTGTACTTGAGAATGCAGCAGGATGCCACAGCAAACTTTGAAGCAAACGTAAATTAAGAAGCAACAGTATTGCGATGCAATATTACGATCCAAATTCGCGGCCGCCTAGCTTCACATTGTAGTTGCTCGGGTAGTGTGTGACAGCATTTCAGACCAGGCTGATTCGAAAATATTCAAAAGAAATCGAATTCCCTACTGCACAGGCACTCCAAGCCTGTATCATTCTGCTATCTGCATCGAATTTACTTGTTTCCCATTAAAGTACATGATCAAAATTCTGCACAAGGAAATTTAGATTGTTGAGCACATAATCGAACTCAAGGATAACTCCTCAATCGATTCAGTGTATACATCGTATACGTGCCACGACACTTCTCTCTGACACCTTTTATGTTCGCCCAGACATGGAAACGCTTTCCTCTCTCTCAACATAACCCAGACCCGACCTTCTGGTCCAGAAAAGGGTACTAACTGTCATCATCCCATGGTGGAGCTGATCATCATATCTGCCCTCTGCTCCTGAACAGCTCCGCACAGGTGGAAATGGCATAACACTCTCACAGCTCAGCCTTCCTTCCAAAATTGAAGGTCAACACGATAACAAAACTAAACATTTGTTTAACTGTCATTAAATCATGAACAGGCTTCGTAATGCACCTGAAGAGGAGAAAAATACTTAAGAAAGCATGCATTTCACTCAGTATAAATAAACAGCAGAAATGTTCATCTCTGCAATTTTTACCAACTATGAAACACGCAGAGACACATGAATTGACTGAGATTGCCTAAAGTTTACTTTGGCAATAGAACTGTTTAATTCCCGTTACCAATCCACTTCCAATAACATGTTTCAATAACAGATGCTTCAAAAGAATGTGTGTTCTGTGTCAGGGGCATATACTGTTTAGTGATGTATTCAGTGCATTGCTGAAGACAATGAGTTCCCATTCCTGAATGCTATTCACATTGCTGAAAATGTGTTGCTGGAAAAGCGCAGCAGGTCAGGCAGGATTCCTGAAGAAGGGCTCATGCCCGAAACGTTGATTCTTCTGCTCCTTGGAAGGTGCCTGACATGCTGCGCTTTTCCATCAACACATTTTCAGCTTTGATCTCCAGCATCTGCAGTCCTCACTTTCTGCTATTCACATTGGCTAACGTGGAAGTTTTAGCGATATACAGTTAATATAACTTAACCAATACTAATCCTTTTCCAAACCTATTATCAGAGGGTTTCTAACACTGACGGCTGCTTCACATGTGCATGGCATTTCAGGGAAATTCGTCGCTTGATGATTCAGAAAATCTGTGAGCTGAAAACAAATGCACATGTTTTGAGGCACACAATTAAACACGATTAATAAACATGACGCATTTCTCCACAAAGCAATGCAATTTTTTTAGATATCTGACTAATGTTTAAGTATTAGAACAGGATGCAATCTTACCCATCGCAGAATTGTTGCGATAATGAACATCCCTCTGCGAATTAAAACTATAATTCCAATAAAAACTCGCCTTTCCCCATAATCTGCTGACAGCGTGAGTGAGTGAACGAAAACACCCCATTTCCATTGTTTACAGGAAAGATGTCTTATTTACCATCTGTAACAGTGAGCAATAAACAAAAACTACGAACCAATACGGGCCTCTTTATGTTAGATATTCAGTCTGACCCCAACTGCATTGAACAGCCGCTCTGATGACACAATTATTCACCTTTAAATCAACTTGATCTCTCAAAGTCCACGCAAACTCATATGCTCGCTTCCTTCTTGTCTTGTGAATCTTTTTCTTCCGTCTGTCCCTCCAAAACCGATGTCTTCTGCCTGAGTCGTCTTCTGACTTTCTGTTTATTGTTATAACTGGAATAGGAATTGTTGAAAGGGAGTGCCTTCAGCGGTAATTCTTTTGGAGAGGCCCATTCACATGACGTGCTCTCTTCCTCGATGAGAAAGACGGCAGCTGAGACGAGACCTTAAGGAAGTCTACAAAATTATGAGTGATATAGATTGAGTGGATTGTCAAAGGCTTTTTTTTCGCAGCGTTGAAGTTTACTTACGAGGGACACACATTCATTGTGGGAGGGGCAATGTTTCAGAGAAATGTTCGAATTGGAGCCTGGAACACACTGCCAGAAGAGATGGTGGAAGCAGGCATTTTGGCGATATTTAATACATCTGGAAGGTTACGTGAATATGGAGGGAATATGGATATGGAACAAATAACAGCAGGTTTTGTTTTAAGTTTACTTACAGAATGATGTTCAGCACTGGCTTCGAGGGCCGTATGAGCTGTACCTCTGCTGTGCTTGTAGTTGTGCTTTGTTCTTTGTGCCACTGGATCATATTTTAAAAGGACGTTCAGCCAGAGACAGACGATGGGAGAGTGATTTTGACCCACAATTCGTTGATTCGAACACATTGCAAACAGATTAGGATGCAGAGATACAAACATACCTTAGCTCACTAATGTAGAAACAAACATCACACGCATACGGAGATAGACACAGACAGAGATGCACACAGGCATATATAGACACACAGAAATCGAGACAATCGCAGTCAGGGACATGCTGATACATACACAGACACACAAACGCACATCGAGTGAAAGAGTCATACATCATGGAAGCAGGATAATCAGTTGAACTAGTCATTGCCGAATATAATCCCTCACTCAAACAGTTCCAGCTGCCTGCGCTTGGTCGCGCTCCCTCCAAACACTTTTTATTATTCACGCACCTGCCTCACCGTCTTTGAAACACAGGAAATTTAGACACATCCAGCACTGCCTCGGAAAGTTCAGACACTAAAGTGTGTGAACCATTTGCTACTCGTGTCTCTTTAAACCTTTCCCCTCTCACGATAAATATCCTCCGAGTATTAAAATTCCCCATCCTCGGTCAAAGACACAGATCGATACTCTTACTGAGTTTTCCACCCACGCAAAGGTCATCCCTCATCCACGACCCCACCCACCCCCCACGTTCCAATGAAATACGTTTGACTAACCATTTCATTTTAAGAAATCAACTCCTACGTTCATGGATACATCCTAGTAAATCTCATCTGAATCCTCTCCAACCTAATAGTATCCTTCCTATAAACGGTGAAGCACAACTGAATCCATGAGTTCAGAAGAAGCCTCATCAACATTCCTGTACAACCTCAATATGACATCCGAACTCCTCACCTCATAGGTCTGAGGCAGCATGCTGAATGCCTTTGTAGCAACCAAAATGAGCAAGCACCAAGGATTTATGACTGGACCACGAGGCATCTGTTCTCCAACAATACCACAGACTCTATTTTAGTTGTAAATTACTGCCCTTGTTTACTTTAGCAAAACGAAGTACCTTGCATTTCTCCTTGCTTTTAAATGCCCTTGAAGTTGTCGAGGCTACTGCTGTTGCAGGCAGTGTGTTTAACGTCCCGAATACACACCGAGCAAAGAAACTACCTCTGACATCTGTCCCGTATACACACACACACACACATATACACAGAGGGTCTTCGATTATTCAAATATTGGAATATTGGATTATCCGAAGGAAACTCAGGTCTTTCCCGAAAAAAATGGTACGTCAAAGAGCTGTTTCAACGCTGATCACGTCTTTTATTTACACTGATTCAAGACTATCTCCGCTCACTGAAATGCTGCTGAGAACAGTCCTGGACATCAAGCCCATGCACCGTCTTCAAATGACTGACTTGCCATCCTCTCTCCATTGCCCCACACTTTCCATGGATTTCTAGAAAGAGTGAACCCTGAACCCCAACCCTTGCCCAGACATTCTTTCAAACATTGTCCTGCACAGCACAGAGATGGAACTTGTCAAAACGTTGCTGTAAAAATGTGCGTGTGTGTGGCTGTCTGTGTGTGTGTGAGAGAGTGAGAGAGTGTGTGTGGGTGTATGAGTGTGTGCATGTGTGTGCGCGCAATTTGGAGACTTACACCCTAAAAAGCAGGAGCTGTCGCATTTGTGGTGCCCACTGTAGCTGCCCAGGACTGGGAGGGGGTGAAAGGGGCAGGGGCGCACCGTGGGCCGGGTGGCCGGTAGCGTGAGCGCGGACGGGAGTTGGATGGTGAGTGGCACGGGTGGGGGATGGTGCTGGACTGGTTTGGGGGGGGCGGGAGAGCGATGTTAGACTTATTTGGGGGGCGGCTGGCGAGTGGTGTTAGACTCGTTTGGGGGGATAGACGGTGGGCTGTGTTGGACGCGGTTGGGAGCGCATAGGGCTCAATGTTGGACGCATTTGGGTGCGGTGGTGGACTGTGTTGTTTGGCGGACAGTAAGCAGTATTGGACTGCTTTGGGAGCCGTGTGGTGAGTGTTGTTCGGCGGTGTTTTGGGGCGAGCGGGGGTAAGTACTGGACAGGTTTGGGTCGGCGAGAGCCTGGTGTTGGACGGTTTTTTGTGTCGGATGTGGGCTGTGTTGGGTGCAGGTGGAGGGTGGTGTTGGAATGTTTGGGGACCGACAGGGTGCAGTGTTGGGGGCGGGTGAGTCGCAGTGGAGGGCAGGGTTGGAGCGGGCTGAGGGTGATGTTGGACAGGTTTTACGGCGGATGGGGCGACGTTTTTCTCGAGCGGGTAGGGGTTTTGGACGGGTTTGGGGACGGGCAGTGGGCGATGTTGGCGGTGAGCAGATGGCAGTGTTGGATGATGTTTGGGGGTGGGCAGTGAGCGGTGTTGAATGTGGGCAGGGGGCGTTGTTGGATGCGTTTGTGGGACTGGCAGGGGGGATTTTGTGAGTGGGCTGGGGAGCGGATCGATGGCGGTGTTGGATGACTTTCGGTGCGGGCTGGGCAGTGTTGGACGGCGTTGTGGGCGGGCAGGAGCGGTGTTTTTGGGGTTGGCGGAGGGCATGGTTCGCGCGCGGTTTCTGTTGCCTTGTGTGCTGCACGGTGAGCAGACTTTACACAAATCTACGAGCCCCAGAGGAGAGGCATGGAATCGATTAACCGAATAACCAATTATCCAAATGAAGTAGTGCCCGCCCGTCTCGTTTAGACAGTCGAGGCTCCTCTGTGTTTATGTGTATGCGTGTCTGTATGTACATGCATAAATATCACACCACAATTTAAGGCTATGTCCCCTCGTGCTGGGCATCGCCATCTGAGGAGAAACATTCACAGTGTCCAATGTATCTAAACTTCTTATTGTCTTATATTTCTCAGTTCAATCACCTCTCAATCTCCTTCACCGAAACGAAAACAGCCTCAATTCCCTCAGCCTTTCATCATAAGACCTTTCCTCCATAGAAGGCAATATCTGAGTAAATCTCAGTTGAACCCTTTTCCAAAGCTTCCAAATCCTTCTTCTCATGCTGTGACCAGAACTGTACGTAATACTCCAAATGTGGCCACACCAGAGTTTTGTACAGGTGCAACATGATCTCATGGTTCCGAAACTCAATCCCCCTACCAATAAAATATGACACACCGTATGCCTTCTCAACCTGGGTGGCAAATTCAATGATCTATGTACCTCGACAATGACATCTCTCTGCTCATCCAATCTACCAAGTCTCTTACCAATAGATCAATACTGTCTATTTCGTTTACTTCTTCCAAAGTGAATCTCCGCACATTTTGCGCATTAAACTCCATTTGCCACTCGCAGCACAAGCTCTGCAGGTTATCTATGATTCGCTGTAACTTAAAATATCCTTCATCACTATCTACTCCTCTATCGACTTTTGTGTTATGCACAAATTTACTAAAACATTCTTCTGTGCCTTCATCCATGTCATTTGTAAACGTTACAAACAACATTTGACACAAAACAGATCATTGCAGTACCCCAGGAATAACTGAACTCCAATTTGAAGATTGCCATCATTACCAACCGATGTTTTATTTCAGTAAGTCAATTTCTGATCCAGACTGCTCAATCTTCCTCAATGCAATGCCTCCGTATTTTATGCTATGGACCACCACGGGGAACATTATCAAACGCCTTACTTAAATCCATTTCAACTACATGAACCGCTTTGCCCTCATTCTCCTGTTTGGCCACCTTCTCAAATAACTCAGCAAGGTTTGTGAGGCACGACCTACCCTTCAGAAAAGCGTGAGGAATGTCCCTAATCAACTTATTCCGTTTTTAGATGATTATAAATCCTATCTCTCACAACTCTTTCCAACATTTTACCCACAACCGAAGTAGGACTCACAGGTCTCTAACTTCCAGGATTGTCTGGAACAAGGAAGGGAGGAGAGACAAGGAGGATTTGCTAACCTCCTGTCTTCTGCCACTATTCACGTAGACAATGACGACATAAAGATCAAAACCAGAGCCTCACCAATCTACTCCTCAACTTCCTGGAGAATCCTTGAATAAGTCCCGCCCGGAGGAGTGGTCTTACATATTTTTACATTTTGCAGAATTGCTAACACCTCCTGCTTATGCCCCTCAATCCCATCGAGTCTCGTCGTCTGTATCTCAGTATTCTCCCCAACCACACTGTCTATTCCTAGTTTGAATACGGGCAATATACACCACATCAACCGAATTACACTCATGCACCTGTTCGCTCACCTTCTCAAAAGACTGATTTCGGTTCGTGAGGCAAGACCTACCCTTCACAAAACCGTGTTGACTGTCCCCAATCAACTTATTCCCAGTAATAGCCTATTGCTTCCTTTATCTCCGTGATCGGCATCGCAGTAATGTGCTTGAGCTAAAAAAAACACATTCAGCTTTACCACTCATGGAGGATTCCTGACGAGGATTCATTGGAATCTCCCCACTTTCAAAAGTAAAGGGTATTCAGCCAATCTCACTGTTCCGGAAGTGATCCCATTGACAGCAGCTTGTATGAGCATACTAACTGTCGAAGCAGAATGACATTTGGGAAAACTCTTTTTTAATTTTTTTTTCTTCAGTTTTAGTAATATTTGAATATACATTATTTGGAGGTGCAGATGTTGGAACGGGGTGGTACAAAGAAAAAAAGACACAACAGCAAGTTATTGCACAACAGAGTTATTTGGAAGCACGAGCTTTCGAAGCGCTGCTCCTTCACCACCTGACGAAGGTGCAGCGCTCGTAAAACTTGTGCTCCCAAATAAACCTGCTGGACTGTAACCTGATGTTGTGTGACTTTTATATTTGGCAGAGTTCGTTCAAGTTAACACAATGGAGGATTTGATTTTCAGTTTGTTATCAAATGTGTGTGTGTGCGCGCGTGCGTGCAAATGTGCGCGTGTATTATTATAGTTGTGTGTATTTGTGGGCATGTGTGTGTGCACATGCGCACGTGGGTGTGTTCTGCAGTATTTTTAGAAAGGGAAACATCAATGAGCATAGTTGCATATGGTTTGTCATTTCCTTACAGTTAACAAATCTTTGTTGAGTCATAAACTTGTTACTTTAGCAGTTTAAAACTTGCTTGACCATTTGTGGGACCTACATCATTAGCGATGCCAGTAGCCTGCTTGATCCTAAAACTTCCGGTGTCCAGAGAAGGAGTGGGACCAGAAAAAACAAATAGAAACTTGAAAATCCAGGGAACAATGGACAGATGAGCATGACGTCAGTCGTGACTTGGATGCTGGAGGGGAATCCGAGTGATAGGATTTACATATCAGCAAGGATTGCTTCGGATGACACAATATGCGTTTGTGCTCTCGAAATCATGTCTCATTAACTGAATTGTGTATTTTGAAGGGGTGACGAAGAAGATTAATTAAGGCATTACTGCAGACATTGTCTACATGGATTTGAGCAAGGCATACGAAAAGGATCCAAGTGGTAAACAGATCAGTAACTTTAGGTCACATGGGAGGCGGGGTAGCTAGTCAATTGGATTCAAAATTGCCCGGAAGGTCGGAGATAGAGAGTGATGGTTCAGCTTTGGTTACAAACTGGAGACCTGTGACCAGCGGTGTGCCACAAGCATCACAGAGTCATAATCATAGAGATGAACAGCACGGAAAAAGACCCTTGGGTACAACTTGTCCATGCTGATCAGATGTAATCACCTAATCTCGTTCCCTTTTCCAACTCTTCGCCCATATCCCTCTAATCATTTCATATTCATTTACATATCCAGATGCCTTTTGAAGGCTGTAATTGTGGCAGTCTCCACCACTTCCACTGAAAGCTCACTCCACACACGCACCAACCTCCGTACGAAAAGATTTTCCCTCAGCTCTTGGTTATAACTATATCCTCTCACACTGAACCTATGCCCTCTTGATCTGCAATTCCCCACCACTTGGAAAACGAACTTGCCTGTTGTTTCTATCCCTACCGCTCATCATATTATACATTTCTATAAGGTCAATCCTCAGCCTCCGACGAACCAGGGAAAAGGGCCCCAGACTATTCCACCTCTCCCTATTGCTAAAGTTTCCAAACCCTGTCAGAATCCTGATATTTTTTTTCTTAACCATTTCAAGTTTCACAAAATCCTTCTGATAGGAAGGGGACCAACTTCAGCCTGACATCGCTGGTGGGAATCTTTTGGAGGAAGTCCTAAGGGAGAGGACTCACATGTTATGAAAACGCAAGGACTGATTAGTGAGGTTCAGCATGTCTGTGTGCGTGGGAAATCATGTCCAACGAACTTGATTGAGTTTTTTTTCAAGATGTAACGAAGAGGATAGGTGAGTGCAGAGCCGTGATCTGTGTGGACTTGAGTAACGCGTTTGACATGGTTCCTCATAGCACACTAGTTAGCACTATTAGATTGCATGAAATACAGGGACACCTAACTATTTGGGCACATACCTGGCTCGAATATAGAAGATAGAGGTTGGTAGTGGAGAGTGGATTTTAAGACTGGAGGCCTGTGATGAGTTGTGTGCCAAAATGATCGTTGCTGTGTCCACTACCTTCGTCAGTTATGCAACTGAGTTGGATGTAAACACAGGAGGTACGTTTAGTAAGATGCAGGTGACACCAAAATTGGAGGTGGAGTGGACAACGAGATCAATGCTGCCTCAACTGTATTTCATTATTGACAAAACGATTGGATATGACGATCATAGGTGTGTCCAATAAGTTTGCAGATGACATCAAAACGATGGTTTAGTGAAAAATGTTGAGGAATATCTCCAAGTACATCTCGACTATTATCAGATGGACTAATGGGTCAAGGAGTAGCAGTTGGACGATAATTTACATAAATACTTCGTTTTGTATTTTAGTAAGGTAAAGCAGTACTGGGCTTATTTAATTAATGGTAAGGTCCTGTGGTGTGCTTCCGAGAGAAGAGACATGGTACTTAGTTTCTTGAAAGTGCAGTTGCAGGGAGAAAGGATGATCAGGACCACGTTTGGCACCTGTGACGTAATTCGCCAGAGCATTGATTCTCGGAGTTAGGGTGGCATGTTGCTCCTGTAGAAGACATTGGTGAGGTCACTTTTTTTTGCACTTTAGTTTGATGTGAAAAGGAAGGATGTTGTTAAAATTGATTGGTTGCCGAAATGATTGAAAAAAATGTTCCAGGAGTCGAGGATTTGACATACAGATAGTGGCTGAATCAGTTGAAGCATTTTTTTCCGGTCGAGAAATAATAGAGATTATAAAATCATGAGTGGCAAAGATAGTATGAATACTCAGGGTCTTTTACCCACAATAGGGGAGTACAAAACAAGAAAGCATACGTCGACGATGACTGGGGATAATTTTAGAAGGCATCGTGGGGCTACTTTTTTCACGCCATGTGTGGTGTGTGCTAGGAAAGTAAAATTAGAGGAGGTAGTGAAGGCGATTACAACTGTATTTTAAAATCCATTGGGATAATACAAAAACTAGAAGGACTTATACAGATATGAACCAAATGCTTGTAAATAGGAAAAGATCAGATGAGGATATCTGATCAGCGAGGACAAGTGGGAGAAAAAGTCTGTTACGGTGATGTTCCACTCTCTGCGTCTACAAGAGCAATGTGGAGAAATTTTGAAAGACACTTTTGAATGTGAATCTTCTTTCGCAGATGCTTGTGCTGTCCTTCTTGCATTTATTCAAAGTTGAGTTTTTTAAATATTTGACAGAGAAGTGTGTCACGGATCATAGGATATAGTTAGGACCGTGGGGCTGAGAGCACACACAGCTCAGCCACAATTTCGAGCCTGATGGATAAGGCTCAAAGTGTGTAAAGACCCACTTCGGCCTCTCAGAACTATGTTCCTACGTTCCATTCAGTCCCTTAAACCTGCTCGACATGAGCAGTTGGAGGCTACTTACTTCGATAACCTGGTGCATAGAAACAGGGTGGACCATTCAGACCTTCAAGACTGTCACACACAGTTCGGGGACGTTTTTAAAATGTAATTGAAAAATCCAAGCTGGCACAAATCAGGCCCATCATCTCTCTCGTTGTACTTTCCCCTCGCTGCAAATTGTGCTTTGATTGTTGGTCATTTTGTTGATGCTGATTCACTGTGAATACAGTCCCCATAACTCACGCAAAGATGTCTAACAGAATCCTTTGTGCACCCTGCCTGCAACATTCAGTGACAGAGCCTTCAGGTAAATAATACGCTCTAATTTTCCAATAACAGATTGTGAGAACATAGGAAACAGGAGCAGGTCATTCGCCCCGCCAAGCCTGCCTTGCATTTCTTTACGATCATGCCTAATTTTCCTTCCGTCTCAATTCTCTTTAATGCCCAATGCTTCATCGCCCTCAACTCTCTGACAGGTGACAGTTCATCTCCCTCCTTTTTAAGTACTTCCAGTAATCTCGCTGCACTCATACTCTGGAATAGAGAAGTCCTGGCATTCAGTAACCACAGTTTGAAGAAAACATTCCCTGCTCCTACATCTGCTGATATGTACAAAAAAGGTGAAATCAGGTAAAAGGAAGTGACCCTGATGTCAAGGCACTGTTTGGCTTTGAATGACGTCAGGGCGCTGAACAATATTGGAATTAATGGTATTCAATGCAACTCCCACACCCGTTGGAGTCACTTGTAGCACCAAGGAAGATATTTGTGCCTCGTGGTACTCCATCATCTGAATCCTTGGACATCTGTAAAGGAGATAATCAGGGTAGTTTCCTCAGCATAAGCATTTTCCGCTGCTTCATCAATGCCTTTCCCAATCATCAAACCAGAAATGGATATGGCCACTGAGGATCACACAAAGTTGAGAACAGTTTGTCGCCCCTTAGCTCGAGCAAGTAAACACTAATCTTTCTTTACTCCAATGGGAAAAGCCCTTATTCCCTCAGCCTTTCTTCATAAGACATGGCCTACGGACTAGGCAGCATACTGGTAAATACCTTCGGATCGTCTCTGCAGCTCCGACACTGTACACACAGAAGGGGGTGGTGTGGTCAGAACTGAACAGGATGTTCCAAATGTGCTCAAACCAGGGCTCTACACAGATGCAGCATAACCTCGCAATACTTAAACACAATCCCCTGCTGCAGAAAGCAGAAAAAAACATGCACCCTTTTTGCAACCCTATCAACTTGTGGGGCAAATTTAAGGGAGATGTTTTCAGAAGAAGGATTTGAAGTGAAAGGTATTGTAATAGCTGAAAGCATGCAATGTTAACAATATCAGTAAACAGGCATCACCCCAAGGCTTTGAGTATCGCCAAACCGTTTTTGATGATATCTCCGAGCGTCTGCCTGCTCTGGACTCCCACCTGGTTCATTGCAACCAATGACAGACCCTGTCTATCCGGGAGATCCGGAGCACCTTCCGCCTGGTGCTGCTAGTAGAATGGACAAACACAGCGTCTCTGGTGGTATCACTAGTACACCAGCACCAAGTCAGGTTGTCTGTCCGCTTGCCCCATGTGGGTTATGCACTCACATCTATTACATCCACGTTGAAACAAAGCTCTTCTAAGAGCCACGCAAAAATAAAGAGGGGTAGGTTATCTGCGAAAGCAAATTAGCGGGAGAGGGTCCTTGGACGAGGAGATGGTTCCAATGGACGTGAGGAGATGTGGAGATAGGACAGGAACTGGAGAAAAATAAGAGTTCAGGGCTCAGATAAAATGAAACTTCAGAGAATGATACAGGGAAAGGAGGGAAGTACAGAGGCAGCTGCTCAGATAGACTCAAGCTGAATGTGAAAGAAACTTCATGATTATCTCCCAAGAGAGAGGGGAGAGAAAGGGAAAATACTTCAAATTAAGATGTTGAGGATACTAGCGAGCCTCAGCAAGTTGTGTGTTGACCATAAACCTGATATATTGTCATTTTATTAACACCTTGAATTTGTAATGATCAAAAGAAAAAGTTCCCAATGAACGCAGTTGTGCCCTGGACATGATTCACAGCAAAATCTTGCTCCTGCAGTCAGAACAGATCACCTGTAGAAACATAACCATATGTTGGAGATTTCGAAAATAATAATGGCAATACATTTAACACAAAGTGGATTTTTCTCATTGTCGTCCAGACCTTCCGCCAGAGATGGAGGGAGACGATGAAGCTTCAATATGTTCACAATAAAAAAAAACCTTATCGGTCATGAGCTCGCTGGTGTTTTCTCATTTTGGATTTCACAGTGAATCTATTCCCACACTCAGTTCAGATGTTCAGCCTCTTCCCGTTTGCGATCGCTGGCTTTTCAGCTCGTTGGCTTTCACAGGGAATCCCCTCGCACACTCAGGTTCAGGTGTACATTCTCTCCCCAGTCGCTGGTATTTCAGAAGGTTGGATTCCGAAATGAATCACTCCTTACACTCAATTCAGGTGTCCAGCTTCTCCCCAGTGTGAGATCGCAGTGAATTGGAATCACCATTTGAACCCAGCCCCACAGTGAGAGCACCTGAACTGTCCTTTGTCTCTTTGAACACATTGATGTACCATGAGGCTCACAGATCTTTCCCATGCAGAGATCGATCCCATCTGCTAAGTAAAACCAAAACACGCAGAAAAGTTCGCCTCACCTCAGAATCTGCTGGAAGTTTGAGTGAGTGAAAGAACACCCCTTGTTCCCATTTTAAAAGACAATATAAGTATTCTACCGAAAACAGTGAAATCTACACAAAAAGTTTTAACAAATCCTCGCTCCCTTCGTCTTAACTAATTATTATCTGACTCCCACTCTGTTGAAATACTGCTTCAATAAAACAATTATTAAACATTAAGTCATCTTAATCTCAGAAATCTCACACAGTCTCGAATGATGTCTTCCTTCTGGCCTAATTATTCCACTGTCTTCTACCTGGGTAACTGCTTACCTTCAGCTGATTTCTCAGGGGAAGGTACCTTATGATAGGTAGTGCCTTCTCGACGTCTTTGAGAATAAAATGTTTATTTCTTGGGATTGCATCTGCTCTCCAGTTTGATGGGCAGTTAGCCCAATTCTCATGTTTTCTTGATAGTTTGGACTCCCAGCATTGTACCCTCTCATTTTTTTCAGTGTTCTGAGTAGAATAAATTCAAATTTAATTTGATTTTGGTATCCTGGGCATACCTTAAATTAATTGGTTATCAACAATCAAAACTCAGGTATCTATTTAACTGCCAATTGTCACATGTATCTGTGTTGAAATAGCCTGTCTCTTCGTTGTTCTGCTCTCTGGCTGCCGTTGTTGTAATTTAAATTCAGAAATTTAAAAGAAAACTTCTTAGATTTTACTGACTGTACACTTTCAACTTTGTAACACTTCGGAGCACTCCCCACAATGTGGACAATGAAAGAGTCCTCTTTGTCAACTTGCTGAATGGCCTCCCCTAATGCGACTGCATTCATGTTGTGACAGGGCAGATGATCTGCTGAAGCCTTGTCCACGTGTACTACAAGTGTACAGTTTCACCCCGCCTTGAGTGATGCGAGTTACTTCCATGTTCAAAATTCAATCATATTCAGTCGACAATAAACTCGGCAACTCCGTCAGATCATGAAGTGATGTTTGGTTTCCAATCCTTTCGTTGCAAATCTCCCCATTCTTTACTCTGTAAAATGAGTTGGAAGTAGAAAAAAAGTGAGGAAGAGAGCAGAAACACAAAAAAAGTCATAACACATAGGAACAGCAGTACACGATTCAATTAATCAAGTCTGACTTGAAGATCCTTAATTTCCCATTTCTGTCTCAACATATAACACTTGATTTCTGCACTAATTTTTTAAAAAACCGTTTATCACTGCCTCGGATACACTGAACAGCCGCCGCTAACGCCCTCTACAGTGAAGAATTTCACAGATTTAGCACCAACTGAGATGAGGAATTCCTTCTCATCTCAATCCAACAGAGGTGACTCCTTACCTTGAGATCATGTGCTCTGGTCACAATTGATCAGAATTTATGTTTTCGAATCTGTGTTTCAAACACAGTGACACAGCGGGGAAATTTACTTGGACGTTTTGTTTCAGGAGGCAGTCACACTCGCGAATGTAAGTAACTCAAACTCAGTTTATGATCAGGGAAAGCAGGGTATGACTGCAACTGAGGCAGGTATGGGTTTCTGAGGTCAGGCACTGACCTTTTTCAACAGGTATGAGATTTTACTCCCTGCATGGATGAGGAAAAGGGCTTTGGAAAGGAAGACCCGGCTGACCACTCACCATGGGGCAGAAGGCCATACAAGAGTGTGGCTCACAAATTCAAGTAGTTGCTTTCGGAGATTCTATCATTAGCGGGACAGCTCGTATCATTTGCAAACTGATTCGGAAGTCCCGCATAGTATGTTGCCTGCCAAGTGCCAAAGATCTGGATATCTTTGACCGGCTTGGATAGATATTGGAGCGGGAGCGGGTAGGTTCCAATTTTTGTGGTCCACGTTGGCACTAACAAAATTGGCAAGGCCAGGAAAGAGGTCCTTTTTGCGGATTGTCAAACATTGGGAAGGAAATTGAAGATCAGGTCTTCAAGGCTCATAAACTCTGGATTACTGCCCGAACCACGTGCTAATTGGCACAGGGATAAGTAAATTATGGAAGTAAACACGTGGCTAAGAGTTTGATGTAGGAAAGAGGGATTCCATTTTATGAGACATTGGCATCAATTTTGGAACTGGAGGGATCTGTACCAATGGGACAGTGTCGACCTGAACCAATCTGGAACCAGTATTCTGACGAAAAGAATAAATGGGGTGTTCATTAGGACTTAAAACTTGTCAGTTGGCGGGAAGGGAACGGGAAAGTAACAGGAAGTATGGAGCCAAGTACAAAGATAAACAGTAGGTTAGCATGTGTGCAGGGTTAAACTTCAAGGCCGGCTAGGAATGAAGCAAAAAGGAACCATAACTTAGGGAAATTCAGTGGAGAGTTAAGAAATCATGAGAATAAAAAAAATAGCATGAATGTGCTTCATCTAAATGTTCATAGTATTGGTAACAAAGCAGATGCATTAATGGCACAAATCATCGTGAATGATTATGATGTGATAGGCATCACAGAGACATGGTTGAGTGGGTTCAGGACTGGCAGTTAAACATTCAAGGATTTACAACTTATCGAAAACTCAGGCAGACGGAGCGGAGTTGCCTTCTTAGTTAAGAATGAGATGAAATGCATTGCACTGAATAACATAGGGTCAGATGATGTGGAGTCTGGGTGGGTGGAGTTGAGGGACCACAAAGTCAATAAAAAGGGGGGCGGGCGTTACGTACAGACCTCCCAACAATGCTCAGGACCAGGGATGCAAAATGTACGAGGAAATACATCAAGCATGCCGGAAAGGCAAGATCACGGTGATCATGGGGGACTTCAATATGGAGGTCGACTGGATGAGTGATGTTGTGGATGGATCTAAAGAAACGGAATTCATGGAAAGCGTACAGGATGCCTTTTTGGTACAGGTTGTAATGGAGACTATAAGGGAGCAGGCTATTCTGGAATTAATTCATTGTAATTAGCCAGACTTTAAAGGAAATCGTAAGGTTAGGGAACACTTCGGAGGCAGGGTCCATCATATCTTAGAGTTCAGTCTGCAGTTTTAAGGAGAGAAGGCCAAATCGGATGTAATAGTGTTACAGTTAAATAAATGTAATTACAAGGGCATGAGAGAGGAACTGACGAAAATCGAATGTTAGCAGACCCTCGTGGGAAAGAGAATAGATCAACAATGGCATGAGTTTCTGGGTGTAATTGAGGACACAGTACAGTGTTCCATTCCCCCCAAAAAGGAAAGAGGAGTTAAACAGCCAACGCAAGTCAGGACATGTATCAAAGAAGAAATGAGAGCCTGAAAAATGACCATGAGCACTGGGGAATCAGAAGATTGGGAATATTACAAAAACAAACCGAGGATAACAATAAGAAAAATAAGGAAGCAGCGGATCAAATAAGCAAGCCAGTAATATTAGAAATGGTAGTAAAAACTTTTTTCAATTCAATTCAGAAGAAACAAACGAGAGGCAAAAGGAGAAACTGGGCCACTCCAAATTGATGGTGGAATGCTAGTGATGGGAAATAAGGAATTAGCTGAAGAACGTAATAAGTGCTTTGCATCAGTCTTCACTGTGGAAGACATGAGTAATATCCCAACAATTAAAGACATTCGGGGGCAGAGTTGAGTGTGGTATTTATTACAACAGAGAAAATGCCAGAAAATCTGAAAGGTCCAAAGAGCGAATGATCTCCTGGCCCCGATGGCGGCATTCAAATGTTCTGAGGGAGCTGGCTGAGAAAGTAGCAGAAGCGCTGACTGTGATCTTTCAAAAATCACTACAGTCAGGGAAGGTTCAGATGATTGGAAATTCGCTTTTGTAACCCCCTTGTTCAAGAAAGGATTAAGTAAATAGTTGGAAAATTATTGGCCAATTCGCCTATCATCAGTTGTCAGTAAATTTCTAGAATCCATCATGAAAGATGAGATTCCTAAATTCTTCAAAGTGCAGTTTCGGATTAGAACAAGTCAGCACGGATTTAGTAAGGGGACGTCTTGCCTGACAAACCTGTTAGAATTCTTTGAAGAGGTAACAAATAAGTTAGACCTGGGAAACCCAGTGTATGTTATTTATCTAGATTTCTAAAAGGCCTTTGATAAGGTGCCTCACGGGAGGCTGCAGAGTAAGACGAGGGACCACAGTGTTCGAGGTGGACCTACTGGCATGAATTGGGGATTAGCTGTCTGACATACGGCACAGATTTGCGATCAAAGTTTCTTTTTCAGAATGAGAGCTGGTGACAAGTTGGGTCCCGCAAGGTTGAGTGTTGGGGGCGCAGCTGTTCACTTTATATTTTACTGAACACGATAAAGGGATGGGGGGATTCTGGCGAAGTTTGCGGATGATATGAAGTTCGGCGCAAAGGGAAGGTAGTTCTGAGGAGGTTTGGGATTTGCAGAAAGATTTAGACAGTTCAGTAAAGTGACCCATGAATTGGCTCATGAAATTCAACGTGAGCAACTGCGAGGTCTTGCATTTTGGAAAAAAAGAATACAGGCATGGAATATTTTTAATTCGTTAGAAAATTCATAAAGCCAAAGTACAAAGGCTAGTGCTAGTCCAGGATTCTCTAAAGATTGATTCGCAGGTTGAGTCTGTGATTAAGGAAGCAAATATAATGTTGTGATTTATCACAAGCGGGTTGGAATATAAAAGCAGCGACGTGATTTGAAACTTTATAAACCTCCAGTTAAGCCCTATGTAGAAGAGTGCATCCAGATGTGGACCCCATACTCAGAAAAGTCATACTGGCACTGAAGCATGCCCAGCGGAGATTCACAAGTTTGATCCCAGGAATAGAAGTCCGAAAATACGACCAACGGCTGTGGATCCTGGAATTGTATTCATTAGAGTTTAGAAGGTTGAGGGCCATCTAATAGAAATTTACAAGATAATGCATGGCTTTGAAAGTGTGGAATCTGTGAAGTTGTTTCCGTTCGGCGAGGAGACTAGGACCCGTGGACACAGCCTTCAAATTAAAGCGGGTCAATTTAGAATGGAATGAGGAGACATTTCTTCAGCCAGAGAGTAGTGGGCCCGCGGAATTCATGCCACGAAGCGCAGTGGAGGCAGGACGTTGGGTGCTCTCAATGCAGAAATTAATAAATTCTTGATCCCACAATGAATTAGGTGAGACTCCGGGTAAGTGGAATTGAATGGAACATCAACATGATTAAGTGGCAAAGTGGACTCGATGGGCTGAATGGCATTGATTCAACTCTGATGTCTTCTGGTCTTTTGGTCCTAGACTCTCAAACATAGGACATTACAGCGCAGGACAGGCCCTTCTGCCCTCGATGTTGAACCGACCTGTCATCCCAACATGAAGCCCATCTAACCTACACTTTTCCATGTACGTCCATATGCTTGACAATGACGACTACAATGTAGTTACCGTTGTAGGCAAAGCATTCCATACCCTTACTGCTCTCTGAGCAAAGAAACTACCTCTGACATCTGTCGCATATCTGTCACCCCTCAATTTAAAGCTGTGCCCCCTTTGTAAGATGGCCCTCACTGTACAACCTATCTAAACCTCTGATTATTCAAATGTCTCTATTAATCCACTCTCAACCTTCTTGTCTCCAACGAAAACAGCCTCAAGTCCCTCAGCCTTTCCATACCAGGCATCATCTTAGTTAATCTCCTCTGCACCCTTTCCAAAGCTTGAACATCTTTCTTATAATGCGGTGACCAGAAGTGTAAACAATGCTCCAAGTGCAGCCAGACTAGAGTTTTATACAGTTGTAGCATAACCTCATGGTTCTGGAACTCGATCCCTCTATGAATAAAAACTAAAACACTGTATGAATTCTTAGCAATGCATTGTTAACAACCCTGTCACCCTGGCTGGCAACTTTCAAGAATCTGTGCTCATCTACACTACCAAGAATCTTTACATTAGCTGAGTACTTTGCATTCCGGTTATTCTGACCAAAGTGAATCACCTCACACTTCCGCATTAAACACAATTTGCCACCTCTCAGCCCACCTCTGCAGCTTATCTGTGTTAACATGAAACAACAATCTCTATGAATCTGTTCTGTGAATCCCCTGCGAATTTTCCATAAGGTTTTCTTTCATCTCTTGGGAAAATCCTCCTATGCCAGGGATCAATCTCTTGAACATTCTGTATACTGCCTTTCCTGTAATGAGTAGATGGGACAGTCAACAAGGTACAATAACGTATCTTCTTCCTGAGGCAGCTCAGCAAATGCAGCATGTCCACAATGCCCCTCGCCAACTTTAACAGATGTATCACTGAAAGCATACAGTCCAGTGCATTATGGCTCAGTATGACAACTGCTCTGCACAGGACCGAAAAAAAAATACCGCTGGTGGTGTGCACAGCCCAGACCATCAAATAATCCAGCCTCCCATCGCTGGACTCCATTTTCAAGGCTCATTGGCACGGAAAGGCTGCCATCATCATCAAAGACCCCGTCCACCACAGTAATGGTCTCCAACATTATCTTCCATTAGGAATAAATTGCAGGAATGTGAACACATTCACCAGAATGTTCAGGAATAGCTTCTTCCTTGCTGCTGTTAGAGTGCCGAATGGACTCTCTTCTTTCAAGTAATGCTGATTTTGTTAATATTGATCCTACTTAGCATTCGGCCTGTGTATTGTCTTATGAATACCTTTCTCTGTCCAAGTTTATTGCTTTTTCATACCCGATGATCTGTCAATCCCGCTTGCAAACATGGTTTTTCACTGTACTTCGTCGTCACATGTGACACTAAATCATGTCCATTAATCAATAAAACTGTTCACAATATTCCAGCTGAGATCGTAATAGTTTCTTTGGTAGTTATTATGGCATTAATATAGATAACTTAATGTTGCAATGAATGCCCGGGATCATGGTACAGGGCTCCAGTAACAGATAATGTTCGTGCATTGTGATCGGTTAATTAAATATCTTGGCGATGAGCGAATGCGTAAGATGACAGCGCTACAATATAATAGGCTAAGTGTGATGGAGGGAACCGGTGTGGCAGATGACGATAAGTTTAGAAAGACAAAGCAAGCCAGCATTATTGGCTCGCTGTTTTCGGCTAAAAGCGGGAAAAACAACTGTGTAAGTGAAAGAAGAGCAAAGAGCTCTTTGGGGAGTCAGAGAAGACATTTTTATGGCTCACACAGCATTGATTTTGCAAGATTAAAGTTTCATTTCGTGAAGGATTTTCTGCCACTCCTGGAAATCTTTTATAGAACATTTAATAGTTATTCTACAACAAATGTGGCACTCCAGATGGGAACTGGAAGAAACATTTTCCTCTGAACAGTGGCTGCAGCTCTAGGGCACTTCCCACTTAAACCGTGAGCTCTCCTCAGACAGACGAATAAAAGGGTTGGCCACCCAACAAAGAAAGAATAAGCATTTGCCTGCGAATTTAGACTGTATTCTGTCAAATATCGGAGATTGCTGGGATCGCAAGAATGTAAGGAAAGCAGCTGGTGAGTCTCTCTGATCCAAAGAACCAGAAGGTGAATGGTTTCCCAACGTTTGAGCAGACGCAGAGAATTGTTCAGAAAATCTGCGTCGGGAGGGATGGGGGAGGAATATAGAATAAAGAGATTGAGTCAAAATTTCAAGGTATCCCCTGTGGTTACTGCGTCATGAGTCACGCGATGGTTTTGCAGATTGCATTGCGGCCTAATCCAGCAGGGTGTGGTCGGCACGCTTGCACAGTGGTCAGCACTGCTACCTCACAGCCCCAGAGACCCGATTTCAATTTCCACCTCAGGCGACTCTTTGTGTGGAGTTTGCACATTCTCCACGTATCTGCGTGGGTTTCCTCCCACAGTCCAACGATGTGCAGGTCAGGTGAATTGGCCGTGCTAAATTGCCTGTAGTGTTAGGTAAGGGGCAGATGTAGGGGTATGGGTGGTTTGCGCTTCGGCGGGGCGTTGTGGACTTGTTGGCCCGAAGGGCCTTTTTCCACACTGTAAGTAATCTAATCTAAAAGGGTTGTGTAGTGCGAGAGATTTTGAACCAAATCAAATGCCAGCAGATTGGTAATTATATGATTAAAAGTGAAATAGGCGAGAATAGTCATCGTGTTAAAGTGTTCCTTGATGTTGAATGTTTAGCATAAAGCCTGGATTAGACTTTATTTAAGAAATGAACAAAGGGTCTGTTATCAAGGTTTTGTGTGTGCCAGAGAGAGAGAGAGAGAGAGAGAGAGAGCAGTTCTGGCTTGCAACGGTCTTTGTGTCTGTCTGTGTGTGAGAGAGATCGGGTGGTTTTCCAATTTAATCATTGTGATCTTGTTTGTATGCATAAGTGTTTGTTGGTGGTTAAATGTTTGTTTTCCTTTTCCCAGAGATCGAGATCCGTGGTATTTTGCTTTTATTTTGCACTGTACGTATTTAAGAAAACATTTTTAACAAGTTTTCAAGGAATGATCAGCGATTGGTGCATTATTCAGATGCAGTCGTAGAATGGTTCAGGCAGAACGAAAAGGAATAGATTGTTTTTGATAGTTAGTTGAAACGAAGGAAGTTTCTGGACTGTTCGATTTGTCAGGGTTTACAACGAGTTGCAGATTTAGGGAATATTAATATTAAGTGCAATCGGACTTGTATGGCATAACGGAGAGAGTTGTGAGACCAGAGGTAATAGATTAGTTGGACAGAAATGTACGTCAGGATGAATTAAGGGACTGCAGTTGAAATTTTGTTGGAGTAATTTCCATTATTAAGACACGATTTTGTAATAATGCCTGCAAAATGGGAAAGAAGAACTAATGATTCATTAACTAAATGGCCAAAAGAGGGTACTTTTGACGTAAATGTGTGCGATTAAATAGAAGGGTTAATTAAGAATTACAGACCTAAGTATAAATCATAAAATAAAACAGTGAACAGTGAACAAGAGATAGAAATTTTACGGCTGTTTGGAATTGTAGGGGAGGTTGAGAACAATAATCTTTTCAGTCACCAGTTATGACTGGAGGGTGCCAGAGAGCAGAACGAGCAGCTTTTGGAAACAAAGCATAACAAAGAGCCTTTGGGTGTGAATGCTCAGCAAGAGAAATCACCTATGAAACATAGATTTCGACATTGGAAAAGCCTCACAACCTCATCCAACACCCCCGTCCCCAATTTGGGTGAAGAGAATATCGCACACAGTCATGAAACAAGGGGAAGAGTAGAGATAGAGGGGGAGCTGGAATGGAAAGTAGCTGACCCAGAGCAGAATGTGTTAAGAATAAAATGAGACACGGGTCAGGCGACGAGGAAAACAGAATTAGAAGCTTTACAACTGGACAAATAAAGATTGCGAGGTGAAAATCAGATGTTCCGCATGTTAAGAGAACAACGCGACATTAGGCACTTCTAAGTTATTCCAGGAATGCAATGCTGAGACAGGCACTGAGTGATGAGGGGAGGGGAGCAGATGAGGCATTACACAGGAAGGAAGATGGGAAGAAGTGCAAGTTTGGTTGGAATTGAAATCTGATGCTGGATCACAATGTAGCAATTTGAATCAGGGAATGAAGCTCATATGGGGAAGATACTGCCATTGTTTACAAAGCGGGGAGACAGCCGCACTACATTCCTTGGGGAACCCAGGGTCTGGAAGGGCTGAGGAATGTGCTGCCCAGTTTTCATGATGGAGTCGGAAAGTGGATTAGAGCTTTTGAAGACGAAACTACGGGGCAGTTGTTGGCCATGGGGGTTTGAAGACACTGCTAATACTTATGATGGGATTCCTGAAATTAAGAAACATAATGGACTGAACCACCTGAAGAATGTTGTGGACAATCCGACGATTGATGGTGCCGGTTTTGATCAAGTAATACAAAGGGTATGATTGGCTGTTAGGCTGTTACCACTTAAAGTAAATCGAAAAGCCCTGTGAAGGGTTCCATTGGGAAATACTGAAAACCCAGCAGCCTATTCGGAAAATTAGTTCAAATGATCGAGTCTTGAAACAAAGTAGTGGAAGGTACTCACCTCTTAACGACAATGTTCCAGACAGCTACTGTCGAAGCAATGCCCCTCATGTCAAATCTAAGCTTGAAGAGGTAGTGGGTGTAACGTCCGTGGCCAGCCTGAACTTCAGACGTCATGTACACCACGCGGTCGTAAGACAGTAGAAAGTTCAAAAGAAGCTGGCTGAACAAAAGGAGGAGGTGCAAAGGCAGTTGACACAAATGCAGCTCGGCTAACGTAAAAAGGCACAGAGAGTAAAATCCAACATGCCGTTTCCAGTGACGATTCGGCTGGTTGGCACTAATTAAAAGAATGACATGCTGCTGCAGGCAGAGCTGTCTATCGACACCTGGCACGGGCCAGGCAAGGTCATGCCAAGGATAGTTTGTTTTGGAGGTTCCTTTACACAGATAGCATTCCAAACCAATATGAAATTAACTAACAGCCCAGACAGAACCGGTGTTACCAAGGACAGGGACAGGGAAAAAGAGGTGTGGAGGGGGCACAGGGTATGGTGAGGACTCAGGTTCAAAAAGCATCAGGAATAGTGTGTTAGTGTGTTATCTACCAGCCCACTTGTGGAGATATTGTCCACATTAACCCTGGCGCTCCTGGCCCTCGGTTAGACTTATGAGTCAAAAACGTCTGGCTGTTCCCCTACAATTCCCTGCAGGCCAACAGAGCCTGTAAATCCATACATAATGTGTTCGGGGTGCCCAGAGAATCCAAGTGGGAAGGGACAATAACTTATGGAGATTCGGGAGGCTGAACAGGTTCATATTGTAGAGATTAGTGTAGAAGGACTGTTCAGTAACACGGTGATGAATACTGGAGCTAGCTATAATGTGTTCAACCGCAATATGCCTCTCACCTTCCCATTTCAGTTAAATTTATTGAAACTGTAGGGTTCGTAGGAAAACCAAAATTGACAATGTTTAGAGCTCCAGTAAGTTCACACTTGGTAGTTAAATCGTCATTTCACCTTTATTTTTCTTTAAGGAGACACCAATTAATTTGTTAGGTAGGGACGCTTTAATGAAGTTCGAAATAGAATTGGAGAGTACTAAAAAAGGGGATTTAATGTAGGTAGAGCGAATTCTCAGTTGATGTTGCAGGACGCCAGGAAGGGTGAGGTATATTGGAGAGGCGACATAGATGGTAATACTTCCAAAACTGGTAAATAATGGGGGAAAGAAGATTTAGCAGTCCTGTCTTTGGCTGAGCCACCCTAGTCTGAGCTACATTGTTCAGTGGTTTTTAACAAGGTTCAGAGTAAAGTCTTTGGCGAGCAGTGGCACTGTAAGGTTGTCACTCCGCAGCATTTACAGAGTGCAGTGATAGTGATAGTTAGGCAAACGGGCTTCCGTAAGAGCAATGGGGCACCGAAACAACATTGTCAGCCGATTGTCGAATTGAATATTGCATTGATGATGAAGCTTTATAAAGGGTTGGGCACACAACGTATGTTATCTTTAAATACGTTGCTGTAAAAGCGCAGCATCAAAGGAGCAGGAGAATCGACTCTTCGAGCATAAGCCCTTCTTCAGGAATGATGAGGGTATGCCAAGCAGGCGAAGATAAAAGGTAGGGATGGGGGACTTGGGGGAGGGGCGTTGGGAATGCGGTTGGTGGAAGGAGGTTAAGGTGAGGGTCATAGGCTGGAGAGGGGGTGGGGGCGGTGAGGTCGGAAAGAAGATTGCAGATCAAGAAGGCGGTGCTGAGTCTGCGGGTTGGGACTGAGAAAAGGTGGATGGAGGGGAAATGAGAAAGCTGGAGAAATCTGCATTCATTCCTTGTGGCCGGAGGTTCCTACGCGGAAGACAAGGCGCTCTTCCTCCAGGCATCGCGTTGCCATTATCTGGCGATGGAAGAGGCCAAGGACCTGCATGTCCTTGACGGAGTGGGGGCGGGAAGTGTTCAGCCACGGGGCGGTTGGGTTGATTGGTGCGGGTGTCCCAGAGGTGTTCTCTTAAACATTCCACAAGCAGATGGCTCATCTCCCCAATGTATAGGAGGCAACATCGGGTGCAGCGGATGCAGTAAATTTTGTGAGTAGAGGTGCAGGTGAATTTCTGATAGATACAGAAGGATCCCTTGGGGCCTTGGAGGGAAGTGAGGTGGGAGGTGTGGGCGCAAGTTTTGCATTTTTTGTGGTTGCAGGGGAAGGTGCTTGGAGTGGAGGTTGGATTGGTGTGGATCTGACGAGTGAGTCGCGGAGGGAGAGGTCTTTCCGAAACGCTGGTAGTGGTGGGGAGGAGTCCGTTAAGAGGTGGCGGAAATGACGATGAATGATCTGATGTATCTGGAGGTTTGTGGGGTGGTAGATGAGGACCAGTCGGTCGTCCTAGATAGAGATGGAGAGTAGATGCGGCGAAGGTGATGGACTTGGGAATATGCGATGGCATTGTGGTTATGTTCGCCGAGCTGGGAATTTTTCTTGCAAACGTTTCGTCCCTTGTCTAGGGTACATCCTCAGTGCTTGGGAGCCTTCTCTGAAGCGCTTCTGTGCTGTTTCCTCCGGCATTTATAGTGGCCTGTCTCTGCCGCTTCTGGTTGTCAGTTCCAGCTGTCCGCTCTAGTGGCCGGTATATTGGGTCGAGGTCGATGTGTTTGTTGATAGAGTCTGTGGATGAGTGCCATGCCTCGAGGAATTCCCTGGCTGTTCTCTGTTTGGCTTGCCCTATAATGGTAGTGCTGTCCCAGTCGAATTCATGTTGCTTGTCTTCTGCGTGTGTGGCTACTAAGGATAGCTGGTCGTGTTGTTTCGTTCCTAGTCGGTGTTCATGGAAAGGGATCGTTAGCTGTCTTCCTGTTTATCCTATGTAGTGTTTTGTGCAGTCCTTGCATGGGATTTTGTACAATACATTGGTTTTGCTCATGTTGGTTACGGGTCCTTCGTTCTGGTGAGTTGTCTGAGCGTGGCTGTTGGTTTGTGTGCTGTTATGAGTCCTAGTGGTCGCAGTAGTCTGGTCGTCAGTTCAGAAATGCTCCTGATGTATGGTAGTGTGGCTAGTCCTTTGGGTTGCGACATGTCCTCGATCCGTTGTCTTTCTCTTAGGCATCTGTTGATGAAATTGCGAGGGTATCAGTTTTTTGACGAATACCTTGTATCGGTGTTCCTCTTCCTGTTTTTGCAGTTCTGGTGTGCTGCAGTGTGTTGTGGCCCTTTTGAATAGTGTCTTGATGCAACTTCGTTTGTGTGTGTTGGGGTGGTTGCTTTCATAGTTTAGGACGTGGTCTGTGTGTGTGGCTTTCCTGTAAATCTTTGTGGTGAATTCTCCGTTCGGTGTTCTCTGTACAATCACGTCAAGGAATGGGAGTTGGTTGTCCTTTTCTTCTTCTCCAGTCATTCGGATTCCTGTGAGTGTGGCGTTGATGATCTGGTGTGTGTTCTCTATTTCTGTGTTTTTAATTATTACAAAGTTGTCATCAACATATCTGTCCCAGAGTTTGGGTTGAATTTGCGGTAATTGCGGAATTTGTTCTAACTTTTGCATTAGTGCTTCTGCTATGAGTCTAGAGATGGCGTTTTTACAGCGGGCAGGGTGGTAGTAGGTGTCATCTCGGTAGCTGTGAGAGTCAGTCGGTTTGTAGTGAACATCTGTGTTGAGTCGGTCGTCCAAGACAGAGATGGTGGGGTCTAGGAAGGGATGGGAGGAGTCTGAGACGGTGTTAGTAAAGTGGATGAACTGTTCAACCTCATCGATGACTGTATCGGCGCTACCTCGTGCTCCCACGATGAGGTTGATTAGCTCATGCACTTTACTAACGCCTTCCACCCCGACTTCAAATTTACCTGAACTCAACACGGACGTTTACTATAAACCAGCTGACTACCACAGCTCCCTAGATTACAGCTCCTCCCACCCTCCGCCCTGTAAAAACGCCATCCCATATTCCCAATTCCTTCGCCTTCACCGCATCTGCTCCCAGGAGGACCAATTCCAATACTGAACAACCCAGATGGCCTCCTTCTTCAAAGACAACAATTGCACCTCAGACGTGGTTGGCGATGCTCTCCAACACATCTCCTCCACTTCCCGCTCCTTGAAGCCTGCCCCTCCAATCGCCACCAGGACAGAACACCCCCAGTCATCACCCATCACCCCACCAACCTCCAGATCCATCGGACCATCCTTCGTCATTTCCGCCACGTCCAAACGGACCCCACCACCAAGGATTTATTTCCCTCATCGTCATTATCACTCCCTCACCGTCACTTTGACACGTCACACTCACTCCACCGCCCTCACTCTGAATCCCTCATAGTCTCTCCCTCATTGTCACCCAAGCAACCTCAAACTCACGTTGTTACCGTCTCCCTGAGCCCCACACTCTCACTCCTTTACGATCACCATGACAACGTTACCCTCCCTCGCCCACCATCACCATGACGCCCTCACATTTACTCACTCACGGACATACAGCCCCCTCATTCTCATTCAATTACAGTCACTCTGACGCCGTTGCATTCACTCGCTGTCCGGCACCCTGACCCCGTCACACTCATTTTTCAACATCACCCTGACCCTCTCACAATCACTCGCTCACACTCACGCTGCCACCACTCATTCTCACTCCCCACGGTCACTCTGACCACTCATAGTCACTGTCTTACCGTCACCTTAACCCTCTCATACTCACTTCTCCACTGTCACCCGATCATCTTCACACTCACACCCTCCCCATTATGCGGACACATTGATATTCACTCCATCACAGTCTCGCTGATGCATTTACACTCACACGGTGAACCATCACACTGACAACTTTACACTCACTCCTTCACCATCACACTGACACCCTCACACTCACTCCCTCACGCTGACATCTCGCACACTCCGTCACCTTCACATCTCATACTCACTCTCTCACTGTCACTCTGAGCCCCTTACACTGACTCCATTGCCGTCACCCTGATATCCACACACACACTCCGTCACTGTCACCCTGGCCACCTCACACGCAGTGCATCACCCTGACACATTCACACTCACTCCATAACGGTCGCCCTGACCCCCGAACAGTCACTCCATCACATCAACATCCTCACTCTCATTCTGTCGCCGTTTCCCTGACCCCCACACACTCCTTCCATCACTTAGATCCTCTCACTGTGGCCCGTCACACTCACTCTGCCAGTGTCACTTTGAGAATCTCACAATCACTACAATCGCCATAGACCTGACTCCCTCATACTCACTCCATCACAGTCTCCCTTACGCCCTCACAGTCATTCCAACATAGTTACCCTAAATGCCCGACAAAATCGCTCACTGTCACCTTGTGGCCCTCAGATTCATTGCTTCACCATTACCCTGAAGCTCCCAGAAACACCTCATACTCAAACTCACTCTCTCACCGTTACACTGCCCCCCACATTCACATTCCCTCACCATCATTCTCACCACGGTCACTCACTCCATCATCATCTCGCTGACCCCCTCACACTCACTCTTACTGTCAACCTAACACCCTCATACTCACTCCATCACAACCACCCTGACCTCATCGTACTCACTCCGTCACCATCACCCTTCCATATTCACACTCACTCTCTCACTGTCACCTCACTCACTCTCACTCTGTCAGCGTCCTCCTGACCCCATCACGCTCACTCTGTCATCCTGTCCCTCTCATACTCACTCCATCACTGTCATTCTAACCACTTCTCACTCACTCCATCATCCTGACATCTGTACCCTCACTTTGTCACTGCCATACTGAACCGGGACAGGATAATCATGATGGAGTGAGTGTGAGAGAGTCAGGGTGTTTCTGACAGAGTGAGTGTAAGGCGGTCATGGTGACAGAGATTAGAATCAAGATTAGAGTCAAACTGCCTGATCTCCTGTGCATCACACTCCGTCCAGCACACTCTCCAACATCACGCTTACACACTCACACCATCGAGCTCATACCCCGCTCACTCGACCACCGTCACACTCCCTCCCCTGGCCACTCCGTCGTGCACATATTCTTGCACCATTGCGCTCACTCCTCCCACCTTCGCTCACCATCACATTGTCTTCACTGCGATCTTCCCCAGCGTCAGGCTCACTCCTCCCACACTGCCTGACCATCCCGCTCACTCTGCTGCACACTGTCCGATCATTGAGATCACTCCCCCGCTCACTCCCCCACCATCACAGTCAGTCCCTCCGCACACATACGCCTGCACACTCAATCACCATCACACTAACTCCTCCACACCCTCTCCCTCTGTTACACTCACGCTCTCGCACAGTCCGCGTTATCACACACACACCACCACACACACTCCCAACAACACACTTGTTTCCCCACACTTTCTCTCACCGTCACACTTAATGCCCCACACACACCCTCACCATCATGCTAAGTAGCACACGCACTCCCACGTCGCAGTGATCACTAACCCACTCACCCTCCCACCATCAC
Organism: Chiloscyllium punctatum; assembly: GCF_047496795.1. Classification (NCBI taxonomy): domain Eukaryota; kingdom Metazoa; phylum Chordata; class Chondrichthyes; order Orectolobiformes; family Hemiscylliidae; genus Chiloscyllium; species Chiloscyllium punctatum. The sequence goes on from NC_092773.1 coordinate 31,537,638, forward strand.
ACAAACTCCCCGCACACTTACCCACCGTCACACTTAGTCCCCTGAACACGCAAACATTGTCACACTCACTCCCTGATACTCCTCCACTGTCACGCCCACTCCCCAGCTCAACTAACCGACAAAAATACTCCCTGCCACGCGCACCCCTTCTGTCACACACACATTTGGACAATTTTCATACTCTCCACTCTCAGCCCTCATACACCCCCAGTGGCATGCATACTCCCCAGCACACTCCACCACCATAATGTACTTTTGCCCACGCAGTACTCCCGTCATCATCAATTACCTGCTCTCGCTCCCAAAGTTGCTCTCACTCCAGGAAAATCCCCCATCATCACGCTTACTCCCCCCTCATTTGCCAACATTACATTCACTCTGACTATCTCTCCCCGCCGTAACACTAAGTGCCCCAAAACCCCGCACCATCACGCTGACTTCCCCTCTGTCACGCTAAATACCCCTCACACGATCCCATCACCACGTTCACACTCCGACACTCCCCCAATATAATGATCCCCCCGCTTACGACCTCACCATCACCTCACACCCCTGCATACATCCCGTCATGCTCACTTTCCTACATGATTCCTCGCCATCACGCTTCCTTTCTCGCACACTTCCCCACTGTCACACTCACACCATCACACACTCCAGCACTGCAATGGCTATTAACCCACACTACCCCAATGTCCCGTTCACTATCTGGCGTACTCCCTCACCGTCACTATCATTCGCCCCTACACTCCCCGTCTGTAATGCTCACTCCCCCAGACATGCCACCACTGTTATGTTCACTCTACCGCGCACACCCTATGCTGAGAATGGCCCTATGACACCCGGCTCATTTCATTCCCAAGAAATGGTCTTTGACCACATCCACACATTATTCCCTGTTTAACAGACATTGCGTCACACACAGTCTGATCCCTGTACAATAGCCTTGTGGCAAACCTCCACACTTTAACCCCAACCACAGCCTATGCTCCCGCTCGCTCACTTACCCCATCATAATGACTTAGTACTCACACCCACTTTTGCCACAACCAACAGCGTTTGGCCCAAGCTCAAGTCTGTTATCCTAGCAATCACCAGAAACACCAAATTAATAACTTTTTCCTGGAACACCGTACTGAAGATCCAAAGGCCTCCTCTGCTACCACAGCAAAATAAGGTGGAAGAGGATTCAAGGAAAGAAGGATTGGAGAGAGTGAGTTTAGTGGGTGTTGAGTTCAGTACGGAAAGAGAGTGATGGAGAATGGTGAAAGGAGTGACACTGAAATTGAGTGTGCAAGTCTGAGCTGGGACTGCGAGGCACAGCCGCAGTTTGAGAGTCTGGGCGAAATATGGAGGGAGAGGGTCAAATGGAGAGAGATGCATTTCGCCGGCGTCTAGGTTGGTGAGGTGAAAGCAAGGACAGAGTTACTTAAACTGTGAGCTTATTCCCCGGTCGCCTCCACTTCCCTGTGAACCAGGGTTGGAGCCAACATGTGTCACTCTCCAACTCAGTTTCTTCAACACAAAGACAAACAATAACATTGTTCACTCTGTGGCTGAGCACTTTTTAATAAACATTTTAATCGTTAACAAATTGAAATGTTCGATACTTCCAGTAGGATATTGCCTTTTGTCAGTGGCACCTGAGCTGAAAGAAACATTAACATGTGTCTCGCTAACAAATTGTGGGATGAGCTTGGACTAACCAACGCTTCCTTCAGTTTCTTACAGCAGTGATGGGCTGATTGTTCGCTGAAAACGTCAAGGGAACTGAGATAATCCCAGATGGATTGATTAATGAGTGAATTTAATTGATTGATGAATTTGGATAAAGGGATAATTCAGCACGTTCTTCAGCTGCTGTCTGAACTTAGTCTGGGTCACGGCATAAATCACGGTGTTTGTGCAGCAGCTGAGGAGCTGCAGCATGAAGCCTAACTCCTGCACAAAGCTATTTGGGAACTCATGCACGTAGCTGGTCCACGCCATCCGGTGCCACATAAAAAACATCATGTACGTTGACCAAAGCAGGATAAAATTGACCGAGATCACAAACAGTAAAATGATGGATTTTTTCCGATTGCTCATTTCTGTGTCAGACTGAGCGTCCCCAGTGGTATGAGCCCGGAGTCGCCTGCGTGCTCTGCTCGTTACTAAAATGTGTCTGATGGTGAAAACATTAAGCAGCAGAATCAGAAGAAATGGTAGAACCGGGGTTAGGATGTGGTGGAGGAACTCAATTGTGCCCCAGAAACGGGAGGTTTGAATTTTACCTGCTATCACACAAAACCAGGGGGATTTACGCAGCCAATACTCAGGTGTGTGCATAAAATACCAAATTATGTTCTTTAAACAGCTCAGCACAGTTACGGATCCAAGAACCACCGCTGCCGTTTTCTCACTGCAATATTTACTTTTCAGCATCTGGCAACAAATGGCCACAAACCGATCGAAGGTGAAAGTGACAGTGAACCAGACAGAACAGTCAGTGGCTGCACAAAGCAGACTAGCGTGGATATTACACACGTGGATGGACTTCAGAAAATAAAACTGTCCCGGATAAACAACGGGAATGTGTCTCAATATCAAGTCGAGGATAATGACCAGTAGATCCGCCGCTGCCATGGCTCCCAGATAACGTCTGACACATGGAGACAAACCACAATCTTTATAAAGCAGGACGTAGATCGTCAACGCGTTAACTGTGAGGAAGGAAAGCAAAGGCATTACACATGAGCCTGGAGGCAAAGTGACCAGTTTAATTGAACACGCATTGAGATTTTCAAATGTGTCACTGTCTTACGAGATGAATTCAAATAATTACAGCTGGAATAACAAAAGGGAAGTTCTGAGTTACTGTCAAAAATCTGTCATAAAACACAAGCACATTTCCAATTCGAACACACAGCGACATATCCATATAAACAAATGGTTTCTCGAGCATTCCCACACATTGGATTACTCAACAACAGGCACAGGTCACGTGTTTCCACTTCTTAATATGCAGAATGAAAAAGTTGATGTCCTGAAATATTATCCACCAACTCATTGAAGACAACAGAGTTAGCATATTTCTGTTTTTCAACCTACATTATGATCGATTCTGTGTTGTGACGAAATGTAAACGCCAGAAAAAAACGTATTCACCACTTCACCTGCCTGAGGGACCTACGGCACAGTGTCTCCTTCTCCGTGGAACAGGATATCTTCCTTCAGCATCTTGCACTTTGTCCCATCACTGACGTCCGGCCGTTCACAAATACTGTCAGGGATAGAATGTTTTGGAGAATACTCTAAAGAATGTCATTAACAGAATGTTCGGTGGAATGTCGGGTGTGGAATATTCTGGATTATGTTAGTTGTGGAATGTTCCAGGGTGTATCGGTTATAGAATGTTCAAGAGAATGGCAGTTATAGAATGTTCCTGGAAATGTCATATCCAGAATGTTCCAGAGAATGTCGCATAGATAACTTTCCGGGGTATGTCGGTTCTAGAGTGTTCCAGAGAATGTTGGATATATCATGTTCCAGAGAGTGATGGGTACATAATGTTCCAGAGAATGTTGGATATATCATGTTCTGGAGAGTGATGGGTACATAATGTTCCGGTGAATATTAGTTAAATAATGCTCCAGAAAATGTTGGATACATAATGTTCCGGGGACTGTCACTTAATGAATGTTCCAGGGAATGTCGGTTCCAGAATGCTACGCGAAATATTGATTATAGAATATCCAGGGAGTGTCGGATATAGAATGTTCCGGGGCTTGTCGGGTACGCAATGTGATCGTTTCATGAAGAGCCACAACACAAATGTCATTCTGATACAGTGTATCCTGGAGAGTTTACTCTGAACGTTTCAATCATCAGAAGTGCTGTTCCATCTCCCTGATGGTCTGCTCCCTGACGATGCCACTGGCCTCGTTGCTTTCTGTGCACACGGGATGTTTTCATGCTGTTGGTTGTTGGTTTGGATTGGGAAGGGGAAATGTGTTTTGAGCTGTCTGACAAAGGGACGGCGTTTATTTGAGAGGCCGGCTTTTCTTCCTCCATGGACACCCGAAGATGATGGGAATGGCTGATGGCTTCTGAATGAAGCGGCTGTTGCTGCTGCCAGGATAGTGGCTATGCCCGAACATGTTGTACTGTGAATGGGCGACTGCAACATTAATCGAATGAAAGATGCAAGGTCCAATGACAAGAAGGAGAAATAAAGGCATTGGCAGATCAGCTTCAATGGTTAATCTTATCATATATCCGAATCCACCTCACAGAACCAGCCCACACGCAATAAACCCAGAGGAGCTGTTCATACAACACAAAGCAATATGCAGACCAAGATATTCTCGGGCCAGTGGGACCGTGGCTCAGTGGTGAGCACTGCCTACGGTTTCCTCCCACAGTATCAAATGTGTGCACGTTAGATGAATTGATTAGAATTACTCACAGCGTGGAAACAGGCCCTTCGGCCCAAGGGGACCACACCAACCCTTCGAAGAGCAGCCCACCCATTCCCTTAAACTTTACGCGTTGGTCAATTTAGTATGGCCAATTCAGCAAAACTGCACATTTTTGGACTATGGGAGGAAACAGTCACAGACACGGGGAGACAGTGCAAACTCCAAACAAACAGTCGCCTGAGGCGGGAATTGAACTGCAGCTTTGGGTGGTGGGAGGCAACATTGCTAACCACTACGCTACTGCGCTACCATACTGCTATGCTACATCATCTGTACTGCATTGCTCAACGTTAAATGTATGGGAATGGGTCTGCATGGGTTGCTCTTCGGAGGGTCGTTATCGACTTGTTGGGCTGAAGGCTGTGGTCTGTTTCCACGCTGTCGGGAATCTAATCTAATCTTAACACACTAAAGTGCACAGACCCAAACACAGAAACAGACATACACACGCAGACACACATAATCATAAACACACAGACACATGCAGACATTCAGCTTCTTATGTTTGTCTTGCCATTACGTAAGACCATGGCTGATCTGACCTAGACCACAACTTTATTTCCTCTCTGGAAAATAAGGCAGTATAAGTGACTTATCTGTTAGAGTGGGAGCACTTTGAGAGCTGTGACCAAAATTATATCAGTTTGAAAGTAGACCTGTAAAAGGATAAGTCTCGTCCACAAGTTAAATTCGGATAAGGCTAATTACGACGGCATGAGGCAAGAACGTTCACAACATGACTTGGGGAATCTGTTTGCAACTGGAGGACGTAAGGCAAGTGGGAGTCCTTCAAATGCGAGATAATGACGGTGCAGTGACAACATGTTCCTGGTAGTGTGGAGGGCAATGGTAGCAAGAGTAGTGAACAGGACATGACCGGGGATACTGAGGTGCTGATTGAATAAAACGAAGTCGCTCTATGTCAAGTATAGATAGTTGAGATCAAGGGAATCGCTTGAGGATCATACTGGGTGTAGGAGTACAAAACTGAGGGATATCAGGAAGGACAAAAGGGATAATGAGATCGCTTTGGCTGATAAAGGTGAGGAGTATTGATCGAAATTGTACAAGCATAATAAGGGCAAACGATTAACTGGGAAAGCATGGAGCTGCTTAAAAATCAAAGTGCCATCTATGTGTTCATCACAGGAGATGAATTGGTTTAAATAGGTATATTGTCACATGTACTCACATGAGGACATGTTTTGAAACGAGACCACATTACAGAAGAGGGAGTGTTGGAGGTCATTAAGTGAATAAATGTAGATAACGACCCAGGAAATGTGCAGTAGTAGCCCAGATCATTGCGGGAAGACAGGAAACAAACTGCATGGCCCATGTCTGAAAAATTTATATCATTCCTTCGGATTCTGACAAAGTGTCATTGGACCAAATCTTTGACTCTGTTTCCTCTGGACAGATACTTTCGTACCTGTTGAGATTTCCCACACCTTTTATCTTCCTTTCTGATTTGAAGGATCAGCAAGTTGTTTTCACTGTTTTAATTGTACTATCAAGAGCCACAAGTGAAATGTTAGAGGACTGGAACACAATAAGGACAAGTCAGGGAGGTACTGTCCGGTGATTTTGATGTTAAGGGTGTGTAAATGTTTGGAGGAAATTCTGAGAGACAGGATTTATATCATTTGGAAAGGCAAGGATTGAATATGGATATTCAGCACGGCTTTTTACGTGGAAATACGTGTCTCACAAACTAGACTGCAATTATTCAAGAGGGGTACAAAAGGACATATGAAGGTAAAGAACATATGTCGTCTACGTCGACCTTCGTGAGTCCCACAAAATTCTGCATGGTAACATGTTAATAAGGTTAGATCACAGGAGATCAGGGAGAGATAGTCAATTAGATAAGAAATATTGTTTTGATGATAGGAGACAATTGAGGGTTGTTGCAGAGATTTGTTGTTCCAACTGGTGACCTGTGACCAGCGATGTGCCACCCAACCAGGATGCTAATGTTCATTGCTTTTGCAAATGACTTGGAAGAGAATAAAGAAGCATGTAGAGTAAGTTTGTAGACGAAACCAAAATTGGTGTTCCAATGGACAGAGAAGAAGGTTGACTAATAGAAAAATAATCTTGAGATAAACTGGGCCATTGGGCCAAGAACTGGCAGATGGAATTCATGCAGATAAATACAATGTGTTGCATTTTGTGAGACAAAACAGAACAGGATTTACTCAGTTAAAAGTGGAGCTGTGCAGAATGTCTTTGAACAGAGAGACGCAGGAGTCCAAGTACATAGTTCGTTGAAAGTGGAGTCAGAAGTAGACAGTGTTGTGTAGGATGCGTTAGGCAAGTTTACCTTAATCGATCAGAGCATTGAACATAGGAATACAGACATCATTTTGTGGCAGTTCAAGAGAATGATAAGGCAGGACTTTGATTACTGAGTACATTTGTTGTCGCTCTGCTGTAGGAACTATGTCATAAACTAGACAGCGGACAAAAATATTGACAATGACGTGATGGAGATGAGAAGTATTGAGATATATGGCTAGGTTGTTTTGATTTCCTTTTTCGTTGAGTATTTTAGACGTTTATCATATCATTAGCGGCATGGACATCATGAATAGCCAATGTCATTTTCCCAAGTTGGGCGTGTCCAATATCAGAGAATATAAATTGAAGGTGATAGGGAAGAGATTTATATGGGATGGAGTGGGAAGTTGTTTCTCACGGACGGTTGTCTGTAAATGTAATGAGCTGTCCAACAAAGTTGTGACGACGAGTACAATTACAACGTTTAAAAGAAAATGGGACGGGTACCTTAGTAGGAAAGGTTTTGGGGGGCATGTGCCTAAAGAAGAAATGTCGGACTAGTTCTGTGTAGGAAACCTGGTGAGCATAGACGATTTGGCCCAAAGGATCGATTTGCATATTGTATCACTCTAAGAGTCTATGACTCTATGAGTCATCTTTCATCACTAATTCCTCATTGCACTTAATTAAATACTAAGTCAAACAACATCTGTAAATGCTTTAAATGTTTTAGCTCTCCGTACTTCCTTAAATGTAATATTCCTGACAGTGATGCGGTGCTGTCAGTCACAGCGGTAGCAGAAGCAGAATTGTTTTTAACCACAGTCAGTAACTTTTTCCCCCCGAGATAATCCCTCAGTCTCCTATCACCAACACCCAACTTTGGTTCAGTGACGACTCTGGGTGAAGATTCAGGGTCAGAACCATGTTTACCTAAACCTGATTGCAAACCAGTAAAGATACCGCACTTGGCTGGTTACATTCCAAAGAGCAGGAGTAAAATTTGATCAGATCCACGTTATGCAGTTCTGTCACAATCAGTCATAAAAGGTTATGGTCGGATAAACAACTCACTGGAGGAGAGGGCGCCACAAATATACTCATCATGAATACTGGAACAGCCATGCATATCAGTGTAAATGTCAACGATGTCGTGTCTGCACCATGTGCAGCCAGAAGTGTTGGTTCGTTGATCCACCTTACCCTCTTCACGATGCCCACAAAATCAGATATGCCAGTCTTTAATCTATTCAATTCGCTGCACGTGGCATGAGGAAGTAGCTTACCACAATAGATATGACAAAAGCGATGGACCCTGACACCATTCCTGCAATAGAACTGAAGAATTGTGCTGCACAGCATGTCGTATACCTGTGGAAAGTGTTTCATTCCAGCTCCAACTCTCACATCTATCTGACACTGTAGAATATTATTCAATTATGGCCGGTCCCCTAAAAGGAGAATAATTACAAATTACCACGCCCTCAGATCAATCACAATAATCAAAATGGCTGGAGTTATTTTGGACAGAGCTGACAAACAGCACTGAAATAGCCTGCTCATTGTGCTTTCAAATAGGCCCCGCTGGAAAAGATGGTGCTGTTGTGGAAATGTCACTGGATCACTAATGCAGATTTGGCTAAATCTTTGCCAGCTGAATGCAAGTTTGGAACAACCGAAAGAATATCGATCTGTAAAATCTTGCATCCGTGATTGTGACCTTGAAGCCAAAGTTGATTGTAAGCACCAATTTGCTTCTCCAATTTACTTCCAGGAAACAAATCTCCTGTGCTTTCCTGATCTGGCCTGGAGATAACGCCAGACACATAGGCATTTGATACACTCTTCAATGGTCTCTGAAACGTACAAGCAAGACACACAATTGCATCAAACTGTTCTAAGATCTTAAAGAAAGGATGAACATACTCAGAACACCTACACCTGCCTCGATATTGAAAAAGGGAACAGGAAATACAGTACTGTAGATCCTGCAGACACCTCCTTCCGACCAACGGACAGCTGGCGACAACATTTACAGAGTTTTCCCACAGCCTGCACAGGAACATCAGGAAAGGAGTTTCCGATTCAACACATTGATCTTAACTCATTCTAGTTCATGGTTGAATAACTCCATCATGTATTTCTCGCACATAATGCACTTATCCATAATTGTGACTGACGTTTGGAACAATATTAATTATTAACCTCAGCAGTCCATTCAAACCATCGTTTTGTTCACAAATTCGATACAATGATGTCTGACTCTTGATCTTCACACCGTAGTGCTGCGTCACTTCTATTGGCTTTCGTGTCTGGAAATCAGTATTCAAATTCAGTGTCTTATCTTCCACAGCCTTACGTGGGAATAAATTGCCCAGATTCATCAGTTTCTGAGAACAACCATTTATTGTCATCTCAATGCAGAGTGGCATGTTCGTAACTAAGTGTGTGGCCCATTGTTTTGGAAGTCTTACCCTCCCCTGTCATCCTGTCGGAGTTTTATACGTTTAACTAAGATCTCGACAAATTTTCCTAAAGTCCATGGGGCACAGGTGCACTCGCCCCAAACTCTGTTCCCACAACAAGCCTGGCATCCCAGACATCAGTCTGGTCATCCTTCGCTGTACTCCCTCCTTGTCAGGTTTATCGTTTATTAGGTAAGGAGACAAAAAACACACACAGTACTGGACAATGTTCGCGATGGGATTTCACAGAGGCCTTGCACAGCTGCACAAAGCCCCTCTTACTCCTGGTCTCAAATCCCCTTGCAATCATGGTCAACACAATATTTATCTTCCGAATTGCTTTCTGCTCCGACAATGTCGCTTTCAGTGACTGGTGTACAAGTAGATCCAGATCCTTGTCAATGTTACAGCTAACGATTTGGTAGGTCTGTGTACACTGGTCAGCATTCCAAAGCCATTCCCAGTACTAACGCCTGGATTCTGAGCAACTGCCCTGCATGGAACTCGGAGGTCTGCACAGTCGGAAACAAAATCTACAGCATAAGTCCCTTTAATTATCAACATTTCCCAACCTCTCCCTATTCAAAGAGCAGGCTGGTGTTTTTCTTTCTCCCTTCAAATTGCACAATGTCACAAGTACTCACATTGCTCTTCATCTGCTATGTATTTGCCCATTCACTTATAGTTCTCTGTATCAGTTTGGAGCTTTTTTCCATCCACCTCACCCACTGACAAACAACATTGCTAAGTGCCGTAAACAGGCTTGATATTTCGGAAAGAGCTGGGGCCGAACACCGAACACTTTTATATCTCCCGCGCCTACCACTGTGAAGAAACATTGATTTATTCATACTTAATGTTTCCTGCCAGCTCTCCCATTTTAAAACCAAGGCCATATATTACCTTCAATCCAATAAGTTTGGACCTTACACACTAGATTTTGGACTTAATCAAAAATTTTCTGAGAATCCAAATGTATTGCACTTATTCCTTCACTGTTGTTCTCCAAACCAGTCTGATTCTCAAATCTGATTCCCAATTCACAAATCTACGCTGATTTTATTTTTGCACATTCCTTACATTCTAATCATTTGTCCAGCACTGTAATTTACTAATTTTATTTATTGCTTTCCTTTTTCTCAACAGACATAGGCTTCTTAGTAGTGCTGGGAAGATGTATTACCTTATGTTTTGTTTCTAATTTATTTTTGTTTTTGTGCAAACAGAACTAAAGTAGTTTCTCCATAGTTCTGTCATTTCCCAGCTCTCCACTTCCATTCTCTGTTTTCAGACTGTAAAGAACCTGCACTTGTTCTTTGTTCCTTTTCCCATTGACTTATATTTAGAAGCTATTTACATTTCACGCTTACTACCATGTTAATACACTCAGCAGAACCCAAACAAACCTGCCTTTAGCTGTTGAATGATTGACATTCCACAATATAATTAACAATTACAGAAGTTTCAACTCCATACCAGCAGCAACACAGCATGGTCTACATTAGTCCCACTTTCTTGCAAGACACCCGTCACCGTCAATGTTATGACATTTCAAGTGCTCCTACAGGTATTTTTTTAACGGTTACATGTTTACCCTGACAAGTCACAACTCAGGAAATGCATTCCAGACCCCAAACTCTTCTGGGTAAAATCAAGAATCAATTCATTTCTAAACCTCAAACCTTCAGTTTAAAAGTCTGTTCCCTTGATATTGGCCCGTTGACGAAAAGAAACCGCTTCTCTCTATCCACGCTTACCATGCCCCTCGTAGTCGTATCCTCAGAAGCATATCCAACTTAGCCTTCTCTGCTCCAAAGCAAAAAAACCCGAACTTATCCAACTTCTCTTTATAGCTGATTCACTCCATCCCAGGAAGCATACTCTACAATCCTTGCAGTGCAATCACATGTTTCCTTTTATATGGCTCGCAGAACGTCACACAGTATTCCACCTTGGCCTAGGCAAAGTCCTGTATAGCTCGAAATATCTATGGCTGGATGGATAAACACTCGCGCCATCGTCTCCAATGACGTCTTAACTCGTCAGTTCTCCTGACAAGTCACATTGAGCGACCTGTAGAAAAGGACCCTTTGAGCTCTCTAGTGTGCTGCCTTTTACTGAGTACACCCCTGTCTGGTTCTTTCTTACAAAATGCATCATCTCATATTTCTCAGAGTTACATTCTATCTACAGTTGATATGACCATTCCGTCTATATATTCTGGTAAAATTAGACCTTCATCCACATTGCAAACCACACGGCCAATCTTACTTGTCACACTCTCCACACATCCCCCAACATTCTCATTTACATTATTTATTAATAACACAAATAAGAAGGGACACAGCACAGAAACAGGTCTCCAGCCACACAAACAGCCTCTACCACCACTCTCTGTCTCCTGCCAAGAGGGTATTTTTTTGATGTAACTTGCCACATTACCCAAAATACCATCATATTTTGCTTTCTTTATCAGTTTCCCACGTGCGGCTTGTCAAAGGCCTTGCAGAAAAAATAAATAAACGACGTCCTCAAACTAATTAAATCAAATTCAACACGTGTTACTTCTCTCTGATAACGTCGTGACGACTATCAAATATTGCCTCTCAGAGGAGATCAATTTTCTCCTTCCTTATTTTCTCTAACACTTTCCCTATAACCTACCTCATGCTCACGGTTCTATAAAACTCTGGTCTACCTCTACCACCCTTGCAATGATGTGAAACCATATTTGCACTTCTCCAGCACTATGGCAGATCCCCTTTGGTGAGATTCTGCTGTACAAATATAGTCAGGGCCTTTCCTCACATGTCTCCCACAGCAGCCTCAGTTACAACTCACCGAACGATCGGAATTGGTCAATCGTATTCCAGCTAAGATCATCAATCTCTGCTCACATCTTAAAAACTCTGCTCAAGAACTTCCGGCACACCTTCTTGCAATTTGTACCTGCAGTCTCCTTCTTCCAAATAAAACAGATGTAAAGATCTCATGTCATAATCCGTCAATGTTCCCCAGATGCACACGTAGATTGTCCCTTTGATGTTTCTTCATGGGCCAGAAATGTTACCTGGTTATTCTCTTCTGCTTGATGTCCTTCTGGAATATCTTGGGATTCACTCAAACCTTGCCTAACTGCACTTCTTCATATCCGTCAGACCCTCTGTGTGAATTATCTAAGTTTCACTGAGATCAACTCAATTCTTTGAAAAGCTAAACAACACAAGCCAGGTTTCCCCATCAGATCACCTTGCCATTTGAGGGATTAATCTGAAGAATTTCCACTGTACTTCCTCTGTAGTCAATACATTCTTTCTTAGATTGGGACCCCGGCACAGTGGGGTGACACGATGGCTCAGTAGTTATCACAGTGCCAGGAACGCACGTTTGATTCCAGCCTCGTGCGACTCTCTGTGTGGAGCTTGCACATTCTCCCAGTGCATGGGTTTCCTAAAGGTGCTTCGGTGTACTGCCACAAACCAAAAATGTGCAGTTCAGGTGAATTGGCGTTGCTAAATTACCTGTAGTGTTAGATGCATTTGTCAGAGTGAAATGGGTCAGGGTGTGTTACTGTTCACAGTGTCGATGTGGGCTTTTTCGGCTGAAGGGTATGTTTCCTCACTGGAGGGGAATCTAATCTGTTCAGACACCACCTAACACTGCAGATACATATTCACTAACTCGCTATGTAACTGGCACAGGACATCTTTACTTGTATCTACCAATTTCATTTACATTACTATAAACCTACTTTTTACTTTCCCTTTGCACATTTTCCTCCCAATAACTCTCACTTTAACATTTCCTAATAGCTTAATCTGTGAATTTATTAAACAAACATCCTGCTGAATATCCAGCTATACCATATCCATTGGTCTACAACTCTTTGTGCACACAAGAATAATCTTTAAACCATTCTGAAAAAAATGCTACCCATGAATTTCCTTTTTAAGATGCATTATCATACTCTTCAGTTTTGCCATTATCTTCTAAATATGTAATATCACGTTCTTTGTCTGGAGTCCAACAGACTTCCGACTGCGGAGGACAAGTTAAATGGTCTGTCGTTTGCCATTCCCATATTCATCCCATTTTGAACCGTCGGATAACGTTACAACCTTCAAGTTCTCCAGATTGGCTTCCTACCTTTGCAGAATGTACGAGAAATTAACACAGAGATTTCCAAAGCAATAAATATATCTGTTGCTGCTTCCTCCAAAATTCTGGCGTGAAGTACATCTGGTCGGTCAGAGTTATCAATACTCAATCTAGATTTATTTGTAATTACAACCTCATGACTCATATGAATGATTTTAGTCGTTAGTTAAACAAGTCCCATGGTTACTTGGTATTTCTGCGAGATTTTCTGGATGCTTCTCCATGAGGACAGACAGAAAGTAACTGTTTAGTGTCCTTGTCAGTTCTTTGTTATACACAATAAATTATGCTATCCAGACATTGTCTGTTTGATATTTGACCTTGCTTTAATTTCATTTTCATATATTTCTAGAAGCTTTTTGGTAGTCGATGTTTCTTACTCGTTTGCATTTTAGTTCCATATTTGAATATCTTATCAGTGCCTTGATCCACCTTTGCTAGATCCTACATTTCACTGACTCCACTGGCTTACCACATTTTTGTTCTAAGCCGCTTCCTTTGACCTAATGTGGACTCTAAGCTTTTTCGTTAACCATTACAGAATTACTTTGAACTGATTCAATTTTTCGCTTAATTTGTTTACCAAAATTTACTCACCTTTCAATTTTTGCACCTGGTATGTATATATGAACAATTTACATATTATTGCGTTTCGATATCAGGAGTATTGAGTTTTACAGCCGCGAGATTTTGCTGCAGCTCCACAAGTCCGTGGTGAGTCCGCACATTGAATACTGTGTCCAGTTCTGGTCGGCCGACTATAGGAAAGGTACAGAGGCTTTGGCGAGTTTACAAAGACTTTTTACCAGGATGCTGCCTGGAATGGTGGGCTTGCTAATGAAGTAAGGTTGAATAAGCTCAGACTTTTCTTTTTTGAGAGAAGAAGGAAGAGAGGAGAGCTGATCGAGGCGTACAAAACAATGAGAGAAATAAATCGAGTCAATAGCCAGAGACTTTTCCCCAGGGCAGGATTGACTGGTGCGCGTAGTCATGGTTTGAAGATATTGGGAGGAAGGTATAAAGGAGACATCAGAGGTCGGTTCTTTCCGCAGACAGTTGTGAATGAATGGAATGCATTGCCAGCTGAGGTGGTGGAAGCGAAGTCATTGGGGACATTTAAGCGATTGCTGCACATGCACATGGATAGCAGGGAGTTGAAGGGTGAGGAGGTTAATTTAGTATATTTTACATTCGGATTAAGTCTCGGCTAAACATCTTGGGCCTCAGTACCTCTTCTGTGCTCTACTTTTACTATGTTTCTATCTTAAATAACCGCTATTACCTGTCTTCCATAAATTTTCATCATGTATTTTCCAATTTATTGAAACTAACTTGCCCCTCATACGTTCATGGTTTGCATCACTCATTCTTATCACCGCGATTTCAAAAACTCAAGAATGCTTTGTATTCAGACATCATTTTAATTCCAATGCTCTATGACAACGACTCTCAAAATTTCCCCTTTGAACAAGGTTTTCAATTAGTTCCTTCTGATTACATGACACCATTTCCTAAACAACTGATCTCTAGCTCGATGCTGAACATATTGTTACAACAAATCGTTTCGTGCCCACTCATGATATTCGTTTTCCCAGGATTAACATTTACTTAGATATACCTGGGCACAGTCCATTATTACTGCGGTACCTACAAACGTGTATACCTTTTTTTATTGCCTTATAATATGCCAAGATTTGTGTTGCAGATTGGTTTTGTTATATGTAAGTTCTATAAATGTTATCTTGTCCTTGCTGTTTCTGAACTCCACTTCACGTGATAATGTGGTATCGAAGAAATGTGAGCGCGGGTGGTGAACATTTAATGGAAGATGCGAGGCTGAGATCATCTCGCCAGATCATATACGCTCTACTCCTGCGTCATTGTGATATTTTCACCAGATCTCCCTTTACGCTGGTGAATTTGAGTAGGATAATGATCTTTCGCCAATGCCGTGTATTCTTTCAGAGCGCTGAGACTGCTCTAACCTAGATGGGCACCTTACAGCAGGCTGGCAAAATATTGCTGCATCTTCACAGGGTATCAGTGAGATCACATTTGGAGCAGTGTATACATATTTACTGCCCTCACCGAAGAAAGGATATTCTAATATTGGAAGTAGCTTAGAGATGATTCCCTCAACTGATTCCTTTAATGAACGTGTTAGCATATATGGAAAGGATGATGTGGTTAATCCAGTACCCTTTGGATTCTACAAGAAGGAAAAATGGTCTTGTTTTAACATACAACACTGGAAGGAGTCAAAACAGAAGCCAGTAACAAAGCCAATAGTGCAATTCATTCAACTCCTCCAGCCAGTAATACGGGAAAAGAATGTTCAGGCATTCGACCCTATTAAGCCGGAACAGGGCAAGGCTATTAAACCCTGCCGCCTGATATACAGTTTCAATGGGAGGAAAATAATCCTCGAGCCTATAACACTGGACTGACAATAGGCCATGCAGCACCAGTGTCCTGTGACTCAGCAACAGGATCAGAACTTTCAGCCCCCTCATAACTGTAGCACAGAAACTAGAAGAGACCACAGAGAGACTGGAGGTTGTTATTTTGTGATAAGAGGATACCATTTAGCCGATTGCGGCGTTTGCATGGGAAAAGGAGAAGGTCACAAACTATCAGATATTTTTATGAGAAAGGAAGAGGTACTTCACTTGTTTGCTGTATGGGAACAGGAGAAGACCAATCACTATCTCAATCCCATTTCAGGAATGCAGCAGAACACCTCTCAATATCTCCAGAGTGTTATGTCGGAACACAGGGAGACCCTTCAGCCCTAGAAGTCCAACATATCAACAGGAATGTTACTAATCCCTCAAGACTATTTAGGAGCAATTGATGAGCTTGGATAGAGCACTTGTGAATCAGCAAAACACAGTGAATTAGAATGAATGGCTCATTTTCGGTTGGCAAAATGCAATTTCTGGGATGCCATGGATTTCAGTTCTCCGAACTCAAATATTTGCAATCCCCATTAGTACTCGTTTGATGGGACAGAAATTACCATCACCAAATTTTCAGATGACACTAACAATGTTGAGATGTTGCTTTACAGTGAAGATGTAAGAGATTTATAAATCGATATGGATAGGTTGAGTGAATGAGCCAACATTTAGATTATATTAGATTACTTTCAGTGTGGTAAGAGGCCCTGCTGCCCAACAAGTCCACACCGCCCCGCCGAAGCGCAACCCACCCATACCCGTACATCTACCCCTTACCTAACACTATGGGCAATTTAGCATGGCCAATCCACCTGACCTGCACATCTTTGGACTGTGGGAGGAAACCGGAGCACCCGGAGGAAACCCACGCAGACACGGGGAGAACGTGCAAACTCCACACAATCAGTCGCCTGAGGCGGGAATTGAACCCGGGTCTTTGGCGCTGTGAGGCAGCAGTGCTAACCACTGTGCCACCGTGCCGCCCATTTAGCAAAGAAAATTCATGTCAATTACTGTGAAGTTACTCAATTCAGCCAGGGTAAGAGAAAAGAAAATTTTTGAAATGAAGGAAAGATTCAGAATGCTTACGGGCAGAGCGATCTTGGTGTCCTTGTGCATATCACAGGTAACTCACATGCAGGTCAAGCAGGTAATTGAAAAGGCAATTGCAATTTCAGTGCAAATGTATGAAAGAATGGAGTCTAATTATCGAGACTGTTACTGTACCTAAACAAGGCATATGTGAGGCTGCAACTGGAGAGCTGTGTGATGGCCCTGACTTCAGGAGGGATGTATTCGCATATGAGGCAATTCAACTGAATTTGACTCGAGTGATCCCACAGATGGGAAATCTGTCTTATGGCGAAAGATTGAGTAGTTCAGGCCTGTACTCTCTGGAGTTTAAGAGAATGAGAGGAGAACTCATTCACATCTGTAAGATGTTAAATGCGATGGACAATGCAGACGTGGCATGGATATTTCTTCTTGTGGGGCAATCTTTCACAAGATATCGAATAACGCAGAGCAGATTTAAAACAGGGCTGAGGAGCACGTACTTACCAAGAAATGTTGTGAACCTATGTAATTTACTGTACCGAAGTGCAATGGATGCTAGGACACTGTGGAGATAAAGAGATATGAAGACCGAGGAGCAATGTGGAGCTGTAGCCGAGATGACATCAACCATGACTGCACTATGGAGCAGACTAGAGGGGCTGAATTACAGACGGATGCTCCTTGTTCTCATTCAACCCTTCAAATGTGCGACACAGAAACTGGGGAGGACTGTTTATCAATCAGGAAGCAGACACTCGGAATAGGTCAGTCTTGATCATTTTGACAGTACGTAACCAATGGGGTCATAATGTGAGCAGGGTTGGGTTCTCAGCTATTCACAATTTATAGCAATGACTTACAGGAGTGGAAATAATGCACTGAAACCATATTTGGGGACGAGATGAAGGCAAGCAAGCAACTAAATTATCAAGAGGAGCTGTAGAGTTTGCAAATAGGTAGAAACAAGTAAAGTAGATGGAGAATAGTTAGGCTGATGGAATATAACATGATACATACCCTATTTTCATTCATGAAGAATTCAGAATTCAAGGCACTATATTTCTGAAATGAAAAGTTATTACAAACACAGTGATACAATGTTTACTGGAGGATTCACTCTGACCTGTTCAGAAATTGGAAGTGTTGCTACATCTCCCTGATGGTCTGCTCCCTGATGTTAACCTTGGCCCCATTCCTCTCAGTATCCACGGGATATTTTGATTTATTTGGTTGGCGGTGGGGTGTGGTGAGCGGGAGGATGTTTTGAACTGTGTATCAGACTCGCCAAATTTAAGTGCATTTAAATCGTCATTAGATAGGCATCTGTATGGGAATTAAGTAGTGCAGGTTAGCTGGGCTGCAGGCTGGTTTCACAGTTTGGTACAACATCTAAGGCTGAAGGCCAGAACTTCTCTGGAATGTTCTAAGTTCTAAAACATGGGTAACTGTGAACCTCTGACTTTTTTCTCTCATGATGACGATGAACCGTGCATATTACATATTTGCAAAGAGATTACAGGACTTAGTGATACAGTGCGTACTGGAGGGATCACACTTTTCCAATGACATCGAACATATTGCTCCAATTCCCTGATTGACTGCTCCCCGAGATTCCCAGTAGCCCAATTGCTCTCAGTATACACAAAATATTTTGATGAGTTTGATAAGCAGTGGGGAATGATAAGGGGTGCTTTGAATTTTGTAACAAGTGGCTGCCTTTATCCGAGGTGCCATCCTTTATTTCTATGTGGAGACTCGAGGACGATGAGAATGGCTGACTGATTCTGAATGAAGAGGCTGGGTCCGCTGCCAGAAAAGTGGATTTTCACAGAAATGATGTACTATGCATGGTCACATAGCAACATTAATGGAGTGAGCATTCAACCAGTCCCTCTACCTCTCCCCATTTACATGCCATGCCCGCAGAATGCTGTATACCATCGGGAATCCCGCTAAACTGGGAAAACATCGATACATCCGGCAGCACCCTGTTGAAGGAGAAAACAATGCATTCACCTCATCCACCATCGATATCCTCCATCAGTGGTAACATTAATTTCAACATACTGTTTGATGATGGATATTGCACCTATTCCTGCTTGGAAAATTCTGGACCATAGAGCTGAATGAAACAGTGAACATAACCGCCAGTGGCAGCATCGTCCTTCCGCTGACCTGAAGCTGGAGTACATGTTGAAGTAGGTGACACTGCTCTGTGACCAGGTCCTTTTTGAATTAGGGTCCCCTCACACTCTAAGCCTGGGTTAAGTTTTCCTTGGGAAGCTGATGCTGGAAATACCGAGGTGGATGTGGCATACACACACGCACTCCGTAGTTTCAGACCTTGCCCTCTCTGCAGCCTCTGCTCAAATTTCTGATCCTGTTGCCCACCCCGATGGTGCAACTACGGACCCCATGCTCCTTCCACAACTGTGTCACCGAATACTCAGGTCTCCCTGAATGTATGAGGCAGCTGACATCGCAATCTCCAGCAATTCATCTCCAAAGTCTCCAATAACTTTCAATAACATGAGTCAGTCAGAGGGTCATCAGCGACAACTGCTATGGACCAGGACAGACCCCCTAAAAATATTTTAAGAAAGGAAACCTGGATCTTCACGTTTCCTTATTTTAAACGTAGATGTGAAGTCTGTGTTGCAGATCATGCAGTACTGCGACTGATCAAATCACTCGACGTTAATCAAAATATAATCTATTTAAACGCTCTAAATAAAATACTACTATCAAACAGAAGATCACTTTGGGATAATTTCTCTGTTGGAAATCTTAGCAATAGATGCAATACTATCTACTACTTAAGGGTTCCAATGCAGTAGCATCCCTTGAACAAAATCCTTGTCAAAAAGGTAATTTCAAATACAGAATCTGACATGCAGTTGTCCAAACCAGAAGGAACTAACGTAAGTAATAATTTAGATAAAATAGGAAGTAGGGATCAAGAATTGAAACACCAAACATTATGGGAACTCATACAGCTCCTGAATGCTGCACCCAAAAATAAAACCACAAGACCTGGTCTATGAGAATTAGCCGCTGCCCATCTATTGCTACTCACTGTATAGTAAAACATAAATGCCTCCGTTTTCAGGCGACAGTTCTGTATCCCTGCCTTTAACGCCTCTCCTCAAAAACAATAGCAGGAGATAACAATTTTTTAAAAAATGACAGTATCATCATCCGCCCTCTTTATGAAAATGAACAATCAAGATACAAAGATTACTTCATTGTAAATTATGCATTTTTACTGTATTAGTAGACTACAACACATCTATGTGAAATTGATAGTAATTATGCAAACATTCATGAATATTTTGTTTCACTCTGTAATCCTGCCAAAGAACGCCATTGTCTTTCTTCGCCCTAGTCGAGATAATGTGTTCGCAGTTTCATTGTTCTGTCACCTACATAATTTACAAATATAATGATGGCCAAATGAACTTTGCTTTAAAAAAGTTCTTGCCTTACATTTCTCCAAAGACTTTGAGGGAATTTGATCAGTAAAGAGATTAGTCTCAGACAGGTTATTGGGAATTTAAATGCTGAAATGTTGGAACGTCGACACTAAGATCAAGGTATTCTTCTCAGTTGTGGAATATTTCTGTTGAAGACTTCAACGACCTCTCTAACCACACTTTACACCAACAGAGCAATTCTCATGTCTTCAATCGTCAAACTGAATAACGCACCTCATTTTCCAAAGATTAATATGTTCTGTATCACTTAACACTTCAACTTGATTAGCTGCTACTCCCTCGCTGTGCCAGTAAAACTTCGTCTTGCAGGTATATGCTGAATGAAAATATTGAACAATCTTCTCAATCTCCAACAGAAGACAAACTTTGATCTGTGTACAACATTATAATTGTCAGTCATTTCAGCTTTTAACCTTATCATTTTAACAGTCTGCGTTTCCAAATTTTTGATTTTTTTCCAAAATAAGAATCTCTTGAAGAGCGTCACAGATTTGCTTTATTCTTAATGTCCTTCTCTAACTATCAAATTTACTTCGTTTGTTCCTGTTAAACTCTATGTACATTTAGTCAGTATCCCTTGTTAGATTTATGGGCTTCTCACACCAACTCGAGTGCACTTCAAATGAATTCCTTCATATTCTCAACGCTCCAGACATCTCCTGTGGCAGTGATATAAATGTGTTTTACTGCTTTATTTGGTTCAAATAATCTACATGCACACTGGCCACTGTATTGGTTTCGACACATTCTGAAATGAAATTAAAGAAGCTTCTACCTCCTTATCATATTTTGACATTTCCTGTATATATTTGAACAGGTCCCCATTCAGGCCTTTGTCGACGATGGGTTTGCTGATTCTCACCGTCCTTCCATTTCAGCATACTTTCTACCTTGGTCTCTATTTTTCGAAATCGACTTTACTGTCCAATCACTATCTTTTAATTTAAAGCTATCTCTTATTCTGCTTTTCTTCTTTTTTCTGTCTTTCTTCTTCCTCTCCTTTTCTTTTAACTCTAATTTTAATCATATTTCAAATTGTTTCAATTGTTCGTCATGTTCAAGTTGCTTCACCTGCAATTAAATTCCATTTTCAATGATTCCGATGGCGTTTCCACCAAAATCTAAATGCCGAGCGATTGCTGTAAGTAGCTATTCATTTCTCACAAACACAAACCCAACTTTACCTTGCCTGCCACTTCCAACTATTTTGCCTTGTTCACCTTTTGTAAAGCTCCAAAATTCATTTCTTCCACTCCAGAAAATTTAGTGACTGGGAGAACCATTCCGAAACAAAGCAGTGTTCAAATCAGCTGAATGCAGCTTCAAGAACACACGACAGAAACTACGAAATCACGCCACCTTTGAGCCCAAGAACATCCCGTGCACATTCCAGAATGGATACCTGTGTTACCTCCATGTTCTCCGGTTTCCTTCTCACAGCGCACATACGTGCAGTTTTAATGAACTGTATGCTAAATGGTCCATCATGCTCAGAGATATGTCAGTGGGATCTATGAGTAACGGTAAATGCAGAATAATGGGGAATGGTTGTGGGTGGGATACTCTTCCTCGGATCGGTGAGGACTTATTGGGTCAAATGGCCTGTATCCACACTGAAAGGAGTCAAACTCGAAATACAATTCGTAATTATGCATTTAGAACGGGACAGGGCCCCCAGTTTGCTGTGGATCAGACCAGCAGGCCTCCATTTTTTTTAACCTGGACGCAAACCTTGTCATATCACAAAGGAAGATGTGAAGTGGGTGTTTCAGATGCGATGGGACAGATCAAGCCGCTCAGCTTAAATACATTTTTAAATGGTAATAAAATTAAAAACAAAAAGAGCAATTCAGAATAACTTGACGTCTGGAACACTTAACCAAATAATATACCCAGAACATTCTACTAGAAACCTGTTCCTTCTGACTAACATCCCACAAATGCACCCATTGGCAAAAAGAAAGGCAATCTCATATATACATTTTTCATGCAGTTTTCGAATCCTGCGGGAAAGAGCTTCAAAAGAGATTTCAGAGATTAACAGTGAGAGATCACTTACTGAAACTTCCAACCCTTCTCGGACATAAAGCTTCTGGTGACTTTTGAAAATGCAAGGTGTACTCATAACAGACTTACCAGCGGAAAAGCGCTAACCGATACTGAAACAAGTGTTCTTAACAAGATACAGTGTAACCTTTCGGTCCAGCCGCTCAACTAACTGTGTCGGTATATAAAACAAATTTAATGCGGCCTACCAGTTTAAATTATTAACCTAAAATTAACAACTTTCAATCACTTTTGAATGTTGTATATTAACAATACTAAGCGTCAATGACCCAATGCGACGTTTTGGGATATAAAAGTGGGAAGATTGGTCATTTGGAGAGAGAACTGCCAAGCTGCCAACACATTCACTGTCAAAGCACAGATTTTTTACATTTTACTTCATCTATCAATGCCTGTGAAAGAGAAATCCTAAAAAGAAGAATCTCTGCAGAGGATGATGCCGAGGGAAAATCCGGAAGCTGTGTGCTTTTGAAAATTTCAGTTTTCTTAATTCTCAATCGGGAATTTTATCGGACAATTATTATAGATGGGCAAGTACAGATAGGAGTTGTAAATAGTTGTTGGTTAATAATATTCTGTCATTGTTTAAACAATAAAGTTATTGCTATTAACTCTACTTTTTCTGCTCTGGAATTTTCACAGATTTCCGCATGGGACATATCATTTCATTATTGCTGGTTGAAATTAAGCAGTGGGTGTACCCGTGTGGTAACAACTGTTATAGCTGAGAGAAACTAGGAAGCTTGGTCAGCGAGAGCCGGCCGTTGTGACCAATATCTAAAAACAATTAACCTAAAAGCCTCCTAATTTCTTCGCTTAAGCCGTTTGCATGAGGCAGTTCAGCCTTTAAGATCTCTCTCTAAAAAGAAACCCTGAAGAATATAACATTTTTTTTTAGAGTGAGAGCATTGTCACAGAATGTAACTGCCTGGTTTTAACAGTAATACTCACGGGGCTTCCTCGCGTTATTAAATACGCAATCGGATGAGAGGGACAAAGACAAGCGTTCAGTGGATAGGTGGAGACCACGTTTCAAAGATTTGTCTCACACCTGCTGAATTTCACCTGTCCAAAATGGAGGACCTCAAGGGACACATAGGGAAGTGCATAACAGCCCACCACACAATTTAATTATTTCTGAGCTTCACTATGCCAGCGATCGACACACTAGTGAGTCAAAATCCAGGGTCAGGGTAACGTTAGCGAGAGACAGAAAGATTCACATTAAAGACAGAAACAGATTATTAATTAACAATAAACATATCGTGAAAATATGGGAAAAAGGGGAGTGGGACTAACTGCAAGAGAGACATCTTTGAAGATGCAATTCACAAGAAGAAAAACATTGAATAGTGGAAAGATCTATTGAAATGTTTTGTGACATCAAATTCTGAACTTTCGTCACAGAGTAAGCCCAGTCACCTTAAACTGGAACAGGGTAACAGCTCAATTTGAAAAGGTACACAGACTACGCCAGTGTGTCGCTCAGTAAAACTGGAGCATCTGCCCAGCATGCG
Source organism: Chiloscyllium punctatum (assembly GCF_047496795.1). NCBI lineage: Eukaryota > Metazoa > Chordata > Chondrichthyes > Orectolobiformes > Hemiscylliidae > Chiloscyllium > Chiloscyllium punctatum. Next base: position 31,561,594 of record NC_092773.1, read on the forward strand.
GAGAATTGCAAATCTTCACTAGCATATTAGGACCAACGCATGAGATTATTTTCTGAACGGGAAGGTTTGCAGCCCTTGTTGAGAGTGACAGTAAATGGTGCTCCCACAAACTTGTATTTCTATTTCTGCATTGCACCACTACAATGGAAATTGTGTGTGTGTAAAAAAAAACGATTGAGTGCGTTTGTGTGTGATTGCGTGTTTGAAAATCATTTGAGATTGAATACACGTGGGTGAAATGGTTTATATACGAACAACATAGTGTGATTGACAGTGAGGCACTGAGGGAAGTGTCGGAAGATGTGATCAAATTCTACCAAATATGAAAATAAAAGCATTGCCAGACCTAACATCAATATAGATCATTTGGCACGGGATTGACAAATGGATGGGATTTTGGTGAGAGTCTGAGTCAGATTTGATTCTGCAGGTTTAAAGCTGGTACAGCTCGAAGCACATTGTCATCTTTACAAAAAGTTCCATAGCTCCAATTTCAAACAGTAGATGTGAAAAGCCTGGGAGATGTATTCAGCAGGGGTTGTACTGCTCAGCACATGCTATCAGGGATCGGCTCATGCTCAAAGGGATCAGCACATTTTTGACTGGTCTCATTCAGACTCAGATATTGGTCAATGAGGGGATGTGGTAACCGGATGGAAATGGATGTTTTTAAAAAGAACAGAAGAGAATGACCTTCATTCTGCCAATATTTCATTAGCAGGGGCAATGATACAACGAATCGTCGTTCTCATCTGAAACTGAGCCGGTTAACACAGTCCCATGAGCAATACTGCCAGAAGCAAGTAGGGAAATAATAATGGAACAAGTTCACTGGTGCAGTTGGTTGTGACCTTCAGAGTAAATACGAGAATTTAGAGTCTTAACAGGACCGATAGTAGTGGCAAGAATTGTAGACCATATGCAGGAAGAGCAATGCAATCATAACTGGTTTATAAAAATAATAGATGAGCAGTGAGACTTACCAGGGACACCAACGATAGCTAGGATAGGGTAATATACGTGTTGAATAATACGAATAGAATAATAGATCCGCCGTGATAATGAAAACTGATCATAATTTGTAGAAAGATACCAAACATAAGCAAATAAACTTCTGTCTCTTGTTGGAACATTCCAGTCCATTGTTCTCAGATTTTGATCCATTGTTGTCGCACTCGAGTGTAATGTTCTCAGATTGTGAAACTTACATCCCCTCTCGCTGCTGATCCCTGTTCGTGTTTTCGGTGATGATCCCGCTTGTACTGTGCGAGAAAATATTTAACAGAGACTCTTTATCAATGAAAGATGGAAATGCTTCACTGCAAAAATTAGAATCCGTGGAGATTGACATTAAACGCAGTCACTGAACAAACATGGTCAGGTAACCCCTTCGTTACCATGTCTTTACATATCGCAATAAAAGGGATCATTTACTTGTTCTGGATGGAATGGATGAGGATTAATAAAGGATGGACCATAAATCTTCCAGTCTTTTAAATTTTTCTTCCTTATATGTGAGAGGTTGCCAGAGGACTGCAGGGTTATTTTTATGTCACGCTGTTTATAAAAGGAGACAGGGGTAAAGTAACAATCCAGCTGCATAATTCTTTACACTGGGAAATTCCTAGTCACATTAACCAAGGTAAGATATTTACTGGCAATTCACTTTGTGTTAGGTTAATCCTGTTTTTAAATGTGCTGTTATCAGATTATTTCATAATCATAAGACAGAGCGCTGGGACGGCTCCTGAAGAAGAGGGGAAAAACATTCTGAACCCATACGCCTGTTACGAGGAAATGGGAGGAGTCCATTCATCCGAGACTAATCCAATAACACTTGAAGATATGGAAAGCTGGAATGTTGGAACATTTCCCAAATAGAATGATTCAAAGCATAGAAAAGCATTTCTGCAGCTGTAATGAGATATTACTGAGAGGACACCTGGAGTACTTAGTGTCGTCTGTGTTTGGTCAACTGAGAAGGAGGGTTCTCAAGCAGATATAGTTTATTGGATGCACATCATCCAGGGTTTACTGTGTCGTTTAATGACTCGGGAATGTAACAGAGGAACAGGAGTAGGTAATACAGCTGCTTGGGATTGTGAGAGGAACAAGAGGAAGCCATTCCGTCTCTCCAGTCTGTTGCAGACAGACAGAGGGAGACCATTCAGCCTCTCATATCTGGTACAGAGGGTGAAGAGAGATTCGTTCAACAGTTCAAAGTTTGTTACACACAACGAATAATTTTAAAATAGTCATGGAAAAAGGTACACTTGGGAAAAAAAGCTACATTTCTCGCGAATTTTGAGATGGCTTGTTCCTCAGGTGGAGTGATTGGACGTATGTGAGCTCGCTGAGCTGGAAATGAACATAGAAAAATACAGCGCAGTACTGGCCCCTTGGCCCTCGATGTTGCGCCGATCCAAGCTCACATAACCTACACGAGCCTGCTATCCCCCATATGCCTATCCAATGCCCGTTTAAATGCCCATAAAGAGGGAGAGTCCACCACTGCTACTGGCATGGCATTCCATGAACTCAAGACTCGCTGAGAAAAGAATCTATCAATAACATCTGTCCTATACCTACGACCCCTTAATTTAAAGCTTTGCCCCCTCGTAATAGCTGACTCAAGACGTGGATAAAGGTTCTCATGGTCAACCCTATCTAAACCCCTAATCATCTTGTACACCTCTATCAAGTCACCCCTAAACATTCTTTTCTCCAAAGAAAACAGACCTAAGTGCCTCAGCCTTTCCTCATACGATCTTCCTACCATACCAGGCAACATCCTGGTAAACCTCCTCTGCACCCGTTCCAGTGCTTCCACATCCTTCCTATAGTATGGCAACCACAACTGCACACTATAACCCAGATGCAGCCGCACCAGAGTGTTATACAACTGCAACATGAGGTCAGGACTCCGGAACTCAATTCCTCTACCATTTGAAGCCAGTACGCCATATGCCTTCTTCACCGCACTATTTACCTGGGTGGCAACTTTCAAAGATCTGTGTACATGGACACCAAGATCCCTCTGCTCATCCACACTACCAAGTAACCGACAATTAGCCCAGTACCTCATCTTCTTGTTACTCTTATCAAAGTGAATCACCTCACACTACGCTACATTGAACTCCATTTGCCACCTTTCTGCCCAGCTCTGCAACTTATCTATATCCCGCTGTAACCTGACACATCCTTCCTAAATGTCAACCAATCCACCCATTTTCGTATCATCCGCAAACTTGCTCACACAACCTTCTAGCCCCTCTTCCAGGTCATTGAAAAAATGACAAACAGCAATGGTCCCAAAAGAGATCCTTGCAGAACACCGCTAGTAACTGCACTCCAAGATGAATCTTTTCCATCAACTACTACCCTCTGTCTTCTTCCAGCCAGCCAATTCCTAATCCAACCCTCCAACTCACCCTCAATGCCATACCTCCGTATTTTTTGCCGGAGCCTACCATGTGGAATCTTATCAAATGCCTTACTCCTCTATATACACCACATCTACCGCTTTACCCTCGTTCACCTCTTTAGTCACCTTCTCAAAGAATTCATAAAGGTTTGTGAGGCACGATCTGCCCTTCACAAAACCATGCTGACTATCCTTGATCACATTATTCTTATCCAGATGTTCATAAATCCTATCCCTTACAATTCTCTCTCAGACATTTCCCACAACAGATGTGAGGCTCACCGGCCTATAGTTACTAGGGTTATCCCTACTCCCATTCTTCAACAACTGAACCACATTTGCTAACCTCCAGTCTTCTGGCAGTATTCCTGTAGACAACGAGGACATAAAAATCAAGGCCAATGGCTCTGCAATCTACTCCCTTGCTTTCCAGAGAATCCTCGGATAAATGCGTCAGGTCCCGGGGACTTATCTATTTTCACCCTTTCCAGAATTTCCAACACCTCTTCCCTACTTACCTCAAAGCCTTCCATTCTAATTAATTGTGACTCAGTATCCACATCAGCAACAATGTTCTGTTCCTGAGTGAATTCTGACGAAAAGTATTTTTTCAGTGTCTCCCCAGTCTCTTCAGCCTCACATGCAACTTCCCACTACTATCCTTGACTGGACCTATTCCTACCCTAGTCATTCTTTTATTCCTGACATACCAAAAGAAAGCCTTTCGGTTTTCCCTAATCCGACCAACTAAGGACTTTTCATGTCCCCTCCTTGCTGCTCTTAGCTCTCTCTTCAGATCCTTCCTGGCTACCTTATAACACTCAATCGCCCCAACTGAACCTTCACGCCTCATCTTTACATAGGCAGCCCTCTTCCCTTTAACAAGGGATTCCAATTCCTTATTAAACCACGGCTCCATCACACGACCCTTTCCTCCCTGCCTGACAGGTACATACATATCAAGGACAATCAATAGTTGCTCTTGAACAAGCTCCACATATGAATTGCTGCCTTGCCTTGGAGCCTACTTTTCCAAGCCACGCATCCTAAGTCGTGCCTCACCGCATCATAATTTCCATGCCTCCAGCTATAACTCTTGCCCTGCAATGCACACTTATCCCTCTCCATCACTAGAGTAAAAGTCGCCGAATTGTGGTCACTGTCCCCAAAGTGCTCACCTACCTCCAATTCGAACACCTGGCCTGGTTCGTTACCCAGAACCAAATCCAGTATGGCCTCACCTCTTGTTGGTCTGTCTACATTTTGTGTCAGGAAACCCTCCTGCACACATTGGACAAACACCCAACCATCTAACAAACTCGAGCTATAGCTTTCCGAGTAAATATCAGGAAAGGTAAAGTCCCCCACAACAACTACCCTATTGCTTTCACTCTTCTCCTGAATCATCGTCGCAATCCTTTCTTCTACGTCTCTCGGACTATTATGAGGCCTGTAGAAAACTCCTAACAGGGTGACCTTATCTTTCTTATTCCTAACCTCAGCCCAAACTACCTCAGATGGCGAGTCTTCATCCATCATCCTTTCCACCTCTGTAATACTATCTTTGACAAGCAATGCCACAACTCCCCCTCTTTAACCCCACCTCTGACCCTACTAAAATATTTAAACCCTGGAATCTGCAACAGCCAATCCAGTGCCCGTTCTACCCATGTCTCCGCAATAGCTACAACATCGAAATCCCAGGTACAAACCCACGCTGCAAGTTCACTTCCCTTATTTCGTATACGTCTTGCATTGAAGTATACGCACTTCAAGTCAATTTCCTGTTTGCAGGCACCCTCCTTTGCGATTTTCCTAAATGCATGCACACCAGTAATTATCTCAAGGCGATTTCGTTCTTATTTTGCCTGAAGCATCAGATCTGGTCTTTTAGAAGAGAAGTGTTGATCCAGAATCCTATTTAATACGATAGAATCCCTGCAGCATGGAAACAGGGCATTCGACTTTGCAAGTCCACAAAATGTATTCCACCCCAACACTCTGTATTTACTCCAACTTATTCATCCCTAAACACCTATGGGAAATTTAGCATGGCCAATTCGTCAAACTGCACATCATTGCGAGGAAAGCAGAGCACCGTGGGTTGGTATGGTGGCTCAGTGGTTAGCACTGCTGCCTCACAACGTCAGGGACTCCAGTTCAGTTCCAGACCTGAGTGACAGTGTATGTGGAGTTTGCACGTCCTCTCCTTGCCCACGTGGGTTTCCTCCGAGTGCTCGCGTTTCCTCCCACAATCCAAAGGTGTGCAGGCCAGATGGATTGGCCATATGATAGGTGCATTCGTCAGAGGGAAATGGGGCTAGGTGGTTTACTGTTCGGACGGTCAGTGTGGACTTGTTGGGCTGAATGGCCTGTGTCCAAACTGTCGAGAAACTAATCTAATCCACCCGCAAAAAACCTAAGCACACATCGGGGAAATGCGCAACTGCACTCAGGCAGTTACCCATCCCTCTAATTGAAACCAATCCCGCAGCACTGCGAGGCTGCAGTACTAACCACTGCGGAACTCTGCCACCCTGGTAAATGCTGAGAACATTGTAATACTAAATAAACAACGTCAAGACGCAACACGAATTAAATGAGCTCAACTCTCACTAGCTTCTTCATACACAACACATTCAATGGAAACTGATAATCGATATGCATTTTTTACATATATGATCGTCAATACATCAAACACTGGAATTAGAATCTTATGACATAATCAGAAACAGAAAAGAAAAGGTCTTAATGTTTACAAACGTGAATATCACAATGGCGCTAATGTCATTAATTTAATTTCGAAATCAGTTGAATCCTTCGTCAATTTTGTACAATGCAAACGAGAAAAAAAAGATTGACTCTCCACTCACACGGCCATTAGTTTACTTGTTCATCTGAGTAAATTCAGCAGCATTAGATTACTTACAGTGTGGAAACAGTCCACACCGACCCGCCAAAGCGCAACCCACCCACACCCCTACATCTACCCCTTACCTAACACTATGGGCAATTTAGCGTAGCCAATTCACCTGACCTGCCCATCTTTGGACTGTGGGAGGAAACCGGAGCACCCGGAGGAAACCCACGCAGACACGGGGAGAATGTGCAAACTCCACACAGATAGTTGCCTGAGGCGAGAATTGAACCCGGATCTCTGGTGCTGTGAGGCAGCAGTGCTAAGCACTGTGCCACCGTGCCGCTTGAGCGCTATTTCTTACCTCAGTTTTCTGAATGTTTGGTAACGTAGTGTCGTGTGCACTTTACTACGATGATGCATATCATTTATTAACACAAGTAAAAGTATGATCTTCAGCCTTACCGTTACTGCCTTTTGGAAAATAATGTTCACTCTGAATCCAACACTGGCTCATTCTCATCAGTGTTGTATACGAATTGCTGATTTTAAAATTCAATTGCGTGGACTTTGTGTCAGTCAAGAATAACTGAACGTTCTCCCACCTCTGAGTTTTGAAGATTTTGCAAAGAAATAAGTAATTTGCTCCAAACCTGCATGTAAGTCCATGCAGTGAATAACATCATGTCACCTTTTAAACAAAAAAGGTTCGTTTTGTTCGATGTAAAAGGACATGAGGTGGTGAACAATAGAGGTGGTGCAAGCAATGACTGGAGTGAAAACCCCCCATGAATATTGCAACTTAAAAGGTAATTTTCCCACAAATGTTTAGCGATTTCAACATGAGTTGCTTCTTTCAAGCGATACGTATCGTGAGTACATGGAATTGTCCTCCAATAATTTCAGTATGACGGCATTTCTTCAATACTCACATCATAAATACCTTCATGGTATTCATCAATTCTAGTCACATGAACGTTTAACGGACTTCATATTTAATAAAGTTGAAGTAAGATAAAATAAGTATTAAAGTCAGTGTAAGACGTCATTCTTCAGGTAATGTTAACAATGTGAGCTTTCAACACCAGCTCATATCAACGAATCATTTACGTTGATTTGCTCTGTACATTTCTTTGCAAAAATAGTTTTGCAACATAAAAATGCTTTTAAATTGGTTACTTATCTACTATTGCTGGGACCATATATTTGCACTTTAATATCATTTAAAACTGTGAAAGTCGGTTCATTCCGAAACTGAGAGGTTCTTATTATGAATTCATAAATCACTGTTTATATTTACCGTAACTATTAGCATTGTGCAGTTATAATCCCACTATTCTCTGGCGGTTCCACCTTTTCATTTATCCTGGTAACACACTTGATGATTGCGCACTTGTTCTGTGTTTGCATTTTATTCGTTTCATCACCACCTTCACCTCACTGTTTGTTCTCACTATTTCTTTTGCCTCAGTTTCGGTGGTCTTTTCCTCGTTCTGAATCTATAGTTGTTTCCAATCCATATCTTGGATTTTCCATGTCACGGAACCTTTGGTCCAATTACCTCCCTGTACTTCCCCAAAGTACTTCCAGTCCTAATGTGGAGATCATGACTTGTTCTTTCACTATTGCCAAGTGTCAAACCATGGAAAATGCATCCCACAGGGCACTTTGTGTCTACCTCCAGCAAACGGATTGCAACTGTCCGAGAAGTCACCTCACTAACCTTTTTTTAATGGCAGTTCGTAAAGGATATTAAATATCTGTCAAGCAGATATACAACGAATGTATTAGAAAAAAGACTGGCAAAGCGCAGCCATTTTAGAAACATTTGTAAATCGATTTTCTGCATTTATTAAACATTTCCAACATCCACAGCCTTTGCTTTCACATTCAAGGAGTCAAAAATATTGGACCTTGACTAAACTGAACGTTCTGCGTTTCTGCCATTTGGATTCTCCTGCATTCTGAATGTGCATTGACACCATTGTTTCAATGACCACTGTCCAAATCTGAAAAGTCTGCCGTAAAAGAAAAAAAACAAATAACTGCTTTGATTATTTTCCTGTCTTCGATGTTCCACCTTGGTGTCCAGATGAACAATTTTAACCCGAGGAGCCAACCATTTAAAAACGCTAATTGTATTTGAGTTAACCCTGAATAATAATATCATCCATGACCGTCAATTTATAAATTTAACGTCCACCATCTTAAGAACATCTCTGTCATGTACTAAGTAATCATTTTTTCTCATGAATTAAGTTTTCATTAACAAATCTTCAATGCACAATTTATCTTGCCACAGTGGGTTCATTTCACAATGCTGATGATACAATGCGATCCATATAATTATTGCTTCTAAAATTGGAAACGAAATGCTCGAGGCTTAAAAATAGTCCACCCACCTTTATTAAACTCCGTTCCAAAATCACTTAACGCATGAAATAAATGTTAAATGAAGCACGCATTCCCTCAGAGCACGGAACGCTTAATTCACTCAGTGCTCCAATTTACTCATTCAGCTGTTCTCTCATATGGAGAAAAAAACCCCACCACACAGAACATCTCCCTTACTAACTGCAAATTTGATGATTCCTGTCTTATGCAGACTTGTAACGCGTCAGTCTCCAACTAAGAAGTAATGGTTAGAGTAACAAAAACTTATTTAAGACCTTATTTAGGGCTCTATTCTGGAGAATATTTCCCGTGGATTAATAGATGCATGTCGTATTGGAAGCTTCATGCTTAAATAGGGTGTTCACAGGTATCATTTTTTTAAAGTCCGGTGAGAATCAGTGTCTTATTTTGCAAATGGAACGTGAGGAAAAGTCACGACTTCAATTCTTGTTGCATTGCATTGAGAAGCTCAATGTGTTATTTGATCTTCACTGATCCAAGCAATTCACGTTTCCCTTTTGGGTGGTCATGCATTTTGAGAATGGGAGATTTTTTACTCGCCACAGAAGCCCGAGCATCTAATGTATTCTGATAGCTCGATCATTGATATGACAATGAGATCTTGAAACTCTTCATAACGTTAACTGATGTGCGTGCACAGATATTGTGCTTCTTGCTGCAGAGGCAATATGACATTGTTGCTTCTAACACATCGAGTATTTATAATCTGGAATTCAGGGGGAGGAATATGTCGATTCAGCGGGTACTGTTGATGTATTAGAGAGGTCATTGGATGATTATTTCAATATAAATAATATTCTACGTTGTGAAGACGAGGAACAGAAATTACACTAAGTCACGCTGACCATTCAGAGAGGTGGTGCAGACATGATGGCCAAAAGGTCAAATCTCTCAATAAAACTCCGTGATTTAGAATTCTTAAGATTGATAAATGATGGCTGCCTCATCATCTGTTGGGAAGTGCTATTCGAATGAATGATTGGATAAATCTGCAGAATGTATTTCTGACCCCTTATTTTGTAGGATTGCTGAGTGCTCCGTATAATTTCTGAATGCTGACGTGTAAGATATTTTAGCATGAAGCAACACACGGTGTATTCATCGTTTCCATGGCTGCATGGTGATTCCTCTGGTACACACATCTGCGCTAAGCTTAGCAGGTCTTATCTTTTCACTGTAACTGAGTAAAAATGATCGAATAGTTCATTCGCAGGACCTGCAGTCCATGAATTATTTCCAGATAAGTAGTGCTGATGGCCTAAAGTGCTTCAGTAATAAACTGGTACCACTGTCCATTGCCAAGATTCTCCTAATTTGAACAGCTCGATTCATGTTCCGAACACACACATGCACACACAAACACACACACACAGACAAAGACAGAGATACGGACAGAGACATGGAGCAGTGTTACGTTTTGGGATTGACAGAATTGAAGGGACCAAATAATAAATAATGAAGAATCAATGCATTAACAATCAACCGATATGAATAAGAACAAAGATGCAGCAGTATTTCTTTTGCACGATGTAGTTTACTGCTTTCTGATCAATATAACAGGAGACAGGAAATTATATACATGGCTGTGGAAATGAGATAGTGACTGATGATTCTCTCCTTGTCGTTCAGGTGTGACAGTATCGATCATCCTGCTCCTTGGACATGAATCATACCAGCAATTCGTCATGGAATTGTGCTGGACTTTATCCTGAGGTCCGGGTGTGAAATATTATATCCGTGAAATTGAACCTTGGAGCTCAATTGTGCAATGTTCTAATTTAGCTACTTCTGAGAGAATTGAAACATTGCTGAAACAGGAAATCTCACCGCATTCTTGAGTTGCTTTCTGAATTTGGACTGGGTCGCCAGGTAAATAAACGTGTTCGTGCAGCAATTTAAGTTTCGCAACATAAACCCAACTCTTTGAAATATGAATTCCGAATTGTTGTAAGCATTTGCTCCTGTAAAGTTGTAATAGAGGAAATCGATAACATGCACGAACCACAGAAGAATGAAGCTGCCCGATATAGTGAAAAGTAAAACCACAGACCACCTCCTGCTTTCCATCTCTGGGTCACCGCAATTCTGTGCGGTACTGTGTCCTCTTAGTCCCTTACGGACTCTACTACTCACTAAAATGTATTTCACTGTCAGAGCATTGAGCAATAAAATGAATGCGAATGGGAGCAATGGAGTCATAATATTATCAAACCAATCAAAAATTATCCATCCAATTTCATTGTAGTAGCTTGGCTTGATGTAACAGAACCATGGGATATTGTTAATTAACTTTCCAGGTTCTTGCGTGAAGTAGTAGGTGACATCTTTCAAAAAGAGCACAATCGAGGTTGTTGCGAGAACCACATGAGCAATTTTCTCAGTGCAATATTTTGGTTTTAAATGCTGACAACAAATGGCTATGCATCGATTGAGTGAAAGTAACCGTGAACCAGACAGAACATTCAGTGGTGACACGTCGCAAGACACTGATAACACTACAGACAGGAGTAATGAAAATGAAAGATCCCGGGAAGTAGTAATAAATGATCCGCCATAGTGTGACCTCAGTGATAATAAATTGCAGATCCGCTGTTGCCATGGCCACCAAGTAGTGAGTGGTGCACTTTGAGAGACCGCACTTTCCCTTGGATAAGATCGCAATGGCGACTATATTAACTGTGAGAGAGAAAGTGGGTTCATAATTTCCAAATACTGTTCACAAATTTACTGGACAGTTAAACAATACTTCTGCAAGAATAGAGGTAGATATGGGGTTGGTTAATTTTCTTTTGAATACTGTCTCCACTCTGACATGAACACACCTCATACTCGACAATTTCTGATTTAAAAACTTCATACAGTGGTTTGCAGATATTCACTTTTTGAAAGAGTCATAATCTAAAAACATTCAATTAGTTTCGATGTCTGATTCCCGTTTTATGCAGTTTTAATTCTGCCTCGGCATGTTTTACGCTGACAATAGCGGGAGCCCAATCATTACGTAAAGGAAACAATTCTTTGGCGGCATGATAATTCATAACCTAACACCCAGACCCTCAAATTATTCATACATCACATATATGGTGGTCATGAGTTTGTTAACAACATTATCCCAGTGTTTGTCTGTCAATAAACAGTTGACAATCGTCTTTTTCAGTGGATCACATTGAAAGAACAGCAACAAGACATTTATCTTGAGTTGGACAAAAAAAAGGACCGACCAGTTTCTCCATTTTCAACTTAATACTGTTTTGTACATTGGATAGTATGTAGCTTCTCAAACAATTATTTTGAAAAATTACAATCAACTTCCCGTTAGAAAGCAAACTGCATATAACTCTGCAATGGCAAATACTGCCAAAATAACATCAAAATTAGGATCACTAAGCTACACTTAGTGCACTTCCTCAAAAAACAATGCTTCCATTTACAGAGTTTACTGATATCCACTATCATAGTTCATTTTATAATTAACATTATTTCAAAATTGCACTGACAGGTGCTCCAAATTGTAGTTTACCTCAGAGACTTTCCTGATGTTATTAACTGTAGTGAAGATATCAACTTCATAACTTAGACAACCAACGGGCGTCAAGCTGATGTTTCGTTTACATGAGGAAGTAAATGTAACTTCCAGTATCATTGAAGTAATTTGGCTGAACGGAACTATATCACTGAATTAGTACCTGCATATGTGTGACCTTGCATTAGATATCAACATAAGCATCCACAGAATGAAAATGGATATCACCACGCACCAAAGGATTGATACAAGTTCAGTTTTGAAATAAAAAATGACAAAAATGTAACCTACCAGGGACACCAATAACAGCAAGCGTATTATAGTATATTTTTAACACATTGTCAATTGGATAATGCATTTTCCCTGAAGTGAGCTTTGCCTTCGTGCTACAGGCAATCGGACTGTGTTCGTGCCTTGCTGGAACTCGAGTGAGATGCTAATGTTGCAAAATATTTAAATTTATTGACACAAGTAAACATGTTATGGAAGGCAGTTAATTCCCGACTGTCATGGAACATGTTTCATTGATGGTCACGTGGACATTTCTGATTACGAAAATGTAATATACATTAATTTATTTGACTGTAAGTAAAGCTATATATTCCAAGTCCATTCAAAAATGCAATTCTTTCACTTCTTTCACTTGATTCTTCCCAGTTAGCAACCACGTCTGAAGATACCGATTTAAATGCATTATTTTCTTGCCATGTACAAATAATCAGCTGAATGTATCAACAAAATCAACTAAAACAAAAACAGAAGTTGCAGGAAATCCTCAGCAGGCCTGGCACCTCTCTGAAGAGAAAGCAATATTAACATTTCGGGTCCGATGGCCCTCCTTCAGAACCCAGGGCAGCTGAGAAAATGACCGTTTACATGTAGAATGTAGGGTGCAGGATGGGGTAACGAGTAAATTGTAGATGTGGTCAGAGTCGAAAGAGAGAGAAGAACGGTTGGACAGATAAAGTAGTTGACAGCGATCTGGTTAGAGGGTGAACAAATGATAATTGGGACAGTTAGGGGCTTCCAACAGATCGTGGGTAACGAAGTGCTGATGAAGGGCCTTTGAACCAAATGTCGATTTCCCTCCTCAGCTGACGTTGCCTGACCGACTGTGCTTTTCCAGCATCATGTTTTCGACTACAATTGCAATAGCTAAATGTTCATAACGGAAAGATTTGCAGCCGTTGCTGTCCATGACATTAAATAGGTCTCCCACACATTTGTGCCTCTGCGTCTCCTTTGGACAAGTAGAAGGGAAAGTGGTGTGTGTGTGTGTGTGTGTGTGTGTATGTGTGATTTTTTGGGGGAATGCGTGTTTGAAAATTGTTGTTTCAGAAGGAACACACATGGATGACATCTGTTTAAATATGAACATTTTTCAGGAGGTTGGGCCATCAATAGGGACAGAAATTGAAGGACATTTCACTGACAGATGTGATAATGCGCTGGAAATGTTAAAATAAATGGATTGCCAGACACAATAAACTCTTCATCAGGAAACTCAAATCTTCTATCCTCCTGGTGCTCGGATGCTGCCTGACTGGCTGTGCTTTTCCAGTACCACACTCTCGACTCTTATCTCCAGCATCTGCCGTCCTCATTTTTTCCCTATCCTCAGTGTAGCCCGATAAATTAGCAACGGTGTGAAATGCTACCAAACTGGGCAGGTATTGCAGTTATCTAAATACAAACTAACAATGTCTACACATTTCTCCATGGTGGGTTGTCGTTTTGTAGCATTTTATGGAAGCTGGGCTGGTTTTGTCAGGGCGATTTCAAAATTGATGGAAAAATTTTTCAGCTGTTCTGGTGATAATTCCATTCAATGTTGTCATTCTTGCAATTTGACCATGTAAGGTCTCACTCCTTCAGTCAGTCCCACCATGTTTCCACAACATGGTCTTTGGTAATTAATTGGCTGCCTTTATCTTCAATGTGAATCTTTCTGTCCTTTTCCATCCTTACCTAGGTTTGGTTTTTGATCAGTAGCGTTTCATGTGCTGGTATTTCACTCTCAAAAGCAAATAAATTGTTTGCGTCGGGTCGTTGTTCAAATCCTTGTGAGTCTCATGTGGTGCTCCATGTTAGACGGTGGGTTCTAGTAAATTTGACTTTTCTTTCAAACATGGCCTCTCTCTGTCCACTTAACGTCTGTGTTTGTCCCTCTCAGCTGACGGTGTGTTCAGTAGCACAATGACGACTCTCACGTATTATTATGATGGACCGGGTAACTAAATTGGGTCAGGATGTTGTCACTTTTTAAAAAATATTTTCGACCGATCCCTTTTTTTTTATGAAGAGACGTTATAAATGTCGAGTTGCTAAACTGACTACTGAAAATGGATTCAGTAAATACCTTGTAAGTTCATATGGTTTGTTTTAAAATGGTGATAACAATGGAAGGGGAATTGCCAGCACTCAAGGACTCAGCTTAAATTATTTTCTGCATTACTTATAGTAGTCAGAAGCTGTTTGGGGTCAAAGAAGGGTTGGAAGCTTCAGTTTCATGTCGTGTCCTCTTGGATTGGAGAATTGCATATGCAAATAGAATGTGAATTTTTGATTCTGGAATGTTACAATAATGGAACCATTCATGCGTAGAAGATGCTGTATCTGTTACTGTGTCACGTTTTATAATAGTTAGGCTATATTAAATTCCTATTCCCTTTGTTTTTATATTAACTAATAATAATGGGTGGCACGGTGACATAGAGGTTAGCACTGCTGTCTCACAGCGCCTGAGACACGGGTTAAATTCCTGCTTCGAGCGACTGACTGTGTGGAGTTAGCACATTGTCCCCGTGTCTGCATGGGTTTCCTCCGGGTGCTCTGGTTTCCTCCCACAGGTTAGGTGAATTGGCCATGTTAAATTGTCCGTAGTGTCAGCTGAAGGGGTAAATGCAGTGATTGAGTCTGGTTGGGTTGCGCTTCGGAAGATTGGTGTGGACTTGTTGGGCCGAAGGGCCTATTTCCACGCTGTAAGTAATCTAATATGATCATGCTTACATCGGCTGCACCTGCCTTTGTTGAGTAGTTTGAAAAGTCGCATTTGGCCTGAACACATTCTGCACCTCCACTTTTCAATAAGAAAACGTTAGTGTCGAGGTAACTTTTGAAACCATTTTGAGGATGCTGGCCTTACCCAAAATACTTGCAGCTGAGGGTCTTTTGACTGATTCCTGTTCTTGCAGATGTGTTGGAGATATTTTGCTGGGACATGTGCTGTGATCCGCCTCAGGCATGTTTTGTAATCTGTGGAATTGGTGACCAACTCTGAATGGATAATGACTTCTGTAGTTGTAGCACCATGGTCTGCAACATAAGCAACAAAAGGGGAAGCTCTAAAACCATGGGGAAAGTGATCTGCCATAACCACTGGGATTTTCCAAGACATTTTCGCAAGTTACTCTTAATCCAGGAACACAGTGTGAGGGACGCTGATTGAACAAGGAGCTGGACATAGTGCTGTGTCACCTCATTCAAAACGATCTGAAACCTGACAGCAGATGGAGAACGATTGGACTAATGGCTGTTAGGGTTGGGTTTTCTTCAGGTTTTGTGATCTCAAACTTTCCATGCAGATGTGGTTGACATACCCATCATCTGGCACTATGTAGACATCCATGTCAGCAATTTGTTTTGGATGATTTACATATGTTGGATGAGATAAACATGATGTTTTCGCCTTCAACGTGCATCTGTTGTCTGTATCCTTGTTTTCGCAATGTAGAGGGATTACTGATGGTTTTAATGAGTACGAGTTCCGTCTGTCAGTGGGGATCCGTAGAGGACCCTAATCAACTGTCCCTTTACAGATATTGCTGTGAAACCATGCACAGTACATTATGTTGTTTAATATCGGCTGCCTGACAGTAGCCACAGCATCTCTGTTCCGAAGCAATCAGCCTTTCCCATCGTCTTCGAGTTTCTAGGTAGTTAGAATGCTTAGCATCTCGCATAAAGGCCTCCCATTAAGCTTCCCTCTCCTTGTCCACTTTCCAGCTCCAAATAATCACATCACAATATCCCTTGTTTACTGACAGCTTTGCGTTCACTGGGAACGGCAGGTATCAGATGATCAGGGATTTCAGTAGCATACGTCTTCCCATTCTTCCTGAAAAACAGATAGAGCTTGTAGAAGATATGAAATTTCCACCGACCAAACTACAGTACATTGAATTTATCTGTATATATCTATGTGCACTCTCTCCATGGTCTCTTGTTAATCTAATATCCGTCTTATCTCAGTGTCATCATACAATGCATCCATTCCCCTCCTTAACATCATTGAAATGGGTTGTTGTGGATCCCGAGCTACTCAATATCAGTCTGCAGTGGATACATTAAGTAAAATGGATTAAGACTGATTTTCCGTGTCTGCTTCCTGTTTGATACCCAGTTGCAGTTGTACACAACACTCCAGCTGCAGACCCCAAAAATGTCTTGCATGGTTGGAACAATACTTCTATACTTTTATACCATATGCATTGAGAAATTGCACTTGCCTTTTTTATTACCTGCTGTACCTGCATGTAAAATTTCAGTGACACCCAGATTCCTCTGCAACCGAATAGTCTGATGTTTCTCTCCATCCAAATCATATGTTGCCTTTATATTTTGCTGATCAAAATGGATGACAGCACACTTATACACATGAAATTTCACTCCTAAATGTTGGCACTTTCAGCAAAATTATTCATAACGTTTTGAAATTTTCTGTATTGTCATTGCAAACTATTGCTCCCCCCATTTTAGTGCGACCTGAAAATTTGCCTGTAATGTTTTTTCTAACTGGAAGTGATAATGTAGATAACAAATAGTTGGGGCTTGAGGACTGGACTCTATTGCAACCCACAAGTTGCTAATCAGAAAACGATCCATCTATTTCATCTCATTGTATTTCGTTGATTCAGCAATCCTCGATACAAACTGATACATTTGTTCAAACCGCACGTGCTCGTATTTTGCCATTAAATCTAAGACCGTCACCTTACTAAATATTTTCTGAAGTGCAGAAACTTTACATCTCCAGGCCCCCATTATCCATCTTGTGTAATATTAAACTTTCATGAACTTGAGTAAAACATTCAACCACGTGTTATTTTCAAAAACCCACACTGCTCTAACGGGTTGCAGTTTTACTTCGCAATACAACTGACATTAATTCCTCGATCATAGATTATCAAAATACCTTTGAAGCTAATAGTTTGCTCACTAATTGTATTGCAGAGTGAAGATGACAATTCTATGTTTTTTTTTCTTTAATCTCTACGATTTCTTTCACTTCCTGTGTAATGGGCCTGACAGTGTAACACAGATGTCCTGATTGCTGTGTAACAAATATGAATGTCCGAAAGGTCTCGTTGTGTTCCAGATTGACAAAGTGATGGGGCTGAAAGTTCTCCTGATATTCGTCCAGTGTAGCTTCATGGCATGTGTTTGCTGCACCTGTTCCTGAAGAAGAGACTCAAGGTCTGTTTGTCCTCTTCCTGTTGACGAGTCAGAGGCTTGTGGGCTTACAGAATTCTCTTTTGCTGCCTAACAGTTTGAGGTTTTCTCACGTTGCTCCATAACACATTTAAGATGTTGACTGACCTACTCCTGACACTGTAATCAGGCTGAAGGATCTCGATAGCCTCATGTTGTTCTTGTGTAATATTGTCGAATGCCTGAGCATATTGTTGATGTTCCTGTGTAGCGGGCTGGAGAAGCACAACGAATTCCTCCATTTCCAATGTAATTGTCTTCTGTTGCTGACTCATTTTGGTGTACCAGGAAAGAAGAAGATCATCTTTCTTCCGATAATATACAGTGGGTATTGGATCAACCTAGTCAACTTTTCCAAATAGGTTAACCCTCTCCATTATAGGAATCACTTGAGGGAACCATCTCTGAGTTGCTCCCAATGAAACATTGACGTTTCTTCAGTAAGGAGACTAAATCTGTACTCACTTCTCCTGATATGATCTCATCAAAACATTACAACACTGTACAGGACCTTCGGCCCTCGATGTTTTGCCGACATGTGAAAACAATACGACGTCGATCTAACCTACTCTATTCAATAATGATCCATCTATTTATCTAATGACCATTTACATGTCGTAAAACTTGACAAGGCGAGTACTGTTGCATGCAAGACATTCCACGTCTTTGAGAGCAGCGAAGGATGGCCGGACTGATCGCTGAGTTGACAGGCCTGTTTTGTTAGCTGAGTTTCAGTCGACTGGACCTGTATTCCATTACGATTTGAAGAATGAGTAAACATTTCAGGGAAGTATATGAAACTCTAACAAGGAGAAATGGAATAGAAGAACGGATTATAATTCCCCTAGCTGAGACGTCTAAATAAGGGGCCAGGATTAGGTACAGGCAGGCCACTCTGCATTGAGATGTGAATAAAGGTCTGCACTCCAAGACTGTTGAAACTCTGGAGTTCACTCTTACATAGACTGTTGAAGGCATGGAAGTCAATACGCGTAAGCATTTTTAGACAGTAAAGTGATGGCGATGGAAAGGAGTATAATGTGGAGATAAAGGATTGACCCTCATTGTATTGAACAAGGGAGAAAAATTGATGGAATGAAGAGACTTCTCAAGTTTATATTTGATATCCTTCTGACGGTTCGTCACATTTAATTATATGCATGTTGTGGGTATGAAGTCATTGAGGAAATCTTTGCCATGAACTGAAAATGGTGGAATCCCAATGTGTTGGATTATTTACCCCATTGGCTAGTTTCTGTCTAGTTTGTGGGAAAGCTCAGTAACTGTTGCCACAAGTTCTCATATTTTAGAAAGGAGGCCTCTGAAATGTCGCCAGGACTGTTTTATCCATTCTGATTTCCAAATCAGAGTCTGGTTCCGGGTATTCTGTCCGGTTTCATCCTTTAAAACCCCGGAACAGTTTTATAGAATTGAATGCCTTGCTGACCATTTCAGAAACCATTGAAGAGTTCATCGCATGTCTAAATGTCTGGACTCACTTCCAACCTAACCAGGGAATTGTGATAGAATTGACTTCTGAAAGTATACTTGTGAAACAATTGGTGTTGACAATTGACACCATTACCATCAAGGTCACTTTTACTGATACCAGATTTTAGATCTCCATATTTAATTAATTGTTTTTAACTTCCACTAGTTTCCAGATCATTGGTATGGTCTGAATGTATAATCCAATGACATTTCCACGAAAGCACCATCTCTGCATGGGGAAGCTTTTGGAAACCACACAAAACAGATTATTTCGGTCCTGTTTGACAGCTATGTCAAAGGAACTTTGATTTTCATGATAGGACTGAGGGAGTGGCAATGGATCAGATTTTAATTATTCTCCACTAACAGGAATGGATATATGTGAGCAATTTTCCAAATTGTCTGGGGGATATTAGAGTTGGTGTTGGAGTGGAACATCTTCTCCAGTGGCGCGGCTATTTTTGCAGCACAAGGATTCAGTCCTTTTGCATGTAGGATGCCAATGCCATTGCCTTTGTTGCAGTTATTGTATTGTGGTGTTTTTTGAATTCACGTGGAGGGATTGGAATTGGTTTCAAAGTGTCATGGCTGATTCTGTGGACATCATGAAGAGGGCACACACACGCAAACACACACATACAGAAGATCATTTTTCAACTTTCTCATTACCTCAGTTTTATTTTCAGTTTATTCCGTGCTTTGTAAGGTTAATGTGGCACTTTTATTCCAAAACAGTCGAATTTAGGAAATTTCGCCTCATTGATCTTGGATGTGAAACATAGCTGTTTAACCAACTCCGCAAAATCTGAATTTCTCTCAGTCATTCCACTTGCAACTGTAACAATATTTTAAAGTCAGGTTTTTCATGCCTCTGCCTTAGTCTGGGACCCAAGTGAATCTGCTGACTTCCCCCTCAACTTTTATGAGGAAATGCATCATTCTTTTGCCATTCGGGGGCTTTTTCCCTGCTATGATCCTTATCCAGCGATTCGACATCCGATTCTGACCAACATTCCATCTCCAACTCATCCTACCCGTCCCCTAATATTTCCAGCAGGCCCTCCTCAGTACTTGCTAGTCTCCTCCATTTTGCCCCTTCCATGGGTCACTTTCCATCTGACTCCCTTCGATACGCCTTTTGTAGCTTCGAAACTCTTCGATTTGTTTTTATTCTGTTATTGTCCGCAGTAACCTGCGTTCCTCCTCCTAATTCGCCCCTTGCGGTTTTTTTTTCTCGACTTCCTCCCGCAACATCTTTGTCTCGTTCTGCTTTTCCAAGATTAACTTCTTCACTTCCTCCATTCTCTGGTTCAGTTTATTTTTCACGGCGTTGTCCATAACGCATTCAATTTCACCTTCTGTTTCCACCGTTCCCTTTAACCAAGGACATTGTTTTGACATTTCTGTATTCGAGTAGGGAGCGGGTTTGTCTAGCTTCTGCAAGACTGTACAGAAAACAAGTTTGTCTCCATAACCTTCAGTTTCCACAGGTGCTTTAGTTGTTCTTTGGCATCCTGTCTGGCCACAACAGGTGCTTTGTCTGCTTTTATCAATTTGTCTCCCTTTAGTCTGAAAAGATTGAATATTTCTGCCTGCTTCTCCCGTTTAATTTTCCTCTTTTTCGAATTATCTTTTGGTTTGCAATTTTTAATTAATCCTTCCATCTTATCAGACATAATTATGCCAAAAATACCTTCATATGGCCACTTGTTAAATAAGTCTTGAATACTTTTTTTCCCCAATTCCCGGAAACTTTCAAAATGCAATTTATTGATATTGGGAATTTATAACTCATATTTAAACTGCATTTTTTGACTCATCCTGACATATATTTCAGTCCAGCAATGTATTGTCCTTATTCTCATGTTTCATTCCCCATTGTCCTAAATCTCCGCTAGCACCTCGTCATTTATTATGAGCATTCGTTAACTCGACTATTTGTATTTTTCTCTTATTAATCTGTCCATCGCCAAACTTCGCAGGTTAAAATCAATTAGTAAAGACAATAAAGACAATCTGCCTTCATTGGTTCTGTCTGTACAGACATTTATTTTTCCAGGGTTGCATCTGCAGGAAAATCTAACCTGCCAATGCAGACCCCTTCTATTCTGTACAATCTGCACAGTCCCTTGTTACCTGCGAGGCTGTATGCAGAGGTATTTGCCAACACAACATGCAATTTTATTTCAGAAAATTACTAATTTTTATTTCCAGTTACACAACTGCGCTGTTTTCTTAACCATTCCTCTGAGTATTCTGAAATTTCAATTTATCAAGAGACTTTTCGGTTCTTGGCTTGGAGAAACCTTTCAGAAACTTTACTGCACTCTTGTGTCCCCATGACTTCCCTTACTCGATCGAATTTAATCCGAGCTATCAGTAAAACGCTGATGTTTTTCTTGTTTGGCCAACCCTCATTCTGTCAGGCTCGGATGGTCCCCTATGGGCCTGGAAGACCTCTTGGGATGGCCTCCTTTGTGTGTCTCTTTCCAACCCAGATTGCTTCCACAGTTTGGTGCAAATCTTGGACCGAAAGACCTGTACGGCGTTGTTCTATGTTATATGTTCTTATTCTCTTTTGGTCCATTTTCTCATTCCGTTACGTTATTAATCAGTTATAAACTTATTCCCTTATTCTCTTCTGCTCTTTTTTCGTTGTCATTCTGTTATTTTCTTATCCTTATAATAGTATTCGCTTCCTTGCTATTCTGCTGTGCAGTTATTTTGTTAATCATATACTCTTATTCTCTTATTCTACCATGTTTTATTTGATTATGTTTTTATTCACTTCGATTACATTTCTCTTGTTTTCGAAAGCTATTGTTCATGTTCATATTCTCTTATACGTAATGTTCGTGTTCACATACGTTCTTATTCTCTTGTCTTGCCATTTACTCATGTTCTTTTGTTCCCAGTCTCTCATGTTTTTATTCATATTTACTTCTTTCTATTTGAGATATTGTGATATTATTGTCTTCTGTTCTTTTTCTTATTTCCATATTCGAAAATACTCTTATGTCCTTTTGCTCTTTTGCACTTATCCTGCTATACATTTATATATTTATACGCTGCTACTCTAATATTCTTAATCAATTATTAATTTATGTTCTGATTCACTTATGCTCTTATCTTCTTGATCGCTTTTGATTTCAAGTTCCCATGCTCCTAAGTTCCTATTCACTTATGTTCTTATCATCTTATCAGCTCATGTCGTTCTTCTCTTATGTTCTGACTATTTTATGTTCTTGCTCTGTTTTTTTTCTTGCTCAGTTATGTGCTATGGTGCTGATCTGTTTCATTCTTACGTTCTAATTTGCTTATGTTGTTATTAATTATATTCATATTATCCTATTCTGTTGTGTCTGTAATCTGTTATAATATCATTATCATATTTTGTAATACGCTTCTGGTCTTATTCTGGATAATAGTGTCTCATTCTGGTGTCGGTGGGACCTCTCCAACCAGGACTGGCCAAAACCTAAATCAGAGTGATAAAAGGATCCAAGGGGGATTTTGCTCATGCTTTTCTGGAAGGGTTAAACTAATTCAGCAGGGTGATGCTGAATTGTAGTTCCAATGTGCAGGATTTTGAGAGCAGTGACATCAGAAATGACCTTCGAAGATCACAAGATTACACCGGCAAGCAGGAAGGTCGTTTGGAATTTTGCCAATGACCATAACGTGTTTGTGATCCATCCAGCGACAGACGAGCCTTTAAAAGCAATGTTTGGCACGCTTTATCAAGTCGAAAGGTAATCACTTGATGTTTAATATTTGTGAAGAATGCCAAATAGGAAGAAATCTCATAGAGTGCGCCATGTGAGTCTGCACAAAAGGTAGTGATTGCATACAATACGAAGTGAATTGTCGAGTTCAGGCGATTCTGAATTGGATTTTCCTCAAAATAAATTAGACAATGAGGAAGTCCTCGAAAAGATGAATAAAATATTGAGCTATTTTTCAGAGGAAAATCGAAATGACCTGACAGAGTTATTGATGTTAACAGGTGAGATATGCAGGATGGAGATATCGGCATAGCTGTATAATTTACAGAGCATTCTTACCGAATAATCCTCCAAGTGTGGCGTAGATCAAAAACATATTCACCACATCACAATTGCAACTGGCATGATAATAGCACCAAATAACAGTGATTATGTGTTGCCTATTGCAAAGTTTGGGCAGTCAGAACTTCTGATGCATGTGTTTTTCCACGTTTGGAAGGCTTTACTGAGAAAATGACACCAGCAACTTACATTTTTAAGTTGAACGTTTGCAGAGAATACTGCTAGAAACGTTTATCTGAAAGAGTGAAATCAATTTTGTTTTTTGTGATCTTGAATGGGCTGCATAACGTTAAACTCCTGCCCTTTCGGCCAGACACATTTTAAATACTAACCAATAAAGAAATTTCTGGATTACCAAATTGAGTGGGGCATATGGATGATTTGGTATTTTTTAATCACAAATGCAACGACCTTTTTGCAGTCTGTTTCGGAATTGTTTGATCGAATTATTGGGTAAAGGTTTCGAATAAAACTGGTGAAGAATGAGTCGCAAAATCTCAGTTCACATTCCAGATACACGCATTTAGACATGTTCAAATGCCCCCACGGGATGTGAAAGGAAAGATTCTCGGGATATTTCACATGGCAACGATGGGGAGGACACTGATGCGATTCGTAAGATCGAGTGGTTATTTTGAAAGAGTGTATTGAAATTTAGTAGTATTCCACTCACTAACTCTTGAAAGAGGTTCACAAAATTTAAAATGGGGAGTGTACTGTCAGAAGGCATTCGACAGCCAGAAAGCTGAGCTTATCAATGCCTCAGTGTGAACTATTGCCCCAGTGTTAAATACACCGAATTACATAACGGTTTTCAAGGTGAATATCGATGCAAGTGAAGCGGATGTCGAAGCTTTCATCTTTCACAAAGATTGCATAAAGATTCAAAGATCGATTGGGTATTTTTCCAGAAAGCTGAATGATCATTAATGGAAATTTTCCATGATTCCGAATGTAAAGTTGAACTTGTTGCTGCCGCTACAACTTTTCAAAATTTAGATTGCACGAAATATGTCTGAAACAATTCCTAGAATGGTTAAATGTATCTTATGGTTTCAGCTATTCAAATTGCAAGCTGTATATTGCAGGCTAAGAAACGCGTTTTTGTGACTTTGATGAAGAAGGACAAATGTATTCGATGGCGGGGATAAAGAACAGACTGAAAAAGAATGTAGTAGCGAATGTTTGCATGCTTTGAGTGAAAGTAATATAAATGTGTTGCAATGTCCTAACAGAGGAAGACGAAATATTTTTAAAATGCAGCCATCCTGTGTAGGACACGAGATTTTTGAAGACGGAGGGGGTGGCGGTGAAAATTCTGTCACTGTAATAAGTTATTTTGTTCTTACCTCCTCTTAGAGAAATTGTACGAGAGTGAAGGTCTGGTTACTTAAGACCATTGACTCCACAGCTTCGGAGGGTTTCGGTTCATTCCCAATGACCTGAATGAGTGAAGCCACATCTCACAGACAAGAATTTCTATAGATTGTTTTTTATTAACTGCAGCATCAGAAACGTTTGTCGTCTCCACAGATGTGGAAGCTGCAGTGAATGTCTCCTGACAGCTTCTATGTCTGGATTTTTCTTGATATTCTTTTCTACTTGAATGCATAATGCATGTGGGAATCTGTGTCTGATTTCTTTTTTTCTTTTGTTACAAAGATTGTGTCTTAGGGATATTTCAATGTTGAAACAATTAATTCGTGATAGTTGCAGCATTAATTACACAGGAGGATTTTCCAAACAATTGTTATTTGAAATCCATTTATCGTTTGTTGTATTTTGCCACAGTGTTTAAATAAACTGTGTTTTGCTAAATGTCGACGAGATGGAGCAGTTGCGTTGCATCTTTAGCAACTGCTCAATTGTCTTTCAAAATCCAAATAGAGGGCCGAGGCTACTTTCATAAACGATCATGAGGCCGTTTGCTCTAATGCAAAACAGTGTATCATTGCTTTCCCACTACCTGTAAAACGCATGATCAATGTCTGCTATCATGCAGAGCAAATACATACATCCACATGAACAATCCGTGATAAAGATGGCAGCAGTGTCAACAAGGCAGCTCGTTTACAGGAGCTCTGATCAGCGGTGCTGGGTCGACTGTTTTCATCATTTCATCATCGGGTGGGTTTAAACTAGGTCAGCAGGAGGATGGGAACCTGTAGCATCGTTCCAGTGCACAGGAGGATGAGAGTAGGTAGGGCAAGGGCAGGATTTCACGGTCACAAGAATGTGCTGGCAGACAGCAAGCTGGATTGAAGTGTATCTACGTCAACGTTAGAAGTAGCTGAAATAAGGTAAGTGAGCTGCAGCATGGATAGGTACAAGGGGCTTCGATACCGTGGCTATTCCAGAGGCATGGATAGAGCAGGGTCAGGAATGGCTGTTGCATGTTCCAGAATTTTGATCTTCCGTTAACAACAGGGTAGGCCTTAAAACAGAGAGAGGTATGGCCCTGTCAATTACAGAATAACGGTGGCTGAAAGAACATTTGACAAGGACTCGACGACTAACGTGGTATGCCTGAGGTTAGAAACAGGAGAAAGGAACAGAGTGGTAATAATGGGGAAAATAACCGCCCCAGCATTGACTGGAAATGCCGTCACTCTGGTATGTCGAATGGATGGTTTCCTGACACAGTATGTTGATGGGCCGACAAGGGGGTAGGCCACGCTAGATCTGGTGCTTGGTCATGAACCAGGCCAGTCGTTTGATTTGGTGGTAGGTGAGCACTTTGGAGATTGTGATCATAATTCAGCTGCATTTCTGTTAGCGATGGGAAGGGATAGGTAGATGCCACCGGCCATAAATTATACATGATGGAAGGGCGGCACGTTGGCACAGTGGTCAGCACAGCTATCTCCCAGTGCCAGAGACCCGGGTTCAATTCCTGACATTTGCACATTCTCCCCGTGTCTGCGTGGGTTTGTTCCGGTTTACTCCTAAAATATGCAGGTTATGTAAATTGCCCATAGTGTTAGTTGAAGGAGTAAGCGTAGGGTACTGGGTCTGCGTGAGGTGCATTTCGGCGGGGTCAGTGTGGATTTGTTGGCCCGAAGGGCCTTTTTCCACACTGTAAGTAATCTAATCTAATCCATTATAATGCCATGAGGCAAGACTTAGCATGCATAAGAATGGGGTAGGAAAATGCAGGGGACGGGGCAATCGAAATGTGGAGCTGGTTTAAGTAACTGATATTGCGTGTCCTTGATATGAATGCCCCTGTCAAGCAGGGAGAAAGTTAAAAGGTAAAGGAGGAGTGGATTAATAAAGAAATTGCATCACTTATTTATCGAAAGAAGGAGGCTTATGAGAGTTTGTGAAGAGATGGTTCAGATGAAGCGATAGAGAGTTACAGATTAGCTCGGAAGGATTTAAAGAGTGAGTTAGAAGAACAAGGAGAGGACATGAGCAGTCTTTAGCAATTATAACGAATGAGATCCCGAAAGCTATCGACAGTTATGTGAGTAATAAAAGGATGACGAGAGAAGGAATAGGGCCAAAGACAGATGCGGGAAGTTGTGCGTGGACGCTTTCGAAATCGGAGAGGTGCTAAACGAAAGTTTCTCATCTCTTTTTTCAGTCAGGAATAGGAGAATGCTGCAGAAGAGAAGAATGTGATATGGGATATTATAATATAAATGTTCGTAATTAGTAAGGAGGAGGTGATACCAATTCTAGAAGGACTGAAATGAGGCAAGTCCCCTCGGCTGGATGAGAGTTATCTGAGGAATCCCTGGAAAGCTAGGGAGGAGATATTGGAGCCTTTGGTCTTGAGCTTTTAGTTGCCATTGTCCGCTCTTCTGAGGTATAGTGACTCTCAGGTTAAACCAACAACAGTTACCTCTCTTCAGTGAGAGAGCAGCTGATAATTGGTAGGAGTAGGACGACGATAATTATAAAAAAAAAAACATAGATATGTTGTATCCCAATAATACTTGTATTTTCTCGTGCCTCTGAAATACAACTTTATTTTGGTTGTCTGAGGTATTGTCCACCTGCCCCCGTTTCCAGGAATGTGATATCTAATCCATGACGAATTTGCATAGTCATAAATCTAATTCTAAGATTGTATTTAAAGACATCCCTTCTTTTAGATGCAGAAAAACCTTCCTAATTTTGAAAAGCTACAGATGAAAACATCTGTTGTTTTTTAAAGCAAGTCATGCCACCTGTTTAGGTTTTTAAATATTTTACCAAAAGTGTCCAAAAGAATCAAAGTTCTGGATTGCATAAAGTGTTGTGTGTCATGAGGAACTTAACATCGACGACAGAAAGGTAACATTTCTCTCCAGAGGAGAAATGTCATGTAGATGTTGTTCTCCCTCAGACCTACAGCCCCTATGATTTGGTTTACTGAATCGTATTTAGGAAAAACTTACTGAATGTTTAAATGTTTATGAATTCCACTGTTTTTGTTGCTAAACATTCCGTGCAAATCATAAGCATTATATGCTGCCTTGATGACTACTTTATGACACATTTGCTTTTTTTAAAATTTGAACGACTTAGATAAACATTATAAGATTTCTCAAACGGACAAAATGTAATTTGTTCTTTTTACAATTTATCTGACGTTCACTGAGATAAAAATGTGGATTTTTTTTCTAATTTGTGAATCAATTCGTCTTTAACATTATTAATTCCAACTTCAGTTACATGCAGATGTTTGCGCTCATTACTTGCCACTTACCGACGCATGCTCATTTGGCATGTTTTCGATTGCTGAGTTTTGTAGTTTTCTAAAAACATGAAAGCTGCTTGTCTCCAGCGTAGACCATCGGCTTATCTGCTTTCACAGAGCAACCAGATAAAAAGAGCTCTCATCTCATTTATGTTTAACCTTCTGTATGCAGTTATTAAACTTTTTCGATTCTAATTTGAAACTGCTGACCGTATAATTTTGCGTGATGTGCCTCTCGGTTCTTCCTGAGACAAAATAAATTCAGCACTGCTGGTGGAACACTCTTGTTGCTATGTTTGTTGATTAATTTGCTGCATTGTTACTGTTATCACAATGTTTTATTTCTGTCGACTACATGAATTTACCAATGTTTGACTTCTGGCGATATATGCGTGTCTGAGAAATAAGGACTGACCAAATACAAGACAATTGTTTAGGATGAAAAGCAGACATACTAATAGTCAGACCAAGGATTTCATGGTCTGCTACATCGAGAAGCAAGTTCTGCATGTTGCGATCATGAATTGCTTCACAATTTAGGACCTTTTCAATGAAAATCATTCAGGGCCTGCCCCTGCCTGAATTTACTGCCAATCATTAATGGCCTTTGAGAATGTAGCGGTATGCTGTCTTCTTGTGCAGTTGCATTCCTTGCAGTGTTACAACATGGACCATGCCCTTGCCAGGCCAACAGGGCGTGAAGCATCCACAATTTTGACCAAGATGGATCAAAGGAAACAACATCGTCCGAAGTGCCTGTTCTCTTACACACACATACACACACACACACACAGATAGAGATAGAGAGAGAGCGAGAGAGAGAGAGAGAGACAGAGCGAGAGAGAGAGAAAGAAAGAGTGAGAGAGAACTGATGGTGAGTTTTCCTTTCACCATACCTCTCTGGATTTAACATACAGAGCTGCAAAATGAACTGATCTCGCCATTGAAGTACAATTGGCTAGATAGTAGGTTTGTGATGCAGAATACCAACGTCATTGTGGTTCAGTTCCCACATTGGATTGGATTGCATAGGAAGTCTGAATATACTAGGATTCACGCACGAACACCAGCTAGCCACAAAAAGACACGACCCTCTCTACCTTGTAGCCCGACACACGGATGAAAAAAGCCACTGTTACGACTGGGATAGCACATCTATCCTGGGACAGGCTAAGCAAAGGCATGCCAGAGAATTCTTAGAGCTGAAAATGTGTTGCTGGAAAAGCGCAGCAGGTCGGGCAGCATCCAAGTAACAGGAGAATCGACGTTTCGGGCAAAAGCCCTTCTTCAGGAAAGGGCTTCTGCCCAAAACGTCGATACTCCTGTTCCTTGGATGTTGCCTGACCTGCTGCGCGTTTCCAGCAAAACATTTTCAGCTCTGATCTCCAGCATCTGCAGCCCTCACTTTCTCCCCAGAGAGTTCCTAGAGGCCTGGCACTCCAACCACAACGCCATAAACAAACACATAGATCTGGATGCTATCTATCAACCCCTCAGAAAACGAACAGGAAATGACATCACCATAAACCCCAGGAACCCTGTCCAGAAGAAAGATATAAATAGAAAGCAGGAGACAACAGCTTCGTTTCACTTGGAGGTCGCCACTGATGATGTTACCTAGCCAGGTAATGAAACGTCTCGGTATCAAACCTACAGCTCAGCAAGCAAACCTATATACCCTAAAAGCATTGATGAATACCCGCAGTGAAACTTGTCACTGATTCACAGTTGTGTTGATAGTGGATGACTTGCATTTTTGCATGTATGGTGTCAATCAATCTGGCTCCTTAATAAGGACATAGAAACGCTCCGGGACATTTGGCAGGCATGTCAACATCTGACAAATGAGAAAGAGAATTAAAGTTTTTGTTCCTACATGAGTCATCTATAACTATTTGGAAGAAGGTTTATATTGGAATTGAAATGTTGACGCTCCATTTTTCACCACAGGTTCTTCCAGGACTGTTGCATTTCGCCAGCACGTTATGCTTTGATTTTATATTTTAAATGTGCGTAATTTTGTTCATTAATGTGGCTGCTTTTACATGGTGCGTTCCAAATTCTTGACTTCTTTTGAGTTACGTCACGCAGGCAATTAGGTAATTTCATTGATGTGTACATTGTAGATGATCGACAAGATGTGGAATTGAGGAAATGTTTTACTCATTGCATTATTCTTAACCTATTACCTGCTCCAGTAGTCACGGTTCTTGCATGGTGTTTTAGGTTCATCTTTGGATCTATCGTGTCTCTGAGGTATTTGGAAATAGGTACGTTGGTTGGACCACCTATGATGGAGTATTTTTTTGTGCCATGAATGTCAATTGTAATGATAACTCTTCTACATCTGTGGAGTTAATAATTCTGGTAAATAATTGGCAATTAATTGGTGTGACTGGAGGGCTCAGTGGTTAGCACTACTGTTTCATTACACCAGTGACCGGGTTCAATTCCAAACTCATGACCGGTTTCAATTCCAAACTTGTGCGGCTGTCTGTGTGGAGTTTACACATTCTCCACGTGTCTGCGTACGTTTCCTCTGGGTGCTCCGGTTTTGTCCCACGGTCCAAAGATGTGAACGTCAGGTGAATTGGTTTTACTAAATTGCCCATTACGTTAGGTACATTAGTCGGGTGTGTATATTGGGTGGGGGAATGGGTCAGTGTGAACCTGTTGGGCTGACGGGCTGTAGATAATGTCATAGGGAAAGAAAAACCTTTTTGCCACCAGTTATGGCCAGGGAGGTTCCAAAGTGCAGAACGAGCAGCTTTTGGAAACCAAGATTTTGAAACTGAAAGTCTCTTCATGTTTAGAGCAGTGCAAAGAGCCCTTGGGTATGAAAGTTCAGTAAAATAAAATACTAATGAAACCCGATTTCGATATTTGAAAATACTTCCTCACCATCCACGTCCCCACAAACCGGGTGAAAGAATATCGGACAATGTGCTTTAATATGGTGGACGGTAGATATCGAGGGGGAATTGGATTTGAATGTAACTGGCACAGAGGAGACTGATAAAAAGTAATCGAGAGGCCGGACAGGCGAAGAGGCAAACATAATTGGAATACTTACAACTGGAAAAAGAGAGTTTGTGAGGTGAAATTCAGACGTTCTGCACGTTAAGACAACACAGACAGTATGAGACACATCTAAGTTATTCCAGGAATATTCTGCAGAGACAGGCAGAGAATGATGGGGGTGGAGCAGAGGAGGCAGTAACATAGGCGGAAAATACAAGTTAGGATACAATTGGAGTCGGATGAGGAATTCAATGCAACAAGCTTAATAAGGGAAAGAAGCTCTCACAGGGGAAGATGCTGCCATTGTTTATGAAAGAGGGGGGGGGGGGGGAGACCGTTGCAACGCATGAGTTGAGGAACCCAGGTTCTGGGAAGGCGGATAAATGTATTGCCAAGTTTACATGATGGAGCTGGAAAGTGGATGACAGCCGTGGAGGACGAGACTACAGCTTGTTGGCTCTGTGGGATTTGAAGGCACTGCTTATAAAGGTGGCGATAATCTCGCAACTAAGAGAGATAATGGATCCAGCTCGCGAGAAGAATGTGGTGGATAATGCGATGATTGATGCTACTGTGTTTGATCGAGTAAAGCAAAACGTATGGTGGGCATGTAGATATTGTTATCTGCCTAAGGACGGTCCCAAAGCTTTGAGAGGGGAGACATTGAAAACACAGCAGCCTTTGGAAATTCCGTTGAATAGGTGGCAACTCGAAATGGAACAAGATGTGGAAGATAGTCAGCCGTTCAGCACAATGTTTCGGACCGCTATCATTTAGGTGATGTCCCTTCAATCCAAGTTAGTGGAGGTAGTGTGGCTAACAGCTGTAACCCGCCAGAAATTTAGAGATCATGTCGTCCATGCGGTAGAAAGATACTAAAAGGACAAAAAAAGATGCTGGCTGAATAGCTGGAGGAGGTACAAACAATATTGACATTGCTCCAGCTGACAGAACCTTCCAACAAAGGAAAGGAGAAAAGCAAGATAATCTTGTCTGTGGCATTTGGTTGATCGACACGAAGGAAATGAACAACATGCCGGTACAGAGAGAACCTTAGAAAGACACTTGGCAAGAGCCACAGAACCCCATACCGATGGTAACTGTTTTTGAAGGAAGTTTTCCACAGATACCATGCCAAGTCTAATATGAAATAAACTAAGAGCCGAGGCGGAACGGGGGTCTCCACGGACAGGGACAAAGACGTGGGAGGGCCAAAGAATATGGTGAGACGGTAGATTCAAAGACGATCCGGAATAGAGTGCTGGGGGTTGGCCATTTAGAGACAGATTTTCTATATTGGCGCTGGCCCTCCTAGTCCCAGGGTAAGCCTCTGAGTCAACAATGTCGGGTTGTCTCGTCACAAATCCCTTCAAGCCCGAATGGGACTCTAAATCAATGTAGGATGTATGAGGGTTGCTCAGAGCACCCAAGTGGGAATAGACTATATCGTATGATGACACGGGAGGCAGAACAGGAATCTGTTCGACAGGAAATTTGTCGTGACATTCTGGTTGTCCATTCAAAATCATTTAGTCCCGCCAGATTGGTGACCTCCACTCACTCTTACACGATTTGATGTTATCTTCATTGAACATCGTGTCGATATCCTTCTGGGGCTTTGTTTGAGAGGGTTAAGAGTGTAGGGGTGTTGTTTTATAGGAACAGCATTCCCTTCTTCCACACCATGTGCAAATAGATTTAGTCCACACCATCTTATTCCTGTGCATGTCCTCAAACTGCTGCAACAAACATTTCAGTTTCGTCCTTTGCTTCTGAGACAGCTTGTTCATTGAGCCATTGCATGATTCAAGAACTCCCTCATCATTTAACGTATTTCGAGGTACATGACACGCCATAGCATCTGGATTTGATTCCATACTCTGATGCTCCGTTATAGTCAGGTTTCAACATACTCACATGACATAACAGGTACAGATATGTTCGCTCTTGCAAGATAGTTCACCTGATT
This sequence comes from Chiloscyllium punctatum, assembly GCF_047496795.1. Taxonomy (NCBI): domain Eukaryota; kingdom Metazoa; phylum Chordata; class Chondrichthyes; order Orectolobiformes; family Hemiscylliidae; genus Chiloscyllium; species Chiloscyllium punctatum. The sequence goes on from NC_092773.1 coordinate 31,594,538, forward strand.
CAAGCTTTTCTCAATTTGATAGGGACCAATAAAATTGGCTTTGAACGAACACTGGTAACAATACTAATACGTCATCCCCACTGGAAAATTTTCAAATATTAGTTTTATCTGCCACTTGATGCATTCTATGCTGTGCCCATTTCCAGTGCTGTTCAGCTAACTGACCTACACGATTTAACCTCTCCCACATCTGAGATAATTTATCCAAGTTTGAGATCTCTGATTTCGCTCCTGTCAAATTTTCTTACATTAATTTCCAATGCCTCTCACCTCATGTCCGATTTTAACTCAAAGTGAGTGTACTGAGCATATTAGTTTCCGGAATCCCTTATGGCAAACAATACTAATGTGAAACATTTATCACAATCATTCGGGTAACCTGGCAGTACTCTTTTATCATCGGCTTCAAGGTCTAATGTCATTTTTTCCAAAGGTCCCTGGAGTACAGAATGGAATGCACATGATTTCGATTGTCTCGTGCCTAAGCTATCCATGACTTCATTAAACAGCACAGCAGTAAAATTAGATCCTTGGTATGACAAAATCTCTCTGGGTCGCCCATAACGTGTAAAGAAACTTACTAACGCCTGCACATCCATTTTGGTATAATTACTCAGCAATTGATTTGCCTTTGAAGTCTGGGAGACACATCCATTACGGTTAGCGTGTACTGATTCGCAGTTTCAGTCTTAGGGCGGTGACCTACACAACCAATTGTAACCTATTTGAAGGATTCTTTGAATGCAGGAATTGGCAAAAAAGTGGGTGGGTTTATTCCAGCCTTTTGGCCTGCTGACCTTTTGGCATGTGTAACATGTATGGTAAAAGTTAATCACATTCATGTGCAGTCCAGACTAATAAAAGTACTTTTTTGTATCTTCGCTTGAGTCTTCCTCCCACCAGATCACCTCCTGCTGGGCATTCATGTTCTACCCGGAACACTTTCTGTCCGCCTGCTACCGGAAACAAAATCTGGCGCACTTCTTCTCAATCCTCCTTGCACGAACTACTGTGGTCCCCATTTCTTTTTCAGGAGTCTATCTTTCAGACAATAAACCTCTGGAACACATTCCGATTCCCTTTCCGAATACAATTTTCACTTTTTGCTGTTCTAAATCCAGCAGATTTTCAGTATTAAATATTTGTGTCTCATCCTTTACTTGTTAAGTTTTTTTTAAAATATGGTATCTGCCAACTGAACGTCAATTCCTTCGTCTTTCTCTTCGTTTTTTTGCTTCTTGCTGTGACTTATAACAGCGGGATCTTATTACGGCGCTGTCTGGCTAAATTCCATGGTATTTTTATGATATGTCCTCTGTTCCCTGGTCTGACTAAAGTTTGTCCACATCAAGGGCTATCACTACTTTTGCAAAACTAAACCAAGAACAGACTGTATTGTGGGAAAACCACTTTGTTAATCACTGCACTTTTAATTTTGCAGCCTTAATTTGATTCTCCAAACCTATTTTTACAAAGGGCACGTAAAATTTCTGTAAAATATTCCAAACATTGCCACACTTTCGGGTCACTTGTCAGAAAGAGTGCAAATACGTCCATACGTTGCTATTACAGGATGTTTTCTATCATACAGCACCAGGTTACAATCCAATGGGCTTATTTGGAGCTTTCAGAGCCATGCACCTTTTTCAGATGTTTGAAGCTAGTGTTTCCAAATAAATCTGGCGGACTGTAACTCGAGCTTGTGAGATGTTTACCTTTGCCACCCCAGTCCAATACCGGGAACTTCAAATCATTATGAGAGATTGAATACCTCCAATATCTCTCTAGACAGTAAAATCTTTACCTTCACCACCGTTCTTCCTCATAAAATCCTTAAGAAGGAAGTAGACTTTGCAGCGATCGAGAACAAACTCGTGCTCAGCTTCTGCCTTGACAGTTCACTATCGTGCAGCTCTTTGTCTTTTCTTGGAATTTATTTTTGTACTTTCACTCATGCTACTGTCTTAGCTCTGCTTTCATATATTTTCCCACCGTGCCTTTTTTTTAATGACTAGCACTGTGACTATATGTGTCCCCATTTTCCACTCTACCACAGTGGAAACACCTGAGACATTTCACTTCCTCTTCATCGTCTTCGGCTTCTTATACCAACGATAAACTATTCCCACTCTTGACCGCTCATCTGAGAGATCGGCCAATTACCCCCCAGCTCTGCCTGCATCACTCGTCTATAATAACATTCTCCACTAGCTCTCTGTTAACTCCGACTGCCTAGTCATTTTTGCAAGTGAAATACAACAGGTTTGGACGTCTACCTCATTCAAATGTGGCAATATTTTTACGCAAATCAATATTTCACTACCCGCTGTCTTCATCACCATCCTGTAAACTTGGCTTTTCTGACGAATTTCCAAATTTTAGACTTGAAAATCGCTAGTCCATGCAATTTATTCTTTCACTCTTTGGTCTGCTGAAATGTTTTCCTTTCTTTCTTCCTCCTCTCTCTCTCACTTTGCCTTCCTTCTTTGTCTCTTTCTCCTCTCACTCTTTCTCTCTCTATTTGATAAGCTGAGGAGCTTCTCTTCATTTCTTTTTACACTAACAAGGTTCTTCTTTCACTTCCTTTATCGTCTAACTCGACTTGCCCCAACTGTTAATGAATCTTTTGTAATTCTTCTGCACTTGTATGTTTCTCTGATAAACCTGTGTACATTATCAATTGTATTACAATTACAACTTTCCTTTTTCTCTTGTTAAACACAACTCTAACCTATCTGCTAATTCTAAAAGTGTGCCCTCCCTCTATCTTTCTAAACTTTCTTGGCAAATTTGGAAAACGCCTTCAATCTTTAGCAATGCTAATTTCCTCACTTTTAATTTAAGCAAACACACGTATATCAACTTTAGCAAATTTTATCACCTACTTTTTATTAAAACATCGAGGACTCTATTCGGCAAATGTTTAACTCGGCTGGGCATTGCCTAAAATCTGTTCAAGTATGTGCAAATCTCAGATTCCATTTGTCAGTACATGTCCAAATCTACACAAATATTGTATCCGAGCCCACAAAATGTGATGACACTGTGGTGCCCCGTTCCTTTAATTAAACCAAACACTGACAAAAGCTCACATTGCCTCGTTACCTGTTAAACTATGAGCGACAGAGAACTCACAAATCTGAGATTTAAAGAAAATAGCATCAAGTTATTTTTAGCTCTACCTTGAGCATTAAACAACTATTGAAAACTTTAAATCCCCTTTCTGATCACTGCGTTTTATCTGCCTCCAACTTTATGACAATATGCTGTTACAATAAGATACTTCTGAAAATTATATCAACTTATTTTAAAAGATACACAGCTCCTGTCATTTTTTGTGTCTTTCTTCCGTATGATAATGTGTGTGGGTCAGCTTTTTTTCTTTTTTGCTGTGAGTATTTCATATGAAAAGGTGATTTGATAGAGATTGTTCCCTATTTTCTTGCAGAGCAAGATGTTAGATCTCCCTGACTTGCTGTCCCGATAACAGTTGCTCTCTCTCTCTCTCTCTCTCTCTCTCTCTCTCTCTCTCTCAGTCTCCCCCTCGCTCTCCAATTCTTTTTAAAAATCCGCATTTTTATATCCTTATCATCGGATCGTCTCATTGGTTCATTGTGGTAAAGCAATAAATTCACTATCGATTGCGTTTTAGTATCCGCTGGGCATAATTTAAGCTGATTGATTCAATTCGAGTTGTTAAAGCAGCAACCAAAACTGAGGTATCAGGTTCACTGACAAATGTTCTGTATTTTAAGTTTTCCAGTACACTCTGGGACTGAAAATCGATCTTGCACACACGTGCTTGAAAGGACTCAGACGAAAACATCATGGTGTCGTTCTTAAAGTTAGAGAGATAGAAACGTAGACCGATTGCAGGTGAATGGAAATAGTTTAATTGGGAAAACTGAGTGGCTACTGAGTAGACAAGTTGGACCAATACAGTAAACGTCCAACTGACCAATGTTTCCATAATGTAAACCTTTACGAATCTCTGCCTCGATGACACTTTTGTTTGTAAACAAGACAGAAGAAGACACCGGCACATAGACACCGAAACAAACTCCTAGCTAAATGAGTGTGAATCTAGCATAGGCAAATATAGGGATGAGAGACTAAATTCCGTCATCCACAAGCACTGATACTGGGAACTGGAAACATGTATGACTGGTCGATATTCAAAGCGTAGGAGAAACAATGAATTTCGGGAGAAGGGTAATTGCATTACTTATCAAAGGAGATGATGAGAATTCAAGTAGGTGACGACATATCCGGATTGATTGTGAGATTTTCAAGAATCTCGACTGTACCAGCGATATGTAAGGTAATTCCGTTGAATTCTATTTGCAACATTTAAATACTCATTGCAAGCACCGAGGGAGCACAGTGGAAGTGCACAGCATATGCAAGGTGCACTGGACAAACTTTCGCAGACCTCCTCCCCAGACCTTCTTCCAAGCAGCATGACAAGTGCAATATATGACTTTGTGAATCCCCATCTTGTTTTGTTCCATCTTGTTTATGGCACTGTACAACTGCCTCCAGTCATAAAAATAGGCTAAAAATAAACAGAGATATCTGCTCTCTCTCACACAACTTTCAATGCCACTTGCAATGGTACTCTGTGTCTCAGGGTATTTAACCGTGTTCATCAGTCTCTCATGTGGTACCATCTAAGGCCTTCTGGAAATCCAAGGAAACTACCTGTTTCTCATTACCATCATCCACGTCTTCCAGAAGTCCTGTTTAACACATTTCAAATGACCAACTTCTGAACAAACCATACTGATTATCCCTGATCAAATCATGCCTCTCAAAGTGGATATTAATTGTTTCCCAGCATTTGCTCTCCTACTTTCCCTACCACTGATGTAATTCCTTACGTGACATCTGTCAGCCTGTTTTGAAGTATCGCACAACTGTATACTGTCAGAGCCATCGTGCTTAATTCTTGCCTTCAAATGAGAACTTCGTCGAATTTATTTGACATCTTCGCCGTGTTCTGGTGAACGTAACAACCCATAAACTACGTAATTACATGAATGCAGTAATTCAACTTTGTCAAATAAATCAGGGTTGTACTGGCCTCCAATGAAATCACAGGCAGTGCAATTCCAGCTGCCTGTACAGGTTTTATGGCTCCTGCTTTATTTGTTGATCAGGGTTTCAATAATTCCAATTAGCCAAGGTGCCCTACTCCTGCAATTTGTATCCTTCAGTCTAACAGGAACATGTTGGCACTGAATCCTCATTAACGCAGAAAAGCGACTACCATTACAATTATCTTGTTTACGCAGCTATCTTCAATTTAGTTTCATATTTACTTCTCAATCCCCCCTGTGTATTGCGCAGCTACGCTGCAATTTTAAAAAACAAATGGCTTCCCCATTTTCGTTTTACTGTCTGACACATACAAACTCAGTGAGTGAACCCTTAAACGGTCCTCTAACAGCACTGTTGTGACGTTATCCATAATCAATAACGAAAAACCGTATATTCTGAACTCTCTTTCATTCCTTACAACAGCATTTAGATCTCAGAACGTTAACCACCCTCCAGGATCACATACCCTCTTACTTCCACAGACATATTTCGATAACAGCTATGAGACCCCAGTCCCCTGTACCAACTTTTGCCCCGTGTTCCTTTGCCCGATCTGTCAAGCCTCTCATATTGAGTTAAATGCAGTTCAACACAGTTCCCTTGGGTCCTGCCGTGCTATTTCCTAGTACTAAAAGTACCGGCTCTGTCTTTACTAGTTAAATTGCTCTCATTAACCTCTGTACAGTACCTCCGCTTCTATTTCATCTGCTGCTGCTTTGGATTGCTCTCCCGTCCACCACTCAATAAAGAGGAGGTTAAACTTTCCTAATCGGATCCAGCGATTCTCCCACCAGGATGTTGGCCCCTCTCTGGTTCAATTGCCATCGATACTTCTTGTACAGCTCACATCGATCCCAAAAGACATCCCAATGTTCCAAATCTGAATCTTTGCCCCTGCATCACTTCACAGGACATACATTCATCACCTAAATGTTCTGCTTCCGATTCATGCTCACACATGGCTCCACAAGTTCTCCAGACATTATTTATCAATGAATAAAAACAAGGAATGCAGATGCTGGAAACCAGATTCTTGATTAGAGTGATGCTGGAAAAGGCCAGCAGTTTAGGCAGCATCCGAGGAGCAGGAAAATCGACGTTTCCGGTAAAAGCCGTTCATCATACTTACCATTGAAGTCGTGCACGTTAAGCTTCTGACTAAGTCCTTATAAACACTCATTGCTTTTCCTGTTTGCGTCGTTGTCACCAGTACATATGATTGCACTTTCCACGCCACTCACTTGCCCTCCCACCCTAACAGTTTAATGCGCCGGTTCAGGGAATTCGTCAACACTAGCATTAGGGAGGCAACACATCACACTGGACTCTCAATCACATTCACCATAACGCCTGTACGTGCCCCGGACTCGCGAGACGCGTATTACAAACACTCTCTTCAACTTTTCCTTATGCTGGACTGCAGCAGTCAAATCGTGGTGCCACAGACCTCGCTGCTGCTGTTAGACTACCCAAGGCCACACCCCAACAGTATTCAAAACTCTGTATCTGTCTGAGACGGAAATAGTAACAGGACACTCCTTCAGTAAATGCCAGCCTATTCCAGTGGTTACTCATCTGCCAAGGCTGAATTTTTCATTCGACCACATCAGTGTAAAATGTGTCTCTCGCCTTCTCTGCCGATATGCTAATCAGTGTGTCCACGTGCTTCTACAACAGAAGCACATTGCCGATAAGGAGCTGCAGGCGATCACTCTTCCTGCAAACAACTTCATCTCAAAACCTAGCGTATTCTGTCAACTCTCACGTGTGTAATGAGGAGCATATCACCGTTCTAACTGTCATCTCGCAACCTTTGCAGGAACAAAGAACAGAATCTTACCTTATCCTGAAATTGTTGCTTTCTTGAACACGTTTCAAACTTCCCTTCATTAAGATTTATGCTACTTGATCTCTGATTACATCACTGTCAGGTGCTTTAAGGTGCTTTTGCATGCAGGAGAGAATAGAATTAACATTCATTCACACGACATAGAATTTGAAGGCAATCTCAATCAAACAAACAACTTTGACATGAGGCGCCATTGATTTTGCCTAGGCTTTCGACATAGACGGGCTTTTGGCCTGGTCAGAAGTTCAAGGGGGAGCAATATCGTCTCACAACAAAGGAAGTAAAGCGTTGACCGATAAATCTGTGCAGAGTTTGACATCTTGATTGAGAATGCGAATCTTGAGAATTTGTAAATGGTTTGAAAGTCGAGCATTATTGCGATCTCTTTGAATGGTGGATTCGGCATGATGGGCTGAAGGATATACCTATTATCTATGATAAATCTCCTGTAGTATTGCAACTGTTCATTTACCATAATATTGTCACATCGAAAGCAGAAGAAATTAGGTTTTTGAATGCATTCAAAGTTGAGTCGGAATGATCTTTGGTATTCTAGATTTAGAGGTGCTGGGTTCGGACTGGTGTGTACAAAATTCAAAATCACACAACCGCAGGTTGAATTCCAACAGATTTATTTGGAGGCACGAGCTTTTGGGAGCGCTGCTTCTTCATCAGGTGATTGTTGAGTGTCAGATTGTAAGACACAGAATGTATAGCTACAAATTCAGTGACTTTCTGATCTTATATTCCACAACAACCTGATGATGAAGCAGCGATCTGAAAGACAGAGCTTCCAAGTAATCCAGTTGAACTATAACCCGGTGTTGTGTGATTTTCAACTTTGCTACTTATGGAACTCAACGGATACATGGAAGAGAATTACGACAATGAAATCAAGTCACAGTCAGAGCAGACAAAATATTTTTGAGTGAGGGGACAGCCAGTCCATGTGAAATTGCCCATATATCTTCATATTGTCTGAATTGTTTCCATTTACCATATTTCCATTTTGTTTGATTTCGAAGGTCTTGTATATAGCTTCAAACACATTTACTGAGTCTCAATCTCACATACACATACTCTTTTTGCCCACTGAGTGTTGTATACTCGAACCATATCACACCACATTTGTTGACGCGACCAGAATTCAGTGGTACATTTTATCCCGACGGTCTTCTTTATTTTATTATTATCATTGAAGAATGTCTGCAAGTCTATCAACAGACAACGCCTCAGAGGTCTTGCATGACTATGGCCATTGCCTTAGACTTCAGTGCCTTTCCTTCCTGCAGACATTTCACAGATATGTCCAAACTGCTTCTTTATATCCCAGAATGCACAGGTCATTATGATATCTTGGGAATTGCTGTGCAAGTGGTTTTAAAAAAAAGCATGTTGCTGCCAGCCTGCAGGAATATTAATTGGCTCGTGAATGATTCTCTGTCAGCTTCCAACAGTGCTAGTTTTCAAACTGGAGACTTTGCAACTTCTGTTAATATGACATTTCTCTCAATGTAATATTACAACGAGGAAACAGTAAACAGCGAAGGCAGAGCGAAAAAGACAAGAGTTCAGACTCTGAGAGCAATGATTTCGAATGCTGCAGTAATGGAACAATTCTGAATGCAAAATATTCAAATCTTTCCACAATACATCAGAAGCAGCATTTGAACTGGACAAAACTGCATCATATTCCAAGAACAGTGATTTTGAATATTACCGTAATGGATCTAAACAGGATAACACGAGATCAGTACATGACAGCAATCATTAGGGGTTTGTACAAAGTGCGTAATCTTCTTTGCAGAAAACGTCTGTCAGTTGGCGGATCAATTTCACACTTCGGGTGACGCAATTAAAATATTATCCAATTTTGGCACTTGGGGTCCCTGCCAAGTTACCAAATTCAACTTATTGTTTATTATTTAAGACTGCGATATCTGCACAGATGCAAAACATTTAAAATTTGGGCAATCCAAATCGAATGGTGTCAATATGGATGTAAAGAGCTCTTTGCTGTTCAAAGACTGAACCCTGCTCCTAAAGCCAAACTCTCATCCCATGAAATGGGTTCATCCAGAAATTTCTTCCCAACATGCTCAGATATTTCAGTCCATACGTTTGGAGGAGTTGCTAATTGAAGGTGTGTGCTCCGTATCCTCTGTTTGCTCCCTAAAGGTACACCACAGGAACCCTGAACTCATATCCATTCCATCAAACCTCCTGTCCATTAAGAAATCCCATGATATTATGCATCACCAGATCACCTTCAGTCCATGTTTCTTCAGATGACAAACTTTGAGCAAAACAAGTTAAAACAACACATTTAAGATCATGGTTTTCTGAATTCATGATCTCAATTTAAAACCTGAATATTTCGTAAATATTGTGTGTCACCATTGGAGCATTCAGAAAGCATCAGTTTAGTTATTATAATATTTCAGATATTCTGTTACGTTGAAACCATTTCACCAAATTGCCATTATACTCCTCATATATCAGCGAGGTTTGAGAAGATTTGTAGATCAGGTTGAGCTTTTGGGTGTAGGTTTAAATGCTGAGCTGGAAGGGCTGGTTACAGACGTTTCGCCGGCATGCAACTTAACATCTTGAGTGTGCCTCCGAATGAAATGCCGTTGATGAAGCTCCCTTTCTGTTAATGTGGCTGAGTTTCCTTGGGATTAAATGTAATTTCCCTTAGTGGCAATATTTCCTATGCTAATGTCGCTTCGTGTTCTTTTTCTCAACGAGTGGTAAATGGAACCAAGGATTATGTGTTAATTGATAGAGTTCCGTTTGGATCCAAGCTGAACTCTATCAACAACCACGTTGACTTGGACCCCATTTATCACTTCCTGAAAAAGAACAGGAAGTGACATCACCGCAGGAAATGATGCCACCATAGCAAATTACATCACCAACACCAAGTAAATCAATAATTAGAAAGCGGGTTACCCCACCGTTGCTTCATTCAGAGGCTCACTGAAGATGTTACCTCGTATGATGACGAAACATCTGAAAACGAAACTATCAGCTCAACGATCAATCCCACATCCACTCTTTCTATATGCTGCTCTCTCTTCCCTATCTCTGACATTGTCATGATGATATGAACATGCTTAGTTTTAAAAGAGCAGGTCTTAAAGTACGAGCAACAGTGTACTAAAGGAGAATTATACAGACTGGCTCAATGGCTGCTGTTTTGAAATTCAATGTCCTGATCATAACGCACTGGAGATTGTGTTTTCAAAGTTTTGAAAATACTCAGCGAGTTAGTCAGAGCTCGGGCTGTACAATAAACAGAGAAAATATTATTATCTGCTCACATTTAATCATATGTAGACAAACACAGACATACCCACTGCAATGTTTTAGCTCCTTTGAACATATTCATCGCAGTCTGGTACATGCCAAGTTCATTAACCCAATAGATTTTGTATCAATGATTCGTAGGGTTGATTGTCTGGCAACATGACAAATCTTACGCTTTCAATTCGCCAGCTAGCTGCCTCAATAGTCTCAGACCTCTAACAAGTCTTGACTGCGTGCAAGTTTTCCATATCCCTGTAATCTGTGCTGCTTCAACTCCATTTTAACGATACTCTGTATTTCGTGCTGACCACGACTTCAGTCAAAACAACAAATACTGATTGCAGTGCTGTCAAGGTCAGAAACTGGGAGACCATCGAGGTAATGCTGACATCCATTGAACAGCACTGATCATTTATGTCAGTTTTGCTTGTTTAATTTAATGGTTTTTTTCTGAGATTGTACGAATTGCTTCTGCAAGATATTCTCTGTCTTCCGTGTAATGAACATATGAGTAAGATTCATATGGGTGATCGATGATCGACCGAGGATCCTGAAATTGTATTCATTAGAGTTTAGAAGATTGAGGGGAAATCTAATAGAAACGTACATGATAATGCTTGAGTAAGGTGAGGTCACATGGAGTTCGAGGTGGTTCACTGGCATGGATTGGCGATTGGCTCTCTGACAGAAGGCAGAGATTAGAAATAAAAGGTTATGTTTCGGAAAGGCAGCTGGTCCCACAGGGTGAGTTTTGTGTCCTCAGCTATTCACTTCATATATTAATGATCTGTATAATGGGACTGAAGGCATCCTGGAGAAGTTTGCTGATGATACAAAGTTACGCGCAAAGGCAGGGAGAACTGAAACAGTTTAGACAGTTTCAGAGAGTGGTCCAGGAAATGCCTGATGAAATTCAACGGGAGCATTTGCGAAGTCTTCCACTTTGAAAAACAAATACAGACATGGACTATTTTTAAACAGAGAGAAAATTCATAAAGACAACGAACAAAAGGATCTGGTTGATTTAAAGATTGAGTCGGTGATTAAGAAATCAAATGTAATGTTGTCGTTTATCTCAAGAGGGTTGGAATATGAAAACAGCGAAGTGCATCTGAGAATTTATGAAACACTGGTGAGGCCCCGGTTAGAGAGCTGTGCCCATTTCTGCGACCCACCCTTCATATATGACATATTGGCTCTGGTTCACGTCCACGAGAAGTTCACGTGGATGACTTCTGAAGTGGTTGGCCTAATATATGACGATCAGTTGAGGATCGTGGGATTGTATTCATTAGAGTTTAGAAGGGTCAGCGGAGATCTAATAGAAACATACAATATAATGCATGGCTTTGAAAGGGTGGACACTGGGGAGTTGTTTCCATTAGACAGGCCGGCGAGGTCCCGTGGCCACAGTCTTACATGTAAAGTTGGTGAATTTAGAACAAAATGAGGAGACATTTCTTCATCCAGAAAGTGGTGAGCCTGTGGAATTCATTACCACGGAGCGCAGTGTAGGCCGGGACGTTGGGTATCTTCACGGGAGAGATTGAGAAATTATTTGATCTCACAAGGCAGAAAGGGCGACAGGCAGAGTACAGGTAACTGGAATTGAAATGCCCACCAACCATGGTTAAATGGCAGAGTGGTGTCGGTGGGTCGAATGGTCTTCTGGTCTTATGGTATGGAACAATGGTTCAATTTAATCGACAGCCTTGTTACTAACCATTATTTCGTTTTGTTTCAGTGACAGGAACTCAGTGTGTTGATGGCTTAGCTGGTATTTATTCGCCATCTTTGTGTTCTCTTGAGAATATAGTGATGATGTGCCTTTTTAAACCATGCAGTTCATGTGACACAGAGACCCTCACAGTGCAATCAGGGAGGGGACTTAAAAACACTGAAGAGATGTTATATATCCCCGACAGCATGTTGTAAATTTGGAGGGAACTAGAATAGAGTTAGATTTTTCAATTGTCTTCTGCCCTTGCCCTTCCAAATGGTCGTGAGAATTTACAAGGTTTTGTGCAAGATACTTTCCTGAAAAAGAAACGCAGTACACAGAAAAATACAGCAGAGGAACAGGCACATCGATCCTGTTACCCGGCGCTTTCACATTTTGCCCATCCATACGAAAACTCTTTCCAATTAAAGGATATGTACCGCTATTCTCTTCCTATTCATACCTTTTTTTCAGGTGCTTTTTGAATACTGCACTTGTGTCTACCTGCAGCAAACCCTCTCCAAGCACGTTTCAGGCAATGAACCCAAATGCGTGAAAAAATTGGCTCCTTCATCTCTTTCAAACTTTCCTGTGCAACTGCTTTAGAAACTGTGTAATTCAGTAACTGACCCCGAACCTGGGAAAAAGGGACATATCTTCCAATTTTCTTCAACATTCACAACAGTATAAATTTCTATCAGATCATCCCTCAAACTGCTGCGTTCTCGTGAAAAGAATCTCAGGCCATTCAACCTTTTTTCAAAGCCAAAACCTTACTTCCAGGCAACATTCTAGTTAAGCTTCTCTCGAAAGCAACCACACATTTCTGCCAATTTGGTGAACAGAAATGCAGCAACATTCCAACCTGCAACATAATCTGCCTATCCTAATACGCAATGCCCATTCCAAAGATGGTATGCCTGTCATTGACCTTTTTTTCACTTTATATACCTGCGCTGTCATCTTCAGTCATCTCTGGACCTGCATTCCCAAATCTCTCCGAATGCATGCAATTCATCGTGTACACAACGCATACTGCTGCTATTGAACATCACTGATCTCGTTCTCAATCAAGCTGGATGCATAAGAATGGATCGTGACACGGTGACTGAAGGTTGCTGGAGCTGCACTCATTCCAAAAGTTTGGTGTCATTTCCTAACGTTGTGAGTCGAAAAGTAATCCTGCCGATAATAAAGATTAGTAACAAAGACGGATAACGCTGGAGAAATTCTAACTGCTGGCAGCATCTGTGGAGAGGATAACAGACCACATTTCGAGCTCAGTAAGCCTTGTTCAGAATGAATTCCACAGTTTAATTATAATCGTCTTTACCGCTCGTTGACGGACTGTGTGGGAATATAAACAGTAAGTTAGTCGCTGCAGTATTTCCAGCCTCTAACCTGCTCCTGTAACCACTCCATGCTTGAGGCTAATCTGTCAGTTTCAGGGCATAAGTAACCTAAAGTTTATTCATAGCGGCGAATCCTGTGAGGTTAACTCCAGGGGCTATCAACGGGCAATGTTGACATTGTCTCCTGTTGGAAATATTTTTTTCCTAACAATTGTGTGGCACATCACTTCTTTGCAACTTATTAGACCAAACACAGGCACTTACCTGGTCTTGGTGCATTTAGGCTCAGATTATGCGGCTGCTGATGTAATTTGATGCACTGCTGTCACATGTACCAAAATACACGGTAAGGTTTTATTTTCTGAGCTTTATGTATGCATGTTGCACCATACGAAGTGCATCAGGGGACAAGAGAATAGTGTGAGTCCAGACTTACAGCGGCAGAAAAGATAGAGAGAGTGAGATGAAAATTATCGTACATGGGGGCATCTGTTTGATAGTCTGTATTCAGAAAGAACGATGTTGCTTCTAAAACGATTCATAGATTTATTCTACTTGTCTTGTTTCTGCGCGACAGAATAGGGTGGAAGCTAGGATAACCGGACTGGGGGGGGTCTTTGATTATGTTGCGTAATTTCACAAGGCAGCGGGAAGTAGAGGTTAAGTTCAAAGCATGGAAGGCTGGTTTGCGTTATGAAATTGGGTATTTTGACGACTCTCTGTAGTTTCTTACGGTCTTTGACAATCCAGTTCCCACACACTGCTGCGAAATGTCGAGATAGTATGCTTTCAATGTGTATGTATAAAAGCTGCTTCAGAGTCCTTGTGGGCATGCTAGATTTCCTATGCCTCCTGTGGATGTACAGACGCTGAACGTTCTTCACCGTTGCATCGACGTGGCATGACCAGGACAGACTGTTGGGGATCACCACACATAAAGGCCATGTCTCCCCTATCTTCAACGAAGTAGATGGAGGGTATACTTCAGTCAGCTTGCTGAAGACAATGAACAGCTTTATTATTTTGCTGCTTCTGCTGGAGAAACGGTTGTGTTTGCACCATACCGCGAAACACCCAATATCTTTCTTCTATTCTGTCCAGGTGTTGTTTGAGATCTGACCTGCAGAATTGTTGTCAGCAAACTTGTAAAACGAATACGGTGCAAGCTTTGTCTGCACAGTCGTGACCATATAAATAATGAATTCTCATGCTCGTTTCATTCAGCATGGAGATTATTCTGAGTATGTATTTTTTCCCTATTCTTACTGCAAATGATAGATCTGGAATTAGTGGATCCTGCCACAAGTGGTCACCGAGACCTGTGTCTCAGAGTTTAGAGGTGTGTTTGTTTGGAATTATGGTGTTCGGTGTGGAACAGTAGCGAATACATATTGGGCTGATAGACTTATCCTTTTCAGTCACATATTCCAGGATCGAGTAGAGGGTAAGGGAGATGACGTGTGGTGTGGCCCTGTCATCCTGGTAGGCAAATGTCAAAGGTTGAAGAGAATTTGTGAGGCTGAAATTGATGTCAGCTGCAATTAACTCTTCAAAATATTTCATAATTGTACAAGTCAGCGGTCCCTGGAACTGATGATAGAAGTAAGCTGAATGACTTCCTTCATCAACAGAATGGTGATGATCTTCTGGAAATAGGCGAGCACGTCTTACAGTTGTATGGAGAAGTTATGATGCAATTTCTTGTCTCCGATTTTGTTCTGAAAGTCATACATGGATTTCCTGTTTTGGTCATGATTGCTCGACCTGTTAGACTCTGACTTGTAATCCAGCCCAGACTCTATCTCTCGTTTCATTCAGGTTTTCTGCATGGGAAACATTTGGATAAGCATCTTCAGCACATGTCTCACGCACAAAAATGATATCTATGAGAGTAGCAAGATACAACTTTAGTTTGGGCACGGTGTGCTTTCGTATGGACCAGTACACTGTCTCCAGGAAGTCCTTTGAAATCCATTCCATTGCCCAAAGTCAATGCTGCTATATTTTCTGGACTGAGTATTCACGCTTCAATTTCGGCTGGTTAGCCGGTTGGGGGTTGGTAGGGGAGGTGATATGGCAGGACCACAGCGCTGTGGTCTGATGTTCAAAAATGCGGACTGGTCATGAAAGGTTGAATAACAATTGTGATGGTTGAATAACAATTGTCAAAGCAGTGGGGACGCCTGGCGCAAAAAGGGACAAAATGTTAGCACGATCTTGAGGATTGACGGCTTGAAGTCACCAGCGAGAAAGCACAAGACAACCAGGTATTCTTTCTCAAGTCTGCAGTAATCCATACTTCAGCAAGTGAATTTTTCAATTGCGAATTTTGTGGGATGTCGACTGCTGTCAGAATAGCAGAGGTGAACTCACGTAGCATGCAGTCGGAAGAGCACTTCACTGTAATATGTTCTAAATTAAAGAGTATTTATTAGAATCACGGAGCCATAGAGTTGTACAGCATGGAAACAGACTCTTCGGTCCAACTCGTCCATGCTGACCAGATATCTCAACCCAATCTAATCCCACCTGCCAGCACCCCATCCATATCCCTCAAAACCCTTCCTATTCATGTACCCATTCAAATGACTCTTAATGTTGCAATTGTATCAGCCTCCACCACATCCTCTGGCAGCTCATTCCATACACGTACCACCCTCTGTGTGAAAACGTTGCCCCTTAGGTCTCTTTTATATCTATCCCCTCTCACACTAAACCCATTCCGTCTAGTTCAGACTCCCCGACCCCAGGGAAAAGACTTTGTGCATTTATCCTATCCATGCCCCTCATAATTTTGTAAACGTCTATAAGGTCACCCCTCAGCCTCCGACGCTTGAGGGAAAACAGCCTCAGCCTGTTCAGCCTCTCCCTGTAGCTCAGATCCTCCAACCCTGGCAACATCCTTGTAAATCTTTTCTGAACCGTTTCAAGTTTCACAGCATCTTTCCGATAGGAGGCAGACCCGAACTGAACGCAATATTCCAACAGTGGCCTAACCAATGTCCTCTACAGCCGGAACATGACCTCCCATTTCCTGTACTCAATACTCTGACCAATAAAGGAAAGCATACCAAATGCCTTCTTCACTATCCTATCTTCCTTCGAGTCCACTTTCATGGATCTATGAACCTGCACTACAAGGTCTCTTTGATCAGCAATACACCCTAGGACTTTACCATTAAGTATATAAGTCCTGCTAAGATTTGGTTTCCCAAAATGCAGCCCCTTGCATTTATCTCAATTAAAATCCATCTGCCACTTCTCAGCCTATTGGCCCATCTGGTTCAGATCCTGATGTAATTCTCCTTCATCACCACGTTTGAACAACAGGATGCTTCAAAAGCAGAACATAAAACACCGATTATGACGCATTCAAATGGAAACAATGCTCGTATCGAATACAAAGTATAGGTTTCTTGCATGTCTACATTCGGTGACACTCTTACAACTTCCTCTGTCTGTTCCCTTGATCCAGGTGCCCCAAACGAATCACACATTGATGTCAGGACTTCCCCCCAGTGTCATTTTCGATTTATACTTCATTTAAATAGCGTAAACCTCATGGAGCAATCCCATTTCCTCAACTTCTATAAAGTCATCCTTTTTGAATAGCCACAATGGTCCTGAGTTTAGAAGCATTGGCCCTGAGTTTGCCTGAGCAAAACACTACCATCTTTTGAACTAAGTTCACATTGTACAATTTCGCAATTGTCTTGCATGTCGCTGAGGTGAAAGAAAGTTCAGAAAAATGATATCATTCGCAAATTTACTTCTTAGTATTCCTGAATGGAGTCAGTCAGGTTTTGGTCTGTTGTGAACTTTAATGAGGAAACGATACTCACGATCTGTTTCATGAAAATTTGGACCATTTCCAGGGTGCTCGAGCTATATTTGCGCTTTCTTGCAGCATGACAGAAGAAGCACTTCGTTACAAGCAAAAGGCGGAAACAAAGTATTCGTTTAAGAAAAATGCTTCTATGTTTCAGTGATCCCATGACTGTGTACGTAACTCTCACTCCTTAACCTGAGTTAAACTGGCCTTGCTACTCAATTCCTCTTTAGGGGTTGTCAGGTTGTCTTTGAATTTGTTGCAACTGTGGAATAATCTACTCTCATACATTTAATTTACTTTTCCAAACTGTCTGCAGAATGTCTGCCTCAAAGATCTGTAATTGGAATCTGAAGAGCAAGGACACTCCCATTAAATGCACAGAATCCGTCTTCAAAATTTCTTAACAATGCTCATTGCATTTCAAACATTTATCTGGATCGGTTATTGAATGATATCAATTATAACTCACATGAAGGATATTTGTAATTCTTTATTATCTCAGTAAATCTTTCCACCACTCTGCACTTGTTTGTCTACAACAAATTCAATCAGCCCGTTCCTTAACTCAAGGGAAATCCCCTTAAATATTTTCACTGACTCTTTCTTTCTCTCAAAAAAATCCTCGTTCCAAACATCCCGTTCCTTACTTGTCATCCATTCGGCGAAGGGTTGGCTTATTGGCTCGAACTAATATCTTATAATACCAGACGCCCGAGTACGAACTCTGATCCTTCATGCCCTGCTTGGTTAATATCCAAGAGCTAAAAGTGGCGCCTCCGGTGTTGCAGCATTTTACCTGTAACTTGTGTATAGTTGTGTATAGATCTTGTGTATAGTTTTCACCCTCCATATTTGTGTATGCTCTACATTGCAGAAATCAAGGAGAAAGTGGGGACAAATACAAAAACCAAACTCAGGATGAGTGCCAGTTTCTCAGAGCACGACTGGTTTTTGTGGGTGCACGATCCCTACATTCCTGTATTGTTTCATTTTAACACAGCATCCTGCTCGCTTGTCCATATGTCTGGCGTGCTGCAATGCTCCAGCGAATCACAGCCTAAACTGAATGGGCAACATCTAATCTTCACAGTAAACACTTTGCAACATTCTGGGATCAATGTTGAGTTCAACACCTTCGAATGATGAGCAGATTCCTCCCCTTCATTTAGCTATCCTCGTTATATTCTCTGTCACAATGTCCACCTTCCGCCATTCCAAGCAGCTCCTCACCCCTCTCAACTCTAGCTGCACTGCCTGGTCTTTCCAGTCTGGCAGTTAGACCTCCCATTGCTCTGCCACTCTCACATTCCGATCATTTAATCTGGACTAATGACATCCTTTTTACCACAGCACTCCACCACCCCACTGTTGCCTAAATGCTGCCCTCTGCATACTTCACGTCAGCCCCGATGCAAATTTAGCTGACACGAAACGTTAGCTTGCAGTCTCTACATGAATGCTGCCAGATCCATTGGATATCCAACAGGTCTCCAAGTCTGCGGGAAGCGGTTGGAAAGTGGAGAAACATTTGCCGCGCGGAGTAAATATATAACTCGCTGATCGCGGGGAGCGTGGCCTCGTCTGAGTGGAACGGTTTGAAGATGGAGCAGCAAGGGCAGCATCGAGTGAGTAGAGCGTTCAAAGAGCTCGGGAAACGCGCTGAGTTTGCAGAGAGCGGTTGGAAGTAGGAGTAGCAACAGAAGCAGGTATTAAAATCACTGAGCTATGAGAAAAAAACAGTGGCGTCAGAGTGAAGCTTTGACCAGATTGGCTGGTAAGAAATCAGCAAAAGTTGAAAAAGAGCATAGTAGAAAACAGAGAACACAGAAACTTACAGCGCAGTACAGCCACGTCAGGCCTCAATGTTGCACCGATCTGTGAAACTGATCAAGAGCACATCAATCCTATGGTATTCCTTTCTCATCCATATTTTTGCCCACTGAACATTTAAATCCTTTGTGATTGCGAGTCCAGTACTTTTGCGGGAAGGGCACACCACGCCCTTATTTCTCTCTCAGTAGAGAAGCTACCATTGACATCTGCCGTATATCTATCCCCCTTCAATTTAAAGCTATGTCCCCTCGTGATAGCCATCACCATCCGAGGATAGAAGGCTCTCACTGCCCACTCTATTTAAACTTCTTATCATCTTGTCTGCCTCCATTAAGTCAGCTGTGAACCTTCTTTTCTCGAACGAAGACAGCCTAATGTCCCTCAGCCTATTGTCACAAGACCGTCCTTCGAGACCAGGCAACATCCTGCGAAATATTCTCTGCAGCCTTTCCGATGCTTCCACATCATTCCACGACAGCAGCGAGCAGAAATGTACACAATACTCCAAGTGCGGCCAAGCCAGAGTTTTATACAGCTGCAAAATGACCCCATGGCTCCGAAACTCAATCCGTCAACAATAAAAGCAATAAAAACAATAATCTTACCACTTCTTAATAACCATCTCAATCTGGGTGGCAACTTTCACGGATCTCTCTACTCACCCACACCAACAAGATTCTTACCATTAGCCCAGTGCTCTGTTATTCTGTTACTTCTTTCAAAGTGAATCACCACACGCATCTGCGAATTAAAATCCTTTATCCACCTCTTAGCCCAGCTCTGCACCTTATCTTTGTCGCTCTGTCACGCGAAATACTCGACGACACTGTCCAAAGGGCCACCAACTTCCGTGACATCCATAAATTTACTATCACATATTTATACGCACACATCCAGGACACTTCTAAAAATGACAAAAAGGGGTGTCCCAAAAACAGATCCTTGCGATATACCACTACCGTCTGAACTCAAGGATGAACATTCCCATAAACCAGCGCCCTCTGCCTTTTTGTTGCAAGCCAAACTTTGATCCAAAACCTACATCACCCGTAATCCATGTCTCCCCATTTTCTGCAACAGCGTACCTTGAGGAACCTTTTAAAATATTTTTTCTGAAATTCATATAGATAGCAGCAAATATTTTACTCTCATCCATCTGTCTGGACACCTTTTAAAAGAACCCAGTTAGGTTTCTCAAGCACGACCAATCCTTCATAAAGCCGTGCTGGTGCTTTAATTTGATGACCCAATCAAATTATCCCTTTCTACATTATTATTAATCCTATCTACTTTAATACTTTTTCAAAAATTTATCAACAACGTAAGTATGACTCAATGGACTATAATTACCTGAGTTATTTCTACTCCCTTTCTTGAATAAGGGGACATCATTTAATATCCCCCGGGCCACTGGTAATATTCTTGTCGACAATGCCGACATAAAGATCAAAAGCTCTGCAATCTCTTCTGTAGCTTCCTAGACAATCTAGAATGAATCCCAACTGTTCCATAGTGGCACGCTAGCTCAAGGGTTGGCACCGCTGCTTCACAACTCCAGGCACCCGTGTTCAATTCCAGCTTTGGGCAACTGTCTGTTTGGAGTTTGCACATTGTCCCTGTTTCTGCCCGAGCTTCCTCCCGCAATCCAAAAATGTGCAGGTCAGCTGAATTAGCTGTGCGAAATTGCCCATTGTATTAGGTGCATCAGTCAGTGGAAAATGTAGTGTGTTTGTTTACACGTCAGAGCGTCGGTGTGGACTTGTTGGGCCGAAGGACCTATTCCCATACTGTTGGTTATGTATTCCAGATAGTTTTCGTATTTTCACACTTTGCAGAATTGTTGACACCTCTTATTTATGAAGCTCACTCCCTTCTCCTGAAGTAGTCTGTAACACAGTATTCTCCTCAACAACATTGTCTTCTTCCTGTGTGAATGCTGCCAAAAATTATTTTCTCTCCTATCTCTTCGGACGCCATGGACAACTTCCCAGAACTGTCCTTGCCGAGCCCTAATCTTACGCCTATCGACTGACTCTGTCAAGAAACTCTCCTGCACACATTGTTCAAAAACTGACCCAGATCAAACACTCGACTATAGTGTTTCCAGTCAATACTTGAAGGGGTAAAGTCCCCCATACCAACTACCCTGTTACTTTTGATCCTATCGAGAATCATCTTTGCAACCCTGTACTTTACAGCTCTGGAATATTGAAAACTGTTAGCAACACTTCATATCATTTCCTCTTTCTAATGGCAGCCAATATTACCTCAATAGATAAGTCCTTATCAAAAGTCTTTTCTGCCACTGTAATACTCTTCTTGTGAACAATACCACTCCTCCTCTTTTACCACATTCTCACTGAAATATCTAAACTCCGCAACCTCCAACAACTATTCTTGTCCCTGCTCTATCCATGTCTCTGAAAAGGCCACAACATCAAAGTCCAACGTACCAACCCATGCTGCACGTTCACCCACATTGTTCTGGAATGTCCTTGTGTCGAAGGAGACAAACTTCAAATTAACTTCCTGCCAGACGGCACACCTTTATGACCTTGAAACCTGATTTTTGATCTCACTGCTCTGAACCTCCTGTATACTGACGCTACAATCTAGGTTCCCATGCCGCAGCTGAATTAGTGTCAATCATCTCGAAGAGCATTGGCAAATTTCGTCCTCACACTCCAGAAAGCTTATACGCTTCTGCTTCATGTATAGATAAGCCTCTTTGTAAAACTCCCACCTACCCGTAAATGAGATCCAATTATACAGATATCCAAATTCCTCCCTTCTGCATCATCCCTGTAGCCACGCGTGCAAATCCTTTCTATCTGTCGTCCCGTCTTTGCTAGCACGTGTTACGGGTAATAAACCAGAATAACGTCTCTGTTTATTATATCCCTGAGTTTCCAACCAAGCTCCTGAATTTCTGCCTTAACTCCCAATTCCATTTTCTACGTATGTTGTTGGTGCCTCTGCCGGCCACGTCATCGGATGGTGCACTTCACCAGACCAAAGCAGGACCAAAGTCATTACTAACCTTGGCACCTGAGAGGCAACACACCAAACACAAGTCTCTGTTGCTCCTATGGAATCGCCTGTCTGTCCCCCTAAATATAGAATCCTCATTGAAAAAAAGCTCTGCTCCTCTCTGTCCTTCCTTTCTGAGTAACAGGGACAGATGTATCCTCCATGGCTTCCCCATGGTAATCGTCCCCCCCACCACCAACAGTATCAAAAGTGGTATACTTGTTCATGAGGGTAAGGGTTACAGAGTATCACTGGTCACTCCACGGGTTGCCTTCCGAACCCTTATAGTAACCCATCAACATACTTCCTGCACCTGAGATATGACTACCTTCATGTTACCAATCTGAGTTTCCCATATGCCTCCCGAATGATGATAAGATTATCCAGCTCTTGTCCAGTTTTCTAAAGTGGTTTGACAGGTACTGGAGTTGGGTGCATTTCGCGCAGATGAAGTCAACTGGGAAACGAGTTTTGCATTGTTGTGTCGCCATACTCTTACGAGACCACAAGAGTTGCTCAAATTTGAGAGAAGAGACGAGTGGTGATTTAACACAAAAGCTACCAGACCCCAGGTCAGGGATGTGGATGAAAAGAAAAGCTCTTCATTGTAATCTCAACCTGGTGAGAGCATTTGAACCCAGGCTGTTGGGATAACAGTACTCTTTAAACCAAACATCCAGCCAACTGAGCTAAACTGATACTCCAACTTTCTATAGGAATGATGATATTAAACTGTAAAGAGTGCAGACGAAATTTACAACAATGTTGCTTCGATTCAAATATCTGATTTATCAGGAGACGTGAGACAAGCTACGACTTTTTTTCCCCCTTTGGAATGGAGGAGACAGAGGAGGAATTTATAGAAGTGAGTAAGATTTGGAGGGGCAGAATAGGGTGAAATCTCTCAGCCCATTTCTCACCGTTTGGTATGCGCGGAGGAGAAGGCATTAGTTTAAGGGTAGCGGGTACAGACGAAAAGGGAGCCTGAAGGTCATTTCCTCTTTTTACACAGAGGGTGTTGCGCATAAGCAATGAGCTACCAGCAAAAGTGGATCATGTTATTACTGATGTCTTTACCAAAGTGTGCAGGGCAACTGGCTGCTCCCCCTCCACTTAAGAATCCTGCAGACGTGATCTGAGACATCCATAATCCTGAAACCCGGGAGACAGCATATCTTCCGCGTGTTTCGCTAATTATCACAGAATATCCTGTCTGTTCCATTAGTCATTGAGTACTAGACTATTATCCTGTACTTCCTCATTCCCTTTTGAATCACAGAGCCAGGCCCAGTGTCAGAGAGATGGCCGCTGTGTCTTTCCCCGAGTAGCTTCTCCTGCCCAAGAGTGGGCACTTATCATTGAGGGAACAGCCAACAGTGATACCTGCACTGTCTGCCCTTTCCCTTTCCATCTCCTGACGGTCACCCAGCTGAATTTATCTTGCAACTTAAATGTGACTAACCGCTCTCTATCACCCGCTCAGCTTCCCAAATGATGAGGTGTTCATCCAGCTCCAGTTCCCTAACGCGGTCTGTAAGGAGCTGAAATTGGGTGCACTTTCTTGCTGGTGAAGTCAGCAGGAGAAGTGGTGCTGATCGTTACCACCCACGTCCTGCAATAGGAACATGAAACTGCCCGAGACTCCATTCTCTCTGATCCAATTTTCAAAAGATCGTTCAAAAAATCTGATCAACCACCACACCGGGTTTTTTTGGATTAGCGGAGGAGAATTATGAGTGGGGGACATTGCACATGCAATCTTTTAGATTTAGCCTCTGCACTAATATATGAGTTCACTTTCTTAGCATTGTCTGTGACGGCGTCCGTTCCTGTTCAGGCTACGTTCTGGTGATTCAGCAGGTTAGTATTTTATATACTAATTTACCTACCCAGCTGTTCCTAGCTCGCACGCTCTCGACTCCTGCTGCTGAAATTAGAGCTGCTGATTCACTAGAGCAGTCGTTTATTGTCTAATTTAACTTCTCGGCTGCCCCGCGGCTTACGCTATCCCAGTCCGCCGCTGCAGAACACCAAGCAAGGATTTTGGGATGGAGGGTGTTTCAGCAAGACCGAATGGTGACGGTGCTAGAAGCGAATACAAAGATAGAGGGTTGTGCAGGTGCTGGAGGACAGTACATGGCTAGGAGTGATTCAGACACTGGAAAATGTTACTGTGATTGGAATGGAAATACACTGGATTTGATGACTGAGGTAGTGAGGGTATTCAGTGCTGGAGAAGAGTTCAGATATACGAAGGTGTTCAACGACTGCACAACAGAAATAATGACCGGTGTAAGGCTGGTAGATATTGCAGAGGTGGGGTGAAGGCGTTTACTGAGATTGGGAGTGATATAGTCGTTTGAGAAATCCACAACGATAATGAGGGATGTAGATGCAAGTGTTGCTTCCATAGATGTGGAGGGATTAAATTGCCGGCAGAGATTCCAATAAAACTATGTGTGAACATGCTGGAGGTGACTACAGAGATACGAGAATCGCATGTGCTCGGGGAGGTTACAGTGATAAGGAGGGGTGGACTAAGACGCTGGTGAAAGTTACAAAGATAAGGAAGGGAATTGATGTTTGAGGAGGTTTCAGATAGTAAAAGATATAATTGTGATTGAGATTATTACAATAAGGACGGCTCTGATTATTGATGAATATCTTCATTTTTCTGAACACTTCTCCAGCACTGGCAAGCCACACAATCTCAGTCATCACATCCAGGCGTATTTCCATCTGAATCACAGTCACCTCTTCCAGTATCTGAATCACTCCCAGCCATATGCTCCCATCCAGCATCTGCATTATTCGCAATCTTTGTATTCTCTTGTAGCACCATCACTCCTCCGTATTGCTGAAACATCCTCCAACCTGTATATTCTAACTTCACAAAATAGTGGTGAAGGGACACGAGGATGCTTCAGACATCGAAGTGTACAGCTGGAAGAGGTTAACAGAATGTTTGAGGCGACTCCTCCTTTCAGAGATACTGAGGACCGTTGGAGCTGGACGAGATTAAAGAGATCTTGAACGATCCATATTGAAGGAGATTGGAGTACATCGTGGAGATTCCAGTGAGAATGAAGGTTGTCGGGGCAGAAGCAAGTTGCAGAAATAGGGAGGAATGACAGGGTTGGAGGAGATCACAGAAACAGAAAGCAATGTAGCAAAGGGGATTTGAGTGGAGGCTGGGGAAGCTTATATAAATATGGAGGGATGCACCCGTTTGATGAGATTTCACAGAACGGAAGGTTTGTAGAGGACTGCAGGAGAGTACAGAGATCAGAAGGTATGGAGGGACATGTGGAGGGGTCTGGAGATCTGGAGAACAGTAAGGGTTAGAGGTTAGAGAAACAGTGAGGGATTTACATGATGATGGTGATTACAAACAACGGAATAAAAGTTATTGGTGATGGAGGATACAGTGTTAAGGAGTGGAATAGTGCTTGGAAGTGACACACATTTAAGGAAGTGTTTTGTGCAAGAGGATGCTGCAAACTTGGGGAAGTCTGTAGAAAAAGGAAGCGATTTCAGGAATATTGAGTATTGCAGATGCTGGAGTGCATGGAAGGGATGAAGAAGGGAGAAGAGTCTCGAATTGGCTACTGCGATATTTAAGTGTGTAGTTGATGGAGGAGGAGACAGATCTGGAAGAAAGTATTATCTGGTGGATGATACAGAGGCTGGGGGAAAGTCGCTCTTGGGGAAGTTCAAAGTGATAAAGAGGGCTGGAATAGCTAGTGAAGGTTACAGAGGTAGGGACGGGTATGGGGCTGGAATGGTTTATGCAGATAGGGAAGGGTTTAGAAGCCAATACATGTTACAGACATAGGGAGGCATGTAGTAGCTGGAGGTGTTCAGAGAGATAGGGAAAGGTGGAGGGTTTCATGAGCCTGCAAAGATAGTGTGGGGTGTAGACGCTGGAGGAAGTTACAGATATGGGGGTGTGTAGTAGTTGGAGGAATTTACAGTCATCGTTATATTGATCAAGTTTTATGGTGATGTGGAGGGTCAGTGAGATATAGATGGATGACACAGCTTGAGATGATGACAGGGAAACATACCGAGGGGCAGGTGGACAGCTTAAAAACTCAATTGTATAATGACTTAGTGGATTACAAATGTACTGAGCGGGAGTCAGACCTTGGATGTTTTAATAACAAGAGCCATTGAATCAGTGTCACACAACAAAGCAGAGTCCGTTTGATTGACATTAACGAAAGTACACAAAATACTGTAGAAAGTGCAAACTTCTATTGTCTACTGTCTGGAAGCTAAGAACCGTGTTGTCAATCCTACACACTGCTCAAGCAACATTGTGGTATAATGAACCCTCAAGATGTCAGTTGAAACCCTGATACGGGAGCTTCATGCTGACTCCCGTCCCTCAGCCTGATAGCGTCAGATCAAACGCTGGCACTGACACTGCTAACTCCCCTGCACCGGCCTCATGGTGTCAGATCAAACACTGACAAGAAAACCAAATGCAGCCAACCCTCCCTCAGCCGCATGTTGACACATCAAGCATCGAAACAGACACCTCTTGCTGACTCGAATCCGTCAGTTGATGGATCATGGATCCTCCACACTGAGCATCACTTTGAGGAAGCACTGAGAGAGTGGCAAAGCTGGAGAAGGTATAATGAGTGGGCCATTTCAAAACCACCAGTTGGTGAGAGAACAACTATAAGAGAGAAGCATCCTTGATCTCATCCTCACCTATTTCTCGGCTGCAGACACATTGAGCGATGACGATATTGGCAACAGTGAATACCGGCTCCAGTATTACTCGCGAGAAAGTCCTACTTTTTCTATCGTCAATACCCTTTGTGTGTGTATATGTGTGTGTGAGAAAAACAGAGAGAGGGAGTTAGACAGAGAGAGAGAGAGAGATAGAGATAGAGAGAGAGAGAATCACTGTGCTAAATGGGACAGTTTTCGAATAGACCTAGTAACTCAGCACTGCGCTGCGTGAGCTGATTTAGGTCATTACTAACAGCAGCAGAACTGTAGACCAGCACAATTTTCACTCCCACTATCTGGCTTATGGTACACCTTACCCTGACCATCAAGCCAGCTGTAAACGCTTGTCCACGTAGAATACAGGAGGGACTGCGAAGAGGAGCATCAGGTACACCTACAAACGATGTGAAGTTCCCAAATACCACCAATTACTCACCAAATAGCTCAGGCTGCAAGTGATCGACACAGCCAAACAATGAATCCGACCTTATCTCTGTAATCCTTCCCCATGCAATCTGTCTGTAGTGGTGGAATATCAAACAACACACTGGAGGAGGATGGTCCCCACAACTCGCCATCCTCAATGATGCAAGAGCCCAACACTGTATTGAAAATTAGAAGGCTGAAGCATTTACGATAATGTTCAAACAGAAGTGTCAATGAAATCTTCGATTTTAGTCTCCTCCAGATTTCAGTCTTCAGGTATTTCTCTGCATTTCTGTGATATCTGCAAGCGGCTGGGTGGATAGGATAATGAAAAGGCTGTGGGCGATGATAACATTTCATTCAAGCTGTTCCTGTTGGGATACAACACTGACACCTACTGACAATGTGGGAAACTATCTGAGTGTTTTCTGTACACAAACAGACAAAACATCAATCACTGACTGGTTCATTGGTCTCATCGTTATGATTAATTACGTGATAAAATGGGCACCTACAGTAATATATGGGATGGCTGAGTGTATACTTTTCCACAGGTGAACTGTCTCTCCCAAACGTGAACTTAGTGATGTACAATATGATCAAATGGTAGCCAGAACACTGTCTCACGGTGAGATCACCAGAAATCGCTATCCTCAGTGTGAACGTGTTGAGAGATCATCATCTGCAGAGACGTTTTGTGGATTTTTCCACGGTCTAAACATTAAAAGGCTCTCTCTCCAATGTGAATTCTCTGGTCTGCCAGAGATTGGATTACCAAGGGAACCCTTTCCCACATTCAGGGCAGAAGAATAGCCAATCTTGGTCGTCTATGCCAAAAACATTCACATGGATGGATATTGGAATACATTCGTGCAGTCCATAATTTCTCAGAGTGAACAATAATTTTTAGTTATCAACTTCCTTGACAGATGCCTGACGCGGTAGGAAGAGAGATGGGGATTTAAGGCAGGAATTCAGGGAGATGGATGGAACATCAGAGCGAGGACGAACAGAGTTGTTGTCTCTGGTTTGTTGCCCGTCAAACGTGCGAGTGAGGCAAGGATTCCTAGGATTCTCTGGGAAGCAAGGGAGGAGATTGCAGAGCCATTGGCCTTGATTTTATGTCCTCTTTGTCTACAGGAGTAGTGCCAGAGGACTGGAGGCTAGCAAACGTGGTTCCCTTGGTCAAGAAGGGGCGTAGGGATAATCCTAGTAACTATAGGCCAGTGAGTCTCACTTCTGTTGTGGGCAAAGTCTGAGAGAGAATTGTAAGGGATAGGATTTATGCACATCTGGATAAGAATAATGTGATCAAGGATAGTCAGCATGGTTTTGTGAAGGGCAGGTCGTGCCTCACAAACCTTATTGAATTCTTTGAGAAGGTGACTAAGGAGGTAGCTGAGGGGAAAGCGGTAGATGTGGTATATATGTATTTTAGTAAGGCGTTTGATAAGGTCCCCCATGGTAGGCTACTGCAGAAAATACAGAGATATGGCATTGAGGGTGAGTTGGAGGTTTGGATTAGGAATTGGCTGGCTGGAAGAAGGCAGAGGGTAGTAGTTGATGGCAAAGGTTCATCTTGGAGTGCCGTCGCTTGCTGTGTTCCGCAAGGATCTGTTTTGGGACCATTGCTGTTTGTCATTTTTATAAATGACCTGGAGGAATGGTTAGAAGGTTGGGTGAGCAAGTTTGCGGATGATAAGAAAGTCGGAATTGTTGTAGACAGTGAGGAAGGATGTGGCAGGTTACAGCGGGATATAGAGAAGCTCCAGAGCTGGGCAGAAAGGTGGCAAATGGAGTTCAATGTAGCTAAGTGTGAGGTGATTCACTTTGGTAAGAGTAACAAAAAGATGGGGTACTGGGCTAATGGTCGGTGTGGAAGAGCAGAGGGATCTTGGTGTCCATGTACACAGATCTCTGAAAGTTGCCACCCAGGTAAATAGTGCAGTGCAGAAGGCATATGGCGTACTGGCTTTTATTGGTAGAGGAATTGAGTTCCGGAGTCCTGAGGTCATGCTGCAGTTGTATAAGACTCTGGTGCGGCCGCATCTGGAATATTGGGTGCAGTTTTGGTCACCATACTATAGGAAGGATGTGGAGGCACTGGAACGGGTGCAGAGGAAGTTTACCAGGATGTTGCCTGGTATGGTAGGAAGATCCTATGAGGAAAGGCTGAGGCACTTGGGGTTGTTTTCATTGGAAAAAAGAAGGTTTAGGGGTGACTTGATAGAGGTGTACAAGATGATTAGGGGGTTAGATAGGGTTGACAGTGAGAACCTTTTTCCACGTATGGAGTCAGCTATTACAAGGGGGCATAGCTTTAAATTAAGTGGGGCGGGTAGATATAGGACTGATGTTAGGGGTAGGTTCTTCACTCAGCGAGTCGTAAGTTCATGGAATGCCCTGCCAGTAGCAGTGGTGGACTCTCCCTCTTTATGGGTATTTAAGCGGGCATTGGATAGGTATATGGAGGATAGTGGGTTAGTTTAGGTCAGGTGGGCTTTGATCGGCGCAACATCGAGGGCCGAAGGGCCTGTACTGTGCTGTATTCTTCTATGTTCTATGTTCTATGAATAGGGAGAGAGGAGTTGAACACGTAGCTACAGGGATGGTGTACGTGAGAGGGTTTTGGATTCTTGGATAATTGGGGCTCTTTCTGGGGAAGGTGGGACGTCTACAAGCATGATGGTCTTCAACTGAACCAGAGGGGTACCAAAATCCTGGGCGGGGGGAAGGATGGGGGGAAATTCGCTGAGGCTATGGGGTGGATTTAAACTAATCCAGCAGGGGGATGGGAACCAAAATTGTCGTTCGAATAACGAGAAGGTTGAGAGTAGGGAGGTCCAAAATCAATTTTCAGGGACACAAGATAGCACCAACAAGCAAGACGTTGGTTTGAAGTGTGTCTACTTCAATGTCAGGTGCATCCGAAATAAGGTGGGTGAACGTGCAGCATAGGTTGGTACCTGGGACTTCGATGTTGTGGCCATTTCGGAGACATGGTGAGAGCAGGGACAGGAATGGTTGTTGAAGTTTCCAGGATTTGGATGTTTCAGTAAGAACAAAGAAGATGGTAAAAGAGGGGAAGGTGTGGAATTGTTGGTCAAGGACAGTATTAGAGTTGCATTAAGGTTACTTGTGTACTCTTCAACTGATGTATAATGGCTGAAGTGAGAAACAGGAAAGGAGAGGTCACCCAGTTGGGGGTTTTGTATCGGCCTCCGAATAGTTCCAGAGATGTTGAGGAAAGGATAGCAAAGATGATTCTCCATAGGAGTGAGAGAGACGGGGTAGTTGTCATGGGAGACTTCAAATTTCCAAATATTGACTGGGATCACGACAGTACGAGTACGATAGATGGGTCAGTTTTTGTCCAGTGTGTGTAGGAGGGTTTCCTGACACAGTATGGTGGACAGGCCAACAAGGGGCGAAGCCACATTACATTTGATACTTGGTCATGAGCCCGGCCAGATGGTAGATTTGGAAGTAGGTGAGCACTTTGGTAGCAGTGATCACAATTCTGTTATGGTTGTTTTCGTGATAGAAAAGGATAGGTGTATATCACTGTGAGAAAGGCAATTACGATGCGATGAGGCAAGATTTAGGAAGCAAAGGATGGGGAAGTAAACTGCAGGGGATAGGCAACTTAGAAATTTGGAGCTTATTCAAGGAAAAGCTTCTGTGTGTCTAGATAAGTACGTATCTATCAGGCAGGGAGGAAGCTGTCGAGCGCGGGAGCCGTGGCTTACGAAGGAAGTGGAATTCCTGGTCAAGACGAAGAAGAACGTTTATGTTAGGATGAGATGTGAAGTCTCAGTTATGGCGCCTGAGGGTTACAAGGTAGCCAGGAATAAACCTATAGAGAGAGCTCAGAAGAGCCAGGAGGAGACATGAGAAATTGTTGGTGGAGAGGATCAGGGTAAACCCTAAGAC
This sequence comes from Chiloscyllium punctatum, assembly GCF_047496795.1. NCBI lineage: Eukaryota > Metazoa > Chordata > Chondrichthyes > Orectolobiformes > Hemiscylliidae > Chiloscyllium > Chiloscyllium punctatum. The sequence goes on from NC_092773.1 coordinate 31,625,671, forward strand.
TTCATATAGGTATTTAAGGAATAAAAGAATGACAAGAGTAATTTAGCGCAAATCAAGGATAGTTGTGGGACGTTGTGTGTGCAGTCCACAGGAGATAGGGGAAGAACGAAATGAATATTTTTCGAAAGTATTCACTCTAGAAAACGACAATGTTGTCGAGGGGATTACTGAGATACAGGATACAAGACGAGGTGTGATTGAGGTTCACAAGGAAGATATATTAGAAATCCTGCAGAGTGTGAAAATAGATAAGTCCCCTGGGCTGGATGGGATTTATCCTAGGATCCTCTGGGAAGCCAGTGAGGAGATTGCCGAACCTTTGGCAATGATCTTTAAAACGTCATTGTATGCGGAATAGTGCCAGGAGACTGGAGGATAGCAAATGTGGCTCCCCTGTTGAAGAAGGGGAGTAGAGACAACCCTGGTAATTATAGACCAGTGAGCCTTACCTCAGTTGCTGGTAAACGGTTGCAAAATGTATAAGAGATAGGATTTATAATCATCTAGAAAAGAATAATTTGATTAGGGATAGTGAGCACGGTTTTGTGAAGGGTAGGTCGTGCCTCAGAAATCTTATTGAATTCTTTGAGAAGGTGACCAAACAGGCAGATAAGAGTAAACAGGTTGATGTGGCGTGAATGGATTTCAGCAAGGAGTCTGATAAGGTTCCACGCAGTAGGCTGTTGTACAAAATGCCGTGGAATGGGATTGTGGGAGATATTGCAGTTTGGATCAGTAATTGGTTTACTGTAAGAAGACAGAGGGTGGTGGTTGATGGGAAATATTCATCCTTGGGTCCAGTTACCAGTGGTGTACCGCAACGGTCGGTGTTGGGTCCACTGCTGTTCGTCATTTTTATGAAGGACCTGGTTGAGAATGTAGAAGTGTTGCGTTGTAAATTTGCAGACGAAACCAAGGGTAGTGGAATTGTGGATAGTGACGAATTTTGATGTAGGTTACAGAGAGACATAGATAAGCTGCAGAGCTAGGCTGAGAGGTGGCAAATGGAGTTTAATGCGGACAAGTGGGCGGCACGGTGGCACAATGGTTAGCACTGCTGCCTCACAGCGCCGGAGACTCGGGTTCAATTCCCGCCTCAGGCGACTGACTGTGTGGAGTTTGCACGTTCTCCCCGTGTCTGCGTGGGTTTCCTCCGGGTGCTCCGGTTTCCTCCCACAGTCCAAAGATGTGCAGGTCAGGTGAATTGGCCATGCTAAATTGCCCGTAGTGTTAGGTAAGGGTAGATGGGTGGGTTACGCTTCGGCATGGGCGGTGTGGACTTGTTGGGCCGAAGGGCCTGTTTCCACACTGTAAGTAATCTAATCTAAAAAGTGTGAGGTGATTTACTTTGGTCGCAGTCGTTTTAGCTTTCATTAATAGAGGGTTCGATTTCCAGAACCATGAGGGTATGCTTCAGCTGTACAAAACTCTAGCGTGGCCGCACGTCGAGTATTGTGTACAGTTATGGTCACCACATTATAAGAAGGAATATGCAAGCTTTTGAAAGGGTGCTTTTGATGAGCACATTTACAAGGATGCTTCCTGGTATGGAGGGAAGGTCTTACGAGGAACGACTGAGGGACTTGAGGCTGTTTTCGTTAGAGAGAAGAAGGTTGAGAAGTGACTTAATAGAGACATACAAGATAATCAGAGGGTTAGATAGGGTGGGCAGGGAGAGCTTTGTTCCAAGAATGGTGACGGCGAGCAGGAGAGAGCATCGCTTTAAATTGAGGGGTGAATAATCTCGGACAGATGTCAGAGGTAGTTTCTTTAACCAGAGCGTAGTAAGTGTATAAAAAGCTTTGCCTGCAATGGTAGTATTTCCGCCAACTTTAAATACATTTAAGTCATCATTGGACAAGCATATGGACGTACGTGAAAAAGTGTAGACTAGATGGGATTCAGATTGGTATAACAGGTCGGCGCAACATCGAGGACTGAAGGCCTGTACTGCGCTGTAATGTTCTATGTTCTATGTTCTATGATGCTCAGAATCGGGATTTTCTATATAACGATTGAACCTACACTGGGTGTTTATGAAAACTCGAAGTCCATTTTTTTCCTGCATCGATGGACTCGGACTGAACGAGTGATACTTTGCTCAGAGCGTTACACCTTCCTTTCTATATGCACATCTGTCACGTTTGCTGAGAATCTCTAGTGTCCTCTGTGTTTGTTTCATATTTCTGTCATTTGCAGCAATTCTGATTTTTTTTCGATACAATAAGACAGCATTTGCAGCCTGTTCGCTATAAATGTAAGTCACATTTCTTGCACCATTTTTGGGAATGCCCTCACAAACTCCCTGGCTCTGCATATCCTAGCCAAAGTTCGTACATTCAAGAATCTGGGCACTTTTCAGGGCACTTTCTGACAAGCAAACAACGCCAGATAAAGAACAGACTGTTGCAAGTGTGACAATACTGCTTCTCTACAATTGTTATGAAGTCCTTGTTTTTTTGTCACAGAGAACGTGTAAAGGCAGAGGAACTGATGTCTCGTAATATCTACTTGCAAACATTTTTAAGTTTTTTTGAGCACCTGCACTAAGCACCTGTTTTCCCAGTTGAGAATTCGGTTGGGTTTGGTTTGGTTTTAGCAAGTTGATTTCTTTGCAGCTGCTGGTCAAGTTTAATACTGGGGTCAAGCTACTGGGGAGCCAAAGAAACAGTTTCATACTTGTCCTCTCTCTCCCCCAACCCCCCCTCTGACATCTCGCCGGTAAGAAATTACCCTTGATTTTCTTTTTTTTTTTTTGCCAAGAGAGTGTCGATGCAGATGCTGCATATATTTGGATCAACATCATTATATTGCAATACAGTCGAAAGGGTTTTTAATATTAGTTAATTATTTTATGCGTGGATGTCTTTTGTTCATGTTTCATTCAGAAGTCTGTTAAGGAATTCTGTTTTGTTTAAAATTGAGTGTTTGGCCCAGCTGTATCTTATACATACCTGCTTTAAATAATAATTAATATTCGGGTTTCGGCAGCCGTTTTGAAATGTATTGCGAGTGAACGGCATGGCCATACCAACGGGTGACACAATCTGACGTGCTTGTGCCCATTTCTGCTGTGTAACGACCTCTCGAGGTCTGCATTAGGCATCTATCCTTCCGATCATAACACTCTGGAAGACAACAGGTTTCCTTTCTGAATAAGAGTTATTATATGTTGTCTGTTGTCTCATCTTTTTACTGTAATACCCGGAATCTTTCCGACCTGAACAACGCTGCCTGATCCTCCAACTGTTCAGGTGTTTATTTTTTTCTTTATCATATCATCAACAGAATTTCAGCTAACCCGACCTCGATTGCTTCGTCCCACTCTCTGTTTTGTTTTCCTATCTTGCTTTAACTTACGAATATAGGGGCGTGTAAACACACAGTCCGGAAAGATTCGATGGATGTTTTAAACTCCTGATTTTCCTCAGGTTTCACCACGACAAGGTGAGTCACGCACGCCTTTGATCATGGTCGGTCATTTCCGAGAACAAATTGAATTCCTGCAAAAGATACACTGTCGGTTCGTCCTACTATCACTTTTCAAATATTCAGTGGAACTTACAAATTGAACTTATACACAGGAATGCTAAACGTCTCTCCATCGAGCCTGCAGACTAGCACTGTGTCGAATACCATTTCAGATGGTGTGCAAATATATTCCTCTCTCTCTGTTAGAAACTGATTAGCTGCGATATCTTTCAATAGTGTAACTTCTTACTCACTCCCTCCCCGTTCTTCCTGAGTAAAGATTTTGTTGAGATCGGGCACGATCTCCCTATTCAGCCCCTGAATAGAATGTGCACTCGACTGCAGTAAATCGGCTTCTTTGGGATTTGGTTCAGTACTTCTCCCATTTCCATTGGTTTCGCCTCCTTGACAACATCCTCTTTTCTAGTACATCTTTACAACCACGAACATCCGAGAGTACATAAGTCTCAACTTTCGGGTTGTTTTTTTTCCACATGTGGTAAACTATTCCCAGCGTGACCTACTCTATGCATTTCAGTGGAGGAACTCTCTTTACAATTGCTATCTCCTGCAGAATATAATTGCTGCCAGAAGCGAGATGTTAATTCATGCACTGATGCGTATTCATCCGCAATCTCTGCAGCTCTTCTCACTGTTTGAAATTTCTGTTCATTTGTACGAGTACTTAACATATCTGGAAGTGAGTTTTTATAGTCCTCCAAAATAATACTCTCTCTGGGATCCTCATACATATTTTCTACCTTGCATGCTCACACCCATCTATCGAAGTTGTTATGTTTCTTTCTTTTAAATTCGACGTAAGTCTGCTTTTGTTTCCTCGTTATTTTTCTGATCCGTTTTCTATACGCTTCTGATACCAATTTGTAAGCGCTCAAATTAGCCTATTTAACTTATTCAAAATATCTTGAGACCTCGTCGGCCAGTGCTGCAAACACCTCCCCAGCTCTGCCTGCCAGCTTGGCTTGGAGTAATATCACCCACAGAATCTCTGGCCAATTCATCTGCCTTACCAGTTTTCTAAATGAAATGGAAAACCGTCTTCAACATATTTGTGACCGAATTTTGGTAATGTGTTGACATATTTGTGTTTTTCTCTAACAGGTTGTTGCCTACGACAAATTTGGTCATCATTAATATCCTATACTTTCACTTCTCCTATTTGAAGTATTTTCCTTCAAGTTCCAACTTTATCATTTCAAACTCAAACAATTTATTTCTCTAACTTCAACGATGTAGAAATTAATAGAACGACTAATAAACTGAACAATTCCTTCCCTACTCCTATATTTAATCACTGAATTAAATTCTATGCTGTTTTAAATGCTGTTTCAATAATATAGTCTTATTTACATAAATTGCGTTAATAAGAACAGGAAATTAAAACTTAATCTCTCAAAAATGTAGTGAAAGTACGTCTTTCAAAATGGTCCCCGTTCACTCGGTAGATTCTGATGTCTCTGTTGCTTCCTCTGTGGTCGTTCAAGCCGCTGAAAGTTTTATGATGAACTTCGGTAAATTGGCCATTAACTGGAGTATGCTGGGAAAGGAAAGCCAGTTTGATTAACATGATGTTCGTAAGTATCATCTCGGACTCAGAGAGGTGGCATCAGGCCAAAGGTAGTTTTCAAGCAAACTGACATCTGCAGACCCTGCAATACACACTTGAATGTTGAAATGGAATGGGACAATTAAATGTTGCCCTCAGGACAATCAGGAGCATCGAGTCAGTTGCGAGACATGGACGCACCTTGTACGATTATTTGAAGGAGACTACGTGAACACAGCCACGACCCTAATGGGCACCTAAGAGGCACCCTGCGATCAATGTGACAACACCCGTTTTGATCTGATTTGTGAGGGAAATCGAACCTGAGCAAACATTAAGACCCTCTGAAAAGGGTACGAAGGCTTTAAAATGTAGGAATCACCACAAAACATCACTCAGCGCCGTATTTTGAGAATAACCACAAAAAGAGTAGACACTCCTGAGACACTCAGGAGAAGACCAGATGACATCACCTGGAGCCTGGCCAATGTCTAATGAGGTGGCATAAAATCATGCAACGTTAAGGTAAAGGAAAGGCAGCTTTTCGCGTTAATAGTATACGTTTTTGTCATCGGATAATTTGTGTCAATTAAACGAATATTATTTGGCATCATTCCTGAGAGGTGTTTTGCTGAATATAAGAACTCAAAGACATTACATGGCAGGCAACGGTGAGAAGATTGAAATGTCATGGTACTCCTGCAGTCCTTATGGGCATTTAAAGTTCTTATGACAGTCAGAGCAACGATGCTGTCTCTCATGATTGTGGACTAGCTCGTGTCTCAACTTCACAGCTAAAAAGGATGGGTGAATGAAAAATATTTTACAACATTCACTACGGCAGAATGGCCTCTCCCCGGATGTTTGTGCCGATGAAATTTCAGATCATTGCGATAATTGGATGCTTTCCTGCAATCAGAACATTTATGTAATTTTTCCCCAGTTTGGCTCCAATTGTGTTTTCATATGCCAGATTATCGACTGTAGATTTGTTCACACACAGAAAATATATATCCTTCCTTCCCACTGTGAATGATGCTTCCTGTTTCCATGATCAAAGGCCATTGATATTCATGCGCCAAGGAATCGACCATCATTGTTAGATCATGCTGTCATATTTCGTTTTTCCATTTGCACGTTCTCTCGTTTTAATATCCGGTGAAATGACTTGAAAAAAAATGTGAAAAAGAAAAAAAAAGAAAAAAGACCGATGTTGTAAATGAGTTGAATGAAGCTGGCATTGAATATGGTCACTAAATGAAAAAGGGACGATAAAAGCTGCCAGATTGCAGTAAAAATGCAACTGTATGGCAGTGTCCATCGGGAAATGTATCCGACAACCAGATATGTGCTTTGACAAAAGAGGTTTGGAGGTTAGCAAATACGTATTTCTGTACTTGCACCTCAATATGTTATTTGATAGACCTGTCACCCGCACAACTTGGAAATTCACAAGCAGCAAGTGCATGGAAAACTCCTCTCCGATTGGCCTTCCAGTCACATTCTGATTTTGGCAACAGTTCCTGTTCCTTGATTTGGATTGAGTGAAAATCACATAAATCCTTATCAGAGTGATTGTGGTTGCAATTTCACTACATTGTCTGCAGCAGTTCAAGAAGCGGAGAACCATAACCTACGTAATAGGGACCTGGTTTAGACAGATATTTTAAAATTCCATTTATTACAATTCTGGTTTGGTTCTTAAGTTAATAATTGCGTGTTTTCTGTGTATCTTGTGTTACTGTAGCCATGGTGATTTGTTTTCAAACGGGTATTTGGGGCCAAGCAGGAAAGTGAACATGTTTGTTTGCACAACAAATGGAATTCTTTGTTCACGTTAAATTGTTTACAATCCAGTAAGGAAAATAACAGTGACTCAAGGTTTGGTAGAGACATTTAGAACTTTATTTTCAAAACGTTAAGGAAAATGCCCACTGCTCAGAGTGGGAGATTAAAGGTTCCAGTTTAAATTTGCGATTTGTGCACGCCTTTGTGGTTGGTGGAATAGCATGGCTAGGCAGAACAGACGGTGAAATAGTGAAGCTAATATACTTAGTTAACCTTAGTGCTTGCCCTACATAAGAAAGGCTGTGATTAAAACCTGAATCTGTGTATTTTAACCTGAGTATACTTAAGGCCAGGACTGTAACAGCTACAGGAAGAAGCCCTGCAATTCCAGTTCAAGTGAAATCCATCAAGTTGTTAAAACTTCCAAGTTGTATTCACAAGGATTCACAAGGTGTGAGCGCTGAATACATCTTAGCAAAACAAACATACCATTCAGGAATTAAATGAGGAAACATTTCTTCACTGAAAGGCTAACGAATCTATGGCATTCTCTCCCGCAGAGCATCATGAAGTTAAGTCACTGAACTTAATCAGAAATCAATTTGACTTTCTTTTCGATTTTAAACGATGCAGTGAGAAAACATGAATGTTACACTGAAATGAGGATCAATCATGATCAGACTGAATGACAGAGCTGGCTCAAAGGCTGAAGCGCCTGTTCCTGCTCCCAGATTTTACGTGTCAATGTGTCGTGTACTGGGTATAGTACAAGTGTTGCGTTGTTTCTTTTCAATTTATAAATCTGTTTTTGGGATGTCTGTGATTATGCTTCACAAGGGTTTTTAAAATGTATTTCTGAATTTTTATTATAAGTAAATGGTTTTGTTAGTTCTATTTTACATTAATTTATTTTGATAGTAGCCTCCTATTATATTGTTAAAATAAAAATTGCAGCAATTTCCACCTATGCTTCAGTGAGAGACCACATTGGCAAAACTAACAAATCAAACTGTAAAGGTATCTTTCTGGTTTGTCCAAAAATAACATCAGCTGGTGTCATGACAGATCTAAAATCACTGAGGACTCTTGATGGGAGTTTTCAATTCATTACATTAAAAGAGATCTGTGTCTTCATTGTTGAAGCAACAGCTACAAAATGTTTCCAGGACATGAAGCAGCTGTGTGATGAGGAGTGTCTGTGCAGAAAACTTTACAATGGATTTTAATGTCGCTAAGAGATTCTGGAATCAGAAGATCAGTGTATTATCTGAAATATACGAATAAAGCTGAACTGAGAGAGTTAGCACACAAATGATCGGAAGAAGAGAGAACAAAATCTTGTGACAGCAAGATATTTCATGTAATGAAATAACATTTGTACTGGAAGTAAGGAAACATAGAAACAGGACAATATTGTTTGAATTGGCTAATGTGTAATTATAAGTGAATGAAAGATAGAAAGTGGAGAAAGATAAATAAATATAGGAGTTAAAATTGGGGAAGATGATAAATGACGATTAATGCAATGTGTAGACAATATAAATAGGAAATACTAAAGAGAGAAAAGGTGATATTTGCAAAAGGAGACAGATTTAAAAAGCTAATAATCTCCTAAGAGATACACAAAGTGAAGAACATGTGCTTGCCAGAAAAAAGTCAAAGACGAAAGAATAGAGAAAAAAGAAGCAGGCAGTAATCAGAAGGATCATTGTGATTCTATTGAGGGAATGAATTTATTCAGAAATCTACACTTCATAGAGTGTTACAATGCAATACGAACCCTTTGTCCCTCGATGTTGCACTCACCTGTGAATGTAATCTGATGGTCATCTAACCTACACCGTTCCATTATTGTACAATGCCTTTTTTAAATGCCCTTAAAGTCGGCTAGTCTACTGTATAAAGGCATGCAGGCCTTTATACCCCGCTACTACTCTGAGTGAAGAAGCTACCGCGAATATCTATCCTAAATCTATCGTCCCTCAAGTGAAAGTTGCGTCCCTCGTGTTAGCCTTCACCATCGGAGGCAAACATCTCTCACTGTCCGCCATCTCAACCTGTGATTATCTTATACGTCTCGATAAAGGCATCACTAAATCTTCTTCACTCCAACTCAAGCAGCCTCAATTCCCTCAGCGTTTCCTCGTAAGACATGCCTTCCATGTCAGGCAACATCCTAGCAAACCTCCTCTGACCCATTTCTAAAGCATCCACATCCTTCCGACAACGTGGTGACCAGATGCTGTCTTTCCGGTGTTGTACAGCTGAAGCAAGAGCTTGCGGCTCCTAAACTCAGTCCCCCTGCCAATAATTGGCAATATGCTATATGTCTTCTTCACTAGCCTGTCACCCTCGGTGGAAAATTTCAGGACTTAATGCACCAGGATGCTGAGATATCTCTATTCAACGATACTGTCAAGAATTTTACCATCTGCCAAGTACGTTGCATTCCTGTTATTTTGTCCGAAGCGAACTACCTCAAAGCTTTTCGTATTGATCCCCATTTGCCACTTCTCAGCCCAGCCCTGCATCTTACCTATATTCTGCTGTACCTCACAACACCCTTCTGCACTATCCACAACTCTACCTACCTCATTGCCATCCGCAAATTTGCAAGCCCAACCTTCTATACTTCGTTCCTAACTTTAAAAGAATGAAGTCAAACATACAGTTTCTAATCTGAGAACCGAGTTGGGCAGACGAAATGGCACCAGTGGCTTTGATAATTTATGGAAAATTATATTCACAGCATAGTTCAAAAGGCAGTCTTCCAAATTTAGAAGCTCAATTTCATTGAACATGAAATATTTATGATCAGAGTAATAGTTCATCTGGTAGATAGCTATTCAACCTCAAGTCGACTATTACATGTGGAGAAATGGGCATATAGAAATCTTCCAACTCACCTGAAATTATGTTGCTCGAGGTGCTAATTTCTATATTCCCCAGTCTACCCTTGTAAGAACCAAATTGAATGTGGTGAAAAAGGAAAAATACTACTAGCTTCTTCTAACACACAATCAGTGCGAAGTCACGCCCAGAGTACAGATACTGGGTTTGGATAGAATAGACCCACAAAAAAAAAAGAAAATTCGAACAGTGTGAAAATAAAAGCATCAGGATCCAAGAACAAGTTAAGGTCCCATATCTGAGAAAGCGGTTTATGGACTGACAATGAGTCAAATACACAAGAAGGACTAAAGATGAGGACGAAACTGCAGCTTCAATGCTGTAACAGGAACTTCACAGAGAGTCTGTCCAGAAGTTGGCCATAATAGACTGCTATATGTGACTCCTTATAATGAATTGTATCATTTTTACAAAGGTTTGCTTCTGTATGGCACAGTTATAACAAACATTAGAGATAATCAAGAACAATATGGAGATTCCAATTAAGTAAACCAAAGTCTGAAGTTAAAACAGATTGTTTTAGGGAAACTCAGCAGGTGTGGCAGCATTTGTGCAGAGTCATATTAACACTGATTTCACTCCACAGATGCTGTCACCAATTCTGCAGTGATTCTACTGAAACTTGTATTGTCATGATAAAGATTCTATTCTACAAAAGAGTGGCATCTTTTAACCATTCAGAAATAGGCAACAAAATTCAATCATTTTACTGGGAGTATGTAGTTTCTGATAGGATTTTCTAAATTGATTTATTTCTAGTTTCTCTCCAAACTCCCACAATGATCTCCGACTCGGTCTTACCTGTGAGACTCAGTTCCCACTTCACTGGCCTACTATCATTAAAATTCTGACAAACATGGATGCACGAAGAAATGCAGTATAAGAGTAAGAATAGACCGTTTGGAGCTCGAACCTGATTTGCCTTGAAATAAGATCATGGTTGACATGCTTGTGGTTTCCGCTTCTGGTCTTTTCCCAATATTATTTGACTAACTTGTCGATCAAAATTTCAACTAACTTACCACTGAATATTTATTGACGACCATTACTCTTCTCTGGGGAACTGAGTTCATGGGTTCATCCTAGTGGAAAGAAAAATAATCTGATCTCAGATGATGTAGCAATGATCGATGGATATTTGTGAAACTGGTGGAAGGTTTGGAGTCGGGCTTGCGATGGGGCTTTTGCTTGACCTGACATATCGTATTAATGTAGAGAGTTAATCTCAAAGTTATTTGATAACACGAAATATAGAAGAACTGTAAATGGTGAATAATAAAGGATGATACTCCACTCGAACATTGACAATTTGGAGTGTTTCAAATTTGGCAGATGAGGTTCAATGCAAAGAAAGGTGATATGATGCCATTTGATTAGAAACCATTGGAAAATAATGTACAATACACAATGCTTAAGCGGCTGGGAGACCTGGGTATGTACTTGCCCAAATTATTGAATTTCGAACAACATGCCTCATTGGAAGCGTATAATGAAAATTGTGTTCTCCTTATTTTTAATATCGGCAAAGAGCAAGTTGATGGAAAAAAATGGGACTGCTGTCCATGAAGCAAAGAAGAGTGAGAGAAGATTTAAAGCAGCTTTCAAAAATGGGTAGGATTTAAGGGAGTTGCTGACTGTCGTGAAAGAATAAGCAATGAGATGCCACTTATTTAAAGTGATGTGCAATCGAAGCAAGAATGATGTGAGAATGAAACCTTTTCATTCCCTGATTGGTTCGTGTATGGAGAACACGAACGGGAAATGTGATGGATGCACATTCAAATGAGGCATTCAACAAATCATTCGATGAATAATTTGATGGGATATTTGGGAGAAGGCAGAAAATAGAATCACTGCATGCGAGATTGGCCAAATGCACAACAACAATTCTGTGATCTGCATCTTAATTCAGGTATACCTCACTTTTAAAACTGTATCTCTTAGACTGTTCATTCCGACAATGAAAAACATTAGTTTAGCATCCACTCTAACACATTCATTAGGATCCTGTGTCTTAATAAAATCACCTCTCATTTCCAGTCTTGCACATATAATGTCAATATACTGGTCTGCTCAAAGTCACTGTGCAAGTGAATAAAATCATGCCAGGATGAAAGTGGCGGTTGTACATGTATCATGCCACTGACAGGAGGCAGTAGTTAAACAAGTGTCCATGAATGTGGAAGCCACGGACTGGCCATGTGTATGGCCCAAACACACGATATGTACCTCTTTGTTCGGATCTGATGTCTAACCTTGATTTGCTGTTTTTTCAGGCCTTCTCATTGCCTCTCACCTTGGCATTAGATACCGCCACAAAACCTTCTCGCGGGTGTTACAATGAGCAAGGTTCTTCCCAGACCTGACACACACGGCACCTACACACTGACCTCCAGGTAGTCGACAACAACTTCATACTCAGCTCTCATTGCCTCATGATTGGATGTACGGAGGATCTCATGGACTTATTAAAAGAATATGATCCTCCAACTGTTCAAAGTCAACCAGCAACAGAACAAAATTTGGTGTAAAATAACAACAGGTCTGGCAACATCTGAGTGGAGTGATATCAAGCTAAGATTCCAGCTAGTGTGACCCTTCCTGAAAACTGGTGGTACCTTGGAAAATGTCATTTATTCTGCAGGATTAGGTGAGGGAAGGCTGTCAGATGTAAATATCAGGTGGGGTAGGGCGCAAAATAGGACAAGACAATTGGGCAAAGGAATGGTAAACGATTTGGCTAAGACGGTGAAGAGCTGTTGATGAGGGTCATTAGTGAATAACAATGGTTGGTGTGTAACAACTATGTGTTAACAAGAAAGAAGAGTGGACGACAGATACTGGAGAATATAAATCGAAAAGTGTGGTGCTGGAAAATCACAGCAGTTCAGGCAATCCCGACGAATAGGAGAGTCGATGTTTCATACGTCACTTCTGATTAAGAGCTGAAGGCTGAAACGTCCACTCGCCTGCTGCTTGGGTGCGGCTTGACCTGCTGTGTTTTTCAGGTGACCTACTTTTGATTATGTGACAAGAAGGCCTGTTGTGAGCAGGTAGGGTTAAGGACATGAGCGACGTCAAATTCTAAATTTTTCAAACTCGATATTAAGTCTGTAAGGATACAGTTTCCCCAAGCGAAAAGTAAGGTGTATTTGTTTTCCAGCTTGTGCTGAGATATGCCGGCAAACTGCAGCAAGCCCAAAAAAGAAATTGGCCAGGGAAAACTATAATCTGCTAAGGTGACAGGAAACTGCAAGATCGGGGTCTGTTTTGTGGACAGTACGTCTGTATTCTACTAAGTGTTCCACCAGTCTACGCTTCCTTTCGTCAATGTTAGTGAATCATTGCTCTCCTTCATTGCCTGAAACTGCTTTTTTTTGAAAACATAAATTTGCGCCAAATGTGTTGTGGCTCAGATGAGGTTATCTCAAAATTGATTACGAAGGTTAATTGGACACTAGTTATTTTCTAACTTAGAAGGTCGTTATGTTCCAGATGCGATCTGACTGTTCAAACTATTCGACATGAAACAGTACACAAGTGAGTTAAACATTTAATGAAATACAAACAAAACAAAGAAGAATTTAGTCTAACTTAGCTGTTGGAAAACTTAATTGAACAATTGATAATATAGCGATTGCTAATTAACTGTTTCAGCAGCGGTAACATTCCATAACACAATCCTTGGCCAAAAGTCATATTCAGTCACAGATTGTTACCTGACATTTTCCAGTCTCGGAGTAATGAAATGTGAAGTGAGATTCACTGAAAGTAGCACCTAGAAATGACGCACTAGATGTTCAAGTTACTAAGACTTTCCAACCTTCGTTCTGACTACTAAAGCTACATAAAAACTAGAAAGAAAAACTTGTCTGAGACAGCTTGCCACTCCAATTAAAGCTACTTCTATTGTTCAACTTCTGAACAAAACCTAAAGGCCTTTGAAGTTGTTTATTTAAGCGGTCTTCACGAGCGAGATTGATGATTTAGCTTTACAAGCTATCTTCACAAATATCGAGGAAAATTGAACCTGTTCAAAATGACTGCATTGTCATACCTCCATACTTCAAAAAAGAGCTGAATAATCAATATAAAATGATCTCCCAATCTTAAAACAATTTGTCACAATGTATCGGTATAGTAAAATGCATTACATTATCTCTTCGCATGCAAACATTCACTTCTAAAAGTCTATTTCAATCTGATTACTTTCACCATTCTCCACATTTTTCAGCAAAACCGCAAGAATGCTTCAGCAATTGCATTTGCATTCGCATCCTGACACACGTGTAATTTTCAAACTAGATTTCTGCAATAATAAGTTCCATTTATTCAGTTTAGAATTTCGGTCATTAAGTTGCAACGAAGACGTTAATGCGTTATGATCTGTGTACACAATTGCCAAGGACACATTACTGACAATATACGTTTTGAAATATTGCAACACCAACACCAAGCTGACGGTTTCATTCACAAATATGGAGTATTTCTCTTGATGAGCATTCAATTTTCTGGAAAAAAAACAAATAGGTATTTTTATTTTCTCATCTTCTTTTAAGAGCAGAAACTGTCATCTATAGTCACTTTGATAGGCTGTGCAAGGTTCGTTGTACTTCACAGTGGGACAAAGTTTAACACAGTGTTCAGACTTTCACATGCCTTCTTACACAACTCTGTTCACTGGCATTTCCTGCACATCACCAGTAAGTAACTCGGTGGACAAACACACTGCCAAGTATCTTTTACAATCGCTTATAAACCCACTCACAGCAATCAACGTGTTGCTCATTCAGTTGATGTTATGGGAAACTCACCAAGAACTATCGTTTTCACACTCTGGAGGGCCACCTGATTACGTCCGATGACATGATCCAGGAACGTTACATGGGCTTTGGCAAATCCACGCTCAGTCAGGTTTGTCACCAGGCCTCAACCCCGAATTCGATCAAACAATTCCAATAAATGCCGCAAATGCTCCTTCCACGTGTGATTAAATAATCCCCAGATTGTTGTTGCTTACCCCACAATTTGTTAATCCAGTAATGGTCTCATTGTGAAATGTGGAAATGCAGACGCTGCATTTTTCATACCAAATGGCATTAATTTAAATGGGTCCGGTCCATTCGGTGTCATGAAAACGTAAATTGCCTTTATTTTTTTTGGACAGAAGTGCGTACAAGTAACCTCTGGATGTCCAATCGAAAAACTTAAGTTGTTTGGCACACATTCACTGCACAGTTTTCCAAATGTGTAATAAGATATGGAAAAGACTTTGAACCTGCATTAAATTTGCAATAATCCAAGCATAATTGTTAGGTATCATCTGCATTTGGCTCCATTACCTTGCGTGAGCTTCAGTCCCTCCAACCTACTTTGTTTATGTTGTCTGTGAGCATGCAGACAATCTCGTTTTAAAACTGTGCCAACCTTTGGACATGACGTCTTCAAGAGTCTTGCTTGCTTGGAGCAGCACTATTTCCATACACATAAAGAGTAATTTAATTAATACCACCAAGCTTATTCCAAATATTTCTGCGTGTGCAACGTAATAAATTTTCCAGATCATTCTCATTTTCATCTGGGGGATAACTCAACAACCAATCCCAATTATTGAGCATTACCTCATTATACAATTTATTGGTTAAATGTCCAATTCAGAATTCTCTGAACTTGGTTCTTCTCTCTGGATTGTAACAAGTGAGCTATTCACCTTTTGATTTCCATCACAAACAAAACACCATTCCAGTATTTTGACTCGACACAGCAAATTATTTTTCTTTATATTGATCGTTCTTATGAAATAATTCGCCTGAGTCGATTGGTATTGGATTTGATAAGGCCCACTAAACCTTCCTTTTACTTGTTCATTTATCACGTGAAGTTGCGCTGACACTTATCCCCATCTGAAACATTGTGAGCTTTGACTCCTTGTTATTCCTGTTTCAACATCCGCTATGATACTTTTAAAAGCTCTCCAGCTAACTCGCAGGGTTTACTTTATCCATCCTTTAAATTTTACACATCGTCCATACATGTCGCCTGTGAACTCTGATTCACAAATTTTGCTTAAACTAACTGTTTGGTCTTCTAAAATCATGCTCAAAAACTATTTCGAATGCACTAAATCTCTTTGAATCATTTGAGACACGCAAATTGTAAATAAAAAAGCGAATTCCTTTATCTAAATCCAAGTGATAGTCTTGCCAAACGCATTCATAACGGTCTTCAATGTTTGATTCCCTGTTATAATGTATGGAACGGATTCGACTTGAAAAGCTTTAATCTTAAGCTATCCATAACATCACAGTACAATTTAACTTAGAATATGACTCAAGATAATACAGGCAACAGCCGCAGTACTTCATGCATTTCTGTTAACCACATAATGGAAAGAATGTGTTTGCACTGGAGTTGGTGTCCACCAAATTCAGCCTTGGGTTGCACAGGCCATCTATTAACGGAGATGGCACGAGATAACCTTCTATGAAATAGCAAATGTATAATATTATGAGATGCAACGGCAGAGTGGATGAGAAGCAGTTGTTCATCTTATTTGAAGAGAGAATAGCAAGGGGCCAGAATTTTATATGGCTGGAGATTTCAAATGGCTTTGAAGAAAAGTCCTTTTCACCCAGAGTATCATGGATGTGTGGAATACATTGCCAACAGGACCACTGACTTGCAAACCTGACATCATGTGAAAATGCTAGTATGATCTCTTGAAGTACGATAACATTGGAGCCCATGGGACGAATGAAAACTTCATGTCACTTTGATGCTACCAACCTGCCGTGTGCTGCCTTGTCTCTTCTGTTAATTTTCATTCCATGATTTACTTTTTCTTGTTACTTATTGCTCGGACATATGAGTGGCTGTCTATTGACAGACCTTTTTTGCCAATAGCAATGTTCAGAATTAATTAAATTGTTAATTATCTGGTATCACCTTCAGGAAAGAGCAACTAATGACTTCCTCAAAGACAACAGTGAACGGGACTTATTTGGTTTGTTTTTTACCCGAAAATCAACAATGGTCCCATGGTCATCACCTGGCTGAAATACTTCATTGTATTGAAATTCCAGAAAACTATGCCTTCTCCTGATGGATATGTTTGGCCTAGGAAACAGTCTATACTTATCTATTCCATCTATGACTTTCAACGTCTTGTACACCTCTATCAAAACATCTCTCATCCTTCTTCGCTCCAATGAGATTAGTTCTCGTTCGCTCAACCTTTCGTCATAAGACATGCCATCCAGTCCACGTAGCTTCCTATTAAATCTCCTCTGCACACTGCCAAAAGCTTCCACGTCTTTCGAATAATGATGTGACCACAATTGAACACAGCATTCCAAGTGTGGTCTAACCAAACTCTACAGATCTGCCGCATAAACATGCAACTCTAAATCAACACCCCCCCCCCCCCCGCCCACCTTGCGAATTAAAGCCACCACACCATATGTCGTCCTGAAAATCCAATCAACTTGGGTGATAACTTTTAGGGATACATGAATATGGAACTTAGATCCTTCTGGTCCTCCACACTGTCAAGAATGTTACGTTCAAACATGTATTCACCATTCAAATTCGACCTTTCAAAGTGAAAGAATTCACACTTTTCTACGTTGCACACTAGCTGCCACTGATCAGCCCAGTTCTGCAATCTGTTAATGTTCTCCTGCAACCGACAACAGCCCTTCACACTACCCACAATTCCACGAATCTTCGTGTCATGGGCAAACGAATAATCCTTCCTTCTAGTTGCTCATCCAAGTCACGAATAGAATCAGAAGCAGCAGAGGTTCCAGAACTGATATCTGTGGAACACCGCTGGTCCACAAGCTCCAGCCAGTATACTTTTCATCTGCCATTGCGTTTTATCTTTTGTGGGCCAGGCAAATCGGCATCCAGACTGACAGATTTTCTTATATCCAATGCCTCGTAATTCCTGAATGCCCCAACCATGGGAAACATATTCAAATGCCTTGCTACATTTTATGCACGTCACCTGTCAGCGATGTGTACTCAAAACAATGTCAGTTGCTGAACTGGTCATGAGATTTCATTAATTTATTCATCAAAATAAACAAAATAGGTGAACAAGCAAAATTTCATAAAACTATCTGAAATTGCATTGTTAGCTCATTATTTTTCGATGAGTGTTCAATTCAGTTCGAGAGTAATGTTGAAGACGTACAACAAACTTACCAATTCCAGTTGTCAATTTGCTGAAAATTGTTAGTAAATGCCTCGTAACTTCCCGAGTCTAGCTTGTAACAAATGAAATCTTGGTTTGAATGTTAAAGCAATTCGCACGTGCCTACTATGTGTAATTTTTTTTTGGATAACCTTTTAATGTTTGTGTGCCCAAGACTTTAAGGTATTTTCTGTGGTATAGAACATATTTTGTTTATTTGCTTATTCAAACTTTTGAATTTATATTGTATTATCACTTCAAACATCATTTACTTTATGTTTGAAACCACAACTTCCTCAAATATGTTCCAACCTGTGTTGATATCAGTGAGTCTTTGCTCATGCACAATCCCATGCCTCCCAAGCTATTTTATGGAATTTTGGAATAACATAGTGCGGAAGAGACACTTTGGTCCATCGATTCTACGTTACCTTAGCTATGCCATAACTACAGGTGTCCAATTTGCTGATTTGGTCAATAGGCATGGAAGTCATGACACTGTAAGTGTTGATGCAAGTATCATTAAAACTTTACATGATACCCTTCTCCAATACCCTCCGAGGCAATCCGTTCGAGAATAGCAGCATTTCTGGTTTTAAATGATTAGACCTCAACTTCCCGGTAAACATCCTGTTTTCCAAGACAACTGTGCCCCCTTAGTTGTGTCCCGTGGTCGAATGGAGACAGCGATTTCCTTATCACCATGACCATGCCTCTCATATACAGTCATTGCTCCACAGTAAGCAACACCAATTTAATTCAGCCTCCAAACAGAGCCTCCTGATCCAATTGTGCTCTACTATGCTACATTCTCCATGAAGCAGGCCTTTGTTCTAACAACATTCCCTCCAACATACTGGCAAAATTCTAAAGCAGACATATCAAATTTACTCCCTCTGCAGTCTCCCAACCTCACGTTCTCAGTGAGCTCATACAGGATAAAATCCTCTCCGAATTCTCCGACGAACTTCATGCCTTCAAAACGGTTGCATAAATATATTTTATTCCTGTTTGATTTGGAAGAAGAGGCAAGAATATCTTCTTCTGGAGAACGAAATTAAATGTATTCACAGTCGTTTCTTTGAAAAAAAAAACAACTTGCCATTCTACCCGTATTCGAATATGTTTCCTGAGTTATTTCACAGAGACAAAGTCGTCCATTCCTATGCCTTATCCATTGGCAGAATGAATCAAGAATTTGGCGTGATTTTCCTTTTTGCAGGCAACACCTCGTGATTGCCTTGTTGCCTGTCGAAAATTGGCTTTGATCTACTTTGAGGTCCCGAGTTTTGCGTGCTCACATCTTCCTCCTTCCACTGCAAAATGGTATTATGCAAAGTACTCCAACATAATAAATCATAAGTCACACGACATTCAAAGCCGCTTCATGGACAAAATAATTCACTTTACATATAATGTGAAAACGCCTTTACCAACACAATACCAGAAATAAACTACAATAAAACAATTTGCACGACACGACGACACCAATAACGTACCCCGATAACAGACTATTCATTCATCCAGTTCTGAGAGCCCGACAAGCACTGATTATTATTCATGTTATTGTCCAATACGGATTCCTTCTTCCTGTTTTATGTGGAGTTTTCGCAACAGTTTCTTGCAAGGGAGATGATCTTTCAGCATCTCCTCTCCCAGCGGGGAGAGGTAATTGTTCGATGAGGAGTTCGGTCTGAAAGTGAGGAATTGCAGTTTTACCAGAAATAAATCAGGAATCATGACTCAGCCTCTTTCACCATTGATAGCACTTTCGTCAAAGGAAGGAGAATTCCTATCCAATCAACATCTGCTAACCCCCTTTCTATAAGTGTTAGGATATGGGACACCGATTCCCAATCCATCATCGAACGTTCCATCACTGAATGAGGGAGTGAACTGTCATCCGCTGACATCGTAATGCGATTGGTTAACAATGTAGTCCAGAATGTGTTAAAACTTAGAGTGAGAGATGATCAGTTAATGTTGACTATGCTAATGTAATGGAGGATAGAATCAACTGGGAATTACAGCAGAATAGACCCCTTACCTGCTTCTCAGGAGGGTCGAGGTTGTTTCTGCCAAGGTACATCACATGAAATTGGGCACCGATTTGTTCACAATCTTCCTTTGACAAGTCTAAAATGACTGTAATGTTGAAAGGGTGAGTACTCAGTTTCAACTCGTCCAAGCCCCGAATATGATTAGTAGCTCAGCTGCAGAGTGGTCCGAAGAAATTCAGTAAGATGTTATTAGGAATGAAAGATTTACCTATGAAATATTGACTGGATACGCAAGGATATTTGTACTGAAGTATGTGCTGTTGAGAGATGGCATTATACAGGTTTATAAAATCATGAGATGCACAGATGAGGAGAATTGCAGGTGCGTTTTCCATTGTATGGGGGAGTTTATGAAAAGGTCACATATTTTCAAGGTGAGAGGAGAAACTTCTATAAAACCATGCTGGTATTTTTAACACAAAGAGTGGTTCGTTTGTGGAATGAACTTGCACAGTTAGAATTGGACATCGAGTTACGACTTTTAAAATTCATTAAGGTCAGTATGATAACAAGAATTGTTTGAATGTCGTTTCGCCAAGCACAGAGACTAATTTAGTTTTGATTTTGGATGGCACGAACTGGCTAGATGAACGTTTCTGCGTCTGTTCTGTGTGACTCTTTGACACTACGCGTTATTTATGTGTTCATGTTGTAATCTTCAGAGAGCAACTGTTCATTGATATTTGTATCTGCATGTAAAGATAAAGAGGAATTACCCGAAATGCCCTTCTTCCACCTCAAGACCCTGCATTCGCACATTTGGTATTCCCACACCAATTTCAGAAGTTAAAGAAGAAAGTACATTGTAACTTCAGGCAGGCAAAAAAGGATTAGACATTAATTTTGCCTGAGACAGTGACTGAAAATTCATCACGTTGATTCAAATATGAAGTTTTAGGTTTTCCATCTGATAATTTTGCTTCATGTTTGAGAACAAAAAAGAAAGATCCATCACAATGCCACTGTCGGATGGAGCCATGCTTCAGTATCTCGGAAGATGAGACAGAATATTTATGACTGCGATGAAGAGAGAGTTTTCAAACAGAGATTGTTGCGTTCTCTGTCAGAGAAACCAGTTGTGGTCGTTTTCTTAAATGTATTGAAGAAATAGCAATGCGTGTTTCTGAGGGCTCCGAGGATGCTTGAGCAACGGGAGAATACGAAAAAAGTCTTGAGGTGGAAGATCGTTCTTATTTTCGATATCTCTCTAAATCTGCCTTTTGTTCGTGTAATGATCACTGAGCATTATAGGCATTATTCCTGTGTACATAGTAGGCTGATTGACAGAGGTTATCTGATCCATCTATTGAATGAATTAACGCTCCGTTACGTATCACACAATAGCCAGGTCCGCAAGAATGGTTCCTTTGTTTCTTCTTGCCGGTTTGAGGTTGTCGACTATGGCGTTCAAATGTGTAATTTTGTCAGACTATAAAATCTCTTCCTTGCAAAATTTCAATAAAAATAGCCAGTTTCCAATTTGAACCAATACTATCTTTGATAATTTCTACTGAAAGCAGTAAATATGAGTACGATTGTAGACTTACGTATTTGATCACGGTATCCAGTTTATATTCATGTATTTATTTGAAAGATATCCTGCTCACGAGAGGTCTTAGAACATTGACATCTGAGTTGGAAAATGTCACTTTTCAATGGATGCTTAATATTTATATTTCAAACAAAAATCACACGAAAAAGAAATTATCACATGTCAAAATGCTGATTGAAAATCTATAGGATAATTGTGCAAAGCATTTTTAACAACCCAGGGAATTAAGGAAAACGGGGGTGAAATCTAGCCCCAGCTACAAAGACATTCCGCTCAAATATATTGCTCTTGCCCACGTTTTTTATAAATACTCTGAGAGTTTGTTTCAATAGTGATTCCATTGCATTCTTCAGTTCTTCTCTGTATTTTTTCTGGGTTGTGGTATAAATACAGGGATTCAGGAAACAACTCAACAACTTGAGGATATTTCCTGTTTCAGTTGCGATATATTCAGGGTCGTTAAAATCACCTCGGTAATAATTCGTGTTTGCCAGTCTGGTCATGACCAAAATAGCAGAATATGTCAACGAAAGCAACATGAAACTGACGGATACCGAAAAGAATAAAACGATGGACTTCCTCCGATTCTCCGTCTCTGCACTGCTTTCATTCTTATTTCTGTGACCACGGAGCCTAATCCGAGTTCGATTTGCCATCACAATACAGTGGATGATTAAAGAATTAAACGAGAAAATTAAGAGAAATGGAAGCCAACCAAGCCAGGCACTATAAAACCAGACCAACGCTACCCATGCAGATGATGTTGGAATTGATTGGCAGCCCCATTGGATTCCATCAATGATTTCCTCTGGCTCATATGCAAAAACTGGAATATTCTTTGACAAAGTCAAGACCGAAATGAGTATTAATACCGTGGTTGCAGTTCTTTCGGTACAATATAATGTTTTAAATCTCTGGCAGCCGATCATCACAAATCTGTCAAATGTGAAGGACACAGTGAACCAAACAGTTAAATCGAGGCTGATGACAGTCATGTATATAATGAGCTTGCAAACAGGTGTAAGGGTGAAGAAGGAAAATGGAAAGTGATAACTTAAAATGCGCTACACTGCAACATTATTGATGACGACCAATAGATCCGATGTTGCCATGGCCACGATATAAGCAGTGATGCATTTGGAAAGACCACAGTTTCTTCATAAAAGAATTAAAATAGTCAACGTGTTCGCTGTAATAAAGACAGATATAAGAGACAGAGTCGGCAATATGGCAATGCATGATTGATATAGAGGGGAAGATATTTAGTAAGAGGATGTGAACACTGTTTGAGTGATTTACAAAACATGACATTTACGCAAATGTTTAATATGCGGCTGTAGTCATCATTTTGTTTGGTATTACCAGACTGTCTAAAGAACGACACGACTCCTTGCAGCGGGCACATTGGTGGCAATTGTTAATACACGAGTTATGCTCCCATTTAAAATGGAGGAGCCGAAAGTGTTCAATCACTGGTTTGATAATCTTTTGTGAAAACTGACAGTGGAAAAAATAGAGTATTCAACGCTTACATGGGTAGAGTAAAATCAACCGGAAAGAAACAAAATCAATGGCTTACCTGGAAGACCAGCAGCTGCAAGAAGTGGATAGTAAATCTCTTGCAACAGCAAAACCGGTGGTTTCCTCATTTCTGAAAATGAATGACTGTTGTAGATGTTGAAGGTCTCTGGCTGCCATATGACCAACACATGGAAATGCTCAGCTGTATTTATGCACACATCAGATCTCCATTGTGTCGATTACGTCAAATCATCACTGACATTAGTTCCCCTCATTTAGAATGTTTTTGTTTTGCATAACACAATGAAACAAAATAAGATCCTGCACTGATATTCTCGATTTCACATTCGTTGTGCTCTCTCTGCATTGGACGCCAGATTTCATGTACATCGCCTTATTTCAGAATTTAGACAGATGAACTTTTTGAATAATAACATTGCCACCTTACATTTTTGTAATTAATACGTTTATCAATTGTATTCTGCGCTTCCTCGCTGCCAAGTGCTGAATCCTTACACATATTGTAGCGCATCAAATGAGAATATTTATCCAGTTTCTGAAATTGCATACTTTGTGACGAATCGACAAAAAATGGACACGAAGAGATTGACTTACCACATCGGATATTTCTTCATGTATCACATGTGAAAATGCAATCCTATTATCCACTAACACATTCCAGACCAGTTGGAAATTTACTCTACCTCATCTGAAGACCTGGGAGCAGACAAAGAACAGTGAGTAACTATCAATATTCCGTACTGACAACATGCATAGTTTCTACGGTATTTAAACAACCAAACACTGAAAAAGAATATGCGGGTGGAATTAAATATCAATACCATTGCGAGAGAAGTAGAATCACAAAAAAAAACGTATTGTGCTGGTGACATTTCCTTTATAAATGATATTCTGTCTTTGTTATATGACAAGGTCGTAAAGGCATAGCTGCCACAGTGTCGATTTTAATAATGATTTGGAGGTGTCATTGTTGGACTACAACACCAGGTTATAGTCCAAAAGTTTTATTTTCATGCATTACATTTCCGTTTAACACTTGAAAATAAATGGCCAGTGCTCTCAGATTATGCCTGTTTTTTGGACTTTATTTCAGCTGCAGCAGACACAAGATGGTGGAGTGCAGGGACGTCGCCAGCTTCTTTAAAGGATTTTTCAGACTTTATATTGAAGGTTATGTCTTTGAAGTTGTTTCCTTCCGTCTGTAAGAGTCTGTGTTTGTTTGTTTTTTTGCCATGGGTATGTTCATGTGCTGTTAAAGTACTGGAACAGTTAGTTACTAATAGCTATTGGAGCGGATTGGTGAAGTTTTTCGACAGTTGAGTTATTCAAAATTCTGTTTTCATTTGTTGGGGCTTCAACTGTTGTCCCGAAATTACTGACTTTTTTTTCTGAAAGTCCAGTGCTTTGATGACTTGTATCAGATGGGGAACACTCACTTCACATCAACCTTCATACAAAAAACAGTCAGGGCCACCTTCTGAAAATACTTTGAGAGGGTCAAGCCTGTACCATTGCATTTTGGTGGGATGTTAGGTTCATTCAAATTTGGTTTTAGAGTAGTTGGACTCAAAGGCGAGTGGCAGATGTCGGTTTCTTTTTTTCTGCGTGTTCAATTCGAGGAGTTTAAACAGTACTTTGCAGTGGAATAGCTCTTTCAGTCAGTGAGAATTTTCTGCAGGTGAGGGATAAAGTAATTTGGTCATTTTACAGAAGGTAAAGACAAAGTTAAAGGTATTGCAACTGGCAGGCTGGAATGCACAGATAAGGTGGAGTTCTTTTTACCTTCGTCTGTGACAAAAGAAACGGTAATAACAACAATCCTGCAAAATTTAAATTTGCTAGAAACGTTGGAATTGCCTCGAATTCAATTGGATATGAAGCAGCTTGAACATGAATTGGAACTGAAATAGTGTTCATTAAGTTGAAGACAGAGGAAAAAGTAGAAGGACCGAGTCAATCTCAGAAAAATGAAAAGAAGGGGAGAGGAGATTCCTCACAGAAAAATGATAACAGAAAAAGAAAGGATGAGGAGAAACAGATTGAGGTTGGTCTACAAAATTTGGCACTTAGAATGGAAAGTTGAAGTAAATGGATGAAGGTGAAGTTGAAAGTTACGTTTAGTCAGGAAGTTAGTGATGTTGAGCAAAGTCGTTGCAGCTGAAGACTTGGTGGATGTCTGTTCAAATGTATCCAGGCAGTATACATATTTGATTCGGAGAGTGTCGAAGACTTTTTCATTTCAATTCAGAAACATGCTAAACAAATGAAGTGGCCACTCATGATACGGGTTTGACTGAACCACAGACATTTGCTAAGTAGAGCTAGTAAAGTATCCGCATCACTATCAGAAAAGGGAGGTGGGGATGTGACGAGGTGAAGGAAGCCATACTTAAGTGCATATGACATTCTGTCCGAAAATCACAGACAGCGATTTAGAAACCGAATAATGGACGATGTTCGAACGTATATTGAGTTTGAAAGAATATAATCTTGCTTCTGACATTAATTTCAATTCATGTGAATTTGAAATGATGTTCAAGAGAAATCCTCTGGTGGTAAGGGCAAACGAGACAATATTGAAGATAATAAAGATAGTTTACCAGAAGATAAAACGGAAACCCATGAAGGGGGAAGATAACTTAAAAGGCTGACGTGTTTTCACTGCAATAAAATAGTCCCAATGAGTTCACAGTCTTTGTGGTTCAGTAAAAGCACTGGGAAGAAGATAATGGAAAGCAGCATAAGCCAGGAAATGTTGGTAAAATTGCAACATGAGTCACAATGGATGCTAAAATGTCGCACCAGAATGTACTACCCCAGACAGACTGTATTTGATAAGGTAGTGGTAGTTCTTCATCAATTATTTACTTGTGCAAATAAGATGCCCTCTTATAGAGTGGGAACAATACCTAAAGAAGATTTAGTGTTCAGAGATACGGGATCAGATCAATCTTTAATGTTGACGAATGAAGAGACATGTAACGCAGAAATACTAGACCTGGAGAGATGGAAGAAGATTGCTCAGCACTTCTGACATCTTGTCAATTATTAGAGATCATTAGTGCCCACAAACCTGAACAAAAGGGATGTGAAGACATCGCTGAACTCTATTTGAACTGCAACAGGGAGACATAGGGCAACTACTTAATTAAATAAGAGTCACAGCAAAATAATAGTCTGGTCAACAACCATTTTATCTTTGTTCCTGTTACACAGAAATGGAAGAATGTCAAGCAGCTCCTGAAAGCCATTGCATAGGAAAAAAGGAGAACACTAAGTCTGCTTTATCTGTTTGTCAGGAAAAGTGATTTCACAAACCATTATGCCAGTTATATGGGATTAATCCGTTTCATTTCAGACTATCTGCACTGACTACATTGTTGAAATATGCAATGACATGATAGAAAATTAACCGTTTATCTACTGAGAGAAGCTTTATTCTGTATTTGCCAAATATGTTACAATAACAAATAAGTAATGTGTAATTTTCTGGTTCATTCAGCGTTTTGTCAGTTACCCTTAATTGTCCTGGTGAAAACAAATATGAACTGCTGCTCTCCTTGTGCTGTCGGTAAACTCACACTGCCACTCCAGAATTCTTCTCAACGAAGGAACTCAATCAGGTGCTGAGTGGAGATTGCCGAGGGAGGTGTTCCTGTGTATCTGCTGTACCGTGCTTGGTAATGGCAGTGGACACAGAAGGCGATCGGACATGAATACTGTGATTTTCCTAAAGTGTATTTTGGATATAGTGTCGAGTGCTTTAATGAGACCTTAATGTCGCAGGGAGCGAATGTAGTGCCAATTAAGTGAGGTGCTTTATTTTGCATGAGGGCCAGTCCAAGACAGATTTAACGCATTTTTAATAACCGTAGCTCCATGGCCAACATTAACCATTTCGTGGCATTAAAGCACAGTCCCATAGGAGATTACCTCACTTTTTGCAGTACGCATTTTGTCATCGACATCACAATTGAGCATGGAAATTGCAGAGCATTTGGCTTTGATCTTTCTGGCTCGTTTCCACCAGCACGAGCGCCAGAAGACAGGAGGGGTGCAAATGATTTTCATGTTGTTCAATAATGGGAGTAGAGGCATCACTAGAAATTATAGACCAGTGAACCTTTCGTCAGTTGTGGGTAAAGGGTTGGAAAAGGTCAGAAGAGGTTGATTTATAATCATCGAGAAAGGAATGAGTTGATTAGAGATATGGGACACGGTTTTGTGAATGGTAGATCGTACCTCCCAAACCTTGTTAAGTTCTTTCTGACGATGAACAACCAGTGAATAAGGGTGAAGTGGATGAATCCAAGAAAGGGTTCGAAAAGGATCAGCATCGAAAGCTGTTCCACAAGAATTCAGAGGCATGGGATCGAGGGTGATCTGGGGTGTGGATCAGAACACTGCTCGCTGAGAGAAGACAGAGGATTATGGTTGATCGTAGATGTATATCTGAGAGTACAGTTCCTAGGACTGTAATGAAAGGATCTATTTTCGGCCACTGCAGTGTGTGATCTTTAAACAGGACCTGGATGAGGGCGTAGATGATAGGTTAGGAAAGTAGTGAATGGCAATACGTTTGGTGGATTTGTTGATAGCGATAAATGATGTTGCAGGTTACAATGCGACATAGGCAAGCTACAGAGCTGGCTGAGATGTGGAAAATGTAGTTTACTGTGGATAAGTGTGAGATGATTCACTTTGGAATGAGCAACAGGAATACAGAGTGGTGGGCAAGAGGAAAAATTCTTGAAAGTGTAGGTGAACACAGATATCTTGGTGTCCATGTGCATAGATCTCTGAATATTACCACTCAGGGTGATATGGCTGTTAAGAAGCTATATGTAATATTGACTTTTTTTGGTCGAGGGATTGACAGTCATACCAATGTGGTTTTGTTTCAGCTGTACAAAATTCTGGTGCAACCATACTTGTAGTGTTGCGTGCAGTTCTGGTAATTACGTTACAGTAAAGTCGGGGAACTTTGGAAAGGGCTCACTGCAGATTCACGAGGATCTTGACGAGTATGGAAAGAAGTTCTGAAGAGGAAAGGCTGAGGGACCTGAGGCGATTTTCGTTCAAAAGAAGAAGGTTGAGATGTGACTTAAATGAAACATGTAAGACTATCAGAGGTTGAGACAAGTTGCACAGTGAGAGCTTTCTTGCTCGGATGGTGATGGCCAGCGCGATGTGGCATAGATTTAAATTTTCTGCTCATTGATATAGGTCTGATGTCATAGTTAGCTTCGTCACTCAGAGACACTTAGCGCATGGAATGCCCCACTCACATCATTTGTTGACTCGCCAAATTTATGGGCATTTAAATAATCATTGGATAAACATATGGATGAAAATGTAATAGTTCAGGTTGAATAAGCTTCAGATTGGTTTCACAGGTCAGGGCAACGTCGAGGGCTCAAAGGTCTGTCATGTGCTGCATTGTTCTACATTCTATGTTCTATGATGACATTTAGATCCAAAATAAAGAAAGGCAAATGAACAATTGAATCTAATCACACTGAGGTAAGAAGAGTTAAGTGGACATGTTAAGACTTTTTACCATTTACGGGATGTTTCATCAGAGTACAGATTGCACAGAAGCTTGGTAAGTGAATGAAACATGCATCATAGACATTTACTGATGCGAAGTGTTTTGAACTTGGAATGCTTTGCTTCAGAGCAAAGGGAGAATTTGATGCGTAACTGCAGAGGGACGATAACAGAAATTCGAATAGTTGTCTGAAAGTTGTCTATTTGCAATGTGGAAGCCATGTCTATTCACTATAGCGCAATCTGCACATCACTTACCTGGCTTTATTTTTTGAATCCAGGCATCATATTTCTTCAAGCCCCAGTCAATATTCATTTTGGTCATTAATTGATCACTGCCGGTATCGCACATAAAAAAAAGAAAAATCCACATCTTCCCATTAAACAACATGGGGAAAGCTGCGCTGTGAGGAAAAGGAGGAGAAATAACGGCTGAATTGATTTCAATTGAGTTAGATGAATCGCCACGTGTACTCACTTGCCTGTGTTGAAAAATTAACTCTTCCCTCGATGTCGGGTTATCTTAGACACAAAAGGATCTAACTTTGGGGCATTTGAACAACGAACATAGACCACAGGAACGTGCACTTCGGACGATGATGTTGTCCTGAACATGTCTCCAAATTAAACTAATTCATTCTGCCTGCCCTTTCTCCATCTCCCTGCATGACTTGCATTCTCACGTGCATACCTAAAGGCTTCCTTAGAGCCCGCTTCTGCCACTATCGACATCATGACAGCACCTTCCACACACCGAACACTCACTGCATTAAACCAACGTACGCTTCATATCTCCTTTTAACTTTGCACCTCTCACCTTAAATGAATGCAGTTTAAAGTTAGACACTTCACTGTGGGGAAAAGACTCAAGCCAATAACCTTATCCATTAATTTCATACTTCTGAAACCTTTTGTCCAGTCTCACCTCACTCTCCGCCTCTCCAGATAAAACAATCCAAGCTCTTTAATTGCATTTACTTCTCGATCATATTCTCAAATGCTGGTAGCATTCTGGTGAAACTCTGTTGCACCTTCTCCAAAGCCCCCATATACTTCTGTAACGTGGCAAACAGAATTGAACTCTAATTCAAGACTAATATCTTATCAAGCTGCAACATGATAGCATGACTGTTACTCACAATTCACCGAACAATAAAGGCAAGCATGTCATAAACCTGCTGTACTGCTCTGTCGATTTGTGTTGCCACTTTCAGGAAGCACTGGACTTGAAACCAAAATCCATCTTCAAATGAAAACTGTTCAAGTTCCTACAATTAACTATATAGTTTTCCTTAACGCATGATCTCCAAGTACAACACTGGGTTCAACACCATCTGCCAATTTTCCATGCATACCTGGAACAGCTCTACATCCTGCTCTATTATTTGAAACCTTCTATACTTTCCCAGAACCCATTGAACCTGATCCCATTTGTGAACTTACAGACTCACACATCTGCATTTTCATCTATGTCAATAATGCAAACCAGAAACAGCAGAGGTGCCAGTAGGGATAACTGTGGACCACCACTTAGAGTCAGAGAGATGTACAGCGTGGAAACAGCCCCTTCCGTCCAACTCTTCCATGCCAACCAGATATCCAAATTCAATCTAGTCCCACATGCCAGCACCCAGGCAATATCCCTCCGAACACTTCCTATTCATATACCCATCCAAATGCCTCTTAAATATTGCAATTGTACCAGCCTCAATCACATCCTCTGGCAGCTCATTCCGTACACGTACCACCCACTCTGGCAAAAAGTTGCCCCTTAGGTCTCTTTTATACTTGTCATGGACTTGCATTCAGAAAAAAAAGCCGCCATTCCACCACGTTCCTCTGCCTAGTATCGGCAAAATCAAAAGGATTCATGCGACACATTCACCATGGATCACATGCATTTAAATCTCTGGCCGACTCGATCATGAGGGGCTTTTCTGAAAGTCTCAGTAAAATCCACGTCGATAATATCCACAGCTCTACCACAAGCGAACAGTTTCAGCAACTCATCGAAACATTCAACCATGTTAGGAATAGATGACCTTGCCTGCGCAATGGCATGTTAACGGTGTCTAAGTGGGCCAGGTGGTTTGAAACATCCAAAGTCTTTTCCATGAGAATACTCTCCAACTGCTTCCAAATGACAGTGCAACGCTGACTTTTCTTTTGTTTTCTGAAATGTCACTGGTTACTTTCTTGAACAGAAGATCAACAATAAAGGAATAAAGGTGGTATGTTCAACATAAAGGCAGCTATGGTCATTGGAGACTCTAAAGGTTTGCAGTGGAAAAAAAGAGTCTATTCATGAATGCAATCAGGAGAGGGAATAGAGGCACAAGATAGCTTTCGCTGACAAAATCAGGGTGATAACTCAGAAATTCTCTCAGTACATTAAAGAAAAAGAATAATCAACGAAAGATTATGGCCTCTCAAGAGTAAGAGTGTGAATGTGCAATTTTTGTGGAACTGCAGGAAATAGGTGAGGTTCTCAATGAATATTTCTTCCCTGTGTTTATCGTGGAGAAAGACATGAAGACTTTGTTATGACACGGGTGAAATTGCTCTGATAATTCTAAGTCTGACACACACAGAACCTTACCATTTGATGCAATTTGTTAAATTTCGAGATGCAAACAACCATCCCAACGGGGAACAT
The DNA here is from genome assembly GCF_047496795.1 of Chiloscyllium punctatum. Lineage (NCBI taxonomy): Eukaryota > Metazoa > Chordata > Chondrichthyes > Orectolobiformes > Hemiscylliidae > Chiloscyllium > Chiloscyllium punctatum. Next base: position 31,656,964 of record NC_092773.1, read on the forward strand.
TTCAAGTGAAAATAAACAAATTTATTCTTGACGGCTGAAACAGAATACTAAAACCACAACCTAATTACAACTTACTCTTCAAATTTCCTTTTAACAATCACTCAGCAATACTGGTCCGAAACATTCCCTCTTAAATTTACGGCAAAATCAATTTGAATACCCATTATCATCGCCAGATGTAGACCTTTCTTTGTAGGTTTCTAGAGTTAGACTTTGATGTCCTGCTGCATAAATGTGTTTTTAGACAGGTCATTTATCGACAGTTATATAGCTGACAGTCTGTTTATTGGTAGTCATTGCTATTCTCTACTGATCTGTTCAAATTGTCTGATTTTATTTCCAAAACATGGGATCATTTCATTGCGTTGATGTCATGCCAAGTAGTAAAATTCAAATTCGATTGGTCTTTGTTATCTGGGGTATGACTGAAATTGATTTGCTGGGGTTAAGTTTGTTAGTTGCATGGCAACACCGTGCAAAGTATTTGTGGCCACCAAATGTTACATATGCAGACTTTCTGTTCACTGTGTCCTTCTATATGTCGGTGCTACCTTCCGCTCTCGTTTAAAAATACAGTGCACACATGCAACTTTCCCCTGAAGAAATAAAATAACCACCAGAATGAATAAATGGCTCAATTTCTGCTTTGCCTGAACAGCATTACCATGACATGTGTATGAGTTTAAATTAAGTTCACATTACCTTTGGCAAGTTAAATGCATTGAATAATTGAAGAGATACCAATCTTATCGATACTTTCTTAGTTAGATTTTCCTCGATCGCCTTTGCGTTCCCTGGGATCAACTTTTCAAGACCAGTGCTCTGTCCCAAGAACGTCACCACTGCTTTCGTGTCATTTCTTTTCTGTAATGTTATTGCCAACTTCGCCTCTCGTAGCCATTCAAACTGCTCTGCCAACTGCACAAGGTGATCATACCAGGGCTTACTAAGCAGCACTACATTGTCCAAACAGACTGCACAGTTTGTTCAAACATCTACAACATTTTTTGTGTCTTTGAAACGTCGCGGGTGTGTTATACATTCCAAAGGGCATCAAATTGATTTGAATGGCTCAGTTATGTTTGCAAGCGCAGAAATTTCTTTCACCGTTTCTGGTAAAGGCACTTGTCATTATCGCACAGTAAGTCCAACTTGGTGATATAACTGATTGTCAAAATTTCTCCATGCAAACAGCCAATCTCGGTATTGGATTTGAGTTCGAATTTGTAACGGTGTGGACCTTCCGATAATCTGCGCAAAATCATTGAAACCCGTCTGGTCTTGAGTCCACTCTATGTGCCTTAATTCTCGTAATGGAATCGACTCTTGTAATCTGGTAGACACAATCATTGTGGCTAAAGAAGACTGTTTCCCACTTTTAGTTCTAGGCAGGGGACCGTCACAATGATTCATAACCCGTGGGAAACGTTCTTCACATGTGAGAATTGGTAAGGAAGAACATTGTTGAACTTCATGAGCTATGCCTCAGTTCAGTTCCATCCTCGTTAAGTTTGGCTATCACAACCTTTTGGCCTCGCTGGCTTTGGAAGTGTGAAGCTGATTGGGGTGTCAGTTTATCAGAACAGCATTCCCGACATCTACTTCATGAACAATCACATTTTCCCATGCATCTGATTCTTAAGTATATCCACATACTGCAGTAACAAACTTTCAACTGTGTTCTTTGCTTCTGAGGAAGATAATGTATTAACCTGTTCCCACGACCCTCGGCCTTCTTGGTTTTAAAGATATTTTGAGTCACATCAAAAACTACAACTCCTGGATTTGGTTCCTCACTCTGGTGGACAGTAACTAACACCTGTTTCTTCAGATATATTCAAAGTTTGTGAGAAGATTTGTAGCTCAGGTGCTCGTTGTTGTGTTTCTGTTCGCTGAGCAATGCAAATTCCCAGCTCGGTGAACACAACCACAACTTTAGATATATCTCTCCTAATACGGTTTCAATATGTCAACAAGTTTATGAGATAGTTCACCTAACTCAAAGTTTTCTAAATTTCTGAGGGGCGACTAAACCTGGCTGTAAATTGCGTCTTATCACTGGCAACAGTACAAATACGTCATTATCTCAAGTCAATGTCCAAATCTGTGTTTTTATCTGCAAACTGCTTCATTTTGTGCTAAATCACCTATTCGATTTAATCTCTTCCTTTCACCAGATGCATAATCTAATTCGGAGAGCTTGGGCTTTGGTCTTGTCATTTTTTCTTTAAATAATTTCATGGAGCCTCACCTTCGTGTCCGAATATTAACTCAGAGGGAGGAAGCTGCGATGATTCAATGGGAACCAATACGAATTGGATATTTTCATCCTCATCATTCGGGTAATCCTGACAGCACGCTGTCAACATGATCTTCAGTGTCTGATGCCAGCTTTCTAAAGCTCTCTGAGATTCAGGCTGATGCATATTTAATTTAAAATCTAAATCCTTAAACAGTGTCGCAGTAAAATTAGATCCTTGATTCAACTGAATATCTCTGGGTAGGCCATACCACGTGAAGAAAGCGACGAACTCCTCTACCACACATTTTGCCTTAATTCTCATAATGGAATTGAATCTTGAAATCTGGTAGACGCAAGCTTCATGGTTAATGCAAGCTCTTTCCAACTTTTATTTGTTGACATGTGTCCGACGCAATCATTAATAACCCGTGTGAAACGTTCCTCACATGCGGGAATCGGTAACAAAGGTCCTGGTTTTATCACCGCCTGTAATCTACCTGCCATTTGGGGGTCGGGTAGGTTTTGGCGCCGCCCTTTCGGCGCCAATCATTTGACCACGCCGTTTGAGCTCTCAACCGTTTTGGCGCTCATTACTTTGGCGCTGAACTGTTTTGGCTCCAATTCAGATTTTAAAAAAAGTCTTGTTTGTTTAAAGAAGAGAGGATGACGAATGACCGACGTAATTTTCTCAACTACCAAGAGATGATCGTCAAATCTGTAATGACCTGCTGTAGATTCAAATCTCGTTTTGTAATCATTTACTCATTTAACAATTGTTAATAGTTATCTACTGCCTTGATGATACTTAAGCTCTTCAGTCTTCTTATTGGAAAACTGTAATACAATCTTCTTTCTGTTTTCTTGTAGAGCCCATACCAAAAATGATTGAAAGCATTCTAAGCAAGAGAGATAAAAAATGTGTTACTTAAATGTAGCAAAATGTATAAATTCTTTTTTTAAATACGGAATAGGTTACAAATAATGAATAAAAATGAATTAGATTTAATTCTTACAATGAAAACGAATTTCTTACGTTTTCTTCAAGACTTTTTCTAATTTCTGAATTGGCGCAAAAGCACTCAGAGCCAAAGTAATGAGCGTCAAAATAGTTGAGAGCCAAAACGACGGGGCCAAATGATCGGTGCCAAAAGGCCAGCGCCAAAATGTCCCATTCTGAACATTTGGCAACTATAACGTGTTTGTCGAATGTTAAAAATATCCTCGTGCAGTCCAGGCAAATAAAAAAATGATTTTGCACCTAACCCTGAGTCTTTAATACACCATGGTGACCTTCCATTGGGAAATAAGGCAGGGCAGGTGACTCAGGTGTCAGTAGGGAAGCACTTTGGTTCCAGCGACCATAATTCGCTTCATAATAAACTAGTGATGGAAAAGGATCGACCAGATCTAAAAGTTGAAGTTCTAAATTGGAGAAAGACCAATTTTGACGGTAAAAGGTGAGAACTTTCGCAAGTTGATTGGAGGCGTATGTTCGCTGGTAAAGAGACGGCTGGAAAACAGGAAGCCTTCAGAAATGAGACAACAAGAATCGCGACGAAGTACATATCTGTCAGATTGAAAGGAAAGTCTGGTAGGTATAGGAAATGCTGGATGAGTAAAGAAGTTGAGGGTTTGGTAAAGATAAAGAAGGAAGCATATGTCAGGTATAGACAGGATTGATTGAGTGACTCCTCAGAAGAGTACAAAGGAAATACTTGTATACTTTAGAGGGAAATCAGGAGAGCAACTAGGGGACATGAGATAACTTTCCCAAATAGAATTAAAGAGAATCCAAATGATGTTTATAAATATTTTAAGAAGAAAAAGGTAACTAGGGAGAGAATAGGATCCCTCAAAGATCAGAAAGGCGACCTTTGGTTGGAGACACAGAAAATGGGGGAGATACTAAATTAATATTTTGCATCGGTATTTACTGTGTAAAAGTATATGGAAGATATAGACTGAAGTGAAATAGATGGTGACATCTTGCAAAATGTCTATATTACGTTGGAGGAATTGCTGGATTACTTGAAATGGGTAAAGGTGGATAAATCCCCAGGACTTGATCAGGTGTACCCGAGAACTCTGTGGAAAGCTAGAGAAGTGATTGCTGGGCCTCTTGCTGAGATATTTGTATCATCAATAGTGATAGAGGAGGTGCCGGAAGACTGAAGGTTGACTAACGTGGTATCACTGTTTAAGTAGGGTGGTAAGGACAAGCCATGGACAAGACGTACATGTATTTGTTAAGGCAAGGACGATTTAGGGATAGTCAACCTGGTTTTGTGCGTGGAACATCATGCCTCACAAACTTGATTGAGTTTTTTGAAGTAGGAGCTAAGAAGATTTATGAGGGCAGAGCAGTAGATGTGATCTATGTAGACTTCAGTAAGGCATTCGCCAGTGTTTCCCATGCAAGACTGATTAGCAAGTTTGAGATATCATGGAATACAGGGAGAACTAGCCATTTGGAATCAGAACTGGCTCAAAGGTAGAAGACAGAGGGTGGTGGTGGAGGATTGTTTTTCAGACTGGAGGCCTCTGACCAGTGGAGTGCCACAGGGATCGGTGCTGGGTCCTCTACTTTTTGTCATTTACATAAATGATTTGGATGAGTCCATGAGAGGTAGAGTTAGTAGGTTTGCATATGACGCCAAAATTGGATGTGTCCTGGACAGTGAAGATGGTTACATCATTTTACAGCAGGATCTGGAACAGGTGGGCCAATGGGTTGAGAAGGAGCAGATTGAGTTAAATTTAGCGAATTGCGAGGTGCTGCATTTTGGGAAAGAAAATCTTACCAGGACTTGCAAACTTCATTGTAAGGTCCTAGGGAGGGTTGCTGAACAAAGAGACGTTGAAGTGCAGCTTCAAAGCATCTTGAAAATGGATTCGCAGGTAGGTCAGATAGTAAAGAAGGCGTTTGGTTGGCTTGCCTCTATTTGTCAGAGTATTGAGTGCAGGAGTTGGGAGATCATGTTGTGGCTGCACAGGACATTAATGAGGCCACTGCTGGAATATTGCGTGTCATTGCAGTCTCCTTCATATCGGAAAGATGTTGTGAAACCTGAAAGAGTTCAGAAAAGATTCACCTCGCTGTTGTCATGGTTGGAGGATTTGAGCTATAGGGAGAGGCTGAACAGACTGGGGCTATTTTCCATGAAGCGTCGGAAGCTGAGGGGTAACCTTCTCGAGGTTTACAAAAGTTTGAGTGGCATGGATTGCATAAATAGACAAATAATTATCCCTGGGATCGTGGAGACCAGAACTAGAAGGCATAGGTTGAGGGTGAGAAAGGAAAGATTTGAAAGAGATCAACAGAATAGCTGTTTCACAGGGAGGGTGTTACATGCATGAAACTAGCTGCCAGAGGAAGTGGTGGAGGCTGATACAATTGCTACATTGAAGAAATATTTGGATGGGTTTATGAAGAGGAAGAGTTTGGAGGGATATTGGTTGGGTGCTGGCAGGTGGGACTAGATTGAGTTGGGATATCTTGTGGTTATGGATGGGTTGGACAGTGCAAACTGTTTCCATGCTGTATATCCCTACTCTTCTTTGACGTCCTCTAGTGTTTCACATCGTTCCTGTAGTGTAATTGCCAGAACTGCATCCAGTCCCATCCTGATTAATGCTATGTAAAGTTCCAAACATACCTCCTTTCTCTTAAACAATGACACAATTGATGAAGGTAAATGTGGTCTATGCCTCATTAACTATCATAATCACGTCTTCTGCTAACTTCAGAAAACTGTGAATGATTACCCGAAGATAACTATATTCGACCACGCTTCCAAGCGTCCTGCTTTTCATTAAATTCTACTCCATTTCTATTTCCATAACAAGGTTCAAAACAATGTGCGATTGTCCTACCGATCTGATCAACTCTTCCAAGTTGTGTTTCGTGTTTTCGCAGATGACACCAAATTACGTGGTGTTGTTTACACTGAAGAAGATTATCTCTGAATACGACAGTACCTTGAGTCTGATCGTCGACTGGGTGGTGGAGTGGAAAAATAGAGCTTACATTAATTACATGCATTGTAATACATTTGGAATATCAAATCACACAAACATCCATACTTCGTAATGAAGGACTGTGGCCAAAACGTCCATTCCCCTCCTGCTCGGATGCTGGCTGACCTGATGTGCTTTTCTAGCATCACACTCTCGACTCTGACCTTCAGCATCTTCAGTCCACAGTTTTCTCTATGAATCTAATGGCAGAACCTGGGATGCGTTACTGTGGAAATAGACCTTGGGGTGTAGATTCATAGTTCCTTGAAAGTGCAGTCGTTGGCAGACAGGATGGTACAGAAGGTGATTTGCATCCCTTCATTTATTTAGCAGGGCATTGAGTAGAATTTTGGGAGGTTGCAGGTGTGCAACACACTGGTGAGGCCACTTTCAAATAATGGATCGCGATCTGATATCTTTCCGATCGAAAGGAAACCATTAAAAATTAAAGTTGAGTCAAGATTCCCTGGGATGGTGAATTTCTGTGGCGACAAGCTCTCTGAAGCGCAACAGGATGACGCGTGACCTTATCGAGACTTACAAAGTCATGAGGATCATGGTAAAGGCGAGTAACTCAGATCTTCTTCCCACTGTTGGAGAGTACAAACACTGAGTGCATAAGGTTAGTGTGAGAGAAGAAAACACTAAGACAGAAATGATGTAACGTTTTGATCCAAATTGTGATGCACGTACAGAATAAATTGCATTGGGATGTATTGGAGTTGGGGACATTTCCAACATTTGAAAGTCATCTGGATGGCTTTCATGAATTGGAAATGCTTAATTCTGGCAAATAGATGGAGATCGGTTTAGAGGCATGTTGAGGCAAAGAAATATTTCATGTTATTTAAAGGCTATGACTCTTGACTGATAGACTCTGTCTATCACTCCTTCTGGTAACCTCAGTGGATTTATTAATTTGAAATTATCACACGCCGAACAAAGTCAGACATCAGAGCGAAAGCTACTTGGGAGATGCAAATTTTTTATTTCAGCTCAGAGTTTTATGCGTGGGTTTGCTGCTTAAACGTTTTAACCAGATGCTGCGAATAAAAAACGAGCACCCATACATCGTCAGTTAACATTTGCTGGAGCAATTTAGTGTGACCATCAGAAAGAAAAATATAATGTATTTGTCCAATCGATAGCCTTACAGAAACTCAGAGGCCATGAAGATTACTCCATATCAATCTGTTAAGTATCAGTGACGGTTCGGAAGTCTGCAGTCTGCCTCCTTTCAGGAAATTCTTGTGTTACCACTCGTTGTAATCTTATTCAGGAAATATCTCTCCCGATGATTAAAACAACTTCACACTCAGCTCAATCTCACTGTACATGGACCAGAAATGAAACTTCACCGATGTTCTGCCACTGTCAAGCCATTTCCTCAAACATCAGAAGATTAAATATTGAAACTTCATAAAAGAAGAAACAAAAAACAAGCAGAGCTTTACCTCTCCGCTGAAATATGTCAGATGCGAAACTCTGGGGACACCCGTTCGAATTTTGCGTCTTTGCCGTGTTGACCTGAGTATACAATATCAGTGTCATTTTTTAAACGTCACAAGGCACCAGATTAATGTCCAACAGGTTGAATTGGAAGTACTATATTTCGGATCACTGCTCCTTCGTCAGGTTACTGAGGAGTATAAGATCTGAAGATGTAGCATTTCTAATCAAGTTTAAGAGTGAGTTAACTGAAATAATATATTAAAAATTACCTGGATTATTTGTTAACTCTCTTATCTTTTGCAAAGCCATTCTTGCTTTCATTTCTTTCATATCTAAAATAGTACAAAACGTTTTAAAGTTCTATTCGCAAGTGAACTTTAACAAGATGTGTCATGTCAGCGCAGAGAATGCATTGAAGGTTCGAGGTGACTTGTGTGAGGCTACCTGGGTCCCAATGTACACACTGAATGTAATGTTCAAAAGGGATTCACAGAATCTTAAATGGATTCATGCTGTTTTTGAGCAAAGTACAACATAATTCTTCGAGTACAAATTCAACTCACAAATTAAGTTGTGTGTGCGTGAAAATGTGACTCTGTGTGTATGTGTATATGTGTGATTGGGAGTGTTAAGGGGTTTTACGGGCATGAGAGAGTTCGCTGTTGGTGTGCGCATGGGAGTGTATGTGTGATCGAATGAAAGAGGGGAGTGTGTGTGTCTGTGCGAGGGAGAGAGAAAGTGTGTGTGTCTCCGTGTGTACCTGCCTACTTGAGAGAGAGAGAGAGACAGACAGAGAGAGAGAGAGACAGAGAGAGAGAGGCAAAGAGACCGAACTTGGTTACCAGCCTCTCCATATTGAAAAAAATGAGTTGGCGATGCCGTTGTTGGACTGGGTGAAAGTTAACAAAGTTAAAAATCACGCAACATTAGATTACATTCCAACATGTTTAATTGGAAGCACTTGCTTTCGGAGCACTGATCCTTTATCAGGTAGTTGTGGAGTAAATGCTTGCAAAACACAGAATTTACAGCAATATTTTTCAGTGTGATGTAACTGGAATTTATTATTGAAAAAAGAACCTGGATTTTTAAAAAGCCTCTTGTCTGTAAGAATGACCATGTTGCTTTCAGTTCTTCCATCGTTAAATTGCAAAACTTTTTGAAAAGTCAGATTCTCAAGTGAACTGTGACAATTGGTGTCATGATGCGGCTGGCACTGCTGCCTCAGAGCACCAGGGATCCAGGTTCGATTCTGACCTCGGGCAGCTGTCTCTGTGGTGTTTGTGCATTCGTCACGTGTCTGCGTAGGTTTCCTCCGGTAGCTCCGGTTTCCTCCCACAATCCAAAGATGTGGAGGTCAAGTAAATCGGTCTTGCTAAAGTGCCATTGTGTTAGGTGCATTAGTCAAATAGAAATAAGTCTGGGTGGATTACTCTTCGGAGGGTCGGTGTGGACTTGTTGCTAACATCATGTATTAAATGTATGAGCTTCCTTGTGTGAGGCTATCTGTGCCACATTGGTCAGACCGATTATGGAATAAAAATGGGCATTTACCGAATGTTACATGGATTCATGAAGTGTGCGAGCCAACTAAAATGCAATTCTGAAAATATAGACAAATGCTAGATATTTATATTTATATGTGTGTGTGTGTGTGTTGGAGTAGTGTCTTATGTGTGTAAGTGAGACAGATTGTATGTTTGTGTATGATTGTCAGTCTAAAGGGGTATAACTGTGTGAGAGGGTGCGTGTTTGAGTGTGGGAGTGTATGTGTATGTAATGCTCAATGATATTCACCTCCAAAAGAATGTCATCGCACTTTAATGCAAGCTCTCCACCAATCCACCAATCCACACAACCATCCTAGCCGCTTCCTTTGCCACCGCAGGAATTGCAAAACCTGGGCCCACACATCCCACCAACCAGGGTCCAAAGCCACAAAACAACCTTCCACATCCATCAGACTTTTCCCTCCATTTCCATACATGTCAGTTACTGTATTCATTGCTCCCAATGCAGTCTCCTCTACGTTTACAAGACAGGATGCTGACTCGAAGAGCGCTTCAGTGAACACCTGCAGGACACCTGCACCGACCGCCTCATTTCCAAACAACTTCAATTACCCTCCCACTCCATCGAGGACATGCCAGTCCTGGGCCTCCTCTATCGCCACTCCCTTCCCACCCGACTGTGCAGAAATCACGCCTCATCTTCAGCCACGGGAACCACCAGCCCAATGGCATCAATGTGGATTTCACCAGTTTTCCCATGTCCCCTCCCCCCACCTAATCCCAGTTCCAAACGTTCATCTCAGCACGGCGCTCATGGCTTATCATACCTGTCCATCCTGCTTCCCACTTATCCGCCCACTCTTCCCTCTGACCTATCACCACTCCCCCACTTCCATCCACCTTTTTCACTCTCAGCTGCCTTTCCCCACGCCCCACGCACCTGCCACTTAATCTCTCCAACACCGAGGCTCAAACCCTCAACTCGAATGAAGGGCTTTTTCTGAAATTTCGATTTTCCTGCTCCTCAGAAGATGCCTGAACTGCTGTCCTTTTCGAGAAACACACTCCTGACTAATCTCCAGGATCTGCACTTCTCCCTTTCTCCTGTGTAATTGACGCTGTGTTTTGAGTGTCAGCTTCATTCTATTTGTGTATTGGACCCTCTGTCCGCCCACAAATCTCAGGCAAGAGATCTGACCTTGTTCTTGATTGCAGATGCTGCTGTTCATGCACCGTTTTAATTATGACATTTTCAATCTGTCATTGTTTTCTCGATTCTGTACCTTCATTCTCAGGGTGATGACCGGTCAACTGTGCATGAGCAGAAATGAGGTGCACTTTCCCTCGCACCAAAGAATCACCACATTACTTTTGATTCCTACAAGACTTCACTATCCAAGAAAGAGAAAAGAACACCTTTAGTAACTTAAGATCAGTTGAGTTGAAGAATCCCCATCTTTAACTGCTGCGGTCAGATCGACTGAGGAGTGCCGTGAGTTCATAAAATAATCATGCACACATGCATGAGTTTCAAGAAACAGATCAAACATTGGTGTACGTTTTCCAAACTATTTATTCACTTGTGTCCGAATTATGGACAGTTCTTAATCATCCCAATCAAAGTGTGCAGACTCTTCCTGATGATCCTCGCTGCATTCCTGCCCATTCCCTTTGAGAATAAATTCTCTCCTGACTGGTTAAAGATAGTTCCCTACGGGAGAAAGTGTCACTGTATCGATGATGTCAAAATGCAGCCCGATTCTCCCGGACACATAAATCATTACATGTCCGGCTGTTCCTCAAAGAGTAACATGTGTTTAGGACCCACTCCAGTGCAGCTTCACAATGAATTCACACGTTGTTTATTTCACATATAACACATCATATCAGCACCTTTACTGAAAGCGAAACCTCGTGGTATATACGAAATTCCAGGTGCAGTTATTGAACTGAATGTTTGCCACAACGTCTGACTACGTGGGCCTGCTCTGACTGGTCGTGAAGAGATTATCAAATGTAACTGCCGAAAACACAATTTATTGGTGAGCAATCGCACTATCTCCAAAGAAGCATATCAACTTGTTCAAATCATCTCAACTTTTTCGACTTTAACTGTAACCTGGGTGGATACTACATTCGAACGTTCTCCTGAAGTACATCAGAAACGAGTTATTTCATTTTGATTGTCACTCAACTGGAAGCTCCTTGGTAGATTTTAACTCGCTTGGTTATTGCGATTGATCAGCGCCTGACACTTGTTCTAAACACAGCCAATATGACCCAAGATTCCTCTGCTCCCCCACACTTTCAGGAATCCTTTAACCCTGGATTCTGCATTGAAATTCGCACTTCCAAAGTGAACGACTTCATACTTGTTCGGGTTTAACGCCATCTGCCACATATCAGCCCAGTTCTGCAACCTCGCAATGTTCCATTGCAATCCACAACAGCCGAATACACTATCGAAAATTCCACCAAGCATCATGTCATCGGCAAAATTACTACCTCACCTCTCTTCTACCTCATCTAACTCATTCATAAAAATCGCAAAGAGCAGATCTCCCCTAACCAATCCCTAAGGACGTTCACTGGACACCGACCTCCACGATGCCCTATCCAATAATCTTCAGTGTACACTTGATGGTCACTGTTATTGAGGAACTGGTTTTAATGTAGGTTATTCAGCCTGCCAAAGCTAACGGTAACAGATGAAAATTAACTGATTAACCTGCATTACTTTGCCGCAATGGAAAGTTAAGGAAATACTTCTGTCTCTAATTTTTCGTCCTGCATTAAAGAAAAAAGGCTTTCATGGTGAAGGAAGAAACGGAAATCAATCTTTACATCGTATAGTTTTAATGAAGGATTGAAGCATTTCATATCTGTCCCTCCTCACTCTACCAGTTCATGTCTCGTTATATATTCTCCACTCACGAATACGTTTACTTATCATTGGATAAAACTAACAGATGTCGTCAGTGTTACTAAAACATTTATCATCTGCACAGCTGCCAAGATGTCTCAGCAGGTCGGATGATTGTTTGAATCGCTTCCAACACGAGGAATGAATGAATGGCTTCTCCCCGATGTGAACCCACAGATGCCTCAGCAGCTTGAACCCCTGAGAGTATCCTTTCCCACACACACAGCATTATTCATAGAGAGTGGTGCAAGTAGAGAATGATTTGGCAGAGGAAGATGTAGAGACTGGTAGAAGTACAAAGTTTATAATGCATCAGGATTGGTAAATGAGTAGGAAGGATTGAGAGGTTTATGTGTCAAATGCTGACAGATGAGATGAGAGTCATTAATGATATATTGTCAGCGTCGACATGTTGGTCTGAAGCATCTGATTCTGTGCTTTCAATTTCGATGTCTCTCTCTCTCACTCTCTCTCTGTCATATCTCGCTGCGATCTGCCCTCAGTTCAGACAAACAGCTGGGATTGGGGCTGGGTCAGTGGAAAGTGGATAGCTCCCACTTCGAACCATTTTTACCCCATCATATCCCTGGGAGTGGATAAACTGAAGTCAACTCCAATACTGGCAGACTTCGAGTTTGTTCCATGCAATGAAGGTGTGTGTGACGAAGACATGGAGGGTGTGAGAGACGGAGAGTGGGAGAATGTGGGTGAAAAACATGGTGAAGCTGTGTGAGACAAAAACAGGAATGATGTATGTGACCAGACAGGCAGCGTATGTGTGGCAAAGACAGGCAGAATGCTTGTGTCCTCAAACATGAGAGAGGTTTTAGATAATGTATTTATGTTCGGACTTGCCATTGAATGATTTGATGGACAGTTTGCTTATCCAGCTGCCATTTGATGTTTTTTTGTGGATATATTAGCATGAAGTATTTTATATACAATCCCTTAGCACTGTCACTCCGACAGCGCTCTCCCACACAACACGGAACGGGCGACGATGGTACTTACTCAGCACTGACCCTGTGACAGTACCCTCTCGCTCAGTATTGACACTCCAAAAGTACCTGCTCCCTCAACACTAACCCTCTGACAGTGCCCACTCCCTCAGCATTGATCCTGTTACAGTAACCGGTCATTCAGCAAGAACCATCTGAGAGTATCTGCATCCTCAGTACTGATGCTCAGACAGCGTCAGCTCCAACAACACTGATACTCCAAAAGCGCCACTCTTTCAGCACAAACCTTTTGCATTGGAAAGGGAAAGCACCGTTCCGTCAGTTCTGGCACTCCGAAAATAGATGCTGCCTTGGCTCTCTTCGTTTCAGTCATTTCTCCTTCGTTTCAGTCATTCCCTGGGATATCATCTCTTTCATTGTGAGCATTACGAAAGGACATTATTTTTAGCAGAAAAAAATCAGTCTGTCACTAACCATTGTTTGTTTCATGCACAAGGGCACCCAGACTCCTCCGAAACGCACTTTTTTGGAGTTTCTCTTGATTTTAATTGCAGTCAGTCTTTTGAATGTTCCGACCAAATGCATGACCTCAAACGCCCGACATGAAATTGCACCTTCAAGGATTTTGCCACCCACTGAACCTGTGTCTATCCATTTCCAGTTTCCGCTGTCCTCATCACAACATGCTCCCCCACCTATTGTGCATCGTCAGTAAAACTGGCCACATTTCACTCAGCCAATTCGTAGAAGTCATGAATTCAGATATAAATCATTTAAGTCCTATGACTGACCTTTCCAGCACTTGAGTAATTACATCTTTGCAATTTAAAATATACCCAATAATCCAGATTTTGTGTCTTCCATTAAGTAAACAACGGACAAGCCTGGCCTTTTTTTATACTGAACACCGTGAACTCCTACCTTGTGTAATGGCTTTTGATGTGGTCCCTTATGGAATGCCGAACAAAAACTGATCAACTCGGCATGTAATATTATCAAAGAACTCTGACAAAGTTGTCAAGTGTGTTTTTCCTTTCAACTAATGTTGTTGACTCAGTTTGTCTCCAATCAACTTTTCTCAATTTCCTGCTATTTCTTTCTTCACAATGGTCTTTCGCAGTTCTCAAGTGACAGACAAGACATTGGAACAGATGGAAGCTATTCAGACCATCAGGTCGTCTCCAACTTTTAATGAGATCATGTCTGACTTGGTTAAATCTCAACTGCAAATTTCCGCCTTATCCCCGTTTCCCTTTATTCCCCAAGTGACTAATTGGCTCGCCATCTCAGTCTTGTTCATACCCAGCCTTGACAGCTCTATATTGTAAAGAATTCTGCAGATTTGCTATCCTCTGAAAGAGAGAAAATCCTTCTCATCTGTGTGTCAAATGATTAACAGTTCACCTGAGATTAGGGTCGAGATATTCTACACAAATGTCGTTTTTCAGTAAATATCTTCAGTCCCAGTCCTCTGGAAACTGACGCTAATCGGTAGCAACATTTCCTCCAGAACACCAACTCGCCCATCCGCAATGCGCCCTCCCCCATCATTATTAACAGACCACGGTTACAGAATCACGAGAAAACTCGGGAACACACAAGTTACGAAAAACGCTCGAAGAGAGCCAGACTGCTGTTGTAGAAAAGTTGGTTGCTGTGATATGAATGTGTTTGCAGAGGGTGCAGAACTGTTGCCATGTCATTACAGTGAATGTCCCAGGATTTATTTTGGAAAAATAAAACTGATTGAGGATAACAATCGCTTCGGGAAGGGCAGGCTGAATTATGAGTTCGTGAAAAGCCTATTTCATGGATCGTGCAACGAGTCAGCCCACCCGTCTTTGTTGCGTAATTGGTCAACACGTTCATCCATTAACCGAACAGTCGGTGGTTTGGGACCACCCAGGGTCGGATCTCTCATGGCTCATACTTCATTTGTTTTCTTTCCTGCACAGCTCCGGGTTTTTTAGTGTGGTCAGGAAAATGTTCCCCAAACAGGAATCCAATCCGGAACCAGAATGGAATTTCTGTATTGTTTTAATGGCTAATGTAAAGGAACTTGGATTTACAGAATCTGAAACAAAAATAGAAAACACTGGGTAAAGACTGGGGTTTGCCAGTACTACTGGGAGAAAGCGGAGTTCGAATAACTTCTGAAGAAGTTCTGAAACGTTGAATCGCCCTTTCCCAGCCCAGATCCTGCTCGACCTGCTGAGTATTTTCCTGCAATTTCCGCCTTCTTTTAAGCTGAATATCGATTCCACCTCTCGGGGTGGAACACCCAGACCCACTTTGTCCCGACATTTCATCGATTTGAAAGCTGTGGTTTTTGAATTCAAATAAACCAAACAATGATTCATTACTGCTGAGCTCACCAGACACAAAGACTTGGAAATGATAAATTCAACAGTAAGTGCATGCACTCATGTAGTTGTGGCCGAGTGGTTAAGGCGATGGACTTGAAATCCATTGGGGTATTCCCACGCAGGTTCGAATCCTGTCAACTACGGTGGACGGCGGAGTTTGCTTTCGACTTTGTTTTTTGGGATTCAGATCACGGCGGAGAGAATCACTTCATTCAGGTCACGAATGGTGCAAATCTCCAGTGCACTCAAAGAACTGAACAGATGTACACTTGCATTGCCAAATTTGTTTAGACTCGTTACGACACACGGTAAACCCTCCTGCTTCATATAAAACACAGAAACGATTTATGCCGTACCGTAATCTGCAAAAATTTGATTGGCCAAGAACTGCACAAAGTAAAAATTAAGAACTTTATTTCTAAAGTAAAAGAGTAATAAATTCACAAACCACGATTGACAATGTATTTCTATTACCCATTGTGATGTTCCCTTCGATAATACTATTCAGATAAAACTTCCAATTAAAGTTAACAAAACAGCTCTTCTTTTCTCAAAGCCAGGCAGCTGTCGGTTCTTTTCTTCGGATCTTCCTATGTCTTCTTTTTCCTTGTTAGGAAATTCTGTGTCACACGTAACCGATCGAAAAGGTATTTTTCAGAGATATATTTTTTCAAGAAGATTGGTACATGCAGGACTTGGCAGTCCTCCTCTCATCTGTTCAATGTCACCCGTATCATACCCCAGAGCATCTGATTGTGTCATTCCTTTTTAAGATTTTCAATAGACACAATTCAAATTTGAATTGAAATTAATATTTTATTCTGGATAATATTTAAACTGAGTGGTCAACTCGAAATGTTTATGTCTCTAGGCAATGAACTAATTGAGTTGTTCGATCCAGTATTACGTTGTTGTATTCTTGATAACACTTGTTGCAGTGTCTGGTTATTCTGCTGCTTTCAACAGTCTTAGCCATGCAACAATATGTTTAAAGCACCTCGTCTATTCAGGAAAAATGAACCATCATAATGAACATATGTTTTCATTTTATTTTTTAAATACTTTACCCTGGCATACCGATAAATTTCGTATAATATCGCCTTAACCTTTTCCTATGTACACACATAAAACATTCAATAAAGACAAATCTCATCTCAACGCCATAAGTTTAATCTGCAATAACCTGTCTGTGAATACATTCGACAGACACGTAACATATACGATTTATATATTGAAATTCTCTACCGTTAGAAGCCAACCAAATAGTATCATATTCTTATATATAAATGTTTTAGCGGATTGTGGTCGGTGTACATAACCGTTTCTGAACCATTGTTCGGGCATATACATGAAATTTGAAAAGCCAGTACCAAACTCAATAGTCCTTTTTCGATTATGGAGCATTTCCTCTGGTAGATGTTGATTTTCTTTGAAAAGTAACCAACTGGCAGTTCAATCCCATGCTTATTTTTCCTGTTGAAGTACAGCTCAAACACAAACGTCACTGCCATCGATGGCGACTTTAAACGCTTTTGAGAAGTTTGGTGTAGGTAAAACTGGTTTGGTGGTTAATATCGACTTCAAATGGTCGAATGTCTCCTGCCATCGTACTGTCCACTGAAATGTTGTATTCTTATTCAGCAAATCGGTTAACGGTGCCACTAAACCAATATAGTTTGAAACCGACTTCTGGCAGACTCCGCTCAGTCTGAAGAATTGAAGAAACTCTTTCTTCGAAGTTGATCATGTAAATTCCTCTGTAGCCTTCGCCTTTACGTTCCGGCGGGAATCGCCCTTCCATGACCGATCTTACATCCCAAGAACGTCACCTCTTTCGTGAATTCTGTTTTATTTATGTTTAGCATCAGTTTTGCTTCTCGTGGTCGTTCAAAGAGCTCTGCCAACAGTCTTTTGTGATCATTCCTTGAATTGCTAAAGATCATGACATCGTCCAAATACACTGCACAATGTGTCAACCCAGCCACAACTCTGGACATGTGTCTTTGGACTGTGGCGGGCTTGTTCTTCAGTCGGGGAGAAAGTGAGGACAGCAGATGCTGGAGATCAAAGTTAAAAATGTGTTGCTGGAAAAGCGCAGCAGGTCAGGCAGCATCCAAGGAACAGGAGAATCGACGTTTCGGGCATGATTCCTGAAGAAAGGCTTATGCCCGAAACGTCGTTTCTCCTGTTCCTTGGATGCTACCTAACCTGTAGTTCTTCAGTCGAACGTACATCACTTTAAACGGGTATCGCCTGTATGGAATTACAAACGCAGAAATCTGTTCACCAACTTTGATAATAGTATCTGCCCGTGGGTATGCATTATGCTCGCATTATGGCCCATCTGATCAAGATCCTGCTGTAATCTGTGGTAACCTTCTTTGCTGCCCACTAATCCTCCAATTTTGGTGACATCTGCAAATTTACTGACTATGCCTCTTGGGCTTACAGCCAAATCATTTATATAAATGCAGAAAATTAGAAGACCCAGCACCGATCCTTTTGGCACTCCACTGTTCACAGGACTCCAGTCTGAAATGCAACCCTCCACCACCATCCTCTGCCTTCTACCGTTCAGCCTGTTCTGTATCCAAATGGCGAGTTCTCCCAGTATGCCTTCAGATCTAACCTTGCTCATCACCCTCCCATGGGAAACCTTCTCCAACGCCTGACTGAAGTCCATATAGATTACATCTACCGCTGTGTCCTCATGAATCCTCTGACTGTAATGGAAAATTATCCATTTGCAATAAATTTGAAAGAGAATGTTTTTCTAACATTTAATGTTGTGCAGAGCTTTAAAAACAATACTTTGAAGAGTTTTACAGTCAGTTTGTCTCTATATCAGTTTGAGAAACAAACAACTCGACCTTGCGACAGTCAAACTCAGTGCAAGCAGAACTGTTATGTCCAAGACCAGGGAATGATCGAAAAACAACTAGTGTTTTCCTAGTCTTTGCCATTTAGTGTGTGATTAAAAACACATTTGAGGCAAGTATCTGAAGAATACCCAGATAACCCTTACATTGAGGCATCGAGATGAATGGACAGGGGTCAAATCTGCAGAATTGAAATATAGCTCCTTTCTTTGCTCTTGCCAATAGTTGAGTCAAGTCGAGTTAATTAATACGACAGTAAACTTGGGGACTCGTCCCGGGACCAGGCGTCTGGATGGGATTCTGAAGATTCCCACGAGGCGTAGGTGGCAGTGCCTTGAAGGTGTTTCGCTTCACATCGAGCGCTGAATTGGCCCTTATGCGTGAGAGGGCTGGGAATCGGTCGATCGCCCAAGCGAATCGAATAGAGTTGGAGTAAGAATCGTGGCTTAAGTAATCCTACATAGCGACTCATTCTAAAGAATAAATACAGCAGGAACATGCTTCAGTGAACTCTCGCGTGCTATTAGAGCAAAACCCAAGGGAAGGGGATTGCCGCTTCTAAAGTGTTTCAGAGACAGCACATGTAAGGGTGGGTTTAGACTTGGAGCCACCACTGGCTGAGTTGGACTCACCAAAGGTGTACTGGATACTTGGTTTTTTGGTTTAGGAAAACCAAGGCATTGAGGCGGACGTGTCCAATGCGAGAGGGGTTCTCCGGAGGTAAGTAAGTAAGGCAAAGGGAAATGATAACGGTACCGC
Source organism: Chiloscyllium punctatum (assembly GCF_047496795.1). Classification (NCBI taxonomy): domain Eukaryota; kingdom Metazoa; phylum Chordata; class Chondrichthyes; order Orectolobiformes; family Hemiscylliidae; genus Chiloscyllium; species Chiloscyllium punctatum. The sequence continues at coordinate 31,676,072 of NC_092773.1, forward strand.
GTGAGAGAGAGACAGTTGAAGACTTTTCTAGTTACACTAAAATTAAGCTCCAGCAAGATCAAACAAAAGGAGAGTCAAACAAATGGACAACCAAAAATACAATACATGCTCAATAATGACAGCCCAGTGTCTGTCAAGCAGTTAGAATTGTGAATCAAGGAATGTACTTTGCCAGAGAGAGGAAGCTGGAAATTATGAGGTGGAGGTTGGAGGAGAGAGAAAAGGAGGAATGAAGGGAAAATTGAACCTGTGAATTGGAGTGCTGATAACATGTAAGGCTGAGGCTGACATAGGGAAAGGAAATCTCAATTATGTGATAGATCAAGTACATGTACAAACACCAGCGCACACTCAGACGCGCACAGAAAACAACATAATGAAGCTGCCTCAGGGTCTGCTGAATCACCGATCGCACGCCATACCTGCAACCAATTGAAGTAACAATCCCAAAAGAAGGGTGACCATTCCAAGAAGGAAAGGGATCCAGGGCCTCTTCACGATCAATCTCTGACAGATGGTGAGTCAGACAGGGAGGGTACTGGCGAATGATCAACTAATCAGGCAATTCTGCAAACTCCAATGTTAGACGTTGAAGGTCCAGAAGCGTATCCAGTGTCGATGCATCAGCCATGGACTATGAAGGATCTGGAAAGTGCCTATGGGCAGTTGCCTGACTCAAGCGAGGTTGGAGGTAATAAGTTCGCCAAAGAAGTGAAAATTTCTATACTGAGTTCCGTCCCATGTCACATGAGCTGAGACGTTTCCTGGGATGAAAACTAGGTGCCGATGTCACTAAAATCGACTATAACTGGCCAGCCGCAAACATTCATGCCAGAGTAGCCAACACACAACTGGTGCCGAACAGAGACTTTAATGCTTTATGTTGCAGCCCTGGCAACCGCCTTAAGGGAGGCATTCCTAATGCGAATGGACATCATCAAAATAGAAAAGTGTAAATAACGGGAAGGTGAGACAGGGTCCCAGGACCTAAAGCGGCTCACTGAAGTCCATAACACCCGGTGTGGAGTGAGACCACCTGACGACACAACAGCGGCGTAGATCATGCCGTATGAGGCACACCTGAATAACAGCTTTATCAATGGAATGAAGGATGAAATAACGAAAACAGGTAAAAGACACATGTACTACCTGGGACACGGGAAAGCTGAATTTGATAGAACAACATGTGATACATGCTGGAAAATTGCTTTCAGAAGAGAAGGATAAACGGAAGCTAAAAATGGAACCGCAAGCACATAAAGCTCAGCTTACTGTGATGCAAATTATCACCCAGCCGTTGGAGGGAGATGCTGCAGGAAGAGAGAGAGGCAGAGGTGGAGGTCCCAGAAGATGAAGAGGAAGAGGTCGCGTAAGGGTGTAGGCAGTTGTAGATCTGGCGGGTCCTTTGTTTGCAGAGCAATGGACCAGTGGGCGAGACAGTGCCCACACAGACAGCTTCAATCGGCCCTGGAGGCTGAACAGCGTGGCGACTGACAGGGAAAGGCTGAGGTGGAGATGGGCAGCCCACAAGATAAGCCACTTTCCTTTATGCTTGACAACGAGGATTCGCTTCTGCTTCTCTCTTCTAATAATCTTACGGACACTGAGACATGCCCAACGTCTATGTTGAGTGCTGACATTTGCGAAAAGTGGAGTCTGTTCAAAATCACGATGATGCGTATAAGTCGATGCCGATCTCTATGTTATATGTGGAAGGTACATCAATTACCTTTTTGGAAGATACAGGGTCAACTTCCTCAGTCCTTAAATTAAGCCAGTTTAGACAATCGATGAAAATAAAGATGAGTGAAAGGTTCCTGAACACAATGGGTGCATCAGGAGTCGTGATGCAGGAGAAATGTTTCGCACGCTTCTTGTGAAAAACTAGCCATGGCGAAACATTCCAATTCTCCTTCTTGTTATCAGAATTTTGTTCTTTAAACCTGCTGGGTCGGGGTTTCGTAGGGAGACTGGGGTTGGACTTGCTCAGTACTCCGACGAGCTTGCAGGTAATTCAAAGGGAAGATTTACCAGTACAGGCTGTAAATTATGAACCGCGACACCTGATGTACTTCTATGCGTGGCGATTAAGCCAGACGGTGATAAGTTCAGTGAGCGATTCACTCACCCTGGAAGCAAGCAAACATGCTAATCCTATTATCACCGATTTTCTTGCTGGAGATGTGCTGCACTGCACAGCACACATACACTGTGACGGCCCTGATGAACCATTTGAGAAGGATTGGTTCATAAGATGGGTTAAACCAGATCAGTTGCTATTGTGCGTTGTTTATTGGAGTGATCACAGATGCGCAGTCAGTCTGAACCTATCTAAAGTATCTGTAACAGCAAGCAGACGCTAATTTTGATGTGGAAGGCTCTGCTCCTCACGTGTCACTGGCGAAGGCATCTGGTGACAGGTGGCAGGATTTGGGACCATGGGTGCTAAAAGCACAAAGAACGAAAGGTTTTTCTTCAGGGACGATGTGGGTGTCTGGTTCAATGCAGATATGCGGACATATAAGAAGAAACTAAATTGGCTACCTCAGGCAGATAGGACAACCAGGGAACCCCCGCTAGCCCTGCAAAGCCTAAGGGAACAGCCAGGCGTTTCCCTAAGATACAAGTCTCGGAGCCAAGATTAAAAATGGTCCCGATTGAGTTGTTGGCAAAGGACAAACCTGATGTGGGGCTTATACCGGGCTGTGAACCCATACAGATAACCCCAAAGTCAGAATATCATCCTTGCAGAGCACAATACCCGTTAAAACACTAGGCCACAGAAGGAATAACTCCAGCCTTTGAATCCGCCCTAAAGGCTGCAGTCATAATCCCCTGTGAAACCTCATTTGTGAGAACCTCAATTTTATTCTGGTCAAAAAGGCATGCATTCCTGGTGAACCAGAAGAATGGAGGTTTGTACAAGACCTGCAGACAGTCAATAATGCTGTTGTCACACGCGCCCCAAATGTTCCCAATAACTACTATATGCGCTCAAATTCCAGCGGAGACACAATGGTTCTCTGTTGTGTATTTAGCAAATGCCTTCTTTCGCGCACCAGTGCATCCAGACAGTCAATTCTGGTACGCGTTTTCATTCAAAGGGAAATCGTATACCTTCACGTGACTTTGTCAAGGTTAATGTGATTCCCCCACCATATATAACTCGGCTCGACGCAGGAGTCTGGAGAGTCTTGTTCTCACCCACGGGTCAGTGCTTCTGCAGTATGTAGATGATTGCTTCATTGTGGCACCAACAAAGGAACAATGTCAGGAGGATACTCTTGCGTTGTTCTGCCATCTAACGAATGAAGGGCGCAAAGCCAGTCTCGCAAAGTTATAATTTGTGAAACAATACGTGAAGTTCTTCGGTCACTTACTGTCTGAACAAGAGAAGGCCATTGGTCAAGACAGACTTCAAGCAATCCACAAATTGTAAAGTCTCATATGAAGAAATAATTTCTACCCTTTTTGGACATGTGCTCCTTCTGTAGAATATTTATCCCAGATTACGCAAACCAAGAGACACCCGTCAGTGACATAGCACATGGCAAAGTTTTGCAGAACCAGAGTCTGTTGCATTGGACCTCAGAGGCCGAGAGTGCCTTTGTTAAATTTTAAAAAGCGCTTCAAACTACACCTACAAGTGAATTGTGAAACCAAACAAGCTTTTTGTACAAACAGTAGACGCGAAACGTGACTGCATGACATCTCTGCTGTTGCAGGATCATGGGGCAAAATTGAGGCCAGTAGCATATTTTTCAGCTAAACCAGACCCCATAGCGTCAGCATTGCCTAAATGTCTGCGAGCCGTGGCCGCAGCTAAAAAGGCTGTTGAAGCATCCAAGGATAGTCGGCTATGGTGATTAAACCCTTCTGGTCTCATATGCAGTATCCTGATTGCTTTTCGAGCAAAGGCACGCACGCATGTCAGCAGCACGTTGGCTCAGATATAATACTGAACTATTGGAGATGCCTAACATTACGATAAAAGGATATAAAGTCCTTAACCCCGCTATACTTCCCACCACAGAAAGAGGCTGAGACCCACATTATTGTGTCGCTGTAACTAATGAAATGTGCAGCCCTGGACCAGGGTTGCAGGATTCACCACTTTAGAATCCAGATATGGAGATTTTCTTGTGGACCAGTCAGCATACAGTAGCAACGACACGGGGCAGAATTGTATTGCGTATGGTGTAATGTCTACCGACGAGATAATCAAAGTGGGATTTCTCCCTTCTCATCTGTCAGTGCAAGCAGCGGCGCTAATTGCCTTGACTGAGGCCTGTAAATTGGCTGATGGAAAGACAGTGAATATTTACACCGATAGCAGATACGCATTCGGGGTTGTACATGATTTTGGAACCCTGTGGAAACACAGGGGCTTCTTGCCCTCAACTGGAAAGCCCATCGTACACCGTGGCCTGATTTATGACCTCCCGGAGGCGGTCGTATTGCCTAAATCAATAGCTGCGTGTAAATGTGAAGTCCACACAAAACATAATGATATCATTTCCCAAGGCAATGCAAAGGCAGACTCAGCAGCAGGAACGGCAGCCCGGCAGCCGTCAAGTGAGCGGATTTACATATGTACGACAAAAATTTGTACCCCAACAGCAGACGTACAGGAGTTTCAGTCACAGGCTAAACTGGAAGAAAAGCGTGGGTGGGCGAAAGCAGGATGCAGGGTGAGGGAAGGAGTATGGTGGAGCCCCAATGGTAAACCCTGTCTACCATGATCATTAATTCCATTCTATGCCAAGCTGACACACAGTAATGACCATTTGTCAAAAGCAGGGATGTATGACAGTCGTTCAGCACACTGATACACTAAGGGATTTACTCATTACTACCAGAAATATTGTGAATATTGTGTTATCTTTCCCATTAATAATTTGGGGAGGAGAATGCAGATGAGTCAGGGAGCTCACACCCATAATCAAAAAACCCTCTGAGCATTTGCTGATGGATTTTATTGAACTAACGACCAGCGAAGGGAAATGGTATTGTTGGTAATAGTTGATATGTTTTCCAAATGAGTAGAAACGTTCCCCAAGATTTAACAGGATGCCAGAGCTATATCAAAAGCTTTGATAACTGAGATAATTCCGAGGTGGAGCATCCCTGAAAGGCTTAGTAGTGACAATGGGATGCCATTTGTCAATAATGCCTTACAGCAGATCAGTGATTATTTGGAAATAAACATGAGACAACACTGTGCCTACCACCCCGCGAGTGGTGGGGCAGTGGAAAGAGAAAATGCTACCTAAAAAAATAAATTGAAAAAATGTTGTGAGGAACGAGGGTTGACATGGACAAAGGCACTTCCCATTGTTCTAATGTATATGACATCCGGGAGGAGAGGAAGAGCTAATCTTGGCCCCTTTAAGATTTTGTTTCGTAGGCTGCCCATTATAGGAATTGGCCCAAGACCTAAGGTAGGACAGATAACATGCCACTGTCAAGATGAGATGTTGTGTTACTGTATAAAACTCTGTGCACTACTATCTCAAATACAGAATCAAGTGAAAGCAGCACTACCCCATCCAGCAGGAGGGAACCTGCACGATCTAGAACCTGGAGACTGGATAATGGTGAAAGACTTCAGGAGGAAAAAACTGCAAGGCGACGACGTGGCTGTGATTATTTTCAGAGCAACATGCAACACAGACAGCAGTTAACATCGAGAAGTAAGCCACGAGAATACACGCCAGCCATTGCAAATGTGTAGTTGGTCCTGAGGAGACATCAGGCTGCACTGGAACCAATTAAGTGCAAGTAGTGATTAGAAGCCTCATACGAATAAGGGGCTGCCACAGCTTGCAATTTTAGTAAGTGCCGTGGTAAGACTATTGGTAAGGGCAGGGACATTTGGGATACAGCCGCAGGCGGTAATCTTAAGTGAAGGTACGAAAGTGGCCTTCACATGCGCCCGCTGGGAGTTTAGAAACCATGACGACTATAAATGGGATAATAAATATTTATGCAGAGATTTTTGCGGCGCTGGTAACTGACATTTAGTAATAGCCACCACGGCCAAAGGGACACCTGACCCGGGAAATATATAGTATATAATCAAGGTAGGAGGTGCCCGGGAACGGGTGATAATATCCAAAACTCAGAAGAATGATGAGGGAGTATACAGGTGGAATAGATGAACCCTTCTCCGACATCTACGACATGAATGTGGTGGTACAGTCGCTGCCGCCCCCCCCCCCCCCCGCCCCACCACCACCACCCGAGATGATGTGCAGAAGGTCCAACAGAGGATAGTAGCACCAGGGCATGTCAACCAACCAAAACAGATCATGGCTCTAACCCCAAACAGAGTGGAGGGCATTAATGTTATGACAAACGCGGTGGGAGTCGATGGGGCATGATAGCTAACCGAGGTCGGTCGTGGAATTGGCCCTGCAGGAGAAAAATGGCGTAAATCGGATGCCAGTAGGTTGGGAAGTGCAGAGGCCCCTGGTAAATGTGAAGGGAACAGTGTATGTTCTTTGGCCTCAATACAACATCGGAGATTAGATGTTTGCTACCCTTGTTGGACATGTTTGCACATAGCCCAATGGTGGACCACCGAAATAATCACAGACAGCCTGACGAGAAATGCGAGCTGTCTGCTTCCCCGGGCTGCGACTACCCTGACCCTGATAGGGGGAGCAATTAGGGCAAATCTCGAGCCACCGCTTGAACTCAAGGCCAACTGTAGTCCAAAGGCGGACGCGCTCCCGACCACAGAATTCCATAAAGTGGAAGGCAGATGTATTTGTACCAATCTGGGGAGATTCGACTTGTGGATTTTCCAGTGCACTACGATGCTGTACTGAAGCAATGACTTTCGCTCAGCAACTTTTGCAAATGATACGATCATAGACATTACGTTTTCCTTTATCAATAATCAGACCACGATGGAGGGTATCATATGGGCCTGTGGAGAGAAAGGATACCACCACCTTCCCCTAGGATTAAAGGGTTGCTGCTACCCCGTGATACTGTCCACTGGCACAACAGTGTTCGCTCTAAGGTCAGGTAACAGTCCCACCTGAAGGGACTTCCCACGGTACTGGAATGGGTACACACTCACAGACCCCTGAACTACGCCAGGAGCGAACATTGGATCGTCCATTCTTTTGGGAGCAGGGACAACAGTGGCAATAAATAAGAGTAATGGCCTCGCATATAGTGTATTGCTGTTAGCAAATGAGACGGACGAAGGCTAGCACCCATTAACACTGAGTTCATGGCATTTAGGGAAGAAGTGATACAAAATCGATTTGTGCTAGACATACTGACGGCCGGGAGAGAAGGCGCGTCTGCAATATATCAGGTACCTCAAGCAGTTTTAATATTGCTGAGGAGTCCCAAAATATCACGTGTATAATAAATCATATGAAGTACAACGGCCTCCCCCAGAACTGACGCTTGTTTCTGATGACTCAATTCCCTTCGGGGAAGATTGTGGGTATTGGATCCTACACGTGCTACTAATTGTTATACTGGTCTTACTCATTGTGTTGGGTAAAGGGACGTACTTGCGCAATTGCCTACGCCGCTTGCTTATGAGTGCAGTGGGATACCAAAAAGTAAAACTATTAGTGGCCTCACTGCAGGAAAATCCGATTGCGTGGACCCCACTCCACCATGACGTTGACGAGTGTGACGTGTGAACATGGGATGTGTGAAGGGCACTCCAGAGCAAGTGACAATACCCCCACAAATCTGTGTTAAAGGTATGTTGCATCTGAGAAAAGGCCTGGTGTGTCTGAAATGTTACTAAACATTTTCTGATGTATAGCTATCTGGCTCTGAATTCTTGTTTTGTTGCTATAGTTGTCCTTGTTGTCATAAAATGACAAAATCGGGAAAATGCAATGGAAAATTATCCATTTACTGTGAAATTTGAAAGAGAAAGATTTTCTCATATTTAATGCTGTGCCAAGCACTGTGAACAATACTTTGATGATGTTTGCAGCCAGCTTGTCTCTGTTGAATTTTGCAAACATTCAACTCGAGCGAGCGACAGTCGAAATCCACGAAAGTTGGAGAACTATTATGTCCATGATCAGGGATGTAAGAATAACAACTTGAGTTTTCCCAGCCTATGCCCTTGACAGCGTGAAAGGAAGCGGTATAAGACAAATATCTGAACAATGCTCAGATACCCCTTACATTGAGGCATCTAGCTGAATGTACTGTGGAAACATCTGCAGAACTTAAATAAAGCTCCTTTCTTTGTTCTTGCTAACAGTTGAGTCAAGGCGATTTAATTTCCACGGCAGGACTAGGTGCTGCAGAATGTTACAAGGAGAGGTAGTGGTTGTCAGTACTGGAGAATGTTACAGGGATAGACGTTGGGTGCAGGTGCTGGAGGACGTTGAATTGATAGTGAGAAGGTGACGGTGCTGGAGAACTTTAACAAGGTGGAGGTTCTGGAGAGTAATACAGAGATAGCGTGCATAGGTTCTGGACAAATTACAGGGATAACAAGTGGGTGCAGGTGCTGAAGAACTTTAGACGTCTAAGGCATGTGCGACGGTGGTGGGCAATGTTACAGCTTTATGTACTGCTGATATTCCCGGCATATGGAGTGGTGTAGGTGCTCGAAAATGTTGCTGGAATAGAGAATGGTGTAGATGGATGAGAAGTTTGCAAAGATAGGCAGCGGATGCAGGTGGTTAAGATTGTTACCGGAGTCGCGAGTGCTGGAGAATGTCACAGGGACAGGGAGTGGCAGCAGATGCTGGAGAACGAGGCAAGGGCAGGAGGCGGGTTTGGCTGCTTCAGAATGTTGCAGTAATATGGAGCGTAATATGTAGTAATATGGAGATGAGAGTGAGGATAAGGTCACAGACAAATGCTCAGTAAAAAGAGTGGGAATGGGTTTACAGGTCGTTGCCAGGAGGAAAGAGTACAGAGGGAGGGCACGCTGTTTTCCAGAGTTTTGACGGGTTCAAAGGCCGTTTAAACGAGAACCGAGTGGGAATGGGTTCATGGTCACTCGTAGGAAAACTGATTGGGGATGGAATTTTCAGTGTGTTGATTAGATTAATAGAATGGGAATGGCGTCACAGGCTGTTGTTCAGGCAACAGATTTGTGATGGGTTCAGCTGTAGGGGCACGGACAACACAGTGGAAACGGGTTCACAGACAGTTGCTCGGAAAACAGAGTGCTGATGGAATTCACAGGCAGTTTGGAGGTGAACAGAGATTGAGAACGGTCGCATGCTTTTGGTGGGAGGACAGAATGGGAATCGTTTCCCACGCCGTTGCTCGGAGGACATAATGGGGATGTAGGCACAGTCTATTTCTTGGCGAAATGAATGGGAAGGGGTTCACAGGCAGTTGCTAGGAGAGTAGGGTGTGGGTGTGTGCACCGGCCGTTGCTGGCAGAACAGAGTGTGGATGGTGCCATCGGCCGTTACTACTTCGAGCACAGCGCAGATGCAGATAAGAGGGTATTGCTTTGTGAACAGAGGGGATGATGAGTTCACCGTCTATTACTGTGAAAATCAGGATGACCTGCGTCGGCTGTTTGTCGCGAAACACAGTGGAGTTGGGAGTCATAAGCCTGGGGAACAGAGCAGCGATTGTTTCGCAAAATTAGCTTGGAGAACAGAGAGGGGATGGTGCCACATGTAGTTTCCCATAAGAACAGAGTGGGGATAGAGTCACAGTCCGTTGATTGGCGAACACAGTGGATTGGGTTCATTGGCAGTTGATAGCAGAACAGAGTGGGGAAAGTTTCAGAAGCAGATGCTAGGAAAACAGAGTGAGAATGAGTTTACAGGCCATTACAAAAGTAGAAGCGTCAGTCTGGGCTCACAGCACACTACTACTAGAAGAAAGGGAGGGTGTATTCATGAGCCGTTGCTCTAAAAACAGTGTTGGCATAAGTTAGTAGGTGGTTGTGAGGAGAAAAACTTGCGAAGAGTTTACAGGTTGGGAATAAGAGGCATTTGGTATGGAAACAGAGAGAGGTTGGGATCACAGGCCATTATTATTGAAACAGTGTAGGGAGTGACAGAGAGGTCGTATGGAAACAGAGTGCAGATGGTTTCACGGGCTGCTGCTCGCAGAAAAGTGTGACGATGGGTTTCAGGCCATTGCTGGTGAACAGATTTGGGAGCGTTTATGGGCCTTTGCTCGTAGAACAGATTGAGGATGGTCTCATTGGCTGTTGTTAGCAAATCAGCGTGGGTGAGAGTTCACAGGCGATTTCTGAGAATACAAGAGTGGAGATGAGTTCAGAGCACAGCAGTAAGAGAGCAGAATTGGGATTGAGTCACAGGTAGTTGCCGGATAAAAGAGTGCGGACAGTGTCATAGCCTTTTGCTCGGAGCACAGAGTGGTGATGGAAACACAGCCGTTACGACATGAATAGATTGGCTATGAGTTCAAAAACTGTTGCTTGGGCAGCAGAGCAGTTGTGTGTCCCCAAGCTGATGCCAGAAGAAAATACTGAGGATATGCTCACAGCACGCTTCTAGGTGCAGTGAGGCCTGCAGATGCTGGAGATCAGAGTTGAGAATGTGTTGCTGGAAAACCACAGCAGGTCGGGCAGCATCCGAGGAGCTGGCAAATCGACATTTCGGGGCTGAGCACTTCATCAGAAATGTTCCTCTGAGAACAGACCGGGGTTGGGCTCACCGGATGTTGTTGGGATAACTGAGCGGGGATGGTTTCATAGGCTGTTCTGCAGGGAACGGAGTGTGGATGGGTTCATGGGCAGTTTTTTGGAGAACCGAATGAGGATGGGGTCACAGACTGCTCCTGGAGGAACAGAGCGGGGTGATTTCAAAGGCCAATTCCAAGGGGAACGGAGCGGAGATTGGGCCACAGCCTGTTCCTCGGGGAAAACAGTCAGGATGGGTTTAAAGTGAGTTACCACAGAAAAGAATGGAGATTGTTAACAGGCTACTGTTTGGAGAACAGAGCGCAGATGGCTTCACAGGCAATTCCGAGGGGAACAGAAAGTGGATGGGTTCACAGGGAAAATTTCGGAGAACGGTGTGGAATGGGGTCACAGACTGTTGCAAGGGGAACAGAGTGGGAATGGGTGCAAATGCCATTTCAAGAAGAACAGTGTGGGGATATATTAAAATGTTATTGTAGGAGATCAGTGTTGGGATCGGGTTACAGACAGGTGCTGGGGAACAGAGTGTAGATGGGTTCACAGGCCGTTGCCAGGAGAACAGAATGTGGATGCATCCCAGGTTGTTGCGAGAGTGGGGATGGGTTCATATACCGACTGGAGTTCGGCTCACGGTTCATTGTTAGGAATGCAGAATAGAAATGGACTTTTCAAGTTCTGGCTAAGGAACAGAGCAGGGGATAGGGTCAGAAACTGTAACTACTTCGAAAATAGTGGGGAAGGTTCTCAGACAATTGCGAGGAGAACAGAAAGGGAATGAGTTCACAGGCAGTTGCAAGAGAAACAAAGTGTGGATTGGTTCAATTGCACAGGGAGCAGGGTGGGGATGTTTTCACAGACTGCAATGGGAGACTGAGAGGGATGGAGTCACAGGCTGTTCCTCAGGTAATGGAGTGTGGATGGGCACACAGGCTGTTGCGAGGAACGCAGCATTGGGATGTTTTCACAGGCAGTTTCCATCGAAAAAATAGGGATATGTTCACACGCCACTGATCGGCCAATACAAAGGAAATGGGTTCACTGGCTGTGGTAAGGAGAACAGCCTATGAATGGATTACAGGCTGTTGCGAGAGTGCGGACAACTTCATTGACTGTTTCTCGGAGAATCATGTGGGGACGGGTTCCCAGTCCAGTCCAGTGGCAGAGAAACAGGGTCGAGATGGACTTTTCAGGCTGTTGCTACAACCGAGTGGGTTTGCCGTCACAGGCTGTTGCTCGAGAAACAGAGATGCGTTGAGGTCAGCGACCGGTGCTAGGAGAACATGGGGGGAGGTGTTCACAGGCAGTTCCTAGGGCAATGAGTGGGGAGGGACGTGAAATGCCATTGCTATGGAAAGAGTGTCTGGATTGGTTCCAAGGATATTTCATGCGAATCGAGTTCAGAATGGTTCACAAGTTGTTGCTTAGAGAGAGATTGGCCATGGGGTCACAGTTAGTTCCTACTTAGAACAGCGTGGGGATAGTTTCCAGGCCGTTTCCAGGAGACTAAATTGCAATGGGTTTCCAGGCATTTTCTGAAAGAACAGGCTGGGGATGGCCTCGCAGACCAATCCTATGGAAGCAGTGGGGATTGTTTCAAACACTGTTGCTCGGAAAACCGAGTCAGGCGAGATCACAGGCCATTGCTAGGATAACAGAGTGGCGATCATTTCACCGGCCATTGGATGGAAAACTAATTGGCGATGACCATCACAGGCTGTTGCCCGGTAAACAAGTGGGGATGGGGGTCACAAACTGATGTGAGAGGAACGGAGTGGTGATTGAATCACAGGCATTTGCGAGGACAGCACATTTGGGATGGGTTCTCAAACAGTTGAGATAAGAGAAGAGTGATGATGGGGTCGCCATCCATTGTGACGAGGGATTCACAGGCTCAGATAAGAGAGTGGAAATGATTTCACAAACTGTTGTTAACAGAATAGGGTGTTCACATGCTCTTCCTTCCTGCAAATATTGGGGAAGGGTTCAAAGGCAATGCCTGGGAGAAAATAAGGGAATGGAATCAAAGGGACTTGTTCGGACAACATGAAGGTGAAGGGTTCACTGGCCGGTGCCGGAGACAAGCTGGATATGGCTTCACAGGTCGTTGCTGTGGAAACAGACCTCGGATGTTATCACATGTTGTTGCGACAGGCACAGAGAGGGTATGTGTTCACAAGCTGCTGCTCGGAGGGCGGAGTATTTATGGGTTCAGAGGTCGTTGCTCAGGAAACAGCATGAGGTCATTGTCAAACGCGGCTGCTCAGGAAACAGAGTGTGAATGGAGTCATAGGACGTTGCTTGGAAAAAGATTAGGGTAAACCTCACAGACAGTTTGGAGGGAAATAGAGCAGGGATGGCGATACAAGCTGTTACGAATTGAACAGAATGACGAGCCTTCACAAGCAGTTGCTAGGAGAACCTGGTGTGGACGAGGCCACAGTCAGCTCTGAGGAGTACAGAGTAGTGATAGGATCACCACCCATTGCTCGGGGAACAGCGGGGGGATGGTTTCAAAGGACCTTGGCAGGGAAAATGGACGGCGATTGGTGCACGCGCTGTTGCAAGAAACAGAGAGTTGGGATCGGCTCACAGGCGGTTATTAGACAAACAGTGCGGGAAGGATTAACATCCATTGCCAGAGCCATGATGGATTCTCAGGCTATTGCTGGAAAAAAAACAGTGCGTGATGGGTTGACAAGCTGTTGTTCGGGTAACAGAGTGGGGTCGGGGTCACAGGCCTTTGTCAGGGCAACACATTTTGGATGGTGTGACATGGTATTATAAGGGCAACAGAGCGGGGATTGGTTTACAGGCAGTTGCTATTAGAGGAAGTGGGATGTTGGAGAACAGAGTGGGCATGGGACTACAGGAGGTTCTCGGGCAGCAGAGTGGATATGATTTCAAATAACATTGCAAGGGAACAGGGTGGTAATGGTGACGGTGTTAAACGATACTGTATCTTTAAGAAAGTTGAAACAAAACAAGGACTTAGAAAAGGAAATGGTGTGCTTAAACATTACGATGCAATGTTTGGTTCTGAACATCCTGCACTGGCTGGGTTGATAGTGTAAAAGAACGCATTCAAATTCGGCCAATAAGTTTAAATTAATGCCAATCTCCAATCAGGTTTAAGTTTAGTACATTGACAATATTAAGAACCAACGGAACGAGTCGATGCTTTGGAGTTTAGATCGAGAAAAAATGAACAGCTGGGGAGAACTCCCAAACCACCAGCATGTACAGACTGCCCGAAATGCAGCTCTCTTAAAAGTGTCATTATCTATCAGTAATCTGTGCATCAGATATCGCTATGAAGAAGATCTACAGATGAAAATTGAAAAGGAATTTTCGACACATGCCTGAATGTGAAATTTGAACTTTTTGCAAAATCTTGCTGCGGGGATTGATCAGAATAATATTATTGAAGAGAAAGATCGATTAGAGGAATGAGTTGCAAATACTTGTTTGTTAATTATTCTCTGTTGTACTTTAAGAAGTGAATTTGCTAATGTTAACTTTAAATAGTTAGTGGCCCCTTGAAGTTTTAAAGATTACTGCATTGGACTCATCATTTGTGCGATGCTTGTTGGAATTCGCAGGGTAGCGGTGGGGGTTGACTCTGCGTCGTAACAGTTTGGGGGCTTGTCGTCTGGATTTGAATGGTTTAGGTCTTTGATTCGTGATTTGAACTGGTTTGTACGTTTCAAAACATTTTGGTGAAATGGCACAAAGATTGCAGGTGTCATAGATAGTATAAAGGGCAACTGCAGGCTGCAGCTTGACATACGCAGGATGCAGAACTGTCTTGAGACATGTCAGATGGAGTTCAACCTGGATAAATGAGAGGTGATGCATTTTGGTAGGTCGAACTTGAATACTGCAGAAAGGATTAAAGACAGGATTTTTTGGCAGTGTGGTGGAACAGAGGGATCTGGGTGTGCAAGTAAATAAATCCCTCAAACTTGCCACCCAAGTAGATAGGGTTGTTAAGAAAGCATATGGTGGTTTGGATTTCATTAACAGGGGATCGAGTTTAAGAGCCGTGAGGTTTTGCTGCAGCTCTGCAAGTCCCTGGTGATATCACACTTGGAATATTGTATCCACATCTGGTCGTCCTACCATAGGAAAGAAGCAGAGGCTTTGGAGAGGGTGCACAGAAGGTTTACCAGGATGCTGCCTGGACTGGGGGACATGCCTTATGAAGAAAAGTGAATAAGTTCGGACTTTTCTCTGCAGAGAAGGAGGAAGAGAGGAGACGTGATCGAGGTGTACAAAATAATGAGTGGTATAGATAGAGTCAATAGCGAGATACTTTTCCCCAGGGCATGGTTGAGTGGTACAAGGAGTCATAGTTTGAAAGTATTAGGAGAAAGTATAAAGGAGACATCAGAGAAAGGATCTTTACGCAGAGAGTTGTGAATGCATGGAACACGTTACCAGCTGTAGTGGTGGAAGCAGAGTATTGGGGTCAAGTAAGCGACTGCTAGACATGTACATGGTAGCAGTGAGCTGAGGGACGCGCGGGTTTTGTTACCATATTTTACATTCGAATGAAATGTTGGCACAACATAGTGGGCCAAAGGGCCTGTTCTGTGCTGAACTTTGCGATGTTCTATATTTTATGAAAGGCAACATCCGAGCAGATTTAAACACTTGCAGAACCTAGATCGTTATATGAAGTGCAAATGAAACAATGTGTTTAATTTTGGCGATTTCTTATTGCTTCAAACTGAGAAACATGAGAAAAAGAGAGAGAGAATAAAGGAAAAGAGAAAACGAGAGAGGATTTGAACTGCAGAACTTGCAACTGAGTCAGCAAATTCAAGTTCACAGTATGGAGATTGAAAGAGAAGGTACTGACATAGACAAAGTTGTTAAAACGCTGCTGCATTTTGTTCGAAAATAGGTTCCTACCTTCTTTAGTTCACGTGGGGCATTGGCGAGGCTATGGAGTGCTCCCAGGATTCATGTATAATTCTAATTTGTGATTAACCTGATCGGCAGTTTTTTCTGATGCGTGCTGTCAGCTGAGGAGTCAAAACATTATGAAGAGGTTAAACAGGCTGTTTTAAGTGGTTATGTGTTGGTAACAGAAATATATAGATAGCATTTCAGAAAAACAAGGAAGGCAGTAGTTCAGGCTTATGTCGATTTCGAAAGAATAAGACATAGTCATTTTGATATTTGACGTGTTTTGAAAATATATCAGACGGTTGAGGTTCGAAGAGAGATTATTATGCTGAAGGAGATTAAAAACTCACTTCTGGAGATTGTAAGAATTCACGTGGAGGAACAAAGCGTTCAGAAAGTGAGAAGGGTACTAGCATTAACCGATAAATACACGTCGGTGGACAAGACAATCTTCTGGCCAGACCATTGTCCTATCAGGGACAAATGTTGGGAAAAAGGGAGACCTTACACTACGAACCAAAGTGTAAACAACACTGATAAGCGTTTACAACTGGTTAAAGAAGCCCAAGAAGGTGGACAAGAGGTGAAATTCCTCAGTTGTTTTCACCATAATGGAGTGGGAAACCGAAAATTACAGTGTCGGTGATTTCAGAAGTGCTCTGGAAAAAGATGTTTTCACTGCCCGAAAGTGGGACATGTAAAGACACAGTGCTGGTCGACAAGTAAAGGCGCAGTGGGAAAACAATCCATAAAAAAAGCTTCGCCAGTGGCATGAGTACAGGTTGGAAAGGAAATCCCATAAGAGCAGAGGAGATGCACGAGATTGTACAGCTGAGGCAGGGCTGGGTATGGAGTTAGTGCCTGATCTCTTCTCTGGTTACACAATGCAACAATTCGCTTCTGTGGTTAAGGTTTACTCTGAAAGATCGCAGAAGACGGAAAACGAGGTTGAATTTTGAGAGATACGGGATCTACTCAGGTACTGATTGTAAAGGATAAGTTAAAATGTACTCTTTCTAATCTGTTACTCGAGAGTGTCCTAATTTGTGGGATAGATTGACAGAAAGTTAGCGTATGTCTGTGGATGTTTAGGTCGTAATACCAACTCAAGACTGGGGAAGTAACAGTGTGAGTGCTTGACAAAATGTCAGTTTCTGGAATTCAGTTTGTTCTTGTGAATGACTTGGCAGGATCCAAGGTCAAGTGACACCCATTGTTGTAGAGAAGTCCAAGAAAGACCAAGAGACTGAGGAGGTAAAACAGAAACATCTCAGTATTTTCCCGGACTGTGTGGAAATCTGATTTCACTATCGAAGTGACAGCGCGAAGTGAAAAGTAAAAAGAAAGATGAAGGAGTTGAGATTCAGTCAGCAGACACCCAGAGAATGGTGGATTTATCGAATGCTCTGCCCGAGAAGGCAGTGGAGGACAAGTAACTGGATAGTTTCAAGAAAGAGATCGATGGACCTCTGAAAGATGGTGGAATCAAAGCTTATGGGAAGAATTCAGGAAGAGGATTCTGATTGGTGATGATAAGCCATGATCATAATGAATGATGGTGCTGGCTTGACGGGCATAATGGCCAACTCCTGCACCGCTTGTCTATAATGTATTGTCTACTGATGCACTGTTTGACGTAACGGTGCAGGTCAACCTGAATATGATGAATGTTGAGTTGAGAGATAGAAGTTTGGTTAGTCTGGACCACGTTGGCATTAGTTGGGAGGATGTGTTGGGTATGCTAGAGGTTATTAAGGTGGACAACTCCCCAGAACCGGATCGGGTCTGTCCTCAGTTGCTGAAAGAGGCGAGAGAGGAAATAGCTGGGGCCCTGACAGATATCTTTGTGGCATCCTTAAATATAGGTGAGGTGCCACAGGACTGGAAGGTTCCTCATGTTGTCCCCCTGTACAAGAAGGCAAGTCAGGATATTCCAATAATTACACATCAGTGAGCCTGACGTCAGTGCTGGGAAAGTTGCTGGAGAAGGGACTGAGGGATAGGGCCTACATATAATTAGAAAAGATTAGGCTGATCAGTGATAGGCAACATTGTTTTGTGGGGCGGGGGAGGGGAGGAGATCGTGCCTTACCAACTTAATAGAGTTCTTCGAGGAATTGACCGAGTTGCAAGATGAAGGGATGGCTGTTGATGTCATATACGTGGACTTTAGTGAGGCGTTCAATATGGTTCTGCATTGTAGACAAATGGAGAAAGTGAAGTCAAATGGTGTGCAGGGTGTTCTGGACAAGGGGACAAAGAACTGGTTGAGCAACGTTAGACAGAGAGTAATAGTTGAAGGAAGATTCTCGAAAGGTAGAAAGGTGACCGGTGGTGTTCCACAGGAGTCAATATTGGGGCCACTCTTGTTTTTAATAAACATGAATGATCTAGAAGAGGGCACTGTTGGTATGATCAGCAAGGTTTCAGATTACACAAAGATTGATGGAGTAGCACAAATCATTAGGGACTGTAACATAATACAGGAGGATATAGATAGACTGGAGTGTTGGGCGGAAAAGTGGCAGATGGCTTTCAATCCAGACAAATGAGAGGTGATGCATTTAGGCACGTCTAAATCGAGAGCGAATAAAACAATGAAGGTAAGAGCTTTGGTAAAAGTTGATGGGCAGAGAGATCTGGGAGTGCAGGCACATTGTACACTGAAGGTTATTTCACAGGTGGGCAGAGTGGTCAAGAAGGCATATCGTATGCTTGCCTTCAGTGGACGGGGTATTGAGTATAAGAGCTGGCAAGTTATGTTAAAATTGTACAAGACATTGGTTCTGCCACATTTAAAATACTGTGTACAGTTCTAGTCGCCACATTACCAAAAGGATGTGGAGCTTTGGAGAGGGTGCAGCGAAGGTTTACGAGAATGTTCCCTGGTATGGAAGGCGCTAGCTATAAAGATAGATTGAGTAGGTTAGGTTTACTTTCACTAAAGAAAATGAGATTGGGAGGGTTTTGATTCAGATTAACAAAATCATGTCGGGTATAGACGGGGTGGATAGAGGCAAGTTATTTTCCCAGCGTGAAGGATTCATTAAGCAGAGGTCATGCTTTCAAGGTGAGGTGGGAAGTTTAAGGAGGATACACGCTGCATGTACTTCACACAGAGAGTGGTGGGCATTTGGAACGCGTTGCCAGCAGACCTGGTAGAGGCAAGAACTGCCGATTCATTGAGGATGCGTCTGGGCAGATGCATGAGAAGGTGGTGAGACGAGGGATATAAATGGTTCAGGATTGATCGACAGGTTTAGACACTACATTTGAATCGGCTCAGGCTTGGACGACCGAATAGACTGTTCCTGGGCTGTAAATTTTCTTGGTTCTTTATTATTTGATTAGGTAGATGGCGAGCCAAAGTGTTTAGTCCTGAAAAGCAAAGGGAATTGCAACAGCGAGAAAGGTAATAGAAGACACAGACACACACAAAGACACACACAGACACAGACACACAGACACAGACATACAGACACAGACACACACACACACATACACACACACACACACACACACACACACACACACACACACACAATTATCTCCTCGGGTGTTGCAGGTTGCACATGGCACGCATGTCGGAGGTCACCGAAAGGCACAGAAGTCTCTGGCTAAGGTACAAAAACATATTTTCTTTGCCTGGAATGCACAAAGGCATGATTCGAGTTTGGTCTACGTGTTGAAAATGTCAGGTGGTAGGTAAGACACGGCGGAAATAAAACCAGCACATTTGTTGCCAAAACACATATTTGAAGGCTATTTCACTTGCATTATATTTGAGAGCATAGGTGCCCTCCAGGGAAATAGGCGAGAGAAATAACTGGGGAAACAGTTGTGACTTGCTGCCCTGCAGAGTGAGAAATCAAAGTCAGGTGATGTGGATTTTTATGTTCCTCAAAATAGATTAGAAGTCCTTGAGAAATGCGATAACTAAGTAACTTGTCTGTCTCAGGAGGATAACCCTCATTGGAAAGATTTCTTACTGCAGTACAAGGACATATGTACCAATCAGATGGGGAGGACTAATGCCACTGTACATGAAGTAGACGAAGAGAAAGTTGTTCCGCTAAAACAACATACCCATCTGCTCAATACTTCAAAGATAGGGAGGTCCAAGAAGAGGTGAAGGCAAGTGGAGTTCGTTGATAATCTTGGTTACCAAATCGGGCGGGACTCCATTATTCTGCGTGAATTATCAGAAGGTCAACGTCGTTACAAAAGCGGACTCATATCCAATTTCTCGCATGAAGGAAGTCGAACATGCCAGTTGTATCGCCAAGTTAGACTGAATGCGTGGTTACTGACAGGTACTGTATCAGTGACGTCAAAAGAAATTTCTGTGTTTGTAACGCCAAATGGGTTATATCAATTTAAAGTGATGCCCTTTGGAATGAAGAATGCACCCGCCACATTCCAAAGATACATGCACAATGTTGTGGCTGGGTTAGCAACCTGTGTCGTCTATTTGTACGATGTAGTGATAACATGGTACAGCTGGGAGAGCTCTTTGACCGACTACAGGAAACAAAACTGGTGATAAACTTATATAAAACTGAATTTGAGAAAGCAGAAGGGACGTTCTTGGGACATGCCATCGGTCACGGAGGGTTGATCCGAGGGAACCTAAAGACGAAGGCCATTCAGCAATTTCCACAATCAATCTCGAAGAAAAGTGCTTCGAATTTTCAGACTCATCATGTTCCATCGGAAGTTTCTTCCAGATTTCCGCAGTGTAGTGGAGCCTTTAACCGCTTTGCTGAAGAGGGACACAACGTTTGGGTGGACATAAAAATGCCAGGAGGCATTCGACCTTTTTAAATTAATGTTCAGCATCAAAACAATTTTAGCTACACTCAGCCTTTCAGAATCGTTGAAAGTCGGCATCGATACTCTTGACAAAGAGGTTGGAACTGTACTCATACAGGAAGAAGTGGAATGCGATTGAATAGCTGGTTGGAAAAGTTTCGAAGAAGATCAACATCCAACAGAGGACATACTACACGATTAAAAAAGAAGAACTATTGGGCATGGCATTGGCTTTACAACATTTTAATATTTATGACGCGAACAATGTGTTGGAAATGGTTCTGTGCACGTATCACAATTCGCTGACGTTCATAGAACGCGTTGAAGACAAGAATATGAGACTGTTTCGCTGGAGCTTACGTTAGAGACTTCTAATTTAAATTTCATACACGTTGCGGGTCGTAATGTTTTAATTGCCGATGCATTGTCGTGGGTTTAACTGATAATGTTCAAGAAAAGTCTATATTTACTTAGTGCTATATGGTCTCTACAGTTATACGGGAAGAAGTTAAGATGAACGAAGATTGAATTTATCTGTTTGTTAGGGTAATGTGTTTAAAGAAAACCATAGAATAAAGCCATCGTTTAATTATGTTTGCTATTTTTTTTCTGAAGGCGAGAGGTGTTATGAAGAGGTAAGGAGTACTGTAGCTTTAAGACAGTTTAAAGCGAGCAGAACTACCTGACAGCACCAAATGTTCTGAACTGACACCGAATCCAACTGAATCGAATTGATACAGAATGTGGATTATATTCATTACTAATTTTCTCTTTCCTGCACTTCAAGCTTCTGCTTCCAAATAATCTTTGAAAACCAAAATTAACGTTACAAAGACATTTTAAATGGCATGCATCTATGAGATCTGTTAAACAATTTGGACAACATAGCCTTATCATTAAAATACTTGATTTCTCAAACCATTTGAAAATTCCCCTCCTGAACTGAGGCTAATGGAGTTTGGAAAGTCCTTTAACATGCGGATGGTTGGCACTCAAACGAAGAGATGTATTTTATTCTTCTGAATGTCTCTCAACATATTTATTTTATCATCTCATTTTTCAAAGATGTGGAAGATATGAAAACTGAAGAACTTCTCTGACTCAATTTCTATGCTAACTTTTCAGCTACAATGTCCATCAGGATATCATACATTGAAGTACAATGTCATTTTTTTCAGAGGTGAATATCATTGAGCATTCATCTATAATTCGATACGTAACCTTCTTTGTTGTGGTTCATTGGTCAGGTCCTGGTGTGATCCCTTCACAGTCGATATAGGTCCACGATCATGCATCACTCTGCTCCCGAGCTTTGCCATTGTACAAAATGTTGTATCTTTAATAATGAGTATTTTACCTCTGTAAGTTAGTTTGTTGTTATTTCTTCCAGTCATGTTCAAAAGGCGGTTTCGCCACTGCAGGTCCCTCAGCTCGGTACTACCAATTTATTTCACTCGTATACGTGGCCTCTTTCACAAGCATCACTTGGACTCTCCTAAGCTCCTGCTTGCTTTCGTCTTTCGTGCTGCCTTTACTACTCTTAACCCAATAGCCCCCGGCCCCTTTCTCTCTCCCTTTCAACCCTGACAGTACTTTGAAAGTCCAGATCCTTCCCTGATGGATCATTGTAAAAGAGTTACGAAGAACATTAAAGAATACAGCAAAGGATCAGGCCGAAGATACTGTACTGAACATGACACCAAATTTAACGAATTCCTTCTGCATGCCCTTGTTCTATTTCGCTCCATTCCTTGTATCTCAATGTGCTTGTCTGAACCCGACTTAGCAGCCCAGATCGGGTCTGCCTCCACAGGTACACCTGTCGGCATTCTCCAGACTCCTCACAGTCTCTGTGTAAAAAAAAACTGTTCCTCATAACTCCGTAATCTTCAGACTGAACAACCCTCCATATGTATTTGGCTGAATTGTGCAATATATATATATTTGACTGAATTCTGCAATCCTCCAGACATTCCAATCCTCCTCCATTCACTCAGCCCGCCCAATCGCTATCACCTTCTACAGTCAATCGAAATCTCCCTA
This sequence comes from Chiloscyllium punctatum, assembly GCF_047496795.1. Classification (NCBI taxonomy): domain Eukaryota; kingdom Metazoa; phylum Chordata; class Chondrichthyes; order Orectolobiformes; family Hemiscylliidae; genus Chiloscyllium; species Chiloscyllium punctatum. The sequence goes on from NC_092773.1 coordinate 31,698,477, forward strand.
TCGCTGTCGCATCCTCCAGTCACTCCAACCCATCTTATCACTGTCATTTTCCCCAGTCAATCCAAATCTCCCTATTTCTCTCTCCTCCTCCAGTCACTGCAGCCCACAATGTCATTTCACCTCCTCCAGTGATTCCAAACCTCCCTATTGCAGTGAAATCTTCAATTAATTCTAGCCCTCCTCCAGTCACTCCAATCATTCCTATCTCTGTCACCTCCTCCAGTCACTCCAAGTCTCCCTATTGCTGTCACCTCCTCCAGGCATTCCAACACTCCCTATTGTTGCCGCCTCCTCCAGACACTCCCGTCTTACCTGTCATTTTCATCTCCTCTCGTCACTCCAAACATTCCTAACACGGTAACCTCCTCCACTCACTCCAAACTTCCCTATCGTTGCCACACCTCCAGTCACTCCAACCCTACCTGTCATTCCACTTCCTCCTTTTATGGCAACTTCCTAAGAAATGGAGTGAAAGCGGAAGCAGGGTACTGAGTTAGATGATCAATCCTGATTGTATTAGACAGAGGGATAGGCTCGTGAGACTGAATGACATACACCTGCACCTCTACAAAACACTATCTCTTTGCATGACTTCATTCAGTCACTACTACCTTCTCTGTCTGTGTTAAACCCACGCGACTTGCTCACAATAGAAATTTCTCAGACCGCAGAATATTACTCATCTCTCCACCAGTACTTACAGCCCTTCAAATCAGTTGTATCCTCCAGTCCAAAGCCCTCCCGAACTTTATGACTTCTTTTAGCTGCTGGAACCCTCCCCATCTCTGTAATTCCATATCCTATAGCGTCCACACATTTGTGTACCCATCCAAACCCTCCAGCCCCCTGCTTTTGTAGCCGTACCACACACACTGACAAATCTTCCCGAACTTTAACCTTAACTGTCACTGTTAACCCCTCCTACAAGCCTCCCTGTTTGAATGATCCTTTTTAGTTTATCAGCCCTTCCTGTGTCTGCAACCTATACTAGCCGCCGTCGCACTCCTTACATCTGTAAACTACTTCGTTCCTCACACCACTCTGTGTGTCTGTGCCATCTCCAACCCTTATGTCACTTCCCAAAGCAGTCCCGACAGACTCTGTAGTCTACACACTTTTTAACGTCCCGAAAGTGGTGCAAGTCATCCTACAATCTGTAAACCTCTGAGCTGCAATAACATTCCACAATCTTGGTTTGCTTCTCCACTCTCTACAACCCTGTCAGCTTCTCAACCACTCTGTCCCTGTGAAGCTCTGTAACTTTCCCTCTGTGTTCCCTGTTTCTCACCAAAACATTTCTGTCTCTCTGTTAACTGATCCAATCCATCCACATCTCACGATCTCAGTAAACTCCTGCAGATCCTCCATCCTTCCATAGCTACCTCGACCAATTGCAGCACGTGTTCCCCTCATTAAATCCGAAAGAATTGCAGTGGCTTGACGAAGTGCTCCTGCCCAATAAGTTGATCTTGCTTCTCCACGGATGCTGCCTGATCTGCTGTGCTTTTCCACACATCTTGACACATTCAATTTCAAGTAAAATAATTCAGCAACATATCATCCTCTTTGTCTGTGCTACCTCTTCAGTCCCCCACTACTCCCCTATTTCTATAATTTCGTCCAGCCCCGGTTATGCTACCTTAGTGTGCTTCCGACATCTGTAATCACTCCAGTCACTATAAGTCACATAACTCTAACATCACAAGATCCTAGTAACCCAAAGGTCCCTGTATCTTTTTTTTTTCCTTTTGTTCCTTTTGTTCATGTTTCTATAACCATTTACTAGAAGCCTTTTATACTTACCGACCACTAACTCGAGTAACAAATTCCAACACCGACAAGCTACAACAACATTTCTTTGCCTCTTCTGTTCCAGCTCTGCCCATAGCTTCCAGTAAGCTGCTTCAGGGCCTGCAACTTCCCCAAGTTTGCATATAAATCGCTCCATCCTCTACAGTGCTGTTAATCACTGTAATACCTCTGTGCCCTCTTATTCGCATCCTATTTTCTGCTGCCTTACAGGTAGAAAAGCGACCCTATGAGGCAGCAATGCCGGAATTGGATGTTAGAACTCTCAGCTGAGGCTTGAAGGCGACCATAACCTGGGATTCACAAATGCAGAGAACTTGTAAGCGATCCGCAACAAGTCAGTGAATATAAATCGTCCGTAATGCTACATACCCACTGCTACAAGGCAGTCAAAGTGTCCCTGTGAGGAGGCAGCCTGGATTGGGAGCTGGAGAAAAAGAACTCGCGCCTGGGAGAGACAGAGACAGTGACATGTGAGGACTCACAATGGAGTGGGAGCTGAAGGATAACACGTGCCTGGGAATCACAGTGATGGTGACCCTGTCAGGGAGCAGAGTGCAGTGCGAGCTGTAGGATTACACAAACCTGGGAATAACCGAGACGATGACAATGTGAGGGAGCAGAGTGGAGTGGGAGCTGGAAGATTATACGTACCTGGAATTCTCAGAAATTATTATCCAGTAAATGACAAGCGAGGAGCAGGAGCTGAAAGATTAGACTTGCCTGGGAGTCCCCCAGACGGAGAAGCTGCAGGTGGAGTGTGTGCTGGACGACTTCCTGGGAGTCACAGAGACTGTGACCCCGTGAGTAGCAGTGAGCAAGTTGGAATGGGAGCTGGAAGTTAACACGTGCCTGGGAGTCTCAAAGACAGTAAGACTGTGAGGGAGCAGAGTGGAGTGAAAGCTGGAATATTAAACATCCCTCGAAGGCATAGAGACGACGACCCTGTGAGGTACCAGATTGGAGTAGGAGCTGTAGGATTACCTTGTAACTGGGAATCGCAGAGACGGTGACACTGTGAGGGAGCAATGTGGAGTGGAAGCTGGAGAATAACACGTACATTAGAGAAACAGGTGAGACAATTAGGTAGCAGATTGGAGCTGGGGGATATCACGTACCAGGGGATCACAGAGACGGTAAACCCGTGAGGGAGCAGAGTGGAGTGTGAGCTGGAAGATTACACGAACTTGGCCTAAACAGAGAGAGTGGCGCTGTGTGGTTCGAACCAGTGACTCACCGCTCCCAGAGGCTCCTGGTCCAAGATCCCTTCGAGTTGCTGCAGCTGCTGAAAAAAACAGATATGGAGGACTCCCAAGCTCGAGGTAACATTTAAAGCAGATAAAATATTTTCTCATTCGTTCTGTCTTCTTATCAATCAACTGACATCGTGGTGATATTTTGGAGAATAAGCTGAAACAGGGTCGGTGGTTATAAACAGAATCATAGGGATTCGATGGAAACCTGTACTATCTCGCAATGGTTACCAAATAGCATTCCGAAGTCCTTTTTCCCAATACCACACCTAAAACCCTTGATTGTCCTGTTTTATATATATATACACACATACATACATATGTACACACACATACATATATATGTATATAACACACGCACACTCATACATATAGATAGATAGTCAGATAGATAGATAGATAGATAGATAGATAGATAGATAGATAGATAGATAGATAGATAGATAGATAGATAGATAGACAGATAGATAGATAGACAGATAAATAGATAGACAGATAGATAGATAGATAGATAGATAGATAGATAGATAGATAGATAGATAGATAGATAGATAGATAGATAGATAGATAGATAGATAGATAGATAGATAGATAGATAGATAGATGGATAGATAGTCAGATAGATCGATAGATAGATCGATAGATAGATCGATAGATAGATAGATAGATAGACAGACAGACAGATAGATAGATAGATAGATAGATAGATAGATAGATAGATAGATAGATAGATATATAGATAGATAGATAGATAGATAGATAGATAGATAGATAGATAGATAGATAGATAGATAGATAGATAGATGGATAGATAGATAGTCAGATAGATCGATAGATCGATAGATAGATCGATAGATAGATAGATAGATGGATAGATAGTCAGATAGATCGATAGATCGATAGATAGATCGATAGATAGATAGATATATATATATAGATAGATAGATAGATAGATAGACAGATAGATAGATGGATAGATAGATAGATCGATAGATCGATAGATAGATCGATAGATAGATCGATAGATAGATAGATAGATAGACAGACAGACAGATAGATAGATAGATAGATAGATAGATAGATAGATAGATAGATAGATAGATAGATAGATAGATAGATAGATAGATAGATAGATAGATATATAGATAGATAGATAGATAGATAGATAGATAGATAGATAGATAGATAGATAGATAGATAGATAGATAGATAGATAGATAGTCAGATAGATCGATAGATCGATAGATAGATCGATAGATAGATAGATAGATAGATAGATAGATAGATAGATAGATAGATAGATAGATAGATAGATAGATAGATAGATAGATAGATAGATAGATAGATCGATCTATCTATCTACATACATACATAAGTACATGCAAACATCCACAGGCGCACACACACACGTCTGTGCCTTAATGATCATCAATAAGTCTGCCTTCACTGCTCTATGGGCAAGATTATTCCAAGGAGTCACAGCATGAAGAAAAATAAAATAGATCTCCTCGTCACAATAAGAACTCGTGGACATTTCTCAGAAGAAACAAAGAGTTTGTTGTACTTGTGATCTCAGTGTTGGGCTCTATTCCGAGGAGTCAACTTTGAGGGGAAGAAGTGTTGCTGCAACTGAACCCAGTCGAACTGCAACTTCATCAGGGAGTTTCCGTTGTAACCTTCTGAATCCTTATAGAAGATAGGAGGTAACTATATTGGATGCAGTCCCGAAACGTTTCACTCCAGATGTCCTTGAAAAAATGATTTATCCTCCGTCGAATTGTGGACGGTTTTGGCCTACAACGCTAAGAATTTGGGTGAGTGAGAGTTGATGTTGATGAGATATAATACATCCAGAGACACCTTTACAGGGTGGACGTTGAAAGGATGTTTCATTATGTGTAGGTGAGATAAGGAAGTATAAGGAAACGTCTGACACAGAAATCAGCGAAGACTGAGTAATTTTAGAAATTTGTTGCTGTGAAAGCCAACAGTTATGTTGGAAAAATTGGAGGAGTTGCAAGGTCAACATTTATTTGCCTCGAGTCATAAAAAATGAAGTCATTTGGCGTGAAGCAGCATTCTTTAAAAATACGGGAATTCCCAGTGAAGTTGGATGTGTTGGCCTTCCCTTCTTCACGGAACAGGGAATGCTACTGAAGATTTCAGGATTGTGTTTGAAAGGTCCTCAATGTACTCCAATTACAGACACATCTTGAAAACTCTTTCATTCACTGCTTTCTGAAAGAAGGAGTCATCATTGTCCTTGTCATAAATTGTAATCTTTTAATCTGAGGATATTTTCTCCGGTCACAGCATTGAGCTATTCTGTTCTTATTCACACATAATTTTCCATTAGCAAGCATATAATCCAATAATTTGCCACGTTACATCCCATAACTGAGTTCGTATGAAATCCTCATGATTTGCTTTCGTGATTCATTTTTGTTCTACTTGCAAACAACGAGTGACTCCAATCGCTTCCATCACCCCCGTCATTCTAATAAAAGTAATATCAGCCTCAACATCGATCCGTCTGGCAATTCGCCAGTGAATGGGCGCCAATGTAGCCATGCTACCCTGATCATAACGTTTTTATCCTTCGGAAAGAAAATCCTGTGGCCGATGTGATTCAATGAAATCAATATTGAAATTTCCAACCCTGATGCAGGAATTCAAATAACACAATAGAGCTTATTCTACACTGCAAATCGGACATCCAGCCAACCGAGCTTAATAAATCCCAGGAACCCTGTGTAATAATGCACTGCCCTCTAAATCTATATTCAGTCCTGCTTTTAAAAACTCAGATTTAAAATACATTCCTTATTACTTGCGATATCTGAACAAAAATGTTTCACGAATTTTGGATAAAACACAAGATCCTACTGCATTTTGTTCATTATCTCTGACCTCTCGTCAATTCATGATAACTCCTCAGGAATAAATTCACACTTAAACATATAATCTTCTGTTTCTCATATCTTGTTCCACTCACCTAATCAATGATTATCTTCTTATACAGTTCAGAGTTTGATAGAGATGGATTCTTCATTAGTTTGTAATGCATGTGGCTGGGTTCTTGTTGAGGAGGTGAACGAACTATTTCGGGAAGAAGAAAAGAGCGGCAGATATAACAGAAACAGAAGAGTCATAATTTTATCAATGAAAGGTACTCAACAAAATATGTTGATCATTCAACCAATTCTTTCCGTTTAAGAGTTTATAGTAAAAATACATTAATGTTTACTGTTACCTTGTTTCTTAATTTTTCTACTTGTTGTATGAAGTAATGATTCACTTTTTAACTCTATTGCACTGACTGCTTTGCATCTAAGATTTTTATTACAAGGTACCCTTACCTAACCCGGTGCTTTGTCTTCTTTACATTGCACCCTTTTTCTCTGCAATCCTGTACTTCTGTACTTCAGCACAAATGCCAAAAAAAATCTAAATATAAAAATAAATGCAAAAGAGTGTCAGATCTCCTTGGCCAAATTGCCTAGTCGCTATGTGTGTTCTACCAGAATTCTTTCTCAATTACCTTCTTTTCATTAATGCTAGCTTCAAGCAATCCCTCGTGAGTTCAGTTTACAAAATGCGCTGGCAAACAATAAATCAGCACAGTCTGAACCGACAGAGACATCCCTTCTACTGGATAAGGCAGTGGATCATGATCACAGCAAAGACCAGTTATCTTAAGGCAACTGGGGACTAAAGTTGACTTCTGTCCCAGAAAAGTTTCTCACATTCCATGAACAAATTGATTTTAAAAAATTGCTTAGTGCACTGATACTACTGGAAGATTTTTGACAGCCCTTCACGAAGATATAAACGATATTTTTACCTCTCCCAGGCATCATGAGATCCAATATTTAGAAACATTATTGGACATCATATTGCAAAAAACCCACATCTGCCTTCGAATGTGAGGTGCATAGAAAGTCAATGAAGCAGTGACATTTGTGGGATTGCGCATCAATATCCTCACCATTGTGTGATACTCCAAGTTTGTTGAACAGCACGACACAGCTTCAAATGCACAACTTTTTTGGATGACAATTGTGTTACAATGGACTCCGGGATTATCAATAAATTTGAGAAGTGACATGAGAAACCTTAGAGTACGTCGACCACCAAATTTCCACCTCCTCACTTTTAATAGAAAATTTGGCCCAGTTGCATTGTTTGCTCAATTTGTCAGTTAAAGTTCAGATCTTCTCTTAAAATACGTCACAGCTCTACAACAATGCAGAAAACAATTCACAGCATCTCCCCAAAATTTCCAATGTGAAAAGGACAGCAACTGCTGCACATACACGAGATGCCACCTTGGTAATTATGATAAGCTGCCCTTGCACTTTATTCCCTTTCTTCGATTCGTCTTCTTTTCTGAAGAGACATGGCCATTGCTCCCTCAAACTCGAAAATGGACAGTTCTTTTATCCAAAGAAGTGGTTGGCCGTGTAGCTCGCTTCATTTCCTTCCAATCTGCACTTCTAATGATTGATGCCTGTGAAGCAAAGCACCAAGTTGAGGGGCGGGATACACAGAGAGAAATAAAAATCAATTTAGGCAGTTAAGTGAAAGTTAAAGTGATTTTTTTGATAGAATGGAAACCACAGAGGAAGGGTACTCGTGTATTTTAGTGTTGTTTCTTAATAGCTTTTACACAACACGAGCGGTGCAGCATGTTTTTGTCCATTCCGAATTCGACCAAACCTGTGTCTGGTTTCGACAAACTGGAGGACAGGTAACAGTTAAACTTGATATTTGTGCGGTCCTGCATTCATATATTGGACAGAGTAAGCAAGGCAGGCCTTTTCTGAAGGGAATTAAAAAACTGCATTGTGATGTAGATTCTGCAACCTAAAACAGACTGCTCATATCTGTATATGCTCACACGCCCGCACTCAGACATTTAAACACACATGCATTCATATATGTATGCAATCGTGTGTGAGAGTCTGTTTGCGTGTGTCTCTGTGAGTATGTTTACATATAATATGTACAAAATTTTAGCTAACAGCGACGTGGTGATATTGAGTCCATTTATTTTGCATTTGTCTTGGGATCTGGATTACTAGGAAAGCTGCACTATTGCAATACGCTGCTAACGCTGCCTGAAGATTTGAAGCGTCCATCAACTTACTCACAAGTGCAAGTATCGTGAGATGAGAATTGGAACATTCGTGTCGCGAGCAGATAGTGAAACGAATTGGGCAGGCTACTATATGCTGATAGAAATTAAATTAGTTGTGAGCAATTCCACTTATTACGTTTGAACAGTCTGGTTTCTCTTCAGATAATGGACATATACTTGCTTGACAAAGAATGGGGTTTGCAAGGCGAAATGATGGCAATTGTTCCCATGTTGACAAAGTTTTAATAACTAAATAATTAACGTTGTGCAATTGTTTATTGAATTAATAGTCACAAGGAGTAACTTACCAGGAAGACCAACAATTGCGAGGGTAGCAACCAGCTTGCATCACCCAAAGTATAATTCTTATCCGCATTGCTAACAATGGCCAAACTTAAAATGAACCATAAAGACCCAAAAACAAACTTCGATCCATTGCTTTAATATTTCAGTCTGTTGCTGTCAGATTCTGGTCTGCCTGCCCCTCACTGTGCATCTGAAGATTCCTTATTATGTCCCGTAATGCTCCCTCTGTTACTTTGGGAAAACACACGCATAGGCATCCCTTTTAATAGAAGATAGAATCCGGCTATTGAGAAAATTAGGATTCATTCAGACTGTATTTAACTCCAGTCAATGCACGATCAGTTATAGTTCACCGTTTTCCATCGAAATCCTTTCTCTTGTGGCAATGCTGCTCTTTTAATAAGGAATAGTTGTCGGTGGCTTTTTTCCACAGGGGTCATAAAGGCTGAGGCTCTGATACGAATGGAACATTCTACATGGTAAAGCCTTTCAATTATGTTTTGTTTTCGAAAATATTTGTGCAGTGAAAGAGGTTGGCCACTTATCCCACTTGAAGGGTTGTTTTGATTAGATTTTATTTGCACCTGCTGATCAGGTTTTAGATATCATCCCAGAGAAGGTGCTGCGAACATTTCTCTGATATCGCTCCAGTAAGAATTCGTATTAAATTTTACCTTTCATTGCAAAAGTTGCGCTTATGGAAAGTTGCAATTAACTGCAACAGTATGATTAAGTTGTGACAGTTTCGAATCGGTTTTCAGACACGTTAAGTTATTCTAAATGCAATTCTCTTTGGTTCATGTTTCGTTCAGTAAATTCATTCCGTGTCAATTAAATCTGAGTGGTTGGGTCAACTGCATCACTCCCGGAATATGCAGTGAGCATCTGCTTAAAACAGTTAGTAAGGTTAGGGTCTAGGCTATCTTCTTCACGTATTCCGACCGCAGCTGGCTTGGTCTGCAACACTATCACGTGTTAATAATTTTTAGTCTTTCTTGCTGCTACTTAATCAGATTAATTATGGAAGTAATGATGGAAGGAGCAGAGGGAGTGTCGGTAATCTGTCCATCCTTCTTCAATATTAAGATCTACCATCGTTCTGGTGAGTTGGAAATATCCATCTTTATGTCAAAAAGGAGGATAAGTAAACAGTACAATCAAGTCCACTAACTTTTATATTTGTCAAACATTTTGGAAATATTTGGAGTCCAAAATGTTGGGAAATATGTCGTTGTTTTGAAAATATGTATTTCTGAAGGACAAAAAGTCTCGATATGCGAACCAAAAGTTATGCTAAATTCCCTAAGTGAATTGGCTTAGTTTCAGATCCAAATATGTTCATGTGCATTTACCGTCCTGGTCAGAAAACTGCTAATCCAATATTTGCACAGAAAAGATAATCTGGACATGACATCGACTACAAAATTGAAATTTAGACAGGGTGTGGGGAGATGGTGACTGTGATGAAATTCGGGAGACATCAGTTTTTATCTCAGGCGCATATCCTTCGGTTTGTGGAATGGTTCGATGATTAGACTGCTGGTTCACAGAGACTGGTTACGAATTTGTTCGACTGAATTGTTTGGAGCATATTTTCGTTCTCCCGATGTGTATTTGTGTTTTCTCCGAGTGCTCCGGTTTTCTCCGAAAACGCACTGCCTACGTGGTCTGGCCATGTTAAATTGCCCACAGTATCCAGAAGCATGTAGGTTAGCCAACGGCAGTGTACTGTTCCGAGGACAGGTTGGAGGTGAGTCTGATGGCAATGGTCATCAGAGAGTCGGTGTGAAATTGCTGAGCTAAATGTTTTGTTTCCACACTGTAGCGAAGCTATGGTGCATGCAACGTAGAATGCAGAATATCTCAAGTGTAAGGATTGTGGGCAGACAATATCCATGGAATAGGTCAGTTGTACAAGGGACAAGGAGCATACTCACTTGGTGTGCTTTCTTTATTATTAGAAATGTAATGACATACGATTGTCAAAACACAGTCAGCGTAGAGAGTTTATAGAGATGTAGATTACAAAATGACAGAAGTGATGTTTAAACTTCATAAATAGTTATTTGGTCCTCATCTATGATATTGCGGCAACATCTCTCAGTGGTCTTTCTCACTGGATTATTTGCTCCAGTCTCTCATTCAGTTCCCTGTGTGCTACGATCTTCTGTTTCTATTCTCCAGGTCGATTTGGCATTTTCGACCAGGAACAAATCCGTAGACCAAAGAGTTGGTATTCAGTTGTTTACAGATTTTATGCATGACACTTTTTTATCACAAGAAATATTTTTCTGACAGCGAGTGTACAGTATGTTTAATCCATGACTTAAGAGTGTGGTGGAAGGAAGTGATATCGATGTTGTCAAGAGAAAGTTGGATTATCATTGGAAAAGAAAAAATCTGTAGGTATATGGAAGGAACCCAAGAGATTAGTAATGTGTATTGATCAGTTGGATAGCTTGTGCACACTCCACAGACTTAAAGGCAGTCATGTAAGTTACAATACTTATTAGAAAGAACAGTCACCTGAAGAGACAGGCTTTCCTGATGCAGGGTGCCCCATGTTCAAGTATTTGTGATCGTTTCCACGGAGTTCCTCATGATCTGGTACAATACATCACGGAATGCTGAAGAAGGTAAGGGTGGAAATTGTTGAAGTCTTGCCCAAAATGTTTGTTTCCTGTTAAGTCACAGGGAATGAGCGAGAAGCTTGGAGACTAACAACAACGTTTCTTATTTTCACATTTTTGACAAGAATAATTCATGAACGTATAGGCCAGTAAGCTTTACGATAATAACAGGAAATTTATTGCAGACGTGTCTTAGAAATAGGAGATTTAGAATAGAAAAATGAATTTATGCGCAAAGCTCACACAACACCAGGTTCTCGTCCAAAAGGTTCAATTGGAAGCACGAGCTTTCGAAGAGCTTTCAATGTTTCACATGAAAGACTTAACAACAATCTAGATTTGTTCCACATATCACTTCAGTTGCATGACACTGCAAATTTTTGTGATAAAAGTTTGTGTCTAATGATCTTCTCCAAAAATGATCTGTTGATTAAGAAGCGCTCTGGAAACTAGTGCTTCCAAATTAACCTGTTGGACTATAACCTGGTGTTGTGTGATATATAACATTGTTCACCCCAGTCCAACACCGGCACCTGCACATTATTATTAGTAAAAGCCAGTTCGTCTATGTGCAGGCAACGTCGCATTTCACAAACTGGATTTTTTTTAGGACATTACAAAGATGGTTAATGAGCACAGACCAAGGTATGTTCCTTCTGTGAACAGTTGGAATACGTTTGACAATGTTCTTCAAGTCAGGCCGATAAAAAAAACGTGAAGACACATGAGATTTACTGTAAGGTATTAACATTGATTGAAAGAAGCCTTAGTCCGAGAAGACTGAACTTATATTGGAATGATAATTTTCAGACTGCAATTCTTGGTAAGTATGTTCCACAAGGAACAGTGCTCGGTAACCTGTAAATGATTTGGACGAGAATGCAGGTGCCCTGATTAGTAATATTTCCATTAATATAAAGATTGTGGTAGCTAAGGACTATTATGAGGATTGACAAGAAGACAGAATCGCGTAAATGGGCTCGAGACCTGTGCAGAGAAAATTCATTTGGTGATGAACTTAGTCTGATATCTAATGCAGTAGAAAAGTATAGGTAACTTGCATCAACCAAGACATCAACAGACAAAGGAATGCTCGCTTCGAGGTCCCCAGTTTCCTGGAAGTGTTCGCAAAAATGGTTACGGTCGTCAAGAATGCATATATCACGCTATCACGCATGTCTTCGTTTTTAGGAATCGGGTATAATATTTAGCAAGGTATATTGCCGATTTATGGAACTTAATATCGGCCCATTTTCGAATATTGTGAATAATTCTCTTTGCCACACGACCAGTTGGATGTGGAGTCGTTGGAGAGGCGACACAGCTGGATAACGGGATGTTGCCCGGTTTTCAATGTATTAGGTGTGAGGATAGATTTGATCATTAAACTTGATTGTATTCAGTTAAAAGTTGGAGGATGACGGGCAATCCGATAAAAGCTTTGATATTTAAGTGCGGACTGGATTAATGCATAGTTCGAGTCTTATTTTTATCCCAACTTTGAAATATCAATTACGTGGGAACACAGCGTTAAGAGGCAAGCACTTAAGACGAAAGGAGCTGAGAGAGGCGAGTCTCGACTTTGTACACAGAGAATGCGAAGTGCCTCGAATACATATCTGGACGATCGTGAAGGCGGAAACAATCGATTCATTTAACCAGTATCTTGCCAGTTTCTGAACATGCCAGAAAAGGAGGGATACGGAACACATCGAGGCAAACGATATTTAGTCTAGAAAGGCAATATCTGTTGGGGTAGTCTTTGCAATATCTGTTCCGGTGCTGTACAGTTCTTTGCTCTTTAACTCTAAAGTTACAATGTTCAAGAATCTCAATGCATGCAGACGGTAAACACCTTGTTTTCCGTTGAGGCAATTCATAACGTCTTGGACTCAATTTTCAGCTGAGTAACTTCACAGCAAAATTTCTGTTGATGAGAATCCAACACAGCTGTATTCATTTGGACATTCTTTGTATTACTAGAAGTAGAGCAGACAGATTTCTTATTTTCACATCTCATATTTAAGGGTATTTTATATTTCTAAATGCCCTTTCTGATTATTTTCAATCCATTTGTCTTATGCTTTGGGCACACCCGTCATATTCTGTCGTGTTGTATTTGTCCCCCTGAGAACTTCTTCCCCGTATGTACACATCCACCTGCAACTATGCCTGTTTGTTTTTTAAAATATACTGTTTCCTTTCCGTTGAGTAATTAGGACGAAGCATATACGTCTCTACACATTATTTGGTTTCTCTCTGCGTAGCTGTTGTCAGACATGCGAAGTTTCTCCAGGATTTTGTTTTATGTAGTGTCACGGCTCGCATCGTGCCGTGATCTCTTCAGTTTTTTCAGTCTCTTCAGTTTCGAGTGGCAAAGAGTTAACCCAAATATCATTATTTAAAGAAGAAAAAAATAACAATTTTATTCTTTAAGCCCAAAACAGAACATTAAACAACAACTTGTGACAACTCCTTTCTCTTCACACTATTTTTACCTTACAATCTAAAATACTGGTATGATAACATCTTCCTTAAATTTATGACAAATCGATTTTCGAAACTATTTGTCGTCTTTGGGTTTCGAAAATCCTTTGGACGGTTGTGTAGGTCGTCTTCGGTCTTCTACTGCCAAACGTTCGTTTAGCCAGTTACATTTCAGAGAGCTATTCTGCTAGTAGTCTGTTGGTGATTGGCTGTTTCTGCTGTTCTAAAAGTACTGCTTTTTTCTTTCCTTCTAAATTTTCGTGGCAAATTTGAGAATCATCTTGAAATCCCAAAAACTCTTTCCAAGTTTTAGCATTCATTTCTCACACTGTTATTTTTCTAGACCACAAGTCACCAGAAGTAAACACATTTTCTTACCTAAATTCATTTCAGTATCGAGGGCAATAACCTGCAAGGATTAAATCTACTGGGTTTTCTCGCACGTCACATATACTCAAATCTGTCCAAATCACACACCGAATCGATCTAAACCTATCCAAACAAGGAATCCAAGAACCAAACTGTTCAAATACTGGCGATGAGCCCCGAAGACATTGGACCGGCTCTTTGGTTTGATGTTATCAAAAAGAGTAAAATTCAAATGCAAACCGATTATGGTATCTGGGGCATAACTAAACCTAATTGTCCGAATTTTAATTTATTGTATACCACCACAATGGGGCTCCAAGCACTTGCTTTAAAACCAAACGTTACATTTTTAAGTCTTTCAGTACAATCTGTGCCCGCCATACGTTTCAGCTCCATGAAAGGTACAGTACATCTTCACAACTTTATAACAACTCCGCCTTTCATTACAAAAAAATCAACATGAAGAAAAGATGGCTTCATTTTTTTGCTATGACGTACATAGGACTTTAATCGAAATTCATCTTAACTTGTGGGTATGTGTTTGCGCGCGTGTACGTGTGTATGCGTGCACAAACATTGGATAGAAACTAATCTCATCTAAATTTTATCAGTTATATCTGTGAAAGCTCATCTGCAATTATATTCTTACAACTTGCAACATTTATGTTTGTAAATTAAAAGTGTGTAACGTAAGACTCAAAAGAAATATGGTCATAATCCTGTTTTGAAAGCATTCTAAGAATGTCAGGGTTTTGTAATCCATGAACAGAATTTTCTCTGATGCGTTGCTTGTGACGTGCGCATTATGATGTGATAAGGTCATTATAGACTCAACAATTCTTATTCGGTCATGGAATTTTTTTTCTCTGCTAGGTGCTGAGTTTCTATGAGAAGAAACCAACAGGCAGTTCAATGCTATCATCATCTTCCACGAGCAATGCAGCTAAAACTCCTATGTCAATAACAACTTTGAAGGATTCGAAAAGTTTATTGTAATTGAAACTGATGTGATGGTTAATATTGCATTTAAATGAGCAAATGCCTCCTGGCATTGTTCTGATCGCGGAAATGTTCTGTTCTTCTCCCTGAAATCTGTGAACGGTACCTCTCAGTTGCTGATGTTCAGATGATCTTCTGATAGAATCTGCATAGTAGCGAAAAAACTACTCGACGGCATTCGCCTTTACATTCCGTGGGATCAAACTTCCATGACCGATGTCTCAAGAACGTCACCACTCCATTCGCCAAGTCAGTTTCGTGGAAGTTGATTACTGGTTTTGCTGTTCTTCGTCGTTCAAAGAGCTCTCCCACTGTACCATGCGATTTTTCCAGGACTCACCAAGGATTACAACATCATCCAGATAAATTGCACTTTTTTTTAACCCAGCCATATCTCTGTTCATGAGTCTTTTGAACGTGGTGGGTCCATTCTTCATTCCAAAACGCATCACTTGGCATTAAAATAGCCGATATGTATTTCATCATCTCTGATGAAGGTACCTGCGAATAACCACGCAGGAGTTCGATTTCGGTGATGCTAATAGCTTGTTCAGCTTTTTCCATGCAGTTCTCCAATCTTGGTGTCGGATATATATCCAATTCTGTTCCAGCGTTGACCTGACAATAATCCACGCAAAATCGTTGAGTCCCGATCGGTTTGGGAAGTATGACGATCGGCAAAATCCACTTGCTCTGGCTTGGTTTAATCCCTGTTGAGAATGGTCTCCACCTCACTCAGGACGTGTCGGCCTTTGAAGGGGAAATCCAATTCGCATGTTCTTTTATCGGAGAAGCAAACCCTACGTCTACATCATGAGCAATAGCATTAGTGTTTCCCATTTGATTCCGACATCTGCCATCACACTGAAGTAACAAAACGTTCTTTGCTTCTGTGACAGATAGTTTACTAATCTATCCCACTCGTCAAGGGTTTTTTTTTTCAACTTATTTTGAGGCCCTTCAAAACCGACTCTTTCTGAATTTGATTCTTCACTCTGCGGGGCAGTAACTAAAACGTGTTTCTCAAGTTCTTTCTCTCACATATAATACGGTATCAACACGTGCTCGTGACATACCCCACACCGTTTTTTTTTAACCTGGCATCTTAACTAGATAGTTCACCTCTCTCGTTTATTTTTCTCATTTTGATAGCGACCAAAATACCTTGGTTTGAAGACATCTGCTAACACTGGTTATAGCAGTAAAACGTCATCCCCTTGGATAAACGTTTGATTCTCAGATTTTTCATCTGCGACTTGTTTCATTGTGGGTTGCGCCCTCGCTCAGTACTGTTTAGCTAACTTACATACTCGATTTAATCGTTCTCTCAACTCCAAGACATAATCTCTGAATTTGCTACTGTCAATTTATATTTAATTAATTAGTAAGTTCCTCTCACTTCAAGTCCGAATGTTAACTCGAAGGTTGCAAAGTGAGTCGATTCGTTTGGCGCATTTGCAATAGCAAACAATATGGATGGGATACCATTATCCCAATTATTCGGGTAATCCTGACAGTATGCTCTCAACATGGTCTTCAATGTCTGATAACACATTTCCAAATATCACTCAGTATGATACGCACTTGATTTCAAGTGTTGTATATCTGAGCTATGCCTACTTAAACAGCCTAGCAGTAAAATGTGCTCCTTCATCCGACTGACTCTCTCTGCATAGCCCATACGGTGACAAGAAAGCTACTAACTTCACGACCAAACTTTTTGCCTTGAAATTCCGTAATGGATTTGCCTCTGGAAATGTGGGAGACCTAATCAATATGGATCGCAAGTACTGTTTCCCATTTTTAGTCCTCGGTTGTGGACCTACGCAATCAATATAACCTGAGTGAAATGTCCTTCAAATGCTGGAATTTGAACAAATGTGCTGGACTCAGTAAAACCTCTGGCTTGCTAACCATTTCGGCGTGTATGGCAGGTAAGGCAAAATATAACTACATCCTTGTGCATTCTAGCCCTATGGATATGTTTTTGTGCCTGAGTCTAATTCTTTCATCCCACTATGTGACCTCCTACAGTTAGGTCGAGTGCTACGCATAACACCCCCTATCCAAGTTACCGGTAACTCAATCTGGTGCATTTCAGCCCATCTCTCCTCTGCACTATCCTGCCATGGTCTCTGTTTCTGTTTAAAAAATATATCTTTTCGATAATTACCCTCAGGAATGTATTCGGCCTCCTTTTCGGAATTTGCGTCCAATATACATCTTTTATCGTTTTGTCTTCCTGTTACAAGATTTTTACTCTTTTCGGACCTGAAAACCTCTGTCGGACCCGCGACCTGTTCAGGTTTGTCCCACACCATTGCGTCAAATCGTTCATCTATCTCCTTAGTTTTTGCTCACACAGTGACTTCTGATAGTGGGATCTGGTTTGTACACAGTCTGAGAAAATATAAGCATATTTCTGCTTTAACTTTTCGTATTCGTGGTTTCCCTTGGGCTTCTTCACAAAAAGGGGAGTCACTCTCTCCTTGAAATTTGTTAATTCATTACCAACAGCGAACTGAATTCCTGGAACTAAGACTCTGTCAATCAGTCACACTGTAAACTCCTCAGTCTTCGGTTGTCAGCCCAACCAAATCTTACGTATGGAACATTAAATTTCTGTGCATGTAGCCCAGAATTTACCATACTCTTAGGTAACCACATCAGAAACAACGAACCAATTCCATGCACCCACCCCCACCACCCTCCCCCACTCCCAGATGCGCTCCACTCCAGGAGTGCCTCTAAATACTGACACGTTCTTCCGCTGTCTGAATTCATTCCTGAACACATGTATAAACATATGCACAAACACGAAAAATCAGCTTTTATCAAGCTACCACTCAAATGAAAGTTAAGGCACCACTACAATATGAGTGAAATGAACAATCAGAAAGTTCACTCATCCCTTACGATCAGTGACCAGTTAGATCACATATCTCTCAAAATTATAACATCTTGTCCTTTTCTCCCAGTTCGTTCAGTATACACTTCACACACAGAGGCAAATTCTTTCGAGATCAGGTACTAACTCAATTCCCAGGCAGTGTCTGGGCTGTGCAACGTCCTGCTGCCCCTCGGCTTTTATTGGGGTTTCCTTTACGACCTACATGAATGACACTGTCGTTCCTTTTTTTGCTGCATCTTTTCCCACAGTGCCTCTCTTTCACGACCAGCACTGTAACTTTTTGTGTCCGAATTTAGCACAGTGGCATCAAATCAGGCCTTTCATGTCTTTTGCCCTCTCATGGACCTTTTCATAAACCTGTGGTAAACTCTTACCAGTGTTCGCTACTCTTGGCTTTATAGTGGAGGATCTCCTCCTGTCCCACCTTTTATCCCACACACGACAAGATTCTGCCTGGAATCTCGTCTTATAAACCAACATATATTCATCATTCCTAAAAGTTCTGTTCCACCAGGTGAATTCTTACCATCTCTGGAGTGAGTTTTTAAACTCCACCATCAGAATGGTCTTTCCTGTCGCCTCACATGTCCAATTTATCTTCACGGCACGCGTAAATCCATCAAAATGGCGATGTTTAATTGTTTCGAACTCAACATAAGTCTGACCTGGTTCCTTCTTTATGTTTCTCAACTGCTATCTGTGCACTTCTGGTACCAATTCATAAGCACTTCAGATAGCCTGTTTGACCTCTTTATAATCACTTGACCTTTCATCTGACAGCTCGCAAATATCTCACAATCTCTGCCTACCAGTGTAGTCTGTAATAGCATTACCCACATATCCTTGAGTCACTCGACCTCCCTCGCCATTAATTCAATGAAATAAATAAGAAATTCAACATCTTTCTTATCAAAAATTTGGCAGAGATTCGACATAGTTGTATACATTAGTGCGTTCTGTTTTAAGTCCTCCCTGTTAATTTGACTTTACTGACGAAGTAGCAAAATCTCATGTTCAAACTCTCTCTCTCTCTCTCTTTCTCTCTCTTTCTTTTTCTCTCGCTTTCTACTTTCTCTTTATCTCTCCCTTCCTTCTATCTCTTTGCTCAGGTAAGCACCATCTATCTCTCTCTTTCCCTCTCTCTTTCTCTTTCTCTGATTCTCTATCGAATCTCTATCTTCCCATTTCTTCTTTCTCTCTTCCTTTGTTTATCTTTTTAACTTAATTTCCCTCAAGTGTATTGCAATTCTTGTACCTCTCTGACACACAAGTTTTGAATAACCCATTTACACTTCCGGCCTTTCTTTTCTCCTTGGTTAAACCCAAATCTAACTTAGTTGCTAATTAGAAAACTTTGCCTTGTTCTTTCCTTCTAAACGTTCCCAGCAAATTTGGAATCATATTTGAATCTCAGATGATATTCAGCAATTTTAAGGGCTACTTCTCGCACTTTTAATTTAATCAAACACAAGTCACCGAAATTAAACAAATCGTCTCGCCGATGTTTTATTTTAAGATCTAGGACATTAACCTGGAAGTGTATAAATCTACTGGGCTTTTCTCAAAACCCAAATCTATTCAAATCTGTCCAAATGTCAGACTGAATCTATCAAATCTTGTTCAGAGCATGAATCCAAGAGCCAAAATCTTCAAATTAGCCCAAAACTGTTACGATACTGCGTAAACCCCTCTGCTAACTTACACAAGCAACACGGGAATGATTCATCCCGTGCTGTAATCTGTTCAAAATCGAGAGGCAACGAATTATCCTCAAAGTCACTATTTAAAGCAAAACTCAACCAGTTTAGTTGTTTTAAGTCTTTAGGTAGTATTAACTAACGACTATTTTATAAGTTCTTCATCTTAAACTTTTCTTTTAACTCCCCATCAACAATACGAGTCTGATTATTTAAAAAATCTGTCGACGAGTTGCTGAAAAATAATCAAGTTGAATAACCAGTCAGCTTTGCCGAGTATCATCAATCGATTTTAATCTGCAGATTGTTAATCCCAGTCGGGTTCCATGTTTTTCTGTGCGAAATCCTTCCCCAGACAGATACCTCTCAGAGACCCCCTTACTCGCAGCCGACATTTCATGGTCTTTTGGCAATTATCTTTGTCACGCTGACCATCTGCTCAAAATATCTGTTGTTTACACTCCAAGTACCAGATCATTACTTATGTTTTAATAATATCAGTATACTCAATTGATCCGTGATTGAAGTTGGGTATCTTGGGGTATAATTTAAACTGATTTGACGAAACTGAATTTGTGTTTGTCTCATCACAATCCAGCTCCTCAAGCCGTTTTGTAGAAATGTTACAATGTTACCTTCTGCCGGACTTTTTGTGGTTGCTTCAGTCATTGCTAGCTTTTCAACTCTCTTAAAGGAACAGTACGCATCCATCTTCATAACACAAGTCTGAAGTGATTTTTGACGTCCTGTACATCTCTCTGACAGTGTAAACAATTCATCTCATGCATTCTGTGAATGACGATGTAATTTTCAAAATATGTCGGTTATATATGACGTTTGAATTAAGTTCCAGCTGACATCAAATGAAAACAAACAACCTTGCAAACTAGAAATGTGACCCACATGCAGGGAGTGCTCGGTAAAATCAGCAGCTGTGACTGTACCCATGCTTCAGAACTTTTCTTTACAAGGTACCAAGAAATATCTGGTGACCCTGAAACCTTCAAACGTTTGGCAGCACTAAGAACAGGCTGGAAATGTAACGATGACCACGGCTCGAAATCGCATTCTGAAGCAATTCCTATTTACTTAGTCGAAACTATATTTATTCAATAACATGGACAAGTAATGTGCAGTGTTCTATTCACAATATCCTGTCCACAGAAATAGCAGTCTAAATCTGAACTGACTAATCACTGTGCAATGTGTACTCTGTCAGGTCGGAAAGATGGTGATAATACATTTTATATTAAATGCAATTCAGATATAATTAGTGAATATGATGGATTGTTTGATGATGCGAACAAGGTATACTCATAATTTTATTGCAGTATTCCGATTATATACATTTAACATTGTCTAAGGCCTCGATTTTCAATACACTTAGTGAGGTTTGAATTTTAGACTGAGGGGGGATTTCAATGATATGAACCAATTGCCAAACCTGAAAGTTTTTATCCTCCCAGATGCCTCGAACATGCCCCACAATGATACTTCAAGTATTTCTTGCTATTTCTAATTTCACATTCACTTTCAGCGCTGTGATCCTCACCAAATCTCGATCTTGCATCGTGAAGAAAACCCTATCAATTTATCCTTTTGACACTGTGCCAGGCCATCTGAGCTCATTAATGATTTCTGATCCGATGACAAGAGCTACCACGTTCTCTAATAACGCATTACCTTCCTTTGTAAACGGTTTGGAAGTGAGGACAATTCTCTCCCTGTTCTTTATTTGCAGTTCGGTCTATCTTCACGTAGATATTTGCACAGGCCCACAATACGCAGCGATTTAGTCAACTTGCAATGTATGAATTGAATTCTAGATTATATATTTCCCTGGAAGTATTTCTTCAGCATTAAACTTCAGTAGTGTGTTTATAACTGTGCAGCCTGTGGCAATGATTTACCTGAATTTAAGGCTATATCAACGGTTAAACAATGCATGTTCTTTCATAATCTTGCCGTCGTGACGTTTTCTGCTCACTGAGGAAGTTATTTTAATGTCCCATTCAGCTAACTGCATTTGTAACCGTTCTTGCAAACGGTGAACTACATGCAATACCACTCATTGTTGTCTGCATTGTAACTGCACTGGCAACAGCGCCTGTGTGTTCCCTGTTCAATTAAAATTGTCAGATAGGACGTAAAATAAATTAAGCCCAGGAGGTGACATGGGCCCCCTGCTGAAGTTATAGTATAGAGCACTGAAAACACTGAAACATTTAAAGCATGTTTAACTCTGTAATATAGGAGCAGAATTAGGGTATTCAATCCATTAAAGGAATATTAAGGAACTGTAAGATACAGACATCCTGAGGGAAATCGAGGTTCCACAGTATCATTAGGAAAGTGGAAGTTTCAGGTTGTAGGAACAAGGTTGTTGAGTATGTTTAAAACAATTAGCAATGAGAGTTTGTGAGGTCTTTGCCTTAGGAGTCATCGTTTGTACGGTCAAGAAAAGTAGGGACTCTAAAGTAGTCGACATGGTTTGACTTTATTTGATGTATAAAAAGGCTAACCACAGTGTGGAACTGACAGGTGACCTCAAAGCTATGGATTGCTACTCCCAGTTTAATAATTTCAGAGGAGAAATCGGGAGTATTTATGACGCCTGGGGCTCAGCATGTCAGCAGTAAATGTCTCCAGTGCACTCTTCTGGACGTGTAGGCATTCGGAACTGGGGAGCAGGATATTCGTGAGCCTGAGGGAATTTTGGGTAAAGTGGATGGAGAGAAGAATCGTGTCAAGAGTGCGTGGTGCTGGAAAAAGCGCAGCAGGTCTGCAGCAATAGAGTAGCAGGACAAGCGATGGTTTGGGCAGGAGCCCTTCATCAGGAATGAGGCTGGGAGCCTCGGGTGTAGAGAGATAACATCGGGGTGGGGCAGGGGGAATGCAGCTGAGAGTTCAATAGATGGATGGAAGTGCGGTTGATCGTGATAGGTCAGAGAGGAAGGTGTCGCAGATAGGTGGGAATGAAGATTGACAGGTGCGATATGACTTATGGACCGTTCTGAGCTGTAAGATCGGAACTGGGGTAAAATGGGGGATGGGAAATGAGGAAAATGGTGAAGTCCACATTAATGCCCTGGCGTTGAAGGGGTTCCCGAGGCTTAAGATGTGGCGTTGTTCCTTCAGGCATGGGGCCGTGAGGGAGTGGCAACAGAGGTGTCCCAGGTCCTGCAAGTCCTCGGCAGAGTGGGAAGGAGAGTTGAAATGTTTGACAAGGGGGCGGTGGAGTTGATTGGTGCGGGTGACCCGGCGAAGATCTCTAAAGCGCTCCGCCAGAAGGCGTACAGTCTCCCCAGTGTAGTGGAGACCGCATTATGAGCAACGGATACATTAAATGACATGTGTGGAAGCTCTGGTGAAACGTTGATGTGTATGGAAGGCTTCTTGGGGTCTTGGGCGGAGGTGAAGTGGAGGGCTGGGCGCAGGTTTTCCAATTCCTACGGTGGTAGAGGAAGGTGCCAGGAGGGGAGGGCGCTTTGTTACAAAGCGTGAACCGAACATGGTGGTCGTGGAGGAAACGGTCTTTGCTGAAAGCAGATAGTGGAGTGGAGGGAAATACATCACTAATGATGGGCTCCACTTGTAGATAGCAGAAATGTCGGCGCATGTTGCAATTTATGCAGAGGTTGGAGAGGGGTAGAAGTAAAACAATGGTGTAGGATTGCACGGGCAAGAAGGGAAGTGCAATAGTGAGATGTTGAGGCAGGAATACTGCCCAGTTCTGGCCATTCACTATAGAAAGAGATACTGCTATAGATCCTGTTGGATTGCCAATGAGTTGTCGAGGGAAGGAGGAGCAGCAACAGTCAATCAAGATCGATGATCATGTTAGTTTCTGCTGGACAGGGGGAAATGCAAGAAGTGTCGAAAGATATGACCCAAATATACGGAAGCCCTGAGGTTTTAAAGCCCCTACTGTTTGGTTCAGAGAGAAGGTGAACAGCCAATAGTCAAAGGGCACATACACACCACAAGGTGTGTATAACATCAGGGACATGGCGCTCAAAGCAGGCGGTTTGGTATCAGGCAGCAAGCACAGCAGTTGCATCCCAAAAGCAGTGATGTCAGGATGACTCAGGATTATTACTTCTCATTTCCCATCCAAAGCATTATCCTGAATGTACTCAAGTGAACGTGCCTTCCCAACATTTCCAGACACAACATTCCACCACGTACTTACTGTCTGGATGAGAGAGTTATTCTCTCAACAACATCCGTTGAAAATAATTATAAAACTGAGGCATCTCACTCATTTGCCTTTTAAAGAAAGAGAGACAATGTTTTAATGGCTATTCTGTGCTGAGATTTCATCGTCTTGAAATCCTCTATGTAAACCTCTCTAGCCTTCCGCTCTCCCCTCCAAATTTAGCACACCCATTTTCAAAACTCGCTTTCGAAGCGATCTGTGAACCCTCCACTGCACTCTCTCCAACATATTTCCAACAACGTGCTGCCCAGAACTGTACACAGGACACTCAGAAGGGTGGATTAGTGTGGACAGTAAGGGCGAGGCAATAATCTTGTTTGATATCCAACCTGCACACAACGGTAGTGATTGTGATATGCGAGTGATAACTGACAAACTGTAAAGGCAGGCAAATGAACATAAATAAAAATGTACAACAGGCAGAAAGACTGAACTATTGGTGTTGTTCCTCAATGAGGGTTCGAATCAAATATATAATCACTTTTTATTCTGCTTCAATGTCGTTGTGATACCTTGCCGTGGAAGTGCATTTTTTACATTTTGCAGAATGTTGGTCGATCCAGCCATGCCACACATAAAAGCAAGCTTTCTGAAAGAAGGAGGAATGGGCAAAATGCAGACATGTCAGGAAAATGCAGAACTGATTTGAGAGACATAAGCCATCCATAAAACGTTATGTTGTTAACGACACTGTAAAGATAAGACGGGGCATGGAGGTGCCATGACGTCGTAGAAATAAGCACTCTAAATGACGCAAAGAGATCGAAAGGTCAAGTCAGCTGGGAGTTTGAAGCTATTCACCTACTCATCTGCACATGTGGTGTCGACGTCGTCGGGCACTATTTTCACCAGTGGATACCAATTTGCATGAACATTTAACCAGCGTCTTACCCTTTAGGTGAACACGCTGGAATCACGGTGACAAGGTTGAGTTGATGCAATGTTTTATCCCTGAGCTATTATGGGGGTGAATGCAGTGACAAAAAAGGAGGAGGGATCTGCATTAAGTGCAGACAATTTGTCAGTCTGATTATGACCTCAGTGAATATCAGTCATCACAGGTTTGAGTTTGAAGAGAACGAAAGGGAATGGTGCTTTTCTGGGGCCTCAGGTGTTGGGCAACTTGGCCGGAATGCACAATAAGTGGGAGAGGGTGAAGGAGGTCTCTATTCTTGGCTCCTATTGCTGAAAGGTCAGGCTCAATGAGTAGAGAATTGTTCAAAGGGTCCGAGAGGTATACAGCATCGAAACAGATGCTTCGGCCCCTCTTGTCCATGCGAACATTGTTTACCAAATGGAAGCAATTCACTTTGCCTGTTGTTTGCCCATATCATTTTATTTTAAAGACAGATGTTTTGTTGATTGGAAACGGTTAAAGTTCCCTTTCAGGCTGCGGCCCATAAATATTCCATATTCGACAACAACGACTGGCAGTGAATTTGTGCAAACTTCCTTCACACTGGATGGGTTTTCTATTGACGAAACTCAGGAGGAGAGTCACCATTTTTCACCGATACATCCACCTATACGTCTACAGACCAGCCAAGGACAGAATTGCAGTTCCTGTGAGCAAATCTACAAAGGTGACAT
This sequence comes from Chiloscyllium punctatum, assembly GCF_047496795.1. Taxonomy (NCBI): domain Eukaryota; kingdom Metazoa; phylum Chordata; class Chondrichthyes; order Orectolobiformes; family Hemiscylliidae; genus Chiloscyllium; species Chiloscyllium punctatum. Next base: position 31,723,887 of record NC_092773.1, read on the forward strand.
TAATGGAAGCACAACTTACTCGTCAACCACACAGAGCACGCACCACGCTGTTTTCCTGGATAGGAGCAGCAATGGGCTGCAGTCGTTGATCTCAATTTTTAGATATTCATTGAAATTGGTTACAATCGCCTTTGAAGCTGTATCTGTTTTAGAAGATTAAGCCTACAAGAATTTTTAGATATTCATTGAAATTGGTTACAATCGCCTTTGAAGCTGTATCTGTTTTAGAGTATTAAGCCATAAGAACGTTGCTTCAAAGGAACAACATTTTCTATATCTGCATTATGCATGATGAGTTCCCTGTTTATTCATGTCTGCCTATGCAGGTGATGGTTATTACTGTTCGAGCTCATTTTGATTTTCGTTTGAAGGTATATCAATAATTTAAGCCTATTTTCAAGAACTTCTTCATTGTTCATTTCGAGTAATGTCAGGTTTAGAACTATTTGAAATTGACCCCGTGGTTTCAGTTGAAACACGCTTCACCTTATTCTTTTGCTCTAGTTCGTGATTGAAATATTTTTGAGCATATTCACGTGACACATTTTGAGAGCTGTATAGATGATTGGCTAATGAATTGAAAGCGATGTGTGTTTTGGGATTGTCAATCAATGACTACCAGTGTGCGTAACGGATCAGTGCTGGAAACGAAATTGTTCCCACTTATAGAGTCGGTCCAACTCATCCATACCGAACAAATATCCCAACCAAATCCAGTCACACCTGTCAGCACCTGGCCCATTATCCCCCAACCCCTATCCATCCAAATGCCTCTTAAGTGTTGCAATTGTACCACCTCCCAAAACTTCTTCTGGCAGCTCATTCTATACACATACCACTCTCTGTGTGAAAACGATGCCCTATAGGTCTATTTTATAACATTTCTCTCTCACACTAAACCTATGCCCTCTACTTATGGACTCCCTGACACCAGGGAAAAGACTTTTCCTGTTCACCATATACGTGTCCCTCATAATTTCGTAAACCTACATAAGGTCACCTCTCAGCCTCCAACCCTCCAGGGAAAACAGCCCCTGCCTGTCCCGCCTCTCCCTACTGCTGTAATCGTCCAAACCTGGCAACATCCTTCTCAAACTTTTCTGATCCCTCTCAAGTTTCACAACATCTTTCCGATAGGAAGGAGACTATATTTGCACACAATATTCCAACAGTGGCCGAACCAATATCCTTTATAGCCGTAACATGACCTCCAAACTACTTGACTCAGGACTCTGACCAATAAAGGAAAGCATATCAAACGCCTTCTTCACTATCCTATCAAACTCCGACTCCACTTTCAACAAGCTATGAACCTACACTCCAAGGTAACTTTGCTCAGCAGCAAAGTTGAATGACCTTACCATTAAGTGTATAAGTCCGGCAAAGATTTGCTTTCCCAAAATGCAGCAGCTCGCATTTATCTGAATTAAACTCCATCTGCCACTTCTCAGATGGCCCATTGGCTCGTCTGGTCAAGATCCTGTTGTAATCTGAGGTAACCCTCTTCGCTGTCCAACACACCTACAATTTCGGTGTCGTCTGCAAACTTACTAACTTTACCTCTTATGCTCGCATCCAAATCATTTCTGTAAATGACAAAAGGTAGAGGACCCAGCACCGATCCCCGTGGCACTCCCCTGGTCACAGGCCTCCAGTCTGAAAAACAACCCTGCACCACCACCCTCTGTCTTCTAGCTTTCAGAGAGTTATGCATCCAAATGGCTAGTTCTTCCTATATTCCGTGAGCTCTAACCTTGAGAATCAGTCACCCACGGTGAACATTGTCGAACGCCTTGCTGAATTCTATATGGATCACATCTACCGCTCTGCCCTCATCAATCCTCTTTGCTACTTCCAGAAAAGACTCAATCAAATTTGCGATTGATAATTTCCCACGCACAAATCCATGTTGACTATCCCTAATCAGTCCTTTCCTTTCCAAATACATTAACATCCTGTCCCTCAGGATTCCCTCCAAAAACTTGCCCACCACCGACATCAGGCTCACTTGTCTACAGTCCCTGGCTTGTCCTCACCCCCCTTCTTAAACAGTGGCACCTCGTTAGCCGACCTACAGTCTTCTGGCACTTGACCGGTGACTATCGATTATACAAATATGTCATCAAGAGGCCCAGCAACCACTTCTCTAGATTCCCACGGAGTTCTTGGCGACACGTGATCCGCTCCTGAGGATTTACCCACCTTTACCTGTTTCAAGACATCCAGCTCTTCCTCCTCTGTCATATGGACTTTTTGCAAGATGTCACCATCTTATTCCCTATATTCTATATGATTCATAGCTTGATCTACTGTAGTTTTCTCTGTAGTCTATTTCTTCCCTGTCATTTTCCACAGTAAATACTGATGCAAAATACTCAGTTAGCATGTCACCCATCTTCTGCAGCTCCCCACGAAGGCCGCCTTGCTGATCATTGAGGGGCCCTATGCTCTCCCTTGTTACCATTTTGTCCTTAATATATTTGTGAAATCTGTTAGGATTCTCCTTAATTCTATTCACAAGGCTATCTCATGTCACATTTATTCCTTCCTAATTTCCCTCTTAAGTATACTGCTTTTTACTTTATAATCGTCTGAGGATTCTCTGAATCTATCCTGTCTATACCTCACATATGCTTCCTTTTTTTAACCGAACTCTCAATTTCTTTAGTCATCCAGCAGTTCCTATACCTATCAGCCTTTCTTTTCAGCCTAACAGGAATATACTTTGTCTGGATTCTTTCATCTCAATTCTGAAGGCTTCCCGTTTTCCATTCATCGTTAACCTGTGAAAATCTGCCCTCAATCAGCTATCGAAATTTCTTGCCTAATACCGTAAAATTTATCCATTCTCCAATTTAGAACTTCAACTTTTAGATCTGGTCTATCCTTTTCCACCATTATTTAAAATCTAATAGAATTATGGTCGCTGGACCCAAAGTGCTTCCCCATTGTCACATCAGTCACCTGTCCTGCCTTATTTCCCAAGACTAGGTCAAGTTTTGCACTTTCTCTGGTATGTACATCTACATAGTGAATCAGAAAACTGTCGTCAAAGACTTTAAAAATTCCTCTCCTTTTAAACCCTTAATTCTATGATAGTCCCATTCTATGTTTGAAACATTAAATCCCTACCATAACCAACCCTATTATACTTACAGATAGCTGAGTTCTCCTTACAAGTTTGTTTCTCAATTTCCCTCTGACTTTCGATAATTTAGAGTTGGCAGTCAAGTGCAGTGTGTCAATGTTCACAGATGACACTAAGAAGAGTGATACAGTACAGAATGCAGAGGGATGCTGACAGGTTAACTCAGTGTTCAAGATTGCGGAAGTGCATTACAATGCCAGGAAACACAAAGTCATCTCTTTTAAAAGGAATAACAGTAACATAGACTATTATATAAGTGGTGAAAAATTGCAGCACGTTGCGACAGAGAGGTACCTGGGTGTCGTTGTGCATGGCTCACAGAATGTTGATTTGCAGCTGCAGCAGGTAATTAAGAAAGGAAATGGAGAGGTTTCCTTAATTGGGAGTTGGATGGATATTTAACACACTAAGCTGATGCTTCAGCCGTATCCGATGCAGATGTGGCCACACCTGATCGAATTGTGTACAGTTTTCATCTTCTTAATTGACAAATAATGTAATGGCACTGGACGGGACGCAGAGGAGGTTCACTACTATGTTTTTTTGCTTCACAGGACAGACTTACTAGCTGAGAGGATACTCTTTGGAATTTAGATAAATGGGTGTGTTGTCTCATAGTCACATGCAAAGTTAGGAAGGGAACAGATAAGATAGAAGCAAGGAGGTTTTTCCACGAGGACGTCAAATTGAAAGGAGGTGTCACTGCCATTAAACAAAGGGAAGCAGATTGCCGACTGAGTTGAAGAATTGTTTCTTCACCCAAAGGGTTGTGAGTCTGTAACTGTCCCTGCCAAACGAAGCAGTTGAATCCATCATGTTGCCTGATTTTAAGCCAAATATAGTTCGATATTGGAACACTGAAGAATTTAAGGGTTATTGTGACTGAGCGAGTAACTTGAACTCTGCCCGTGAAAAGATAAGCAGCGAATTTCTTAAATGGTGCATCAGGATCGAGGGACCAGATAACCTACTTCTGCTTCTTATGTGTGTTATATCTGTGTGTTGAACATCGAACACAGAACGTCACAGCACAATACAGACTCTTCGGCTTCGATGTTGTATCGATCTGTGAAATCAATCCGAAGCCCACCTAAGCTGCACTATTCCATTTTCATCGATGTTTTTACATTATCTTTTAAATTAACTTAAACTTGGCGAGACCCCTACTGTTGCAGGTAGCCAGCTCCCCGCCCCTGCTAATCTCTGAGTGAAGACACTACATCAGACATCTGTGCGACATCGATCAACCCTCATTTTAAATATTCACCCCCTCATTTGAACAATCATAACTTCATAGAGTCATAGGGACGTACAGCATGGAAACAGACTCATTCGTCCAACCCGTCTATGACGACCAGATATCCCAACCCAATCTAGTCACACCTGCCAGCACTGGGCCCATGTGCCCCCAAGCTCTTCCTATTCATGTACCATCCAAATGCCTCTAAAATGATGCAATTACTGCAGCCTCCACCACTTCTTCTGGCAGCTCATTACATGCACATACCAATGCTCTTACCGTCCACGCGATCTAACCCTCTGATTACCTTATTACGTCACAATAAGTCGCCTCTCAACCTTCTTCTCTCTGACGAAAACAGCCTCAAATCCCTCAGCCTTTCCGCGTAAGACCTTCCCTCTATACCAGACAGCATCCTGTTAAATGTCCTCTGAACCCTTTCCGTAACTTCCACATCCATCTTCTAACCAGAACTGTGAACAATACTGCAATTTGCAGCCTCACCAGAGTTCTGCACACCGGCAGCATCACCTCATGGCTCTGAAATGCAGTCCCTGTAATAATAAAAGCTACCACACCGTATGCCTTCTGAGCTACTCTCCTAACCTGGGTGGTTACGCCCATGGGTAAACGTTCATGGAAACTGTGATCTTTCTACTCATCCACACGACAAGGCATCGTACCATTAGCACAGTTACCGACATTTGTGTTGCTTCAGCCTTCAGCACTATCCACAAATCGAACGACCACAGGGTCTTCCACAACTTTACTAACTCATGATACTGTGCCCTCATTGAGGTTATTCATGAAAAAAAATGAAAATCAGCTGTTGCTGCAAAGCAGATCATTGCCGTGCACACTAGTAGCTGAACTCCAGGATGAACATTTCCCATCAAGCACATTTTGTGTCTCTTGCAGCTAGCCAATTTCGGATTCAAACCATCCAATCACTCTCAAAGCTTCGCCTCTGCATATTATGCAAAAGCCACGGTAGCGACTTTGCCAAATGCCTTTCTGAAATCCATATTGTTGGCGGCACGGTGGCACAGTGGTTCGCACTGCTGCCTCACAGCGCCAGAAACCCGGCTTCAATTCTCGCCTAAAAAGATTGACTGTGTGGAGTTTGCATGTTCTCCCCGTGTCTACGTGGGTTTCCTCCCACAGTCCAAAGACGTTCAGGTAAGGTAAATTGGCCATGCTAAGTTGCCCGTAGTGTAAGGGAAGGGGTAAATGTAGGGGTATGGGTGGGTTGCGCTTCGGCGGGCCGGTGTGGACTTGTTGGGCCAAAGGGCCTGTTTCCACACTGTAATGTAATGTAATCTAATCATATCCACCTTTTCGGTCACTTGCTCAAAGAACCCAATACGTTTGGTGAGGCACGACCTACACTTCACAAAATCGTATTGCCTATCTCTTATCAATTTATTCATTGCTCGATGATTGTAAATAATATCTCTTACAATCCTTTCCAAGACTTTACCCTCAGCCGAAATAAGACACACTGCTCTATAATTGCCATGGTTCCTTGTATTACCCTTCTTAAACAAGGGAACAACATTTGCAATCCCCCAATTTTCTGGCACTAATTCTACAGACAATGACAACATAAAGATCAAAGTCAAAGGTTCTGCAATATTCTTCCTGGCTTCCCAGGGAATCCTGGAATCAATCCCATTCGGTCCAGCGGGCATACTGGTTTTCACAGTATCTGAAATTGCTAACACCTCCTTCTTAAGAACCGCGATCCCTTCTTGTCTATTGGCCAGTATCGCAGTTTCCTCCATGACAACATTTTTCCTGAGTAGACATATTAATTTAGCTCTTCGCCTATCTCCTTTGAGTCCACCCACAACGTCCTACTACTATCCTTAATTGACCCTAATCTTATTCTCGCCATTCTTTAAACCGACATCCCTATAGAAAACCTTACACTTTTCCTTTATCGAATCTGCCAACGACATCTCATGTCCCCTCATGGCTCTTCTTACTTTTCTGATTCAGTATTTCCTCGCAACCATTTAACTCTCAAACGCTGGATCTGAGCCTTCACTTCTCATTCTAAAATAAGCTTTCTCATTCCACTTGACAACATCTTCAAATCCATTTAAATGCACGGCTCCCTCTCTGTACAGCTTCATCCCTGATGTAATGTTCTTCCGTGAGAACATATTTTCCCTTCGATCGGTTGGTCTTATTTAATTAGAAGCCTCGCTCAATTTCATATCAAATTTACTCAGGAAGAATACCGATTGGTCTTTAATGATTCCTCTCCCACTTGGTGTAACACTAACTCTTCATCTCCACGAGTAAAACACAGGAACAGGAGAAGACTATTCAAATCGTGGAACGTCTCTCACCTCTCAACAGTATCATTTGCTGCCTAGCAGCACATGTCTGCATTTAGGCCTCATCTCTCCTTTAACGAGGCAAATTCCCTCATATTTCAATCTGAAAATTTATGGAGCGTCGACTGTGGTTTGCACATGTCACTTCCATAACACCTACAAACACTTCTTTCCTGTTTGTGTGCGTGTTTGTGTGTCTGTGTTAGTGTGAGTGAGTGTGTATGTGCTGGTGTGTCTCTCTGTATATATTGCATGCGTGTGTGTCCATGTTCGTGTCAGTGTGTGTGACCGAGAGTGTAAGTAAGAAACTGCATGTCGGTTGGATTCAGAGTGCATGCACGAATGAGTTGTGCATGAGTGTGTAAGAGTGAGTTGTGTGTGTCTACGTGTGTGTGTATGTGAGAGAGTGTGTGTTCAAGGAGAGGACGTAAGAGCATGCGTATGTGACAGAGGGTGTGTGTGCGTATGTTTGTGTGTGTAGGGGAGTTGTGGTTGGGGGTAATCTACACATAACGGACAGGGGCCAAACTCTCAGCTTCTGCCTGAGCAGGAAACTGCAATGGGATGTCTGAACTTCTCGTGCAGACTCTGTGACTCATACAGAGGTTGAGAAGAGAAAGTTCCTAAAAGTGAAGGAGCAGAGAGCAGTGGGCACAATTTGGCCCACTGACTCTCTGCATTCCCTTAAGTGAATTGCGAGATCACCTTCTCTCTCTCTCTCTGACGTACACAGAGCGGTGAAATAGGAGGACTGCAATTGCGGGCCATCCGAGTCAAATAATGTGGTGAATGACCACTCTGTGATACTCACCCCACACAGATCGTAGGTGCCCGGAATCTTCACGGCTTTAGTGATCAACGTCATGTGCTCTTTGACAAAATCCATGCACTGTCAGAACCAAGATATGGACAAGAGAGAAAAGTGTTCAGCTGATTACATGCAGATGCATTTGAATATTCGAATTGTACCAGTCTTCACCACTTCCACGACTAGTTCGCTGCACACACGCACCGCCCTTTGTATGAAAAGGTTACCCCTCTCTTCTCATTTAAGTCTTTTGCCACTCAACCTGAACATTACGCTGTCTGATTTTTAGACCATCCCACTGATAGAGATAATCACGGCGATTTGCCTCATTTTTGCTTCTTATGATTTACTACATTTCGTTATGGTACCCACTCATCCTCTTAAACTCCAGGAAATACTTCCCAACCTCTCCAGCCTCGCATTATAACTCATATCTTCCAGCAACAACCTTGGAAATCTTACTTTGCTCCTTTTCAAAATTAATATTATTCTTCCTGCAGCAGAGTGAGCAGAATGATGCACCGTTTACGAAAAGTGGTCTCACCAAAGAGTCATACAGCTCTAACATGACATCTTATCTCCTTCGTTCAATGCTCTGACCAATGTAGGGACTTGCACGACGTCCCTTCAAGTAAATATGTACCTGCACCCCTTGGTCTCTCTGTTCGACAGCATTCCCCAGGCACTAGCATAAAATGTGTAAGTCCACCCTGGGTTGTCTTGCCAACACCTCACGGCCTAACCTGTTTAGCGTTTGCTCATTAATCAATTCCTCCATGCTAAGGGACCCTGGTGTACATTCCCTGAAATGCCTTCAAGGGAACGATATATTTCCTTAAATAAGCACAGTTTCCTCACGTTATGTTTTTTTTCCCAGCACCTTTCATCTCATTCTTACTGAAACTCACCACCAAATTGGACTCATGAGGCAGCGAGTTGCAGACTTCCTGCTGCAGTGTTTCCATGTCTACACCTTCCTTCCATTGCGACTGAAGCTTAAGGGAGATGTTCTCACACAGGTGACAGGACATTGTTGACCAAACTAAAATTCGGAGACATGGGAGAGATTCGGATTAAATAGGGAATGCTTCCCTGCAGACAATGAATAAAACAATTTTCATATTTTAGTTGAGTGCAGAGTGAGGGCGATGGACAATTTTTTTAAAAAAGAGATTCATACTAAAAAGCAAAAAAGTGGTTCTCTCGCTGTGTATTTCGGGAGTGCGTGTAATTTCAAGACCCGTGGAGAAGATACAGTGAAATTGATCTAGAAAATCAGCAACTCTGGAAGTAGCTGTGGAGTCAGAGAATGTACGGTCAATGTTTTGGGTCCACTGTACCCTCTTCAGAACACATTTCGTCCTGGACAGAGCAATCGAGTCATTTTGCAGGCATTTCCAATAATGCTTCCATCAAGACATGCATCAACGAGCCTTGGCCGTGACTGGTTAATCATATTAACCGAATTGGGGCTGTTGGAAATAGAGTTAGGATTGAGAAGGGCAACACTGGGCAGCAATGTCCTTCAAAAAGATTTCAGAATTCGTTTTCGCCTTTATCTTTCTCTCTCTCTCTCTCTCCCTCTTTTCCAAGCTCACTGTAGAGGTAAGCTCAGAGATGGAAGAATCACAGATTTTCTTGTTGACTGTAGAGAATTGAGTTAGAGGTTCCAGAAGGATAGGACAATCCAGAATTGCGTCGGGGTGTAATACCATTCCCCTTAGTACACCATCTGAAGTATCACAATGTCTTGTGGTGATTTTCAGTATGGAACACTCAAACCTGAATGTTGAGGATACTTTGTGCCATTTGAACTGATGTGTTTCTTGTCTCTCCTGCATAAGGACACAACTGGCCACAGAAGCTGTGGCTGCCTAAGACCCAACAGATTCTGGACTGGAAAATTCTTCCAGAGAGACTGTTCAGGTCATAATGAGACTTCACTTTGCTGAAATGCTGTTGGTAAAACCGCGCCATAAGGGGAAATATTGTCTCTCCCACAAGTGGAATCAGGATAGCTATTAGGCACAGTTATCATAACCCCTTACGTCGAAAGAAATACAAGAGTGCTTGTCACTATTGACTGCATTGTCGACAGTTTTGACAAGGTTTCAGATCAATGACATATGTGTCAGTTATGAACTGTTAACTCGCCTTTCAAGTCTCTGCGGATGTTACGAGACCAGCTGATTTTATAAAGCAGTTTTGGTTGTTTTTAATTCCCAACAGTGTAAAGGGAGCCCATTTGGTCCGTCACGTCTGCCGCAGGGCATCCCGCACTTTCCCTGTCGTTGACGATTTTCAGAATCCACAGTATAATCCCCTCGTGGGCAATGCAGGGCTCGGTTGTGGAGAGGATCCCACGCCCTGTCCCATTCTGACACGGCCTCTGATCTCTCACTTCCTCAGAATAACAGCAATTTTGTCGAAAGCCCTGCTTAAATCGATGAGTTGCAATTAAAGCTGAATCGATTTCTCTCTTTCCACGCAACCAAGGTAGCTTTACCGGATTATGAGCTCTCTCAGAATTTCACATTATATGAATGCAAACATCTAATCATCTTATACAACCGTTAAATTAATGCAACTTTCCCATCGCTGTCACTGAGAGGGAACATTTCAGATTGCCTTTCGAGCAGCAAAAGAGAGGTGAATTCCCAACAGCATCAGAGCAGTGGGAAGCGACAACCGCTGTTTGTAACGGCGTTTCCTAGACACCTACTCAGCGTACAAAAGAGGAACATTTTACAAAGAAGTCCACATCTTACCAGGAGATAAGCAGAAAAGGAGCAGGAGCACAAAGAGAGCCATCGCTGTTTTCTGACTATCGAAACCACATGTACCCCTGTTTTTATACAACAGGCAATAGCCCTGAATAAAGAGTTCACTGTCCAATGACAGAATAGCGAGCATAGCAAAACAGGTGAGGCGCCCAACGGGAGCGCTGCTTTGTGTCCAAGACAACCGTCCCTGACACCGACAGATTCATCTCCCTTTGTCCCGTTTGAAAATTGCGCCACATTTTCTCACTGTCTAGAAATTAAGATCATACATTCTCGAATAAAGAGAGAGAGAAGCAGAGTTGCCGTTTGGATATGGTGTGCATTTCCCTCAAGGGGCGTACCCTGTACCAAAAAAAGACCAGCCAATGATCCCATCCAGGAAGTAGGTTGCGGATCTGAAGACGGGGAGGTGACTGACCCAGAGAACTGGCTGTTCCTACTATCAGTGACTGGCAATGACATGGGTTTGGGAGTTGGCACATTGAAGGAAACACCGTGCACCGATCTTCATTTCGCATACAGAAAAACATTCGATCAGATGGAGAGCAAACCTTATTCTCCTGTGAAGGAGAAATCCGAGGCACACTTTGTTAAAGCTCTCCCATTTTTATTCCGACCTTTCCCAGCCATATCACAACTCTAATCTCACAACTAAGTGCTATACATTTCTCCATACATTTCCGAACTCTAAACTCATAAGGGAGGAATCTCGAACTCGGGACAGCCAAAATTCATGCTGTGCATTCAAAATCATTTGTGAATCTGATTTGCAAACTTCCCCCTCTATGTTTACTTATTTGCAGCAAGTGCCACTGACGAAAGTGAAATCTTTTCAAGTTGCAAACAAAGAAAACGTTCTGAAGAAAAATGGAGATGTTAACATGTTGATGATTCACTTGTGACTTCGTTTTATTCCTTTGCTGCCGGGTTAACCATAACGTCGACTGAGGCAATTTCTGAAAGCGAAAATGGAACTGTAATGAAGTTGCAATTTTGTCAGAGGATCTCAAAATATTTTCCTGACAGGCGCTTAGTGATGCACATTGCCTGCTGTAAGTCACAGATATCTAACACGAAAGGCCAAGCTGACTGCAATTTCTTAGCTCAGAGAAATGATGGAGGATAAACTCAGGAATGAGGCAATGAGCTATGTTAAGTTTTGGACAATGAGAAGAGCAGCACATGCGTTACCAACAACAGATCCGGAAAGAAGGTTAATGTGTTTCGTTCGCTTTCTGTTCAACCAGGGGAATTATGAGTCTGTGAATTTCAGTGCCACAGAAAGCGTTTGGATTTGAAACTGTACGCATTATTGTGTACAACCAACACATAGATATCGAGGATAATAGACAGAGAAGGTGTAAGTGCTTAATTATGGGCGTGGAACATCATGAATGGAGAAGATTGAGAGGCTGAACATCCGGAGTTTGTTTTGCATCAACACAATGCATTGCATTTTGGTAAAACAACCGAGGGGAGGGCTTATAAAAACATACATAGAGCTTTGGGTAGTGTCGTAAGATGGAGAAACAAGGGTACGCGTGGAGGTTTTTAACTGAAGAAATGCATGGCGTCCTGGCCATCGTCCATTAGTGGGTATTCCAAAGCGAGTTGAGAGTTTACCAAAGCGATTTACGAGGCGTTTGCGAGACATGGCGTGTTTGAGTAGCTAAGAGAGGATGGGAGCTTTTTCACTGGAGACTCGGAGGTTGTGGGGTGACCTTGAACAACTCTTTAAATCATGAGGGGCACAGCGAAGATAAATGGCAGGTTACTTTTCCAAATGGTGGGTGATTTGAATACGAAGAGTGTTTTTTAAAGTGAGTGGAGCAGATTTACAAAAACATGAGGGGTATTCAAATAACCAGCATGTGGTTCGTGGGAGAAATTAATTTCCAAAGGAAGTCTTAGATATGGTTACAGTTACAGCGTTCAGAAGACATGTGGATCGATACGTGAACAAGTAAAGTTTCAAAAGACTCTGAACAGGATTGGTCAGGTGGGAACGGTTTAGTTTGGGATTATGGTTGGAATGGACTGGTTGGACTCAAGGTTTTGTTTCTGTTTTGCATGACTCGATGCCTTGCATAGATTTTCAGAGGCCTTTGAAAGAGCAGCCATAAGGGGAGCCTTGTTCAGTGTGGCCGTTTCTACCCTGAGGTGTTGCTTTGTTGCATTTGACTGTCACTGAAATTTTGTGGAAGAGAAACCGGCAATCGCAGCTCTTCAGAGTGGTTACTGATACTGTTCGGGGATGACTTACCAAAGGTTACCTAGGCGTTTCAGATCTCTGGCACAGAGTCTGACCATGTTGCTCAGTACGGAAGGAGTGGGGTGGAGGGGAAGAAGACCATCACTTATAAACGACTCCATAGCTGGGAGACAGATAGCAGTTTCTGTGGAAAGGAGAGAGACTTAAAGTGGACATGCTGTCTCCAAGGTGCCATGGTTCAGGTTGACTTCGATCGTGTTTTTGGAATTCTTACTCGGGAGGGTGACGATCTCAAGACTTGTTTCACATAGGCATCAACGAAAATGAACAACTAGATTATGGCGTGTGAACTTACAATATGAAGTCGGACCTGGGATTTCGATGTTATGACCATTTCGGAGATGTAGATAGAGCAGGGTCAGGAATGAACGTTGCAGGTTCCAGCGTCAGAATAGGGATGTGATGAAAGAGAGAGAAGTGGAGCATTATTTGTCAAGCACAATATTACGGTAACAGAACGGACATTTGATGAAGACTCGACTTCTGAGATTTGTGGGCTGAGGACTGAAACAGAAAAGAAGAGGTTGGGATTATTCTATGAGCCACCGAAAAGTTCCAGTGACTTACTGGAAAAGATTACAAAGGTGATTCTGGATAGCAGCGAAAGTAACATATTACTTGTTATTGGGGACTTGAAATTTCCAAATATTGACTAGGAACTGTGTAATTCGAGCACTTTAGGTCGTTCACTTTTTGTCTAATGAATGCATGAGGGATTCCTGACACAGCATCTGGACAGGCGAACAAGAGGTGAGGCTAAATTGGATTTGGTATTAGGTAATTAACCAGGTATTAGTTGTGGAGATAGATGAGCACTTTGGTGATAATGATTGCAATTCGGTTCCGTTTATTTTAGCAATAGAAAAGGAATATTATGTGCTGCAGGGCAAGAGTTATAGCTCAGGGAAAGGCAATTAGGATGGGAATGGCAAGATTTAGAATGCATAGGATGGGGAAAGAAGCTGCAGGGGATGGGCACAAATGAAATGCGGAGCTTGATTAAGGATGAGCAAATTCGTATCCTTGATAGGTCTGCACTTTTCAGGCAGGGAGGAAGTGGTCAAGCGAGTGATTCGTGGTTAACTGAACAAGTTGAATCACTTGCCCTGACAGGGATGGAGGCTTGTGTGAGAATGTGATGTTAAGGCTCAGTTACTGCACTGAGAGTTTCAACTTAGCTAGAATGGAACTGAAGGTAGAGTGAAGAAGAGCCTGAAGAGGACATGAGAAGTGTTTGCCAGGTAACATTAAGGAGAACCTAAAACTTTCTACACCTATTTAAGAAATAAAAGAAATACTGTGAAAGCTTAGGGTCAGTGAAGGACAGCAGTCAAAGTTTTGCATTCAGTGTGAGGAGACAGGAGTGGCGCCAAATTAATATTTTCCGTCAGTATTCACACAGGAAAAAGACAATGTTGTCGAGGAGAATACTGCAATACAGGCTATTGAGGTTCATAAGGCAGGCCAGGCGAGCTCAAATCTTTGGGTGCTCCTCCTGTACTATGGGATTAAAAGCAGAAATAATACCATGCCTTCGGACCCACCAATGAAACAGGTGATGTCTCCAGTCCCAGCTCTTCAGAGCACATGTTTAACGGGAGCCGGGGCTGGGAATACAGTTCGCTACCGGTGAGGCAGACTGGATCAGGGATAATACAAATGGGTGATGGGGATGAGGCTATGAGGACGCACAGAAGGCTAGCAATTCCCGTGAAGCAAGGGAGATGTTTGTCCTCGTGACAGAGAGAGGGGACTCAGCAGGAACACTATCCCACTATGGATATTCCCGAGAGAAAAAGAGAAATGATTTTTATTTTTATGGATGACGAGTGGGCCTTCGGGATGGAGGCGGTACTAACAGACAATTGCTTGAAACCCGTTGATTCCACTGCAGAGTGAAATGGGAAAATGTGTGGGAAATACAGTCGTGAACCAATTGTAAGGGGAGGAGAATTGATTTCAAAGTTTTCCTCTAAAGTGAAAGAGGATGTTTGATTTTCTCGGTGTTCGGTAAAAGGATCTCTCAGAGAGGCTATTCAATGGTCGTCGGGCACATTGGCACCAACAACATGTGTGCAAAACAAGGGTGAGGACCAAGAGGCAGGCAGCGGCGTGTTGGGAAGCAATTGCAACAGTGTGATCTCAAATGCAGTGATCTTAGGATGATGCGAAGTGCCACGTGCCCATCAGTGTAGAAACAGAAAGGTATAACGGAAAAAGATATGGCCAAGGAGATGGTGCGAGAGGGAGAAAGATGGAGTGGACGAGGTTCTGATTCTGGGCACCATTTCATGCAGAGTAGGAATTAATCCACACTGGAGCTTCACAACTGGGCAGGCACTGAGATCATTGGGGTCGAGGGGTGGTGTGTCGGTCATTCAACCAGGTATATACATGGACTGTCTCATGAGAATGGCAGTGTGCGCAGTGTTAGCAAACCTGGTACGAATGGCCGCGAGAAAACAAAAGGACAGTATTTCAGAGGAAACTAGACATTTCGCTCTATAAGTTGCTGGAAGCAGCTCTGAAGAGTTCCAATTTATAATCCCCTGGTTTTAATGCGGACTGTGATTAACGATGCCAACTTATAATGTGAGTTTCGCAGTTCACTGCTGTTTATTCAGTGTCAGTCCAACGATCTGGAGACATCGAGGCCATTACCTTTGGTTTCAATCTAGCTGGAGCTCAAACGACGGGAATCGTTACCTGCAAGTCTGTTTCTGAATTAGGCTGCTTGCAATGCAGACGGCGTTGTCTGCCGTGGTTTGGATCTGCCTGTGGACATAAGCAATGCAACAGCGGTCAACGTACATGGCCTAGTCAGGCACTGCGGGATTAAAACTCTCTCACTCAGCCTTAAGTCATTCGCATGAGGAACAGAAAATTGAGCAAATTGTCGAACAGAATTGCTAACAGCTGTTTCGATGATCCCTATCCATTTGCAATGTCGCCTGTTTGCAAAACTTTATTCAGCTAATGAATTACGTTTCTAACCAGCAATGAGATCCAGAGGACACGGCTAAAATATTCATGGGAGATGCTACTGCGAGAATTCACATTGACAACGATAACATCAAATTCGTTCAAATCTCCCCCACCCCCACAGCCCCCATTCTGTTGGAAAAGCTAACATTTTGTTTCCCATGTGGAATGGATAAACATGTTTTGTCCTGAAAAGTGTTAGTGTCTTGACAATGTATCTCCGAAAGTCATTGAGAGCAGATATTGGAAAGGTAAGAGTTAAAATGACAGTGTCGTCCAAACTCAGGATAACTTTGGAACTAGCAAAACTGCATCAGAAACAAGAACCTATTTTAAGACATGCTTGGTCAATTTTTAAACTTTTGGATCTAATGTTTTCAGTTTTCCAAATATTGGCTGGATGCTTGAAACGTTGACTGCAATCAATGACGATTATTGCGAGCCAATGTTTCAGTCACACTTTATTTTTCTTTTCTGTGCATTGAAAATACTCCAAAGAGGCTGGCATCCCATTACCCAGGCACTCTTTCAGACAAGTGGGTCACACTTGACATATGTTTGGCTTCCTCAGAGACAGCTCTCAGAGAGGAAAGAACCTCCGACACTTTAATTACATCTGTCAGCCATTACTCCCCGACTAACTCATATTAAATAATATTCTATGAAGTACACCTGGCTGACCTCTTTTCAATCCCCAAAAAACGATTACCATTAACAATTCAAACGTAGAAATGCCTCATTAGCATCATACGTGGAAACATTTCTAATTGAGTTGCATTGACTGTCTCACTTGCAGCTGTAGCAGCAGAAAGAGGAACTCAACTTTTAACTGGAACAAACAGAAAGACGGAGAGAGAAGGAAACAGATGGGGAGGGAGATGCAGACAAAGAGAGAGAATGAGAGCAAAAGAGAGAGAGAGAGTAAGACTTGTAGCTTTCACTGCCACAACAGCTACAGAAAGCCGAAACGAAAACTGTGATTTTGTGGGATACCATTACACATCTGGCTTCTTCTCTTGCATCAAAATAAACACAAGGGCTCATAAACGCTTTGTTTTTGTAGGCTTCAGATAGAACACTCGCCAATTCTTCTCAACTTCCACTTGTTTCATAACAAAGAGCATAAAATGCACCTGTCAAAGCCATAGCATTTCCCCATTCAGTGATGGTTAAGGAAGAGATTTTGTTTTGGCAGATGAGATTGACGAAGGCTTAGTGCGGATCCTGAGATGATGTTCTGAAATATCTACTGTCCTTGCTCTTGTGGACAATAGAGTGTATGAGTTTGGAAGGTGCTGTCTAAACAATATTGATTATTCTCTAAACCATTTCCGGCTGCGACTTATGCACAGGCATTCGAGGAAGAGGATTTTTAAGTGTTGCCAAAGAAGACAGGTACTTTGCCAGGGATGCTATGAGACTTCTTGAGTATTATTGAGGAAGCATTCCACCCAGTAAGCTTTGCTGATTGTGCTTTGCAGATAGTTTGATTCCCTCCTCGGGCGACTGTCTATGTGGAGATTGCACATCCCCTCCGTGTCTGCTGGAGTTTCCTCTGAGTGCTCTAGTTCCTTCCACAGTCCAAAGATGTGGCGGTCAAGTGATTTGGCCATGCTAAATTACCCATCGTGTTAGGTGCGTTTGTCAGTTGTAATTATTGCCTATGGGAATGAGTCCGGGTGGGTTGCACTTTGGACGGTCGCTGTGGACTTGTTGGACCGAAGGTCCTGTTTCCATGATGTTGGGAATCTAATCTGACAACTATGTACTGGTTCTCTTGGGAAACTTATTTTGCCAGAATGTTGTTGCAATGCCTGCTTCAGAAACAGTGGTTAAACAGCATTGAGATCCTTGAATTGTTGCCTTTTGTTGAATTAAACAAAAGCAGCATATATGGGTGGACTCAGGCTCACCGGAAAACAGGTTTTTAGTTTGCCCGTCACTTTAAGTTGGGGTGGGATTTGGAAAGAGATTGAAGCTCAGACCCACAGATCTGCCCCTTTTGCTGAAAAAAAACACCTTGTGTACTCTTTCTGCAGCTACAGAGTTTTTCTTTTTTACTGAGTTTTCCTTTCTCCTTCCTGACTGAAGATAGCAGGTTAAAAAGAAGAATCTGCGTTTTTGGGAGAAAAAGACCCAACAAACAATGGGAAAAAAACAGCCTCTCGAGAGAGTAACCAGAGTTAACGTTGCATGTACAGTCACACTTCTTCGGAAATCATGGTTTTTGGTCGTACTGCTACATTTTAACAGTTGAGGATTAATAGTTGAACAAAGTATACGTTTGGTCAACCATTTAATGGAGTGGAAGTGATGCCAATTTTACATTCTTTGCGGTATGTTAACTTTTTTTAAGAAGAAAGTGTGATTTGCTTAAAGCCTAGTAGCTTGAAGAAATCAATCACACCTGGAACACTGCACTTTTTGCATGCCTTTAAATCAATAAAGTTTAGGGTCGGGAGTATCTTATTGGAAAGTTATGAACGGAGCTTGTCCAGTTCATAACACTTCCCACAGCTGACACTGGACTAGATTCTGAAATTTCAATGTCATCAAACGTGCATCAGACAAAAGTTTGAAAATCAGAATGAGAAACTACAGGAAGACAATGGAATCGGTCTCACTCTGTGAGTGACTTCTCTACATTTGGCAAATACAACAGTAACATTTTTAAAATAAATACAAAAGGTGTGCAGGGTTCGTAAAATTTTTTAAAAAATAAACAAAATATCTTCGAGAAACTCAGAAATTCTGGCTGCATCTGTGTAGAAAAAAACAGCGTTAACGTATCAAGTCCAGTAACTCTTCATCAGAAACGTCCTTGAGATAAGTGAAGACCATGAAGCTATCCTTCATTGTTGAGGGATCACTCCATAATGAATTCCACGATGTGCGTTTTGGTCGGAAGTGTTGACATCAATTTGTGATTTTATTTCTTGAGCAGTTATAACATGTTTTTGAAAACGGTATCATAGCAGCTGAAGTAATGTTTTTGCTTAAGTGAGTTCAACGAATATCAATGATGAGATGCAGAGCCATGTTAGTGAGGATGTATTTCAATTGTATTCCAGGGTCCACTTGAATGGGTCAGTTCAGAGGATCTTGTTGGACTATCAATTCCAAATTAATTACAACCTGCTTCTTATCTGAGAAGTGGAACATGCAGTAATTGGTGAGTTACAGCGTAGTCACTAGCCAAATCTAGCAGCTGTTCAGATCCCCGGTTATCTCCTTTGTAAATTGCTGATGTTGAAAGTCGCTGTGAGCTCTGTATGTTCTTGATAGCAGTTCAAATTGATTTATTTCACAACTGGTTGTGCTTAAAAATTGAGCAAAGTGAGTAACTCTGTGCACAGTGTTGCATTGCTTTAGATTGTGTTGTATCTGCAATGAGTTTGCTTTGTTAATTTCTAGCATGCAGTCCTAGTTAAACAAAACGGGGCATGTATATTTCAAAAATGTGGTGTTTTTTGTACGCTCGAGGGTAGTTGTGAGTCTACGGAACTCTGGGCATCAAAGGTTACTAAATGATTTTTTAAAAAATCCTTGATGTCCAATGAAATGAAACAAAAGCAGGGATATTCAGAAATATCCAGGAATATCGATATGAGGATAAAGGTGTGTGAGTTTTTAAATTATCGATTAGCAATGCAAGCTCTATGGGATTAACGCGCAACTTATGTATTTTTGATTGTATCTTCAAAGGGTTAACGAATTGTGATTTGCCTTGAGTGTTTTTGTTGAGAAGACGGTTTCTGCCCAAGAGATGGGAGTGGACAGTCATCAATTCTTACCAGGTTTTACTTGTGAGCCTGGCGATCAGAATACGTGTAATCAAATACCTTTCATGTGGAGGCAGGCCGTTCGGTCCACGGAATCCAAAACAATCTTCCGAAGAATGTCCATTCCACCAACCCAATACTTGTATCCCGCATTACAAGTGGCTAACACATCGACACTGTACATCCCTGGATATTATTGGCTATTTACCACGTATAACCCGCGTTCTGTGCACATCTTGTACTGTGAGATGAAATCTGAGCTCTCAGAGAAAATCCATGCAGACACAGGGAGAATGTACAAACTTCGTGTGTCACATGAGGATGAAATTGAACCGACGTGTCTTGCACAGTGAAGCAGCTATGTTAACCATTGAGTCACAGTGCCAAGAAAAATCGTTTGATATAACTCTTTTCAGAAGGAAAACTGTTTTCCAGTCCCTGTAATACGTCGAGGAAGCTGGAAATCGTCTCACCCTACTCCGTGGCTTTTGTCTATTCGGAGTTAACAATATTGACTATCAGTCTGATATTGTATAATATTGTGCATAACTGAGCCTAAAACAGATGGGCGTAAGATTTTTAAAAAGGGGAAACAAAGATCAGAGATTATTGTGATTTAGAAAGAGAATAACATCGAGAACATGCAAGCACAGAAAATGATCAGAAAAAGTCAGTAGAGGTATGAATGTGGGTAGAGCGAGCATGATCGTTAACAGGTTAGGAGAGATCAAAGGATGAAGAGATCACACAGACAGAGTGAAGAAAGACACAGGAAGAAGCAACTGTGGGTTTGAAAGGAGACTGTGTTTTACAGAGTTGAGATGGAGACGCAAAATGGCAATTGGGAGTGTCTGAGACAGAGTGACAACGAGGGATGGAGAACAAATTAGAGGGATAGAAAGGGATGAAAAGCTATTGAGATGGATGGGAGAAGCTGTGAAACTAACAGACCATGCACAATAATTCACGGGAGAAGCTGAATTTTGTTTCCTGACTGAATTCTGTCTTATTGAGCGATATTGCAAGTTGGGCACACTTGATGCAACTATGTTACTTTCAGTATAACAGTTTCTTCCATAAACCTGTTGTCATTCTGAAATTCTAAACCGCAATTGTGTCCACTGTTGGATCAATATCTTCATAACCCAGTGTTTTGAAACTGAGCATAAAAAGGCCTTTCTCACAGAAACCGAAAAGCACAAGTCTGATGGGCTGGAATGGAAGATAATTATACAAAAATCGGCCGTGTAGAATTATTAAACTTGGTTTGCACCCTTCGCTAACCTGTCACTAACATCAAAGACCATAGGGATTAATAATTGATATGGCTCTTGAACCATTTACTGTTAGTTTAGTGAAAGAAGCACGGCTGCAGTGTAATCCTTCACAGATTGCTGACAGTGTGGAAACAGGCCATTGAGCCGAAATGACCACAATGACCCTCCGAAGAGTAACCAGTTCCCTACTCTAATGCTGTAGGTTTACTCCTGACGTTTGAACCTAACCTCCATAACCTTGAACACTATGTGCAATTTATCATATCCAGTTCACCTTCCCTGCATATCTTTGGATTAAAGACGAAACCGGAGCTCCCGGAGGAAACTCTCTCACACACACATACACACACATGGGGAGAATTCTCAATTTTCTCTTTTTTAAAAAATGGAATCCCTACAGTGTGGAAATAGGCCACTTGGTCCCACAAGTCTACACTTGAACCTTCGAAGAGTATAAACAATGACTGCAGATGCTGGAAACCAGATTCTGGATTCGTGGAGCTGGAAGAGCACAGTACTTCAGGCAGCATCCAGGTAGTTTCGAAATCGACGTTTCCGGCAAAATCCCTTCATCAGGAATAAAGGCAGTGAGCCTGAAGCGTGGAGAGATAAGCTAGAGGAGGGTGGGGGTGGGGAGAAAGTAGCATAGAGTACAATGGGTGAGTGGGGGAGGGGATGTAGGTGATAGGTTCATTGCCTTTTTTCCTGATGAAGGGCTTTTGCCCGAAACGTCGATTTCGAAGCTACTTGGATGCTGCCTGAACTGCTGTGCTCTTCCAGCACCACTAATCCAGAATCTGGTTTCCAGCATCTGCATTCATTGTTGTTACCACGTTGATTTTAACCCTACTGCGAATCCTCTTGCAAGGATGCCTGCCTTGAAGAAGTTTTCCTCCTCTCTCTACAAGCATCTCAGTGAGTCCCTCTCCCACTGCAACTCCCAGGTCATTTCCTCTGCCCTAAAGCTCTTCAACCATGTCGTAAAACAAAATCGGTACCACAGCCACATTCATTTCCTCAGTGCCTGCCTCCATAACCAACTCATCCCATACGGTCTCCAGACCACCTTTAAACCAGCAGAGTTCGGGTCCGAACAGGACAAACAGTACAGACTACAGATTCAAAAACACCAGCAACAGTTCTCTTTCAAGATCCTCCGCTCCACGCTTGAAGCAATGCGCCAGCACCTAACCTCTCTGCAATCAGCCCTGCCTCAGTTGAGGGCCACACTATCTCAGAATTGCAAAGCACCCACTTTGTACTACATCCTCAGGAGAATTCATACTCTCAACAAACAGTATTTCAATTCTATCTCAAATATCAAAAACTGTAAGTACAACAAACTTTTATCCACCCACCGCCATAACCAGCGCTCTTCAAACATTCCAGAAGATTTCCCCGGCCTCGGAACCTATTCCACCATTAGCCATGCGGCTGATGCAGCTACCACACCCACGCTGATTGATTATGTCACTTCCGCCCCCATCATGGCCACTTCCACAGCCCATTTCCACCCCTCACAATTCCTCATGCACCACACCTGACAACACTTCTGCCCTTCACATCATCGCTGATGCCACATGCTCAGTGACTTCCACCACCCCTACTGCCGTGTTCACCACCACTTCTGCCCCCACCAGCGCCACTCACCTGCATTCTGCTGACATGCTCCCCACAGACCCCACTGTCACTATCCCCACCCCCAGAACCCCGAGGGGAACACTACCCCTGCTCATGACTCCACCCCCATTCCCCCCAACATCACACCCACTCCAGTTACAGGTTCCACCCCAACTCCCAGCTCTACACCCACACCAGATCCTAGCTCACAGCCCTGCCGAGTTTTCACCATCCCCCCAGACCTCCCCCTCACTGAGGACGAACGATCAGTCCTCAGCAAAGGACTCACCTTCATCCCCCTCCGTCCACGCATCAATGAATTTAATACACGCCGTGACGTCAAACAATTCTTCCATCGCCTCCGCCTCCGAACTAACTTTCACAATCAGGACTCCCGCCCACCTTCCGAGGACCCATTCGCCCACTCCAACAAACTGCATCCACCTGGACACCCCGCGCTGGCCTATTACGTGCCCTCGACCTTTTCATTTCCAACTGCCACCGGGACATTAACCGTCTCAACCTATCTACCTACTTCCCCCACTCCAACCTCTCATCCTCACAACGCACAGCCCTCCAATCACTCTGCTCCAATCCCAACTTCACCATCAAGCCAGCGGATAAAGGGGGCGCAGTGGTAGTCTGGCGCACTGACCTCTACACCGCTGAAGCCAAACGTCAACTCGAGGACACCTCTTCCTACTGCCCCCTCGACCATGACCCCACCCCCATTTCCAAACCATCATCTCCCTGACCAGACAGAACCTCATCACCTCAGGAGATCTCCCAGCCACAGCTTCCAATCTCAGAGTCCGGGAACCCCACACTGCCCAGTTCTACCTCCTTCCCAAGATCCACAAGCCTGACCACCCTGGCCGACGCATTGTCTCAGCATGCTCCTGCCCCACTGAACTCATCTCTACCTACCTCGACACTGTCCTATCCCCCCAAGTCAAGAAACTCCCCACATACGTTCGTGAGACCACCCACACCCTCCACATCCACCAAGACTTCCGTTTCCCTGGCCCAACACCTCATCTTCACCATGGATATCCAATCCCTCTACACCTCCATCCGCCATGAACCGGGCCTCCAAGCCCTCCGTTTTTTCCTCTCCAGACGTCCCAAATAGTACCCTTCCAATGACACACTCATTCGGTTGGCCGAACTGGTCGTCACCCTTAACAATTTCTCCTTTGAATCCTCCCACTTCCTCCAAACCAAAATGGTTGCCATGGGCACACGTATGGGCCCCAGCTATGCCTGTCTCTTTGTTGGCTACGTAGAGCAGTTGATCTTCCGTAATTACACCGGCACCACTCCCCACCTCTTCCTCCGCTCCATTGATGACTGCATTGGCGCCACCTCCTGCTCCCGCGAGGAGGTTGAGCAATTCATCAACTTCACCAACACATTCCACCTTGACCTTAATTTTACCTGAAATTTACCTGAACCATCTCTGACACCTCGCTCCCCTTCCTGGACCTCTCCACCTCCATTAATGACGACCGACTTGACACTGACATTCTTTATAAACCCCACAGCTGCCTGGATTATACCTCTTCCCAACCAACCTCTTGCAAAAATTCCATCCCGTATTCCCAATTCCTCCGTCTCCGCCGGATCTGCTCCCAGGGGGACCAGTTCAACCACAGAACACACCAGATGGCCTCGTACTTTAGAGACCATAATTTCCCTTCCCACGTGGTTAAAGATGCCCTCCAACGCATCTCGTCCACAACCCGCACCTCCGCCCTCAGACCACACCCCTCCAACCATAACAAAGACACAACGCCCCTGGTGCTCACTTTCCACCCGACCAACCTTCGCATAAACCAAATCATTCGCCGACATTTCAGCCACCTCCAAACTGACCCACCACCAGGGATATATTTCCCTCCCTACCCCTTTCTGCCTTCCGCAAAGACCGTTCCCTCCGTGACTAGCTGGTCAGGTCCACGCCCACTGCAACCCACCCTCCAATCCTGGCACTTTCCCCTGCCACCGCAGGAACTGTAAAACCTGCGCCCACACCTCCTCCCTCGCCTCTATGCAAGGCCCTAAAGGAGCCTTCCCAATCAATCAAAGTTTTACTTGCACATGAACTAACATCATTTATTGTATCCGTTGCTCCCGATGCGGTCTCCTCTACATTGGGGAGACTGGGCGCCTCCTAGCAGACCGCTTTAGGGAACATCTCTGGGACACCCGCACCAATCAACCACACCGCCCCGTGGCCCAACATTTTAACTCCCCATCCCACTCTGCCGAGGACATGGAGGGCCTGGGCCTCCTTCACCGCCGCTCCCTCACCACCAGACGCCTGGAGGAAGAACGCCTCAGCTTCCATCTCGGAGCACTTCAACCCCGTGGCATCAATGTGGACTTCAACATTTTCCTCATTTCCCCTTCCCCCACCTCACCCTAGTTCTAAACTTCTAGCTCAGCACTGTCCCCATGACTTGTCCGGACTTGTCCTACCTGCATATCTCCTTTTCCACCTGTCCACTCCACCCTCTCCTCCCTGACCTATCACCTTCATCCCCTCCCCGACTCACCCATTGTACACTATGCTACTTTCTCCCCACCCCCACCCTCCTCTAGCTTATCTCTCCACGCTTCAGTCTCACTGTGTTTATTCCTGATGAAGGGCCTTTGCCCGAAACGTCGATTTCGAATCTACTTGGATACTGCCTGAACTGCTGTGCTCTTCCAGCACCACTAATCAAGAACCTTCAAAGAGTATCCCATTCAGATCCATACCCCGACCCGATTACCCTGCACTTCGCCTGACGATTGCACCTAACTGACACATCCCTGAACGCTTTGGACAATTTCGCTTGGTCAATTCAACTGAAGTGCAAGTCTTCTGAATGTTGGAGGAAACTTACTCAAACATGGGAAGAACGTACAAGATCCACACAGGCTGTTGTCCGAGGCTGCAACTGAACGTGGTTCTCTCGCGCTGTGAGGAAGCAGTGCTAACAACTTAGCCACCAGGCCACTGAGCTAAAATTGCGTTGAATTATAAGCAAATGTATGTAATTCTGGTAGAAGCACAGATATAGTAACTGCAGCATCTCCATATGTATATAGATTAGAATCCATTCATAGTCGATAAATTTGAATTTAAAGATTAAATAAGCTCGCATAATGACAAGTTTTCTCCCTGTTTCGTTTAGTGGAGGAAATCAGTCGGCCTACGTGTGACATCAGAAGAGACAAAAATGAACTCCAGTTGGTGAAATCCAAGGCAGACAAGCAGGAGGCTTGGAAAACAAGGCAAGTCCGGCAGCTTCAGGAGACGAAGATATCAAAGTTTCTGGTGTGACCTTCCTTCAGTCCTGGAGATGGGTGTAAGTGGATCCATAGATTAAGCAGGGTAGTGGTTGAGGATGGCAGTGTGGTGTGTTCAGGACCCGTGAAATCAAATAGAGGGTACGGCCTGGTTGGTTGATGGGAACAATGTATTTGTTTTTTTTCTGGAAGAAATGCTTGAATGTGGAATGGAAGAGGGGGAGAGGGGAGGGACTGGGAATGGTGTTGGGGGCTAGGAAATGAAGGCATTTGAAATTAGCGAACTCAATGCTGCGTGTTGAGTCCATATTCTCCGCAAGCAGAGGATGAGGTGCCGTTTCCCACAACCTGCAGTCAGTTACGCTGTGGCAAAGAAGGACGTGAAGGATGGGCATGCTGGAAAAGGAATTACAACAGTCAACGACTAGGAGGTCAGGACGGCTCCTGCAGGCCAGGCTGAGGTGCTTAGTGAAACGTGGTCTCAGTTTACTCTTGCTCTCGCTGATGACGAGTAGATCTCATCGGAACCACTGGATACAGTAAACTAGTTTGGAGAGGAGCATGTGAACATCAGTTACACCTGGAAAGACAGTTTGGGACCCGAGATGGAGGTGAGTGAATGCGAGTGTCCTAATAGTTTTTACATGCCTTAAGTTGGATGGGAAGGTACCTTTGGGTTCGGGCGCATTTACGGGGCAATGTCACCAAATATATGGGGACTGGAACGAGACTTGATGTACTCATGAGGGGTGGGGAGAGCAAGGTATTCTTGGTGTTGTGGTTCAATTAGAGTTATCAGAAGTGTTTAAGGATTATTGTTTGAATGTAGAGAGTGGTCAGCCGTTGTTTGAGCGCAAGGGTGAACTGATCTTAATGTGTGTAAAGAGGTTTTAAGAGCAGTGCAGAGGGAAATGGAGGAGGTGCGCTCGAGGTCTCTCTGAAAAATAATGCAGAGAAACACTTTGATAAAAATGGGTGGACATCTATGATGCTTGATAGTGGAATGTCTCCTCATTCAAGCAGATGCAGTATCGGCTAAAGTATTGCGTGAATGCAGTGGACTGCTTGCAGGTTATTGGCAGGGAAAGGGAGTCGTTCGTCTCGCGATGAGAGACTGTGGGTTTTCTAGCACTCATCCGCCTGGAGATTGCACCCGAGATAGAAATGGAGATGTCAAGACACGGAGGCTGATGTCTGGGATGTACAAAGTGTGACTGCTGCAATGTGCCTCCTTGTTAACTGCCCTGGAGCAGTTGTGGTGTGTGATAAAATGCTGACATAGTATAATATTCAATGCATGAACTATTAATAGAACACTTCCATTCTTGCTTCAATTATTCCAAACTACCTTATTCTGTCAAGCTGTCATCACTTGAGTTTCATAACCGTTGCTCAGTTGAGAAACCCAACGTTATTTTCAAAGTTAGAAATCACACAACGCCAAGCTATAGTTCAACAGGTCCATTCTAATTAATAGATGACCTTTTCTTATTAATGTATAATTATCCATATCATGATTAGAATATCTTCTGGATTTGTCTTTATAGAGAACATTGAAAAAATATAATTTCATTCTCGCCTTCATTTTATTTATATTAACATATTAAAAGTGTTATAAAATATTTTCTATTGTGATGAAAGTCACTGTACTGGATTGAAGAATATTTGTATTTAAGACTCTGATTGTGTCTCTGTCCGTTTACGTTGTGATGGCTGTTATGTCCCTTGGCTACTGTGACATCATGTCTGAGACCTTGTCTTTTCTGTCTGAGCTTGTGATCTTTCTCTTTTTTTTTCATACATCCTAAAGCCATAGCTCACAATTACGGGAAGGAGAAATGGAGAAGTTTGCGGTAAGTGGTGTTTCGTCGGCACCAAGGACATTTTTTTGCCAATTTTCATTTTCCATCTATTATGCTTTGCAATTTTTTCAGATTAATCCTTTTGTGTTCTGGCATCATGTTGGATGATCTTTATCTACTCCCATAAATCTGTTGTAAATTTGCTTTGGCTACTAAGAGACTTTAGAAATGGTTGCCCCTATCCTTTAAAATTACATAATGATGGTTTAAAATGAAGTGTAATCTTTTCAATCGAGGAAAAGCAAAACTGTTTGAGCTAAATATTTTAAATATAAAAATAAGGATTAAGGTGGAAGTAATCATTCTGTTGACAGTCATGTATTGTTTAATAACTCCAGTGTCAAGGAAGAATTTTTGAAATCTCAGCATTTAGTAACTTTTGGGTAAAGCTTCGAATGGGCCTTTTTAATCGAATGTAGAAGGAAGTGTTCATTGAGTGCTCCGGTTTCCTCCCACAGTCAAATAACGATGTGCAGGTTGGGTGAATTGGCCATGCTAAATTGCCCGGAGTGTTAGGTGAAGGGGTAAATGTAGGGTAATGGGTCTGGGTGGGTTGCTCTTCGGAGGGGCGGTGTTGGACTTGTTGGGCCAAAGGGCCTGTTTCCACATTGTAAGTAATCTAATCTAATCTAACCTAACAGGTCTATTTGTAAATACTAGCTTTCGGAGCGCTGCTTCTTCATCAGGTAGTTGTGGAGTTTCAAACGTCTGAGAAAATATTAATTCAGTTCCCACTTTTCTCATGCATACTGCCTGAGCAGAGCACAGTTTCGCATTCTGCTTAACATGTCGAAAGGAATCTTTTGCCGTCACACTTCAGCCGCTTTTAAACTGGTGCGAGATCCGAACTGGTACCATTGGATTCTCAAATTGACAAAACATTTTGCCAGTTGCATAATTCACTGCACTTTACTTCAGCCATTCAAGTAGATCCCATGCATTCTTTTATTAAATTACTGTATTGAGCAATTAAATGATGAACTTTTTTTTTTAAGTCAAAGTTAATTGTACAGAAATAGAGAGAAACAATATCATCCTCCATCATAGAAATGGCGGAAAACGATTAAAACTTCATCCCAGAAATGTTAATTGCGACTTGGACTCTGCTTACGTTCCAAGTATATTTTGACTCATTCAATTAACCTCAGTTTAAACTTGATCCTGTCCCGCTGAAAGTGTGCTCTGATACTGTCGGATAGCCTTATTTATAAAACATTTCATCCCTTCCTGACTTCACTGCACCTGACTTCAGCCCTTCAAATGGACCTCCTGCTTTTCTTTCTCAATTACGGTATTGAGTAAATCAATGATAAGTGATTTCCCATTTCTAGCAAAGGAAATTAAACAGAAGTACAGAGCAAAATTTGCTTTCCTTATAGAAAATGTGCAGAAAACGGTAAAAAAAAAAATCCGTCTAAACATGTTAATTGCGTCGTTGTCTTTGTATCTGATAAGAAAGCTCTGGGATTATTCTTTAGCCTCCTTTCCTTAAACACATTTCATTTATCATCCTCTCCGCAGCATCAACTGTTCTTTCTTCAAAAGCATTCTTCACAATCGCATGGTCGTTCTCACCGGAGTTATGTTGCGGTGGATAGCTGCAAATTGTTTCCGAAATTCATGCCGGCTCATCACACGTGTTTGTTCTCTCATGGCCGCTTTGAAATTTGCAGCCGGCGTTGTTTCACTGGCTCACTGTGGTTTTTGCCTCTGAATTATTTTTCTGGCCATTTGTTGTGAAAAGCATAAAATAATGCATTACACTGAGAAGCAAAACGCCGACTTTGGTTCTAACCACAGTGAGTGTACTGGGCTGTTAATCTCATCATCGAGGCTTTACACAGGAAGGTCAATTTATGATTGGTATAGGTCCATGGCAATGTGGTTTGAAACTCAGCTTTGTTGCTTACGCGTCATTGACCGCATTTATCTTGTTTCGTTTCTCCCGTCTGTTCTTGTTTTGCAGCTCAATATTCTGACAGTCGCAATGTAGTGATTACGACAGAATGACACGGGCTCCAGGACTGCACCATCGGAGAGAATCACAAAGACCGAAAAATGGTAAAGGGAAGGAGATCCATCATTTTACTCTTTAGTATATCTGATACTTTCATGGTTTCATTGGCTACTGGGCTTGTCTGTTAAATATTGTAATTGTATTTGCGACTACCAATTCTTCTAACACCACCGTCTGTGAGAAACAGCTGTCCCTTAGTTCTCTTTTAAACATCTTCCCATTCACCAACGACATACCTTCACCGGTTTTGGATACTGCTACCTTGGAGAAAATTTATTAGCTATTCATCCTATCTTTGCCCCTCATGATTTTATAAACCTGTTTAAGGTCACCCCTCACCCTCCTACGCAAACGGAACAAACTCCCAGCCCATTCTTACATCTCAAAACCTCCGGAGTCCATCACATCATTTTAAGCATTTTAGTCCCCATTCCAGTTCACAACATCATTCCTGTAGCAGGGCGACAAAGATTATACTCAACCCTCCCAAAGTGTTCTTACCATTCTCTTGCACAGCCACAATAGAATGCTCCAATTCCGATACTCAATGCTCTCAGGAAAAAGGTAAGCGTTCGTAATGCCTTCTTCAATTTCCTGTCTTCCCGTGACTCCACTTTTACGGAACTACGTACCTGCACCCCTTGGTCTCTGTTCGACAACACACCCTATGGCCCTATCATTGTCTATTAAATCCTGTCCTCGTTTGTGCAACAAAATTTAACACCTCATATTTATCAGTATAATGATCCATCTGATATTCCTTGCCCGACTGGTCCAGTTGATCAAGATCTCATTGTCCTATTAAACGACACTCCCACCATCCTCTATACCACCAATTTTGGTTTTGTCTACAAATGTACTATCCATAATTCCCATATTCTCATCTGTAATATTTTTAAAAATAACGAACGATAGCAGATTGGTCCTTTTGGTGCACTGCTCGTCACAGGTCATCAGTCAGAACAACAAACTCTCCAAGCATCCTCTGTCTCATACTGTCAAGACAATTTTACATATAATTGGCTCGGTCTCCCAGATCCCCTGCGATCTCACCTTATAAAGGAGCGTATGATGCAGAAAAGTGCGGGGCCACACTAAGGTCCATGTAGGTAACGTATGCCGCTTTATCATAATCTATCTCCTTGGTCACCTCTTGAAAACTTGCAAACACGTTTCCGAGACATGTATTGACATACGCAAAGTCATGCTAACTATCCAAAACCAGACTTTCTGAATGCATGAAAATCCTGTCTCTCAGTGTCTACTCCAAACACTTAACCACGCCCTGACATCAGACTCGCCGTTTTGTAGTTCCCTGGTTTTTCGTTGCAGCCTTTTAAAATAATTGTCTCCACATTGGATTAAATTCCATACCATATGAAAACAGGCCCTTTGTCCAAACAGGTCCGCATCGCCACTAAGAGCAACCCTCCTAGGCCCATTCTCCGACCCTATATTTATTCCTGACTAATGCAACAAACACTATTGGCAATTTAGCATTTCCAATTCACCTGACCTGCACATCGTTGGATTGTGGTAGGAAAGTAAAGCATTCGTAGTTTTCTCACGCAGACACGGGGAGAATATGTAAATTCCACACTTACAGTCGCCCGAGGCAGGCATTCAACCCTTGTCTGGAATACCGTGAGACAGCAGTGCTTCCAACCGAAGCCCCGTGTTCCAGTCCTCCAACATTTTGCCCGGATAAAAGAAAAAAAGTGAAACGATGGTAGATGATAAATCAGAAAGAAAAAGCAAACATTTTCTGGGAATGTTCAGCTGGTCTAGCTGCATCTTTGCATAGAAATCGAAGGTAAAGTTTCGGGTTCAGTGACTCTTCCTCAGCACCCTGAGGACTGATACAAATATCTCAGTGAGGGCCCCAAGAATGTCTTCGCAGCTTCCCACAATGACCTGTGATATCCTTGAACAGGCACTGGGTATTTATCTACGGTGATGCATTTTAAGACCACCAGCACTTCCTCTTCTGTAATTTGGCCGCTTTTCAAAAAGTCATAACATGGGTTTATTTCCCTGAGTTCCCTCATCTCCATGTCTTTGTCCACAGTAAATAATGAGACGACATATTTGTGTTGTATCTCACCCATCGTGCAGGAACAGGCTGTAAGGTCACGGGATAGTGGAGTTCGAATCCTTGTGAGTCGTGTGAACCTAGCATGAACAGGCACTTATGGGCTGTTTTGTTCAACTTTCAACTGAGTTTCTGCGTTCTTCCACATTTACTGGTAGGAATGCAATGTTTTGCATTTTAACATTGCTTTCTTTTTTCCGTTTTGCACTGCGATTCTGTAACTGGTGGGGATTACAGTTGTCCATAAATTCACATGTGACAACTTGTAAACTTGTCACTGTGTCAATAACCCTGGTAAACCTCATTTATCTCGTCTGTAACTGCACACGGAATGCAGTTTTATTTTTAGGGGACCTATTATCTCCATTTTTTGTTTCTTTTTTATCGTTAATGTACTGACAGGATCTCTGTCCATTTGCCATAACCTTATCAGACAAAGCTGCCTCAGATCACCTTTTTGTCCTTGTGATGTCGCTGCTAAGTGTTCTCTTACAGCACGGACTCTCAAGGGATTCCCATGATCCCGATTATTGCGCCTGAACTATCCCTCCTTCTTTTATCATTGATTTTAACATTTAAACAATTTTAAAAATGCCATCATCCCATGGACATTAAAGCTGCTCTCTTATTAATGATAAACGACTGGTTGTGAGTTTAGCCAGAGGATTACCATGTCCCAGATGCGTGGCGATGGTGGGAATTTAGGAACTTCATGGTGATATCAGCCACAGTGTGGGTCACTTCCCACACTGTTGGTGCCACTCTCGCTCGCAAAAATAGCCGTCCAGCGAGCAAATCTGCAGGAGTTCAGTTAGCACAGCTGGTTTGACAGCTGCTGTGAGGTATAGAGAGGTGAGGTAATCCTCTGTTCAATATCGCTGCCAGTTATCTCACTGTCTGACAGAACACCCCTCCATATCTTAGATGATTCGTTCGGTGTCCCATTGTCAAAATCCTGGACATTCCCTTTCTCCTGTCCCCTTCACACACCTTCAACTATCTTTTCTGACACTGTCGCGACTGTCGTGGCACAGGAAAGCAGCTTCAATAAAATACTAAAGGGTAATAAATTTTGGTCCATACATTAGAAAACAATCCCGCTGAATTAATTGATGAAACATGCCTTAACAAACCATTTTGATAGCCAAGATGACTACCAGAAAATTCAGATTAATGTACAAGTGAAATCGTTGGATATGTAAACATTTGGCAGATTTTTTTCGGGTGGAGACTGAGTAAGAGAATATGTGTGAGAGTGTAAGAGAGATAGTGCGAGAAAAAAATGGCATGTCAATTGCTGAACTCAGTTCAATGTAATTTTGACTATGATGAAATACATTGAGCAAAGACCACTGCTGACTGAATTTTCTTTGAAAGTTTTCGACACTTTGACGCATTTTCAGACATGACTTTCCGAAAGTGGTTCGTACATGTCGCACGTCAGAAAGTTCCTGCTTCTAATAGCAGAAATAGCTCGTTATAATCCTAAATCATCATCTGATGTTTGCGCAGTCCTTGTGTCTCAGATGAAAATATCATTCTCGTGATTCAAGATTGGTCAGTGTTTGTGCTCGAGAGTAATAAAACATAGTGTCCATGCCAAATTGCTTATTGTTATTGAATTGATGAAGTTCTGTAATCAGCTTTTACACTGCAGTTGGATTAGAAAAGTATTGTTATCTGTGTTGGGTGACACAAGTATCGGGAGAGAAGAGTAAATTTTCCAGTGAGGGGTTTTACAATTAAACCGACATTGAATGATTACTGTTTGTGCAAGGATATGATGACTCAGTGGTAAGCACTGCTGCCTCACATGTCAGGGCCTCAGTACCGATTTCACCATCGCGCGACTGTCCGTGTGGAGTTTTCACATTTTCCCATGTCTGTCCGTGTTTCTTTCAGGTGCACCGGTTTCCTCCCACAATCCAAATCTATACAGGTGAGGTGCTATATTCAGGGGTAAATGTCAGGGAATGGGTCTAATCGGGTTACCGTTCAGACGGTTGGTGTGTATGTCTTGGGGAATAAAAGGCCTGCTTCTACACTGTAGGAGTTCTACGGTTTTATGAAGGAGATAGGGAACGAAAGTTTGGTCAATAGCTGATTCAAGACAATATGTCTGAGAAGAGTTCCTATCGCTCGTACTTTGGAGATAGGCTCGCTGCCAGTTCATCAAAATGTCACTTTCCAATTGGAAGTAATTACTTGTTGTATCTACAGACCAAACCTCTGTGATTCATGCACAAGCATACCCAGGTGCATTTGCATAGCAGCATGCTGAAACTTCTTGCCATTCAAGTAATAAATCTTTTTACCATTATTCCTTCACATTACTTTCCATTTATTCACATTGTATTCCATCTGCCAGACCTTTGCCCACTCCATTAAAGTATATATATTCCTTTGCAAAGTTTCACAGTCGCCTGCACACTTTGCTCTGCCACTCATCTTCGTATCATATGCAAATTCTGACACACTACACGTGATTCCCAACTCCAAATCATCTCGATAAATTTTGAATAATTGCGGTCCCCACACTGATCCCTGAGGCACAGCAGTAGTTGCAGATTGCCAAAGCGAATCGCACTTTTTACCCCGACTTTTCGCTTCCTGTTCATCAACGAATCCTCTATTTCTGCTACTACTTCATCCGTAACAGTATGCATCTTCATCAAATGCAGAAGCCTCTTGTGCGTCACCATGTTGAAGGCAATTCATAAATCGAGATTCACCGTATTCGTTGGGTCCCCTTTGCCCACCTTGCATGTAACGTCTTCAAAGTATTCAAAAGATTTATTAATATCTTTCATAAACCCATATTGCGTCTACCAAATGTGACCACTTCTATCGAGATGCCCTGCTATTTCTTCCTTGAGAATAGAATCAGGCATTCTGCCCATTACAGAGTTCAAGCTAATAATTCAACAACTTCTATCCAAATGCCTTTTTAAATAGTGGCGTCACATTAATTGTTCTCTAATTTGCTGGGTCTTCCCCAGAGTCCAGTGACCTTTGGAAATTTACCACCAGTGCACTTGTTATTTCTCACGCCGTCATTTTAGTATCCATGGATACCTTCCATCAGTGCCAGTACATTTGCCTACCCTGAGAACCATCAGTTTTGTGGAATACAGCATCTTCCGTAATAATGATGGTACCCGCGACTTCGCCGACTTTTATCTCTTTCTCAATTTCTGGTGTCATATCAGTGTCCTTCACTGTGAAGACCGATTCAAAATACCTGATCAAAGCCTCGATCATCCCACAAATAACTTTCCCTTCTCATTCTCTAAAAGACCAACTTTAAGCCACGTTTTGTCCTTTTATGTATTTATAGAAACTTTGGTAGCTTTCTTGATGTGCTATGCTTTTTTTTTCTCATGTTCCTTATAGTTCTTCTTCTGGCTTTCTGTTGACGATTAAAATTTTCCCGATAATCTGTTTTCAAATTGTTCTTGGTCACTTTTTATGCCATCAGTTTTAATTTGATCGTCTGTCTTATTTCCTCAGGCACGCATGGCTTTTTCTGCTTTTCTGACAGTCCTTCCTTTCCCTCCAATATAATTTTGCTGAGCACTTCGGAAAATTTATTTCAAAATCTATCACTGCTCGTCAACCGTCCCACCATTAAATCTTTGCATTCAGTCGACTTCAGTCAAGTCCTCACTCATCACATTGCTGTCTGGCTTGTTTAAGCACAGGACCCTGGTACTGGATTTTATCTTCACACCCTACATCTGTATTCTAACTTCAACCATACTGTCATTGCTGCTTCCTAGAGCATCCATATGTATGACGTCATTAATATATGACCAGATCTACGAACGTTTGCTCTCTCGTCAGTTCAATTACATAGTATTTAAGAAAACTACCATGGATACACTCAAAACGATTCTCCTCAAGGCTACTCTGACTGACCTGGTTCGATCAAACGACATGTAATTTTAAATACACCATGATAACAGTCTTAACATTTTTCCAGGCACTAGTACTTTTCTTTGTTATTGCCCGCCCTAATGAGATGCTCTTATTTGGCTGCCTATAGACAACATCTATCAGTGACTTCTTCTTCCAAGAATTTCTAAATTCCACCCAAATGTATTAAACCATGTTGTCCATAGAAACTAGGTCATCTCTCAGAGCCGCCCCGACATCGTCCTTGTATATTAGAGCTACACCATCCCCCTTACATTTCTGTCTGTCCTTCTAATCAGTGTGATTCCCCCTGGATATTTAAAAAAAACAATCGTGACCATCCTGTAACCATGTCTCTGTAGTGAGTACTAAATCATATTCAACCATGATCATTTGCGCCGTTGACTCATCGACCGTGTAATGAATGCTAGGAACATTCAGCTAAAGTGGCCTTCCGCTATCTTTCTTACCCTCATGAGTTCCAACGTCACTAAGAATATCTCCAGAGTTGTCCTTCCTTTTTAATTCTTTCATAGTCTGCCTTGAACGTTAACGCTCCTACACACATGCTAACATGATGCTTACCTTCGTATTTATCAGTATAATATCTGCCGTTTTCCCTTTCCCTTCCGCACGACTCACTGGAGTATAGTTTAGTGACCACCATATTTATCATTTTCGCGAGAACACTGGTTCCATATCGTATCATACAGTGACCTTCCCATCCACATCGGTCTCCTTGGTTTCAATATTGATGCCAATGCCCCATGAAAAGTAACCCGTCTTTGAGCCATGTGTTTACTTCACTAATTGTTTTATCCCTAAAACAATTTGCGTGTCTCAGGCATTATTCTGAAGATTATAACCGCCGAGGACCTGTTCCGTAATTTCGTTCCAACTGCTTGATAATCCCCAAACAGATCCTCCATCTTAGCCTTCCCTCTCTCATTACTCCAACATGGAACACAACAACTAGATCCTCCCACTTCCGCTGCAATATTCTTTCAAGCCAGTCAGATATGTCTTGCACCAAGGCACTGGGCAGTCAACATATCATGCATAACTCTCGATCCAGCTTGTAAAGGATACTATCTATCCCCTAATTAGGGAAACCCCATAACTACTACTTGTCTTTATTCTCCCCGCTCTTCAATGGCCTTCTGCACCATGGTGCGGTGGTCAGCTCGCTCATCCTCCCAACAACCCGTTTCCTCATCCACACAGGGAGCCAGCAACTCACACCTGCTGGATAAGATCAAAACCTGGGGCTCCTCCATTCCTGAACTCACCTGCCTCACTTGCATTCACACCATGTTATCCTGATCACTAACTGTATTTGATTTATTTAATCTCCCAGGTGTGACTGTCTTTAGAAGCAAATGATTCAGGTTACTCTCCTCATCCTGAATGTGCTGCCGTGTTCGAAGCTCAGATTTCAGATCATCAACTCTTAGCAGGACTTCATTCAGCAACCAACACTTGCTGCAGATTTGGTCATTGCAGTTCGCAATGAGATCACTAAGCCCCACCCTCATACAACGACAGCACATCACCTACCAAGCCATCTCGACTGAGTTAATTACTTACATACAGTTCTGAGTTAGTTGATTGATAAACTTTTCTGATATGCTTTTTTCAAATAATCAAGTAATAAATAAATGATCAAAGGAATGAAAGTAATTTATAAGAAATAATGGGATGAAAAAGAAACAGAAAAAAACCTTACATAATCAGCACACCTAATCACCACTGTCTTTATTTTAGAGGAGAGGGGTCTCGGGTCCAGGCGCTGCACAAAAATTGTAGTTTATCTATCTTCCCGAAATGCCCTGGTCTTCGCTGTTACCAATCCCACTGCTACTGTGGAATTAATGTCCGTTCACTGCACAGCTCCCCTTACTTAACAGGTGCCTTGTCTGCGTTTACAGAGCAAGACACTGGTGTGGTCTGCATATCTCCCCATGCTGGCCGGACCGTTTCGTCCGGGTTTATAAATCAATGCACTGGTGTCATGTGTACTGCTGCACAAGTTGTACAGGTAACTAGTGGACTGGTGAGCCTTGCATAGTGTTCCATCATGGACAAATTGCTGGGTTGTACTGAGGCTGGTCTGCACAGTGCTCCATAATGAGCACATAGCTCATGTGAGCTTATATATGCCCGGGCTGAATCTGTGAGGTAGATTAGTATCTGATATAACTCCTAATATAACTATCAAGCCTCTGGCTCGCCCATTCTGCTGTGAAATCCCAGTAATCCTGCAACATGCTGTTCATTATGTACATATCCATTTGAAAGATGGATATCTATCCCCCTTGATATGGATCAGTCAGATCTCCTTAAAATAGATACGAATGTAGCATCGACCAGAGCTATTTAATTACTAAGTTGTAATTGCTCCAATATGGGAACATTCCATAAACGCACATTTGTCAAAAAGTAAATTTAAAAAACAGATGGTCTCACATGCACTTCTCCAATCCAGGAGGAAAGAATATCTAATGAACCATTCTGACATCAATCACCGAGCGAGAGTGCAGCAGCCAGGAGAGATTTACTGCCTTACAAAATTGATGAGACCCCAGAAGAAACTCGCAAAAAGCAAATCTAAGAATCCTGGTTCTGTGAAGCAGATCACCACTCCAAATGCCATGAACGGGACCACAATGCCCACAGGGAACGGGCAGTACTCACTCTGCTGTAGAGTGGTGCTGGAAAAGCACAACAATTCAGGCAGCTGTGCTTTTCCAGCACCACTCTACTCCAGAATTTGGCTTCCAGTATCTGCAGTCATTGTTTTTACCTTTACTCACTCTGCCTCCATCATTGTAGGACTTTCGCAACACACTCAAGGCGTTCAATGATGGTAAAAAAAACGTTAAAGTTAAATATAAAAGAATAAAACAAAAGGATGCAGAAGGCCTTGAGAGTCCAACACTTCCTCCCCTGCCATAACACAGTAGAATCATCTAGGTAGTGAAAAGAAAGCGTCATCTTCTAACAATACGCTTGGAGATATTTCATTAGCCCAATAGCCAGCGATATCAACATCACGTTCAGACCAAGTAATCTTGTTGGTTCTCATGTATTTAGTGAAAAAGGGTTAACTAGAACTGTTTGTTCAGCGACCGTAATTCATGACCGTCTCCATGGATACTAACTGTGTCACTGGAGGATTTCCCTCTTCTATAATTAAGAGGCTTCTTTAAACTTGTTATTCCATAACATCAGGGACAGCATCATCCTCAACACGTTTGCACTCAGCAGCTATAAAGAGAGGGAGAAGAAGAGAATCTTACAACAACAGACTGGAATGTTCCAAAATGGATGAGAATCTGAGAACAAAAGACTGGCCTGTTCCAAGAATGGACAGAAGTTTATCCATGGGTCTTTCTTTGTTTTCTGCGGATTGGCCATGGTTAGAGTTGCGGATAGATGCCGCACTGATGATTATTCAGGGGGGTTACTACCCCGCCCTCGCAATTGTTGGTTTTCCTGGTAAGCCTATCTGTATTAATTTGATAAACGATGGTGAAGGCTTCGGTAATTTATATTTAACAGATACGTGATGTATTATCTCCAGTTTCAGTCAAAAACTCCACTTCCTGTCCATGAGTTTCAGACTCTTCACTGATAACATCTAAGAAGGAACAAGACTGTTGAGAAACTAGAGGTGAATTTCGCCCCGAACTGTTTTATGTTTTTGTATTCCCTCTGTCCTCAAACCTGCCTACAACTACCTGCATAACATCCTCACCCTTCAGCTCTGCTTCAGTGATGTTGCTGACTTAACTATCATCTACCCCTTTATTAACATCAGGTTTTCTGGCTAGAGTTCTCCTCTGACCACTCTTCCAGTTACAAATATTTTGAACACAAACTTGCTCTTGTCTCGACAGTTACTTCGCAATAGGGACTCATATTGAGTAATAATGTAAATGGATGTGTTCTTCAGAGGCACAGGTTATGACTCTAAAGGCATTGAATCAAAACGACTACAGACAATGGCAGAACATAAATTCGAATGGCAAAAACGAAGGAATGTTAACTCATTTCACTCTTAGAAATCATAAACCATCAGGACTGATTTTATTATATTACTGACATCCTTTGGTAAATAAACGTCTTGCAAAGTCTGGACTAAATGTGACTTCAGACCCAGAGCAATGTGTCTGGATTAATACGATCTTGACAATTGCCTTCGCAGTTAAGAGCAATTAGGATGGCCAAGAAATGCTGCCCTTGGCGGGAATGCTGACATCTCGTGAAACAAAAATAGCGAGCGTGAAATAAACCCAGGAACTGTGGATGATGGAGATCTGAAATAAAATTCTACAGAGTCTACATGTGTTGGAGAATGAATTGAAAGGAAACGAGAATGTGAGGATATTCTACCCTTTTCACTTTTCTCATGTTCCTGAATATCACATCCGTTTAGGGATGCCTCTGCTTAAAGTGACCCGTGTTCTCTCTGTCTCACTTCTCTGAGTGTGGTGACCAACTCCATGGGCAATGCTGGCGCTGCACTTAAAGTTGCTGAGATACAGAGAAATGTAATGTTAAGTTGTCAACTGCTTGTTTAGAGAGAGGAACTGTAACTGTGGGACTGTGTGGAATGGTTTTTTTTCAGTGTGTAAGAAAAACTGAGGAGAGGGAGGCATTATCAACACTGAATGGGTGCATGATATGTGTGAGGATTTGACCTTCTCCTGTCATTGGAAAGTCAGTGGAGGTTCTGTTTATGCATTCTCCGGTTTGTATGGTCAGCTGTTGCATTAGCTTAGGGAGACTTTAGGGTCTGGCGACCCAACTTTAGAAACTGCATTTATAGAGTATCTGACTCCATCTTAAACAAATGGAGCTGATGCTACACAGAAGGGAGCCTCTGTAAACAATGAGGAGCAGGGCCTTGGATTCTCCTCCCTGGGATTTCAAGAAACATATTTTCGAAGCTGGACCCAATCAGGTCTAAATTTTGAAACCGGCTTGGTTCAAATATCGAGTCGTCACTAAGCTGACAGCCCTCTGTCAGTACAACCTATAGAAACAAACCAGGGGCAGGACTTTGCTGACACTCACCATGAAGTGAACTGGATTGATTCTGAGTCTTTCCAGGCAGGAGTGGGTGACATGTCCATCATCGACGACGTTCACTCCTTCGATGTATCACGAGCTGACAGAAGCCATGAGGCAACTTAGACGAATGAATTTGTTCTCTCGCACCACCCCTCCCCCCAAGGAAGGCACAGAATCTATATTCAGAAATACGACAGAACAGAGCAACGGGTAAATGAGGAACTGCAGGAAATTAGAATTAATAAGATGTATGTTTTTGAAAGTCTCATTGAATTGACGATTGCTAAGTTGCTTCATCTGATGAGCTGTGTCCCAGAGTATTGTGGGGATGACAATACAGCCAGTGAAAGAATTACTGATTAGTTTTCAAAGCTGGTAAGATTGCAGAAATGATTCTGTCGAGTACAAAGCAGTGATTGCGAACAGAAATTTTTAAGCAGGGCAGAGAGGAAAAACAGAATGCTAAACAGATTAGTGTCAGCTGTGAGAAAAATATTGGAACATTTTACAAGGAATGTGACAACTAGACACTTCTCGAAATAATGACATTTTCGGAAATTTGACGTGGTTGAATGCAGGTCAGTGGAGAATGTTAGAGCCCATGGCTCAGTACGGGTGTAATGCATGCCGAATTAATTAAAATTTGGATAATGGGCAAACTTAATAGAGTAGTGTTGTTGTAAGGGAGAGACAACAGAACGAGGACATGCCGCAACCCAAAGGACTAGCCACACTACCATACATCAGGAGCATTTCTGAACTGACGGCCAGACTACTGCGACCACTCGGACTCATAACAGCACACAAACCAACAACCACGCTCAGACAACAACTCACCAGAACAAAGGACCCGATACCCAACATTACCAAAACTAATGTAGTGTACAAAATCCCATGCAAGGACTGCACAAAACACTACATCGGACAAACAGGAAGACAGTTAACGATCCGTATACACGAACACCAACTAGCCACGAAACGACAAGACCAGCTGTCCTTAGTAGCAACACACACAGATGAGAAGCAACATGAATTCGACTGGGACAACACTACCATTATAGGGCAAGCCAAACAGAGAACAGCCAGGGAATTCCTAGAGGCATGGCACTCATCCACAGACTCTATCAACAAACACATCGACCTGGACCCAATATAGCGGCCACTACAGTGGACAGCTCGAACTGACAACCGGAAGCGGCAGAGACAGGCCACTATAAATGCCGTAGGAAACAGCACAGAAGCCCTTCACAGGAGGCTCCAAGGACTGACGATGTCACCTAGACAGGGGACAAAACGTTTACAAGACAAATTCCCAGCTCGGCGAACAGAACCACAACAACGAGCACCCGAGCTACAAATCATCTACCAAACTTTAAGAGAGTAGTGTATCTTTTTGCTAGACTGAAGGCTCGTGGACTGTCAGAAGAATCAGTGCTTGGGCAACAGCTGTTCACAACTTGTAAAAATATTTCAGATGTGAACCATAGATAGAACAATGTTAATCTATATCTATTAAACGGTGAGAATTTGGGAATTGCTGTTGTTCAAAAGGACCTCGATGACCTTGGTCAGAAGTCATGAAGAGAATTCATTCGGGGCACTAAGTAATTATAGCTGTAAATGATAAGTGGTCCTTCATGCAAAATGATTAAAATATCAGAGTTAATACATCTCATTCAGTAGAAATATTTTGATGAGACGGTATTTCGGGTACTGTGTATAGACTGAGTCTGCTTTATAAATAATAACCTCCATGTCACCGAGACAGTGCAAAGGCATTTCACCAGACTAACCCCTAGCATGATGGTACCATGAGCAGAGAGTGCAGTAACAATGTGTTCTATCCGGAGCGCATGATATAATAAGAAGTTGAAACTTGATTATTATGTACGCACACTCGTTATGTCTCAAAAATACGGTGAGGAATTCCATACTTTCTGTAGGATACTGAGTTACCGATAGTTTACGTGCCTGTGCAGAGATGACAGAGAGTAACATGCTATGAATGAACGATGAACACTTTAATGCACTGTTACTGAGTGAACCTGGACTCAGTGCTACGTTGTTCAGAATCCTATAAGCAGCCACAAAAAATTCATCCTGAAACAGTTACCCCTTGCCCATCAACTTGTGACATTCAGAGAAAACATGGGTCTGCACCCTCAGAGGTGGAAGATGTCTTTGGAATTAGTTTGGAAAAAGGCGTCATTCCCAGTGTCAGAACACCATGCTACAGTAACACGTATGTACTGTGACTAATGAGGCAAAATGTAAAACATGGAGCAGTGCATCTGTGCAGTTCGTGCGCAATTAATTTGTGATGTTGAGCATCTCTGATGCCTACCTGTTCCTGTGCTGGTGACTTGAGAGGACGAATGACTTCTTTCTGCTCCTTCGTAAATGATCCCTGGTTGAAAATGGTTTCTTTCTGATCCCTTGTAATAGGCACGTGGATTGAGCAGACTCCTTGTCTTCCTGTGTAACCGGCAGGAGGAATTGAATGGGCTGTTCCTTCTCTTGTCCAATAGATTTCTTGAGCTGAACGGATTCCCCATATTCTTGTGAACCCAGTTTGAGGTACTGAAAGAAAACCTCCATTTACTGTGGAAATGTGAAGCCCTATTACATGAATGTTACGGACATATTACCAGCATGCGCTTAAATTTTGTCCAGGTCTTGTTGCACATGGGCACAGACTGCATCAGGAGCTGTAGGGCGTAAACTGTTCTGAATGTTCTGTAATGTTCAGTGAGCATACAAACTTCTTTTCAGTGTGGACTCAATACGCTGAATCTCCTGCTTGCACACAGCAGGGATTCGTAGTTGACAAGCTGGAGATGCCTGGGCTGAGGAAGCTTTCCTGAGGATCCCCTGCAGAGATGTCTTACTGCTGAGATGATTGATATTCACTGACAATTAAAATCTTCCCTTGGCTTATTAATGAAAAGTAAGAGTGGAGAATTACAATGAATTCTGATGACATGCAATTTTTCTGAGGCATTTTGATGTCATCCTCAGATAAATATCAGGAACAGTCGCTCTTACCTAAGCCCTTATATTCACTTTTTTTGACCGAGTGGTTTTCTGTGGTGAGGAAGCTCTTATGTAACAGGAAGATGCAGATGGGATGGTCAGATAGCTGATCAATTACAGATGGAATGTAACACTCAAAGGCATGTACTGATGCACTTTGGCAGAAGGAACCAGAATTGCAGCACACGAGGAAGCTCAACGGGTGCTTCTCCACTCACCACTGAATGTAACTCATCACGTTAATAGCTTAGTTAAGAAGTCACAGATGACTGCAGGCATTGCCTTTATTCATCGAGACATAGTTTATAAGAGCTATACAGGATTGTATTTCGGAGCGATGTATTCCCAATACAAATCAAACCTTTGTTTGCGGGAATCAATTGCAATATTTCCAAACCTGCTGATGGCACTAATCGTTGGTTTGTGAGTGAGTGAGGAGGATGTAAAAACGTTCCAAGGTGACTGTGACAACTGGAGTGAATGGGCATACACATCGCAAATGAAGAACAATTTGGGTAGATGTGAGGTTGTGCACTTTGGAAGGAAGAAATGAAGGGGTGCTCACCTTTTTAAAAAAGCATTGGTTGTAACATATTTATTTATATAGGGACTGATGATTCT
Organism: Chiloscyllium punctatum; assembly: GCF_047496795.1. Taxonomy (NCBI): domain Eukaryota; kingdom Metazoa; phylum Chordata; class Chondrichthyes; order Orectolobiformes; family Hemiscylliidae; genus Chiloscyllium; species Chiloscyllium punctatum. The sequence goes on from NC_092773.1 coordinate 31,768,057, forward strand.
TTTATTTTGTTTTCTTCTGTTGAGTCCTCCGAGATCTATTTAGGACAGTGTGGTCTGAAGCCAGAATTCAATGCAGGGAATGATATTGACACACTGACCAGTGTACATAGGTCCATTAAATGAGCCGCTGTTAAGTTGAAAAGGATCTGGATCTCCCTATACATCAGTCACTAAAAGCAATATTACAGGAGCAGAAAACAGCTCGGAAGATAAGTGATGTGTTGACCTGCATTTCAAGGGGATTTGAGAGCAGGAGTAAGGGTATAAGCCTACAGCTGTACAGGGCCTTGGTGAGACCCCATCTCGATCACAGTGCGGCATTGTGTGCAGTTTGGGTCTCCTCACCGAATAAAGGAGAAACCTGAAATTGAAGGTAAACAGCAAAGGGTGACCCGACGGATCTCGGGGATAACAGGCTTGTTGCGCGAGCAGAGCTTGGGTTGACTGGTTATGTATTCCGTGAGGTTTAGGCAAATGAGTGGAGATATCCATGAAATGTATAAAAAAAAAACCTGACAGAAAGACACGTTTTGGAAGCAGGTATGATCGTTTCCCTGGTGGGAATGTCTAAAACAAGGGCCCATATTTTTAGGAAGAGGCAAGTCACTCTGCATTGACATGACAATAAATGTCTTCTATCAGAGACCAGTGAACCTGAGAAAGTCACTCCCACATCAGGTTGTGGAAGCCAAATTACCGAATATGAATAAGGAATTCTCGGCACTAAAAGGATGGGGAGAGAGCAGGAGTATGGTGTGGAGGTCAAGGATCAGGTATTATTTGCGGGATTCTCCTGTAACACAGCAGATGTGCTCGCCTACGACATTGTCGTTACAGAAAATCATGCAATATAAATAATGCGGCCTGTGAGGTAATAAAAGGGTTCTGTGAGAAATGCCAAAAATATCAGTAAAAAGCGAAACAAATCTCATAGTTAGCCTAACACAACGGACAGCACCGTCTAAGTACATCATTACATCAAATATTCTCTTGAAGGAGTGCAATAAATGTAACGCTTTAACACTGCAATCAATGATATCATTAACTTCCTTTCACTAAGTTATTCAGCAGAATGCGCATGAGCCAGTTGACGATTGATACTGATGTGGAATTCCGGTTCTCCCCAAGATTCTCCCCCTGAATTGAAATAAAGTTCCTTCTTAATGTGCACTACAATTCTTCGTTACAGCCTCAGTTTCAAGGCAGAGCGGATTGCATTCCTGTTTTAGCTGAACACACTGTTTGTGCATTTTGCAAACAGAGAATCCTGAGTTGGATATCGCTGTTCAGCACCTGCGAGGGACTGAATTGCGTAAGAGTGAACGGCCGTTTGCTAAATAAATATACTGTCTACAATTTACTACTCGCGTTGCAGCCACATCGTGTAAAATGAACGCACTTTACATGACAACTACTTCTGTATTGAATGGGGGAGCAAGATTGATGGATCAAAGGGACTATTACAGTTGCTCTTTTTTATTTCATGATGGAAATTAACATTGAGTGAAAAGGTCACACTGCAGATTAGAATTGCTAACGGAGACAGTAAATGGGTGACCAATAGACATGAAAAGATTAGGAAAGCAGTGCAGGTGTCCCCTGCAGTTATCACCCTACAAAACAGGTATACCAATTTGAAACATGTTGGGGGAGATGGCTCACCAGGAAATGGCACCAGTTCTCAAGATCATGGCACCATGGCGGGCACTGGTGTTCAGAAGGGCAGGAAAAGGGCTCATAGGGCCACATTTATCGGTGATTCTATTGTGAGGGGAATGGTTAGGCGGTCTTGTGGCCGAAAACTGGACTCTCGAATGGTATGTTGCCTCCCAGGTGATCAGGTCAGGGACGTAATCCGATCAGCTGCAGAGCATTCAAAAAGGAGAGCGTGAACAGCCAGTTGACTTGGTGCATTTAGTCACCACCAATATATGTAGAAAACGAGATGAGTTCCTGAAAGAAGAATTCAGAGAGCTAGGATAGAAGTTAAAGAGAAAGACCTCAAAGGTAGCGATCTCGGATTACCACCAGTGCCACGTGCTAGCCAGCATAGAAATTGAAAGAAAAAGGTATGATGAACACGTGGCTTGACAGATGGTGTAGGAGGGAGGGTTGATATTTGTTGGACATTGGGACCGGTTCTGGGGAAGGTGGACTATTAGAAAATAGACACTCCACATCTGAACCAGAAAGGTACCAGTATTCTTGGGGGAGATTTTGATACTTTTGATGGGGAGGTTTTGAACTAATGTGGCAGCGGACTGGGAACTAAAAGAGCAAACACGTAGGCAGCGAGGTGGAGACTGGAGACTGCAAGAATCATGAAGATAGCATGAATAAAGGGAGGCGTAGGCAGAGAATAGATGAGTGCAAAAGAACTGGTGACCTGAAATGCATCTACTTTAATGCAAGAAGTATAGTGTGTAAGGCAGATGAACATAGGGTTTGTATTGGTGCCTGGGAGTATGACGTTATTGCAAGCACAGAGCCTAGTTTGAAGGAAGGGCATGATGATTGGCAACTAAATGTTCCAGGATATAGATGTATCAGACAGGACAGAGAGGGAAGTAAAAGTGGTCGGGGGGGCGGTGGCTGGAGTTGCATTGCTCGTCAGGGATGTGTTAAAGGAGGACACTATGGAGGTCTTGATTAGTGAGGCATTATGGGTGGAGCTGAGAAATAAGAAGGGTGCAGTTACATTATTGGGGTTGTGTGCGAGGTAGAAGAAGAAACACGATACCAGATTATGGAAGGATGTAGCGCAATAGGGTAATGGTGAGGGGAGATTTTAATTTTCCCAAAAATAACTGGGATACACTTAGCGTCAGATGTCTTCATGGGGTAGAAGTTGTACGAAGCGTCCAGGAGAGTTTTCACGAACTGTATGTCAATAGTCCGACGAGGGAAGCGGCCATATTGGACATGGTACTGGGGAAAGAGCCAGGACTGGTGGTAAAAGTTGCGGTGGAGGATTTCTTTGAGAACAGAGACCATAATTCTGTAAGTTTTAGAATAATCGTAGATAAAGTAAACAGTGGTCCTAAGGAACGGTTACTAAACTGGGCCAAGGCCAGTTGTATTAAAATTAGGCAAGAGCTCGGTAACGTGTTTTGGACGCAGCTATGTGAAGGGAAGCCCACATTCGTGATGTGGGAGGCTTTCAACAATAGTTTCAAGATAGTGCAGGATGGACATGTCCTGTTGATGGCAAAGGATAGGACGTGCAAGATTCGTGAACCGTAAATGACTAGCCAAGAGGAAAAGGGAAGCATACGTAAGTTTAGGCAGCTAAGAACAACACGGGCCCTGGAGGAAATTCGGATGAGTAGGACAAGTCTTAAACGTGTAATCAAACGTGCAATAAAATGGGTCATGAAATACATTTAGCAAGTCGAATTAAGGAGAATCACAAAGCATTTTATTCTTATATAAGAAGCAAGCGGGTAACAAGACAAATGATTGGACCACAAAAGGATAAAGAAGGAAGGCTGTGCGTCGAACCTGAGAAAATGGGTGAGATTCTGAATGATTGCTTTTCATCCGTGTTCACTGAGGAGGGGAACATGATGAATCTGGAGAATAGAGATAGGAGTTTGATTAGTCTGGATCGCATTGACATAAGTAGGGAAGATGCATTGGGTAGGCTAAAGATTATTAAGGCGGACAAATACTCAGGACTCGATGGGATCTACCCTAGATTGCTGAGGGAGGCGTGAAGGAAATAGTTGGGGACCTGATAGATATCGTTGAGTCATCCTTATATACAGTTGAGGTGCCAGAGGACTGGAAGGTTGTTCATGTTGTATCCCTGTACAACAAGGGTAGTAGGGAGATTCCGGGTACCTACAGACCAGCGAGCCTTACATCCGTGCTGGAAAAGGTGCTGGAGAGGTTACGGAGGGATAGGATCTATTGATATTTCGAAAAGAATGGGCTTACCAGTGATAGGCAACATGGTTTTGTGCGGGGGAGATCGTGCTCACCAATTTAATAGAGTACTTCGAGGAAGTGAAAAAAATGAGAAATGATGGAAGGGCTGTTGATGTCATATACATGTACTTTAGTAAGGCGTTTGATAAGGTTCCCAATGGTGGACTAATAGAGAAAGTGAAGTCACATGTTGTGCAGGGTGTTCTAGCTAGGTGGATAAAAACTGGTTGAGCAACAGGAGACAGAGAGTAGTAGTTGAAAGGAGTTTCTCTGAATAGAGAAAGGTGACCAGTAGTGTTCCACAGAGGTCAGTGTTGGGGCCACTGTTGTTTGCAATATACATAAGTGATCTGGAAGAGGGCACTGTTGGTATGATCAGCAAGTTTACAGATGACACGCAGATTGGTGGAGTAGCAGAAAGCGTAAGGCACTGTCAGAGGATACAGAAGGGCATGAATAGACGGGAGAGTTGGGCGGAAAAGTTTCAGGTGGATTTCAATCCGACAAATGCGAGGTGATACGTTCAGGCAAAGTTAATTCGAGAGCGAATTATACAATGAATGGAAGAGCCTTGGGAAAAGTTGACGGGTATAGAGATCTGGGAGTGCAGGTCCATTGTACCCTGACGGTTGCTGCACAACTGGACAGAGTAGTCAAAAAGTCATATAGTATGCTTGCCTTCGTTGGACGGTGTATTGAGTAAAAGAGCTGGCAAGTCATGTTAAAACTGTACAAGACATTGGTTCGGCCACATGTAGAATATTGGGCACAGCTCTGGTCGTAACACTACCAAAACGATATGGATGCTTTGGAGAGAGTGCAGAGAAGGTTTCCGAGAATGTTGCTTTGTGTGGAAGCTGTTTTCTATGAAGAGAGCTTGAGAAAGTTACGTTTATTTACATTAGAAAACAGGAGATGGGGGTTCTGATTGAGGTTTACAAAATCATAAAGAGTGCAGACATGGTGAAAAGAGATAAGCTTTTTCTCAGGATGAAGGTCTCAATAACGAGAGGTCACGCTTTCAAGGTGAGAGGTGCAAAGTTTAAGGGGGATACACGCAGTAAGTATTTCACACAGACGGTAGTGGGCATTTCGAACGCGTCGCCAGCAGAGGTGGAAGAAACAGGCACGGTAGATTCATTTAAAATGCGTCTGGACAGATACATAAGTAGGTGGAGAGCAGAGGGATAGAGATGCTTAGGAATTGACTGGCAGGATTAGACAGTATATTCCGATCGCCTCAGGCTTGGAGGGCTGAAGGGCCTGATCCCGGGCTTTAAACTTTCGTTGATCTTTCTTCTTACTGAGGGATATGTACAATGCATGGGAAAAGTACATTGAGGAGATCTTCGGCCATGAACCAATATGAGGGAGACTCAGTGTGCTGAATTGCCTCCCATTTTGCCATAATTCTGTACATTCATTGGGGAATTTTTGTAAAAGCTGTCACAAGGTTTCAGATGTTAGAAAGGAAGTCTCTGGAGGATCGACATTCCCATTCTATTTTCGAATACCAAGGCTGGTGCTGGTATTGTGCCTGCATTTATCCTTTAAGAACACGGAGCAGTTTGATAGAATTCAGTGTCTGGATTGGCCGTTTGAGAGACCATTTAAAAGTTATCACGTGTCTGTGTGACTGGAGTAACTTTTAGGCAAGATCAGGAGAGCATAGGTGATTAGCTTCCATGAAAGTACATTGGGGAAGCAAATCGTTGTTTAAAATCGACATTCGCTTCAAGGTTACTGTTACTGACACAATATTTTTGGTCTCGATATTTCATTAAAGGTTTTTAATTTCCACCAGTTACCAGAGCATTTGTCTGTCTGGATTAGTAATCCAGTGAGAGTTCCACAACAGCACTCTGTCTACATGAGGACTTATCGGAAACCACACTGAGTAGGTTATTTCTGTGCTGCCTGACAGCTCTGTCAAAAAGAACTCCCACCAATTTGACTATCGTGCTGGCGCTGAGGGGGTGCTAAGCGGTCAGAATTTAATTATTCTCCTTTTGAACGACTGGACATAGTCACATAAATTTCCACTTTGCCAGATAGAAACCAGAGTTGCAGTTGGAATTAAGCAGCTTCCCTATGCATACGGCTTGTTGTACAGCACAGTGCTTCAGTCCTATTGTAGTGATGGTGTCAGGGGCCATTGGCTTTGTCGTATCAATTGTGTTCAGTTGCTTTTTCATGTCATGTGCAGTGAATCAAATTGGTTGAAGACTGGAATCTAAGTTTGACTGGGCATCATTACGAGGGTGAGGTGGATAATCGACTCAACACTTCTGGCTGAGGATAGTGCAGATACAACATTCTTGTCGTTTACACTAATGTGCAGGGTTATTCAATTATTGAGAATAGGGATATTTGTGGACCATCTCCTCCAGTGACTTGTTAAATCATCCATCACCATTTATGCCTGGATGTGACAAGAGAGGAGAGCTTTGATCTGGTCTATTGTGCTTGGGACAATTTTACCCTCTTTATCAGATGTTAGCCCTGCTATTTGGAATGTAAGCAGTCAAATGCGGTCGTTTTCACGGCTTGTCATCAGATTTAGGTACACATGGTTCTGACCGTGGTATGTTCACCCACACTCATCACTGAACCACAGATCGGCTTGATGTTAGATGTAGATTGACGGATTATCCTGGATATCGATTACAGCTTGTCCTTCAGTACAACTCTGCTTCTGCTATCGTCAGCAGGCCCACATCAAGATTAAGAATTCTCCATTCAAGCAAAATCGGAGAGGTAGATCATTGCAATTATTTACAGAGGGTTATTGACCTGGAATTAAGTTCAGCGCAACGAAGATGATTAACGCCGCATTTTGTGGTCATAAACTATTCGAGTTGTAACATATGCAAACAGACCCTTCGGCCCGGATTGGCTATGCTCACAATGTCTATGGTTTCCGAAACTGAAGAAATCCTATTTTACTACATTTGGCACATGTCCCTCAAAAGCTTTCCGGTTCATGTCCCCATCCAATCGTCTTTTATATGGTGTAATTGCACTCACCTCTACCACTTTCTCTGACACATCATGACATATAAAAACTGCCTTGCAAAGCAAAGAGAAACAAATGCCTCTTTGATCTTTCCTATATCTCTTCCCTCTCAACTTAATCCTATACTCTCTGGTACTGGACAGCCCACCCTGACGAAAGACCAAGGCTGTTCATCCTATCCATGGCATTCTTGATTTTCTCAACCATTTTAAGGTTACCCCAGAGACTTCTGTGCCACCAAATCCCAGCCTATTTCAAAGCATCCTTTCTGTTCATAATATCCTTGTTACAGCGGTGCGACAAGGACTCTTTTGTACAGCCACAACGTGATGTCCCAACTCCTACACTCAATGCTCTGATCGATAAAGGTAAACATTCTAAACACCTTCTTCACTGCCCTGCCTCCCTGTGACTCTACTTGCAAGGAGCTATATAAGTGAACCCCTCTGTCTGTCTCTTAAGCAACATTCTCCACAGTCCGACAGTTAACTTTGCAAATCGTTCCCTGGTGTTTCAAACAAAATGCAACACCTTATATTTATCAACATGAATCTCCATCTGCCATTCCTCGGCCCACTACGCAAGTTAGTCAAGATCTCATGGTCATTTTAAATTGCCTTCTTTACTGTCCACTATTACACGAAAATAATCCTTGGTATTTATCTACGTTGTGCATTTTAAAAGCACCATCAAATCCTGTTCTCTATTGTGGTCTCGTTTCACAACATCTTTCTTATTTGTTTCTCCAAGTTCCCACGCTTCAATATCTTTCTTCACAATAAATACTGAAGGGATATATTTGCATAGAATATCACATATTCCACAAATTCTACTGCTGTGGGCCGCGTAACACCCCGTGATGGATAGATGTCGAGTACGGGTTTACAGATCAATGCACTGCTGTGGTCAGCATACATTTCTGTGCAGGACAGATGTCTAGTCCGGGTTGATAGATCGAGCAGAAACAGGCTGTGAGGCAATGGAGCGGGGCAGATCGACTTCTTGAGATGAGTGTGAACTCAGCATGCTCGGCATTAATGGACTGTGTTGTTAAAATGTTGCATGTGTTTCTGTGTTTTTCCAATTGTGCAGTAGGGCAGAAATGTTTTATACATTAATTTTGTTGTATTCGTTATTCCACAAGAATAATGTGCCAAGGTACTGTACACGGGGGCTGGGGCAACATGTGATGATTGTAAACTTTTCATTGTACTCATTTGAGTTTCTGCGACAATAAAGCTAGTAAAAATAATTTGCCTTCTCTGTGTCCACACACAGAAGGCTCTTTGACTTTTAACGGTGCTCTGTTCTCTCCCAAAGTACTCTTTACTCGTTAATATCTTGTTGAATCTCTTTTGATTCTTCTTAACCTGATCAGCCAAAGTTGTCTCATGCCGCGTTTTTCGCCTTCTGTTTTCCTTCGGTTGCCCTCCTCCACCCCATATACTCCTTGATGAAGTCCTTGATCCCAGCTGCCTAGACCTGTTATATATCTCCTCGAGATCTTTTTTCGTGACCAGAGTCCTAAAATCCCCTGTCATGTCCAGTTCCTTACTCCTACTACCACTGTCCCTCACACTAACAAAAACACGCTGTCGCAAAACTCTCATTATCTTGCATTTGAACGACTCCCACTTGCTTGACGTACCTCGACGTGTGAACCGCTTCCCCACTCAACTTTTGAAAATTCCTGCCTAATAACATCAAAATGGGCCTTGCCCAAATTTGTAACATGGTAAATCTTCTGGACCAGGCCTATTGTTTTCCAAAACTATTTTTGAACTAAACGAATTACAGACAGAGTTCTCAACGTGCTGTCACTCCAACAGCACAGTCACTTGCCCTGCATTATTTCACAAGAGGAAATACAATTGAGGGCAGGATCAGACCAGCTAAGATCTTTCTGAATGGGAATGTAGGCAGGAGGGACAAAGTGATTGCAGGTACCTGTGTTTTTATGGTTGTGTGTACGTGTGAGTGGGTGTGTGTGTATGTGTGTTTACTGCGGATTTATGTGTGTGCTTCAGTGCATTAATCTGTGTACCTCTGAAACTGCATTCCTGAGCATTTGGGTTTATGTTGTTTTGGGAGTGAATGCATTGAAATGGGGATCAAAATGCCCCTCTTCACTCTCGTTCTTCCTCGCTCTCACTCCCTGTTGTATTCGAAGTGATCGAATGCCACACTTTGCTGATCGCCACACACGACTGCAGAAGGCGCAGCTTTATTTGTACAGCCATCAAAGACAGTGATTCTCTCACATTTGAATTGGACTGGCATCATTGCCACGTGCACTCTAATGAATGCAGTGAAAACTTTGCAATGTCTTCGCTTATGGCATCATCTCAGGTACAAACAATCTAGATATAGATTCTTAACTATTTGATACAAAATGGAAAGATAATAAATGAAAGTCATAGAGTCAAAGAGTCAGAGAGATATAAAGCATGGGAACACACCCTTCGGTCCAACCTGTCCATGCCAGTTAGATATTCCAACCCAATCTCGTGCCACATGACAGCATCCGGCCCATATTCCTCCAAACCCTTACGATTCATATATCTATCCAAATGCCTGTTAAATGGTGCAATTATACCAACCTCCACAACATCCTCTGGCAGCTGATTCCATACTAGTACCACCATCGGTGAGAAAACGTTGCCCCTGAGGTCTCTTTTATATCTTACCCCTCTCACTCCAAACCTATGCCCTCGACTTCTGGAACCCCCGACCCCAGGGACAAGACTTTGTCTATTTACCCTATCCATGCCCCCCATAATTTTCTAAACATCTATAAGGTCACCCTTCAGCCCCGGATCCTCCACGGAAAACAGTCCCAGCCTGTTCAGCCTCTCCCTATAGCTCAATTGCTCCAACCCTGGTAACATCCTTGCAAATCTTTCCTGTACCATTTCAAGTTTCAGAACATCTTTCGGATAGGAAGGAGACCAGAATTGCACGACATATTCAAACAGTGGCCTACCTAATGTCCTGTAAAGCCGCAACATAATCTTCCAACTCCAGAAAACATACTCTGACCAATTTCAAGGAGTTATGAAACTGCGCTCCAAGGTCTCTTCGTTCAGCAACACTCCCTAGAACATTACCATTAAATGTATAAGTCCACTAAGATTTGCTTTCCCAAAATGCAGCACATTGCATTTATCGGAATGAAAGTCCATCTGCCAGTTCTCAGCCCATTGGCATCTGGTCAAGATCCGGTTGTAGTCTGAGGTAACCCTCTTCGCCGTCCACGACACCTCCAATTTTGGTGTCATCTGCAAACTTATTCACTGTACGTCTTATGCTTTCATTCAAATCATTTACGTAAAGCACAATCAGTAGAGGATCCAGCACCGATCCTTGGTGGCACTCCACTGATCACAGGCCTCCAGTCTGAAAAAAACACCCTCCACCACCACCCTCTGTCTTCGACCTTTGAGCCAGTTCTGGATCCAAATGGCTCGTTCTCCCTGTATTCCGTGAGATCAAATCTTGCTGATCAGTCTCCCATGGGGAACCTTGTCGAACGCCTTACTGAAGTCCATACAGATTAACTCTGCTGCTCTGCCCGCATCAATACTTTTTGTTACTTGGAAACTTTCAATCAAGTTTGTGAGATGTGATTTTCATGTAAAAGCCAGTTTGACTATCCCTAATTAGTCCTTGCCTTCCCAAATACATGCACATCCTGTCCATCAGGATTCCCTCCAACAACTTGCCCACCAGTGAGTCAGGCTCCCTGGTCTATAGTTTCCCAGGATATTCCTTACCACCCTTCTTAAACAGTGGCACCACGTTAATTAAAATCCAGTCTTCCAGCACCTCACCTGTGACAATCAATACCGAAAATATCTCAGCAAGAGGCGCAACAATCACTTCTGTAGCTTGCCACAGAGTTCTAGGTTACACCTTATCAGATCCGATTTATCCACCTTTACCCGTTTCAAGACATTCAGCAATTCCTCCTCTGTAAAATGGACATTTTGCAAAATTTCACCATCTATTTCCCTACATTCTATATCTTCCATATTCTTTTCCACAGTAAATACTGAAGTAAAATAATCAGTTAGCATCTCCCCTATTTTCTGCAGCTCCTCACAAAGTCCGCCATGCCGATCTTTGAGGAGCCTTATTTTCTCTCTTGTTCCCTTTTGTAAAAAGAAACCCTTTGGAGTCTCCTTATTTGTATTTGCCAAAGCTATCTCGTCTTCTCGTTTTGCCCTCCTGATCTCCCTCTTAACTATACTCCAACTTCGTTTATACTCTTCTAAGGATTCCCTCGATCTAACCTGTCTATATTTACATACGCGTCCTTATTTTCCTTAACCAAATTCTGAATTTTTTTAGTCATCCAGCGTTCCCCAAACCTACCAGCCTTTCCTTTCACCCTAACAGGAATATACTTCATATGGATTTTCATTTCTGAAAGTTTCCCATTTTCCAGTCGTACCTTTAATTGCAAACATCTGCCCCCAATCACCTTTCGTAAGTTCTTGCCTAATACCATCAAAGTTGCCCTTTCCCCAATTTAGAACTTCAACATTTAAATCTGGTCTATCCTTTTTCATCGCTATTTTAAATCTAGTAGAATTATGGTCGCTGGTCCCAAATTGCTCTCCCACTGACACCTCAATCACCTCGCTTGCCCTTGCTTATTTCCCAAGTGTAGCTCAGGTTTTGCACCTTATCTAGCAGGTACATCCACATACTGAATCAGAAAATTCTCTTCCTCGCACTTAACAAATTCCTTTCTATCTAAACCTTTAACACTACGGCAATCCCAGTCTATATTTGGAAAGTTAAAATCCCCGATCATAACCGCCCTATTATTTTTCCAGAAAGCTGAGTTCTCCTTACAAGTTTGTTCCTCAATTTCCCTCTAACTATTCGTGGTCTATAATACAATCCCAATAAGGTGATCATCACCCCTTTTTTATTTCTCATTTCCACCCAAATAACTGCCCTGTACGTATTTCCAGGAATTTCCTCTCTCAGCACAGCTGTAATGCTATCCCTTATCAAAAATGTCACCCCGCCCCCTCTCTTGCCTCCCTTTGTATCCGTCCATCAGAAGAATATAATGGAAAAGTGAACAGTCTCGGATAACGATCCCTTATATGCCAATTTGTGCCAGCAACGAGTCTCCGGACTGCACCAAACTCAGTATCCAGACGACACCAGGCCCGCTCTCCATAACTTACCAGCTCAGTGTCCAAACTGTGCTGAGCCCTACCTCCAGAGTGTGCCATGTCTGACCTCTCCACTGCACTGAGCCAAATATCCAGACCGGTCCGGGGCAAGACTCCAGAATCAACTGGGCTCACTCTCCCCTCTGCACCGGGCCAAGTCTTCAGGCCCCACCGTGCCCAGTCTCCAGACCGCACCAGGCCCAGTCTACAGACTGCAGCGGGCCAAGTATTCAGATCCGAACAAGACCAGTCTCCAGATTATGCTGGGCCCAGTCTCAAGACCATGCTGAGCCCAGACTCCTCGCCTCACTGGTCCGAGTCTACATTCCACACAGGCCTAAGTCCCCAGACAACACTGAGCCCAGTCTACAGACGGCGCTGGCCCCAATCTCCAGACCGCGCCGGACACAGTCTCTGGACGCAATGGACTGAATCCTCAGACCACATTGGGTCCAGTCTCCAGACCGCACCTGGTGCGGTCTCCTGGCTGTACTGGGCATTAAATCTCGAGACCTCATCTTTACATACGAGCCTCCAATCTGGGGCTCAACTCCTGTATTCCCGTCCGAGTAACTTCAGAACATTGAACGTTTTTGGAAGAAATAACTCTTCAGAAAACAGTATAAAAGAAGAGACACAACGAGCTGGCAGAGCAGAGATCCACCTGAAACAGTCCGACCCTGCCGCTATCTTTAGGACACTTCACGCTGTTTCCTTCTTCAAAGAATGCCATTGGAGACCCAGAAAAGTTTGGCTGATTCCTTCCAATGCTGGTCCTGCGATATTAAAAGAATGAGATGAGCATGCCGATTGCTGGCCCAAATGCTGCCATTGGGTTTGTTTCAGGAACTCACAATCTGTTTTAATCGTAATTTGGAAGAGAACATAAAAAACCAACGAAATTGAGAGAAATTACCCGAGAATTATCGCAGTCTCTTCCAGAGTACTTCACACAGAGTTGCCTGGGGTCAGTTGTACTGCTGTGGTCTGCATAGCTCTACGTGCTGAACAGATATCCAGCCCGATTTTATACATAAATGCACTGCTGTGGTCAGCGTAACAACCCGTTCTGGACAAATATCTAATCCGGGTTTATAGATCGATGCACTGCTATGGTCTGAATAGCTTCCCTGCTGAACAGACATCTAATCTGTGGTGATAGATCAATGCACTCCGGTGTTTTGCATAACACACGATGCTGGACAGATATCTAGTCCAAGTTTAAAGATCAATGCCCTGCCGTGGTCTGCAAAGTTTTCCACACTGGGCAGCTTCCTGATGAAGGGCCTTTGCCAAAAACGTCGACTCTCCTTCTCCACTGATCTTGCCTGACCTGATATGTATTCCAGCACCTCACTCTCGACTCTAATCTCCAAGTCTTCTGGGTTGGACTGAGCAGAGCGTGATTTCTGCGTGCTCTGTGCTGAACAGCTATCTCCAATGGGTTCATGGCTTTCTGTGGTGGCAGAGATATGTGCTGTCTGACAGCGCAGTTTCACGAATGTTACTGACACTTTAACAACACAGATTTGTCCTTGGTCCAGATCTTGTTCCACATGGAAAAAGGCTGGTTCAGTAACTAAGGGGTGAGAAATTGTTCTGAACATTGGGTAGTCTTCCCCACTTATGGCCAAATGATGGGAGAAGAAATAGATAAAGCGGCTGAAGAAGTTTGTGCCGTGGAACTATCCTGTGGCTGTCCTGCAGAAATGAACAGTACTGAGAGGATTGAATCCTAACAACCACAAACATCTTCATTTGTGCTCTCAGTGACTCCAACCAGTGGGGATATTACACGTGATTCTACTAAATTCAATTGAGTTGGTCTTCTTTCGTGACAAGGAACGGGAAAATCGACGTTTCGGGCATAAGCCCTTCTTCAGGCTTATGCCCAAAACTTCGATTTTCCTGTTCCTTGGATGCTGCCTGACCTGCTGCGCTTTTCCAGCAACACATTTTCAGCTCTGATCTCCAGTATCTGCAGTCCTCATTTTGTCCTTCCTTAGTGACAGACTTAGTCAAATGCTGTCTTGATATTAGGGCCAGTCACTCTCAGATGAGCTCCTGTGTGCAGCTCTTTTTTCATATCCATAGGTAATGATGCATGTCCGGGGATTATTTTCATCTCACAGATGGTAGCGAATGTCCGGAGTTATCTTTTGTAGACAATTGGCGGAGGTAGATCATTTCAAGCATTAAAGAGGAGGCGGATGGAACTTTGACAATCAGAGAGCGGTGATGTGTGAAGAATTGGACATTACAGTGGGGATGATACCAACAGTAGATCAGCCATGATCTCATACACTGGCAAGGCAACTTGATCGTCCTAAATACCTACTCCTGTTTCTTATGTCTTCATATTCTGTAATTGCAAAATTAATGATTGTAATTTTCCTGGACGTTCTGTTACTCAATGCTGCAGTCAGGGACACCAGATGATTTTATGAGTTATTTCTGGAAGAGTATGTGGCCTGTATTCACAGTGAATCTTTGTCTCGAAAACGGCCAAAAAATGAAGCACAAGTTTCAAAGAGGAGAAGCTCCGACAGGCATCTTTTGTACCCGGACCTGATTTCCTAATAACATTTTGCTCCCACACCAAACTGCATGTGACAGTCTTGGGGAACTGCATGAGACCCTGTGATACTGTGGACTAGCTATTTCGACCAATTGGGCTCTATCTGCTCCTCTGTAGGATGATTGAAAAGCTGAATAGAATATAAGGACAGTGGACTGAGTAGCAGGAGTGGGCGATTAGACACTTCTTTACTGTTCCACAAGAAACTAAGATCATGACTGATATGACAATGTTTTTAACATAACTTTTCTCTCTGTTCGCCATTTTCCTTCATTTACTTGGCTGTCAAATGTATAACAAAGAAAACTTTGAACCAACGTAAACGCCCAGGCATCACTAACTTCTGGTGAGTAGAATTCCCACTTGAACAGCCCTTTGAGAATTTCTCATTCATGTTCTGAACACTGTTGGATGGTGACCAATGAAATTTCCAGTCCCACTACTCCACTGGTTACAACAAATTTTAAAGGTTAGAACTTCAGTATTATTGCCAATGAAATAGGTCTCATGCTGGGTCACTTTCCCGTACAATTAGATATACAGAGGCACACACACAGGCACATACACAAATGCAATCGTCTTAAGGCAAACAGAAAAAACAGAAAGCTTTCGAGCGTTGCATCATTGCAGAACTCATAACGAATAGCCATTTACATACTGAACTGGCTCAAAGGCAGAAGACAGAGGGTGGTGGTGGAGGGTTGCTTTTCAGACTGGAGGCCTGTGACCAGTGGAGTACCACAAGGAGCGACCCTGGGCCCTCTAAGTCTTGTCACTTACATAAATGATTTGTATGCGAGCACAAGAGGTACAGTGAGTATGTTAGCAGATGACAGCAAAATTGGAGGTATAGTGGACAGCGAAGGTGGTTACCTTAAATTACAATAGGGTATGGACCATATGGGCCAATGGGCTGAGAAGTGGCAGATGGAGTTTAAGTCAGATAAATGGGAGGTGCTGCATTTTGCGAACGCAAATCTTAGCAGGACTTATACACTTAATGGTAAGGTCCTAGGGAGTGTTGCTGAACAAGGAGAGCTTGGAGTTCAGCTCCATAGCTCCTTGAACGTGGATTCGCAGGTAGATAGGACCGTGAAGAAGGAGTTTGGTCTGCTTTCCTTTATTGGTCAGAGTATTGAGTACAGGAGTTGGGAGGTCATGTTGCGGCTGTACAGGACATTGGTTAGGCCACTGTGGAAAATTGCGTGCAATTCTGGTCTCCTTCTTATCGGAAAGATGTTGTGAAACTTGAAAGAGTTCAGAAAAAAATTACAAGAATGTTGCCCGGGTTGGAGGATCTGAGTTGCAGGGAGAGGCTGAACAGGCTGGGGTTATTTTCCCTGGAGCATCGGAGGCTGAGGGGTGACCTTTAGAGGTTTACAAAATTAAGAGCGTCATGGATAGGATAAATAGACAACGTCTTTTCCCTCGGGGAGGGGAGTCCAGAACTAGGCGGCATAGGTTCAGGATGAGAGGGGAAAGATATAAAATAGACCTAAGGGGCAACTTTTTTCACGCAGAGGGTGGTACGTGTATGCAATGATCTGCCAGAGGCTGTGGTGCAGGCAGGTACAATTGCAACACTTAAGAGGCATTTGAATGGGTATATGAATAGGAAGTTTTTGGAAGGATATGGGCCGGGTGTTGGCAGGTGAGACTAGATTGGTTTGGGATATCTGATGGGCATGGATTGATTGGACTGAAGGGTCTGTTTCCATGCTGCACATCTCTATGACTCTATGACTAATTGAAAAGGTTATAGCTGGTGCCAAATATTATTCTGTGTCTGAAGTTTTTCTGCTCGCATAAGCTTCTTGTAATGGTATTTTTTTCCCAGAAAATTGGATGTAACTGAATTCCCTTTGCGTCAGGCAGTGTAGCGATTCTCATGAATCCTGCATCAGGAATCCTCCACGAGTGGTAAAGATGCTTGTGAGATTTTCTTCTCACACTTTGTTGTCAGTAGGAACAAAATAACACACATCGTGGAAGAAGCTTCTGCTGCTCAGGCAGGTAATATTCTTCTCCCGCTCCGTGTCGAAATATGCAATGATATCAACTGAATACCAAACTGAATATATGTGATATACTTGAAAGTTCTGTGGAACATTATTGTGGTTCGTATGCAGGTGCATCATTGCTGTTGTCCTACACAGTAGCTTTCATCAGCAATAAAAGTCCTCACATTCTAAATTGATAACATGTTTGCATGCGTCTGCATTTTTTAAACAAGTGGTTAATGTCTTCATAATAACTGTGTTAATTTCAATTGATCTTATTCTTTAAACTCATTTGCGTGTTTTATACGCTTTAACAAGCGATAATATGTTTCCACCTGATATACTTTTCTGAAAATCGAGTATGTTTCAACAAAATCTCCCATCGATAATCTAAACTGATCTTTCTTCATAAAATGAGACCTTCCTTCCAAAAGGGTGGGTTGCGTTTTGGCGGGTCGGTGTGGACTTGTTGGGCCGAAGGGCCTGTTTCCACATTGTAAGTAATCTAATCTAATCTAATCTAATCACAAAGAGTAAAGGGAAACATCTTTCAAAACCTACGAAAACAATCATTTATTCAGAAATTATTTATTCTTTTAAAGTTCAGGGCATTTTACCTGCACAGATGTGTTGTCAGTAATGCCCTTTAAAGATGCAGTCAACCATTCCTACGATTTAAAGTGACACTCTTTCGAGAAACACCATCATTCCACTGATCGTCCAAATCACTTGCTGCATCTGCAGGCTTACTGTATATTATTCATGTACCAGGAGCACAAAAAAAAACATGTCTCGAAGAGTTCTGCAGTGGTCTTCCATTTAAACTGGTTACTGCTGTTTTATGCTTCCCATCACACCAGATAACTCATTCTGTTACTTCTCCTAAATGCTTGCTCACCAAACTCCACGGCCTAAAATCACATTGTACATTCAGTACCTCCATTTGAGTACTTATTGCAGGACCATGTTGGTTCATGAGCTAGCTGAGCTTCAATCTATAGAGTTCCCTTCATTGAAATCTCTGGTATAGATTATTGATCTTTTATGAATTGATAAAGAACGTCTTCACCAAGCGGGTTGTTAACCCATGGAATTCCTTCACTCGTGAACTAATTGATATGACTTCAGTATTTTTCAAAGCTAATGTATTTTTTAAACAATAAGGGGCATGGTCAGAGGAATTAAGTGATATGGTGAGACCGCGGGTAAGGAGATGTAATTCCATGCAAAGATCAACCACGATCTTATTGAATGGCGCAGCAGGCTCAAAGGCCCGATATCGTCGTCCTGCTTCTAGTTGTTATGAACTCCTGACCCACGCTGATCTCTGATGTACTGTACTACTTACAGCTTAGCTATCTGACAGTAAACATTTGTCTCTGCTGCATATTTCGTGTGAGAGACAACGTCGCTGAACCAGTGCAGAAGCTCAGGCGGTATGAATGGCCTCTTCCTATGTTGCATAATATACTCATTGAGGTAAATTATTTCATTCTCTTTACTTGTAACAGTTCAGAGAGACATACCTGTCTCCTCCCGTCTCGTTGTAATGATCCTGACCGGCGGCATGGTGTATTCCTTTACCTCTGTCATAACCTCAAGGGGTTGATTGGGCGAATGGTGCATGGATTGGAGCAGCAGTTAGCCATTCGATGGCACCATTCAGAATATTCATGGCTGATCCGACTGTGTGTGGCCATTGCTAATCTGTTTGTTCCCAATAAACACTGACTCTCCTCTCCAGCAGGTACTAGTCCAAGGCCGGCCTTCAATTTTCTCAATAAACATCACTTCACTGTTGCATGACGATGTGGACACCATAGATAGCACAACACCAAAGACAAATGGATATCCTTATTTTAATGCAGTTGCTTTATTTTAAAACGATATTTATCTGACATCAAATCGTCATCTCATTTGAAACATAAGGGCACATTAATTATGAACAGACATAAACCATTCACCACACGAAACGTATCCAACATTACCACTGACTCTTTCAAATCTAATTTGTGTCAAACACAGCCTCGATTGCTCTCTGCATAAGACAATATCAGATAGCATAACACGATACGATCATAAAGGCCATTTGGCCAATCGAGTCTGATATGCCTTTTAATAAGGTGTTGATATTTCTCAACATCGTTCTCCTGCTTCTACCATGCAACCCCTGATGCTCTTATTAATCAAAAAAAGTATCTGAAATTGTCCTAAAGACACTGTCTAGCGTGTCTCTGCGTGTCTGGTTGGGTGCATATATGTCTATATGCTTGTGTCTATGGCTATCTGTATATTAACTTGTGTATTTCTATATGTGTTTGCTTCAATTTGTGCGTGACATAAGCATCTCTGTGTGCCACTACGTGTAGGTTTGTATATGTGTGTGTGCGCGCACGTCTATCTTCATCTATTAAAGTGTATGCTAATATAGTGGAGTGTTTAAAGATGTTTGTGTCCATTTCGGTATCTCTGAAATGACGTAGGTGCTGTTTTGGGAATGAGAGCCAGAACAGACAGTGGGATTAACGTGAAAATTACTATTCATTGAACATTGCTTCTTATCTGTTAGGGCGTAGAAATTTCCAAATCTCAATAGGAGTTGTCCTGGTCTCCTGCATCTCGTGCCATGGTTCTTTGAACAGAGCGGAGAAAGTTTTGTGTGGGAATGTATATCGGGCATTCCACCACCCGACTTGGGTCTTTCTATCCTGTTGCAGTCAGATTCACCTGAAACGAGAGAAAGGGAGGGACGCAGAGATTATATGAATGGGTGGCATGATATTAGTGATGGTATAGGTGTGTGTAAATGTTGAGGTGTCAGAAGTGAGTCCATAGTGTTGAATCTATGCAGTGTTCTTAGTGTAAGGGTTATGGTGAAGCAGGCAGAGAGAATAAGTGAAGATAGGTGCTGCATGCAGGAGTGAGAGTGGTAGAGCATAAGCCCTGTTCAGTGGTATGTGCTATAAAAGATATACAGTGATTGTGAGGAAGCAGACGGAATACAGTGGCACTTATCCTCGCAGAGTGGGGAAGGTCATTCATGCTTTTCTTCTATTGCCAAACATTTCATCAGATCGCCTCAGTGTCGAGGTGAGCTTCAACGAATATAATGTCCAAGATACCAGCACAGACCATGTCCAACAGATTCGACAGAATCGGTTTGACTGGACAATACAAATAGCAAGGAGTAGCAAGCATTGGTGATTTATATATTTAAACCAAAAGTGTTGTACAAATTTTGCACTTGTTATGCTCTGGAAATGAGCTACGCAAGTATCGTGGGTGGTGCAGAAATAAAAAACTGATCTTAACTTGGTACCCACGCTCATTTCTCTGCACACCATGAGCTCTGCCCTTGTCCCATTAATTTTTATACTGCAGTAACTAAGTGACTGATAATGCTACGAAAAATAAATCCCATAAGTGCATGAGAGGTAGGGGGAATGGCATGTTGTGAAAGAATACAGAGACCAGATTATTCGGATTTGGTGTTTTGAGGTCAGAAAGACGAGTTAACAACCTGGCTTAAAGCAGTTGCTGAGGAATAGTGTCAACAACATATTTACTTTCCATGACGTCTGCATACAACATAGAAGTTTTGAATATTACGATTAAACATCGTGGAAGCTCAGAGGCGAAAGGTCAAGTTGTCTACACTGAAAGTTCATGAAATATTCAGTTGTCAGAGAAAGTAAGGACTGCAGATGCTGGAGATCAGAGCTGAAAATGTGTTGCTGGAAAAGCGCAGCAGGTCAGGCAGTTCCAAGGAACGGGAGAATCGACGTTTAGGGCATAATCCCTTCGTCAGGAATGGGGAGTTGTCGACAAGCAGTAGTTATTATTGAGAGAAATACTGAACGTCTGAATGATATGTATCTTACTCTAAGGTATACGCAGTAAATGAAAAGAAGGTGACACAACGATGGTTAACATAACAAATTAAAGACTGTATTAAATCAATGGAATTGGCTTCAGAACGATTCCACATATTGTGGAAAACTGAGAAGTCTGAAAAAATTACGATACAGAATAGGTGCGTGAAGAAACTGCCAAACAAACCAAACAGAGAACAGACAAGGGCGTAATTGATATGTGGAGCTTGTTCAAGGAACAACTATTGAGTGTCCTTGATAAGTTTGTAGCTGTCAGGCAGGGAGGAAAGGGCCGTGTGAGGGAGCCGTGATTTAATAAGGAATTGGCATACCTTGTTAAATGGAAGCGGGCAGCCTATGTAAAGATGAGGCGTGAAGGTTCAATTGGGGCGATTGAGAGTTATAAGGTCGCCAGGAAGGATCTGAAGAGAGAGCTAAGAGCAGCAAGGAGGAGACATGAAAAGTCCTTAGTTCGTAGGATTAGGAAATACCCTAAGGCTTTCTATAGGTATGTCAGGAATAAAAGAATGACTAGGGTAGGAATTTGTCCAGTCAAGGATAGTCGTGGGAAGTTGCATGTGGAGGCTGAAGAGATTGGGGAGATACTGAATGAATACTTTTCATCAGTATTCACTGAGGAACAGGACATTGTTGCCGATGTGAATACTGAGTCACAATTAATTAGAATGGACAGCTTTGAGGTATGTCGGGAAGAGGTGTTGAATATTCTGGAAAGGGTGAAAATAGGTAAGTCCCCTGGGCCTGATGGCATTTATCCTAGGATTCTCTGGGAATCAAGGGAGGAGATTGCAGAGCCATTGGCCTTGATTTTTATGCCTCGTTGTCTACAGGATTAGTGCCAGAAGACTGGAGGATAGCAAATGTGTTTCCCTTGTTCAAGAAGGGGAGTAGGGATGACCCTAGTAACTATAGGCCGGTGAGTCTCACTTCTGTTGTGGGCAACGTCTTAGAGAGAATTTTAAGCGATAGGATTTATGAACATCTGGATAGGTATATTGTGATCATGGATAGTCAGCATGGTTTTGTGAAGGGCAGGTGACTAAGGAGGTGGACAAGGGGAAAGCAGTAGATGTAGTGTATATGGATTTTAGTAAGGCATTTGATAAGGTTCCCCATAGTAGGCTACTGCAGAAAATACGGAGATATGGCATTGAGGGTGAGTTGGAGGTTTGGATAAGGAATTGGCTGGCTGGAAGAAGACAGAGGGTAGTAGTTAATGGTAAAGGTTTGTCTTGGAGTGCAGTTACTAGCGTTGTTCCGCAAGGATCTGTTTTGGGACCATTGCTGCTTGTCATTTTTATAAATTACCTGGAGGAGTGGTTAGAAGGTTGGTTGAGCAAGTTTGTGCTTGATACGAAAGTCGGTGGATTTGTTGACAGTGAGGAAGGATGTGGCAGCTTACAGCGGGATATAGATAAGCTGCAGAGCTGGGCAGAAAGGTGGCAAATGGAGTTCAATGTAGGCACGTGTGAGGTGATTCACTTTGGTCAGAGTAACAAAAAGATGGGGTACTGGGCTAATGGTCGGTAGTGTGGATGAGCAGATGGATCTTGGTGTCCATGTATACAGATCTTTGAAAGTTGCCGCCCAAGTAAATAGTGCGGTGAAGAAGGCATATGGCGTACTGGCTTTTATTGGTAGACGAATTGAGTTCTGCAGTCCTGAGGTCATGTTGCAGTTGTATAAGATTCTGGTGCGGTCGCATCTGGAGTATTGTGTGCAGTTTTGGTCGCCATACTATAGGAAGGATGTGGAGGCACTGGAACGGGTGCAGAGGAGGTTTACCAGGATGTTGCCTAGTATGGTAGGAAGATCGTTTGAGGAAAGGCTGAGGCACTTGGGGCTGTAATCATTGGAGAAAAGAATGTTTAGGGGTGACTTGATAGAGGTGTACAAGATGATTAGGGGTTTAGATAGGGTTGACCATGAGAACCATTTTCCACGTATGGAGTCAGCTATTACGAGGGGGCATAGATTTAATTTAAGGTGTGGTATGTATAGGACAGATGTTAGGGGGAGATTATTTACTCAGCCAGTCGTGACTTCATCAAATGCCCTGCCAGTCGCAGTGGTGGACTCTCCCTCTTTATGGGCACTTAAACGGGCATTGGATACGCATATGGAGTATAGTGGGCTAGTGTTGGTTAGGTGGGCTTGGATCGGCGCAACATCGAGGGCCAAAGGGCCTGCACTGCGCTGTATTCTTCTATGAGTGTAAACGAACAGGAAAAAAAAAGGCTGCCTGAACCTCCGATCTATATTTCAAAATAGAACAACAGAGAACCAAGGTCAGTGGAAAGTTATAAGCAGGAGTGAAGAATCAATTGTGGATAATAGG
This sequence comes from Chiloscyllium punctatum, assembly GCF_047496795.1. Lineage (NCBI taxonomy): Eukaryota > Metazoa > Chordata > Chondrichthyes > Orectolobiformes > Hemiscylliidae > Chiloscyllium > Chiloscyllium punctatum. The sequence goes on from NC_092773.1 coordinate 31,791,004, forward strand.
GACATGGTATAGAAAGTAACCAGTTATTTTGCACTTGTCTTCATGGAGAAACGCCCAGAAAATCTCTGAGAATTACCACGTGTTCGTATGGGGCTTGTGGACGGAAAGAGGTAAAGTTAATTTATATAAGTATCAAAATATCGGTGGCTTAACGATTGCTAAGTCTGACGGACCAGGTGTAATTGTTGCCAAAACGTTAGAAAAATAAACAATAGAGATATTAGTTGCCCTGTCAATGACTGCATTTGCGATTCCAGAACATTTTGCAAAGGCCGGCAGCCAAGCTGTCTAATGGAATATGGTCAACGTCATCCACCGTTTACAAAGAGAAGAAGAGATCATGTGGAAAACTCCAATTAACTTGACATCTCTTGAGAATTTGTCGGAACTTACGAGATATGACATGGTGTTGGATATTTAGACATTATTACAAACTTTGGAGAGAAACAGCATGAATCTTTGAAAGAGAAATTATTCTTGACAAACTTCAGAATTGTTTGAATTTGCTTCTTGCAACAAAGCTGACGGAGAGCTAATGGAAGTGGTATATTCGGATTTGGAGAAGGCTTCCCAAAAGAACTCCTGCAATGAATTTATAACTGAAATTAACGCAAAGAGTATTTAGAGGAATGCAAGTAAGCAGAAAGTTAAAGTTAAGTTTGCCCTTATGTTAGGGAATCAGAATATAGATGTAAATACATTATGAAGGAGTTACACCGACTGTAGCTCTGATTGCACCAGGAGTATATGTTTAGTGCCCCAATCTGAGAAAGAATATAGTACACACAGGAAAGTGCAACGGACAGATAAATCCTTCAGATGGCATGATTGTGTGATGACGAAACTTGGACTCTTCAGTTTCAAAGAATGAGTAGTGATCACACTGAAGATTAGAAAATTCGCAAAATGTATGACATGGTGGAAATTAACCAAATGCTTTTTTGGCTGTTTACTCGACGTTTAAGTTAAATCATGGTGGGATTGGGGGAGGACATGTAAGATTGCAATGAGAAGGAAATTCGGAGGGGATTGACTAACACGGAGGCATGGAAACCTACTCACGGGCAAAACTAGAGAGAATATTCAGCTATTCCTGAAGAACGTCAAGTGAACTAGAATAATCAGAGGACAGGACGGACCAATTCGTGACTTGCAAGTAGCATCGAGTATCAACAGTAGATTGACAATGGTAGTAGATGGTTGTTTGTATGACTGCATACCTGCGACCAATGGGTACTGCAAGGGTCAGTGTTGTGGCCCTGAATAATTGTGGTATTTATCAATGATATAGATGTGAATGGTTGGGGGAATGGGCAGTGTGATAACTAAGTTTGTGTTTGACACAATAATTTGCCGGGTGATTGGCAGTGAGCAGGTATATCTTCTTTTTCAGGGAGCCATAGATGGGATGATCACATCGGCAGATTAATGGCAAATGGAATTGAAACCTGATAAAAATGAGTTGATGAACTTTGTAAGAAGGAATCAGACAGGGGAGTATTCAATGAATGGCAGAACACGAGGAAGCTCAGAAGGTGCTTCTCCACATATCCAAAAATGTAACTGGACAGGTTAAGAAGGCATCCGGCACCATAGGCGGAGCCTTCATTCATAGAGCAATAGATTAAATGAGCTGCACATGAGATGGTTATGACACAGATGAAATACAATGTCCAGTTCTGGGCACCAACTTACATAATATGTCCAATTGCACTGGAGCGTGTGCAGACGAGATTCATCAGGATGTTCGAAGGGTTGGAGCATATCAGTTATGAAGAGTGACTGAATAAGCTCCGATTTGGACTTTGCAAAAAGTGAGTAATGCAGCTGCTGGAAAAGCACAGTAGGTCAGACAGCATCCGAGGAGCAGGAGAGTCGTCGTTCCACGCAAAAGCCTGATGGAGGCTGATGAAGTCCTTTCTCATGAAGGACTTTTACCCAAAATGTCGACTCTCCTGCTTCTCTAATTCTGCCTGACCTGCTGTGCTTATCCAGTACCACACTCTCGACTTGTGTACTTTAGAGCAGGAAAGGCTAATGGGGATGTGATTCAGACCTATAAGATTATGAGGAACATCGACAGGGTGGAGAGACAGCAGTTGTTGCTTTTGGTCAAAGGGCCAAGAACAGGAAAGCATCCTTTTGAAATTATGTGATTGGGATTTAAAGAGAATTTGATGATAGTAATTCACGCAGAGGGTGTTAGCTTCTTCAATTCACTTCCTGAGAGAATAATTGTTGTGGGTCGCCTCACACCATTAATACGTAATAATGTGTATATTTGAAGTGTGAAAACATTCACGGCTGCTGCCTTCATCATGGAAAATAGGACTAACGCAGATCGTGCTGTATATCTGGCAATACAGTATCTATGCATCTATGATTGTATAACATTAGAAGGACAATCATTTAGCCGTTTAAGACGGGAATTACTGAGTTTTTAGAGAGTACATTAAAATGGTTATACGAATGAACTTTAATACCTTCTGAATGAATGCCAATGAGGACCGTAAGAGAAAACAAGTGCAGCTTCCTTAAGTATAAAACTGGAGCATAGAGAATGGAAAACAATGAAGTTGTAGAGCTATGATGCAACTACTTCAGTTTTGTCTTCGCGGAAGAAAACATTTAAAATGAATCTTTCCAGAAATAGTAAGAAACCAAGTTTGTTGAGAAAAAAGATAATGCAATGAAGTTAGTAACGAAACTGTTTTGGGAAATTATTGGGTCTCAAAATAACCGGAGCAGACAAATTCGAGGACGATTTATGATATCCGAATCATATTTGAGAAACCAATTGCTAAATGCATTATGGCGAATCAATGGTGACAATATATTTGGATTTTCAAAGATATTTGATGTAGTCACAAACTGTGTGTGATAAGTAAAAGCGCGTGGAGTCATGGATATTGAAGGCATGTAAGTAAATGGTTTTTGGAGGATACGGCACGTGGTTATACGGCAGAGATCAGTCCTTGAACACGAGCTATTCACAAAGCTTATCAAACAAATGTTTGAGGAAATCAAATGCAATATGTCCAAGTCTACTGACAGCTAAAAACTGGGTTTGTCAGTGGTCAGGAGAATGTTCTGGCCAAGTGGAGTCAATGTGCAAGTGTATGGCAGGTACAGATCAATTAAGAGACATCTGGCCTTGTGCATTTTTTTCAGCATACAAAGCACTGAAGTGGAATACTTGCAAAGTGATTTGTTGAATATTATGGATCTACAACTACTTATGTCCCTTTCTTTCATTTTGCTCTGCGCAGACCTTTGAGGTCCATGCAGGGCAGTGACTTCTGAAGCTAGAAGTCAATATTGAAAATAACATTGGTGAGTCAATCTGTATACAGAGACCGCCAAGTGGATAGACACAATTTAGAAAATGGGTCTGAATATCATAGTGTACTACTCATTGGAAACAACACTGCAAGATAAATGGGGTGTTGATAATGATTTCAAAAATAATCATGTTCGAGATTAAGGTTATCGAGCTGGTAATGTACAGGTGTGAACTCATTTAAATGTTCTACAGTATTGTGGCAGTGATGGTTCCCTGATCTAATAAAGAACGCATATCCTCTGGAGGAAGACAGCTAAGTATTATCAGTCTGATCTTTGTGATGACGGTTTCGTTCAATGAGACGTCTTTGGGCTAACTGGACCTGTATTCGATGAGGATCAGGAAAATGCGAGGAGCTCTTAGTCAAACATATAAAAGTTTGTCAGGATGAGTTAGTATGGAAACAAGGATCATGATTTCCCTGGCGAGATATCTAAAAGAAACAGAGGTCACAGACTTGGATACGGGCAGATAACTTTTCATTTAGCTGATAAAAAATGGCTTCACTCAAAGACGGATGAACGTCGGGAATTCTCTGCCACTTAAGACTGTGGAATCCAAGACATTGAAAATAAAGTAAAGTCAAGTCGATGGATCTATCGAAACTTAACAGATGGGGAGAGAAGAGGAGTACGGTATGAAGCTAAGGGGTCTGCCATCATTTTATTGAATTCGGGAGCACGTTCAATGGACTTAAAGTGTGACTGCAGTTCCTTAATTTTTTTTATTCCCCTAGTTAATCGCATTAACGGACATACAAAGTCCATTGAAAGAATGTTCAGCCATGAAATGGGTGTATAGGTTGAAAGATATTCCCGTTCTCCTTTTACTGTGTGATTTGAAGGAAAGCTCTGTAAATCTTGTCCCAAGGTCTCACATGTTGACAAGGAGACCGCAGTGTAATTATATAAAACAGAACATACAACATCAACCAATACAGCGTAGTAAAGGCCCTTCAGCCCTCAATGTTGCACCGACGTTTGTAAACGATTTGAAACCCATCGAACCAACACTATCGCATTTTCATCTGTACATTTATCCGATCACCATTCAATTACCTGTTAATTTGTTGAGGCTACTCCTGTTGCAGGGAGGGCATTCCACGCCCTTACTACTCTATCATCCCTCAACTAAAGCTATGCCCCTCGTTCCAGCCATCATGATACGAGAAAAAAACCTCTTCACGCTATCTAATCCACTCATCATCTTGTCTGTTGTCACCGCATCACTTTCTTCTATCCAACGAAAAGACCCTCAATTCCCTCAGCCTTTCCTCAGAAGACCATATCTCCATGTCATGCAACATCCTGCTTAATCTCCTCTGCACCATTTCCAATGCTTCGATGTCCTTCCCATAATGCAGTAACAATATACCATACGCAATAATGCAAATGAGACCGCAACCAGAGCTTGTACAGTTGAGATATGTCATCATAGCTCCGAAACTCAATCATTCTACAAGAAAAAGCGAACACATCATACAACTTCTGAACAACGTTATCAATCTAGATGGAAATGTTTAGGGATCTGTGCATATGGACACAGAATTCTCTCTGCTCATTTTCAGTACCAGGAGTCTTAATATTAGCTTGGAGCTGTAAATTCCTGTTCTCCTTCCAAAGTGAAAAACTCATACTTTTCCACATTAGTCTCCATTTAACAATTTCTGGTGCCAGCTCTGCGGTCTTATCTATGTCCCTCTGCAAGCTGCAACATCCTTCCGCATTGTTCACAACTCCACCGAGCTGAGTGTCATATAAAAATTTCATAACCCATCCTTCCACACCCTCAACCACGTCAGTTATCAGAAATGACGAACAGCTGTGGCAACAAAACAGATCTGTGGAGTCCACCATATGTAACTTAACTCCAGGATATACATTTCCAATCAGTTCGTCAATTTCCGATCCCAATCGTTAACTGATCCTCAATCACATTCCTCTGTACTTTATGAAATAACCTAACATGCTGAAACTTATCAAACGTTTCACCGAAATCCACATATACCGCATCAACTGCTTTACTCTAATCCGACTGTTTGGTAACCCTCTCAAATAACTCAATAAGTTTTGTCAGGCACGACCTACCCTTCACAAAACGGTGTTGGTTCTCCCTAACCAAATGATTCATTTCTAGGTGACTATAAATCCTATCTCATATGATCCTTTCCACGAATTTACCCCCAAGTGAAGTCAGGCTCACTGGTTTCTCATTACCAGGGCAGCCTTTACTCCCCTTCTGAACAAGGGGACAGTATTCGCTATCCCCCGGCATCTGGCACTATTCCTGCCGATATTTATTGCATAAGGCTTAAATCCAAAGGCTCTACAGTCTCCCCCCTCCCCACAGCTTCGCAGAAACTCCGAAGTAAAGTCCCATTCGGCATGGGGGATTATCTATTGTCACACGCTCCAGAGTCGCTAACGCCTCATCCTTATGAACTTCAATCCGATCTAGTCTGATTGTGCCTCAATATTCTCATTGAAAACATACATGGCCTCTTACTGCTTGTATACTAACGAAAAATATTCATTTATCGCCTCTTCTAACTCTTCAGACTCCACTCACAAAGTTTCATTACTTTCCTTGATAGTCCCTAAAATGTCACTTAGGTGTTTTTGTTTGAAAAGACATATCGACAGAAAGCTTTATGATTTTCCTGAGGGCTACCTGCCATCTACCTCTCATGTCTCCTCTTGGCTCTTCTTAGCTGTCTCATTAGATCCTTCTTGGCTAACTTGTAACACTCAAGAGCCATAACTGAGCCTTCTGGTTTCACTTTTACATGAACGTCCTTCTTCGTATGACAAGAGATTCAACTTCTTTAGTGCACCCCGGTTCGCTCACTCCACCACTTCTTCCCTATCTGACAGGAACATACTTATCAATGATTCGCATTTGCTATTCCTTGAACAAGCTCAACATTTCAGTTGTGCCCATCCTCTGCAAGTTCCTTTCCCATCCTATGCATCCACCATCTTGCAATTCACATCTTGATTGCCTTGCCCCCAGAAAAAAAAAACATTAATCCCTATCCCTTCAATCGCTAAAGTGCACGTAACCGAATTTTGGTCACTATCACGACAGTGCTCCCGTACCTCCAAATCCAGCACCTGGCCCGATGCATTACTCGGTGCCAGATCCAATGTGTCCTCGCTTCTTGTTGGCCTATATACATACATTGCCAGGAAACCCTCATGCACACTTTGGACAAAACCTTAGGAAGGAACTCGAACATCAGCGTTTCCGATCATTAATTGGAAAGTTAAATTCCCCGGCAACAACTACCATTGTACTTCAGTTCCTATCCAGCATCATCTTTGCAATTATTTGCTCTACATGTCTGCAAACTTTGCGGAGGCCGATAGAAAACGCCCAACAAGGTGACCTCTCCTATCTTGTTTCTAACCACAGTCCACAACATCTCGATGGACGATTGCTCATCTTCCACTGTAATACTGTCCTTAAGTAACAGTGCCACGCCTCCTCCTCATTGACCATCTGCCCTGTTCTGACTTAAACATCGAAGTCCTGGAAACTGCAACAGGTATTCCTGTTCCTGCTCTATCCATATCTCGGAAGTGACCACACCATCGAACTCTCAGGTACCAATCCATGCTGCAGGTTCACGACCTTATTCCAGATGTACCTACCGTTGAACTAGTCACACTTCCAACCACCTTCCCACCTGCCAGTAAACTCCTGCGACGTTCAAGCTTTATTCATGACTTCGCTACTCTCAGCCTCTTGAATACTGGAGATACAATTCAGGGTCGCAGGCCCCTGCTGTATAAGTTTCTATCCTTCCGAAGAACATTAGCATCCTTCCCACAGTGGACATTTGCACATGTGTATATTATAGTGAACAGCAGTCCCTGTGTGTATTCTATCATTCTATCGAGATGTCAGAGGATGAATATCCACTTCCTCCTACTGAGTGTAAGAGTCGAAAGGGTGACTACCCTTCTCGTGCTGCACTGTTACAAACTGCAGAGGCCTGTCAACCTAAGCCTGTATCGGTTTAATAGAATCACGAGGTTGAATGGCCTCCTTCAGTTCCCGTATAACAGGCTCGAGAGGTGGAATGACTTTCTCCTGTATGCCAGTTATATGCTCCAGAAGGTGAATGATCTCTTCCTGTCCCTGCAACATAATAGAGAGGCTGAAACATCTCCGCCTCTCCCCTTCAACAGATCTGAATACATTGACTAGCACAACAATCCGTAGACAATGAGCAGACATTAAAATCATCTGATGGAGATTGCTCCCTTCTCAGTTACAGAAACATAAACAGCACAATGTACTCCAGTTGTCCTCACAGTAAAACCTCGTACAGTTGCCGTAACACGGTGGATTGAGCAAGTGACTTTGCAAAACCTACCAACATTCCATAATTCCACCTCTTCAAATGGTAACAGGATAGTTTGGGCTGAATGGCCTTCTGCAATCGTTCTGTGCCAGGCACATAGATACAAAATTGCTTCTCCCTATTTCTCAACAGCAGTCTCAATGCTCTGAATGATGTCGCAAGTTTTTGAAATTATTTGACAAGGGGCAATTATCAATAGTACTACGACTCAGCGTAAACTCTTTGGTTAATTTAAACAAGACACACAGCAAAGCTCACCTCGCCACGTAATCTGTCAAAGATTGAGTGACAAAGAACTACCGAAATCCCACGAATTCAAGAAAAAGTAATAATTTATTCTTTAACTCCAAGTTAAAAAATGCTTACAACATTGTAAACCTCCTTTGGTATATTTATCTACCTCCCAAACAGCAACAATATTATGAAGCAAGAAAGTTCTCCACTCTGATAAATTTTAACAAAAAAAAAATCAACATTCAAACCCAGCTAGCTTTCGGTCGTCCCTTTGTGTCTTGCTCTACAGATTTTCCTGTCTCATTTTCGTCGGTCTTCTGCTTCACAGATTTCATATGAACACTTACCTTTCAGAGAGTCGTTCCGTGGACACAGTCTGTTTGTGCTCTTTGTCGCTCTATTGAACTATCCAAAATGCCAGATTTTATAACCCAATAACATCGAACGGGCTCGTTGGTTTGTTTTCATTAAAACAGTAATATTCAAATTCATTCACAGTTGTGTATCTTGGAGCATAATTTATACTCTCTGGCCGGATTTGAATTTGTTGTGTAACATATCAACTACGCTCAGCAATTTGTTTCAGAACCATATCATACATCTTTAATGTTTCAGTGCACGCTGTGCTTTTCGTGGACTGTGCCAGCTTTCACTCTCCTTAAAGTACAGTACACACCTCCAAATGCATAACACCTTCCATCATAACGAAAAGATGTCTGAATTTTTTTCTATTCCTTAATGATATTACCATGACATACATATGACTTTAGTCAAAGTTCATCTTAACTTCTTCCAACGTACATATAAAACATTGAATAGACCCTAATCCCATCCATATTGTATCAGTAAAATGCGCGATAATGCATTTAGTGTTATATTCGTACAACCCGCAAGATGTACGATTTGTAACTAAACGTTTATAATATAAGGCCTCAACGAAATGCTCTCGTATTATTGTTTTTAAAGCGTTCTAAGAATCTAAGCAGATTGTAGTCTGTGTACACATCCGTCTCCGACACACTGTTTGTTACATAAACGTTAAGACATTTTAAGGACAGTACCAAACTCATTGCCTGTTTTCCACCGTTGAGTATTTCCTCTGCTGGGTGTTGAGGTTTTTGCAGAAGTAACTTATTGACAGCTCAATTCCAGCATCAACTTTCTGTAGCAATACAGCTCTAACTCCTAAGTCACTAGCATCGATGGCAAACTTAAAGGCTTTCAAAAAAATTGATGTATTTCGGTGGTTAATACTGTTTTTAAACTGTCTAATGCCTCCTGGCATTGTTCTGTCCGACGAGATTTTCTGTTCTCCTTCAACACATCTGGTAATAGTGTCCCGACTCTGCTGATGTTTTGAGCAAAGGTTCGAAAGATTCCGTTGAGTCCCAAAAATCAATGTAACACTTTCTTTGAGGTTGGGCGTGGAAAATTCTCGATGGCCTTCTTCTTTGCATTCCTTGGAGTCAACCGACCTTGACCAATGTTATGTCCCAAGAACGTCACCTCTGCTTTCCCGAATTCAGTTTTGTTAAAGATTATTGGCAGATTTGCTTCTCTTAATCAGTCCAAATGCTCTGGCAACTTGAGATGGAGAGGAAGGACGGAACATAATCTAAGAATATCGGACTGGAATGTTGCAACAATGCATAGGAGATTATCCAGGAATAATTGGTTTCTTTCTCCATAACAGCACATGTCATTAGCAGTGTAGCTGAAATGTCGACTTTAAATGTTTCAAAATGTTTACTGCCCTGTCCAGGCTATCGTTGATGTTCCTGGTGAATCTCGGTGTCCACGTATTACTTCGACAAATCATGTTCAACTGCATTCCAGTTATTTTCAGATCCTCTACTCTGCTTGCCAATGTTATTATCATTCTGATACTTTGAAACCAGGTGTCCACTTCACAAACCAGTTCGAACAGCATCAGTAACTTTGTTCAATTTCTCTTTTCCTCTTCGGTCCTGGAAGTGTCTTGTTTCAGCTGTGAACCACCATTCATTGTATTACGGTCATTTAAATATTTGGAGCACTGAGTTCACTCTCTTCTTTTTTATTACAAACTTAACTTTCTCCGTATGACTTCATCTAATGTCTGGGCACTATCTGAGGCTGAAACAGATGAATCACGTGTGATGATCCGTTTGCCATGAGCTGAATCCTGACACTGTACCGTGACCAATAAAAAATTTAACTTCTGACACATCCAGACTATATGTCACTGTCTGAAACCATCTGTTATTCGAAATATGAGGTGCGAAATACAGATTCACGATGGAGAAAGTGAGGACTGCAGATGCTGGAGATCAGAGCTGAAAATGTGTTGCTGGAAAAGCGCAGCAGGTCAGGCGGCATTCAAGGACCAGGAGAATCGACGTTTCGGGCATGAGCCCTCCTTCAGGAAGGGCTCACGATTCACGATGCCAATAATCTGCTGTTGTTAACATTCCCAATTCTAAATCTGCAGAAAGAATATTGATGCAATACTTCAAACTCACAAAAAAATCCCATCAATTCGTCATTACAGTCCATACTGTTGTAGTTAGATTATTTTTCAGACGGACAATGCCCTTCTTTTAATATTCCAAAGCAAGTCTTTCAATCTATCAATGAAACAACCCTCACTCGATCTCTTTCGCATGTCCAAAACCCTGCCAGTTGTTATGTTTAAACTGATTTCTTACATGTGTTTTCTTTCAAACAATGACATGCACATCTAACCAATCCATCACACGCTACACACGCTCGCGGGCACGCGCACACACACACACACACACACACACACACACACACACACACACACACACACACACACACACACACACACACACACACACACACACACACACACACACACACACAGTCTCTCTCTCTCTCTTTCTTCTGCCTTGAACGGGTGCAGTGCAGATATAGATACATAAATGTTCATGAGCTCTATATAGTGGCGCCTGCAGTATGGGCTACAAATTTTCTCAGCTTGGCAGTCATTATTTGAAAGTATGATCGCAAACCACTGGCAAAGACTTCCAATACTCCACATGCTGGCTAGATAGTCCTGTTAACTGATCAAAGCATTGGCATGGTGTCAAACGCTGCATATGCTTAGCTGTCATTCAATCAATCAATGAAACAACCCTCACTCAATCTCTTTCACTTGTCCAAAACCCTGCCAGTTATTAAGTTTAACCTGCCTTCTATGGTGTTTCGAGAAGGACGTTTGAGAACTTGACGTAACGGACCATTTCAACTGATCGTGCAATGTTCTTATTCAATTGTGCATTCTTGTGATTGTCACCCTCCAACGGCTTCACTTCCTCAGTTATTCTTACTTCCCTGTCTCCTTTCCTAATTTTCCACAACAAATCATCGATTGGTAAATTGTCTATATGCGTCTTAATTCTGAATATCCCTCTGCATCTTTACATTATCTTGGCTTTTGACTCATTTTTACATTGAGTACTGGAGTTGTGAAGATCAGAAACAATGCAATGGTGCGTTTCAGGCTGTTGACACACTTCCTCGTGTTTCCCATGTGTTTAGCATCTTCAGCAAGGAAGTTTCTGTAGCTTTGTCTCACGTCTTTGAACCTTTGTCTGTGTCTGTCAACTGCATGCCTGTGCTTGTCCCTCTCAGCCGATCGTGCAGTCAGGAACACGAGGAAGCTTCTCGGTCATTCTTTGTAAAGGACGAGGCATCTAACTTGCCACGGAGCACCTTCTGACCGACTCCTGGTCTTGAAACTTTAGTGGAAATATAGGGAATGTTTTACTAGAGTTTGCACTGTGAACTGCTTCAGACATTCGCCTATACCTGAGGGTTTGCTGACCCTACTCATGGCAGAGCATAGGGACAGTAGTGATAGCATCTGGGATTTCACCGCGAAGAACAAAAGGAGCAGAGGCATCAGAGGGAAAGCTGCGCAACCACGGAGTGAGTGCATGTAAGGGGTGAGTGAGGGATAGGAATGAGGAGTGTGCACCAACCAAATCGGGTTTTCCCAGAAAATGGTTAATCAGAAACTGTAAACTTTTCATGAAAAGTACATATATGCAGACAGATTGCAGGATATGTTGCACTGGAGGGGTTACTCAGACCAGTTCAGATTTAAGAGTTTGCCAAGTTCAGATTACTAACTACACCGAAGTGTGAACATTGTATGAGGTGACCCTGAACGCAGACTAGCGTCAATTTCTTCAATGCAACCTGCAGCTTCACAGCAGGGGTACGACATGGTTCCAGTTTTGTTAAGATCACAGAATTATTCATCATCCATGATCCTGAACTTCCCAGGTAGGAGACGGTACATACCCTCATTTTCCAGTACGTCAAAGATGATGTATTTATCATGTGAAGAAGGACATTTATATCAGTTGGTGCTCGCTCAGGAGGGAACTGCCGAATGTCTGCTTTGTTTCCAAGTTTAGTTGGATTTGCAATACTGTGCAAGGCTTCGCACGGCCCCATATCAATGTGGTGTGATTGAGGAAGGAACTCTCACGCTATTATTGTTGGACAGTGACAATGCACAGCAATCAATTTGATGAATACAATCTGTCTGGGCAGCAGTCACAATCTTTTTCGTGTAAATCAGTCAGCCGTTCCAATCTTCGGGCCTCCACTTAGAAATAAATGATGGCATCTCGGATAAAGAAAAACCCTTTGATGCACAAATCAAAACAACCTCCCACGTCACCACTTACCACCGCCCTCAACAATGTCAAAATTTCCTGTGTGCACTGAGAGCGAAGGAGCCACTGGGAACATCAGCGAACAGACCATCAGGAATGTGGCGCAACATTTTCAATGTCTGAACTGGTGGGAATAGATGCTTTAGCACAATCTGTTACACTAAGTCCTGTAATTTATTTCTCCATTTTTCTGATCTTTTGCTTGCCATTCTTGATGAAAAATTGACAGGTTCACATTAATTCACATCGTGGTCCATATGCCAACTTGCTGCTCATCAACTGAACATGTATCTATCCATTTAAAAACTCTCTACCTCCTCCTGATAATTTAATTTCATACTTCCTGTGCTGTCTTCGTCAAATTTAGTTGCTATACAATTTGCTTCTGCTCTTTCAAATTATTGATACAGATTGCAAATACGTGGAGACCTCACGCTGATCACTGTCTGACGGCACTGATGTATGTTCTGTCAAACTGACAAAGACTGAATTAGCCCTAATAGCTGCTTCTGGTTTAATAAACAATCTTTCCCCAATTCCTGTAAAGCACATTTGACAGACTGCATGTTTCGGAAAAAAGATATCTGAAAATAAGAACGACGAGCTATTCAGCACCTCGAGCCTGCTCCCCCATTTGATGCAATCATGCTTGAGCTCATGTCAGTTTCAACACCACGTTGCTGTTATTTGTCCAGAACCTTCATTTATTTAGTGTCCTAGCAGGCCCTGACCCCGACCATAGTAAATTCCACAGATTCATCCATATTTCACAGAAATAATTTCTCATCATTCTGTATTAAATATGCTATACTCTATCCAAAACCTACCATCTCTTGTTCTAGATTACATCACGTTGAGAAACATTCTCTGTACGTCTGCATTGTCAGTCTTCTTTTGCATCATACTGTTACAACACGGCGGTTAACTCTTCTGTTAATTAAACCAATCACCCAGAAAAGTTCACCTCGGCTTAAAATCTGTTAAAGTATGAGCGATATAGAACTCCTAAATTCCACGATTTAACATGAAAAGTGGACAGTAATCTACAAGTATTCATAGCCGTAAGCGCCGTTTGCCTAACTGCTCATTATCAACCTCCTGCTCTATAATAAAATTCTATTCCAATAACACACTCACTAAAATTGTATCAACTTAATTTCAAAACCACACTGTGGCTGTTGCCTTCAGTGTCTTTTGGCTTCAACGTTGGGATCTCCTTGGGCCGTCTTCATTCGTATTGCTACTAACAAGTTTTATGTGAAAATGTATCTTTGATGGAATGTTTCCTCATTTCTTTAGTCTTCTGTTCAATTTTCAAAATGCCTTCATTATCGTATGGCCAGCATCAGATTGTCACATTGGTTTAATGTTGGCAGAACAAGAAATTCAAACTCGATTGGAATTTAGTATCCTGAGACATAAGTTAAACCTATTGGTATAAACTCAAATTGTTGTCACAACAGCAAGCGACTCTGGTGTCCATTTCACAGCCACATATTGCATATTTTCAAAGCTCCAGTACACTCTGAGACTGTGCACTAGTTCATATCACAGGGGCTTGTGAAAACTCGACTTGGAAAAACATTCACTTTCTCTTAAGTACCGTGACTTCAACTTCATAACACCCCACACCTTAAGTGAAAAATGAACCTTTATAATGAAAAAACGTTTTTGGTTCTCTTCTAAGTCCTAATCCCATTACATGAAATACATCTGTCTTTTATCCAAGTTCATAATCGTTTCTGCGTACTGACGTTGGACTTTGTCCAACCTTATCCATATATTCTTTCTTTAAATCCATGATAATGCATCTTCTGTCTCATTTGTACTAATCACAAAATGTAAAACTTCTAAATTAAACGTTTGTAATATATGATGCCAACAAAATAGTCTCATATTTTTCTGTTTAAGTCTTTTCATGAATGTAAGACGGTTGTGTTCGGCATACACAACTCTCTCTCTCTAACATGTTTCGTCACATAAACGGCAAATTGTTGGAAGACCAGTACCAAACTGTAAAAGTATGTTTCGATTGTAGAGCATTTTCTCTTGTGGGCGTTGTATTTCTTTCAAAAATAGCCAAGTGGCCGGTGAAATCTATTAATATATTCCTGGAGCGGGATAGCTGCAACTCGTATATCTCTCGTATCAATTTCAACTTTGAAGGGTTTCAAAACTTGCTGTAGCTCAACCTGTTGCTGTGGTCTATATTGATTTTAAATTCTCAAATGTCTCTTGTCATAGTTCTGTTCTTTATTTTTTTATGTTTTTCTTTAATGAATCTGTCAGCGGTTCCAAGGTGCTGCGGAAGTTTAGAATGAACACCTGGTAGAGACTGTCTAATGAAAAAAAAAATCAAAGTATCTCTTTTTTCGAGGTTTCATCGTGGACATTCCAAAATGCATTTTTTGTCGTGTTTCGTTGTATTCAACATTCCACGATTGAATGTATTTCCCTGGGAATGAGTATCCAGCCAAATAATCTCTCTTAGAACCTCGTAGTTCTCATCTATTTTTATGTTCCGCTCTCTTCTGTCAAAGTTACTGTCGTTCATTCTTTCAGACTCAACATAATTCAGACTTGGTCCATTCTTTCTGTTTCTGAACTGCTGTCTATCCGTTTCTGGTTGAAATTCACAGGCACACAAAATAGCCTGTTTGACAAATGCACAATCTCTTGACTGTGCACCTGTCAGCGGTGCGTATATCCCATTTTCTCTGTCGACCAGATTAGTCTCAATAAGGATTACGCACAATTTACGTGACCACTCCATCTGCCCTGCTACTTGTCAAATTAAATAAAACACGATTGGGCATCTATTCATCAGCATTTGTCAACGTTTTGACATATTTGGATGTATCACGAAATCCTCTCTTCATCTCCACCCTGAAACCTTTATTTACTGACTTACTTGTAATTCAAGGGATCTCTCTCTTTCTCCCTGCCTTCCTCTCTCTCTGTTTGACAAGGTAAGAACTATTCTTCCTTTATTTTTCCTTTCTCTCTCTTTCTCCCCTCTTATTATCTCTGTCTTGCTTCTCTGCTTCTCTCTCTTCCTGTATCTTCTCTGTCTCTTTCTTTATCTTAACCTTCTAACTCAATATGCATCAATTATTATTGAAGGTTTTCATTCTAATTCCACTGTATGTGTCTCTTTCTTTGATATATCTACGCGCTTGATCAACAATCTTACAATTTCAGCTTTTCTTTCGCCCCTGATTTAAACCAATGCCAACCGATTTGCTTATTCTAAATATTTGCCCTTCCTCTGATTTTCTAAATTTTCTAAGAAACTTTTGGCAGAATCTTCAAACCACAGAGCCTCGTTCACAACCTTAAGAACCTATTCCCTCAATTTTAATTTATAACCACAGGATACCGAAATTAAATGAACATCTGTCTTATGTAAACAAGTAGAGCACTAACTGGCAATTGTTTCAGTATGCTGGGGAGGGCCGTATCACATATCTACTCAAATCTGTCCGCATTTTAAACTGGATCTGTCGAAAGCCGTTCACATTTCGGACTTGAGCTGCCAGTTTTACAGCATGTCGGGGAAACTCTCTGTGACTTCATCCAAACGCCCAAGAAGGCTCACCTCGCCTCGTAATCTGTTAAAATATGAGTGACGGAGAACTCCCAATTTACGCTGTTTAAAGAAATGTATGCTTTATCTCAAAAATTGAACATTAAACAGCGACTATGTAGAAATCTCAATCCCTTTCTCTTAACTTCTTATTGCCTGCCCTCAACTTAATAACAATATTGTATTCCAATAAGACCTATATTGAAATTATGAAAACTTACTTTCCAAACGACACAGCGGATGTTATCTTCGGTATCTTTCTTCTTCTGGCTGCGGAACCCCCGGGTTGTCTTCTTTCTTTTTAATGCCAGTTTAATTCATATGGATAGGTACGTTCAGTAGCAAGTGTTTCCTCACTTCATATATCTGTGTTGATGTTGATTGTTTTTTCTCCAATTTTCAAAGTTCCTTATTATTATATCCTCAGCATATTATCCTCTCATTTATGTGAAGTTAGCAAAAAGAAAAAAATACAATCTCGATTGGGTTTTATTATGTTATAGCATAATATAAACTGATTGGTTAAATCTAACGGTAGTCAAGACAGCAGCAAACTCAGGTATCCGTCTCCGAGTCAAATGTTACGCACTTCCAATTTTCCAATACTCTCTTAGATGGCATCCAGTCATACCACAGGTGAGTGTTATCGCCCCGTTCACAACTGCATTCACTCTCTCTTAAAGATATAGTATACGCCTTGAACTTCATAACATTACATACCTCAGTTATGTCTGCTCACAATCTTCAATATTCTGTAGAGTACAGGATTGAACTGCTACACCTCTCCTCATAAAACAGCCCCTTACCCCTGAAACCGATCTCTCTAGTATCTGCAATGCAACTAGGTCCCTCCTCATCAATGCTGTATACAGTACTCCCGCTGCAGTCTCCTTCATGCCTTGCATATTTCAACCGACTTCCCTACTGCATTTTTTTTCTTTCTGAATGAATATGACAATTCGGTTTGCTTTCCTTTTTTGTTATTTCTGAGCCAGCATGCTAGTTTCCTATAATTCATGGACGAGGACATTCAGATCCTTTTGCAACGGCGGTCTCTGAAATTTCACTTCATTTTGATAACAAGCTTCCTTTTTATTCATCTGAATAATATGTATGACATAATGCTGCGAAATGTCGGCTCCTTCACCAAATTTGTAGAATCCTGATTACTTCCTTGCAACTTCGCTATTCAGAGACATCGGAAAATTTGGTTACATCATTTTCTGACCCCTTAAGCAAATCATTAATTTAAATTGGAAATACTTGCGGCATAAGGATCAAACCCTGTGACACCTCACGAGCTACATCTTGCCAAACAGAAGACTCATATTTTCCGTCTCTCTGCATTTTGTTGGTTAGCTAGTTCTCTATCCAAACCGATTATGCCATCTTACCTTTCATAATAATCGTTGTGTCGTATATTATGCAATGCCTTCTGAAAGTTCAGTAAGACTGCATCTGGAGGATTGCCATTATCCTGTGGGCTTGGCACATATTTAAACAAATCGAGCATTTTAATCGAGCAAGATATGCACTTCAAACACCTTGCTGGCTCTGATAGATTGCAGTTTGATTTGCAAATAACCTGTTGTTAACTCCTTATAAATGGATACTAGAAATTTGCTATCAATCCCAATATTTTGTCGTTTTTATTTTTAAAATCCCCCAATATCTTGTTTATTCTTACATCCTTCCTCTTTATAACCTCTACAATCTATTCCAATTCCTATGTTGCAGACAAATGAGATAAAAGTTCTGCTCTCATTGCAAAGGTTTCTCAAGCCGTATAGTCTCATTTTGTTCTTATTTTAGGGCATTGTGAAGCTGCATGTCCTCCTCATATTCCTACGGCTTTGTCCTTC
This sequence comes from Chiloscyllium punctatum, assembly GCF_047496795.1. Lineage (NCBI taxonomy): Eukaryota > Metazoa > Chordata > Chondrichthyes > Orectolobiformes > Hemiscylliidae > Chiloscyllium > Chiloscyllium punctatum. The sequence continues at coordinate 31,809,089 of NC_092773.1, forward strand.
GTGTGTGATTATCTCTTTCTTGTCCATGATTAAGAGGCATAAGACATGTGGAATCTGTTTTTATTTTCTTTTTTGCTATATAACATATTGAGGGGCTGAAGGGCTTTCTCAAAATCCTGCATAATCAGCTCATAATACTGAACCGTCTCCTCTCACGTCCCAGAAACTGGATGGAGGAATTGATTGTATTCTCCTGTTCCCATACAACAGAAACCTTGGTATGAAATATCTCCTTTGATCCTTTAAAAAGCTATAATATGCCTTCATATCCTCCTCCAAGTCCTATTCTAAAGGCTGAATGGTCTGAATGGCGTGCTCTAATTCGAGTGCAAAAATCTCTAGTGACTTTGTGGCCTCTAATATTTCCTGTGTTTTATAACTGAGCAGGTTCATTAGACTCATCCTGATGCTCCATAACACGGTATTGGCGCTGCATACCCTACTCTACTGTCAGCGGCTTCAGTCATTTTTCATATCATTTTTCATTCTTCTAAACACTAAATGCGTTTTTGATCAAACTGTTTATCTTTTCCTCATACGTTAACACTTCTGTCATTGGAGTCAGTCAAGAGAAACATTGCTGAGCTGTTGCCAATGCAACAATTTAGCGTCATCAAAGTGGAAACGCAATTGTGTAATATGCCCTGCATGAGAGCTCAAAGAAATACTGCATAGCCAAAGCAACACTTTCTAAATATAATACTTGTTCCCAATTAGTATTAGAGTCTTAGAGTTGTACAGCATGGAAACAGGCACTTCAGTCCAACCTGTCCACGCCGATCAGATATCCCAAACCAATCTAGTCCCATCTGCCACCATTCGGCCCATATCGCTTCAAAACCTTCCTGTTCATAAACCCATCCAAATGCCACTTCAATGTTGCAATTGTACCACATCCTCTGGCAGCTCATTCCATACACATACCACCCTCTGCGTGAAAAATTTTGAGCCTTAGGTCTCTTTTATCTCTTTGCCCTCTCCTCCTAAACCCATGCCCTCTGGGTCTGGCCTCTACGATCCCGGGAAAAGACTTTGTTTAATTACCCAATCCACACCCCTCATAATTTTTTGAACAACTATAAGTTCACCCCTCAGCCTCCGACGCTCCAGGGAGTACAGCTCCAGTCTGTTCAGCCTCTCCCTGTAGCTCATCTCCTCCAACTCTGGCAACATCCTTGTAAATGTTTTCTGAACCCTTTCAAGTTTCACAACGTCTTTCCAATAGTAAGGAGACTAGAATTGCACGCAATATTCCAACAGTGGCCGAACCAATGTCTTGCACACGCGCAACATGTCCTCCCAACTCCTGTAAGAAAGTGAGGACTGCAGATGCTAGAGTACCAGAGTTGAAAAATGTGGTGCTGGGAAAACTTAGCAGGCCAGGCAGCATCTGAGGAGCAGGAAAATGGACGTTTCAGGCATAAGCCCTGAAGATTTTTCAAGTCACAACTACTGTGCTCAATACTCTGACTGACAAAATAAAGCATATCAAACACCTTCTTCACTATCCTATCTACCTGCGACTCCACTTTCAAGGAGTTATGAACCAGCTGTCCAAGGTTTCTTGGTTCAGCAACACTCCCTCGGTCATTACCATTACGTGTATAAGTCCTGCAAAGATTTTCTTTCCCAAAATGCAGCAGCAATTAATACTGAGACTGAGACTCGACCTATGTGACACTTGAAGGGGGGAAAAAAGGATTTTCCATTTAACTTGGAGATGACGACTTCTTCCTCTCCCGGAAGGTTATGAATGTTTGAAACACTTTTGCTAGAGAACGGTGAAAACAACACTGAATATTCCTGAGGCCGAGGCGTTCACTCGGGTCAATTGTAATCGCTGTGGGAGTGGAGAAATATGGAACTGACACAACAAAAATTTCCTCCGTTCACTTCTTGAATATTGGAGCAAGGTCAAGGACCAGAATAAAACCTACTCATGGACATTATTCGCGTATTCCTATATTTGCCACACGCAAACAGTTCTCTTGTTTCTGCTGATGGCCTGGGTAAGACCCACTCAAAACATTTCAAGAATGCCCAGACCCTAATTTTGCGAATTGTTCTAAGCGGGTGTGCAGTGCCTATTCCTGGCATGATGTAGTTGGTCAAAGCACTTTGTTCAAAACAGAAAATGATTTATTTACAGCATGATGCAATGGAACACCAACAAAAGAGAGTCGAATATAAAATGACTGAAAATCTGAAAACTCAAAATTTTAACTCAGTTTAATGATGCCGTTCCAAGCAATTGCAATAATCCCCTAAATCAACCCTTGGGGGAAAAAAAAAGAAAAAAAAAACAAACACAGGCTCTTACAGGAGAGATCTCAGAGAGAAATGGTCGGGATGGATTTGCTTCATTGAGACAAGCAGCATCAATACGGACTGACTTCCTTCAGTGAGCAGCCAGACTGCTAAACCCCACACTAAACCATGCCATAGAATCTGAGCTGAGAGACCTGTCAACTCACATTTCAGTATACAAGTGTATTCGTTTTTTGTTCGAAAAAAGACAACCTGAATGTTCGATGCCTGATGAAGTATCTTTTAGTTATACTCACATTGACCCTAAAACACTCCCAAACAGACAGCTTGGCAAAGCTGCGTTCATGACTTCTCTGGAAAAAAGAATAACCTTGTTGAAGGAGCATCATCACACGTTGTAAGATAACATTGTGACCTGACTGACCTGTTCTTGCGCTGGGGTCACATTTGCAAGGATGAATGATCTCTACGTTTCCTTATGAATTCAGTTAAAATCGTTGAAGTATGCACTTCCGCTGATTTCAACCAAGTTTGAGAAAATAAATAGTCTCCTGCTGCTCCTGTGTAATGGAATTGAGTGGAAGCAAGACCTCCAGCTTTTCTCAGTCTTTAATCTCCCTAGGGCATAATGCTTGTTCCTGGTTTCAGAGAACATTTTCAAGCGTCTGAATGACATCCTTGCTTTTTGTTATGATTCAACCAATACGTTGATGAATCCCTAATATCTCCATGTGTCGTATTTTGCAATTGAATTCACTCTTGCAGTCCTTTCAGTCCAGGCCTGTGGTACTAATAACTTGCTGTCATGTTATATACAAGGGTCGAGAGGCTGAATGACCTCCTCTTGTTCCTGAAGTATACCCGAGGGTTTGAATGGCCGGATTTTGAGCCGTTATAACAGACTATATAAGCCGAATAGCCTCATTCTCTACCTATGTTAATAGCTTGAGAGGCTGAACAGCTTCTTCCTGTACATGCACAACAGGATCGTGACGTTGAATTTCCTCCTGCTATGTATTTGTAAATGACTTCCTCCAGGTCCTGTATAAAAGACGGAAGTGTCTTACCGGCCACCGACTGCTGCTTGTAAAAGAACCAAAGCGTTAATGGGCTCCTCCTCTTCCTTTGTAACTGGCATGAGATCCTGATGTTCTCTACCTGTTCCTGTCTGACCCAGTCGAAAGGCCAATGGCTGAGTGATTTTCGTCTGTACCACACACGAGAGGTTGAATGCCTCTTCACTTTCCTGTTTAACGCACTTGACAGGCTGAAGGTTCTCATTTTGCTCGACTGCAAAATACTCAATTGGCCGAATGGCACCCCACTGCTCCTGGGTAATAGACTCACGAGGCTGAATGCCCTCTTCTTCTTCATTTTTAACAGCCTGGAGTCAACGAATGCACTCCTGATACCGTGCAAATTTATTTAGAGGCTGAATGGCCTCCTCCTGATTCGTTATCACAGAGTCAAGAGGCTCCACAGCGTCTTTCTGTTACATTTTAGCAGGATTGAGAAGTTGAATGAACAAATGAGATTGTTGTTAAGTCTTTCATCAGTCAGAATGCCGGTTTTGATTTTTTAACATGTAAACTCCAGAATTTCTTTCAACCAGGAACACTAAAATCAATTTTCAGCCTACGATGAAAGAATATACTCGTGTAGTCAAAAGAATGATCAAGATTGTTGATGTAGTCGTCCTGAGTACACGACACACTTTTTTGCCCCATACGTCTCACTTCGGCAACTTCGACTGACTTCTAAAGATGCGCAAATCCCAAACACCGAGATTTCCCATCGTATCATTTAATAGCATTCTTTTTTGAGAACGTCTCCGACTGTGTCGAGCCCATCTTGAAACCGACGGTACAGGGGGGCGCCAGCTTCTTTTGCAACACGACAGATTTGCGAAAGTAACTTCACACTAACAGACTACCCAAACGAAGAACATTCCTCGTCATAATTTATGTTTTGGCCATCTGCACCAGCATCCTCCTTGACAACGATATCGCTGAAATAGACTCAGTACTCAAAACCAACAAGTACTAATCTCCCAGTGAAATCCTACAAACAATTCGCTTCACCTTCGAACAGAGCATCTAAACCTTCGACAGCCAATTCTTCATCCAGACACATAGAGCGGCATGGGACCACGTTTACAGTCCAAAATGCCAAATGGTCATGCACAATGTCGAAAAAGACGTAATGCTGCACAGGGCCTCCCATCAACGAGACACACCAGATACATAGACGACACTTTATCCATCTGAACACATGGTGAGGAGTGCCTGAATCAACTACATTGCGGGAAAACAAGTTCCATCCCACCACACATTTAACACGTCCTACTGTTTAGAATCAATATCATTCTTCGACACAAGCATCTTTATCAAGGACGAAAAACTCAGTACCTCACTCTACAGCAGGCCTATGGATAACCTCAAGATGTCGTACTTCTCTAGCTACTATTTTAAACATAAATTTAAAAAGACATGCCCTACGGGCAAGCAGTATGCACACTCAGAACTGTACAGGTGAGGAGGAAAGTGGCGAACAACTGAAGGTGCTGAAGGAAGCCGACATAAGAGCTGGACGTGATACTGATCACAGGTTCTGGTTTGCCACAAGGGAAATCTGTAACGGTCCCTTAAAAAAACAGGTACAGGATATGACTGATAGTGTCCACTTTGTCATCCAGTACATCCCGGGAGTAGAGGGACCATGCCATGTACTTTGCAGTCTGCAATATATTGTCGATGACGATGAGCATCTCGACAAGATCTTCCCTGTATCTTCACTTCTTGCCTTTAATCAATTGCAAAATCTTTAAAAGATCATTGTTCAAGCAAATTGTCCAGCCATCAGGCAACCGGACACCTCAATACCACACACTGTGCCACGGCAAACCTTGCTAGACAAGACTGATTAACGCTCTTTCCTCAAGAATCCCCTTTGTTACTTCACCAAAAAAAAACTCGATCATGTTAATGAGACATGATTTCCCACGCACAAACCCATTTCGACTATCCCGAATCAGTCCTTTCATTTGCAAAAACATGTACATCTCTTCCCAAGGTGGAATGTGAAGAGTTCTTTCTCCAGGTGTCGGGTGGTCAAATTTTGGCGGTGGAGGAGGCCAAGGAACTGCATATTCTTGATAGTGTGGGGCAGTTTGACTTTGAATTCCTACAGTGTGGAAACAGGTCGTCGGCCCAACAAGTCCACACCATCACTCCGAACCGGACCCCATGGAAACCCATTCCTGTAAGCTATATTTCGAACTGACTACTGCAGCATGCCTGCACATCCCTGAAAACTCCGGGCAAATTAACACGGCCAATTAACCGAACCTGCACATCTTCGGGTTGTGGGAGAAAACCGGAACACCTGGAGGAAACCCGCATTCAGGCAGTCACTGAAAGCTGGAATTGAACCATGGTCCCTGGCACCGTGAGGCAGCAATGATAACCACTGAGCCACCATGCCAACCGAGGGAGATTTGTAGTTAAAAGCCATTGGGCGGTTGGGTTAGTTTATACCTTTGTCCCAGAGATATTATCTGAAACGGTCCATAAGTTGGCATCCTGTCTCCCCAATGTCGAGGAGTCCACGTCGGGATCGACGGGCAAAAATGTGTGGAGCTGCAAGTAAATTTATACCAGATGTGAAATGATCCTTTTGGGCCTTGGGCAGAGGTGCGGGGGAAATATGGCTATCGGTTTTGCACTTCCTGTGCTGGCATTTGAAGGTGCCAGGAGTGGTGGGTAGGCTGGTGAGGGAGTGGGGTTGGGGAGCGGAGGGACCTGACAAGGGAGCAGCAGAGGAAATGGTCTCTCCGGAAACCTGGTAGTTATGGGCAGGGAAATATTTGCCTGATGGTGGTGTCCGACTGTAGATGGAAGAAACGGCGAAGGATGATGCGTGTTGTCTGCTGTTTGTTGCGGTGGATGGTACTCTGACATTGTTTTGGAGGGAGAGGGAGTTTGGGTTTTCAAGAGTGGAGAGTTATAGAGGCGATGCGCTGGAAGGCATTATCCACCTTTTTCGAGAGGAAAATTTGATCTTTGAAGAAGGAGGGCGTCTGGGAATTTCTTGTTGGAATCGGTCATCCTGGGAGCAGACGCTGCGGAAGTGAAGGAATTCAGAATAAGAGATGGCGTTTTACAGGAGGCAGGGTAGGTGCGTGTATATTCCAGGGAGCTGTGGGTGTCAGTGAGCTACAAGATGCAAAGTTGAGTCTGTGATCATTGATGGAGTTGGAGAGTTCCAGGAAGGGATTGGGGAAAGGTGTCTGAGATGGTGCAAGTGAATTTGCGGTCGGGGTGCAATATGATGGTGAAGTTTATGAACTGTGCGGCGCCGATAAAGTCATCAAGATAGCGGAGGGAAAGGTTGGTTATTGTGCTGCTATACCTTCAGAAGATTTCCTGGAACATTATGTACCGGACATTGTATAACTGACATTACCCAGAACATTCTGTCCTCAACATTGTACAAAGGAATTTTCCCAGAAAAGTCTGTGAAAACGTTGCACAACTGCCATTGCCAGGAATATCCTGCTCCCGATATTCTATCACTGAAATTCCCCGAAACATTCTCTAACCAACATTGCATAACTGACATTCCCTGGGATATTTTGTACCCAACATTCTACAACTGTCATTTCCCGGAACATTCTGTACTAAACATTCGAAGACTGACATTCCCCGTCATATTCTAAACCCGTCATTGTGTAGCTGACGTTCCCTGGAACATTTTGACCCTGACATTACTTGTGAACGGCTGGACTTCAGTGAATTGAGCAAACGATAAGATCTCGAGGGAAGAGATCCCGTTCCAGGGAGAAGGAGATAATGTTCCGAAGTACCCTCAGGCAGTTAAAGTGTTTAATACTCTTACCCACAATTTAGCTGAAAAGACAGAATTTTCGGAACTCCATTTGTCTTCAAGGAGCTTCGAGAGAGCATGCAGAACAGAAACGTTTTCACTCACCATATTCGGAACTGGAAGGAAGTGACTTGTGTCTGCTTTCGAGTGATTGACTGTGTGGGAATATTCCAGAAAACGCCTGTTGTTATGGATATGTCTCTGTGTGTTTGGGGAGGGAGGGTATTTTCTGTTTTACGAAGTATTTTTGCCAGCAATTCAGACTTTCCGTAGTGTTATTCGACATCAAATTATTTTCATAAATCTCTAAATACGGTGACTCATTTGATAATTTCACTGGGCCCTCTGTCAAACTGCGCACTTTGTCTCCAGGCTAATGTATAATGTGTTTGTTTTTCTTACTCACAGTTAATGTAGTGACCATCTACGTTCTGCTTTATAAAGATTGTGAATTGTCTCCATGTGTCAGACGATACCTAGGGGCCATGGCAGTGGCGGATCTACTGGTCATTATCCTCGACCTTATAATGAGACACATTCCCATTGTTTATAATGAAATTTTTTATTTCCTGGAGTCCATCCCCGTGTGTAATATCCACGCCGTCGTGCTTTATGCAGCTACTGACTGTTCTGTCTGGTTCACCGTCACTTTCACTTTTGATCGATTTGTGGCCATTTGTTGCCAGAATCTGAAAAATAAATATTGCAGTGAGAACACAGCGGTTGTGGTTCTGGGAACAGTGACTGTACTGAGTTGTTTAAAGAATATTTTCTGGTATTTTATGCTCTCAATTCGGTATCAGCTGGGGCACACACCCTGGTTTTGTGTGGCAGCAATCGGTGTTTATGACTCCCTTGTCTGGATCACAACTGAGTTCGTCCATAATATTCTCACCCCGACTCTGCCATTTTTCCTGATTCTATTGCTCAATGTTTTCACCGTCAGATACATTGCAGTGACCAGCAAAGCCCGCAGAAGACTCCGGGCTCACACAAATGTGGACCATCGTTCTGACACCGAAATGAGAAATCGAAAGAAATCCATGATTTTCCTGTTTGTTATCTCAGCCAATTTCATTCTGTTATGGTCAATGTTAATGGTGTATTATGTATGGTACCGAATGTGGTATATTGTAGATATCCTTGGATACCCACATGACTTTGTGCGTGAATTGGGCTCCATGCTGCAGCTCCTCAGTTGCTGCACAAACACCGCGATTTATGCCTTGACACAGTCTAAGTTCAGAAAGCAGTTGAAGAACGTGCTGAAGTACCCCCTTACCCAAATTTATCAATCGATCAAATTCACTCATTAATCAACCCATCCTGGATTTTCGAATTTCAGTTCAACATTTCAGTGATGAATTGGTACGTTGCTATGGTAACAGGCTGGTTTCTCCAACCTGATCGCACAGCAGGGTTACTGGGACACACTTCAATATCTCTCTCTGCCCAGGGGCCAGTTATGAAAGGAACCATCCCACTTACTGTATCGATCACATGAATTTGTAAACAATAAAAGCCTTCATTAAGAAGCGCCGAGCAGCAGAGTGAACAATATTGTTGTTTGACTTTGTGTTGACTAAACTGAACTGATCTTCAGGGAAGGAGAGGGGATTGGGCCTGATCTCAGGAGTTGAGTTTAAATCACCCAGTCCTTGCTATCACCACTGGCTACCCCCACCATTACATGGACTACGACACAGATCATCTATCGACCCCGTTATCCCATCTCTACTCAACAAAGTCCGCCTGTCTCTCTCTCTCTCTCTGTCTAACCCTGTCTCTCTCTCGCTCGATCACTCGTTCTCTCCCTTCCCCGTTTCTTACACCTTATTTCTCCCTCTCTCTCTGCACAATCTCTCTTTCTCTTCCTCTCCCTTTCACTTGCCGTCTTCAAATCTGTCTCTTTTCTGTCGTACATGCCACAGTTTCTCCACCGGAATGCACTCTTCTCTGTCTGTGAGAGGGACGGAAGCTGAGAGAACGAGAGAGAGAGAGGGACAGGATAAGAGAGAGATGGGAGAGAGTTGGGGTTGGGAGAGTGGCGGGTAGAAGAGTGTGAGGTTGGTAGAGCATTGGAGAGAAAATATGGGTGTAGGGAGGGATCGATTTGTGGAGAGTGGAGACAGGCACGGAAACAGTGTGGGAGAGAAGGGAAAAGAGGGAAATTCTGAGGGGTGAGAGGTTGGATTGGGGAGAGAAAGTCGGAGGACGTAGAGAGAGGGGAGAGAGAAGGCGGCGGGAAGAGGAAGGCTTGGGAGAGATGGAGAGGGAGGGAGAAAGGGAGGGAAATGGAAGAGAGTGATAAATTAGAGGGAGAGAGGGAGGGAGGGGAGAGAGAGAGATGAAGGGGCAGGAGAGAGATAGTGTGAGAGGGAGTAGGGAGAGTGAGGGAATGGGGCGTGGTAAAGAGTGTGAGAGGAGAGCGCGAAAGGGGAGAGAGAGGGAGGAGAAGGAAGAGGGAGAGATATTTGTGGTGAAGAGTAAGGGGAGGTAGAGTGTGCGGGAGAGACCGTGAACGAGAAGACAGAGATTGAAGAGTACAGGAGTCCGCGAGCGGCGGGGTGGGTTTGAGAGAGATAGCGACAGGAGAGAGAGAGAGTGAGGAAGAACAGAGACGTACGGAAGTGGAGATGGAGAGTGGGAAGGGTGGCGGAGAATGATTGTGGGACGGAAAGGGGAGAGAGTGGAAGAGAAGAAACAGGAGAAAGAGGGAGAGAGGAAGGTGGAGGGGGAAGGAATTTTGAAATGGGAGGAGAATAGGGAGAGGTAGGAGCCAGAGTGGGAGAGAGATGGATGAGAGAGGGGAAGAAATAAAGTGAAAAGGACGCTCCAGGATGAAGTGAGGAGGAGAGAAAGTGGTTAAGGGGCTGAGGGGGAGAGAGAGGGAGGTGAGAGACAGGAATAGAGGTAGCAGAGAGGATGTGGTGTGGAGAGAGGGAGGGGGAAGAGAGAACGGGGAGTGAAAAGACAGAGGTGGGTAGAACGACAGCGGTAGGAAGAGAGTGAGGGAAGAGAGTGCCATGCAGTTAGATAGAGGGAGGCAGGTGAAAGGGAAACTGAAGTGAAAGTGAGAGAGACAGACATACAGACAGACAGAGGGGGGAGATAAAGAGAGGTGTGGAGAGAGAGGGTGGAGAGAGAGACAGTTTGAAAGAGAGGAGCGTAAGTGCAAGAGTGAGGGAATGAGAGGGAGAGAGAGACGATGTAGAGTGTGGGAGGCGGGAAAGGTAAGTAATGTGGAGGGTGTGTATTCTAGGGAGACATGGGGAGAGAGACAGTGTGATGGGGAATGAGCGAGAGAAAGAGAGCGAGAGGGAGGGATGTAGCGCAAGAAAAATGCAGATGAGAAGAGAGACAGGTGGTGGAATGAGAGGGAGAGATAGACAGAGAAGGGAGAGTGATGGTGGCGGTTAGGGAGTGGGAACTGAGTTGGAAAGGGAGAGACAGACGGGTTGAGGGAGAGATGGAGAGGGAGAGGAGCAGACCGAGCGAGAGACAGAGAAAGAAGAGAGAGCGCTGTGAGGAGAGATTGGGAAGAGAAAGAGGGAGGGGAGAGAGAGAGATTCAGGGTGGAGGAGAAGAGGAATGGGAGGAATGGGAGATGAGACAGATGGGGGAAGGGACAGAGCGAGAGAGTGGGGAGAGAGTGGGACGAGAGTGAGGAAAGGCAGAGATTGAGAGGGGGAGCAGGAGAGTGAGAGCGTGAGGGACGGTAAGAGAGATAAGGATGTTGGGAGACCGATTGAATGAGGAAGAGATATAATGAGGAAGGAGGAATAGAGAGGGGGATTTGTGAGAGACAGAACGACAGAGACTGGTGTAATAGAAAGGTGTCGAAGGATAACGAGAGAAATAAGGACTGTGGGAGAGTTAGAGCTAGACAGAGGTTCACGGGAGAATTAGTAAAGGGAAGAGAGAGAAATGGAAGACGTGAGAGAAAGGGTGGCAGCATGGGAGAGAGGGGTATAAGAAAAATAGAGAGGAGGGAACTGAAAGCAAGAGATAGGGGGAGGAGGGCGAAAGAGAAGGAGGAGAGAAAGAGCAATGAAGAGGGAAAGAGAGTTTGGTGGGAGAGACAGTGAGAGGGCGGAGTGAGAGATTGACAGGAACGACGAAACAGAGGCATGGTGTGAGGCAAAGAGTGAGAGATCTGTACATAGTGACAGAGAGGCGGGGGAGAGAGAGGGAAAATAGTTGAGAGAGAGGGTGGGAAGATGGGAGAGAGAGGTAGAAGCACATAAAGAAAGGGAAGAGGTATGAGAGCCCGAGAGAGAGTGGGTGGAGAGAAAGGCCGCCAGAGAATGTGTTGAGAGAGAGCGCAGGAGGGGTGAAGGCAAAAGGTGAGGAGGAGCAAGGCGGTGGTTGCAAAAATGGAAAGGGAGAGAGGGGGGAAAGCGATATGTGAGGGAGAGAGGGACGAGGATAGATAGAGGGAGGGGAGACAGTGAGGGCGAGGGAGGCAGGAGAGAGAATTTGGGTAGAGACAGAGTGCGGGGAAAGTGGAGATCAAGCGAGAGAGCGCGGGGAGAGAGAGTGAAGAGGCGAGAGAAAGAGAGTAAGGGTGAGGGAGAGAGGGATATGGTTCAGTAAGGGAGAGAGGGATTTGAAAACAGAAAGGGTGAATGAGAGAAAGGAATGTGAGGAGTGAAAGAGGTGGTTGGGTAAATCGGTTTGAGTTCTAGGGGAGACAGAGAGGAGGGGGAGGCAGAGATGGAGAGGAAACAGCGATCCAGAGAGCAGCAGAGATAGAGAGCGAGCTGGGTCAGAGAGAAGAGAGGGAGTGGGAGACAAAGATAGTGGGAGTGGGGAGAGACGGAGCGAAAAAGTTTGAGTGTGTTGAGAGAGCGATGAGAGGAGGTTGAGAAAGAGGGAGAGGAAAGCTGGGGGAAGAGAGAGAGAAGTGGAGAGACAGAGAGAGGGGTGATGGGGCAGAAAGAGACAGGGAAGGATGAGGGAAAAAGACGCAGACAGGACAGAGTAGAAGAGAGAGATAGAGGAGTAGAAATGGAGACAGAGAGGAGCGAATGGAAAGGGTGAGAGGGGAGGAGACAGAGGAGCAAGAGAGGCATTGAGAGAGGTGGAGGAAGAAAGAGAAAGGGAGGTTGAAAGTGAGATTGGGCGGTGGCAGAGAGAGTGAGGAGGAGAGAGCGATGAAGGGGACACAGAGGGAGAGGTACAGCGTGAGATAGGGAGGGACGAGGGAGAGAGGGTGGAGAGAAAGACAACAAGAGAGACAGAGCAGTTTGGAGACAGAGAGGGCCACAGAGATTGTTGAGAGAGACAGCAGTGGGATTGAGAGAGGGGGAGACTGAGGGAGAGAAGAGACAGAGCGAGGGTGGAGAGACAAGGAGAGGACGAGTGAGGGGGAGGGGAAAGAAAAGGAAGGTGATGGAGAGAAGTAGGCCTGGGATGAAGAGAGGGAGGATGCTGAGGAGAGAAGAAGGGGATGACAGAGAGAGATGGAAGCTCGAGACAGAGATATGGGGAGAGAGAGAAAGAGTGAGGAAGATAAGGGAGGATTCGGGCTACAGAAAGCGGGGTAAAGAGAGTGAAGAGGGAGCGAGAAAGAGATGGCGAGAAGAATGAGAGAGACGGAAGAACAAGGAGGGTGAGGGAGAGAGAGAAGGGGACACAGGTAGGGAGAACGAAAGAGCAAGTGAGTAAGAGAGTGAGAGTGGTGGGTATAGCGACAGTAAGGCTGCCACGAGAGAGATCGTGGGTGGATGGAGCTGAATAAAGGGAGAGATAGGATTGAGGGAGTATAGATGAAAGGGTGTTGAGGTAGGGAGGTGGGAATATGAGGGAACGGTTAGACAGAGGGAGGGATGGAAAGAGCGAGACAGAGTTTGATGTGATGAGCGAGAAAGAGGTGGGGAAACCAAAGGGCGAGAAAGAGCGGGAGTGGAGCGGAGAGAGAGAGGACGGTTAGAGAGATGGATGTAATAGAGAGAGGAAAAGAGGGAGAGACAAAGACAGAGGCAGAGAAGCTCGGCTGAGATAAAGAGAGAGGCAGGAGGCAGAGTGACAGAGAATGAGGGTTAGGGAGAGAGAGGGAAAGGGGAGGAAGTAAGAACGATAGAGGGACGTGGGTAGGAGAGAGCGAGACAGAGAGGATGACAGAGATATCGGCGGGGAGACAGAGATGTAGTGGGCAGGGTTTGAGAGATGGGGAGGGAGATATAGGAATACATGACAGCCGCCATGGGGGGAAGAGAGATGGAGGAGGAGGAAGGGAGAGTGGGATGGAGAATTGAGAAAGCCAGAGAGGTGGAAGAGACAGAGGGGGAGAGACAGAGCAATGGAGGATGGAGAGATAAAGAAAGGAACATGAGAGAGCAGGAGAGGTAGACAGATGATTGGAAGGAAGGGGACAGCGCTGGAGGTATGAGAGAGAGAGAAAATGGAGAGAGAGGAGGAGAGAGAGGGGAGAAGGAGAGAAATTGGATGTGGGAGAGAGTGTGGATGGAGAGGTAAAGCGGATGAAGGAGGGGAGGGTGAGACAGGTGGAGGGGTAGAGAGTAGGGTTTGATAGAGAATGGCGAGAGAGAGGCTGAGCTGGAGTGTGGTGGAGGGATCAGTAGAGGGAGAGAGTGAGAGATGGAGGGAGAGAGAGAAGCATTGGGAGAATAAGAGAGACAGAGAGGGAGGGAAGAGAGCGGGAGAGAGAGGTACTGGGTTATCGAGAGAGAGAAGCAAGAGAGAGGGAGAAAGAGTGAAAAAGAGAAGGAGGGGTGACGGACGCATGAGTGAACAAGAGGGAGGGAGAGAGAAAAGGAGCGAAGGGAGAGCGAGAGATGGGGACATGGCTAGGTAAGTTTTGTATTGTGAGAGTGACTTGGAGGGGTTAGAGTGAGAGATGGAGGGCGTATGGGAGCAGCAAAGATATATAATCTGCTCAGTGTGGTTTCTGGTAAGTACCCATTTGTAAATGGTACTGTTGTGGAAATGCTATTGGAATGATAATACGGACCAGGCTGACGGTCTGGCAGCTGTTGGATGTTAGAAACAAGTAACAAAATTTCGAGATTTAAAGTCCCCTGGCAGTTATTGTGAACATGAAGCCAATATCCATTGCAAATACCAATTTACTATACCAATGTAGTTTTAGGAAACAAGTGTCCCCTGCTTTTTGGTCTGGCCTGAAAGTGACTCCCGACACACAGGTATGTGACAATCTCTTCAATGGTGTCTGAAATGACCAATCAAGACACCTAAACTGGTGCAATTTATGAAAAGATCAAACCAGGCAGAACACACGGCAACATCCTCGGTATCGGAAAAGGGGATGGGAGACACAGTTCTGGCGACACTGCAGAGACGTCTTCGTCAAATCTGAGAACTTACGACAAAATTTACAGACTGCACGGTAAAAAGAGAAGGATCAGGTCATCCAACCCATTGTGTATTCGTCCATTCAATTCCAAGACCGAATTTCGCTTCAGTGTACTTATTCCACAACATGCTCATATCCCTTGAGATTAGCTATCGGAAAAAAAAATAAAATAGGGTCTTTAGTTATCACTTCGGTCCATCAATTTTGCATCCCTAGGAAATAAATTGATGGATACGCCTCTATCCCAAAACCAGACATGTCCTCTCCTTATTAATTGAGAGGTGAGATCTCCTCATTTATATTCAGTATCTTGGTTTCCACAGCATTATGTGGGGGAGGATTGTCCAGGTTCACCAGTCTCTGAGTGCAAACCTTTATCCTCATTATCCTTATACGTAAGAATGTGGCCCCTTGTTTGAGACGTCCCAGGCAGGGGAATTATCAGCCCTGTTTCCAATCTGTCTCACCTCGTCAGATATTAATATATTTTCGTGAGATCTCCACTCATTTTCCGAAATCTCATATAAGACAGACCCACTCGGCCCAAACCGTGCTCACACAATAAGCTTCTCATCACAGTGATCAGATGGTTCGCCTTCAGTGCACTTGTGCAATGCCTTGTTTGTCCGTTATTCGGTAAGGCAACCAGAATTGTACATATACTGCACAATCTTCGCGATGCATCTCACCAAGATCGTGTGCAGTTACTCCTGAACTCAAATCCCCAAAAATCGAAGTCAAAACAGCATTTATCTTCCTTACTAAGTTCTATCCTGTAATGCTGCCAACAGTGACTGCTGTACAAGGAGATTCAAGACCTTTTCAATGTTACAGCTAGCCCCATCTTGGTCTATGTACACTGAGCAGCGTGAAATTGCCATTCCCAGTATTGACGTTTATCTTCAGAACTCACTCCACTGGAATTCAGAGGTCTGTGCAGAAAGAAATAAAACAAGGAACATAAGTCCCTTTGTCGAGCAATATGTTTCAAACAGCTCCAGCCTTTGTAGCCTCTCCCTGTCAATCTCATCTTCCAACCCTCACAATAACTTTGCATTTCGTTTTTAAACCTTTTCAAGTTCCACGAAATCTTTCCAAAAGAAAAAATCAGAATTGCACAAAATATTCCAAAAGTGGTCAAAACATGACCTCCCAATTCCTTTACGCAATGCTCTGACCGATAAAGGAACGCATAACAAACGCCTTCTTCACGGTGTTATCCACCTGCGTCTCTAATTTCAACGAGTGTGAACCAGCCCTCCAAGACGTAAAAGATGATCAGAGGATTAGATAGCGCAGACAGTGAAAGGCGTTTCCCTAGGATGATGATGTCAACTTGTACGAGTGGGCCCAACTACAAATTGAGGGGTGATAGATTTAAGACAGATGTCAGAGGCAAGTTCTTTACTCAGAGAGTCTGAGGGCGTGAAATGCCCTACCTGCTAAGGTAGTCAACTCAGTCACATTAGGGAGGTATGTACACGGCTGATTTTGGGTAACTGTAAGGGGACGAGCTGGTAATAGTTCACAGGTCGCCGGAACATTAAGGGCCGAAGGGTCTGTTCTGTGCTGTATTGTGTTTTATTCTATGTTCTATGCCCCACTGTTCAGCAATACATCCTCTCTGCAGACTTGGAAATAATGCATTTGATTCTCTCAAAAGAATGTTGATATGTATTACGAACAGGTAGCGCCCAAGCACAAAAAAGCATGACATCTCATGAGCCTTTCACTCCAAAGTGAACATTCCTTTATTCCAGTGTTTCTAATGTAAGATAATGGCCGGGCTGGAGCTCTGTGCTGCAGATTGGCCTCTCTGACTGCTTTGCATTTTTTTCTCCCGTTTCTTCATTTTTGTCGTTTGCCTCATTAAATCTCAGCTCTGCCATCGCTTGGATGGTGGCGATCGACCAAAACTGTCTGCGTGCAGTTTGTACATTCTCCACGTGCCTGCGTAGGTTTCCTCTGGGTGTTCCAGTTTCCTCCCAAAATCCAAAGTCAGGTGAATTGTTCATGGTTACTTGCCTGTTTTTTGTGCATTAATCAGAGGTAAATAAGTCTGGTTGTGTGACTCTTCGGAGGGTCAGAGTGTACTTGTAGGGTTGAAGAGGCTGTTTCCACACTATTGGAAATCTCATCAGAAAAAGTGCACATCAAGCTGTTTTGAGCTGGGGCCAAGGAGTAGGCCTAGAGCAGGGCCTGGAGTTTGCACATAAAGATAGATCCAGGTTGAGAACATTGAGATTGGTCCAGCTTGTAGACTTCGAGACGTGTCCAGAATGCGGACATTGAAATGGGCACAGGTGTGGACTTCGAGATGGGCCAATGGGCGGTTCTTCAAGAGGGCGCAGAGCGCGAACCTTGACTGGACCCAGTGCATAGGAGAGTGAGTCATTACTGGCTTTTGGGAAACAGACATCAGACGGAAAATCAGTGGCTGCTACCGAGTTTTCATAACATTTGTACATCAGGTTGAGTTTCTGCGTGTAGGTTTGCCAGCTGAGTTGGAAACTCAGCCAACAAACGTTCATCTAGTGGCTGCTGCATGGTCGGAGAGACCAGATCAGTGGCACAAGATGGCCCACGTGGATTAACAAAATTGACAGCAATGGTCTCCAATGGAGATGGAAGCGAGGCATTGCTTGAAGGATGGCGGTGCAGGCATCATCAATGTTCATGACTTGTCGAAGGATTAATGGACTCCTGCCAGTCTAAACTCTCCTTATTCCATTGTTCTTATACTGTTCAAAATGGCACATTTCCTGTTAACAAATGAAAACATTCGCCATTTTTATTGTATCTTTACTGCAAAATACATGTGTCAAGAAAATGAAAATCCAAATCCAAAATTCTACTCACTGTTCCATGCCAACTCAACTGTTCTACAACCATGTCTTTATATTAGCCCCAAACCAATAGGATTTGATCTTTACCACTAAGATTAAGACATTAACAATGATCCTTTTTAAAATCTAAACGTATTGCAAACTGGTTTTCTGTAATTTATCGGTTAGTCGGTTTTTCAAATGGAATTTCCACTTCATCAATCTATCTTGACTTTGTCTCTGCTGATTACTTTCAGTTCCAATAATTTCTCCAAAACTGTTTATTCAATAAATTCATTTTATTTTTGCACACCAGACGTAGATTTCCCAGTATTGCTGGGAACACTTTTGTTTTGATTTTTCCTTCTTCCAAGACAGAACGGAAGTGGCTGTTTCATTGTTCAGCCATTTCCTTGCTCACCAATCACAATTCATTGGTTTCAGACTATAACAAGGGTGCAGTTGCTTTCTCCAGCCTTTGCCATTGGAACACTTTTAGTAGCTGTTGGAGTCGACGCTTTTGCACAATGCTCAAATACACTTTTGAAATCCATCAGTTCCAGACTCAACCTACACAATGATCGACATTCCACAATCACAGATACCAATCGGAAATACAAAACAATCTACATTAGGCCGACATTCAAATACGAGGACCGTATCCGAGAATGTTATCACACTTCAAGTGCTCGTGCAAGTACTTTTTGACAGTTGTGAGGTTACATGTGACATCTCCCCTCTCAGGAAGTACATTCCAGACACCAATAGACTATGAAAGAAAATCAATCTTTCAGTCCTCTTTTAACATCAAACACTTCACTTCAAAAGTGTTCTCCTTTGCTCCTCGCCCTTTGACTTGAACCATTAACTGCTGTCTATCCATCATGTCCATTTCACTCATACACCTGTAACTCTGAATCACGTCCCCCTTAGTCTTGTCTGCCCCAAAGGAAACAACAAGATCTTATCCAGCCACTCTTCATAGATTATATTCTCCAACTCAGGGAACATCCTGGTTAATCACCTCTACAACACAATCACATCCTTCCTGTGATGCGACATGAAGAACTGGACCCAGTATGCCATCTTGGCATAAACAATGTCCTGTATAGGCTTTTAATCTATGGCTCCATAAATAAACACGATGCCTACGGTAACTTACACCTTCTTTAACTTGTCCATTAGCCTGTCCATTCACTTCAGGAATCTGTGGAGAATTTCCTTCTCAGCTGGTTGATATGTTGCCATTCTTTGAGTACTCGCCGCCTCGTTCCTTCTTCCTCGGTGAATGATTTCATATTTAATGGTGTTACATTTCATCCGCCATTGAACTGCCAGTCTGACCATTGCATTCATATATTCCTGTATCATATTGGCTGTGAGGATACCCGTGACAACTCCCTTTGCAGGGAATGCGTGAATGTACTTATTACACTCCCCATTCACATTCCTCTCTATATCATTCAGAAATACCACAAATAATGAGCAACACAGCGCTGATCCCTGTAGAAGACGAGGAGGCATTGTTCTCCTGCTCAAAAATGGATTCAAATATCACCCACTGTCTCCTGCACGAAAGTATTTTCGAATGTAATGTGTTAAAATGGTCATATTATTATAATACTTAACTTTTTTTTGTCTGTTTCCTATTCGGGGTTTTTTCAAAGTCCTTTTGAACTAATTAATTAAGCGAGTATCTCAAACAAATTCAATCAAATTTGCTGCACATAGCTACCTTCCATTAACGTTATGATCACTATTGCTGTTCAAAACTTACCTCGAAATGGAAATCTTTTATCTCCTTTCTGGAGTTCCTCCAATACATTCCTGAGGAATGATTTGATGCTCACTTCTCTATGGTTATCTATTAAATCTCTGATATATTTCCCATTCAGTGGAACCACATTAATTAATGTTTGTTTCTCTGGCAGGTCCTGTGACTATTTTGTTACACTTGACGTATGCTTCGAATATACTAGGATTCTCCCTAAGCTTGCCTGCCAACAGTTCTCTGCGTCCTGTGATAGACAATCTCCTCCATGTGATTTTTCTAAGTTTCGCTGCGATTACATCTCATTCCTTGAAACTGTTGACAACAGTCCGAGTTCACTCATCAGACAATCTTGGCATCTGAGGGATTAATCTGGAGAATTCCATAGAGGAAATGTAGTCAGTATATGATGGTTTGCATCACGACACCAAAACTGTACACACACACACACCAGATACAGTCTCATCAACACGGTGTAAGTGTTGCAATACATCGTTACTTTCGGATATGATGCTGATAACTGTCCTGCAAACAACAAATAGTCGGGAGTCACAGCCGGTCAGATAGTGTCCATAGAAAGAGAGAAAAATAACATTGCAATCGAGACGACGTTTCATCACCTGCATGCTGATTCCCTTGAAATGGATTCAGACATAATGTTAAACTTCCTATTTCCAGGTGCTGCTCCGAATACCCTTACTTTCTGAGTATCAAATATCACATTTTTTATAATAAATTCCTTCTAGTTCATGAAAGGTTAAGTGGTCTGTAAATCGTCATTTATCCTGGAAACTCTTTGCTTCTTTGAACTCCAAGAGCAAAGTGGAATGTATTTCATGCTGTGAGAACCTCAGCTGTTTCGTATCGGGACACCGTGCTGAGTCTTTTGGTTATTGGTCAAGTGGAATGATTCTCGCTTTGCGCCTCAGATGTTTCGTGTCAGGACACCATGCTGAATCTGTGGGTCATTGTTCAGTTGGAATGATTCTCGCTTTGCGCCTCCTGCAGTGGAAACGTGTGAGAGATCCTGGGTTGGGTTCCCCGTTCGAGCCTTCTTTTCCAGTTATCACGTTATCCAAAATGTCAGATTAATTTTATCAAAAAGCAGCTTCATTTACCGAGATCAATCTACCTTAAGAAGGGGTGGGTCGGAACTACCCTTGCAGCGACTACAGCAAATGGAAATGCTTGTTCAAAGTGAAAGTAAGTGTTTCTGAATGTGCACCCGTGCAATCAGACTCTGAATGAATCCTGCAGCTGTATTATTGCTCAATTCTGAGTATGAAACGTCTGGAAGCGGGAAGTGAAGTATTCGGAAACAGCGCTGAACAAGGTGACGTAGAATGTAACGTGTATGAGGAATGTCAGTGACGAGGTAGATTGGAAGTTTGGGACACTTCAAAGAGAAATATATCACCCGAATGATATATAACAGAACTTTCTAAATGCATGGAAGCAGGACAGATGGAAGCAAGATGAAGAAAATACTCACTTCGAAGTAACGAGAACAATTAGGCAGAGATTTGGAGTGGTTGGAAAACGAATAGAAAGAATCACGAGGAAATATAATCGCCCAGGTACTGCAGAGTGTATTGTAGAAGAATGACACGTACGGAAGATGAAGGGATGGAATAGATGGGAACTTGAGTCTGAGATATCCCAAATGTTACAGAGCACGGGTTTCGGAAGGAACTGACTGTAAGCTGAATATTATGGCAGAATGGAGTCATAGAGTCATCCAGATATACAGCATGGAACCAATTGTTTCATTCCAACTAATCCATGTCGACCAGACACCCTGAATTTATTTCGTTCCGCCTGCAAACATTTGATTCATATCGTTGTCAACCTTTCCTTTCATATGCCCATCCGGATGTCTTTTAAATGTTTTGATTGAACCAAACTCCTCCACTTTATTTGACAGCTTATTTCATGCAGCACTTTCAACTTTGTGGAAAAGTTATTCCTCATGTTCTTTTTAAATATTTGCCCTCACCGTACACTTATGCACTGAAGTCATGACTCGCCCTCGCTGACAAAAAGACATTGTCCATGTACCCTATCCATGCCCTTCATGACTTTATGAACCTCTAAACGGTCATATCTCAGCATGACGCTTAGCGAAAATAGCCCGAACCTATTCAGCCTCTCCCTATAGATCATAACCTAGCAAATCTTATCTGAGATATTTCAATATTCACAACACTCTTTTGGTAGCAAGGTGACCAGAACTGCACGCAGTGTTCCAAAAGAGGCCAAACCAATGTCCTGTACTGCCACAGCATGACCTCCTAACACTTATTCAGAGGTGAGGATTGCAGATGCTGGATATTTGAGTCCAAAGAGTGTTGCTGGAAAAAACACTGCATTCTTGCAAATTTTGTGAAGGTTTGTAGCTCAGGTTGACGTTTAGGGTGTATGTTTGCACACTGAGCTGTAGGTTTGATATCCAGTCCTTTCATTACCTGGCTTGGTAACATCATCAGTGGAGACCTCCAAGTGAAGCGAAGCTGTTGTGTCCTGCTTTCTATTTATATGTTTGTCCAGGATGGGGTTCCTGGAGTTTGTGGTCATGTCATTTCCTGTTCGTTTTCTGTGGGGATGACAGATGGTATCCAGATCTATGTGTTTGTTTATGGCGTTGTGGTTGGAGTGCTAGGCCTCTAGGCATTCTCTGGAATGTCTTTGCTTAGCCTGTCCCAGGATAAGTGCGTTGTCCCAGTCGAAATGGTGATTTTTTTTCCTCCGTGTGTTGGCTACGAGGGAGAGAGGGTCGTGTCTTTTTGTGGTTAACTGGTGTTCGTGTATCCTGGTGTCTAACGTCCTTCCTGTTTGTCCGACGTAGTGTTTGTCGCAGTACTTGCATGGAATTTTGTAGATGACGTTGATTTTGTCCATGGGTTGTACTGGGTCTTTTAAGTTTGTTAGTTTTTGTTTGAGAGTGGTGGTGGTTTTGTGTTGTGTGTTCCGAGGGGTCTTAATAGGCTGTCATTTCAGAAACTTCTTTGATGTATGGTAAGGTGGTTAGTGTTTCTGTCTGTGCTTGGTCTGCTTGTCGTGGTTCGTTCTTGAGGAATCTGCGGACTGAATTTCTTTGAGTATCCGTTCTTCTTGAATACATTGTAAAGGTGGTTCTCCTCTGTTTTACGAAGTTCGTCTGTGCTACAGTGTGAGGTGGCTCGTTGGAATAGTGTTCTGATACAGCTTCGTTTTTTGTGCATTGGGATGGTTTCTGGTGCCGTTAAGTTTTTGATCAGTATTTGTCGGGTTTTTTGTGTACGCAGGTTTGTAGTTCTCCGTTGTCAGTTCTTTCGACTCTGACGTCCAGGAATGTGAGTTTGTTATCGGTTTCTTTCTCCTTGGTGAACTTTATGCTTGTGACGGTGTCGTTGATGCTGTTAAATTTCTCTTCTTCTTGTTTCGTTTTGTGATGACAAAAGTGCCATCACTGTAGCGGACTGCGATTTTTGGTTGGATGGTTGTTAGGGCTGTTTGTTCTAGTCTTTGCATTACTGCTTCTGCTATTCATCCTGAAAGCGGAGTTCACATGGGTGTGCCGTTGGTTTGTTTGTAGATTATGTTGATGTAGGTGAAGTGGGTGGTGAGACACAGGTCCACGAGGTTTATAATGTTTTCGTTGGTAATGTGATTGATGGTGGTAGAGGTGTGTGTAATTGTATCTTCTAAAAGTGTTTTCTTTTCCAGATCGATGTTGATGGAGGTGAACAGTGTTGTTACGTCGAATGAGATTATTGCTTCAGTTTCCTCTATTTTGGTGTTTTTGATGATTTTTTAGGAATTCCCGGATGGAGTGGATGTAGTGCAGTGACTCTTCTACAAGGTATTTCAGTCTTGCGTGTAGTTCTTTGGCCAGTCTGTAAATTGGTGTTCCGTGTAGTGAGACTACGGGTCTGAGGGGTCTCCTGGTTTATGGATGTTTGGTAGTCCGTAGAATCGTGGGGTGTTGGTCCCGTCTGATTTCAATTTTTGGAATTCCGTCTTATTTAATTGTCCGGAATTCAGGATGAAGGGCTTTTGCCCGAAGGGTCAATTCTCCTGCACCTCGGATGCTACCTGAACTGCTGTGATTTTCCAGCACCACACACTCGACTCCTAACTCATGTACACAATGTCGTACAAAATAACAGGCAAGCATAACAATCGCCTTCTTCACCATCTATGTACCTGCAACTCCACATTAATGGTACAATGAATATGCAGTCCACGGTCTCTCTGTTCTTGAACACTGTACAGAAGCTTACTACAAAATGTACAAGTCCTTCTCTGATATGTTGTTCCGAAATGCAGACCTCATATTTCTCAATTTCCATCTTCTGCCATTCCTCGGCTCATCGATCATCCAATTAAAATCCCGTTGTAATCTGAGGTGATCATCTTCTCCAGTTTTGTGTCATCTTCAAACTTACTGGCTATACCTCCTACGATCACATCCAAAACATTTATGAAAATGACGAAAATTAACCCAGCATCGATTCTTGTGGCACTCCAGTGGTCACAGGCCTCCAGTATGAAAGATAACACTCCACCACCAACCTCTGTCTTCTACCTTCGAGCCAGTTCTGAATCCAAATGGTTGGATCTCCTAACCTTGCTAACCAGACTCCAATGGCGAACATTGTCGACCACTGAATTCCGCATAGATCCCTCACATGGCTCTGCCCTCATCAATCCTCTTTGTTACTTCATTAAAAACTCTTCCAATTTAACAAGTCATCATTTCGCACGCATAACGCCATTGCTGACTTTTCCTAATCGGTCTTGCCTTTCAAAATACATTAACTCCTGTTTCTCAGGATTCCCTCCAACAACGTGCCCACCACCGACGTCAGACTCGCAGGTCTATAGTCGCCTGGTTTTCATTACCTCCTTTCTTAAATGTAGTATCATGTTAGTCAGCCTACAGTGTTGTTGCCCCTCACCTTTGATTATCGATGACACAATACTCAGAAAGTGACACAGAAATCACTTGCCTCACTTCCGACTGAGCTCTGAGGTGCGATCTGATCACGTCATGGGGATTTATTAACTTTAATCCGTTTCAATACATCCAGTGCTTCCTCCTCTCTAACATAATCGTTATTTCAAGATAACAACATATATTTCCCCACAGACTTCATTTTTCATGCCACAGGTCCAGAGTTATCGATGGGCAAGGGCAATTGTAATGCGATTTGGCGATTTTCAAATGCATAGAATGGGGTAGCAAATGCAAGGGATGCAGAAAATGGAAACGTGGAGCCGGTTTAAGAAACCGGTATTGCGTGTCCTTGATAGGTACGTCCCAGTCAGGTAGGGTGGAAGTGATAAGGTAGGCGAACCGTGGTTGACGAGAGAAATTGCTTCTCTTGTAGAGTGGAAGAAGGAGGCTTATAAGTTGAGAGACAAATGGTTCAGATGTGGAAATGGAGAGTTAAAGATCATCTGGGAAGGATTTAAAGAGAATGTTAAGAAGAGCAAAGAAAGGACACGAGCAGACTTTAACAAATAGATAAATGAACCTAAAGCTTTCTATCGGAATGTGAAGATTAAAAGGATGACTAGGATGGGAAGAGGGCCAGTCAAAGACAGAAGTGGGATGTCGAGTGCGGAAACTGTAAAGATCGGAGAGGAACTAAACGGACATTTCTCACCGTTTTTCACTCAGGAAAAGGAACATATTGTAGAGGAGAAGAATGAGATACAAGATTTTAGACTTAAAACGGTCAGTGTTAGTTATGAAGAGGCGTTAGCAATCCCAGAAGGAGTGAAAGTAGGCCAGTCACCTGGGCCAGTTGGGATTTATCTGAGGACTCTCTGGGAAGCCAGCGAAGAGATAGCAGAACATTTGGCTTTGATATTTGAGTCGTCATTGTCTACAGGTTTAGTTCAAGAGGAATGGAGGATTCCAAATGTTGTGCTCTTGTTCAAGAAGGGCAGTAGAGATGACGCAGGTAATTAAAGATCAGTGAGCCTTGTGTCTGTCGTAGGAAAGGTTTGGGAAAGAATTATAAAATGTTAGATGTATAATCATCTAGAAAGCAACAAATTGATTTCAGATAGTCAACATCGTTTCGTCAAGGGCAGGTAATGTCTCACAAACCTCATTGAGTCTTGTTTGATCACGTGACCAAGAATGTAGATGAGGGTAGAGCAGTTGACGTGTTATACTTGGACTTCAGTAAAGCCTCTGAGACGTTTCCACATGGTAGGCTGTTGAAAAGAAATGCAGATGCATGGAATGGAAGGTAATGTGGCAATTTGGATTGAAACTGGCTTTCTGAAAGAAGGCAGGCAGTGGTGATTGATGGAAAATATTCAACCTGGAGTCCAGTTACCAGTGGTGTCTCCCAAGGATTTGTTTTAGGACAACTGCTGTTTATCATTTTTATAAATGATTTAGACGCAGGCATGGACGTGGATGAATTAGGAAATTTGCAGATGACAATAACGTTGGTGGAGTAGTGGACAGTTTGCTAGAATGTCACAGGTTGCGGGGGACTTGGGATAAATTGCAAAATTGGAGTGAGAGGTGGCACAATGAATTACATGCACCTAAATGTGAGGTGATGCACTTTGGGAAGAATAATAGGAAGGCAGAGTATTGGGTCACCGGAAAGATTGTTGCTTGTGTTGATGTGAAGAGGGATCTTGAAGTCCTTGAACATAGATCCTTGAAAGTTGCCACCCAGGTCGATAGTGCTGTTAAGATGGCATACGGTGTGTTAGGTTTCATTGGAAGAGGGATTGAGTTTCGGAGCCGCAAAGTCATGCTGCAATAGTACAAAATGCCATTGCCGGGGCAGTTGGTATATTGTGTACATATATGATCGCAGTATGTTGGCAAGGATGTGAAAGCATTGTAAAAGGTGCAGAGTAGGTTTACCAGGATGTTGTCTGGTCTGGAGAAGGTCTAATGAGGAAAGGCTGAGAGAAAAGTGTTTGTTCTTTTCGGAAAGAAGAAGGCACAGAGGAGATTTGGTAGAGACATACAAGATGATCAGAGAATTAAATACGGTAGACATGAAAGTCGTTTTGCTTGGATGATGACGTCAGCTTGCACGAGGGCACATTGGTACAAATTGAGTGGTGATAGATTTAAGATAGATGTCAAGGGCAGGTTCTTTACTGGGAGAGTTGAAAGGGCGCGAAATGCCCTACCCGCCAGTGTGGTTAACTCAGGCACATTATGGAGATTTAAACAATCCTTGGATAAGGACCTGGATGATGATGGGATTGTGAAGGGGGATAAACTGAGAATAGTCCAAATTCGGCGCAACATTGAGGGCCGAAGGTCCTGTTCAGCGCTGTAATCCTTTATGTTCCATGTTATATGTCCTTCCCCACAGTAAACATTCAAATAAAGGTCGGGATTCATAACACCCCCATCTCGAGTGGCACCAAACAGAGACAGGCTTATCGATTTTGGAGATGTCCCTCTACTCTTCGCAGATTCTTTTTTTGTCCTTAATGTATATATAAAACCAGTTATGTCTGATGTCAGCAAAGCGACATGCTGCATTTGAGCTAGGCAGAACTCAAAACGACCATAGTCTGATTCGAATTCAGACGCGTTACCCATTGCAACACTGGGCCATCCGAGCGCCGCCTTCCTCTCAGCTTTTCCATGTGTAATGGAGACATTTAGATTGGGAGAAATAAGATTGACAAGGTGAAGAACTTGTAAAGGTAATCAGCGTCACTGCTTTAATACAAAAGTGAAGCAGTGCCTTTCCCTGGTAAAGGAAACACATTTGTCTTCAAGTGCCCCCTTCAGCGTTGTCAGCATCTCTGCTGAAAGTTTCCATTGTTGTATTCACAGCCACTACACGATTCATGATCCACTTCTGTAAAATGTACTTTCATAATTTGAGTCAAGGGTTCTTCCCTTCAAGAGCCTGAACAAGTTCAGCGAGAAAACTCTGTTCATTTCGAGCCCCGGATTAAGAATAAGACGGGTTGAATGGTTCGCTGCTTGGTGCCGCCCGCTCACTGGAGGCCAGCCCGTCAAAACGAGGCCCTGTCACCATCAGCCTGTTCTGTGCCTTCCTGCAGTACATCTGCTGAACAACATCACATTATCATAGCTGTTTATTTCACATTGAAACACAAGGCGATAATATGAACTGTTTCGAAACTTGGAGAATGCAACTTTGCTGCTGAAGTTGGTTATGGCGTCAACGACAGACACAAGACTGTGTACAAGTCATGTCACAAGGTTTACGGTCAGCATCACTGGAGGTCCCTGCTTTGGAGTCGGAGTTTACATCACACAGACCTGGATATAATCCCCACGCAGATAATGAAGACACCTTTCTCGTTTTCTGAATTATTCGAAGGAAAGCTAATTCCTGCTTGCGTGCAGAGCACACACCTGGATCCTGCCAGACTTGGTCCAGTGAATCTTTCCATCTGTCTATCAGCACAATGGCAGCATATACATGGGAAACTACCACCACAAATCTACCCTACGATTATATCACCTTTCTGATTTGGAAGTATCTCGCTGATCCTTCAGTGTCGCTATGTGTAAATACTGGAACTCACCCCCCTCCCATCGGTCTAATGGTTGTGTGTCCGTGCTGAGGAGTAGAAAGTTTCAGCAAAGTAACTCATCCCCTCCATCACTGTGGTAATTCGGGATATGAACTGAATACTATCCCATTGAGTGACGACTATATTCCAGGAAAACGTTTCTAAAATTTGAAGGTTCCTATCAGACATCTGCAATCGTTTGGAAATAAGTTGAGAAGTGGAGCAGGACAGTGAAATCAAGTGATTGGCAATGATGTCTGGGAGGCATGAGGCAGGAAGTGCGAGTGGAACTGGTGGTGCAAGACTCAATGTCAGTGCCAATCGGTCAACTTTTACTGCCCAATGTTTACAATTACTTACATATTACACCTCGTCAAATCTCCACAATGACCTTGTTCCTCTTGTTGACGTCCTCTCTGTGTGTATTAACGTGGTTCATGGGCACCGAGAGGATGAACACATCCTCTTTCTCCTGTCAGTTTAAACAGGTGAAGGTATCAGTTTGAAATTAATGCAAGGGGAGATTATCTTTTTCTATGCCTTTTCAGTGTAGAATGTTCAACTGTAAACTGTCTGAATTTTTAAATTCGAGGACTGATTGCAATTCTCTGTGAACAACATTATTCCGAAAACACATTTCCAAGTCCTGTGTATTCAGAATTCTACTTTGAATTCGAAACAGTCACAAATGATTGAGGAAGAAAAGTCGCCTGACCTGAGATCGAATTGACAGACACATTATCCAGAGAATGTGAGGCCAGATCTGCACACTCCAGTCAATGAGCAAAAAACTTCTCATCAGCTGCACACTCAAACTGTCCCGAAATGTCAGACTTTTTATCGAGCATAAATAGGTAATGAGCTGTATGGACAGACAGAGTGTTGGAGAATGTGAAAAAGAAAGAGGGTGAGGTGGATACACAGAGACAAATGTAGATACGTGCTGAGTTAGATACTGAAAGAAACAATTCTCCATTAGACATTGCTGCAAACTGACAGGAAGGAAACGAGAAAAGGCAATCATTTAAGCACAGCCTTTTACCAGCTGAGAGCAACGGAGGCAGCATTACAGCCAATAAAGTCCTTTTATATTTTTAAAGGTGACATCTGTGAGCCATTGAGTTTTTTTGATAAATATCCTGAGTCGACAGATAAGACTGATTATTTTCCGAGCATTACAGTAAGGAAGTGTATAACTGACGTGTTCTGTCGATCTGAAACTTTAACTCGGTTTGTCTCGACAGATGTTGCCAGGCCTGATGAGTTTCTCCAACAATTCACGTTTTTTTTCGTTCAGATCTACACCATCAAAGAAAAATGAAACTCAGTAGTCTGTTGATGGCTTCATTTTTAAAACCCCTCAAAAAAACTGTTTAGCATTCTAAAAGTCAAATATACACGACACTGACTATACAGGTGCAAACTTGCAAAACCACTTTTAAATTCAGGAACTAGAAGACTCAAGACCGAACGTATCCCTATGCTTTTCGAGTCTCGACAATATATGGGAAATCACGTTTCCGTGACCTGCCAAATGCACAATTGTCAAATTGACTGGCTGTAATAACAGGCTCCATCAATTTGGCAGAATGGGAGCGGGAGAATAATAAGTTTCCAACTCCAGATAAGTTTCCAACGAGATATCCACTCTATCATTACAACCAGCTTATTACATCTCAGGAACAGTACCTGACTGTACCGCACCTCAGCAGAAATTGATATCTTTAGATGCTGGAGATCAAAGTCAATAAGTGTATCACTGGGAAAGCACAGCCTGTCATGCAACATCTGAGGAGCATGGGAGTCAACGTTTCGAGCATTCCTGATGAACAGCTTCTACGTGAAAGAACGAGTTTCCTGCTCCCCGGATGCTGCTTGACGTGCACCACACATTTTGTCTGTATCCCCCCTCAGCTCATCTGCTTCGGAAAATTAATCATGAACTTACCGCCACTCAGTTTGATTCTTCTGTCTCCTGATTGACAGCTTTAAACATTCTATTGCTCAAATGAATCAGATCATCCAGATTACTGTATAAAAACAAACTGTGGATGGTGGAAATCTGAAACACAGGCAATAATTGCTGGAGAAACTTTGCATTCTCTGAATAGTTGAACATTAAATTGGGAGCAGGAAATGAGAAAGCAGCAGTTTAAAAACTGCTACATGTAGTTTCTCCAAAAAAAATATGAAGTGCAGTTTTTCGATCAGGCGTTCACTGTCTCAAGTGGTGATAGGATTGGGGAAATAAATGTTGGTCCAGCCATTGCTGAACAAATGAAAAAAAGCTTTTTGTGTTGCTCATCAGTTTCTACCCTTGCAGACCATGTCAATTTGATTCATAAAGCAGGACAGCCAGACGACTCTGCATTTCAAAGTCTTGCAACATCTCATTTAAATTAAAGGTTCGTTATTGAATGTTACTGACAGACATCTCATTCTGTACTTCATTCTTCATGGGTCAATACTTTACGCATAAGGTTCCTCATCACGACATCATACAATTTTAATAACTTTAACGTTCGATTCACGGTTTAACATCCAAACTACATTCACCAAGAAGATGCTCATTGTTTTAAATCGAAGATTAAGCTGAAATGAAGCCTGTTGGAAAATACAAATATCACTCTTTGTCCTTTGTTTAGTGTTTGCGTGTGAAACACGTTAAACTTGAGCCCTCTCGGTTTGAAC
This sequence comes from Chiloscyllium punctatum, assembly GCF_047496795.1. Lineage (NCBI taxonomy): Eukaryota > Metazoa > Chordata > Chondrichthyes > Orectolobiformes > Hemiscylliidae > Chiloscyllium > Chiloscyllium punctatum. Next base: position 31,839,399 of record NC_092773.1, read on the forward strand.
TCCACCATCCTGGGTTAAAAGAAGACCTGGGCCAGTCACCTATCCACCCCTCATCATGATTTTATAAACGTCTAGAAGGTTACATACCAGCCTGGAACACTGCCGGGAAAAAGCCCCTGCTCAAACCCTCTCTTTAAAACTCAAGCTGTATCGACACTGCAACAACCTTGTACATATTCTCTGCACACTTTCAAGTTTTACAACACCTTTCCTGTTGAAGGTGATTGGAATTGTCAGCAGTCTTCTAAGTGTGGCCTCATTAATATTCTTTACAGCCACAACATGACCTGTGAACTCCAATAATCGATGTTCATACTAATGAAGACAAGTGTGCCAAATGCTTTCTTCACGAACTTTTCTCCATGTGACACGAATTTTCCTGCTGTCATAGTATTTGCTGTGACTTATAATGTCGTGCTTGTCTTCTTAACTACGATATTCTGCTGCCTTCACGACTCTGTAAAGCCACATGCAAGGTCACTCTGTTCCTTTGGCTGTCCCACTCATCTAACTTTCTTTGAGTACTCCCATGACGTGTTACTTACAAAATGCATCGCCTGATGTTTTTATTGGTATTTTCAGCTCCCAATATCTGCCCATTTGACAAATCCACGTCCAAAAACCTGGAACCTAAGACGGTCTTCCTCACTGATAACCACTTTGCCAATCTTCATATCCTCCTCAAATTTTCTTATTATCTCCCCAAATTATTTTCACATTCTTTATGTGCAATCACAACATTAAGGAACAAAACATTGATCCTTGTGGTAGACCACTGAATACCAGCTCCACGTTACAGAAACAGCACCATACTTTGTCTCCAGGAACCCAAATAAGTTTGCATCGAACTTACCACGTGACACTGAATCCCTTTTATTTTAACGCTGTCACCAGTCTCCGGTGTGGGATCTTGTCAAAGTCTTTCAAAAATCCTCATAAACAAAATCAACTTACTACCCTCGTTTCCATCTTTGACCACTCCCTAAAATATATTTAATCTGATCTGTCATGCATGACCTCCTCTGACAAAACCATGCTGACTCTCGCTGGTCAAACTTTGTCTGGAAAAGTTGAAATTAGTTTTCTCCTTAAGAGGTTTCTCCACATGTTTCCCTACGAGTGATGCTCGACTCACGGCTCTGTAATTCGCTGCATTATCTCTACCAGCCTTATTGAAAGCTGGAAATATATTAGTTGTCCTGCGGTCCTCGAACTACTCCCAGGTTTCCACAAAGCAATGTAAAACATTGGTCATAACATGTGTAATTTTCTCTCTTTTCTCACAAAGCAACGTGAGACACAACTCCATCCCGAGCTGGGGATTTGTCTCATTTTAGCCTGTCAAAATCTCCAATACCGTCTCAGTTGCGATTTGAAACGGCTCCAGAAAACCTCAGTCCCTTATCCTGCTTTCTGTGACTATATATTACCACACAAGGACTGTCCACACCTGAATTTGTAACGTGATTCACTCAGTTATCCCACTTACTGACACAACTGCACTATCACACTGGAGGGAGATAATTCATGTATTATAAGTGGAAAATGCTGTTTCAGCTTTTGCACCTACAAATCCTATATTTCTGATACCCAATGGTACATTGTCACAGTGAGAAAGGGTTCAAGTGTTCTCTATCTGCAAAAACAAAATGCAGTCACTTAATTCCACCTCCTGCGGAGACTCCAGTCTGTTCAGATTTGATATGAGGATTTTTTTTCTCTCTCTGTTGTTCATCGCATTGAAGACAGAACTGCGGTATAAATCCCATTCACATGATTGCTATATTAACTACCGTAAGTAGTTGATGCCTATGGCACACATTGTACTGGAATCAATCCACAACAGAAGTTTTCAACTGTAACAGCATACTGTTTTCGGTGCAGGGGAACACTGAGCATGGACAATCTCAGGCTTCCAATGGGGCACACATACTACCGTTCTTCCTCGATCATTCACAGTATCACATTCCAAACAGGGCAAAAACAGAAGGTGCTGGAACAGCTTTGCAGGTCTGGCCGCAACTGAGTAGATAAATACGAGTTAGCATTTCGGGTCCAGTGTCCCTTCGTCAGAAATGTTGGCACCGAGAAAACTTTGGCCTATATGCAGAAGACAGGGTGGTGGGGTTGGGGTAATCAGTAAACGGTAGGTGTGTATAGACCTCAAAGAGAGAGTAGAATAATTGGACAGACTAATGAATAACCATCTGGCTTGGAGTGCGAGTAGCTTTTATTGGAGACGGTTAGTGACTAAACATACATAGTGGTGTAATCTCTGACTATGTGATAACAAGGAGTGGCGTGTGGGGTAGGGGGCGAAGACATGAAGGAGTTCACGCCCTAAAAATTTTGAAATTGATGGAGTCCGGAAGGTTGCAGTATCCACAAATGGAAAATAAGATGTTGTTCTTCACGCTTGTCCTGAGCTTCTCTGGAACACTGCAGTAAGCCTGAGACAAAGATGTTGACCAGGCAACGGGCTTATCTGTTAATAGGGCCCGGAAGTGATAGTTCAGGGTCTTTCTTGAAGACGGAGCTTGGATTTTCCGCAAAGCAGCCAGTCAGTCCAAACTTCATTTCCCAAGATAGTGGAAACCACATAGCGAGCAGTGAATGCACAATACTGGGCTGTGCGAAGTGCAGGCAAAGTGTTGCTTCATCTTGAATGTGTATTTGGGCCTTTGGATACTGAGGAGGGAGGACGTAAATGGACAGATGAGGAAACAAAATACACAAAGCAAGGATCATTCAGGAGACATTATGACAGATGTTGGAAATCATGAGGTAAGAAAGCTATCATGAAGACAGTTTACCAAATGATCGTAGCAATTGGAACAAAGATGAAGAGTTAATGGCACAACTCATCACTAATGAATTTGTTTTAGTTGCCATTACGGAGACATAGTTACAGGATGGTCATGACTGGAATTGAACTATCCAAGGTTTTCAGACTATTCTGAAGGACAGACAGAAGAGTCTGATATTCAAGGACGACTTCAAGGTGAGATGGTATGGGTTCGATGGAGAATGAGTTTGAATTCATTTCGGTGTAAATTAGAAATTCTAAGAAGAAAACTTCACTAATAGGCGTAGTCTGTAAACCACAAAATAAATGATTACATTGGGGAGGTCAATGAACAAAGAACGAAGTAATGTCGGTCAAAATGGGCCAGCTACTTTATTTGGGGATTTTAATCAACATGTAGATGTGTCGTGGAAAAGCACAGCAGATCAGGTAGCATCCAAGGAACAGGACAATCGACGTTTCGGGCCCGAAACGTTAATTCTCCTGTTCCTTGGATGCTGCCTGACCTGCTGCGCTTTTCCAGCAACACATTTTCAACTCTGATCTCCAGCATCTGCAGTCCTCACTTTCTCTGCCATGTAGATGTATCGAACCTGCTCAGTCAGTATTGCGTTTGGGAGGACTTTCTTCGATTTAATCGTGATGGTTTACCTGAGAAGTATGCCAAAGAAGTAACGCGTTCGCAAGCTATCGTCGATCTGGTCCTCCGTCGTGAGACAGGCATTATTAATTCCCTCATCATTAAGGATCCTCTCGGAAGGAGTGATCACAGTGTGGTTGAATTGCAAATGCAGATAGATCGGGTGAATTTAAAAGCCAATGCCAGATTCCTGTGCATGTCCAAGGGGCTCTATAATAGAATGGTGCGGACCTAGCTAAAGTAGACTGAAAACAAAAAAAAAACTTATGGAGAACCAGCTGATGAGCTGAACTTTCAAATACATTTTTTCAAACCGCTCAGCGAAATTATATTCCAATGAAAAGGAAGGACTGTCAGAAAAGGTGCAATCCGCCATGGGTGGCTCAAGATAAAAGGGAGACTATCAAATTCATGGAGAAGGCATACAATGTGGTCGAAATCAGCATGAACCTGGAAGATTTTAAAAGCCTTCAAGGTCAAAAGAAAGCCACAAAAAATGATGTAAATAATCGTAAGAAAGAACAAGATGTAAAAAAAACCAACTAGTACAGAATATAATATATTTAGCAGAAGTTTCAACCAAAAAAAAGAAAAAGAGTGGTTAAGGTGAACGTTGGCCCTTAGGCATTTAGTTATGAGCTAGTTAGTGATGAAATGACTGAGTCATTGAACAGGTCTTTTGTATCGTTCTTCACAGCGGAAGTCACTAACACATGCCAGTAATTGACAAAGAGACAGAGGTCGGTGAGGACTTGGAAACAATCTTTATTATGGAAAAATGAGCGTTGGGCAAACTAATGCAGCTCAGGATAGACAGTCTGCTGGCCCTAATGGAAGGCATTCCAGGGTGCTAAAGGATCGGCGGGGGAAAAAACAGGTGCACTGGCAGTAATTTTTCAAATTCGCTGGTCTCTAGGGCAATTTGAGCAGTTTGGAAGACAGTAAATCTGGCGCCACTGCTTTAATATCTGGCGCCACTGCTTTAAAAAAGGGAGGTAGACAAGAGGGAGAATTATAGACCAGTTAGCTTAATCTCTGTAGAAGAGAAGGTGCTTGAATCGATTATCAACGAAGGATAAAAGGTCACTGCGATAGAGATTGAACAGACACAGCATGGATTCATGAAAGGCAGGTCATGCTTGACAAATCATTTGGTATTCTATGAAGACAATACAAGTATGGTGGACAACGGGGACTCAGTGGGTATGATACAACGAGATTTCCAAAAGGCCTTCGACAAGGTGCCTACAAAAGGCTGATGCATAAGGTAATGATGCATGATGCTAGTGGTCGGGTAAAAGCATGGATAGAGGATTGGTTAAATAACAGGAAGCAAAATTGACGATAAATGAGTACTTTCTGGCTGGCAATCAGTGAGTATTGGTGTGCCTCAGTGATGGGTTTTGGGACTGCAATTACTTACATAGAACATACAGCACATATAGAGCATTACAGCGCATTACATATAGAACATTACGGCCCATCGGGCGTCGATATTGCATCGACCTGTTATACCAATCTGAAGCCCATCTAACCTACACTATTTCATGTTCGTCCATATGCTTGACCAATGATAAAAAAAGAACTTAAAGTTGGTGAATATACTACCGTTGCTGTTGAAGCATTCCATATCCTTACTACTCTCTGAATAAAGAAACTACATCTGACAAATGTCCTATATCTATCACCCCTCAATTTAAATCTATGCCCCCTTGTGCTCGCCCTAACCATACTTGGAAAAAGGCTCTCCCCGTCCACCCTATCTATCGTTCTGATTATCTTATATGTCTCTATTATGTCACCTCTCAACCTTCTTCTCCCTAACGAAAACAGCCTCAAGTCTCTCAGCCTTTCCTAGTAAGTCCTTCCTTCCATACGAGGCAATATCCTCGTAAATGTCCTCTGCACCCTTTCCAAAGCGTCCACATCCTTCTTATCATGCGGTGACCAGCATTGTACACAATAATCCAAGTGCGGCCGCACCTGTGAGGCAACGTTCAAGGATCTGTGTACCTGAACACCGATATCTCTCTGCTCATCTACACTACCAATAATCTTACCATGAGCCCAGTATTTGGCATTCAGGTCAAACGGACCAAAGTGAATCAAGTCACACTTGTCGGCATTAATCTCCATTTGCCACCTTTCAGCCCAGCTCTTCAGCTTATTTATGTCTCTGTGTAACCTACAACATCCTTTGTCACTGTCCACAACTCCACCAACCTTAGTGCTGTAAGCAAATTTACTAACCCATCCTTCTTCACCCTCTTCCAGGTCGCTTATCAATAATGATGAACAGCAGTTGTCCCAACACCGACACTTGCGGTACATCACTGGTAACTGGACTCCAGGATGACCATTTCCCATCAACAACCACACTCTGTCTTCTTTCAGCAAGCCAATTCCTGTTCCAAACTGCTATATCCCCCACAATCCCGTTCTTTTCGCATTTTGCACAATAGACCACTGTCGGGAACCTTATCGAACACAATTTATATTGATGATTTGGATTTTGGGACAACGTTTAGTACGTCGAACATGACAGATGAAACGAAGATGAATGGCAGAGCACAGTGTGCAGAGGACTGTGTAACATTGTAGAGGAATATAGAAACATTGGCTGAGTGTGCAAAGGTGTGGCAGATGGAATGTGAAGTCATCCATTTTGGTAAGACTTAGAGTAAAAAGGGTTATTAATTGTCTACTAAGATGTTGAAGCATGCTGCTGTGCATAGGGACATGGGTGTCTTTTTGCAGTCATCACAAAGATTTGGTCTACAGGTACAAGTAATTAGGTAGGCAAATGAAACGTTATATTTCATTTCTAAAGAGCTTAAGTTTAATAGAAGGGAGGTTATGTTGCACCTGTACAGGGTGATGGTGAGGACATTGCTTAGAGTAATGAGAGGGAGTTTGGTCTCCTTACTTGAGAAAGACTGTACTGGTACTGCAAGGGGTGCAGAAGAAGTTCACTGGGATAATGCCGGAGTTGGGGGAATTGGGGTATGAGGACACACTGATGAGATTGAGATTATATTCATTGGAATTCAGAAGAATGAGGAAAGATCTTATAGAAATATGTACAACTTTGAAAGGAATAGGTCAGGTAGAAGTAGAAAGGATGTTTCCACGAGCGGTTGAAATTTGGACACGACGGCATAGCCTCAAGATTAGAGGGAACAGATTCAGCACTGAATTGAGTAGGAACTTTTTAAACCAAAGGACTGCTACTCTTTGGAATCCTTGATTCCCAATGAAGAGCTTTTGCCCGAAATGTCAATTTTCTTGCTCATTGGATGTTGTCTGACCCGCTGCGCGTTTTGCAGCACTACACTCTTAGCTCTCATCTCCAACATCTGCAGTCCCCACTTTCAAAATTGGAATTCTTTGCTCAGCCGAGTAGTTGACGCCTCTTCATTAAACGTTTTTAAGGATATGATCTTATTTTTGAACAAGAAAGGATGGCAAGGATACCCCGAGAGGACGGGTAACTGGATCTGAGCGCTCGAAATGATCAGCCATGAACGGATTGAATGGCGGAGCAGGCTCACAGGGCTGGAGGGATAACCCCTGCTCCTATTTCTGATATTTTTACGCATGCATGTTTCACATCTTCAGCAATTGCAGGGGAAATTTCCACGGTGCTATGTGGGGCAGTGTTGGGCGTAAAGGCAGAATGCACCTGGAGGGAAGATTCCATGCGGAAAGCGGTGAAGGGAGTTGAGAGAAATATGTGTGTGGTAATAGCATTTTACTGGAACTGGATTTTTTTAAAATGAAAGCGATTACCACTTTAAGCACCACAGCGCATAAAGCTGCAGAATAAGATCTGGAAAATGGGATGAGAGTTGATAGGCGCTTGATGCCTGACATTGGCAACAATGACAAAAGAGCTCTCTCCTTGCGGTAAAAGTTCTAGTCTCTATGAGAAATTAATTGCAACAGCGTTATGCGGCCACAAGATAAATCAGAGTGCGGAATTTATCCAGCAATTAATAAAATTCTTTGTTCCCTGAAGCCTATCTATCAGACTGCCTGCCATTACACACCACCTACGAATACTCACTAACTGTCTCCATTAAGCGATTTCCACTCTCCGAGCCAGATCTTTGGCCAACTTTTCTTCTCCTTCTTTGGGTTCTTTCCCTACCTATCGTTTATTCCTTTACAAGACAAAAGTTAGTAATACTCCTTATTTGCCTGACCGAGTACATTATTGATAACGCACGGTGCAGGAGACGCACAGCGGGTAAGGCAGCATCCAAGTCGCAAGAAATATTTCAGTCAGGACCTTCTTGAGGACTCCTGACTGCAGATCCAACAAAATTGCAAAGCTCAACAGCACCCAGAACATAACAGCCAAATTGATCAGCACCGCATGACTGACACAACATCGACCCAGATCAATTTCGTACACCAACAAAGACTAAGACATGCATGTTATACCATCCACAAGATACACTGCAGAAATTCACCAAGCCTCTTTAAACCGTATCTTTCACATTCACAACGAATTCCATCTCAAATGAAAAGGGTAGGTAGGAAAACCGAACAAACCAATTATCATCCTGACCTGGAAATATTTTGCCATTCCTTTCCTGTCAGTCTCGAAATTCTGGATTTCCCCTCCTTTAGAATGTGGGTCTCCTGATAGCACACGGGCAACAAAGTTTCCGGAAGGCAGCTTATCATCACCAGCTGCACTGAGCAGTTGTAATCCTTCCCACAATCCGTACATTTCCATGTTGCATATCTCCTTACATGTCTCCAAGTTGGATGACCTGTTGAATCCTTCCCCTTACCCACAGAAAACGGATGGCGTCTCTATAGATCTTTTAAAGAATGTTAATTGGATAATGTGAAATAACTTCTGGGGTCAGTGCACTGGAACACTCACACTTTAGAGATTCTGTGTGTGTGTTGGCGCCTTACCACTCACATTGTCGTTTGAAATCTTTTCCCACAGAAATAACAGATAAAATTGTAGCCTTCAGGTCCTGCTGAATTTAGTGATTCTGTTGGATCTTTATACATTACTTGAGTTGACTCACTCGTCTTCAATTCTTTCAATGTATTCCTAAGCGAAATATTATCGCTGTACATACAGTGTAAAATCTATGCCGAAGTGTGGTAATGCGTTTGTTAATGTCTGTATCACATGTAGGGGTATCTGTGTCAATATGTCGATGTGCATGTTTGTTTATGTCAGTATGTGTTTTAATATGTGTATGTGAGTGTGTATGTCTATATCAAAATGGCTGTGTCGTGTCAGTGTGTGCATATGCATCAGTATTTTACAGAATTGTGCATACATTAGCATATCTGCATATTCACAAATGTTCATCAGATGTCGTTGCATATTTGTTGAGGAAGATGATCTTTATAATAAACCAGTTATATACTGCTGACAAAAGAAACTTGGATGAATTGTTCTTCACACTGAACCTCATACCGTCATATAATTGGCCGAAACACTATTCTGTTGTGACGATGGGTCTCTGTACGTGAAAGGGTCACTCTGTTTTCTCTGACAGATACTGCGAGGCTTGAGATTTTCCATACGTTTCAGTGCATGTATGAGACCATATCACAAGGCATTTTACATTGAAATGTTTTTATTGCGACCGGATGATGGATACAGAAAAGGAAATATTAATCGTCCCAAAATTTAGTCGGACAGGTGTGAAGAATATCTTGCAATGATCATTGGAATGAAGAATTCTGTGGCACGCAAATTAACGCATTGTTTGACGCTGAATTATATGGAGGTTCCCTGACATTTTTTGACCGACGAGCCAATGATCAATAACATGGATAGACAGAGCAGCATGGCTAAGTTCATAAACAGATCCGTTACCCACTGTTTTTACAAAGCTTCCTCCGTCTGCAACTTCTGCTTAATTTATTGGTCATACTGTATAACAAGATTCGTTATGTACGCAGCATCTGTAAATTCCCAAGCTTAGCTTAACTTACATTCAGATCACACTGAATTCAGTATCAGACGGTGTTAATTTTGTTTTTGGAAAATTAGAAACTCATAAACTCGTTAATCATGGATGATCTGTCATCTCAGTGAGTTATTTTGACTTTTTTTGCGGAACTTTATGTAATACTTCTTGACATATACGCTGCTATTCATCAACTGACTTTCACTTTCGTCCACTATCACAGCTCAATTTAATCAATTAATAATTCAAACAAAACTCTGCTTCTGCTTTACGACTGTTTCTTGCCAATCATCCAAGCTGAGGGGGACGGTTTCGCAGCCAGGAAGGGGGCCTCCTTATTTCGCTCACATTGACAAGCAGACAACCAAATAACAGAATCACAACAACTTGCAAATACGTGCGTCAAAATGACTCAAATGCTATATTCAACAGAGAGCTAATTTGTATACAACAGAAGTGAGTGCAGCACAAGTGATACCATTTCGTTGGTTCTGAACTTCATAACGCTAGCACCACTCTACAAAGTTCAAATTCATGTCAAGAAGATAAATAAAGAAAAAGGCCATTCACTCAAAAAGTATAGATAATTCTGGAAAGGAAAGGATTCAGAGTAAGTGTGAATATGATGTCGGAATGTGACTCATTTGTGGAGTGACACATTAGATTGACCCTAGAAATGCAGGGAATATTAATATGGAAGCCTGAGAACATTGAAAGCCAGTGTAGGTCAATGAGGGCAGAAGTAGTGGCTGAACAGGACTCTGAGTAATTGGGGGCCCAGGCAGCAAAGTTATGGATGAGCTGAAGTTTTTTCGAGGTTGGGTGAAATGTCGTTGAGACAAGTATTGGAATAACTGATACTACATTTATCCATACGACATGCATGCATGTTTCAGTCGTCGAGGAACTGAGACATGGACAGAGGTTGGGAATGGAATGGTGGTCGAATTACGTGGTTGTGTTATTAGATGTCAAATTTGACCAGAAACTCACATCTGTGAAAAGTGGAAGACTAAGTGCTGCAGATTCATTGGTCCAGAGTCAGTCATTGACTGGAGGTGGATCAAAAGCATACTCACCACTGACAAGATTGCAAAGCTCCAATGGAGCCGGGATCCCACTTGGAGGCAGAAAGAGAAATGATTTTATAATGACATATTCTCCTTAGTTAAATCATGTATTTGATGGTTGGAATAAGGTTCGAACAATAGTAATGATGTGGTGATTTCCACCACAATGATTGTCAAAGTAACTGGAGAGCAGGATAAAATAAACAGTCTATATCCCCCAATGACTGTATGGACTGTGTTATGTACATGAGTGTAAAGGTATTAAGCTATAGAAATGTATGATATCAGTGAGATCACATCATGAATCTCCTGTGCAGTTTTGCTAATTAATTCTATTTTTTATGTTCCTGCTATGACAACATTCCAGAGAAAATGTAGTTAATTCATGTCAGGCATGTATGAGCTATTTTATTAGGCATGTGCATCTCGTTTCATGGGAGTTTAGAAGAGAGAGAGGTGTATTGATTGAAGTTTGTAAATGTCACCGCTGTCCTAACATTGCCTCTATGAAAATGAGATTTCATCTTCTGATGAGTCAAACTAAATTTTCTTGAATGATTAGTCCTTTTCTATATTTCAGGGACGAAAAGTATCATATTTCTTTATTTTCTTACCTGTTTATGACAGTTTCCAATCAACTGTTTCAGTACAGATGAACAGATTCAGTATTCCAACAGATGAAAGGCTAAACTGACAATCAATTCTTCAATGTATAATTTTAGTTACATCACACTGCAAATTTTTGCTATAAATTCTGTGTTACGATCGAGCCCTCCACAATCACCTGATGAAGGAGCGTCGCTCCGAAAGCTAGTGTGCTTCCAATTTAAACTGTTGGACAATAACCTGGTGTTGTGTGATTTTTAACTATATTAATCACTGCATTCTCACATGCACCTCTCATTCTTATTCTCGTAATCCTTCATTCCTTTAGTACTTGGAAATCTGCCCCCCCCCCCCCCCCCCCCCCCATCACACTTGACTCTAACTATAGACACAGCTAGGAAAACCCTTTCACTCATTGCTCTCTGCGAGAAGAAGTTTTCGCTATCTCTGTCATAAATTGGGATCTTTTCAGCTGAAGATAATTTCTCTGGTCACAGAATCTACCGCAAGGGGATATAATCTTTTGATAACTATCCTGTCATGACCACAGATAATCTTATATTTATTTTCCTCATCAGGGTCTTCTGTCAATTTTACAAATTCCAATGAATACATGCGCAAACTAATCTAGTTTGATCTCTGAGGAAGCAATTTTTCCTTAAACAGTCTCCACATGTCTATCGTGCCCTATGCATGGAACAATTGCCCCCAATACATGCTTCACAACTCACGTCTTATAACATCATAGTTTCATTTTCCCCAATCAAATATCCTCCCAATGTGCCTGCTTCTCTGCTTCTCCATAGCTATGTCTAATGTGAGGCAGTTATGGTCACTATCACCAAAATGCTCTCCCACCGCAAGATGTGACACCTGGCCCGGCTCATTGCTGAGCACCAAATCCAAAATGGCCTCTCCCCTTGTCGGTCTGTCAACGTAGTGAGTTAGGAAACCCTCTGAACACACCTTACCAAAAATAGCTCCTTCCAAACAATCTGCTCGAAGGACCTTCCAATCAATATTGGGGAAGTTAAAGTCACCCATTACAACAGCCCTACTACATTCACACTTTTCCAAAATCTGCCGACCTATGCTTTCCTAAATCTTTCTGCTGCTATGGGGGGTTGGGGGGGGGGGGGGGGGTGGCTGCAGTAAACTCCTAATGAGGTGACTGCTCCCTTACTCTTCCTAATTTTCACCCATACTGACTCAGTAGGCAGACCCTCCTCGACAATCCTAACATCTGTAGCTGTGGAACCCTCTCTGATTAGCCAGTGCTACATCCCCACTGCTTTTCCTCTCCCTCTTATTTTTAATTGTACTAATTTCTGGAACATCCAGCATCCATTCCTGCCCCTGAGAAACCCACGTCCCTGCTTGGCCACAACATCATAGCACCTAGTACTGATCCATCCTCTAAGCTCACCACTTTTATTCCTGATACTGCTTGCATTAATCAAACACACTTTAACTGATCCCTTGGTTCTTTCCCAGGAAATTCCTTCCCACTGGCTCTGCTACCTCTTGCTATTGCCTCATCTCCATCAACTCTCACCACCGTTATATAGCTCATGTTCCCACCCCCCTGCCATACTAGTTTAAACCCTCCTAAACCACTCGAGGAAATTCCACCCACGATATTGCTCCCCTTCCAGTTCAGGTGCCAAGCCGTCCTTCATGTACATGTCTCACCTTCCCCAGAAGGCATCCCAATGATCTAGATATCTGAAGCCCTCCCTCCTTCACCAGCTGCACAGCCACTTGTTAAGCTGCGCCTGCTCCCTGTCCCTCGCCTCACTATCTCGTGGCACCGGTAGTAAACACACGAACACTACTCTGTTCGTCCTGCTCTGCAGCTTCCACCCTAACTCCCTGAAATCATTTTTTTATATCCTCAATCTTTTCCCAGGCTATATCATTGGTGCCGATATGTAACACGATATCTGGCTGTTACTTTCACAATCTTATGCACCCGATCGGAGACGTCCCGGACCCTGGAACCAGGGAGGCAACATACCTTCCGATAATCTCGATCCTGACCACAAAATCTCCCGTTAATGCTCCTAACAATCGACTCTCCTACAACTAACGCTTTTCTATTCAGCCCCCTTCCTTTCTGGGCCACAGTGTCAGTCTCAGAGAACAGGCCACTATGCCTTTCCTTTGTTAGGTCATCCACACAGCAGTATTCAAAACGATATACTTATTGCTGAGGGGAATGATCACAGGGGATCTCTGCACTGTCTGTCTGTCCCATTTCCACCCATGAATGCAACGCAGCTATCCTTATCCTGAGCCTCAGGAGTGACCAACTGCCGGTAACCCCTCTCAATTCACCCCTCAGCCTCCTGAATGATCCGCTCTTCATTCAGCTCCAGCTCCAATTCCCTCACACGGTTTCCAAGGAGCTGGAGTTGGGTGCCCTCTGGCAGATGTAGCCAGTGGAGGCATGTTTCATGTTTCTCACCTGCCACATTCTGCAGGGGGAGCAAGCACCCGCCAATATATATATGCCCATATTTCCTCCATCACTAAACATGTCCACTACTTCCGCCATAATATTCTGATTCTTCCCTTTTGCCTCTGTACTCTTTGTAAAGAAATCATCATCTAAACCTTTCTGATTGCAGATCTCTTCTGGTCATGGTCCCATTTCCAAATATTTTTGTCACCGACTTATTCGTGTCTCTCCCTAATCTTATGCCAGTTGGAAACTGTGAAGCGAATTTGTTTCTAAAATGAGATGGTCACAGCTTTATGTCACCACTTTCAGCAATACCTGCAACTTCACACTAGGTAGAGGACTGCGCTGTCAGTGGCAATGAAACGACAGTTTCATTGAACTGTTGTGATTCTAGAACTTTCTGAGCTGATATCATGCGCATTATATTCCACATGCAGTTCTCTGATGTATTCACAATGTGACTGAGGCTGTCTCTGCTCCTCGCTGAGGGGAATGCATTAGCTATATTTCCAAAACGCAAAACACACAATATCTCCCAGAATGTTTACCCGAAAGAGTGACTGGTGAAAATGAGAAACTGGGAGATCAGAAGCAATACAGATAAATTGTTCACAGACAAATTGAATTGAAGCTTAGGTAAGTTGCTGTACTAGTTATTTTTGTTGAACGTTGTAAGTTCTAGAAGGTGTTATGGAATGAACTTCAAAATTCTTTAGATTCTGGAAATTCTGGTTCCTGAAGACTGGAAAGAAGCTATTGTATCCTGAAATATTTAATAAGAGAGTGGGAGGGAAAACTGAGCAAAACTATATATTGAACAAGCTTATGTAAGTTGTGAGGAAAACATTCGAATCTTTGCGAAAGAGTATGAAAAGCAGACACGGGGGATATCAGATTATGACTTGGCAGAGTCAGCTTAACTTCACTAAAGGGAAATCATCTTTCAGAAATCTATATAGTATGTAGCGGTTGTGTCATCAACAAATGAATAGCAATGGGAGTGATCCATTTGAATTTACAGAATACTTTGAAATGGTTTCTGACAGGTGAGCCATAGTCAATGCATAAGGGGAAATGGATTGAGAATTATTCAATGTCGAGAATACAGAGAGCAGCATCGTGGTATGAACTGGAGACAATTACTCATGGGAAATCGCATATATCAATGTTTGCAGCACAGCAATTTGCAAGGCAATGACCTGATTTAGATGTCAGCAGCAAACAGTGTACATCTCATTTGGTACTGATTCAATGGTGCGAGGTTTAGAAGTGTTCTTCAAAAAGACAAGTATGCCCTTGATCATGAGTCATCAAAAACAGGACATATAGTGCGTAAGAAATTAGTGCAGTAGTTGCTATGCTTTCATTCATTGTAAGATGAAGTACGTCCGTAAAGTGATCTTCCTGCAATTGGCGAACCTTGATTAGAGTGTATTAATTTGTAGCTTGAGTAATTTAATTGCACATATTTCGTCCCCTCTCCGGGTGACATTTTCAGTGTTTTGTAGCCTCCTGTGATGCACTGCTGTACTGTGTCTTCTGGAATATATTCCGGTAAGTTCCTGCTGCTTATGGATGCTGGTTCCAGATATTTGTTGTAGTTGCCAGTATATTAGGTATGGGTCTGTGTGCTTGTTTATGGAGTCAGTGGATGTGTGCCATGTCTCTTGGAATTCCTTGGCTGTTCTCTGTTTAGCTCGTCCTATGATCGCTGTGCTATTCTAGTCGAATTTGTGGTTCTTGAAATCTGACTGGATTGCTATTAGGAACAGCTGTTATGGTGTTCAGTTGCTCGTTGCTATTCGTGAATGCGGATTGCTAGTTGTCTCCATGTTTGTCCTGTATAGTGTTCCGTGCAGGCTTTGCATTGAACCTTTTGAATTACGTTCGTCTTGCACATAATGAGTATCGGGTCTTTTGATCGGGCGTGTTGTTGCCTGAACGTGGCTGTCGGTTGATATGCTGTCATGAACCACAGATGGAGAATACCCTGTAGATTTGATCTCGCTTGTCGGGAATGATCTCCTTGCCACAAACCCTGATGGTGGTACCAGGAGGAGAGAATGAAGAAATTAAGTATTTAATCTGTGGCCCTGTGAGAGAAGCAGAGTTGGTTACCTTGAAAGTTGTTTGTTTGCGAGGATCGCTTATTCCCAAAAGAGACATTGATAGAGGCAGAGATTCAATATTTTACTCAGCATTGATTTATTTGATTTATTTTCAGGTATACCCGAGTACTTTGGAAATCATAGTTTGTGAGCAGGTTAGGCAGATCATGGTAAGAAAGCACGTATAGATCAAAGGGAGAAGAAAAAATTGAACACTGTAAGGCACACCGGTTACACTGCACCAGACGAATATGAGACAAGATCAACATGAACAATACCAACATTATTTGAAATTTGAGCATCCATTCATCAGTAAAATACGAAGTTCCTAATAGTTCGTGTGGCTCTGTGATCCTCATGGCTATTTAGAGAGAGGTAAGGCTCTAAATTAGCTCTCCACGCATAAATGTGCACTCGTGTGTGACCCTGCAATGGACGTCATGTTTATCACAGTCGCGTCAGCAGCCACAAAACCTTGCTAAAGAAACACTTAGCCATTCCCACCGGCTTCTGACATGCATGGAGAAATACATGGCCTCACGGGGATGGACGTTGCCTCCTCGAGACTTCAAACATAATATCTTGCTTCCCTCCTCATAGCAAGCAAACCCACGTTAATGTCCCACGTGTGTATCACGAGACACAAGGAACAACGTGGAGCAATCAGTCCGTGCAGCTTCTGCTCCATTCTCAGTTAGAGTCTCCTGGCTGCTACTCTCTCTGAATATTCTGTTCGTTTTCTTTTTATCACCTCCTGCATTGCAGAACTGTATGTGAAAATCCGTGTGTGAATTTTCCTTTTTGCCAAGGGATGCGTATGTGGGAGGTTGCTTTCTTGGAACAGTTAATTAGTAATTGTCACTGCATCTAATATTCTGTTAAGTTTTCCAATAGAGTTAAGTTATTTTAAAATCCTAATCATTTAGTTGTATTTTATCAACACTGGTTAAATAAATGGTGATTTGCTTGACAATGAGTAATTTGACCAGTCACATTGCATCTGAAACAGCCACTTTCCAGGTCCCTATCAAATATATAAAAAAAAAGACTCCAGACTACCGTCTTAAAATATTTTTGACGTCCTCTGGTCTGGGATATAACACTGGACTCTTTCTCTTCCCTTGCCACAGGACTGAATGGGCTATGCCTCTTTTGTCCCATGGTTTCAATGGGCTGACTGACGTCCTCAAATTCCCGTGCAGTGAGCATGAGACGCTGAATTAAACTCTTCATTTATAATTGTGGAATTGTGCAGTATAGAGCAGTGCTGTCACATGAACACTAGGTGCACTTTAAGATAACCAGCTTGAATATTGCCCGGGTCTTACTGCACGTGGCCTCAGCGTGCTTCAGGAGTGAAAAGGTCACACATTGTTCTGAACATTGTGTGATGTTCAGTCACAAGCCCCACTTCTGATGTTATGATTGGGGAAAGATTTTGATGAAGCGGCTGAAGATGTTTCTACCGAGGATGCAACCCTGAGGACATCATGCGGTGGAGTCGCAGGACTGGGAGGATTGACATCCGCGGTCCATAGACACCTTTCTCGGTGGCAGGATTGACTCCAACCAGTGGGACGTTTTTGTTGATTCCCATTCAGTTCATTTTTGTTGAGCTCTTTGACGTCATCCTCAGTCCACCACTGCCTTGATATCATGACCAGTCACTCTTACCTCGACCCTTGTGTTCACCTGTTTTGTTCATGTGAATCGGTCATTGTATAGGGTCAGGGAGTGTTTTTTGCTTTGAGGAGTGAATGTCAGGAATTCTCTATTCCACAGCGTTAGGTGAGCTAGATCACTGAAAATACTTAAAGAGGACTTAAATTTTGACTTATCAGAGAGTTGAAGACCATAAAGAAACGGACACTAAAAATAATTTGAGATCTAGACCCGATCAGCTAAGATCTTATTTAAGCGCAAGGCAGGCTTGGTAGGCGAATGACCTTCTCCTGTTTACGATGTTCTTACATCACATTATTGGAAAGTTGCATTACATTTGGAAAGATCACCTTGATCCAAATTAAACTTCATCTGCCACTCCTGTCCCGTTGGCCCATCTGATTATCGTTCCGTTCTACTCTGGTATAATAATCTTCACTGTCCTAGACACCACCATTTTGATGTCATCTGCAAACTTCTGAACCATATCTCCGATATTCACCACGAAATAATTTATGAATTAAAAACTGTGTTGAACTCAGTGCTGATTGCTGCAGCACACCGCTGGTCACAGGCCTCCAGTACAAAAAAAATCTCTCTACCTTTAAGCCAATTTTGAAACGATTTGGCGCCCTTTCTGTGAATCCCATGTGACCTAGCCTTACTAATCTACCTACCAATCGGAACGTAACGAACACCTTGCTGAAGTCCACGTTCAAAATGTCTGCCACACTGCCTTCATCAATCTTCTTCAAAAAACGTAATCCAAAAATAACATATGATTTTCACAACAGAAAGACATTTTGACTCTCCCTAATCAGCCTTCACGTTTCCAAATGCAGATAAATCCTAGCCCTCAGAATCCCTTCCGAAAACTTAGCCACCACTGTTGTCAGGCTCACCAGTCTACCGTACCCTGACTGGTCGGGTGACTGGTTCCTTTTCCAGTTACACTCCTCCACTGATGACAGTAAATTTGAAAGTAAGTAGGTTGATGATGTGACAGGTCTCAGAGACGGTCAGGGTCAGTGTTCAGAAGATGTCAGCAGGTTTCTTTAATCTTCTTAATTTAACAGGTTAATAACCAAAACAAAATTACACAAACTATATGTAAAATGAATGAGCAACAGTGAGGACCTTCATGTTTTGGAGGTGCTGGTGTTGGATTGGAATGGAAAAAGTTAAAAATCACACAAAACTAGGATGTAGTTCAAAGATTTATTTGGAAGCGTTGGCATTCTAAGCGCTGTTTCTTCATCAGGTGTTTGTGGAGCAGAATCATAAGATATAGTTTTTATATCAACATAATTGCAGTATCACAGAAAGTAATATTAGACATATTTCGATTATATCTTTCAAATTTTCGAATGGTCATGTTAGTTTCCGTTCCTTAATACTTCTTATCGGATGTGGGAGTTTCGGAGAGTTTATGGGTAACTGATATCTACAATATATATCATTTGTTTCGAATCCTATCAGATCGATTGGATTGTTTGACGGGGCAGGTTGGGGCAATGAAGAAATTAATAGAGCTAGTTTGCAAGATGTATGACAGTTTCGAAAGGGACAAAAGCCGCAGATACAGTCAGAGAGATAGGTTAACACCACGAAAGGTAGGAGAGTTAAGAGGGTAGAACAGTAGTCTATTGTGGTTATTCCCATTGCAAACAATTATGTTGCTTTGGAAAACTTGGGTGGTGATAGTCCTTCACTAACAGCCAAATTTCTGTTGTCAAAAATGGCTTTAATGTAATGGATTCCAAGGATTCTATTGTGTGAGTGGACTATCCAATCATACGTCCAGACTGATGCTTCTGCAGTTAGCAGCATAACAATCAGAATGGAGTGTAGCTTCCCTGGTGCAGGTATCAAGGATGTCTAAGAGAGGCTGCAGAATGTCCTCAAAGGGGAGCGGGAGCAGCAGGAGGTCATTGCACGCATTGGTACCAATAACATAGGTAAAAAGAATACAAATCTGAGGGGACATTATATAAAGTTAAGCAGGAAATGAAAAAAAGAGATCCCCGATGATAGTATCTTCTTGATTACCCCGGGTGCGACGAGTTAGTGCGGGTGGGAATCGGAGGACAGAGCAGATGAATGTGTGGCTAACGAGCTGGTGGATGGGAGAAGATTTACATTATTGGATCATTGAAACCTCTTTTGGGGTAGACGTAACCTGCAAAAGAAGGATGGCTTGCACCTGAATTGGAAGGGACTCACATTCTGCCAGGGAGATTGGCTGGAGCTGCCCTGGAAGTTTTAAAACAGTACGGAGTGTACACAGGGGCGGGGAGTCCAGGGAAATGCTGAGGAAAGAGATTACTCTGAGACTGGTACAGTGAGAAAAGAAGCGAGGCAAACTCTCAGGGCAGAAAGGAACAAAGCAGAGAGCAAGGCAGGACTGACTAATTAACCTGCATTTATTTCAAAGCAAGAAGCTGAACAGGGTAGGCAGATGGACTCGGGACATTATTTGAAATATGGGACTGAGATATCATAGCAATTACATAAACGTGGCTAAGGGATTCACACGACAGGCAGCTAATACTCCAGAAGGCAAATACTATACGAAGGATAGAAAGGGATGCAAGAGAGGAGGGGGAGTGGTGTTTTTGATCAGAATAGCATTGCAGCTCTACCGAGGAAGTATACACCCAGAAAAAAATCCAGGGATGTTATAGGACGCAACTGAGAAATATAAAAACGATTTTCACCTTATAGGAATTGGATTGTAGAGCCCCTAAACAACAGCGGGAAATTTAGAAACAAATTTGTCAAGTGCATTCAGTTATCTGAAAGAATAATAGGGTTCTTATGGTCAGGATTACTACTTTCCAAGCATAGACTGAGACTGCTATATTGTTAAGGGTTGAGATGGAGAGGAATTTGTTAAGAGTGTAAAAGCAAATTTTGTGAATCAGCATGTGGATGTGCATACTCGTGGAGGTGCAAAACTTGATCGATTCTTGGGAAATACGGTAGGGCAGGTGACTGAGTTACCAGTGGGGGAGCACACTGGGGCTAGCGACCAAAGTTCTATAAGTTTTAAAATAGTGGTGGAAAGGGATAGAGCAGACCTAACAGTTAAAGTTCTAAATTGTAGGTGGGCTATTTTGAACGTATTAAGGCAAGAACTTTCAAAAGCTGATTATATGCAGATGTTCACAGGTAAAAGGATGACTGGAAAAATGGGAAGACTTCAGAAATGAGATAACGAAATCCAGGAAAAGTATTTTCCTCTTCGGGTGAAAGCAAAGACTATTCAGTGTAGGCAATGGTGGATGACTGGAGATATCGAGGGATTAATTCACAAAATTTACGAAGCAGATGTCAGTTATAGATAGGAGAGATCGAGTGAATTCTCAGAAAAGTATCAAGGAGCTAGGAGTAGACTTCAGAGGGAAATCATAAGTCTAAACAGAGAACATGAGATAGCTTTGGAAAAGAGGGATAAGGAGAATCCAAAAGGTTTTGAAAAAATACATTTTAGTCAGGGAGCAAATAGCACGTAAGCCACCGTGTAGAGCCGCATGGAATGGTGGAGATAATAAACGAGTATTTTGGATCAGTATTTACTGTGGTGAAGGACATCGGAGATATAGAATGTGAGAAAATAGATGGTCCCATCTTGAAAAATGTGGTATTGCAGAGAAGGATGTGTTGGATGTCTTGGAACGCATGAAGGTGGATAAATCCCCGGGACCTGATCAGATGTACCAGAGAACTCTGTGGGAAGCTGAGGAAGTGATAGCTGGGACCCTTGATGAGGTATTCCTGTCATCGAGAGTCAAGGTGGTGTGCCAGAAGAATGGAGGTTGGCCAACGTGATACCCATATTTAAGAGTGGTGGTAAAGACAAGCCAGGGAATTATAAACCGTTGGGCCTCACGTCCGTGGTGCACATATTGATGGAGGGAATACTGAAGGGTAGAATTTGCACGTATTTGCAAAGGCACGGAATGATTAGAGCTAGTCAACGTGGCTTTCTGCGGGGGAAATCATGTCTAGCGAATTTGATTGAGTTTTTTGAAAACTAACAGAGAGCATTGATGGGGTCAGAGCGGTGAACGTGATCTATATGGACTTCAGTAAGATGTTCGACAATGTTAACCATAGGGGAATTATCAGCTAGATTAGGTTGCATGGAATACAAGGAGAACCAGCCACGAGAATACAGAACTGGCTGGAGGATGGAAGACAGATGTTGGTGGTGGAGGCTTGTTTTTCAGGCTGGAGGCCTGTGACCAGTGGTGTTCCATAAGAATCGGTTCTAGCTCCACGACGTTTTGTCAATTTTATAAAATATTTGGATGCAAACAAAGGAGGCATAGTTAGTAAGTTTTCATATGACAACAAAATTCGACGTGTAATGGATGGCGAAAAAAAGTTACCACAGATTAAAACGGGAACTTGATCAGATGGGCCAATGGGCTGAGAAGTGGCAGATGGAGATCAATTTAGATAAGTGCGAAGTGTTGCATTTGGCAAAGCAAGTCTTACTAGAACTTATGAATGGCAACACCCAAGGATGTGTTGTTGAACAAATAGATCTTGGAGTGCAGGTTCATAGCTCCTTGAAAGTCGAGTCGCAGGTAGATAGATACATGATGAAAGCGTTTGGTCGGCTTTACTTTATGGTTCAGAGCACTGAGTAAAGGAGTCCAGACGTCATTTTGCTGCTGTATCGGACGTTGGCTGGACAACGTTTGGATATATTGCGTGCAATTCTGGTCTCTTTCCTATCGGAAGAATGTTGTAGAACACGAAAGGGTTCAGAACAAATTACAAAGATGCCGTCATGCTTGGAGCTACTGGAGGAGGCTGAATCGGCTGGGGCTCTTTACACTGGTGTATCGAAGGCTGAGGGTGATCATATGGAGATATATAAAATCATGAAGGGCATAGATAGGATAAAGAGACAAAGTCTTTTCCCTTGGGTGGAGGAGTCCAGAGCTAGACGTCATATATTTAGGGTGAGAAGGGAAAGATATAAAAGGGAGCTAAGGGGTAACGTGATCAAGTAGAGGGTGGTGCCTGTGTTGAATGAAGGCACTGCAGAATAAGTGGTGGAAGGTCGTACAATTGCAAGGTTTTTAAAGGCAACTGGATGGGTATTTGAATTGGAAAGGTTTAGAGTGATATGGGCCAATGGTCTCGGCAAATGGGTCTAGATTATGTTGGGATATGTCGTCAGCATAGCCAAGTTGGACCAAAGTGTCAGCTTCCGTGCAGTACATCTCGATGCCTCTATGTAGACTCTAGAACATTTTAAAAGTTACATTCTCAAGATAACTTTTAATAATAAGTGTCATCTCAGCTCAGATATGCATTGAAGGTATGAAGTTAAATTGTGTCTGTGCCTCAATATTAGTCAGACTCATTCTACTGCAGTAGGATGAGTTACAGATTATTCCAAGGACTTATGCATTTTTCTAGCAAATTAAAATGTAATTCTGCCAGTACAAATCCTCTCCACAAACATGCATATGTTTGCCTGCAGGGCAGACCGAGTGGATGTGTTCGTGTGGGCGTGTGTGTAGGGGTGTGAAATTCCTTGAGAGACTACTTCTGTGTAAGAGAGGGTTTACGTGAGTGTGTGGGTGTGTTTCTGTGCTCGCTTGTGTGTGTGTGCGCGCCTGTGTGAGAATGTATATTGCAGTGGGGTCGCCTAAAGTGTGACATGAACCCAAGGTCCCAGTTGAGGCCATCACCATGGGTATCGAACTTGGCTTTGAGACTCGACTCAGGCACTCTGCGTTTTTGTTTGTCCTGCAGTCCACCTTGGAAGATGGTCACCCGAAGGTCTGAGGCCGAATGTTCTTTACCAATCATGTATTCATGGACTGGAAGGGAACTCTCTTCCCAGTGACTGTTGAGAGTTGTACAGTCATACGTTGTTGTTGCATCTGCTCCTTCTCGCAAATGTGCCTTGCCTCAGGACATCCTTGCCTGCAGTGTATGAGATCGACTGCATTTGCTGAGTCACGACATAACCTGCCACGAACATGGTGGGTGGTGTCCCCACGTGTAATGTTGGTATCCGTGGCGACCTGCTGACACTGCGGCAACGAATGAATGAACATCACATTGCGTACCTGACATTCCCCGGAACATTCTGTATCTGACATTCCCGGAATAATCTGCGCACAACATTCTCTAACTAACGTTCCCCAGATCATTCTATACCCAACAATCTTCACCCGACATTCCCCAGAACATTCTGTAAATAATATTCCCCAGATCATTCTATACCCAACAATCTTCACCCGACATTCCCCAGAATTCTATAAACAACATTCTCCCTCAGAGCATTACCCGGAACATTCTATAACTGATATTACCCGAAAAAACTGTACCCAAAATTCTATAACCCACATTTCCTGGAACATTCTATACCCAACATTCTGTACATGACATTCCCAGGAATATTCTGTAACTGACATTCTCGGAATGTTCTCTGACTGGTATTTCCCAGAACCGTCTGTCACAGACATTCTCCAGAACATTCTATAGCCGCCATTCCGAGGAAAATTCTGTAAACGACATTCTCCGGAAATTCCTACATCCGACATTGCCTGGAGCTTTCTATTACAGGCATTCGCTAGAACATTCTAAAACTGACATTCTCTGAAACAATCATTCCCTGACATTATTTGTGTATGTCCTGATGTCAGTGAATTGAACAAAACATAAGATCGCGAGGGAAGCAATCCGGTTCCAGGGAGAATGAGAAACTGTTTGGAAAGCCCATACGGTCGTTAAAGAGTTGAAAATGTTTGCCATATGTTTCTGTTTCTTTACAACATCGGATCGACCACAATTGAGACTAAGAGAGAGAAATTTCCAATGTCCGGTGTCTTTAAGGAACTGGGAGAGAACCCTGAAGTGCAGCAATGTTTTCACCCTCTGCATTAGGCACATTAGACAGTCACCCGTTTCTGCTCTCGAGTAATCGACTGTATGGGAATGTTCTAGAAATCATCTCTTCTTATGAATGGGTCTCTGCGTGTTTGGGGAGGGAGGATTTCCTGTGTTTTATGATACATTTTTATCAGTAATTCAGACCTGCCCATTTGTTATTTCTGTTCAAACTACCTGAAAATGTCTCCGAATGTAGTAACACATTTGAAAATCTCACTGGGTCCACAATCAAACTGGTCACTTTGCTTTCAGGTGGATGTTTAAAGTGTTTGTTTTCCTTCCTTATAGTTAACATAGTGACGACCTAAGCCCTGCTTTATAAAGATTGTGGATTGTCTCCATGTGTCAGGCGCTACCTAGGGGCCATAGTGGTGTCGGACCTCCTGGTCATTGTCCTCGACCTTATAATGAGACACATTCCCATTGTTTATGAGGAGTAGTTTTAATTCCTGGAGTCCATTCCCATATGTAATAGCCAGGCCGTCCTGCTTTATGCACCCACTGACTGTTCTGTCTGGTTCACCGTCAGTTTCACCTTCGATCAGTTTGTGGCCATTTGTTGCCAGAAGATGAAAAGTAAGTATTGCAGTGAGAAAACGGCGGCTGTGCTTCTCGGTACAGTAATTGTGCTGAGCTGTTTAAAGAACATTTTCTGGTATTTTATGCTCACAGCTCAGTATCAGCTCGAGAATGTCCCCGGTTTTGTGAAGTTGCACTCGATGTTCGAACCTACTGTGTCTGGGTCACAATCATTACCTGCACCATATTCTAACTCCGGCTCTCCAATTTCTCCTGATTGTGCTGCTCAATGTCTTCACCGTCAGACATATTTTAGCAATGAGCAGAGCCCGCAGGATACTCCGGGCTAACACCAATTGTAATGCTCAGTCTGACACAGAAATGAGAGTGATCTCGGCCAATTTCATCCTGCTATGGTCAACGTTAATGGTGTATTCTATATGGCGGCGGATGCATGAATTTGGGTATAGTCCTGTGTCTCTAGATTTCTTTGTGCAAGTAATGGTTTTCATGATGCAGCTCCTTAGTTGCTGCACAAAAACCGCAATTTATGCTGTGACCCGGACAGCAGCTGAAAAATGTGCTGAGGTGTCCCCTAACCAAAATGCAACAATCAAACAAATTCACTCCTTAATTAAGCTATCCGGGATTTTCTATTTCAGTTAAATGTTTCAGCAAAGAATCCGTCTGTTGCGATGGTAGTGATGGTTTGTCCAACCTTATGCCACAGAGGGCTACCAGGACACATTCTAATATTTCACACAACTCAGAGGCCAGGGAGAAAAGGCAACATCCCACAGACTGCATCGATCACTTCAACTTGGACACAATGAAAGGATTCTTTTAAAAGTACCAGGCAGAACAATGAAATATGTTGCTGTTTTTGTTTGTGTTATAGAAACTGAGCTGGAGAGGGGCTGACTAAGCCAAAAGTCCTGGTCCTCAGGGAAGGGGAGGGGACCAGATCCTGAACTCAGGAGTTGGGTCAAAGTCACTGTTATTGCTTTCTGCTCAGGGTGCTCACTGAGACCTAACCTTGAGCAAACTTCATCTCTGTGCACTAATCTCCAATTCTCTGTCCAACCGCATCTGTCTCTCTATCTCTCTCTCCCTCTCCATTCCCCACTTTCAACCCTACCCTTACACACTTCTTGCACTGCCTCCGCATATCCACTCGCCCAGTCTTTCCCCTCATTTCTCTCGCTTTGTCCACACGCTCTCTCTTTCTCTGCCCCACTGTTCTTCACTCTGTCTTCCATCCTCTCTCTCGTACACCCCGTTGCGGCCAACGCTTCCAATCTTCTCTATTTCCGTCAACATTCTCTCACTCTCCGGCTCCCTCTGTCTCATACGTGCCTTTCTTTGTCTCCACCATTTCACTCCTACAACCCCCTTATCTCGCTATCATGTGTTCACCACCCCCCCCCCCCCCCCCCCCCCCGACCCTTGTCCTTCCCAAGCCTCTGCACCCACTGCCTCTCTCTAGGTCAATTGAAGAGGCAAGGACAAGCGAGAAATATTGTGTCAGAGAGAGAGGGCAGGAGTGATACAGATTAAGTGATAGGGATGCGGTTGTGGGGGAGCAAGTGTCAGACACAGGGAGAGGGAAGGAACGAGAGAGAGGTAAGGAGAGAGAGTCAGAGGCAGCGAGAGGGCGAGCGAGAGAGTCAGAAAGAGGAAGCGGGAGAGAGGGAGAATCAGTCATCTGTAGATGGCAGAGAGTGAAAAAAACATGGAGAAGAGAGAGAATCAGACAGTGGGAGAAGGACTTTCATGAGTCAAACGGAGGAAGATGGACAGATATAGAAGTGTGTGGGGAGGGACAGAGAGGAAATGAAGGAGAGTCAGACAGATGGTTAGGGCGAGAGACAAGGAGGCGAGGAGATAGAGAAGGAGAAGGAGAGTGAAATAGAAATAGAATGGTTGAGAGGGAGAGCGACTGATGTGGTGAGAGAGGGGGGAAAGGGCGAGAGAGATTGGGAGGGTGGGAGTGGAACAGGGAGAGGGAAGGGAGAGAGACTGGGGGTAAAGAGAGTGGGAGTGGGTGAGAGGGATAGAGAAGTGGACAAGAGAGGGTAGGGGGAGAGAGTGGGCGAGAGAGATATTAATCCTGACTTTTTTAAAACTTGGACTAGTATTGCAGATTGGGTGGCAAAAGATAGGGTGAAGTGAAATGAGTTTTCAATAGTTGTTGGTTTTAATATTTTGCATTGGGCATAAAGAATAAAGTAATTATTTTCTTACTTTAAATGCGATCATTTGCTGCTTCGCGAATTTTAACATGGAACGATCTTATATGTGTTGTTGTCTTAAATTAATAGAGGGGTTTAATCTCTTGTCGAAAAAAAAATCTATATATGTCTTCCCGTTGATTGTTTTATGAAAATGCAACACCTCGCATAGATCCACTCACGGGTGATGAGCTCAAATTTTCAAGGTCTCTTTGTATCTTAGATAACTTTCGACACTGTCAAATATACCACCGAGTTGCTGTCATCTGAAAACGTGTTAACCATGCCTCCTAAATTCTCATCCAAACCGTTGAGATAAAAAACGATCGAAGGACTTATCCGGCTACATCGCTAGGGTTCCATTCTGCAAAACAAGCCTACACAATGCCCTCTGGCTCCTAATGTACCAAAATCGCAAGCTCTCCCTTAAACCCAAGTGATCTAAGTTTAGTAATCAATCGACCACTGCCGACTGGTGTCAAAGATTGCACTAAAGTCAGTGTTGACAACGACTGCCACTTTGCCCTCAAGAATTGTTTTAGTTATGACCTCAAACAAAATCAATCCTCTCAACTTTGTGAGGCATGACTTCCCACGAACAAGGTCATGCTAACGACACCTGCGTAGTGTTTACATCTCCAGTTGCATGTGAATCCTATATCTCATATCGCCTGAAACAAATTGCCCAACACTAATGTCACACTCAGTGATCATTCGTTCCGAGGATTCTTTTTCGCAGTGGTTCTTCAATGAAGTCAGTAAATTAGCCGCCCTGACCTTTTCAGACATGTCATCTGCAGATTTTCTTTCTAATAATCACAAGATTGGCCACCCTGAACGTTTCAGTCACATCTACACCAGCTGTGAACTGAACATATTACTCTGCCTGGACCCTGAAATTTCTTCCTAAACTTCGCACAAAATTCCAGGATAGAGTTGATCAGTTCCTGGAAATTAATTGACTTTCCTGTTTGATTTTATCGCTCCAGAACCTACTCATCTGCAATGTGAACTGTTTACAAGACATACATACAGTCTCATTATACTCCATTTCTTTGACCACAGTTAAACATACTGACGAAAAAGCGAAATATTCATTCAGTATATCTCCCATATGCTGTGATTCTAAGCATGCACTAACTCGTTGATGTTTAAGTGCGGCTATTCTGTCCTTTGTGGCTCTTTTGCTCTTGGTATACTTGTCGAATTTAGTTGCATTATCATTTACTTTATCTGCTAAGGTCATTTCATTTTTTTTGCCCTCCTAATTTCCGTCTTAAAAATGGTTTTCTACTCTTAAAGTGTTTCATTTGATTTGAGTTGTCTGCACGTGCTATATTACTACTCATTATTCTTGACTAGAGTCTCAATATCTACATTCACACCTTGTTCACGACTCTCCTTTGGTCGTTTACTCTCACAGGAACATCATGCCCTGAACGTCCGTTGTCTCACGTTGGAAAGCATTTCATTTACAGTTTCCCCTTTACCTGTGAATCTACTCGAGTTAAGAAACGTAACTTTCATGCAATCCTTTTCCACTTCCATAACGACTTTCATCGATTTTTGAACTCATTAAAAAAAGATATGAACGTCTCCAGCTAGGTCAGCAGGTGTCTTTATCACTAATTTTCTAAGAGTCGATCACAGTGCTCCTCATCTGGAGTACCATGTGGGACAGACCAGATTTGCCTACATTTCCTTTCCCTCAAGGTCATTCGTAATTGTTTCCCCCAATTAAGGATAGATTATGGCGATCCGTTGACTCTTAATTCCAATTGATTACTTAATTCAACTTCCACCATCTAGCTGACCAGGATATGAAGCCATGTCCCCGGGACATTACCAACGTCTTTGAATATATCATCTCATAATAATACCACCATACCATCTCCGCCAACAAACGAATGGAATTATGGTCAACGGTCAAAAATTCCTCGAGCTTTAACATTCTGTCGTTTGCTCAGCCTTGGATTATTGAAATTTATCAGAGAGACCATTTGGAAAAAAGGGAAAATTAATAACATATCCATTATCAGGCAATACAACTTAACAAAAGGTACAATGCAACTTATGTAATGGTCCCTTCGTTTCTGGATGGTTAGCATAGTACTTGATTTATTCCAAACATATCACAACTTCGTTGAATAACTTTGATGTAACATTTAACCCTTAATCCGCTTGTATTTCTGTGGGTATGCCGTATCGAGTTAAACAAATTGAAGAGTAACATTTCTGCATTAGTATTCTCCATGATACTGTGAAATGAATGGTCCCTGTGTAAAAAAAAGGTCAATGGAAATCTAATAGACACATTCATCATTTGCATAATGGGACAAACAACTCTTTCTGTTTAGAATGATTTGAAATTTGATGACGGCAAAGGAATCATTTCGACCCTCATTTGACGCAAATTCCAAATATGTGATCCCTGAAACTTACATTATCAATTCCATGTGATTTAGTTCCAGGGGTTCTTTCAACTCATATCCAAAATGCAATTTATATGGACTGAACTGATTTGTTTAATTCGGTGCCTGCACAGTTGCAATGTCTACGAATTAAGTTCATTTATCCATATCCCCTAGTTAATCTACAAATCAAATCCCTTTATCCCAATCCTCTGCTTAATCTTGACTGTAAGGTCTCAACGTTTTCTATAAAACTGATGCAACATTTGTAATGTTCCCTTCTTTGCTGGATGGTACGCAGAAGATTTGATGTATACCTGATATATCACAATCTCGTTGAATAACGTTCATGTAAAATTTAACCCTTGATCCGCTTGTATTTCTTTGGATAGTCCGTATCGAGTTAAACAAAAACAAGTGTTACACTTCTGCATTAGTTTTCACCATGATACTGTATAATGAATGGTCCCTATGTAAGGAAATGGTCCCTGGAAATTTAGTAGACACATCCAACATACTTAATAAACATTGATGTCAATTTGTTTGCATCCAATCGGAGTCCTATGTATTAAGTAAGCCATTTGAAAAAAAAGTTTGGCAAATGCAGGAAGTTATTAAAGATGCCGTTTGTATCAAAACCTGAAGATTTCCAATTAGCTCACACATATGGCGTGCCCAGCAATATTCAAACACATCCTTATTCAGACCAAGACAATAGAATTGTATTTGTTTTGAAGCGTGATTTTTCCTTAAAAGCCAATTGACCTCCCTATGGCAATTCATGCGTTACACGCAAAGCCTTCTTTCTGTAACCCACGTGTCATGCAACATGATTAACTTTTAAGTATTTCTCATCGTCCTGGTGGTCTCACTGTGTGATCTTCACTTTCTCAAGAAGACTTCGTTCTTATGACAGTGCCATTTTGGTATACATGCACAGTCTGCATCTGTTTTCTGCGTTTGTATCCAACTGCCTTAGAGTTTCAACTTATCATTAAAAAACACCTGATTTGCCGGAACTAAAATAAAAAAATGTTGTTCTGGAAATGTTGGTTTTTTTTCTTTGTCTGAATGATTTGATTAAACATGATCTGTGATATCTGAATATAAACTTCTTCACCTTTCCTCTTTGATTTCCACTCTTATTTTTTGATTTTGCTTTTAGACCTTGTCTTCACACATTGAAGAAAACTCTCAGGATATACACAGTGACAATAACTTCCCAAGATTTATTTTAGTCATGGACAAGGGCAAGAGTGACCCTAAGGTGATTTGCTTAATTCAACAAATGCCAATTCCTCTAAATTAAACAGTAATTGGACAATGTGGATTGGGAACAGTTGTGGAGGGAACATCCATGTCTGGGATGTGGGAGGTTTTTAAGGACCAATTCATTAAAGTGCAGGACATGCATGCCCATGCAAAATAGTAGGATGGGAAAAGAAGGTTTCGAATGCCATGGATGACAATGGAAATTGTAAGTTTAGTCAAACGGCAAAAAAGGAACGACATGACAGGTCCAGACAGCTACAAGCCTAGAGGAAAACTTGAACAATATTGAAAAATTATGAAGGAAATAAACACGGAATTAGGACAACTAAAATGGGCCATGAAATGTCCTTAAGCAAACAAAATCTAGCAGGATCCTAAGACTTCTTACGCAGAAAATAGAAGATGGAAGATAAAAGTAGGAAGTG
This sequence comes from Chiloscyllium punctatum, assembly GCF_047496795.1. Lineage (NCBI taxonomy): Eukaryota > Metazoa > Chordata > Chondrichthyes > Orectolobiformes > Hemiscylliidae > Chiloscyllium > Chiloscyllium punctatum. The sequence goes on from NC_092773.1 coordinate 31,870,488, forward strand.
TAGGTCCACTCAAAGAAAAAGGAGGCAAGTCATGTGTGGAGCCACAGGTTGTGTGAGAAATCCTTAATAATAATTTGTGTCAGTATTCACCAAGGCGAAGGACATGACTGATGTTGATGCCAGCGAAAAATGTGTGTGAAGTGCAGACATTGGCACTCTATTCACAGAAGTCTTGGCTCTCCAAAATTGCAGCTGAAAATGTGTTTCTGGAAAAGCGCAGAAGGTCAGGCAGCATCCAAGGAACAGGAGAATCGACTTTTCGGGCATAAACCCTTCTTGGATGCTGCCTAACCTGCTGCGCTTTTCCAGAAACACATTTGCAGCACTCCAGCATCTGCAGTCTTCACTTTCTCCTCACCAAAATTGCATCAAAACAGAGAACTGCCCAAGGCCAAATGCGAGATAGCCGAAATTAATGCGAGAGGCAGGGAAAGAAATAGTCGGGGCATTAGCAGATAACTTCACAACATCTTTGACAACAGTTGACTTTCCAGAGGACTGTAGATTAGCTAATGTTGTTCGCTTGTTTTAGAAAGTAAATTCGAATAAAAAAGACAATTCACGGCCAGCGAGCCTGACTTCAGCGTTGAGGAAGCTCTTGGTAAAAATAAAGAGTAATAAGAAGTATGTATATTCGGAAGAAACTGGAATGGTCACTGACAGGGAGTATGGGGAAGTGCCATCTCCATCACCTCAGTAGTGTGATTGAATTGTGGGAAGTGGTGACAAAGATAATTGATGATGGAAGTGCTATGGATACAGTTTACATGAAGGTTTTTTTTTAATGGCATTTTATAAAGTCCCACCGCAGATTGGTAGAAAAACTAATATCACATGATATTCAGGTGTACTGTCGAGCCGAATACAAAACTGATTTCGAGTTAGAAGACAGAGGTTAGCAATGGATAGAGATTTCCCAGAATGGACACGGCTAACTAGTGATGTTACACAGGGGTCAGATTTAGTTCCCATGTTGTTCGTAACGTGGAAAAAATAATATGGAGGACAATGTGGTTGGTCTGAATACAAGGTTTGCAGACGATACAATATTTGCAGGATTTGGTGAGAGAGCCAACGATTATGAAAGAAGAAACACAATATCGGTAGATTGGTGAATTGGGCATAGAGATAGTAGGCAAGTGGGAGATGATGCATTTTTGAGATTCAAATTTAAGTGTGTTATTTTTTGTAAATGGCAGAACCCTTACGAACATTAACATGTGAACGGATCTCGTCGTGCAGTTCCACAGCTCCTTAATAGTGACAACGCATGTTGCCAGGGTGATTAAGAAGGCATATGGCACCCTTGTTCATCGAGGCATGCGGGAAACGTGGAACCGGGTTGCAGCTACATTAGACCCTTGTTATGACGAATTTCGTGTATGGCGTGAGTTTGTGCCGCCACACCACCAGAATGAGACCTTAAGAGCGATTGAAGAACAATGTCAGCAGGGTGTTGCCTGATTTTGAGGATATTGCCGATGAAGAAATGTGAGAATTGATGAGAATTATTTTAACTGGAAAGACAGCGGCTGAGAGTCGACCCGATAGTTGTCTACGAAATTATGAAAGGTAGACCGACAGTGGATATTAAATTGCATTTTCCCAGGGTTGAACTCTCAATTACAAGGTCACAGAGGTACAAGATGAGAGTGGGAAAGTTTAAAGGACATATGCGAGGGAAGTGCTTCATGCAGAGTGTTAGGAGCCTGGAACTCACTTCCAGATGCGGTGATGCAGGCAGGCAGATCAGTGATAATTAAGAGGCATTTGGATATTTCCGTGAAAAAAGGGTTGTATAGAGAATAACGACAAAATAAGAAGCAGAAGCTGTGGTATTTTTGGTTTCGTTTAGGCATGATTATTGGCACAGACTGAATGGTCGAAAGTCCTGTTCCTGTGCTGTACTTCTCTTTTGCATTTTCTTCTTCTGTTCCTGTAGTACCACAGTTGCCTGATTTTAATATGGCTTAGTGTGGACATTAGCTGTGACTCCCAACTGCGATCTCGCCAAGGGTCAACAGCATATTCAGAACCACACTTTCTCTGATCCTCCTACCACCACATCAAGACTTTTCTTTGCACTCCCATGCGCACTTTACATAATGGAATAATGCTTGTCTCAACATGAATTGCATATTCTACAATCTATCCTGGCAATACTCCTTTGACTCACTTGTATCCTCATCACTCACGGGAAACTTGCTCAAAATGTGTAAAACTCTTAATTTCTTTGCCTACCCTGCTGTCATACGTAAGTAAGCCTTACCTGCACATGTAAATTATTTAAAGAGGTCTCAAACATTCTTCTGAAATAACCACTCTCCAAGTTGTGATTCTTTGAAGCTTTGCACCATGATCATGCTTTCCTTTGTGTATTCTATAAAATTCACTGGCATAATGTGCTTTCCCACCTCTAGCATGCCATTGTGTTTTCTGAAACACTACCATCGAGTTTTCATGTGGCTTACTTACATACAGTGAACATACTTTCGGTTTCTTTTTCCCTCAGGTGTTTCCTTATTAACCATGTTGTCAGCTTTCATTAGAACTTTCAATGGGATAGCCTTTTCTTTTGCCACATGTCGAATTCTCGTTTCCCCATTTTCTATATCTCGAAGAATGAAATTAATGTCAAAAATCAAGCATTGTTTTTTGAATGAACTTACAGTCATCTGATATTTCCCCTGCGCCCTCTAAACTCTCGGCTGTTCCACACAAAATCTCATTATTTCAGCAAGTGAACCTTTGAACTACTTCAAAAACATGAGCTACATTATCAAATGAAATGAATCACATGATCTCGCAAAAAATTCGGCAATGATTGGAAATATCAAAACCCATCCCTACCGACGTTTAGCGATGACGGGATTGCGCTTGAACAGTATCGTCATCGCTGCTCCCTTTCACCACTGCCTTCGTCATAGTCATTCGTGTCAAGTGTTTTCAGTTCAAAATGGCGAATTTCAAAGAAACTTTTTTTTTGCCTTACTTCTGCTATGGCCACCTTTGCTTGTTTGCTGCCATTTTTCATTACTTTCAATCTTTTGTGTTGCCTGGCGTATAGATTCTTTGAGATTTTTCCCTTGCAGTTGTCTGCTTCATTTGGAATTGAATATTAGTAATCTCTTCAATGGTTCGGATTGCAATTTTTTAAGATGAGCTATTTCTGAAGTTATGTTCTCTTTCCTCTCAGAGTTTTGCAACTCCACCATCAAATTATCTTCCATGTCAGAAAGCTTTGCCTTGCCGCACATTGGGTACAATCCCAGGATTCTGCACGAGTGAAGGGGTCATTATTACAGAGGATAGCTATTGTTTAAGCCAAACAATGTAAATCCCCAAATTAATTATAAAACACCAAAAATCACACGGAATGCATTTGAATCAAATAATCCTAAACCCTTTCTGCAATTGCAGATGTTGATTCCGACCAGACCCTCAATTTAGGACTTGACGAGACTAAACCCCCCTTAGGATACTTGATGGATATAAGCAAGACCCGATATTGCAAGGTTTCATGTTTTAAAATTAAGTTTAATGCATTGCATTCCACATGAGATTCGGTTGGTCAAACTATTCGACGATAAGCCAAAAGAATTACTTTAATGTTTTGCAACAGTTAAAATCTGGACAAAATAAGAATAAAAGAAAAGTAATGAAGTAACTTTAACTCTACCAAATTCTTAACAATGTAATAGGTTGATGAACTATTACCAAATGAATGCTCTAATAGAATCTCATAAACACTATTGGCATAAACTAAATCAGTCAAACACATTACCTCTCACGCCATTCTAGCAGCAGGAAGAGAGCAAAAGCAGTTTACTGCATCAAAAAGAGGATTGACAACTTCCACGTCCAGATTGAAAGCACAAGCATCAGCAGAAATCAAAAACCAATTGTCCTCGGTCTTTCAGAGCTTGACCACATCCATTCAGGCAGCTCTATTGTTCCAACTTTTAAAAAAAAATTCACAAGACATGAATGCTGACGAAAAGCTCATGCGTAAAAGCTCGGCTCTCCTCCTCATCGGATGCTACCTTCCCTGCTGTGCATTTCCATCAACGCAATTTTGAACTCCAAGATGTTTAGTCTATTTGCATTAACTGGACTGTTTTTCACCTCTAGTTCAGCCTTTCTTCAAAAATGTACAAAATACTCCCCTTAATTCCATACTATTTGCTATCGTCAAATATTTAGGGTCACAGGACTGATCCCTCCTGCAGCCCACTAACCAGTGCCCGTCATGAACAAAAATAGACACGTTACCTAACGACTTATTTCCGACCTGCGAAAAAATTGCACCCATCTTAACACAGTGTTTCCAAATTCATGTATATTACTTTATTTATGCAGACGGAATGTTTGTCTTTCTGAAAATCCAAATAAACCACACTGACTCATGAAGTCCGTGAAGTATGCCTGTACATGCGTAAACAAAAGGTCCCATTGAGGATCATACAACCATACAGTTCTCGAGGTCCTGATAGAAACATTATATCAAAGACATGTTTCCAACATTGATCGTGTCTTTTGTTTACAGTGATTAAATAGCCATCATCTCCAAATGACTGACTGCCTTACCCCTCTCTCTCCCCTTCCTTCCCTTGGATTTCTGCTCAGGGGTGTACCATAAACCCCTCTCCGCCAGATAATCTGTGCACCATTATCCTATAGAGGGCAAAGATGGAACCAGTCAAAAACTTGCAGTAAACGGATGTGTGTGTGTGTATATGTGTGTGTGTGCGTGTGTGTATGTGCGCGTGTGTGCGTGTGTGTGTGTGTGTTTGTGTTTGTGTGTGTAAGTATATGAACACGCACTACTTGCAGAGTCGCCGGCAAAAGGCAGCAGCCGCAGGAGTCTACTTCTTGATGTGCACTTCGGCTGCCCCGGAGAGGGGGCGGGCCTGGACAAGGGCAGCAGGGGAGCAGACGGGAATGGTTTTGGACGGGGTCGGGGTCGGATTGAGCGCGGTGTTGGACGGGGTTTAGGGAGCGATGGGTTGCGAGCAGTGTGCTGCTGCCTTGTCTCCTGAAGGGAGAGCAGACTTAAAACAAACTCTGAGCTCCAGAAGAAAGGCATTTTGTTGCTTAACCAAATACACTATTATCCAAACGACGATTCTACAATGGCCATCACCAGTCAGGATCCCTCTGATTCTGTTGGCAGTTGAAGAAATGCAAAATGATCTCGACAATATGCAGGCTTGGTTTCTTAAGTGGCTAGGAAAACTTTCGCTTCATAAATGAAAGAAAATGACAAGAGAGAATGGAACTGCTGACCCTTGCATTCGTTGATTTTATAATCACTGAATGATCCACTGTGATGTACTGGGCGTTGTTATCGACTTGTAACTCAGTTGGCCTCGCCTTATAAGTACAATGGGGACCACAGTAGGGTCAGATGCTATGAGTTCTGTGGCCAGTACTTCACCTCCTGACTCATCAAAGTCTGTCCACCATCTAAGGTTCACAACTCAGGAATGCCAGGGAACGCATATCACTCAAAAATAGAGAAAGTTCATGAGTCTATGCAGAACAAGGCTGCGTGCTGGGTTTGTCCATTGTCAATCACGGACGGTCATTAGCAACATTGTGTGCGAGTTGCAAGATTCATTGAAGGAATGCATAACATATCTTTTGGCAGCGCCATGGACACCTACGACAACTTTCTCTTCAAACGAGAAGGATGAGCAGGCACATAGTGAGACCATCGACTGCAAGATCTCCAAACCAGTTATCAAACTGACTTGAAAACATTTTGTCTTTCATTTGCTGGATCAAAATCCTGAGCTTCCACATCCTTCACCACGACCTGCAGCTTCAAACCATGGGGAGGACGGTACTGCCAGTGGCTGTTAGGATTACCGACTCATTCAGCTTCTATGATCCGGCGCTTTCCCGGTAGAAGTGGGTCGCATATTTCCCAGTATGTCGACATCAACGTCACCATTCAGTAACGAATGGCATATATGATGGGTGAGATGAAAACAATGTTATCTACGTCAGCAGCGAGCTGCAGGGTCTATCCTTGCCGTCCCAATATAGGCGGATTCCCGAAAGTATACATAGTGCTGCAGAGTACCAATGTCAATATGGAGAGGTCGGGAACTGAAGGAAACTCACTCCATTTATGTTATACTGTGCCCATGCACAATAGACCATGTTGGAGAATACTCACTGTTGTGGCAGCAGCCACAGCCTCTTCATTCAGAAGGAGGAAGTCATTCCAATTGTCATCGCGTCTCCACGTCGAAAGAAAGGATGGCCCCTCAGGTACAGGCCATTCCCTTAATAATCAGTTCAAAACACCACCGCCCCACCGCACCCCTCCCTACCCCCCGCCACTCCTCACGGCCAACCAAAAACAGCAAAATAACATGTATGCACTGCGAGCAATGGGACAACTGTGAATGTTATAGAACAGAACAACAGGGAGATGGAGAAACACTTCCGTTTTCTGAATAGGTCAGAGAGAACCCTCCAGTATACACTGCTTCGCTAAGTCCTGTCATCGCTCCCCGTTTCAGTGATATAATGTCTTCCATTTGTCCTGAAATAATGACAGGTTATACGACACACCAAATTCCACCGGTAAAACTATCTTCAATTGACTATGTTCATTTGCAGACTATCAACCTTCTCTTATTATTTTAATTTCCTGCTTATCTGTGTCGTCGCCAAATGTAGCGACAGTACTAGATTAGATTACTTACAGTGTGGAAACAGGCCCTTCGGCCCAACAAGTCCACACTGACCCGCCGAAGTGCAACCCACCCAGGCCTATTCCCCTCCATTTACCTCTTCACCTAACACTACGGGCTATTTAACATGGCCAATTCGCCTAATCTGCACATTTTTTTGGATTGTGGGAGGAAACCAGAGCTAACCCACGCAGGCACGGGTGAATGTGCAAACTCGACACAGTCAGTCGCCTGTGGCGGGAATTGAACCCAGGTCTCTGGCGCTGTGAGGCAACAGTGCTAATCACTGTGCTACTGTGCCACCGTGCCGCCCGTACATCTGTTCCATTCCTCCAAATCATTGATGTAGATTGTAAATAATTGAGGACACAGAACGGATCATTGCGTGACTCGACTGTTTCGGTCTGTGAGACTGATTTAGACTGATTTCTACCGAGTGCTGACTTGGTGTTTGATAACCAGGACTCCACCAATCCTGTGTAATATATTCGAATGGTTGAAGAAGAACGAGGAACATCAGTCGGCAATTCAGCCCCTCGAGCCTGCTAATGCAATCATGGTTGAAGTCATTTCGTCCTCAATTCCACTTTCCGACACGCTCTCTATGTCCCTTCATTTATTCAATCTCCTAGCATTCACTGCATTCTGGGATTCTGAGCGACTCAGGTTAACAACCCTTTGATAGTAGCACGTTCTCCACACCCCTGTTTTAAGTCTACTCCACCTTATCCTAAAACTATGATCTCTATTTCGAGTTTGGCCAACAGAATGAGATACCCACTCCACATGTACGTTGCCAATCGCCTTTACTGAAGTACATAGAACATTAAATCACATTACAGTCACTTCTGCACTCGATGTTAAGCCGACCTGTGAAACCAATCTGAAGCCCATTCAACATAAACTGTCCAATTTTCATCCATATGTTTATCCAAAGGCCATTTAAAAGCTCTTACATTTGGCGAATCTAGTACTTTTGCAGGCTGGGCATTCGAAGCCCCTACTAATCTCTGTGTAAAGAAACTACTTCTGACATCTGTCCTATATCTCCCACCACTCCATTTAAAGTTATGTCCCCTCGTGCTATCCATCACCTACTGAGAAGATGTGGTCTCACGTTCCACCCTGTCTAATTCGCTAATTACCTTTTATGTCTGAATTAAGTCACCTCTCAACCATCTTCTCTCTAACAAAAACGCACTGGTGTCCGGATTCCTTTCTCCATAAGACCTTCCTTCCATACCAGGCATCATCCCAGCAAATCTCCTCTGAAAACTTTCCAAAGCTTCCACATCATTCCTATCATGTGGTGACCTGAGATGCACTGCAATACTCGAAGTCCGGCAGATCCAGACTTTTGCACACCTGTAACATGACTTCATGACACTGAAAATACTTCCCTCTACCAATGAAAGCCAATATAATGTACGCCTTCCTTACAATGCCTACTAACCTGAGTGGCAACCTTCAGCAATCTATGCACTTTGACATCAAGACCTTTCTGCTCAACTACACTACCAAGCATTTTACCATTATCCCAACAATCTGTTTTAACGATCAATGTGATTCAGCTTGCAATTTTCTGCACTAAACTCCATTTGCTATCTCTCAGTCCACCTTTGCAGTTCCTCTATGTCGTTCTGTAACCTGAAACAACTTTCAACACGATCCACAAATGCACCGAAAGTAATGTCATCCGGATATTTATGAACCCATTCTTCTGCGCCCTCATTCAGGTCATTTATGAAAACGTCAAACAACATTTTCCCGGAAACGGATCCTAGCGGCAGTAAACACGGAATTAAGCAGCGTCCAGACCTCAAAGAGATGTCCTCTGATTCTTAAAAACTCCAGTGAGTATAGGCCTGAACTGCTCAATCCATCGACATAAGGCAAACTTCGAATCACTGTAATCAATTCTGTGATCCTCCTCTGAAAGCCTTCATTGCAACTGCAACCTTCCTGCAGTTAGGGCCCCAGATCTATCCAGAGTGCAGTACTTCCGTTGTGGTCTCATTAATTCCTTTGCAGATTTGTAACACTTTTTGCTTTCCTTTATAACTCATTTGTAAGTAAATGCTGAAATTGCACTTGACTTTGTCTTTGCCTGTTGTGCCCGCAGGTGATTTTTCTGTGACATGCACAATGCCACCCACATCCCTCGACACGTAAACTCCTCGAAATTTTTCTCCACAACAAGTTGGCTTTCTATGCCTCTGATAAAAACGATAATCCCATACGTATTCACGTTATACTTTATGTGAAATGTTGGCCCATTCTTCGAAACTATTCATGTCCATTTGTACTTTTTATGCATTTAGCTTGCATCAATCTACTTTTCTATCTGTTTTTGTATCATCTGAAAATAATGCTGTCAGATTTTCTATCCCCTCATCCAAGTAATATAATAGATTGCAAATAATTGGGGCCTGTGGTCTGAACATGAACATCTCACATGAATCAGCCATTAATCTCCACAGAGCTCACGTCGCTCAGCTTCCACAAAATATGCTAAGGTGGAGCTTAGTAACCGCAAGGAGGAGGAAATATTGACGTGAATTATATATGAAAGACAAAACTGTAATACAAATGTCGATCATGTTGTAAAACAGCAAATAGACATACACGCTTGCGGGTATAGCTGTAATAATTGACAGCTTCATGTTACACCTAAATCGTGTTAACTCAAGTGAATGCGATAGCTGTGAGATATGGAATTTTATGCGTGTGTGTGAGATGGTTTGCTTTCACAGTATGTTGAACACTGAGGTAGAGATTAGAAAGTTTTCGAATTGATGTTGTGTGATAAGAAGGGCTAATTAAAAACCCTGATGAAAAGCAGCTTTTGGGAATAATGATCATAGTAAATTGGATTTCATAAGACGTCTGAATATAAAACAGTTTTTTTTCAAATTGTGTCTTAACCTGACTCATGCAAGGCATGAAAGTTTGAGGAGCATATTGTCTTCAGTGAGTTGGACAAATGTATGAGAAAGATTTAATGCAAGGCAAGGAATGGCCGTTGTTTAAATAAACACTGTAACATGTCCAATATATGTATACCCACTATCGTGCAAACAGCAAAAAAGTAAGGTGATTCAACGATGGTTAAGAAAATACGTTAAAGATTGCATGAGATCAACGGAATCAGCGCCAAAAATGCCACGTATTGTGTTAAACTCTGGATTCAGAGAAATTTGGGACCAGGAAAGTAGGACCAATGAACCTAAAAGGAAATGCAAAAGAACAAGAGTACAAACTAACAAGAAACGTTAGGACGACCAAACGCCTCTATTGATACTGGAAGGGAAGTGAAGGCAGGTTTAGGTGTGGAACGGTGACTATCCGGACACCAACATTTTCTTGCAGAGAAATGGGAAATTACAGAGAAATTAAACAATTGCTTTCATGTCTATCTTCACAGAGTAAAAAAAAAATGGAGAAAATCAATCTGTGTTTTATCGTGATTCAACGCATTAGAGGTGATTGCAGTAAAACTTAGAAAATTCAAATAGAGGGACTGACTGACGCAAACGTACCAAGATAGTCTACACGTTCACGAAAAGGAACAGAATAATCCGGGAACAATTAGTATCCAATACAAACCAAAGGGGCACTTGGTGTGTCAAGATTAAGAAAATTGATAGTTTGCGATGTGAGCGCTTCTCATCTGTTTGGCTTGGGCGAAGGAGCATCAGATCGATAAAAAAAAAACGCAGGCAAGGATTGCAGGCTTTGTCTGGTATAAAGTTGAACTGATTATCAGGTACAGAAGAGTTTTATCACAGGCTGCTCTCGGAGACAAGGGCGGAAAGGTCCTCGCTCAAATGGTTAATTCGAATCTGTCCTCGTGGGAGCCGGAGATGCCAGAGGACTGGAGAACAACTGCTGTTGGCGCGCTTCACAGGTAGGGTGGTCGAGACGGTCCTGGGAATTATACACCAGTGCAAATACGATCAGTATTAGGTAAACCTTTGAAGAAGACAGAGGAGGAGGAAATTGATTGACATGTATCAAGGCAATATCTGATCAGAGGTTGTCAGCATGACTTTAACAGTTAAAATTAAGTTAATGTCACACAAGACCAGGCTAACATTAAATACATTATTTGTAAATACTCGCTTTTCGAGCTTTGCTCCTTCATCATCCTTTTTTTTTGAGGTGGCCCTTTTGAAGATTATCAGCAAATCCTTTGACAAAGCCTCACATGGGAAACTGACCAAGAAAGTAGCATCTCATTGCATCAAGTGCAACTTGGAATGTTGCAACGAAAATTGTCTTCGTGGCAGGAGACAGAGGGCGGTGGTTGAAGGTTTTTTGTTTTCACTTAAGACAAGTGTACCCTGGTGTACTACAGGGATCAGAGCTGCATTCCTTATTATATGTGGTATTCATAAATGATGTAGATGCAAAAGTTATCGGGGGCGGGTCGAGTGTGATACGTAAGCTTGTGTTTGAACACAGCTTGGCCAGTTGGTTGTGAGTGAGGAGGAAGATCTTATGTTACAGGCAGATATAGATGGAATTGTGAGGTGGCAGATCAATGGTAGATGGAATGAAACCCTGATAAATACAAAATGATGCACCTTGTTAGAAGGAACCAGACAGGGGTGCACTCAAGGAATGGCAGCACACCAGGAAGCTCAGACGGTGCTTCTCCATAGATTCCTGAATGCTACTGGACAATGTAATGTATTGGTTAAGAAGGTACACGGGAGTGCAGGCTGAGCCTTTATTAATCGAAACATAAGTTATAAATGTTATACAAGATGGCACGGTGGCTCAGTGGTTACCATTGCGGTCTCACAGCGCCAGAGACCCGGGTTCAATCCCCGCTTCGGGCAACTGTCTGTGGGGAGTTTTCACATTCTCTCCGTGTGTGCGTGGTTTTCCTCCGGCGGCTCCAGTTTCCTCCCACACTCCAAAGATGTGCAGGTTAGGTGAATTTGCCATGCTGAATTGCCCATAGTGTTAGGTGCATGAGTCAATGATGAATGCAGGGGAATGGGTCGGGGTCGGTTGCTCTTTGGAGGGTCGGTGTGGACTTGCTGGGCCGAAGGGTCTGTTTCCACGCTGTAGGCAATCTAAAGATCTTGTATCGTCAAAAGATGGAATGCTTTGTGGAGTCCTGATCACAACTTTACATCAAGGATCTGATTACACTGGAGGATTTGCATAGGCTGTTCCCCCGGATGGAGCATATCAGCTACGAAGAGAGGTTGGATAAGCGAAGGCGGAGAGGCACATGTTTCAGAAGTATAAGATTAGAGGGGTAAAGACAAGTTGGATAGAGAGCAGTTGTTGTTGGAGTCAAAGGACCAAGAAGAATAAAACACAAGTTTAAAGAGAAGGGTTTGAAGTTGAGATAAGGTATCAGGATTGTAAATGTATTGTTTTGGAGAAATTATTGGGACTGAAATTAAGGGTCATAGGTAAATTCAGCATAGATTTATGACCTGAAATTATATTTGAAAAATTGACTTAATATACATTATGAAAAAAATCAATATCTGCAATGTGTTTGGATTTTCAGAAACGTTTTTGATGAAATCGCAAGGCTGTTGTGCAAAATTAAATCTTATGGAACTGAGGTTAATGATTGGACATGGTTTTATAATTGGAGAGCTGACAGGGAACAGCGAGTAGTTTTTGAACTTGACTTTGCTATCAGGTGTATTTTACAGGATAGTTGCAATAAAATCCACTGAAAAGCTTTCCCTTGTTGCCGCACAACAGCACAGATTTGAACACTTTAAGAAAATGAATAAAATCAAAGACACACTTGAAGAGAGGCTATCAGTCCAAAGGCAGTGTATTACCATCGACGATGCTTTAACACCCATGCCTCTACAGAATCTTCATCGCCACCCACATCGGACCCCAGCAACATGGAAGTTACTGATCCTCAGGCGCCATCTTTACCAGTCGGCCAATCGTCCTCCATCACTTCTTCGTGGCACTCTGTACCAGACCCTCCAATGTCAGAGTCAAGTCTGTCACTGCTGGGTTCACCTCATCGATGTAGTCAGGGTATCTTCCCAAAATTTGCTATTTTACCAACAGCTTAGGATTCAAACAAAAAAGTAATCTCCAATCCTCAGGCATCATCTTTTGCTGCTGGCCTCCCTCGCCCATGACCCCTCTGCAGACGTAGTTGCTGCTGATTCCAGGTGCTGTGCTTGCTCCAGAAAAGTAAGTAGGTACTCACTCTCCTCCGCACTTGGCTGAACTCGAAGTTCCCTACCCTGCTTGAGACATCTCGATGTCCGCTCCTTGAGTCAGCTCAATTTGCACGCATTGGCCTCTCACTGCTGTCTATGCTGTACAAGCAGCTAGATAAGTAATTTACAAAAGAAAATGGAGGCATTAAAAAAAGAAAAAAGAAAACTTCCCACCAGACAAGCCATGGCACATGAGCCCTTGCACCGGAAGCACCAGAACAAAAGGATTGTTTTATTGGATTGAAAGGCTTGTGGTGTCTCACAGGAATCGGGGCATGGAACCCGGCTTTTCCCAGTACATTTTCAAAGATTCAGCTAAGTAAGTCAATCACAAAATTTCCAACACTGCTGATGGCACGAAGTGAGGTTGGATTTTGAATGTGTGAGGAGTATGTGAAAACGCTCCAAGGTGATTGAGACGATAGATTGAATAAGCAAAGACGTGGCAAATAACACGCAATATTTGTACATGTGACATTTCGCACTTTAGTGGGAAAAACAGATGGCAGCCTACCATCTCAAAAGCAATTGTTTGAAAAGAAAACGTTTATGAATAAAGGGTTTTCTGCTCTTTTTTTGTTTCATTATGCGCAGACCTCCGGGTTCCATGTACAGCAGTGAGTTCTGATGCCAGAAGCCAATTTTGGGACTGGCATTGGCACATTGACTAGTGTCATATACCCACCAAGTGGGTAGCTGTAATATTGTAAAGGCTGTGGATCTCCTTACTCACCAGCCACTGAAAACAATATTGCAGGAGCAGCCAGCAGTTAGGAAGAAATTTGATCCGTTAACCTTCACTTCACGGGAGTTTGAGTGCAAGAGTAAGGCTGTCTTACTGCAGCTCTACAGCAACTTGCTGAGACTATATTTCGAGCATTGTGCAGTATTGTGTGCCGGTTTCGTCTCCTTAACGAATGAAGAGCAAACTTGTCATTGAGGGAGTGCAGCGAAGGACGACCAGATTGATCGTTGGGATGACAGACTTGTTGTAGTAGCAGAGTTTGGGTCAATTGGGACCGTATTCCTTGGTGTACATAAAGAAGAGCAGAGACAGATTGGAAACAGCAATGATAATTCCCGTGGCTGCGACGTCTAAAGCAATGGGGCACTACATTAGGTGCAGGTAGGCCAAACTGCATTGAGATGAGAATAAACATCGAACTCAGACACTGATGAACCTGGAGAATTGTCTACCACATAAGTCTGTTGAAGCCAATGTACTGCATATAAATAACGATTTCGCGACACGACAGCGATGGGAGAGGTCTGGAGTACATTGTGAAGATAGAGCATCAAACATCATTAACGTTAGTTGTTCTATAATGCAGTGGCTATGTTGTAGAAAATCGTACAATGTCAGTATTGGTGGCTATGTGAAAACAGTCTTGAGGCGAAATGCTGAAAATATCAGTAAAAACCAAAAATTAAAGTTCGTCTAACACACACAATATCACCATCTAAGTAAATCTTTAAACCGTATATTGTAAAGAAATTGTTATGTAAATACAGCACTTTAACATGACGATCACTGATACTGCAGTATATCTTTAATGAAGCACTTCACCAGAAAGAACGTGAGCCAACTGTCCACGTGATGCCGACGTGGAATTCCAGTTTTCCTCTCGAGTATGCCCTCGATTTGAAATTCAGTTCGTTTTAAATGTAGACTACAATTCCAAGTTTAAGGCCTAGTTTCAAGGCTTGCATCCTTGATTTAGCGGAACATGCTAAATGTGCACTTTGCAGACAGAACATTCTGAGGCTGTGTTTTGCTGTTCAGCTGGTGCCGGGGATGCAATCACGTAACAGTAAACGGTAGCTAGCTCAATTAAAAAAAAATGTTGCCTACAATTCAGTTATAGCCTTAGAGCTAAATCGCTTTGAATCAACGAGTGTGACAGGTGAAACAAAATCGATAGACCACATGGACAACTGTTGTTTATTTTTTCCCGATGGTTAATCTCATTTGGGGATGTGTTCACGCTGTGTGGAACAGGTGCATTGAGGAGATGTTCGACAATGAATTAGAATGCTGGAGGCTCTATGTGTTCTATGGCCTACTCCTTTCACCATGGTTCTGTTCAATTTGTTTGAAATCTCTCTAAATGTTGTCACAAGCTCTCCGACATTAGGAAGGAAGTCTCTACTGGATCGACAGGAATGTGTTCCCCGTTCCCCTTTCCAATACTGAGGCTAGTGCCCAGTGCCTTTCCAGTTTTATCCTTTAAGCCCTCGGAGCAGTTTGAAGAATTCAGTGCCTTGTTGACCGGTTCAGAGACAATTGAAGAATTTATCACATGTCTGTGCATCTGGGTCAAATTTAGGCGAGACCAGGAAGACGCAGGCAATTTGCTTCTTGTAAGTACATTTGAGAAGCAAATTGCGGTTTACAATCGATGTTGACTTTAAGTTCACTTTTACTTACACCATATTTTCACGGAATCCCTACAGATTGGAATCAAGCCCGTCGGCTCAACATATCCACACCGACTCTATGAAACGTCACCCATCCAGACCCATTCTCCACCCTTATTATTACTTGCTCATGTAGATAACCTATACACCCTTGAACACTTTGAGCAATTTAGCATGGATAATTCGCTAAATCTGCACATATTTGGATTGTGGGTGGAAACTGGAGCAACCGGGAGAAACCCACACAGACACGAGGAGAGTGTGCAAATCCACTGTTGCTGAGAATTGAAATCGGCTTCCTGGCACTGTGGGACAACAGCGCTAACCACTGAGCCACCTGCTCGCCTGTTTTACATCTCAATATTTTATTGAAAAGTTCTAACTTCCACAAGCTGCCAGAGCATTAGCCTGGTCTGGATTCGGAATCCAGTGAAATTTCCATAACTGCATAATCTCTAACTCTTCATTCACTGCCCTGTCTTCCTGTAATGTCCCTTTCATTTAACAATGCACCTGCACCACTCTGTCTCTGTTCGACAAGACCCCACCGTTAACAGTGTAAATCCTGCCCTGTTTTGCCTTACAAAATGCAACACCTCCCATATTTATCAGCTTGAAGCTCCAAGTGCCGTTCCTCAATCCATTGGCTAATTTTATTAAGATCCCATTGTCCTCTAAGATGACCTTTTTCACTGTCCACTAGATCGCCAATATGCTGTCATTTCTAAACTTACTGTGCACGCTTCCTATATTCTCAGTCGAATCGATTATAAAATAACAAACTCCAGTGGACCCAGCACTGCTCATCGTGGCACACCACGGGTCACAGGCGTTCAATTGTAACAATGGATATCTCACACCACCCTTTGTTTCTGACTGTCCAGCCACATTTGTATCTAATTGGCTCGCTCTCCCTGATACCCTGTGATCTAACCATATTCACCTGTCTACAGTGCGGAATCTCGTTGGGCCCCACTGAGCTCCACGTTGATAATGTATGCTGCTTTTCCTTCATCTCTCTTCTTGGTCACCTCTTGAAAGTTTTCAATTAAGTTTGTGAGACGCATGTTCCCACGCACAAAACCGTGCTGACTGTTCCTAATCAGTCCTTGCCTTTCAGAATACTGGTAAATCCTGTCTCTCAGAATCTCCTCGAAACACCTAGCCACCACTGACATTGGACTCACCGGTCTGTAGTTCCCTGGCTTTTTTCCAGGTTGGGGTTTTTACACTAACGTCACAACATGAGCTGCGTTCCAGTCATTCAGCCCCTCATCCATGGCTGCCAATGGCACAAACAAAACTGAAGAAAATTTGGATGCTGAAAATCAGAAACAAAAAAAAGAGTTCCTTGTAAAGGTCAGCAGGCCTGCTGCATCTCTGCAGTGAAATCAGAGCTAACGGTTCGTGTCCAGTGATTCTTTTTCTGAACTATAAAAAATGATACACATGTCTCAGCTCTGAGCTCCAAAATTGCATCCGTGGCGTTCCACATTCGACCAGGATACACTTAAACACATTCTGGGGTTTCGCTGCAAATATGCATTTTAAGAACTCCAGCGTTTCCTTTTCTGTAATGTAGCCTCATTTCAAAACATGGTTACATGCATGTATTTCCCCAAGTTACCTCTATTCTATGCCTTTCTGAATATCAAATACTGACGCGGTTTATTTGTGTAGGATCTCACCATCTATTAGGGACAATTTGACAGGCACCAGTGGATGGGAAGTCAGCTCCTTGTGATGAGTTTGAACTCAAGCATTGCTAGGCCTTAATGGATTGTGTTGACAGAAATTTACAAGCTCCATATGTCTTCAAGGAACTGGGAGAGAATCCTTCAGTACAGCAAGGTTTTCACCCTCTGTATTAAGAACTGGAAAGAATTGACCTATGTCTGCTCTCGAATGGTCGAGTGTGTCGGAGTTTTCAGAAAACCATCTCTTCTTATGGATGTGTGTCCGTGTGTATGTGGAGGGATGGGTTCTACTGTCTTGCATCATGTTTTTTGAAAATTTGAGACCTTTCTATTTGTTACTTCAGTTCCAATTATTCTAGAAAATCTCTGAATGCAATGACATACTTGTAGATCTCACTGAGTCCTCAATCAAACTTTGCTTCCAGGCTGATTGATAGCTTGTTTATTTTCCTTCCTCACAGTTAACGTAATGACGATCTACGTCCTGCTTTATAAAGACTATGGATAGTCTAGACGTGTCAGACATTACCTGGGAGCCATGGCAGCTGCGGATCTACTGGTCATTATCCTCGACCGAATATTAAGACACATCGCCATTCTTTATCGAGAACAGTCATATATTCTGATGCGCTCTGTCTGATTATATAATATTCACGCTGTGTCGCTTTTTGCAGCTACTGACTGTTCTGTCTGGTTCACTGTCACATTCACCTTTGATCGATTTGTGGCCATTTGTTGCCAGAAGGTGAAAACTAAATATTGCAGGGCGAAAACAGCGGCTGTAGTTCTGGCAACAGTGACTGTACAGCGCTGTTTAAAGAACACTTTCTGGTATTTTATGCTCACAAATTGGTATCGGTTGGGGAACCCACCCTGCTTTTGTTGGGTAAAACTAACGGTTCAATCCTCTAGTGTCTGGCTCACAATCGAGTTCATCCACAACATTCTGACTCCGGTACTACCATTTCTCCTGATTCTGCTGTTCAACGTTTTCACCGTCAGACACATTTCAGTGACCAGCAGAGCCTGCCGGAGTCTCCGGGCTCACATCAATGGGAACGTTCAGTGTGGCACAGAAATGAAAACTTGAAGAAAATCTATTATTCTACTGTTTGTGAGCTCGGCCAATTTCATCCTGTTGTGGTCACTTCTAATGGTGTGTTCCATATGGGGCCGAATGCGGTATATCGTATATACCCCGGTGTATATCCAACCTTTTGTGCGGGAAATGGGCTTCATGCTGCAGCTCCTCAGTTGCTGCACAAACACCGCGATTTATGCCGTAACCCAGACGAAGTTCAGCCAGTAACTGAAGAATGTGCTGAAATATTCCTTTATTCAAATTCATGAATCATTCAATATCACTCATTAATCAATCCATCCGGGATTTTATCATTTCAGTTCAGTGCTTAAGTAACGAAGCAGCCTGACGCTATGGAGACAGATTGAGTGTACTGGTGGTTTGTCTAACCTTATCTCTGAACGGCTTACAGGGACCGTTCACTGTGTCTCTCAACTCTAAGATCAGTCAGAATAGGCACCATCCCACTGACGGCACCCATCACTTCCATTGCAAAAGAATAAAATGTGTACTATAAAATGTACCAAGCAGCAGAATTAGCTATATTGCTTTCTGTAGATGAAGCTGATTTGTAGAGAGACAGACACAGCCCCGAGTCCTGGTCAGCAGTGGAGGGTGGGAAACGATGGCGGAGTGCAGGAGTTGGGTTCAATTCACTCCGCCTTTGATTTCCCTTCTGGTGTTATTCACCCTGCCATATTCACCATCACTCAAACCCCATCTTGCACTCTCTCTACCTCTCAACATACCCCCTCCCATTCCAATTTACATCACGCTTGTGTTCCGTTCCGTGCGATGGCTTCACAGGCTGCTGCTTGGAGGAAACAGTGCCAATGGTGTCGCAGTTTGTTGTCAGGCGAAAAGAGTGAGAATGGGTTCACAGGCCTTTGTCTTGAGAATATGGTGGGGATGTGTTCACAGGTCGTTGCTAGTGGAAAAGAATGGCATTAAGCCAAAGGGAAGGGAAATTGACTGGGGACGTGTTAATATGTCATTGCTAGAAGAAAATAATGAGAATGGTTTCAGAGAACATTGCTAGAAGACGACTGTGGGGAATTGAGTCAGTGTCTGTTGCGAGACGAATGGAGTGGGCATGTGTTCACTGGCAGTCACTAAGTGAATTGAGTGAGGATGGTGACACAGGCGGCTGGCAGGAGAACAGTGTAGGGGTGAGCTCACAGTCCGTTACTGGGAAAAAAGTGTGAGGATGGATCCATGGACGTTTGTAAGGTGAACAGAGTTGGGATGCGTTTACAAGCCATCGCTCGGGGAAGAGTGGAGACGTGTAACCTGGGTTTTCTCAGGAAAATGTAGTGGGGATGGTTTCGCATGCCTTTGAAAGGGAAGCAGAATGGGGATGCGTTTACAGTTTGTTCGTCGGGGAGAAGTATCATGATGGATACACAGGCCATTGCTAGGGGAACAGAGTTGGGGATGTGCTTCCAGACCGTTACTAGGGTCCGTGTGGCGTTGGGTTCAGAAGCAGTAGCTATGGGAGCATAGTTAGCACAGGGACACAGGCTATTACTAGGAAGACAGAGCAATAATGGGCTCACAGGTCGTTGCGAGTAGAACAGAGAAGGGATAGGTGACAGTCCTTTACAGTGAAAACAGTGTTGCAATTGCTACACAGGCTTTTGCTCGGGATACAAAGTGGAGATGTGTAACATGAACATTGCTATGTGAACAGAGTGCGACTGGGTTCACAGGCTTTTGCTAGAGGAATAGATTGGGATTGGGATTGGTGCCACTCGCCATTGAAAGAACGACAGAGTGAGCTTGAGACCATGTGCTTTTTCTTGGAGAACAGAGTAGGGAATTCCTCACAGGCCATTGGTAACAGTACAAATTAGGGATGATTTCACGGGCCATTTTGCAAGGAAAGCATTGGTGATTGAATCACACGCCGTTGCAATGAGAACAGTGACGTTGGGTTCACAGTCCATTGCCAGGTGAAGAGAGTTAGGACTGGTTCGCAGACCGTTGCTCGGGGAACTGAGTGGCGATGAGGTCACAGCCAGTTGTTAGAGGAACAGGGTGGGGATGGGTTCGCCGACCATTGGTAGGGGAGCAGGGCATGGATGAGTTCAAAGGACTTTGCTAGGATTTCGCAGTAATCTTACAGGTTGTGGCGAGGAGAACAGAGTCAACATGTGCATTTTTAAGATTACTTACAGTGTGGAAACAGGCCCGTTGGACCAACAAGTCCAACCAACCCGCTGAAGCGCAACCCACCCAAACCGATTCCCCTACATTTACCCCTTCACCTAACACTACGGACAATTTGGCAAGGCCAATTCACCTAACCTGCACATATTTGGAATGTGGGAGGCAAAAGGAGCACCATGAGGAAACGCACGCAGACACAGGGAGAATGTGCAAACGCCACACAGACAGTCGCCTGAGGTGGCAATTAAACCCAGTTCTCTGGCGCTGTGAGGCAGCAGTGCCAACCTCTGTGCCAACGTGCCGCTTATAGGCCGTTGCTATTCGAAAAAAACGTGGATGGGATCACAGGCTGTTGCTTGGGCAAGAGATTTGGGATGGGTACACCCGTCATTGCAAGGGGAGCAGAATGGTAATGGGGTCACAAGCCATTGCTAGTGGAAGAATGCAGGGATTGGATGGCAGTATGTTACACGGAAAACGGAGTGGCAATGATGTCACATGCCGTTGTTAGTGGAACACAGTAGGAATGGATTCAATGTTCAATAAAGGGACTAAAACGTGCGGACGGGTTCACAGTCCATTACTGGGAAAACAGAGAGGGGATTGGTTCAAAGGCCATTGGAAGAACGACAGATTTGGGATGGGTTTGCAGACCGTTGCGAGGTGAACAGAATTTGGATGGGTTCACAAGTTGTAGAAGGAACAGTGTAAGGATGCTTTCAGAGACCGTTGATTGGAAAACATATTGGTGATTGGTTCACTGGCAGTTGCTTGGGCATCTCAAAGGGGATGAGTTCACAGGCTGCTGCTAGCACAGCAGAGTGAGGATGTTTTCAGAAACTGTTGTAGGGAGAACAGAGTGTCGTTTGGTTCACAGGCCATTTCTTGGAAAGTGAAGTGGGTCGGTCTGTTTTCACAGTCCGCTGCTTGGAGAGCACAGCGCGGAACGGTTCACAGTATGTAGTGCAGAGAAGAAACTGAGGATGGGTTCACTGGCCATTGCATTGGGAACAGAGTAGAGAAATGTTCATTGGTCGTTCCTATGGGAAGAGAGAGAGAGAGAGGATTCAGGAACTCTTTCTAGGAGAACATTGTGTGCATTTGTCCACAGGCCTTTGCTGGGGGAAGAGATGTGGGATTGGTACAGAGACTGGATGGTATTGCAAGCAATTTGATTCAGGACAGTTTGGCGATGGGGGCATAGACTGTTGCAAGGAGAACAAAGTGGGGTTTGGTCGAGAGACCAAGGGGAACACAATTGGAAATTGCTTCGCAGACCGTATCTAGGGAAAACAAGGATGGCGATGGGGACACAGGCAGTTGTTAGGAGAACAGAGCGGGGATGGAGTCACAGACTGTTGTTCGGAACAAAACGCGTGGGCGTGAGTTCACAGGCAACTGCTAGAAGGAAAGAGTTCGTATCAGTTCACAGGCCTTTTCTAGGAGAACAGATTGGGGATATTGTCACAGGACGGTTCCAAGAGAACAGAATCAGGATGCGTTCGCAGGTCGTTGCATGGGGCTGAGTATTTGGATTGGTTCACTGACCTTTACTGGGGGAACAGAGTGGCGATGGGGTCACAGGCCGCTGTTCGGAGAACAGAGTGGTGATAGATCCACAGAAAATTGCAAGGGGAAAGCATTGGGAGTGAATGCACAGACCATTGGTAGGGGAACGGAACGGTGCTGGTTCAGGATGTTGCGAGGAAGTCCGGGTCGGGATGTGGTTACAGGTCATTGCCAGGCAGAGTGGGATGAGCTTAGAAGTCATTGATAGGGGCGTGCATGGGTTCACAGATTGTTGCTAGGAGAAAAGCGTGGGGTGAGTTCATAAGCAATTGCTGGTATCGGTTAATAGGCCCTTACTGGGAGAATAGAGTATTGACATTGTCACAGGACGTTGGTCGGACAACAGAGAATGGATGGGTCCACAGGTCATTGCTAGTGGTAGAGAGTGAGGATGGTTTCAGAAACTGTTGCTGGAGAACAAAGCGGCAAATGGATAACAGGCAGTTGCTCGGGAAACACAAAGAGATGGGTTCCCTGGCTGTTGCTTGGGAAACAGCGTGATGACGGTTTAAGAGACGATTGCCAGGAATACGGAGTGTAGATGTGTTTTTGGGCCATTGCCATGAAAGCAAAGTAGGTCTAGTTTTACAGGTCGTTGTTCGGAGACCAGAGTGCGGACAGTATCACTTTATGTTATGAGGAGAAGAGAGTGAGAATGGATCCACAACCCATTTGCTTAAAAGCAGACGTAGGGATGTGTTGATACACCGTTCATGTGGGAAGACAGAGAGGATGACTTCATGGACTGTTGCCAAGAGAACTGACTGAGGAAGGGAACACCGGTCGCTGCCAGGAAAACAGAGTGGGAATGGGTTCACAGGCTATTGCTAACAGGAATCAGTGGAGA
The DNA here is from genome assembly GCF_047496795.1 of Chiloscyllium punctatum. Classification (NCBI taxonomy): domain Eukaryota; kingdom Metazoa; phylum Chordata; class Chondrichthyes; order Orectolobiformes; family Hemiscylliidae; genus Chiloscyllium; species Chiloscyllium punctatum. The sequence goes on from NC_092773.1 coordinate 31,893,197, forward strand.
TAGGCTCACGGGCCATTTCTAGTAGAGCATAGACAGATGGGGTCGCAGGTCGCTGTCAAGAGAAAACAGTGTAAATGGGTTCATAGGCCGTTACTGGGAGAACACAGTGTGAAAGGTTTCACAAGCAGTTGTTAGTGGAACAGAGCAGGGATGTGTTCACAGGACGTTGCTACGAGATCGGAGTGAGGGTGGGCTACCGGATATTGCTGGGAGCGAAGAGTGGGCATGCGTTCATCGGCCGCAGTTAGCGGAACACAGGATGGATGGGGTGTCAGGCCGTTGCTTGGGGCTCAGTGTGGCGACTTGCTCACAACCCGTTGCTGGAAGAAAAGGGTGGGAATGATTTCCGAGACCGTTGCTAGCAGAACAGTGGTGTAGGTGGGTTCACAGGCCGTTACTTGGGGACCAGTGTGAAGGTGGGCTCACAGGCTATTGCTCGAAGAAGAGAGTTAGGGTTGATTCAAAGGTCATTACTCAGCAAAAACACAGAGGATGGATTCACAGGCCATTGGTTGCGGAACAGAGCGGGGGATGTGTGCAAAGAATGTTTCCAGGAGAACAGAGTGGGAATGTGTTCTCAGTCCGTTTTAGTGCCCTTAAACAAGGTGAGACAACAATTGTTGCAGGCAGTGATTTCGAAGTACCTGTGACACTGGGTAAAGAAATGACTTCCGACATCTGTCCAATAATTACCACGCTCAATCTTTCGCTATTCCACCTCGTTGAAGCCATGGCCATCCATGGAAAAATGCTTTCACTGTCCACCATATATAACTGTCTGATTATTTTACATGTATCAGTTAAGTCACTTCTTAACCTTCTTCTCTCTGATGAAAACAGCCTCAAGTTCTTCCGCGTTGGCTCACATACCTTCCCTCCAAACCATGCAAACATTCCAGAAAAAACTTCTCGGAACTTTTCCCAAACCGACACATACTTCCTATAATGTGGTGACCAAAATTGTACGCAGTAGTCTGGGTGTGGCCGCAGCAGATTTTGTACAGCTGCAGCATGACTTCGTGGCTTTGAAACTCAATACCTCAACCAATAAAAGGTAACACGCCATATACTTTCCTAACAACAATTGCAAACTGGGTGGCAACTTTCAGGCATCTGTGTACATGGACACTGAGATCTCTTTGCTCTTATGAACAAAGAATGTCAACATTAGCCGCAATTCTTTAGTCCTGTTGCTTCTTCCAATGTCAATCACCTCACATTTTTACGCATTAAACTCCATTTGCTACTTCTCAGCCCACCCGTGCAGCTTATCTATTTCCCTTTGTAACATGCAACATTCTTCAGCATTATTCAGAAATCCACTGACCTCAGTGTCACTCGCGGATTTACTAACCCATCATTCTATGGGCCCATTTCGAACATTTATAAAAATGACAAGGAGCAGTGACCTTTGCAATTCGCCAATAGCGAGTGAACTCCAGGATGAATATTTCCAATCAAGCACCACCCTCTCTCTTATATTAGCTAGCCATTTTCTTATCCAAATCGCTAATTCACCATCAATCCTATGCCTCCGTATTTTGTGCAGTCGCCAAATGTGGGGAACATTGTCGAACACCTTACTGAAATGCATGCGGAGCACATCAACTGCTTTACCCTCATGCATCTGTTTATTTGCCATCTAAAATAATTCAATAAGATTAGTGATACACGACCTACTCTTCGCAAAACTGTTTTTACTATCTCTAATGAACATATTCCTCTCGAGATGGTTATAAATGCCATCTCTTATAACTTTATCCAACACTTTATCCACAACCGAAGTCAGGCACACTGGTGTAAGCTTTTCAGGTAGCCTCTCATCCCTTTCTTGACCAAGGGAGCAAAATTATTTATCCTACAGTTTTCTAGGACTCTTCCTGTAGATAATGATGACATATAGATCAAAGCCAATGGTTCTGCAATCTTCTCCCTGGCTTCCCAGAAAATTATACGAATGATGGGATCCAGCCCGGTGACTTATCTATTTTAACACTCTCAAGAATTGTCAATATCTCCTCCTCGTGGCACTCAATCGCGTGCTGTCTCGTAGCCGGCATCTTAGTATTCTTCTCGACTGTAATGTCTTCTTCTAGTGTGAAAACAGATAAAGTTTATTTAATTTGCGCTTTCCACATCTAATTGGACTCCGCGAACAATTTTCCAAAACTATACTTGACTGGCCCTAATTATTCTCTCGTATTTATTTTTAGTTCTGAAGTACCTATATAAATCTTTAGGGCTTTCATTGATCCTGTCAGCCAACGACTTCTCATGCCCCCGTCTTACCCCGCTTTTTCTTAGCTCTCTGTTCAGGCCATTCTTGACTAGTTTGTAACTCTCAACCGCCCTGACTGAGCCTCCACGTCTCATCCTATATTATGCCTTCTTCTTGCTCTTGACAAGAGTTTAGCTGCCCTAGTTAACCAAGGTTCTTCGCTCGATTACTTCCGCAGTGCCTGATTATAACACACTTTTCAATGGCACGAAAGAGCTGTTCGGATAATAAGCTCCACATTCAATTGTTCCCATCTCCTGTGGTATCCTTCCCCATCGTATGCACCCGAAATCTTGCCTAATCGCATCATAATTGCCTTTCCTCCGGCACTGAATATTGCCTACTTCATATACCTGTCCTGTTCTAACGTGAAAGTAAACATAACCGAATTTTGTTTACACTCAGGAAAGTGCTTAAACTTCCAATTCAACACCTGGCCTTGTTAAATTCGCAGTGTTAAATCCAATGTGGATTTGCCTCTTGTTGACTAGTCTGCTTCCTCTGTCAGGAAACAATCCTGCACACGTTGGACATAAACTGACCCATTTAATGCACTCGAACTCTAGTTTTTTCAGTCAATATTTGGAAAGTTTTCGTCCTCCATATCAACTGGCATGTTATTCACGCTCCGATCCAGAATCAGCTTTGCTATCCATTCCTCTACATCGCTAGATATATTCGAAGCCCTGTAGATAACTAACAACAGTTTGACCGCTCATTTCGTACTTCTACCCACAACAGGAAGTACCTCAGTAGGCGAGTACTCAAACATCTTTTCTGCCAGCATTATACTGTGCTTGACTGACAATGCCACTCCTCCCGCCTAATACCATCTTCTCTGTTCCTGCTGAAAACATAAATCCCAGAAACTGCAACAACCATTCCTGTCCCTGCTCTATCCATGACCCCGAACTTGCAACAAAATGGTGTGTCTGCTAACCAACCCATGCTGCAAGTTCACCTACCTTATTCCAAATGCTCCTGGAGTTGAAGTAGACAGGCTTCAAACTACATTCCTGCTTGTCGGTGAACTCTTGCGACCATGAAATCAAATTTCGGACCTCACTTCTCTCAAACTCCTCGATAACGAAACGACAATCTAGGTTCTCATGCCCAGCTCAATTAAATCAACCCTTCCCATAGAGTATTAGAAACTTTCCCCCAAGGGTAAAGGTACCCCACTGGTTCAGCTCCACACTATCCTGCTTGCAGATGACCCACCTATCCCAGAATAAGCCCCAAATATCCATGTATCCGAAACTCTAACTCTTAACATCCCTGTAGCCGCATGTTCACTTCCACTCTGTCCCTGTTCCTCGCCTTGCTAGCATTTCGCACAGACAACAAACCAGAGATAACAGCTCTATTTGTTGTCACATTAAGCTTCCCACGTAGCTCCCTGTAGTTCTGCATGAAATCCCCATCACTTTTCCTACCTATCTCGCTGTTGACTATATGAACCATGTCTTGGGGCTGCTTCCCCGACCCCTCAAGGATCCTGAAAATACAATCCACGAAATCACAAACCCTGGCACCTGAGAGACAACGAACAAACCGTTAGACTCTCATTCACAAAGAACCTCCTATTTGCCCCAATCATGATGCAGTCCACAATGACTAATGCTATGATCATCTACCCCCTTCCCTTCTCAGCAACAGGGTCAAATTCTATGGCAGAGCCCTGTGTCCCAATGTTCAAACCTGGTATGGTGTCGCACCGAACAGTATCCAAAACGGGAAACTTAATATTGAGGGGATTCGCCACAGGAGTTCCTTGCACCGCCTGCCATTTCCCTTTCTGTCGCCTGGCTGTAAGCCAGCTGCCTTTATCTTGCACTTGAGGTGTGACTCCCTACTTGTAACTCCTCTCGGTAACCCTCTCCTCCTCTTGAATGATCAGAAGTTTATCCAAAACTGGTTCCCGTTCCCTTACGTGGAGCTGGAGTTGGGTTCACTTGCCGCAGATGATATCAGCAGAGAAGACAGTGGTGAATCATACCTCTAACGTTCTGTGGGAGGAATGATCAGTTGCCCTAAACTCCATTCCTGCGATAGTAAATTCCCAAAGAGACTATAGGAAAAAAAATCCAAATCACACAACATTTTTTTTTGGTTCGAGTAGGAGGGTGTGCTGGAGACATGACCTACGTAGTGCTTCTCGTACTACTAACACCCAAATGTATTAGTTCATCCACTCTGCAGTCCCGCGTCCACTTCTGTTCAGTTTGTGAGCCGCCTGTTCACGAAGTATACATTTAGATCAGTAATTCACCTAACCGTTAGCCCCTGGTCGATGCTCTCGATCTTCCTGTTGCTGAAACAACGAACTAACAAGATGTTGCGAGGCACAGACACTGTGAATATGTTCACAGGTTATTGCGAGGTAAATAGAGTGGGAATTATTCCACTGGCTGTTACTTAGTAAACAGAGTGGGAATGGTTTCATCGGCTATTACTCCATAACTACAGTGGGAATGGGTGCACATGCCATTTCTGGGGAAAGGTTGTGAGTTATGATTCACAGGTTTAAAACAGTAGAACAGGGTTCAAAATAATTTAACAGATAGATGGAGGGCGAACAATGTGTCAATGTAGTTATAGGCCTTTGCTGGAAGAATAAACGTTGTGATGGGATGACAAGTATTTCAAGAAAAAAAGAGCATGGATAGCATCACAGGACATTGATGACATAATAGAGTAGGCATTAGTACTTCGACCTTTGTGCGTCGAAGTGAGTTTTGTTTTCACAGCTGGTTGCCTGAGAAACATACTAAGGAATGGTTTCACAGAAAGTTGATTGATCAGCATTATGGGGATAGCTTCACAGGCCTTGCAAGGAGAACAAAGTTGGGATAAGTTCAATAACCATTGCTCGATGTAAAGAATAGCGAATGGGTTCACAGGCCTACGCTAGGAGAATTGAGTCGGGATATGTTCACTGAACGTGGCTCGGAGAACACAGTGGGTATGGGTTCACAGGCCGCTGCTCGTGGAATAGAGTGAGCATGGGGACACAGGCCGCTACCAGGCAAAGAGAGTGAGGAACGATTCACGGGACGTTGCTAGGTGAACAAATGCATGGTGGTGTCAAAAGCGTTTGCTATGGGGACAGAGTACGAAAGGGTTAAGAGGTCATTGCTAGGGGAATAGCGTGAGGATTGGATCACAAGCCATTGCTCAGAGAACAGAGTAGAGATAGGATCACAGACTGTTGCGAGAAAGCCAGAATGCTGATGGGTTCACGGGGCTATACAAGGGAAACAGAATCGGACAAGGGCCAGAGCCTGTTTCAAGGGGTTCAGAATGGGGATTGGGTGAAATGTCTGACCTTGGAGAGCAGCGTGCATATGGATTCAGCGAACGTTGTTCGGGGACCTGTGTTGGGATATATTCACAGGATGTCGATATGACAATTCTGTGTTGATCGTTTCAAAGTCGCTTGGTAGGCAAAGAGAGTGGGAATGGTTTCACAGGCCGTTACGAAGAGAAAAGAGCCAAAGATTCGTCACAGGTAGTTTCTGGTGGAACAGTTTGAGGATGGGTCTATAGAACGTTGCTAGTACAACAAGTTGGGGATGGGTTGATGGGACGTTGCTAGGGAAATATTGTTTACGGGAGCCACAGGCAGTGCTGTGAGATGAGCGTGGGGATGAGGTCACAGGTCATTGCTCGGAGAACAGATTGGGGCTGGCGTCAGAATCGTTTCTAGGAGAACGGATTGGACATGGTTTCACATGACGTTTCTACAGAACATTGTCGATGGAGCCAAAGGCTGTTGCTGATCGAACAGGCGGGGGCTGATGTCACCAGCTATTGCTCGGGTAACAGTGTGGAGCTGGGTGCATCAACCATTGCTGAGAGAATAGAGTGGAGACGAAATAGGATGTTGCTCGGAGAACGCATTGGGGAAGATTTCACACATCGTTGCTAGGAAAAGAGAGGGGATTGGTTCATCGGCCCTGGTGAGTGGGACAGTGTTGCGATGGATCACGAGCCGTTTCCAACAGAACAGAATCTGAATGAGCTCACAAGTTGTCGATAGGGGTACACAGTTAGCAGTCTTTTACGAGGGTGACAGTTTGGGGATGGGATTGCATGATGTTGCGTGGGAAACAGAGCGTGGATAGGTTCACAGGCCATGCTGTCCAAACAGCAAGAAAGAGGTCAGAGGACGTTACCATGGAAAAAGTGTGGGGAATGATTCAGAGGCGATTTATGGAACAGAGTGGGCATGGATTCATGTGCCGTTGCTGGGATGCGTTCACTCTGTTGGGAGGAGAAAAGAATGGGGATTTATCACAAGGCATTGCTGGGAAAGCAGTGTGTGGATGGGCTCAAAATGCATTGCGAGGAGACCTAATGAGCTTACAGGCCACTGTGAGTTAGACAATGTTGGGATCGGGCTACAGGCTGGCACTCGGGAAACAAAGTGTAGATTAGATCACAGGCTGTTGACACGGGAACAGGATAGGATTGGAGGCTATTCCCAAGGTAACGGAGCTGGTATGTGTTTCCAGGCTCTTGCTCGGACAATAGTTAAAGGCTATTTCTTGGGAAATAGAATGTGAATGTCTTCACATGATTGTGCTAGATAAACGGAGTGGGAAAGGGTTCACATGTCTTTGCTGCATAGCGTTGTGCAGATACATGAACAAGGTGTTGCTAGAACAGTTGTGAGATAACTGAACAGTCGGTTGTCAGGAGAACAGTGTAGGGGTTGAGTCAGAGGCAGTCGCCGGCATAAAAGAATTGTGATGGGTTAACAGGCCATTGTTAGAGGAACACAGCAGTGTTGGCATTGCTGGTAGAACAGAATGTAGATGGATACAGGGATGGGTATGCAGTACCTTGCTCGGGAAATAGAGTGGGAATTGGATCACAGGCAGTCGTTCGGAGAAAAAAGTAGGAGTGGGTCACTGGTTGTTGATATGCTAACAGATCAGGGACGGATTCATAGACTCTTTCAAGTGTAAAAAAGTGAGCATGTGTTTACAGGCTTTCGCTCGCTTCGAGATTACGGATAGATTCACAGGCATTTTCTCGGGTAATAGCGTGGGAATTGGTTCATTGGTGGTTGCAAGGAGAACAGAGTAGCTGTGGAGCGTTTGCAATGGTAAGAGAGCAGGAATTGATTCAGTCTCTTGCACGACGAAAAGAGTGATGATTTGTTCAAAGGCTATTTTAAGGAGAACAGAATGGGATCGAGTTCACTGGACATTAGCTGAAAAGAGTTTCGATGTGCTCACATTCTGTTGATAGCGGAACAGGGTTGGGATGAAGCCACAGGCTGTTGCCAGAGTAACAGCAAGGAGGTGTGTTCACAGGCCATTTGTGGGAGAAAAGATTGTGGATCGGTTCAAACACTATTGCTTGGGTAGCAGAGTGTGAATGGTTTAACAACTTATTGCGAGGGAAAATAGAGAGAATGGTTTCACAGACTATTGCCAGGGTGAAAAGCGTGGTAAACGATTCACAGGCTATTGCTCGCTCGACAGAGTGGGAATGGTTTCACAGTCTATTGATAGATAACCAGAGTGGGAAGGGGTTTACAGGCCTTCTCCGTAGCAACATTGTGGGTCTAGGTTCATAGGCAGTTGCCAGGACAACAAAGTGGGAATGGAGTCAGAGGCAAGTGCGAGAGAAAAGCGTGATTCCAGATTAAAATGTCGTTACGAGGGCAACAGACCGGGATGGGTTGATAGTACATTGCCGGTTGAGTAGAATAGGCAAGTGCTCCTGGGTATTGTTTGGAGAAAAGAGTGAGGATGGATTCACAGGCCTTTGTCAGGTAAGCAGAAATGGGAATGGTTTCACAAGGAGTTTCCAAAACAGCAATGTAGGAATAAAATTACAGACGTTGCTCATGGAACAGAGTATGGATGCGTTCAAAACCGGTTGCTGGGAGAATGGAGTCCGGATATCCTCCGTGGAGATGGCTAGGAGAACAGAAAGGGATCGGTTGACAGTCTGTTGCAAGGAGGAGAGAATGAGGATAGGTTCTCAGCACGTTGCAATAGGAAGAGTGTGGGTATTGACTCACATAACATTGACAGGGGATCAATTTCAGTATGGTTAAAAGTCCGTTGCTAGGGGAACAGAGTGAGGATGTGTTGTCTGGCTGTTTCTAGATGACCAGAGTTGGGATGGGTTCACAGACCGTTTCTCGCCGAACAGGTCGTAGCTTGGGGAACATAGTGGGAATTGGCTCACTGGCTGTTCCGAGGAAAACAGAATAGGAGAGGATTGACAGTCTATCGTTACAGTGACAGAGCAGGAACGAATTCACCGTCTCTATCAAGGAGAAAAAAATGAACATGTGTTCACAGGTTATCACTAGCTTAGAGAGAGGGGATGGGTTCACAAGCAGTTGCTGGTAACAGTGTAGGTATGGAGACACAGGCTGTGCTTCGAGAACAGTGCAAGGATGAATTTACATTCTCTTTCAAAGAGACATGAATGAGGATGCGTTCAAAGTTCGTTGGTACGGCAAATGAATCGGAATGGCTTCATAGATAATTGCTCTGGAAACATAATAGTGATGCGTCATAGGCTGTTACTGGAAGAACAGATGGGGAATAGTGTCAATGGCAGTCCCTCAGAAACCAGAGTGAAGTTTGGCTCTCAGTTTGTTGCAAGGAGAATTCAGTGACAATGGGGTTGCAGGCCTTTGATACGGGAAGAGGCTGGGAATGGGTATATACATCACTGCTAGGGGAAACAATGAGAATCGGTTCACATGCAGTAGTTGCAGAAATGGAGTGGAGATAGGTCGTTGCCAGGAGAAGAGACTGGGAAGACGTTAAAAAAATTGTTAGGAGCACAGCATGGGGAGGGGATCATCGTCTGTTACGAGGAGAGCAGAGTTGCGATGTGTTCGCTGGCAGTTACTCGGAGAACAGAATGAGGAATAGTTCATTATCCGGTTTCGGAGAGAAATTTGACGATTAGTTCACAGGGCATTGCAAGGAATAAAGTTCAGGGAGAGGATCACAGTCAGTTCCAGCGGAAACAGAGCGGAGCTGGTTGCACACAATAGAGTGGGAATGGATTCACAGACCGTTGCTGGTGAGTATGATGGAAATTGGGTCACAATGTTTTGATAGAGAATAGACAGCATGAGTTCAGAGGCCATTGCTAGAACAGAGTGCGTTTCGTGCCACAGCCCGTTGTGAGGGTAACACATGAGAATGGTTTCACAGATGCCTGACAGGAGAATAAAGTTGGGATGGTTTCAGGGGCCGTTGCCTTTCCAACAGAATGTAGTTCGGTCACAGGCCATTGCTCAGAGAACAGAGTGGGGATGGGGTCACATGTCGTTTCGTGGGTAAAACAGAGAGGGCGGGTTTTAAGGCCATTGCTTCAGGAACAGTGTGATGATGGGGATCACGGGCTGTTTTTCGGGAGAACAGATTGTAATGAGTTCAAAGGTCTTTGCTCGGACTTCCCTCAAATCGTGGGTTTGCATGCCATTCTGAATGACACCAACGGATTTGGTTTCACAGGCCATTGCGACACGAACTGAGTGGAAATAGTTTCAGAGGCCCTTGCTGCTGCAACAAATTGGAAATTAGTTTATTTGTCATAGTACGGAGAACAGATGATGATGTCTTCACAAGCTGTTGGTCGCAGAACTGAGTAGGGATGAAATGGTCGAAGGAACAGATGCCTTCACGGGCCGTTGCTAGGAAAAATAAAAATGAGTGGGAATGGATTCAGACTGTTGCGGGGAGAAAAGACTGGCGATGAATTCAAACGTTTTATTATGGTGTCGTGCAAATAATGAGTTCATAGGCTGTTCTGACTGGATAACTGCTCGTATACCTGAATTAGTACTGCTTTAATTTCTCAGGACATTGCTCGAGAAACAGAGGAGGGATATATTCACAGGATGTTGTGAGGGGAACAGATTGATGTTGGGCTCAGAGGTAGTTGTGAGGAAAGCAGAGTGGAGTGCTTGCTCAGGACGAAGCTACCAGAAAAAAGTGGGTATGGTTTCAGAGGCTGTTGCTCGGGGAACAGAGTGAAGATGGTTTAAAATTCTTCCCAGTGGAACAGAATGGCGAAGGCCTGAAAGTATGTTGCTTGAAGAATAGAGTTGTAATGGGTTCACAGACGATTGCTCGTTTAAGAGGGTGAGAATTGGTTCACATGCTGGGGTTGCTAAGGAAAGAGAGTGTGGATGGTCACACAGGTTGTGACTACGCATACAGAACTTTGTAGGATTCACAGTCTATTGATAGGGGAACAGAGTGTGAATAGGGTCAAGGGCAATTGCTAGGCTAACATATTAGGAATGGCATCACACACCATTGCCAGGAGTATGCCAGGGTCTGTGACAATATTATCCATCTTGGTACAGCGATAGAGAAGATTGCATGAGGGCCGTTAGTGTGCTGATATAACAGAGAAGAGGCAACGTTATTGTATTGCCTCTCCCACCAGTTCCTGAACTCCATCGAGCCCTCGCCTACACTTCTCCCCATCAGTCCCCAATCTGACCCAATGCCACTATGTGCAGTTTTGCAGTTTGATTGCAACTGGTAGGAGGGCTTACTGTCCTAACAGTGCAATATGAAGGGGAGGTAAAGCCGAATGTGATACGACGAATGAATTACGACCAGAATACAACTCTATAACACCATGTAATTTTCCAAGGGCTCAGCAGTCGAATTCAGATTGGATCGATCCTGCACATGGAGGAGGGGAATAGTTTGTCCCTGGTGTGACTGCTCAGCTGGGTGACCAGCTCAGGTGAGGATCTATATTTCTGTCATTACCCTGATATTTACGCAGGATCTCCATCATTTCAGGATCTTTATTTCGTCTGGCTGGATGATCAGATTAATTTTAATCCAATCGACAAAGCAGGCATATTGATTCTCTTAACTTTTATTTGACTCCAACTGAAAGAACTGTCCGAAAATCCTTGCACTGGAATACTCACTGAGGCTGTGTTACTGTTACAGCGCTCTCTACAGTTCACTTGATGACCATATGTGACAAGAACAGGAGGAGGTCTTTGGCCGGTCCATCCTGCTCTGCTATTCAATGGGATCGTGGTTCAGTGTTAATTCCTTGTGTTTGCTTCCCAGTACTTTTCTTATGACGTTTGGGTTTCGTATTGATCAACGATTTGTCAATGTCAGCCTTAAATATGGTCCTGCAGCTTGGTGTCAAGGGCTTTCGACTCTGAAATGAAATTCTTCCTAATCTCTGTTTTAACGTCGTCCGCTTTGTTCTGAAATTACGATAACAGACCTTGGCGCTCCCATCAGGGTAAGCATACTCTCAGCTTTTCAAATCTCAAGCTTATTAAGAACCCTACATGTTTCATCACACCTTTGATTGATTAACTCCAATGAGTAGTGTCAGACACACTCCATCTATGTCGCTAGTTAATGCTCTTTCTCGTCACTGCACTGCATTAACTCTCATCTTTGTAAGTTAACGTATCATGTAAGTCTTAGAGCACAACAGTGGCTTTTGGTCAATATGTAGCTGGCTGTTTTATAGAATGAATTTTTAAAAAAATTCGTGCTCCGGTCTGGAACTTCAGTGCAGACATTTTATTTCAGACTCTAAAGTGTGACAATGTGTTTAACCAGTGAGGTCATCTTTGACCATTAATCAGATCAGTATCTTTGAACTGTTGCTTCGTAATCTGGAAGAGAACATGATTCAGCAGAAGGAAGGGCTGCAGCCTATTGAACAAGGACATTCTGAGAAACATAGTTCGGCCTTTGATATGACAGCATGAAGAGAAGTGAGGACTGCACATGTTGGAGAGTCAGATTCGAAAAGCTGGAACTGGAAAAGCACTTCAGGTCAGGGAGCAACCGAAAATGAGGTGAGCCGACGTTTCGGATATAAGCTTTTATGAGGAATGGTGGCGGAGTGGGATGACGAGGCTGACAGTTAAACTGAATTTAGGCTTGACGCTGTGGGCAAGGTAGCTGTGAAAGTGATATGTAGAGGCAAGTAGGGTCTAATTGTCATAGCTTGCTGGGGTGGATGTAGCAGGTGGGTGGGAAGGAACATATACAAATCGAAGAGATCAATGAGGCTGTGCTGTATTTGAGGGTTGTAATTGGGATGAGGAGGATGTAGGGAAGATTGGAAACTAGCGAAGTCAATGTTGATGCTAGGTCTTTGAAATTTCGCTAGGTGGAAGATGTCGCGTTCTTCCTGCAATTATTGGTTGGCTTGGATTTGGCGTTTGAGGATGCCGTTTTGAATTACCTTGGGGGAGTGCCAAAGAAGTTGACGTAGTTGGGCACAGGGTGGTGGTGTTCCTTGTTAAGTGTTGTACTAGAGATTTTCGCTGCAACAAACCATGAGTTAGCGTCCTGCCTCCACAATGTAGAGAGGCCCACGGTGAGAACTACGGATACTATAGATGAAGCTGGTGGATCTGCAGGACCATGTTTTCCTGATGTGAAAATATACCTTGGGGGCATTGAAGGAGGTGTGGGCCGACATTTTACACTTCTTGCGGCGGCGAGGGAAGATGCTGTGTGCACAGGATGGATTGGTGGGGCAAGTGGACTTTCGGAGGAGGTATTGCATGGAAAAACTCTTTGTGGAACGCAGATAAGATTGGTCATGAGTGTGAGAGCATTGGGCTGGAGTCACTCAGCATTGGAAATGATTAACTATATCCTCAAAGTATTAGAAATTTTTATATCAGGAAACTGACGATTCCAGACATTTACTCTCCGGTCATACATGGCTCGAAATGATTAACTAGGGCCCCAGCTTGTGAGCTCTCCTGTGTTCTCAGAGGATTTTAGCCGGTGATGCCCGTGTCCCAAAGTATTCGAAACGTTTTGGCTGATGTGCCAGAGAGTTTGAGTGGATTATCAGTGGCCTCAGAGGTCTTGAGTGAATGTATCTGGAGTCTTGGTGATTTCCAGATCATTAATCAGTTGTCCAAAAGAATTAAGGGAGATTAACCGATGCTCATAGATAATATGAAGAGATTAGCATGGGATTCCAGGGGTTTTGATAAGATCAGCCTGTGTTCTTAATGAAATCAGAGGTTAAGCATCCGGTCCACGTCGATTCACGTGAATTTTTCTGGGGACTCTGTTGTGTAGAAAAGAAAGGCTCCTCCCTGAGACCAACCGAGAGATTGTCCCGGCTTCGTAGAGGATTTAAATGTTTGGAGAGGAAGGGTTGGCTTGGAGACGAGGGTGACCAATTGCCGAGAGTAGCAGAAGATTCAGGAAGATTCGTTTCTGGTCCTGGATGGTTCTGCAGGATTAGCCTGGGGTCGGATATTATTTGAAAGCCTCAGTTCCCAGAGATAAGAGAAGATAAATTTGGAATCTTGGAGGATTTCGTTGGATCAGGCTGATGATCCGAAGATTGGAGATGATAAGCCTGTGTTCCCAGAAATTTGAAAGGATTCGGCTAGTGTTCCAAGATGCTCGACAGCATTAACATGCTGTCCCAGAAGGTTTGGTTGGATTAGACCTTGTCCGCAAATGATTTTCGAAAATGAATCTGGGTTTTGAGAGGATTCGATTTAATCTCCAAAAGATCTGTAATTATTCGACGTTTGTCACAGATGATTCAAGAGATATGGCGCAGGTCGCACTGCATCCAACCGCACTTGCATGCAGTCCCAGAGGTTTACCGAAGATTTGCTTGGTGTCGCAGAAAAGGCAAATGTATTTTCTGGATACCTTGTGAAGTCAAGACGATTACCCAGGATCTTCGAGGTTTTGAGCCGATAATGCTGGTGACCTAAAGAATTCGAGTGTGTTATATACGTATCTCAGACAATTTCAGAGTATACCCTCTGGTCAGAGATGGTTTAAAAGGTTTAGATTAGGATCTCAGTCGTTTGTGTGGAATTATGAAGAAATCTCAGGGTTTTGAGTAAATTACCTTAGACTTCCACAGAATTCGAGATGATTAAGCTATTGTCCCTGATGACTCATGTGTTTTGTAGATAAAGTCATCCTTTATGGGGTGGATGTGATTCACGGCATTTCACGAATGAGAAATGAACTTCAACGATGTGGTTAAAGGGATTCGCTCCCAGCCAATGTTCAAAGAGACAGGAAGACAAATTAATAGAGTGGGGTCAAAAATAAAAAGAAATGTCATGAAGAAGAGAGCTGAAGGAGAGATGAAGAGAAAGGGGTGGCAAGAGAAACTTGATCGACAGTTAGCTAGACAATGATATGCCGATTATTTTCTGAGGAAATTGTACCCTCAGAGTCCATCAGAACCCGTTAAGTATTATGATTTTTTGTCTCTCATTAAAATTAAGAAACAATCTATCTGATTTGTCAACAGGAAGCCGGCACTAACAGTGTGGTAATAAACGAGGAATCTGATTTTTTGACGTGCAATGCTTGCTGAAGAAGGGGAAGCGGCAGTCTTCGCCATGTCTTCTGAAGTGTGGCTAGGGAGACCATCTCAGCCATGAAGTTCAATAATTACAAGAAACACCCCGAGAGGTCATTGTTCAAAATGAACCCGAGGAAGATGGTGACAATTTTGCGGTTTTTGAAATTCATTTCTGGCACATCGCTTTGGATCTGGAGTCATTTAACAGCCAGGCCAGGTGAGGATGGCGGCATCCTTCCCGAATGGACATTACTGAAATTGGATGTTGCATGCTCCGTGTTCGCGGGCGCTGGAATGGTGATCATCATTAAACTCTTAATTCCGGATTTTTATTGAATTAAAATTTCACCATCTACCATGGTGGGTAAAGAACCCTGCCCCACAAGGACATTACCCAGTTTTCTGGATGAACAATCCAGCCACAATACCAGTCGGCCATTGCCTTTTCATGCTTTGCTTGGGCCTGGAATCTGCTTCCTGAAGGGCCAACAGCAGCAGAAGCAACCTTCGCTTTCAATGTTGGGGCATGGTGGGATCGACCATGGGTGGGGGTGTGATATGGGTAAAAACTGCATGCATAGCCGAAATGTGAACTAGTGATTGAACAATGGGCAAAAAAGGGTGCTGAGTTTTTTGTTTTAACGTTTAGCACTTTGGAATTTCAAACAATTATTTCAAGTAACAAATGTCTACAATCCTCGCAGACTAATGAAACAGTCAGAAAACTAAATGATTTCTTCCACACTTCACTAATTGATTTTCTATAAGGCATTCCCACTGTGGAAATTGAACAATATCTCCGGAGTCACGTTTATTCGTTGATGAGAGCTCATATTGATATCAACAGCTCATTTTACTTATATGACTTGAAGCATTTCACCGAGTGCTCAATGAATATCTTTGAAATGATTCATGAATTTGTGTAAAAGAGCAGCTCTGAACCCATCATCACATTGCATTTCTGAGGAGCACATGAGGAGTCGTGGAAAGTATTGTTCTTGGTTCTCGGATTGCTGGTGACAGTAGTGATCTGTCGACATACCTTGAAGCTAAGGGGTTTGGACATCAATCAAGAGCCAGTTGAAAGGAATATCGAATGGACAGAGGGAGCCAATTTTTCCGTTGAACTCGAGTTTCTCACGTAATTGGGAGGTACTCATGTTAATGTAATGTGACTGGGATAAACTTACAGAAACGTTTCTGAATTAAAGAAAACATACACAACGGCTGTTTTGTGTAATTTGTAGATTGTTGTCAAGAAATACCTAACGACTTGTTGATGTAGCGTGGGCAGACAATCTGCCGTGGTCACCTAACCGACCTTATATTTAATAGAAGACTCATGGTAATGTTGGCTATATGCCAGTGCAATTATCGTTTATACTTTCTACAAAGTACACTCGATAGCTGTTGTCAATAATTGAACACCATGTAACTACAAAGCAAAGCCAAAGGCGATGGTACATCGAGCCAGAGATCACTCCGGGATCGGATTTCTTCTGTGTAAACAAGAGTTCGAATCAGAACATCAGTGAGGGCAGACTTCTATACGCCAGCGCACTAACAGAGAGAGAGAGAGAAAAGAGAGAGCGAACAAAAAGCATTTCTCTTTTTCCAAACTTCACAGCTGAAATGCCCAATCGGTCCAGGACATTCCTGAACAGCCATTGAAAGGATGATGAATATCGCCACTACTCCACAGTCTTTTCACGTTCATATGACTACTGCAAGCCTGGTTATGAAACGGGAATATGTGACACGAACATGCATGTCTCCTTGTGTCCATGCACAATTCAAGTTCCACGCATCGACAGCAGAGTAACAAATTGGCCATTGTTGGATGAATTCAAATCCAAACACGTGTGGGTCGATTCAATAGTATTTTATCACAGGTGAAATCAACAAAATCTTAATGAACTTGATTTGCTCCAGCGTCAGCATACCAGTGACAAATTTACTAAATGTATACGATTTCGACCAACAAGCCAGAACATTGGGGAATATGTTTAAAACTTCGTGAGGCGGCTCAGGTTTGCCAGTGTAATGAGAAAATACCACGCGACAATATTTTGCAAAATGTCGCCAAAACTGTCCAATAATATGTCAACAGTTCCTACACATGTACAATTGCAACTTGCCATTTTGTCAGCCACTGGGCTCAAATAATCCATTACAAGTGCGTGATGAAAATCTTTTTTTTAGAATCTGTATTAAATAGTATAACTGTCTGATGGGAACGGTTTATTTTCAGATGATGATGATCATGGTAGCAATAGGGGTCATGTTTTTGTCGTCTACCATATCATGTTGCCTCCAGAGACGCCGTTTACTATGCTGCCCTCATTATTCCGAGATATACATCCCTATTTTAAAAGGGTAAAGGCAGAAGATAATGGAAGTTGTTATTTATTTGTGTTAGTTAGGGGCACCTCACAGCATCTGAATGGTTGGCTATCAAAAGTATTTGGAATAGTATTCTCAACATCAAATTGGCCCTTCCGTGATAATACCAAGGGTCGAAGTGGTTTTTCTTTTGGGCAGGGTAGGTTAAGGCAGAGGCGCTGTAGGCATGAATTTTACAGGAGCAGAATGCAAAACTGCTGATGGCCGAACTGAAGGTAATGTACTGCGCCAAATGGACAATTGGTAATCATAAGGCAGTCAAAAGTCAGCGTTGAGCACAATTGGCGACTTTCAAAAATGGACTTCAAAAAGATCTTGAACAACATAATTACATAAATGTGCTCTATTCGAAATTCTTTATTATCTTCAGCCAGTTGTGTTGATTCTGGAATGAATTGAATAAAATAATATGAGAGAAATGAAGTAACCAAGGACAATAATTGTACTTGATTTCCATCAGTATAAAATAGACACATTTTGAATAATGTTCGCCAACTAATCTTAAGATAACCCAAAGAGTGTAATGTTTTGTTTGAAGTTTCATTATTCACCTCGCTCAAAAAGAGATTCTGTCATCATGAAAAGTCCGTGTGTTGTCTGGTATGTTTTGAGAATCCATGGTATGGATAATTGAAAGTTCACCAAGCACCCCGCACGGAAAAGATTTAATGCTCTCCATTTACTTTGCCAATTCACTTTTGCAAATTATGTACCTTACGTAAATTTTCCCTCATTATTCGGAACTCTCATGAGTATCGATCGAAACTACTCAATATCCCCTCACAAGACAAGTATTTCCTTTGTAGCCAATTTTCTGGTCTGACTTTGATTTGGTTTCAATGCAATTAAACTATAACCTTCCTCAGGTCAGGGGAGGCAATTCCTTACACAATACTCTCAAAGCAGTCTCAGCAATGACGTGAAGGGTTGTGACAATGTTACCCGTCCATTATTAAGTTTGGTCAGTCAGCTCGATGGCCACTTTGCCATGCACACTGACGCACACAGCATGGTTAAAACCCCTGCATCGTCTAAGGCTATTAGGAAGCACACTCCTTCTCAAGCTAAACCAACACCAGTCTTTCCTCTCGAATGAGAGAGCAGTCCTATGGCCTGGTATGACTGTAGCGACTTTACCTTCATTAATCAATTTCCATATTTCACTTAACATCTGTGCGAGTCTTTCACCCCACTGTTTGTGGGAAGCATAAAAGTTCAAGCGAGATTGTCTTGACAGTGAGAGGGCTCACGCCACAGTTGTCTTAATTTTGCAACACATTTATCAAAAATCGCATCTCTTAGAACCCTTTTATTGTTTGCACAATACATGCGAAAAATATGAGAAAATGTTGGATGGGGCAATCGGAAAAAGGGAGAGAGAGAGAGAATACGCGATTAAGAGATGAACAGTCAGAGAGAGCAGGAGCAGAAAACGCTACCAATCCTGATGGCTTGCCATTGGCTGAGACATCAGTTTGGCCGAAGCTGATAATTGTACAGTTCCGGTCAGAATATGGTGAACTGTTCAGATATATGGAGGTATTAGTCCACCCAGGAATAGAATGTTAATTTGTTATTTGGTTTTGAAACAATGTGTAACATTCGATTGTGATGGTAAATGTATGTCTCAATTGCCATTTTATCAGTTTGAAAACTTGCGAATCACAAATCAATGCAAAGTTAAAAGATGATATGGTCAATGAATCAACTTGAAGATAATTTATTAACTCCCAAACCTTCTCATTTGTAGCGCTTACAATTGCTTATTTTATTGAAACAATTATTTGATCCTTGGGGTTGACAACATAGTTCGGCAAAAGTAATATTAACTGATTTATTGCTCTTATTTAATAATTGTTTGTGTTTTTACTTCCTCTGATACCATATTTGCAAGCATGCATAACTAGTTGCAGGTTGGTTCACAGTGACTAGCGAAAAACGTGAGTGTAAAACATGTCTTTTCATTTCAGAGCATATGAGAGCAACATATAATCAATATCTGGTGCGGTGGATAAATATTGAATTTCCATAGTTAGAGTCAAAATTGGTAATCACTTGCAGATCAGAGCTCAGGTGTTTTGATTTTTCAATGAAATAATGACTTGAGACTTGTGTTTCCTCATTGAGGTGCAGTCATCTCCAGGGAATGGACTGGAAGTTCATGGCGAACACGTTACATAATTATGATGTGGATACACGTAGTTATCGTAGTAACTTATGCAATTTGCAGAGTGCTACTGGTTTCAAAGCAAACCATGATAGATCTTCACTTTGATATCATGTGTGAATCCAATAAGTGTATCAAGAAATAACAACATAGAATGGAATTAATGTGTTTCTTTACTGAACTCTTGAAGTGCTGAACTTTGGAATCATAGAGAATGGACGCAACACTCCCCTCTTTAGCTCATCCCTGAACTTATTCTGGGTTCCCGCATAAATGAACGGATTAACGCTTGAACACAAAAATTGAAGCATGTACGCATTTTCTTCGAGAATAAATGTTGAGTCACTGAAATCAGAATCCGTGAAATAAGTAACGTCTGCAATCCGGACGTAGACTATGGTTATAAAATATAAAATATACAACATTATGAAGCTCGTGGAAATGGCAAAGAGTAAAACAATGGACTTTCTCCGCTTCTCCATCTCTGGATCTTTCTGATTGTCTCCACTTATTTGATTTCGGAGTCTTCTGCGAGCTCGATTTGCCATTATAATATGCCTGACGGTCAGAGCATTGAGCAGTAAAATTACCAAGAATGGCAGGCAAGGACTAAAAATCACGAGGATCAAGTCATATGCAGCCCATACTCGTGATTTATAAAATATCAATTTGATAACACAGAACCAGGGAACATTGTCGATTATGTACATAGGTTCAAATATGAAATACAAGAAGATATTCCTTAGGTAACTCAGTGTGCAGACGATTCCTATGATCCACTGGGCTGTTTTATCGGTGCAGTAATTAATTTTCAATTTCTGACAACAAATGGACACAAATCGATCGAAGGTGAAAGCAACTCTCAACCAGGCAGAACAGTCTATGGATCCACATATTAAAGCAATCCGCAGGCTGCAGATCGGTGTAACGGACATGAAACTGAACGGGAAATAAATGCCAGTAATTCGGTTGAGTAATACAGCAATGATGATGACCAGTAGATCCGTCACTGCCATGGACACCAGGTAGCCAGTGATACAACTGGAGAGACCACACTTTCCTCGAGAAAAAATTAGAATAACTGCAATGTTTGCTGCAAAAAAAGACATTCAGATTGAAAGGGGATGTGGTGCCAAATGGCTAAAACATCGATTTTGGGAGGTGGTTTGCGTGCACGGGTGTATGAACGGGAAAGGTAGAGACTGACAAAGAGAGTGAGTATAAACAAAGAATCTTCGCTGGTTATCACTAAATGACCAATGGAACAGGAACTGAGTTGGATTTCCAGTTTTGTGACAACACATGGAGTAGGAAAATTTTGTTGTCACTTGGTCATTTATATGCCTGGTATAATAATTACATAGCTGAGAAAATCGAACAGTTAATGCAGCAACAATAAATGTCGAAAATGTTCAAAAAAACATAATTGCCGAAATATGTCCAAATCCAGTGGGAGATGGTGGTTTTGTTTTTGGACTCGACAAATTTCTTGCCTTCAAAAGAAGAGAACTGAAACTTTGCTTGTTACTTTTTTGGAGATGACTTTGACTAAGGGACGATTTAACTCTCAGGACATTTGATTGCAAAAGGAAAGATGAGAGAACACGTAGGTCATCAAAAACGACAGATTTCAATTCTCTAATGTTGCTTCTCATTTAGAAAGAAAAACCGATTGAGGTCCTGCCATGAAAAACCTCCTCAACGCTTATCTGCATTGATGGTATGAACGATAATTGTCATTGTCATTATAAATGCTGGTTCCTGATATTATGCTAGATAGAGTCACTATGATGTCACCCTGCATCTGTTGAAAACAATGAAGGCACTGGATGGTTATTTTGGAGTACAGAATTTGATTGTTTGTGAAAGATAATTCCTTATTGCAATTGATTGGCCACACAAACGAATTCACTTTTCGTACAGTCTAAATGCTCACAATCTATGATGTTAATTCTCGTGAATTGTCCTGATAGATGCAAATTTTAAAAAGAAGACTTTGACAATATTTATCTTTCTCAATTAAAAAAGGCAAGAATAAAGGGAGAGTTCAGGACATTTTCGGAGAGTAGAACAGGAAGGACATAATTACACAGCAAACGTTACTGCAGATCTATCCCAGGCAAGTTTTTTTTGAGGAAGGGAAAAAGGAGAACAAGACATTTCAGCGATTGAATGCAAAAACGTTTTTTTACTCCGTAGAGAAGGAAAAATAATATATTCAATAGCTGATCTGATTATTTCATCGATCATTTGTGATGTGTTCTTTCTTTGATTAATGTTCAATTAAATCATTGTTTTCGTTATAGTAAATGCATAGTTTTCAACTTCTTGTTTTAACCAGCTTTACGTTTGTCAGGTATTATACTGATAATATAAACATCAATAAACTATAATAAAAGTGTACAGCTTCATTCGCAGAAAAAAATAGATACCATTGCAGCATAAGATCATTGCCATACCTTCTCTCGAAGAAAACGGGCAACTGACAAGATAGAATAAAATCTATCTCTTGATGGTTGCTTGCTGTGATTTGCAATCACAACAAAATAAAAGAATGTAATAAAATCAGGAATTGCTGTAATCACTCAGCAGTTCTTGCAGCATACAACACAGAACAGAAAACTTTGGAGCAGAGCATAGGCCCTTCGATCCATGATATTGTGCCGAGTTTTTATATTCATCGGAGTTCAACGTATCATACACATCCCTCAATTTACTGCCATTCATGTGCTGGCGCAGCAGTTGCTTTAATAACCTTAATGCCACTGACTCTGCTACCACCATGGCAGTTATTTTCACGCACCAACTACTCTCTGCACAAAGAATTTAACACTGACATGTCCACCGTACCTTCCTTCAATCACATTAAAATTATGACCAGTTGTGACAGCTATTTCTGCACTGGGGAAATATATTTGCCGATCTATTCTATCTCTGCCACTCATTGTCTTATACATCTCTAACAAATGATTTCTGTACTTTCTTTTTTACCCGTGCGAAAAAAACCCAGGTCACGCAACCTTGCTTCATCAGCCAAACCCTCCAAACCATGCCTCATCCTAGTAAATCTCTTCTGCAAACTCTCAATAGTATTTAATGACTTCCTGTAATGGGGTAACTCGAACTGGATGTAATATTCCAGGTGTTCTCGAAGCAGGGTTTTATAGAGCTTCAGCAAAACATCGCTGCTCTGTAGCTGAATACCCCAGTTAATCAAAGCCAAAACACCATCCGCCTTCTTAACAACCTTATCGACTTGAGTGGCAACTTTGATTGATCTTCGTATTGAGATCCCAAGATCCCACTGTTACTACACACTGCTACGAATCCTGTCTTAATCCCTGTATTTAACATTCAAATTTGACCTTCTAAAATGAATCTCTTCGCATGTCTTCAGAGTGAACTCCATCTGTCACCTCTGCACATTTCGACATTCTGTCTCACACTTACTGTAAGCTGCCGTAGCCCTCGTCACTCCCTGCACCACTAGCGACCTCTGTGTCATCGGCAAATTTACTAATCAACCTCTCCACTTCCTCCTTCAAGTCAGTCATCAAAATTTCAAAGAGCAGAAACCCATGAACAGACCACAGTGGGACACCACTAGTCCCCGACTTTCAGTCGAATACTTATCATTTACTATCACATGCTGTCTTCTTTCTGCCAGCCAATACTGCACCCAGACAGGCAACCTTCCTTTTATCGTATACCCCCTAACTTTCTGAATGAGGCCACATTGTGGAATCTTATCAAATGCCTTACTGATACCTATATATTCCACCCGACCTTCATCAGCTTGACTCCTCACATTCTCAAGGACCTCAATGAAGCTTCTGAGGAATTACGTGCCATTACAAAGCCATGCTGAGCATCTTAAAGCAAACAGTGTTTTTTTTTCTCAGAGGCAAACATGCTGTATCCCAGAATTATTTCCAGTAACTTGGTTACCACTTGCATAAGACTGACTTCTCCGTAATTCACAGGGATTTCCACATTTATTTTCTTGAGCAGAGGAACAACATTCCGCTCCCTCCACTCATTCAACACTTTCCACGTTGAAAGTGAAGATGGTGACCTTATCACCAACGGCGCAGCAAACTAATGCCACGCTTCCATAGTAACCTTGGATGTGTCTGTTCCAGCACAGGGGACTTATCGATGATGATGCTTCCCAGAATTTCCAGCATATACACTTCCTTAATTTAGAGTTGTTCAAGCATATCTACCTGATATACGGTGTTCAAATTATCACGAAGGACCATCCCTCGAGTGAATACAGAAGCAAAAATCACATTTCTGTCCTCTCCAACTCTTCTGACTCCAGGTAGATGTTCGCTCTACTATCCGTGATTGTCCCTACTGTCTCTCTTAAAATTATTTTATTCCTTACGGACATGGAGAACGCCTTTGGGTTTTCCTTAATCATTCTTGCCTAGGCTTTTTCGTGCCCCGTCCTTGTTCTTCTCAGTCAATTTTAGATGTCATTCTTGTCTAAATTTGTGTCAGATTCTGCCTTCCACAACCTAAAGTACACTTCCTTCTTTCTTTTGAAAAGAAGTTCCTGTGCTCTTGTCGTCCAAGGTTCCTTCATTTTATCATTCCTTGCCTGTCTCAGTGGGACAAATGTATTCAACACTCGCAACAAATACTCCACAACAGCCTCCACACTACCTTTGTGCATTTCCCATAGAACAATTGTTCCCAAATGATGATCCACAAAAATTGTCAATTAGCAATCTAATCTTCCCTCCCCCAACTAAATAATTTCGTGTAATGTCGGAACCTATCTCCCTCCATGGTTGTGGTAAATGCGAGGCAGTTGTGTTTACTGTCATCAAATTCTTTCCCACTGTGAGTTCTAACACCTGGCTTGTTTCGTTGTCCAGTACCAAAACTAATATGTACCACCCACCACACCCCTTCTCCATGGTGCACAGAACTACATATTGAGTAGGAAATACTTCCTGGATACACTGTAACACAAATGACAGAATCGAGACAATCTGCGATAAGGAGGCTCTCATCAATATTGGGGAACTGAAGGTCACTCATAATAACAACTCTGTTGATTTTGCACCTTTGCGAGATCTTCTGCTTAATCTATTCTTTCGTGATTCTGCTGAAAATGGGGCCGGGGTGTTGGGACGTCCGATACAAAACGCACAATAAATTGACTGCTACTTTCTTTTTAATGATTTTGACCCTTACAGATTCAGTAGACAAACCTTCCCTAGCAATTTTTTCTGCAGTTTTGATGCACTTTCAATTAACAATGTTAATCCCCTTTATCTCTTACACCATTACTGTTATTTATAAAATAACGAAATCCTGGAATGTCCAGCAACGACTCCTCCCCCTGTGAAATCCATGTCTCCGTTTTGCCCCCAGCATCGTAATCTCTGGGGAGAGAAAGCAGCGTTTACGTGTTGCGTTCTTTGGAACTAAAAGAATGTTCACTGCATCAAAAATGATGTTAAATGTATGGAACAAGTACATGCTTCGGATACAATGGAGAATAAAAAGACATTGTAACTTCTTAATGGCACTTTCAAAGAAGTGAATCTGTTGCAAAATTGCAGATCTGTTTGTTGAAGTGTTAACATTTGTTCTTAAGTACAAAAATAAATTCTGTTCAAAGAGATTGAGATTTGTCTTTACAACCAGTCATTCTGAAAATTAAAATGGGGAATATTACACTATAGTGAACTCGCAAGATTTAATGCCATTGACGTAAAGGCACTTTTAGCACTGATGTATCTCACAATTACTTCATTCAACAGAACTGAATTCCCTACCTGGAATCCCGATAGCTGCAATGACAGGGTAGTAAATGGCAAAGATCAGACCTTTTGGTGTCCCGTGCATTTTTTGTGAGGAACACTTTTGCCATTCTGAAATGCAAATGAATGACTGTCACACTTATACATAATGGTAATCTCCCAGGAGATAATTAGCTCATTTGTTTATTTTTAAACTAAACTCCGTGAATTGACACAACCAGGTAAACATAGCAAAATTTTGTTTCTTTTTTCAATGAATATAATTTATTTTTCACGGCACCAAATTCGTGTGTGAAGTACAATCCAAGAATCGTCAGAATGATAGAAATTAGATTTGCTTCTGGAATGCAAAGGAAAAATAAAATTAATGGTTTCAAAGTTGGAAATGGCCGCAGCACACAAATTATTGCCAAGGTTAACAGTTGATTTAGCACATCATATTACTGACGAGAAATTTGCAGTCTGGCCACAAATACCATCACGTCTTGTCAAGTTATCAACACTCACCATGTGATCATAGCTCACGAGGAAGTTGGTTCCACATTATTTTGAAACTGTACATTAACTTGCATATAATTATATTTATTCAGTATGTCAGTTCCCGTTGAACACAAATGTGTTCTGCATCCTTAAAGAAACTTTGTTTCTTTCTCAATGAATGTCAGAACTTCATTCGAAGTTGTCATTGGTATCTAGATATGGATTAAGATTTATGTTATAGTGTCAGTGGCACCTAGGTATACTGAAAACTCTATAATGCCGCTACGCTGTGGCGCTTCCTTCGATTGCAGAAAATCAAAGTATTTTGCGTAAATTGTAAAAAAAAGAATTAATCGATAGAAAATTTGATATTATTGGAACAGTGTCGACAAATCATACTGCTCTTTCAAGAGACGTTGCTCTCACTGATCGCCCAGTCACCGCCACCCCACATCATCGCTGGAGTCCTTGCCATTTTCTCCTTCTCTCGATAGCGACAGTGACAAGCTGTGTGAGTCTGGCCACATGAGCCCATGTGCGGCTGAGCTTCGTTCTCAGGGGTTGACTGCTGCCACAAACTTCAGATTTAAAAGTTTGCTTTCACTATCATTGTGGTTCAGTGAATATTGCAGTGTTTATTTCAGCACTTCAGAAATATTGTCTTGGTTTTGAAGAGGTGTAGTTAGAAGCTGATGTATTCGTCATGAGCTGGCTTTGTACATTCCATACTGACTTACTGATATCATGTTTACAACATCATCAACTTCATCATCATATGGGTTGGAAGAGGAAGAAACTGATGCAAAGTAAATTGTATGCAGGCAGCAAATTCCCCATGGTTAAACATAAGCTTGTGAGGTAAAAAGGAAAAACAGATGGAGAGGCCAATCTGCGCTGAGCATGCAGCTCACAACAATGCCGTTCAACCCATTGCAGCACGACCGGTCAAAAACAACAACATCTATTTTCCTCTCACGTCCAGCACTTGATACACTGCTTTTATTTCATGGAACATAGAACAGAAAAATACAGCGCAGTACAGGCCCCTTGGCCGTCGATGTTGCGCCGATCCAAGCCCACCTAACCTACACTCGCCCACTATCCTCCATATGCCTATCCAAAACCCTTTTAAATGCCCATAAAGAGGGAGACTCCACCACTGCTTCTGGCAGGGCATTCCATGAACTCACGACTCGCTGAGTAAAGAATCTACCCCTAACATCTGTCCTCTACCTACCACCCCTTAATTTAAAGCTATGCCCCCTCGTAAAAGCCGACTCCATACGTGGAAAAAGGTTCTCATGGTCAACCCTATCTAAACCCCTAATCATCTTGTACACCTCTATCAAGTCACCCCAAAACCTTCTTTTCTCCAATGAAAACAGCCCCACGTGCCTCAGCCTTTCCTCATATGATCTTCCTACCATACCAGGCGACATCCTGGTAAAATTCTTCTGCTCCAGTTCCAGTACCTCCACATTCTTCCTATAGTATGGCGACCAAAACTGCACAGAATACTCCAGATGCGGCCGCACCAGAGTCTTATACAACTGCAACATGACCTCAGGACTCCGGAACACAATTCCTCTACCAATAAAAGCCAGTACGCCATATGCCTTCTTAACTGCACTATTTACCTGGGTGGCAACTTTCAGAGACCTGTGTACATGGACACCAAGATCCCTCTGCTCATCCACACTGCCAAGAATCCGACCATGAGCCCAGTACCCCATCTTTTTGTTACTCATCTTCACCAAAGTGAATCACCTCACAGTTACCCACATTGAACTCCATTTGCCACCTTTCTGCTCAGCTCTGCAACTTATCTATATCCCGCTGTACCCTGACACATCCTTCCTCACTGTCAACACTCCACCGACTTTCGTATCATCCGGAAACTTGCTCATCCAACCTTCTAGCCCCTCCTTCTGGTCATTTATAAAAATGACAAGCAGCAATGGTCCCAGAGCAGATCCTTGCGGAACACCGCTAGTAACTGCATTCCAAGATGAACCTTTACCATTAACTACTACCCTCTGTCTTCTTCCAGCCAGCTAATTCCTAATCCAAACCTCCAACTCACCCTCAATGCCATACCTCCGTATTTTGTGGAGTAGGCTACCATGGAGAACCTTATCAAACGCTTTAGTAAAATCCATATACACCACATCTACCGCTTCACCCTCGTCCACCTCCTTACTCACCTTCTCAAAGAATTCAATAAGGTTTGTGAGGCACGATCTGCCCTTCACAAAACCGTGCTGACTATCCTGGATCACATTATTCCTATCCAGATGTTCATAAATCCTATCCCTTACAATTCTCTCTAAGACTTTGTCCACAACGGAAGTGAGGCTCACCGGCCTATAGTTACTAGGGTAATCCCTACTCCCCTTCTTGAACAAGGGAACCACATTTGCTATCCTCCAGTCTTCTGTCACTCTTCCTGTAGACAACGAGGACATCAAAATCAAGGTCAATGGCTCTGCAATCTCCTTCCTTGCTTCACAGAGAATCCTGGGATAAATGTCATTAGGCCCAGGGGACTTACCTATTTTCACACTTTCCAGAATTAACAACACCGCTTCCCTCCATACCTCAAATCCGTCCATTCTAATTAATTGTTACTCAGTATGCTCATCGGCAACAATGACCTGTTCCTCAGTGAATGCTGACGAAAAGTATTTATTCAGTGCCTCCCCAATCTCTTCAGCCTCCACACACAACTTCCCACGACTGTCCTTGACTGGATCTATTCCTACGCTAGTCATTCTTTTATTCCTGACATACCTGCAGAAAGCCTTTAGGTTTTCCTTAATCCTACCAACTAAGGACTTTTCATGTCCCCTCCTTGCTGCTCTTCGCTCTCTCTTCAGATTCTTCCTGGCTACCTTACAAATATCAATCGCCCCAATTGAACCTTCACGCCTCATCTTCACATAGGCCGCCCTCTTCCCTTTAACAAGGGATTCCAATTCCTTATTAAACCACGGCTCCCTCACACGACCGTTTCCTCCCTGCTTAAAAGGTACATACTTATCAAGGGCACTCAATAGTTGCTCCTTGAACAAGCTCCATATATCGATTGCGCCCTTGCCTTGAAGCCTACTTTTCCAAGGCACGCATCCTAAGTCGTGCCTCACCGCATCATAATTTCCCTGCCCCCAGCTATAACTCTTGCCCTACAATGCACACTTATCCCTCTCCATCATTAGAGTAAAAGTCACCGAATTGTGGTCATTGACCCCAAAGTGCTCACCTACCTCCAATTCTAACACCTGGCCTGGTTCGTTTTCCCAGAACCAAATCCAGTATGGCCTCACCTCTTGTTGGCCTGTCTACATATTGTGTCAGGAAACCCTCCTGCACACATTGGACAAACACCGACCCATCTAACGAACTCGAGCTTTAGCTTTCCCAGCCAATATCAGGAATGTTAAAGTCCCCCATAACAACCACCCTATTACTTTCACTCTTCTCCTGAACCATCCTCGCAATCCTTTCTTCGACGTCTCTAGGACTATTTGGAGGCCTGTAGAAAACTCCTAACAGGGTGCTCTCCCCTTTCCTATTCCTAACCTCAGCCCAAACTACCTGAGATGGCGAGTCTTCATCCATCGTCCTTTCCACCACTGTCATACTATCTTTGACAAGCAACGCCACACCTCCCCCTCTTTTACCCCCATCTCTGACCCTACTAAAATATTTTAACCCCGGAACCTGCAACAACCAGTCCTGTCGCTGTTCTATCCATGTCTCCGTAATAGCCACAACATCGAAATCCCAGGTACCAACCCACGCTGCAAGTTCACCCACCTCATTTCATATACTTTTTGCATTGAAGTATACACACTTCAAGCCACTTTCCTGTTTACAGGCACCCTCCTTTGATATTGATGCCATGTTCCTAATCTCACTACACTCCAGGTCCTGCACCCTAAAGCGACAGTCTAGGTTCCCGTTTCCAAACTAGCTCGCTGAAAGCCTGCCAACATCCTCAGCCCTCCTCCTACCTATGTTTTGGTGCCAATGTGGACCTCGACTTCGGGCAGCTCCCCCTCCCCCTTACGGACCCGGAAAACACGATCAGAGACATCACGTACCCTAGAACCTGGGAGGCAACATACCAAACGTGAGTCTCTCTCGCCCCCACAAAACCGCCTATCTGTGCCCCGAACTATCGAGTCCCCAATAACTATTGCTCTGCTCTTCTCCACCCTTCCCTTCTGAGCAACACGGACAGGTTCCGTGCCAGCAGCCTGAAACCCATTGCTTACCCCTGGTAAGTCATCCCCCCCACAAGTATCCAAAACGGTATACATGTTCTTGAGGGGTGTCCCTGCACTGGTTGCTTCCTCCCAGTCCCCCTCACTGTCACCCACTGTTTCAAAAATACAAAGGAAATATTTACGCCTCAGAATATTTATGACTCCTGCAGTTATTGGCAATGGTTTCTAGATCCCCACTACTTGCTGGGCGAAAGATATTTTCCTGATATGACTTCTAATTCTCCCGTCTCCTACATTAAAATAATTGACCACTTGAGCAAGAGGAAATGTTCTTTCCTTTTTGCAGTGTCTGTGCGACTCATAGTTTTATGCATCTCAATCACGACTCCATCACTCTCCTCTCATCGACGAAAAATAACACTAATGTTTCTATCCTCATAAGCTGAACTGTCAAATCCTGGCAAAATGCGACAAAATCTCTTAATTACACTTTCCACTGCAATTAAATGCTTCATTTCATACTGCTTCCAGAACAGGAGACAACGTCCTGCTTTATGCAATTCGAGCATAAACTCTCTGATTGCATTTGCTATTCGTCAGCCAATTACTCGAAAGTGATTGTTTTTATCCCATTAGCGTTCTGCATCACTTTAGCTTCTTTGTCTGATATTGTAATTGACAGGTGTGAATGCAAACTTAGATTTCTCTGTTCCGGTTTGCATCAAGAATCAACTGTTGATTGTATCGTCCATCTGCTGTTTTGTCCTGTCGTAGTGCACCACGTTTCATTTATCTGGATCAAATTATATCTTCCATTCTGTAGCCCACATGCGCAAGCTGTCTATATTTTCCCGAATCTGTCAGTTTAACGAAGTATTCCAAAAGTATTCCCTGCCAAAGCCAATTGGACAAATAATTCCAATTTTATAGGACGACTTGAGGCACTGTCTTGTGTCTTGTACCACTCAGCTAGATCTTGATCTAATTTGAAAAAAATTGCTTGGATTTCATGGCAAGGAGCTTCTCTGTCAAGACCCCATTTGGAACATTATTAAAAGCGTGGTTGATGCACACGTCACATACGTCAAATACACAGACCTCATCTGCAGCCCGAGGTTGCCACTTCGAAAAATGCAATCAAGTTTGCCATATATGAACTCAAAAACCAAAACCAGTCTGAATGGCCTTGTTTAATCTCTGCCTCTCCAAGTCCAGTTAATTCTGACTCCGAGAAGTGCTTCCAGTTGATTCGTGTCTCAATCAGTTCAGACTGAATGAACTATATTTTTCTCTTTTATGTATACAGCGAGGGAAAGATAAAAGTTTGAAGTTGTTTAATACCTCCGAAGTATCAATTTATCATTATATTATCCATAATGTGCAATTCATGCAGTTTATTCAGTTACTCGTTCTGTATTCCAAAATGGCGCCAGGACGAGACGCTATTTCATTGGATCTAGTTTCAATTGTCAATACCAAATCAATCTGAATTTCAATCCTCCTTTTAAACGAGATTTCAACTGCAATAGTTTCTTGAGCTGCGAGCATTCATGGCAACTGGATTATCTTTTGATCACCTTCGTGTCCAGTTCTTTCTCTTGCTGTAACAATAAAACATTCTCCATGCCTAGTATTGCAGCTTTCATCACAAACTGAAACAGCGAAAGTAACTGAGCAGTAAGCAGTCCTTTTCGCAAATCCTTACACTATTCAAGATTATAACAGAGTAGGGTTTTTTTGTATTTTGCTCTGCAGTAATTCACTTAAGTGTTTTGGTCCTGCAGGAAAGAAAGTGAGACAAATCGTTTTTTTCAATGCAACAATGAAGTGCAAAGAACAGGAATTGCAGACTGATGTCGAAATTAAATAAATTGAGATTGCTATGGCAGGTTATGTGATGCCTTGCTGTTGCCATAGTGCGCTGTTTGACAGCTCAAACACTGTGGAGATACATCTATATCAGTTGTTTTCAGCACAGAGAACTTGAAAATGAACTGGATATGCGGGAAGATGATCAATGTCTCAGTCGGAGAGCATTTTGGCCTTCCCGACGATAATTTGCGATATTTTAAATACTGATGTTCAAGAAAACCTGGAGCCATTTGGTGAGGGTGCTGAATTAGAGGGTCAATCGCATGCAAATTAGACAAGAATTTGGGTATGTTCATTTCAAGCAGTACCTTGAGGGCGAATGGACATATGCTCGGTGAACCATTTGAAGACGAACAGACGAACATAAAGGGAGTAGACTTACCTGCATAACTAAACAATAAGAGTGTCAGGATTGATGAACCATGGATGAAAAGAGATAGTTGAAGCTTCGTCTAAATGAAAATTAAAGTGTAAAATAGGTCTGGGCGGCCGCAAAGTGAGGAAACCCGTGATGACCAAACAGATATGAGTAAGGAAGTTAAATGTGGAATCAATTGGCTGAAAATGGACAGAAAATGTATTTAATACACAGTGCCATGTGGACCCGCAATACCCTATAAGCATGCATTAGAAGAAAGAGTGTGGGAAGGGAAAGAGTAGGCCGACTCAAGGACAAAGGAGAGAAGTCATGCATGGAGCCACAGGAAGTAGGAGAGATCCTTATGAGTACTTTGTATCGGTTTTCACACAGGATCATAATATGACTAATGTCGAGGACAGGAATATATAAGTGCAAAATCCAGAGAACGTCAGTAGACAGAAGGAGAAAGTTTTAGGAATCCAAAATTGCATTGAGATAGAGAGGACCCATGGCCAGATGGGATCTTTCCCAGGTTACTGCGAGAGTCAAGAGAAGAAACATCTGGAGGATCAGCAGATGTCTTCACATCCTCTTTAACGGCAGGTAAGGTTCCAGCACACAGGAAATCGGCAGATGCTTTTTCTTTTCGTTAAGAATAAAAACAGGAATAACCTTGCAAATTAGAGGCAGCCAGTTGAAGGTCAGTAACTGTGGCATAGTTTTAAGTTGGAGGCTTATGAAGTAGAGATTTAATTATTTTCTATCTTACTGATGAGTTGTGAGCTCAGCGGTAGAGTGCCTGAGTTGCAATGTCCAGCAGGTTATTTGAGGTGGCTAACCTACTAACCTTTAAAATAAGTTTTCAATGCGCTTTTGATATATTAATACGTTCACGACTACTGTTCTAATGCTGAACTCTGATATTTTTGTATGTGGTGTAGTTTAATCAGGAGAGTCATGATGGCCTGACATCCCTCTCTTGTATTAAGTATTCTATGATTCTACAGAGATTGTAAACATGTGTTCTGATTTCAATGTTTATGGGTTTGACATCCTGGAATGTCCGATATAATTCAGTTTCATTGAAGAAGAATTGAAATACAGGTATCTACCATGCGATGCAGAATCTACTTGCCTCCTCCATGTTATCTGAACAACTTTGTCACGCTACTCAAAAAAGTTGACTTGTGCTGACCTTTTCTTTCAATGACACCCCTGACAGGCTGTTATTGGTTTTATTCAGTTTGCATACATTAAACACTCATATATCTAGTGAGTTTTGGAAGGTGTCACGAGCACCCAAACAATATCGACCCAAATTCCCTTGAAAGACTGACATACTGAAAGAGATCGAAGGGTGCCTTACTAATTTTAAACGAAGCCTGCAATCGAAATTTTCTTGCCAACCTGCCATTCTCCAGGGCTTCAGCAAATGTTTGAAACTGGCACAAGTCCATGAAAGTAACTTATTGAATATTTAAGGCCATCACGAATCAATATCCTGCTTGGTTTTTCAACCCCGCTCGGCCAGAAAAAAAAAGTTTAGTTAATATTCATGGAGTTCGTTGGATTTTTATGAACGGTTTCACTTCAGTTCTGCTTGTGTATATTCAGCTTTGTTCTGTATCGCTTTTTGAAACGTGGTTGTCAAATCGAATATTTTTGTATGTCCACTTATGACAGCACAATTCTATTTTGAAATCGCGTTGCAAAATAAATGTGCATGGTATTGGTGTTTCAGATCTGAGCACCTGTCGATATTTCACAGATTCCTTACAGTGTGGAAATATGGTATTTTTCACAGCAAGTCCACACTTACTCTTCGAAGAGTACGCCATCCAGTTCAATTCCCCTACCACTGAACCATCACCTGAAAGCTCCGAAAGCTAATGCTTCCAATTAAACTTGTTGAACTAAAACCTGATGTAGTGTGATTTTTGAATTTGTCCTATGACTGTTGATCTACTTTTCTCCTGACTAATGCACCTATCATTTCAAATCCCTGATCACGATTAGCTTTGCGAATTTAACTGAACAGTTCATCTTGGGACTGTGGGAAGAAACAGAAACACGTGGAGAAAACCCAAGCAGACACTGGAAGAATTATGAAACTCCACACAGACTGTCCCCCGAGACTACAATCGAATCCGGGCGTACCAGGAATAGTGAGGCAGCAGTGCTGACCATTGAGCTACTGTGCCACCCGAATGATGCTGCATTTTAATCGATTTACATGTTCTGCAATGCTGTTCGATAGTTCGCATTAATTGCACATTTTCGCCTTCATTTTCCATTTGCATGCGCATGTTCAAGCATTATTTGTTTGGACTAGTTTCTGTTCAGTTAATTTGAATCACATTGGCTTTCATTTGATCTTATTCAATAAAACTCCTGAGGCATAGTTGCCATGATTAATGTTTCTGAATTGCTCGCTAGTTTTGCATTTTGAAGAACTTGTATGAAGGCAAATTTAAAAATCATCAGTAAATCTACACTGTAATCATAATCATTACCCCACGAGCAACTGAACACAAGAATGAACATTTCCCATCAACCACTACCACGTGTCATTTTTTAAGCTAACTAATTTCTGGTCCAAACCGCTAAATTGCCCTCAATCCTATGTATCTGTATTTTCTGTATCAGACTACCGTGCAGAACCCTATCAAACGCTTTCCTGAAATCCGTATGCACCGCATCAAGTGATTTAGCCTCACCAATCTGTGTGGGCAAATTCTGAAAGAACTCAGTAAGTTTTGTGAGGCATGACCACCCTTCAAAAAATCATGTTGACAATTCTTTATCAAATATTCCTTACCAGACAATTAAACGTCCATTCACCCATAACACTTTCAACACTTTACCGACCACTGAAATAAGGCTCACTGGCCTATGATTACAAGGGTTGCCTCGAATCCCCATCTTTAACAACGGGACAGCATTTTCTATCTTCCAGATATCTAGCATTATTCCTGTAGACAATGACGACATCAAGACCAAACCAAAATTTCTGGAATCTCTTCCTGAGCATCCCGGAGAATCCTGGCATAAATCGCAACTGGCCAAGGGGACTTGTGTATTTTCACAATTTTCAGAATTTCCAACAACTCATCCTTTTGAACCTGAATCCAGACCAGTATAATAGCCTGTACATGAATATTCTCGGCAACATTGTCTTTTACTTTTATGAATAATGATGAAAATTCGTCATTTGCCGCCGGTCTTATCTCTTCAGATTCCACACACAACTCCCCACTCCTATCCTTGACTGACCCACTTCTTACTCTGTTTTTTATTTGCTCCTGATATACCTGGGAAAGCTTTCGGGATTTCCTTGATCGTTCCTGCCAAAGAAGCTTCTTATCCCCTACCGGCTTTTCTTCACCATCTCTTTAGGCCTTCCTCGCTTACTTGTGATTCTCAACCTGATCTTCAAGTCTCATTTCTACAAGAGCCGCCTTCTTTCTCTTGACAGAAATTTAACTTCTTTAGTAAACTACGATTCCCTCGCTCTTACACTTTCACCCTACCTGACAGGTAAACACTTATTAACGACACGCAGTAGCTGTTCATTAAACAAACTCCACGTTTCAATTGTGAACAATTTGCCACAACAAAAACTTTCTCGTGAAAGCAAGCTGAACACATTAACCCGAATTCAATGCATCAAATTCATCTGTGCTGTACAATCTTATTAGCGTTGAAGGAAAAGTCTGTGCTGTTCTTGCATGAACATCTGAATCAGTTTAGCCTGTTTCATCCTCAGATTTGTGATAAATGTGAACACTTCTGTCCAGAGAAAGAAAATATCTGTTAGTGACTTTTATTCCATGATAGATATAAGGTACAGCTGGCAAACGTTAAACGTTTTCACTTTCACTAACACGCTGTCTCCTCGGCAGCTGAATTGCTTGCCCACGCTGATTCAGTCAACATCATCCTTCCGGTTTCTGGATTAGTGGTGCTGGAATAACACAGCAGTTCAGGCAGGAACCGAGAAGCAGTAAAATCGACGTTTCGGGCAAAAGCCCTTCATCAGGAATGCAGGTAGAGAGCCTGAAGGGTGGAGAGATAAGCGAGAGGAGTGTGGGGGTGGTTAGAAAGAAGCATAGAGTACACATCCACCAATATCATTTATTGTATCCGTTGCTCCCGAAGCGGTCTCCTCTACATTGGGGAGACTGGACGCCTCCTCGCAGAGCGCTTTAAGGAGCATCTCTGGGACACCAATCAACCACACCGATCTGGAGCCCAATATTTCAACTCCCCCTCCCACTCTACCGAGGAAATGGAGGTCCTGGGCCTCCTTCACCGCCGCCCCCTCATCACCAGACGCCTGGAGGAAAAAACGCCTCATCTTCCGCCTTGGAACACTTCAACCAAGTGCATCAATATGGACTTGAACAGTTTCCTCACTTCCAACCCGAGGTCCAAACTCACCTCGGACATCTTCCATTGACATGGATCAGGACGTATTGGGACATCTAGCAGCAGCAAATATTACAGGTCACTGTTGACCAAAACAGAATTTGTTAAAGAAAAACACTTTCTGTGCTCCCATCAAGGACTCTTTCAGGGCAATGTTAATTATCAGCCATAATTGTGGCTTGCTCGCCCACGACCGATTCGGTGTAATATCCACTCTTTATATGTTTGACCGGTTGCCTTCTTCCATATGTAAGGCTTTTCATCAGAACCAGGAGAATTTTCGTGTTGTCTGAACCACAACGAGAGGTGGTCTAACAATCTGCAAGTTGACAGGTGTGATTGTGGAAACCAAAAGGGCGAGAATGAGATGGTAAAGAGCGAACAGAAAATGATAGTGTTCAGATGAACTCGAATATCACTAAATAAGCTTCAGGAAATGTTACCGTTCACAGACAAATGGTCATCCGCAAAGTCACAAAAAGAGAAATGTTTGGAGAAACCCATTAGGTCTGACTGCATCTGGAAGAGGGAAAAAAGGTAACTTTTCCTCCTTCTGAACTGTTGCGAATGAGAAACGCAAAATTTGATCAGCCTTTACAGAAACGTCACAAATATATAAGACTGTCTGTCTGAGCAAATTGCTGGTCTATTTCGACCACTGGTTTCTCTGGCATGTTATTCGTGCTGATGTTGTGCTGTTGCTCTTCTACGCAAGTGTGTCTGTCAGTTGCCTCCGGGTCGATTGATACGTTGAAATTGTGTAGCAGTGAGAGCTTTCCAAAAGATTTTACAAAGAACGGACCCAGTAAAAGTTAATTTCTTTGCAATATCACCACCAAGCAGCATTGCAAGCAATCAGATCGCAGAGTGGCACAGCGGGAGTGTGTTGGGCCTTTAACCCAGAGAGGAGAAAGTAAGGACTGCAGATGCTGGAGATCAGAGCTAAAAAATGTGTTGCTGGAAAAGCGCATCAGGTCAGGCAGCATCCAAGGAGCAGGAGAATTGACATTTCCGGCATAGGCCCTTCTTCAGGAATGAGGAGGGTGCGCCAAGCAGGCTAAGATAATAGGTAGGGAGGAGGGACTTGGGGGAGGGGCGTTGGGAATGCGATAGGTGGAAGGAGGTTAAGGTGAGGGTGATAGGCCAGAGAGGGGGTGGCGCGGGGAGGTCGGGAAGAAGATTGCAGGTGAAGAAGGCGGTGATGAATCCGAGGGTTGGGACTGAGATAAGGTGGGGGAGTGGAAATGAGGAAGCTGGAGCTATCATCCTGTAAAGAACAAGAGATGGCAACAAAGAAATAAAGAGGGAGAAGATTAAATATGAGCGTAAGCTGGCCAGTAATATAATAGAAGACGGCAACAGGTTCATTAGATATATACAGCGCAAAAGAGTAAAAGTGGATATTGGGCCGCTGGAAAATAACTCTGGAGAGATCGTCGTGGAAACAAGGAAATGGCTGAGGAACTGAAAAATAACATCGTGTCAGCCTTCATGTTGGAAGACAGGAAATATATCCCAAAAAATCAACAGTGTTAGAGGGCAGACCTGAGTATGGTGGCAATAACCAAGGAGGAGGCGATAGAAACATTGAATGGCTGTAAGGTGGATAAATTACCTTGCATAGATGCACTACAACCAGAGTCTTAAGGGAAATTGTTGAGTTGCTGAGGCAGTGGAGGCCTCCGTGGTAAATTCTTCAGAAATCTGTCGATTCAGGCAGGATCCCAGAGGACCGGAAAGTCGCTAACGAGACTCTGTTGTTTATGAAGTGAG
This sequence comes from Chiloscyllium punctatum, assembly GCF_047496795.1. Taxonomy (NCBI): domain Eukaryota; kingdom Metazoa; phylum Chordata; class Chondrichthyes; order Orectolobiformes; family Hemiscylliidae; genus Chiloscyllium; species Chiloscyllium punctatum. Next base: position 31,931,328 of record NC_092773.1, read on the forward strand.
TAAGGCAAAAGATGGAATATTTCAGACCGATTAACCTAACCTTGATCATAGAATCGATTGTGAAGAATGAGATTTCTGAATGCTTGGAAGTGCAAGGTTTTATCAAAGGGACGTGATGTCTCAAAGCTTCTACAATTCACTGAGGAACCAACGAGCAGCTTAGACCAATTGCAGTCAAGACATGGACTTCAAGAAGTCCTTTTGACAAGGATCCAAAAAGGAGACCACTGAGTAAAATGAAAATCCTATTGCATTACAGACAAATTGCTAGCATGGATAGACGATTGGCTGTCTGGCAGAGAGCAGACAGTGGGGTGAAAAGTGTTTTTTCTCAGAATGATTGCCGTTGACTGGTGGTGTCCTGCAAGTCTCAATGTCAGAACCACATCTTATTACTTGATACATTAACAATCGAGATGAAGCAGTTTAGGGAATTCTGGCGATGTTTGCAGAAGATAAATCTTTTAACCACTCAAATCGCCTTGGAGGGAGAAGCGAATTCTGCTACCTCAGCTGGTTGAACAAGAGATTTTCAATTTCACCTCTAATGTTTCACACAATGTACCTATGAAATTTTGCTTTTCGAACTGAACCTTGGTTCCTCATCCCAGCAGCAGAGTTGTCAAATTTAAAGACGTCCTCCTCTTCGTCTTGACTAATGTTGCAGTGGTGATGCAATATACTGAAAAATCAACATCTACCAACAGGAGTCGTGTCATTTGCCATTTTGCATGGCATAACGTGCATTGTTAGCAATTTTGGGAACAACAGCTGAATTGTTGTTTGTTTTAAAGTTTGGACACAGATAGGAAATGGAAGTCAGCAGTGGATAAAAAGTAACACAACGAGCTAAATTTAAAGTAATAAAAAAAAATCGACATGGGAGCATGAGACAAAATCTGAAGTCAACGTATATTGATTTAATAAAATTGTTCAAATGGATTAACATGGCACATGATGAACTTCAAGATATTGAAATTAAATAAATATGTGCCGTGAAAAATCGATATACGTGAACAATTCTCTTTTGCATTGTAATCCGTGCAATCTTGCTTGCTATATTTGATGATGAATAGAGTTTCTGCCATTTTGCATCCATAACGATATAATGTGAAGAGCAAGCGAACAGATGCTTGGTAAGATAAGTATTTAGAATTTCATGAATTCACGTTCGGTCCATAGCTACAGAAAAGCAAATTAATAAAATACTCTTCGATCCTTCACGGGCTACATGTAAACCCAACGTCCTGGTGAACTTCTGCTATCCACATGACAGGAAAGCAGCGTGCAGGAGTAATGTTGACGTTTAGAGGGAGCATACGCAGAAAGATGAATGAAAATAGTGGGGTGATCAAATTTTTCATTTCTGAGTGGTAAAAATATGGCTTGCTGGAGAGAGCGATGAATCTGGAGAATGTTCAGCAGGCTTTGTAAACATGTTGCACAAGTCTCTTTCAAACCCTAATCAAGAACTTATCTCTCCCTTACTCGAAGTATAGTGAGCGGGATCTCATTATGAATGTTGAGCCTTTGATAATGCCAGCCATCCATCTGAGCGGCAAATTGTTCAGAATAGTCATATCTTCGAAACCTAACTGACGATGTCTCACATCTTCTTGATTAGGCAGCACTGTAGGAAAGACTGAATGATAAAGTAGCGCATTTTGCTAGAGAAACAATGTCTTCTCGAGTGAAATTAAAGTCCGATACAGTCTATGGAGAAAAAGCAGGTACAGATTAACGTCTAGTGATCATTCCTAAATATTGTACTCCAATTCCCTCTGCCATCCAGACGTATGTGTTCATTGATCTGCGGCTCTTTTAAGTCACAGCTGAAACTCAAGACTTTGAACAAACACTATCCTCAAATAAAGGATCAACCAATAGCAAAGAGGTACAATATTCAGCAGTACAATTCGTGTGGCCATCGTGAACTAGCTCACAGGATGAGAAAATGTTGTCAACTCTGTGTTCAAAGTGATGATCCCCCAAGAAAGCTTACCCCAAAGCGTAACAACTGTACCATAACCTTTTTTGAGTCAACTAATAGGAAGAAGGTTTAAAAATCTGCCTTATCCAAAACTATCAGAAGTGTGAGCAACTCTTACATTTTGCATGTTTGTGCAATATGTGTCAGCATCAGATGCTAAACAAAGAGAGAGAGATTAAATGGTTTTGGAGTGAAGTTATGGAAATTTAGAAGTGGTTAGAACACACGTCAGTTAAGTGTGTGACTTCGAAATGAATTTGGTGATAACGCCACAACAGGAATTATCGTTCCTTCCCTGAAGGATATTCATGGGCCAATCAGACAGCTTTCGGACTCAACAGTTTCATCTCCAGCAATTATAAGAGTGACAAACCTGAAACTGAAATTTGTGTTTTGGCGGTACTTCTTATGCACTTCTTTCTCTTTTCAGTCTAGTTCACAGGATTTTCGAAGTGGAGAATTTAACATCAGAAAACTCACATCACAAAACATCACATCAGAATCTCATAGTTTCACACATTTTTGGGAACCTAAATATTTTTTGGATTTTATACGTGCAAATTAAAATCACCATTTACAGTGGGGAGAAACCTTCTTTTTTTCCCTGTGTGGACGAGACTCTGTCGATGGCCAGACACAAGTGCAATCATATTCGAGAGCGTGGTGCTGGATAATCAAAGAGGCTAGACAGCATCCAGGAAACGGGAGAATCGACATTTCAGGCATATGCCCTTCACTAGGAAGGGATTGTGCCCGAAACATAGATTCTCCTGCCCCTCCGAAGCTGCCTGACCAGCTGTGTTTTTCCACCACAACAATCTTGACGCTGATCTGCCGTCTGCAATCCTCACTTTCTCCACAGGTTCTGTCGTAGTTGGGTGAAAGCGTGGAAATATGTTGGTTGTGGAAAGCGAATCAATACCCCTCCGACCTGGGCACATCCTGATACAATCACACTGAACAGAGGCGGTTCACCTGTGCAGAACATGAGAAGGTTTTCAGTGACTTACCCCACCTGACAGCAAATCAGGAAGTTCTCACTGAGAACAGATCAGTCATTCAATCAGAATTTGGGAAAGAAGCACTCAACCAACACACTCACTAAAACCCCAGCGAATTCACATTGTCGAGAAATCATTCATGCGTTCTGAATGTGGCAAGGGATTCACTCAGCCATCCACTTGGTCAGAAGGGACGACATGCACCAAAGTGTACGTTTCTGTTCTGTCTGGTTGAGTCATTCTATGATGACTTAATAAGAGTTTTGAGCATCAGAGTGCTTTCAGGGCTACTGCACATGGACCTTCTCCCCCAAGTGTTCCCTCGCATTAAGCAAGTGCTCATTGCACCACGAGTGTCGGCGCACGTCCTGCAGAAAAATGACATGATGATGCTGAGGATCGAAAACAGGGTCGCTTGATTCGAAACGTTAACTCTGTTTCTTTCCCCACAGATGCAGTCAACCAAGAACAAATACGTACTCTCTTCCAACTAATATATCTATTTTTTATTATTTTCAAGTTTTTTTTTCAATATGGCGCCACAGCATGGCAGCAATTGAAGTTTTTCACTGTGTTTTCCCTTAAGTATAAATGACAAATTCATTCATAAGTGTTGAATTCCTACACCAATTCCTGTTTATGATTCATAACCATAGTATCCAAAGTATATTTTTTCATTTAAATCTCTCGATAATACTTTGGAAGTACGATCTCTTTAGTAGGGAGATGTATCAGTGTTGTAGGTCTCGAGGGAGAGAATGAAACTAAGTCTTTGCAAAAATGATTAAATTTGATGAAATTCCATTTCACCTTGTTCAGTTTTTAACATTGAGCGCGTAGCCATGGATCCATATAAACTGGCAGCACGACGGCTATTGGCATAGAATATAGTCATTGCCGAATGGCTAAGGCCATTTACAATCTCTTAGGGTTTCCTAAGGTTGCCAATCAGTGCGGGTAGAATGTGTAGAGAGACAACTTTAACCAGTGGCCATACGTATTTGGGGGTATTTCTGACCAAAGAGGTTAACTGCTTGTGAGTAGCAAAATCAAATGGAATCTCCGGCCGCAACTGTAACTAGGTCAATTACATGTCAAGAATCATGCCATGATACGTATATGTTGGATTCTTTATTTCTGTTCTATATAATAATGAGCTGACGTTGACGTTTAGGGGTACAATGGACAGCAATGTGGAAGATCTTCACAATTAATTGAATTCGCTTCATCCTAACTTTACAAAGTAAGAAGTCCCATTCGAAATCAATAAGTATGAAATTGCTTGTGAGCAGAAAACAGCAGAACGTTTATACAAATTGAATAAAGCGTGCTGTAGCCACGTTATGCATGCCCAAGTAATATATTTCGTACTGATTAATCACACAGCACCTTTAGTACACACTGTGACATATGGTGGCGGCAGTCTATAATTTCGACTGGATAAAAATGGATATGGAGCTAGATGTATCGAGATTTGATAACTGATTAGATTTTGATTAACAGTTATGAAACACGATGTCATAACATTCCCAGAGTAAATTTTCCAGTGATTGTCACTCTTCGCTGTCTCATGTGTGTTCTCCTTGTAATGAAACCGTTTTTATCCGGAACGTACGCCAATCTGTTTCAACGAAATATATAAGAATAATATAAATACAAATAGCATGATGAATAAAGATGCCTTTTTCGTCATGTATCTCGCTTCAGCGCCCGCAATATTATCATTATGATTAATGATTGATTAGAGAGCATCAGACAGATGCTTCCACCCCCATCTGTGCATTTCACATCACTAACAGAGCTTGCGAATTTCATTTCAAGAATTTGGATCTTTTCACTTCATTTAATGCGACAATGAGAAGCAGGCTGACTTGACGCGGGTTGCAAATGTTGTCAAACACTTTATTTAGTGATTCACGCTCAAAGCTAAAAACACTGAGTGTAAAAGACTAAGTTAACCCTGAGCGTGACACACTCAGAATTGTTCCATTTGCATTCAGGAAAACTTTCATTATCTTTAACTTAATAAGATGTAAGTATTTTAAAGTTTTTTTTAATAACTAAAATAAATGTTTTGATCTTAAACGTGTAAATTATGAACACATTTTTCAGAATAATGAGTCCATGTAAAACAGACTCAAAGACATTATTACACTTTCGAATCGCCACAGTTGTCATGCATCTGTGCAGCAGATCTTCAGAATCAGAAAATTGGACACAAAATCTGCAGACATCCTTTCAATGCCCATCCTTCCAGCAGCAGTTCCAAAGTTGAAAAGCTTACTAGCTATCGTTCAGCGCTATTTACGACACCTGAGGTATTGAAAGAGTGTGTATTCATACACTGTAAGAAAGCATCTGGCTTGAACTGATAATTGACATGTAGCACTCATACCTGACAGAGTCAGGCAATGGCCATTCCAAATTGTGGCAATCATCCATTTTCCCAGTGACTTGCTGTGAAGTTGCCATCTCCGAATGTCTGTCTATCAAAAACCTGAGCCAAACATTGAGAGGAAAATGTGCTGTTTCATCAGTACGAGAATTTTTGCCAGTCTGTACACTTTAGGTCCAATGTTCAAATAGTGTAGCTCACGGGTAGAATGGAAATCCATCCAGTTGCCTGGACAACTGTACCTCCAGTAAGAAGACTCTCGAAGTTGTGCTGGGTAAGTAACTAATTTTTTGACTTGCATCACATTCGATACTCACTCCCTTCACCAACGCCACCTATGACATGTGATGAACCCTAACTACAAGATGCAAAACAGCAACGCATCAAGTCTGTTTTGACAAGATCTCGCAAATATTCACAATGATCGTCGTCCTTTACCATCACTTAGGCGAATCGAACTGAACAACCACTATAGCGATCAAAGATCACATTTCACGAGCTATTTCAAAGTAATAACTACCTCCAATTCGGATAAAAACAGTATCTTTTATATGGTTCCTTATGGCAGGCTTATACAGAAGGTGAACTCAAATAATATCAGTTGTCAGTCGGTAAGATGGATACAGATCTGCTTGGTCATCGAAGACAGAAGAATATTGAAAGGGTGTTTTTGTGACTGGAGATCTGTGAATAGATTTTTGGAGTTGTAGATCGTCGGTATGACTGGCAGAGATATAGGTAGGCTGGAGACTTACATGGAGAGAATGCATATGTAATTTAATCTGGGGAATTGGGAGATAATGCATTGTAGAAGGTCTGCTGCAGAAGAGAAATATACAATAAAAGAAATAACTATAAGTTGCTTCAAATCCGAAGGGATCGAGGCATACAAGCTAAAGTTGTCTGAAACTGAATCTGAGTTCACCAGTGTGAACAATGTGAACAGTGTGATCACAGGCCTATCACATGCTTGCGCACATCAATCAGAGAACAGAGTACAAAAATTGGCATGTCATGTTGCTGCTGAATACAACTTTACTTCAGCCACTCGGAATATTGTTACGGGATTGGTTACACGATCAACAAAAGGATTTAGATTTGTGGGAGATGGCTAAAAAACGTTTAACTGGATGTTGTCTGGTTTGGAGGATATCAGGTGTGAGGAATAATTAAGCAAGCTTGATTTGTTTTCAGTTGTACATCAGTAGCTCAGGGGCTACATGATAGATGTTTGCAAAATTTGTTGAGATGTGCATAGAATAGTTTCTCAGAGCCTTTTTCCCAGGGTAGACATATCAATTACCTGAGCCATAAGTTGTAGTTAAAAAGGGGAAGGTTTGAAGGAGATATGAGAAGCAAGTTTTATTTTTCCTATTCGAGAAAGAATGTGAAAATGTCCTGATTGAGGAGATTGTAGGAGAAGTTACAGAAGCAACAATTAAAAGGTATCTTGACACATAGATGAGTAAGGAGTGAATGGGAAGATAGCTAACTTGTTACAACTTTCGAAAGACATCATGTGTCAGTGCAAGCTTGGTGGATCGAAGGGCCTGTTCCTATGCCATGTTGTTTTTAGTTCGAGATTTCTCAAGGTCATGGCCATTGCTGACTGAATTATTACAGATGATCAACGGTCATATTAATGTCGATCTTACCTCATTGATTTGCAACTTCAAATTGTCGTCTGGATTCCGTAATCCCCATATCATTCGAAGCAAACACTCAGAAATACAGTATGGCTTCACATCCTTCATTTTTATTCTGGGCCCCAGAGGTTGAGAGAATGATCGCCCTTGTGCACAGAGATGAGTGTTCGGTCTTCTCTTGAACAACAGATTACTCAGTAGTTAAACGGTCCACATCAAGGAGCTGCTTCCACAATGTTTTGGGAAGGTTGACAGGAGATTTTGAGTTCAGGATCGGGATTCCCGGAAGGTATGTTGCCTCCCTGGTGCCAAAGTCCTGGACGTATCTGATCGGTTGTATAAAATTCTGAAAGTGGAGGGCAAACAGCCAGAAAACGTGTTACATATTGGCACCAATGATATAGCCAGGAATAGGATCGAGGATATAAAAAAGTGATTCAGGCAGTTAAGGTGGAAGCTGCAGAACAAATGAACAGAGTAGTGTTCTCGGGTTTACTACCGGTGCCACGAGATGGCGAGGCGAGAAACAGGGAGCGGGCGCAGCTTAACACGTGGCTCCGCAGCTGATGTAGGAGGGAGGGCTTCAGATATGTAGATAATTGTGATGCCTTCTGGGGAAGGTGGGACCTGTACATGAAGGACGAGTTGCACTTGATCTGGAAAAGCACCAATGCCCTGGGTGGAAGGTTTGCTCGAGTTGTTTAGGAGAGTTGAAAATAGTATTGCAGGGATTCGGAACTTGAGCTCTATACCGATAGTGAGAGTTGATGGAGATGAGGCAATAGCAAGAGGTAGCGCAGCCAGTGGGAATGAATTTCCTGAGAAAGAACCAAGGGATCAGTTGAAGTGTGTTTGCTTTAATGCAAGGAGTATCAAGAATAAAAGTGATGAGCTCAGAGCATGGATCAGTACCTGGTGCTATGATGTTGTGGCCATAACAGAGACGTGGGTTTCTCAGGGGCAAGAATGGTTGCTGAATGGTCCAGGGTTTAGAAAATTTAAAAAGAATACCGATAGGGGAAAAATGGGAGCGGGTGCAGAACTGCTAATCAGAGAGGGTATCACAGCTACAGAAGTTACTATTGTCGAGGAGGGTCTACCTACTGAGTCAGTATGGGTGGAAATTAAGAACAGTAAGGGAGCAGTCACCTCATTAGGGGTTTACTACAGGCCCCCCAATAACCTCAGGGAGATTGAAGAATGCATAGGTCGGCAGATTTTGGAAAAGTGTGAGTGTAGTAGGGTTGTTGTAATGGGTGACTTTAACTTTCCTAATATTGATTGGATCCTCCTTCAAGCAGATGGTTTGGAAGGAGCTGTTTTTGTAAGGTGTGTTCAGGAGGGTTTCCTAACTCTGTACGTTGATAGGTCGACGAGGGGAGTGGCCATTTTGGATTTGATGCTCGGCAATGAGCCGAGGCAGGTGTCAGATCTTACAGTCGGAGAGCATTTTGGTGATAGTGACCACAACTGCCTCACATTCTACATAGCTATGGAGAAGGAGAGAATCAGGCACAATGGGAAGTTATTTAATTCGGGAAAAGGAAACTACGATGCTGTCAGACGTGAGTTGGGAAGCATAGACTGGGAGCAATTGTTCCATGGAAATGGCACTATAGACATATGGAGACTGGTTAAGGAACACTTGTTTTAAATGATGAACAAATGTTTTTCTCTGAGCCAGGTAAGAAGGGGTAAGATAAAGGAACGTTGGATGACGAGAGCGGAGGAGCTTCTCGTCAAAAGAAAGAACGGAGATTACATAAAATGGAAGTAGCAAGGTTCTTAGTCAGCTGGAGAGGAACACAGCCAGGCGAGAAAGGAGCTCAAATATTGTCGAAGGAGACCCAGGAGGGGTCATGAAAAAGGCTTGGCAGGAAGTTTTAGGGATAATCCAAAGGCATTTTACACGTATGTGAGGAATAAGAAAATGATCAAAGTAAGAGTAGGGTCGATCAGGGATAGCAAAGGGAACTTGTGTATAGAGTCTGAAGAGAATGTGGAAGCCATAAATGAGTTTTTTCCTTCTCTGTTCACGAAATAAAAGGACCTTGTAGTGAGTGAAACCATTGAGGAAAAGGTAAGCATGCTGGAACAGATAGAGATTGAGGAAGCTGATGCGCTGAAAATCTTGACAAACATTAAGATTGACAAGTCGCCTGGACCAGGCCAGATTTGTCCTCGGCTGCTTTGGGAAGCGAGAAATGAGATTGATGCGCCGCTTTCGAAGATCTTTGCATCCTAGCTCTCCACCGAAGTCGTATCTGTGCACTGGAGAGAGGCAAATGTAATTCCTCTCTTCAAGAAAGGAAATAGAGAAATCCCCGCCAATTACAGACAAGTCAGACTCACGTCTGTTGTCTGCAAGGAGTTATAAAGGATCCTGAGGGATAGGATTTATGACCATTTGGAAGAGCATGGCTTGATTAAATGCAGTCAACATGGTTTGTGAGAAGCAAGACATGCCTCGCAAATCTTATTGGATTCTTTGAGGATGTTACGAGACACGTTGATGAGGGTCGAGCGCTCGATGTGGTGTATATGGACTTCACTCAGGCATTTGATGAGTTTCCCCATGGTCGGCTCGTTAAGAAGGTCAGGAGGATGGGATACAGCGAAATGTAGGTGTCTGGACACAGAATTGGCTGGTCGACAGAAGACAACGAGTGGTAGTGGAAGGAAAGTATGCTGCCTGGAAGTCAGTGGTGAGTGGTGTTTCTCAGGGCTAAGTTCTCGGGCCTCTACTCTTTGTAATTTTTATTATTGACTTGGATGAGAAGATTGAAGGATGTGTTAGCAAATTTGCAGACGACACAAAGGTTGGAGGTGTCGTTGACAATACAGAGGGCTGTTGTATGCTGCAGAATATCATTGACAAGATGCAGAGTTATCGAAGAGTTGGCAGATGGAGTTCAACCTGGATAAATGCGAAGTGATGCATTTTGGAAGGTCGAATTGAAAGTTGAGTAGAGGATTAAAGACAGGATTCTTGGCACTGTGGAGGAACTGCGGGATCTTGGTGGGCAGGTACATAGATCCCTTAAAATTGCCACCCAGGTGGACAGGGTTGCTATGAAAGCATACGGTGTTTTGGCTTTCATTAACAGGGGGATTGAGTTTAAGAGCTGTGAGATCTTGTTGCAGCTCTATAAAACTTTGGTTAGACCTCATTTGGAACACTGTGTCCAGTTCTGGTAACCCTATTATTGGAAAGATGTGGATGCTTTGGGGAGGGTTCAGAGGATGTTTACCAGAATGCTGCCTGGAATGCAGGGCTTATGTTACGAAGAGAGGTTGACTGAGCTCGCAGTTTTTTCGTTGGAAAAAAGAAGGAAGAGAGGGGATCTACTTGAGGTTCACAAGATAATGAGAAGCATAGATAGAATTAATAGCCGGAGACTTTTTCGCAGGGCAGAAATTGTTAACACGAGGGGGTCATAATTTTAAGCTGTTTGGCGGAATGTATAGAGGGGATGGCAGTGGCGGGTTCTTTACACAGAGGGTTATGAAAGCATGGAATGCGTTGCCAGCAGCAGTTGTGGAAGCGAGGTCATTGGGGATATTTAAGAGACTGCTTAACATGCATATGGTCAAAGAAATTTGAGAGTTCGTACATTAGGTTTACCCTTACGTTATGATCAATGGTCGGCACAATATCGTGGGCTGAAGGGCCTGTTCTGTGCCGTACTGTTCTATGTTCTATGTTCTAAATAGTAAAACAACTATATTGATTGGATTACCGTTACAATCAGCAAGCATCAACAGTAAATATTAAGCCATCTATCGTTATGCAACGAATATTCTTAAACTTGTTAACAGGCTTCTCATAATGAATGCTTTTCATATTGTTAACTGTTTAATATACTGAATCCTTTTACAGGTTGATAACTGGCATTAAATTAGGAATTATGTTTTCCCCTTGTTACCTAGCTTACAATGATGTGTTCTTTTCGCCTCGTTGACCCAGTACCCTTGCCTCCAGCACCTCATTGTTTGTTGCAAGTTCTTACCAGGTCAAAGACATGCCAGCTGAGCCTTTGTCTCACACAACTCAAAACGCATTCCCTACCTGCTTATACCGTTGACACTTTCTCGTACCCTCCTTTAACAATTTCATGATAATCACTGCGAAGACGTTACTAGTTATCATGACAATCTGACAGCCAGCATTTAACCAAGTTATTGACACACAGCACACAATGATTATAACAACAACATTCATTGGTCCGTTACTTTGAATCGAATTTGAAGAATTCTCCTTCACGAGGAAAGTTCGTAATTCCACAGTCGTTAATGATCAGTCCATCCTCCCGAAGTCGAGAGGAAACGAACCTGTTCTCTAAACCCTGCTCCACTAAAGTTAATCCTAAAAACGAAATTCATTCTGTCCTTGCATCACTGCTCGGAGCCATCTGAATTTTGGATAAGGGCAGTTAAATACGTAACAAAACTGACGATCTTCCGTGCTTCCGAGATTCTTCAGAGGGAGTATACCAGCAAATGTGAGTGTGCAGGGCAGCAGCTGCAGCTGCAGACTGGGTGAATGCAGCATTCTTTGCTGTGTCTGCTCCCACTCGGCTGTTAAATGGAAAAGAGCCAACTGGCTGTTGTAATGTTCGCTTGACCACTGATCCTTTATATCCCTTCAAGGATCGACAGAGAAGATAAAACTCACGTTGTTTAATGCCCAGAGGAAGACAACGGTCAAAAAACGTACGGACCTTCGCTTCATTGTTGCTACTTTCTTCAATTTTCGTGCTCATGACTGGGCATCTGATTGAAGTAATTGGATCAGGCTGTGGAGGGGTGGGTGGTGGCCTGTAGGCGGACTTAACATGTGAATGGAGAAACTCGAGAGACGATGTTAATTGCTGAAAATATATCTGAATTTCCTCTCTCATTCCTTCCTTGCCAAGATTGCGGGGGGGGGGGGGGGGGGGGGGGGGGGTGGGGGGGGGGGGAGTCATTGTCAGTCTGAAGACAGTCACACATGTAACTGCACTAATTCACGTCTGCCTATTTCAACATGTTCTGAATTCTATCAAGCCATTACACATTATCTATGTTTAGTCACAAACATTAAAAGTCCATTAAAAGTATTTCACCTTCTCAGCCTGGTCATTGTCTATGAGTTTACCCAATTCTTCTTCTCTCTCTTTCAGTTCTGTACCCACCTACTGTTTACTTCTTATCCGAACCCCATCACCCAAACTTCTATATATAGGCCAACACTTTCTTGGAACCACCAGCTCTGAGGAAGGTTTACTGCACCCGAAACGCTAGCTCACATTTCTGTTCTGAGATGCTGCCAGACCTGCTAAGCTGTTCCAGCACCTTCTGCTTTTGTCCTGTTCCTTGGCGCACATCTCTGTCTCAGGCCTATTGATACTGTGAATGATCGAGGAAGAAATGTAGTGCGTGTGCCCTGTTGGAAACCTGAGATTGCCCGTGCTCAATGGTCCCCTGCACCGAAGAGAGTACTCGGTTCCTGTTGAAGAATTCTCTTGTGGTTGTTCCCATTGCAATGCGAGTCATAGGCGTCAACATCTTATGTCTATTAATACAGCAATCATGTGAATGTACCGCACTTCTATCTTGGACTGGGTGGACAAGAGAGAGTGAGAAAAAGAACCTCATGTCAAACCTGAACTGACTGGAGTTTCCGCAGGAAGAAGAATGTAGTGACTTATTTTTTAGACAGACAAAGCTTAAACCCTTGCTCACTGTGAAAATGTGTCATTGGTTATCAAAGCTAAAGGATATATAGGCGCAAAGGCCGAAACAGCGTTTTCCACTGATAATACCTGAATTATCTCCCTCCAGTGTCATAATAGAGTTGCGTCAGTAAATGGGATAACTGAGTGAATCACCTTACATGTGCAGCTGGGGCACAATACTTGTGTGGTATTATATAGTTACAGAATGCAAGACGAGGGACTGAGGTTTTTTTGAGCCGTTTCACATCGCGACTGAGACGGTATTGGAGGTTTTGACAGGCTAAAAGTGGGCAAATCCCCAGCTCAGGAAGGATTTGCGTCTTACGTTGTTTTGTGAGACAAGAGATAATATTACATGTGCTCTGACCATTGGTTTACATTATATTTTGGCCACCTGGCAGAAGTTAGATGACTGCAGAACTACTGATGTGATTCAAGTTTTCAATAAGGATGGCAGATATAATGCAGCGAATTACAGAGCTGTGAGACGAAACTATTGGAGGAGCCTCTTAACGATAGAATTAATTGCAACCTTTCCAGACAAAGTTTGACCAGCGAGAGTTAGCATGGTTTTGTCAGAGGTCGTCATACATTACAGATCAGATCACGTATTTTTTCAGGAAGTTATAAGATGTGTAAACGAGGGTAGTGAATTTGATTTATGTTATGAGGACGTTAGAAAGCCTTTGATAAGATCCCACACTGGAGACTTTTAACAGGGTTAAAATAAAATGGATTCAGGGTCACGTGGTAAGTTCGATCCAAGCTTATTTGGATGGTTGGAGAAAGGATGGTGCTGCTTCTGTGACATGGAGCTGGTATTCAGTGGTGTACCACAAGGATCAGTGCTGTGTCCCTTCATGTTTGTGATTTCACGAAACAATATAGAAATAATGTGGGGGAAAAGATAATAAAGTTTAAGGAGGGTATGAAGATTAGCAAAGTGGTGAACAGTGAGTAAGAAGGTCTTAGGTTCCAGGATTTTCGTGGTACATTTGTCAAATGGGCAGATAGTGGGAGCTGAAAATAACAATAAAAACATCAGGCGATACGTTTTGTAAGGAACACGTGATGGGAGTAATCAAAGAACGGTAGGGCACTGGTAAACACAAAGGAACATTGTGACCTTGCATTTGGGTCTACAGATTCGTGAAAGCAGCAGAATACAGTAGTTAAAAAGACAAGCACGACTTTATAAGCTAATGCAAAGATTACGAGAGCAGGAAAATTTGTGTCACATGTAGAAACGTTCGTGAATACAGCGTTTGGCACGCTTGCCTTCTTTAGTCAGAACATCGATTCTTTGAGTTCACATATCATGTTATGGCTGTACAGAGCATTAGTGAGGTCACACTTACAATACTGCTGACATTTCCGATCATTTCCAACAGGAAAGATGTTATTCGACTTGAAAAAGTGCAGAGAAGATTTACAAGGATGTTGCAGTATCGAGAGGATTTGAGTTGAAAAGAGAGAGTGTTTGAGCAGGGGCTTTTCCCAGCAGTGTTCCAGGCTGGTGTGTAAACTTCTAGACGTTTATAAAATCACGATGAAGGGTGGATAGGTGACTGGCCTAGGTCTTCTTTTAAACCAGGATGGTGGAGTTCAAACCGAGAGGGCTCAAGTTTAATGTTTTTCACACGGACAAAATAAATAAGGGACAAAGAGTAATAGAGCGATATTTGGATTTCCAAAAGGCATCATTTCAGCTTAGTCTTCGACTTTAAAAAAAGAGAATGTTCGTGGAGAAAATAGTTTAGAAGTTAAACCGTGAATGGAACTTTAAGTGTATTAAAATTGAGCGTGTAGAGATGAGGAAATTTTTAGGTAATATATTGACCAATGCAATGGAGAATGAGATGTTTGTCAGGAACATTCAATATTGATCCTTTAAGTTAAATGAGATTTTGCTGGACTCTAAAATGCAGAAGTATCTGGCTGCCCTGCTTTCTGAATCACATTGAGATGGTCTGCAGTGGTAGCAACTGATGATGAACGCAAAAAGTCTCTTTTTTTCATTTGTTTAGCAGTGGCTGGGCCAGCATTTATTTCCCATTCCGATCAGCACTTGAGACGGTGAGACCCTGATCTAAACACTGCACATTTTTTTGAGAAACGAAATGTCGCAGTTATTAAGTTGTGGCTTTCTCATTTCCTGATCCCAGTTTAATGTTCTACGATTCAGTTGAACCGAGGGAATGCAGAGTTTCTTCAGCAATTATTGCTTGTGTTTCAGATTTCCAGCATCCAGAGTTCATTTTTATTTATAAGTTTGGATGGTCTGAGTGATATGAGCAACAGAATTTTGCAAGCTGCCAAACATGAGACAAAATAATCCAACTGAGTAGTAGCAAGTTCATCATTTATTTTCCGTAGGAGATGAGCTGAGGTGGGGTAGAGTCAGAAAGTGTGGTGCACGTCCAGCAGCATCCAGGGAGCAGGAAATACGTTGCTTCGCATATAAGCTGTTCATCAGGAATGCTCGAAGCGTCGACACCCCTGCTCCTCAGATGTTGCCTTACAGAATGTGCTTTCCATGTGCTACACTTATTGACTTTGATCTTCACCATCGAAAGTAATCTCTTGCTGCTGAGGTGCGGTACGGTGAGGTACTGTTCTGAGATGTAATAATGTGGTCGTAATGATTCAATGGATATAGAGTTGGAAACATATCTGGGACACAATATTATTCTCCCGCTCCCACTCTGCCAAAGAGAGGCTGTATAGATGGAGCTTGTTGTTACAACCAGTCATTTCACAAGTGTGCATTTGGCCGGTCGCGGAAACGTGATTTCCCATCCATTGTCGAGACTCGATGAGATACGGAGCCGTTCGGTCTTGGGTCTGCCACAGCCTGAATTTGAAAGTGGTTTTGCATGTTTGCAGATGTATAATCAGTGTAGTGTATATTTGTCTCTTAGAGTGATAGCCAGTTTAATTTTTTTAGGGGTTTTATAAATGAAACCATCAACAGACTATTGATTTTCATTTTTCTTTCATGATCTAAATCTGAACCAAAAACGTGAGTTGTTGGAGAAACTCAGCAGGCCTGGCAACATCTGTGGAGAGGAAACGAGTTAAAGTTTCAGATCGACAGAACACGTCAGTTATACATTTCTATACTATAATGCTGGGAAAACAATCAGTCGTATCTGTCGAATCAGGATATTTGTCAAAATATCTCAGTGGCTGACAGCTGTCACGTTCACAAATTCGAAAGGAATTTATTTGCTCCAATGCTGCTTCCGTTGCTCTCAGCTCTTGAAAGGCTGGGCTTAAACGATTGCCATTTTTCGTTTCTTTTCTCTCAGCTCTCAGCAATGCCAAGTGGAGAATTGGTCCCTTCAGTGTCTAACTCAGCATGTGTCTGCATTGTCACTCTTTGTGTCTGTGCATCCACCTCACCCTCTTCCTCTTTCACATTCCCCGACACTCTGTCTGTCCGTCCGGCTCTTTACATATTTCTGCACTCAGACATTTTGAGTGTGCAGCTACTAAGAGGCTTTTTGCCCACTGACTGGAGTGTGTAGAACTGGGCTCATATTCTCGGAATAATGTGTCTGTCACTTCAAACTCAGGCAAGGCGACATTTCTTCCTCAACCAATTATGACTGTTTCTAATTCAAAACAGAATTCCTAATCCAGAAGAAAGAAAACAAAATGCAATTACACCACAACTAAAGAAGCACAGCCATGTGTATGCTGTTGCTTTAAATGAATGAACGGTGACATCAGAGAATGAGAGTGATCAGCTGGTGGTGTCTCTGCCATTACCACAAAATTCCCCTCTAAGTCTGCAATGTCTCCAGCCTCATCTCGTTATTCCTACCAAACCAGGAATGAAGAAGTGGAATAAAAGAGGAGGAGAAGCAAAAGTGCTTCTGGAATAAAAGTAAGAAACCAGAGAATTTATTAATAGTTTGGAATTGAAAACAGACACAACATTCACTGTTGGAACATAACCTGGATCACCAAATCATTACAGGCTAGAAGTACAATGAGACACAGACTCTGTGACGCGACATTTGGAACACGAAGCACAAGCAGAAGCACAACAAGCAGGCACCGCTGGGAGTCGAACCCAGGATCTCCTGTTTACGAGACAGATGCTTTAACCAACTAAGCCACGGCGCCACACTATCTCTGCTTTTGCACACCCATATGTGAAGTTACTTAACCACTTCATCACAGTTTTTAGACAAACGTTGCTCACTGAGAATTGCAATCAATCCTCCAATTTTCAAATACAAACAGTTGACAGCTGAACATTCTCCACTAAAAAGGCACATAAAAAGATAATCTCCTCTTGCATTAATTTCACACTGATACTTTCACCTGTTCAAACTGACATGAGAAAGCGGATGTGTTCATCCTCTCGTGGCCCATGAACCACATTAATATACAACAAGAGGAACAAGGTCATTCTGTTGAATTGACGAAGCGTAATGTGTAAGTAAATGCAAACATTGGGCAGTAAAAGCAGACCCATTGCCACCGACACTGAGTCTTGCACCACCAGTTCCACGTTCACTTCCTGCCTCATGCCTCCCAGTCATCATTGTCGATCACTTTACTTCACTGTCCTGCTCCGCTTCTCAACTTATTTCCCAATGACTGCAGATGTCTGACAAGCACCTTCAACTTTAAGAAACGGATTACTGGAATATAAATCGTCACTCAATGGGATAGGATTCAGCGCATATCCCAAATTACCCCAGTGATGGAGGGGATGAGTTACTTTCCTGAACCTTGTAGCGTCTCAGCACGGACATACAGCCATGATACCGCTTCGGGAGAGGGGCGGGGGTGTTCCAGGATTTACACTTAGAGACACTGTAGGATCAGCGAGATACGTACAACTCAGAAAGGTGATAT
The DNA here is from genome assembly GCF_047496795.1 of Chiloscyllium punctatum. Taxonomy (NCBI): domain Eukaryota; kingdom Metazoa; phylum Chordata; class Chondrichthyes; order Orectolobiformes; family Hemiscylliidae; genus Chiloscyllium; species Chiloscyllium punctatum. Next base: position 31,948,952 of record NC_092773.1, read on the forward strand.
GATTGCAGGGGCTTTGCAGTGGTAGTTTCCCGTGTAACTGCTGCCATTGTCCTTGTACACGGATGTAAATAATCACTGGACCATTTCTGGCAGGATCCCGTGCGTGTTCCGCAAAAGCAGGAATTAGATTTCATTCAAAATGAGAAATAAATCTTTATTACCTGAGTGGGAATTATCTCCAGGTCTCGGCAATGCAAACGCGGAATCCTAAGCAGAGACTTCCAGTGATGCTGATTGTTAACCTTGCGAACTGACTTGTACACACTAATGTGTCTGTCGTTGACTCCATAACCAACTTTAGCAGCAAAGTTGCTCTCCCCAAGTTTCCGAACAGTTCATATTATCGCCCGGTGTTTCAATGTGAAGAAGGTGGAGCTGTGATAATCTGATGTTGTTCAGCAGATGTACTGCAGGGAGGCACAAAACAAGCTAATGGTGACAGGGCCTCGTTTTGACGCGCTGGCCTCCGGTGAGCAGCGGCACCAACAAGGGTGGCGTTCTACTCGTCTTATTCGAGATCCCGGGCTAGAAAGGACCAGAGTTTTCTTGCTAAATTGTTCAGGGTCTTGAAAGGAAGAACCCATGACTGATATCATGAAAGTACATTTCATTGGAGTGGATCATGGAATCGCGACGTGACTGTGAATTCAACCATGAAAATTGCCAGCTGAGATGCAGACAAGACAGAAGGCCGAACCTGAAGACAAATGTATTTTCTTTGCCAGTGAAAAGCACTGCTTCACAGTGACGCTGATTATCTTTGCTGGTTCTTCAACTTGTCACTTTTGTTTCCCCCGATCTACACGTCTCCCTTACATATGGAAAAGCTGAGATGAAGTCGGCGGTGGGTGGGCCCGGTGCTGTAAGGATAACGCATCTGAATTCGAATCGGAGGATGGTAGTTTTGAGTTCTACCTCGCTCAAATGCAGCATCTGGCTTTGTTGAAGTCAGACACAACTGGTTTTATAAATATAATGAGGACAAAAAGGAGTCTGTGAAGAGGACAGAGACACCTCAAAAATCAATAAGCCAGTCTCTGTTTGGTGCCGCTCTAGATGGCAGAGATTTGTAACCTGTGCTTTGTATGAATGCTGACTGTGGGGAAGAACAAAGAACATAGAAGGATACCGCGCTGAACAGGCCCTTCGGCCCTCAATGTTGCTGACGTTGGATCTATTCTCAGCTCGTCTCCCCACACAATTCCATCGTCATCCACGTGCTTTTGCAAGGATTAATTAAATCTCCATAATGTCGCTGAATTAACTGTACTGGCTGGCTGGGCATTCCGCGTCCTTGCCACTCTCTCAGTAAAGAACCTGCCTCTGACATCTATCTTAAATCTATCACATCTCAATTTGTCGTTACATGCACTCGTAGAAGTTGACGTCATCATGCTAGGAAAAATATCTTTCATGTCTACCCCATCTAATTCTCTGATCATCTTGAATGTCTCTATCAAATCCCCTCTCAGCCGTCTTTTTTCCAATGAGAACAGACCCAAATCTCTCAGCCTTTCCTCATTAGATCTTCTCTCCAGACCAGGCAACATCCTGGTAATTCTCCTCTGCATCTTTTTCAATGCTTTCGCATCCTTCCCGACATATGGCGATCACAAATGTACACAATATTCGGAGTGCGGCCGCACTAGCGTTTTGCATAATTGCAGCAGGATAGTGCGGCTCCGGAACTCAACCCTCTACCAATGAAACGTAACACACCGTATGCCTTCTCAACAGTACTATCACACTGGGTGGCAATATTCAAAGATCGATGTACATGGCCTCCACGATCACACTTCACATTCACACTTGCAACAATATTTCCATTTACCCAATACTCTGACTTCCAAATTCTTCTCAAAGTGCATTACCTCACATTTAGCTGTATTTAACTCAATTTGCCAACTCTCACCCCAATTCTGCAGTTTATCCAAGTCCCCCTGCAACTTCTAACATTCCTCCAAACTGTCCACTACACCTCCACTTGTGTCATCTGCAAATTTGTTAATTTACCTACCTATGCCTGCGTCTAATTCATTTATAAAAATGAAAAGCAGCAATTGACCCAAAACAGATCATTGTGACATACCACTATTAACTGGACTCCAGGTTGAATATTTTCCATCAATCGCCACTCCCTGCTTTCTTTCAGAAAGCCAGTTTCTAATCCAAATTCCTAAGTCACCCTCAATCCCATGCCTCTGCATTTTCTCAAAAACCTACCACGTGGAAATTCATCAGAGGTTTTACTGAAGTCCATGTATACCACCCCAATTGCTCTACCTTCATTGACATGCTTGGTCACATTATCAAAAAACTCAATGAGGTATGTGAGACACTACCTGCCATTGATGAAACCATCTTGACTATCTGAAATCAAATTGTTGCTTTCCAGATGATTATACATCTTACTTTTTATAATCCTTTATAAAACCTTTCAGACAACAGAGGACGTGCTGGATATCTTGAAACGGTCAAAGGTCTATAAATCCGCATGACCTGATCAGGTGTTCCCTAGAACTCTGTGGGGAGCTAGAGAAGTGATTGCTGGGCCTCCAGCTGAGATATTTGCATCATCGACAGTCACAGGTGAGGTACCAGAAGACTGGAGGTTGGCAAACGTGGTGCCACTGTTTAAGAAGGGTGGTAAGGACAACCAGGGAACTATAGATTAGTGAGCCTGACCTCAGAGGGGGGCAAGTTGTTGGAGGGAATCCTGAGGGACAGGATGTACATGTATTTGGAAAGGCAAGGACTGATTCGGGATAGTCAACATGGCTCTATGCGTCTCACAAACTTGATTGAGTTTTTTGAAGAAGTAACAAAGAAGATTAATGAGGGCAGAGCCACAGTTGTGATTTTTACAGACTTCAGTAAGGCGTTCGACAAGGTTCCTCCTGGGAGACTGATTAGCAAGGTAAGATCTCATCGAATATAGGGAGAACAAGCCATTTGGATACAAAACTGGCTCTAAGCTAGAAGAAAGAGGGTGGTGGTGGAGTGTTGTTTTTCAGACTGGAGGCCTGTGACCAGTGGAGTGCCACAAGGGTCGGTGCTGGGCCCTCTACTTTTTGTTACTTACATAAATGATTTGGATGCTAACAAGAGGTACAGTTAGTAAGTTTGCAGATGACACCAAAATTGGAGGTGTAATGGACAGCGAAGAGGGTTACCTCAGATTACAACAGGATCTGGATCAGATGGACCAATGGGCTGAGAAATAGCAGATGGAGTTTAATTCAGATAAATGCGAAGTGTTGTATTTTGGAAAGCAAATCTTTGCAGGACTTATACACTTAATGGTAAGTTCCGAGGGAGTGTTGTTGAACAAAGAGACCTTGGAGTCGCAGGTTTATAGCTCCTTGAAAGTGGAGTCGCAGGTAAATACGATAGTGAAGAAGGCGTTTAGTATGCTTTCCTTTATTGGGTACATCGAGTATAGGAGTTAGGAGGTCATGTTGCGGCTGTACAGGACAGTTTTTAGGCCACTGTTGGAATATCGCGTGAAATTCTGGTCTCCTTCTTATCGGAAAGATGCTGTGAAACTTGAAAGGGTTAAGAAAAGATTTACAAGGATGTTGTCAGAGTTGGAGGATCTGAGCGACAAGGTGTGGCTGACCAGGCTGGAGCTGTTTTCCCTGGAGCGTCGGAGGCTGAGGGGTGACCTTATAGAGGTTTATAAAATTATGATTGGCATGGATAGGATAAAAAGACAAAGTATTTTCCCTGGGGTTGGAGAGTCCAGAACTAGAGGGCATAGGTTTAGGGTGAGAGGAGAAAGATATAAAAGAGACCTCAGGGGCAATTTTTTCACGCAGAGACTGGTACATGTATGGAATGAGCTGACAGAGCATGTTGTGGAGGTTGGTACAATTGCAACATTTAAGAGGAATTTGGATGGGTATATGAATAGGAACGGTTTGGAGGGATATGGGCCTGGTGCTGGCAGGTGGGACTAGATCGGGTTGGGATATCTGGTCGGCATGGCCTGGTTGGATCGAAGGGTCTTTTTCCATGCTTTACATCTCGATGACTCTTTGACTCCAAGTAAGGCTCACTGTTCTACAATTACCTGGGTCAACTCTACTGCCCTTCTTCAACAAAGGCACGACATTTGCTGTCTTGTAGTCCTCTGGTAATTAACCTGTGGACAATGACTACTCAGAAATCAAAGCCAAATGCTCTGGCATCTCCTCCCTAGCTTCCCAGAGGATCCTTGGATAACTCCCAACCGCCCCAGGGGATTGGCTTACTTTCACTCCTTCTGGAATTGATAACACCTCTTCATAACTTACTGCTATCCTTTCTAATCTAATATCGTGTATCTCATTATTCTCCTCTACAATATTCTCCTTTACCTGAGTGAAGACTGATGAGAAATGTTCGTTTCATTCCTCTCTGACCTCCACAGGGTCCACACTCAACTTCCCACTTCTGTCTTTGACTGGCCCTCTTCCTAACCTAGTCATCTTTTTAATCCTCACATACCTATTAAATGCTTTAGGTTTCTCCTTTATTCTTTTTGCTAAAGACTGCTCATGTCCTTTCTTTGCTCTTCCTAACTTTCTCCTTAAATCCTTACCAGCGGATCTGTAACTCTCCATTATCTCATCTGAACCATCTTGTCTCTCAGCACATCAGCCTCCTTCTTCCGCTTAACAAGATATGAAATTTCTGTACCAAACCACGGTTCCCTTACCTAATCACTTCCGCACTGCCTGTCAGGGACATACTTATGAAGGGCACACAAAATCCTGTTCCGTAAACCAGCTCCACATTTCCATTGTCTGCATCACTTGCGTTTTGCTACCCCATTCTACGCATCTTAATATTTCCTACTCGCATTGTAATTGCCCTTGCGCCATCGATCATGAGGCTCCCTCTTCGTGTTGAAACTTTCACAGTAATATCCTCCCTCAGTGCTGACACTGTCACAAAGAGCACTTATTCAGAACTGACCATGAGTGTGTAGTGGATCCTTGAATTTGACCTGTTGCAATGAGACACTGAAACAATGTTGGCCCACTGGCTAATAGATACTGCCTCAAAATTGAACATCTGAAATTAATATCTCCCTCAGGACTTTAATTTGGAATGTGCAGCACTTTCTCAGTACTGGCCCCTCACAGAGCTGCAGAATCTCGGAATAATGAGTTACTGGTTTAATATTGTCGTCCAACAATGAGGCACTCCTTCAATCGGACTCTCTCATACGGTTGGAATAGCTGACGACTGACGTTGTGATTATGTGTCACTCCTTCAAACTAAACCTGTTAGAATGAGGCATTGCCTGAGAATTGACTCTCCGACGATAATTCATTCCCACATTTCTCGTCATGTGACAGTGCTGCAACCCTTCCTCCTGACCCTCTGATCGCGCTGGAATACCTCAGTACTACCTGAGAATTGCATCTCTGCTTTCGATTATCTCGAGTAAGTCCCCCTCCTGCAGAAGAAGTCAATAACGACACTCGTGCTGACCGTTACTTCCCATATTCTGCAAGAGGAGCATTCAAATATCCTAACCGCTATTCCCATATTGTAAACTCAAAAGGGACTGTAGAAAAATAAAGAATAAAAAAAGCTTCCCAATCGGACGTACAAAGCTTTCCTTTTTGTTACAGGAATAGGATGGGAGGGTGACACAACTTAAGTAGTGTATCAGGTAACGCAAAAAATTAAATCACTGACTCTGCTGTCCTAGGTCCTCTCCTAGTCCACGTGCACTCCGCCTGACAATGAGGTTTTTATTTAAGTTAGTGACTCCACTCCACATCAGCTTCCTGATCGATGCTCTCGCTCTTGCTGATACTGAAACAAATATGGATTGTCCTGATGTCCAAGGTAAGTTTGCGTTTAAAACATATTTACCAACGTGTCAGCCAGCAGATCGACGTACCCACTCTGCCTGCTGCTGCTTCTTAACAAAATAAACAGTTTGCGGTATAATGAGGTGGATAACTGATTTGAATCGTTCTCTGTGGTGTTCCCATATGCCATCCCGTTTTCGACACTACACTTGTTCTCTATGAGTATCTGCACTCAACCCTTTTCTCTTTGACCCTTCCACCCCGTCTTCAGTTTATTTCCTACTTTCCATTGTCATCAACTCCACGTTTTCCCATCTCTTTCCATTTGCTGTTCCCCAACTGTAATTGTGTTAGTTGTTTTTGAAATTAACTCAGATTAATATTTTAAACGTTTCTTGTTTTGATGAGCTCCACACACCAGCTATACAAAGGAATGATATTTCTCTTTGTTTCACTATTGTATTTATGAGGAAATATTTGTGATCATGGCCCTTCTTTAACGATCTTACTCTCAAGTAGAAAATTTATGCAATTGTCTACAAATTCCGACAGGGTAGTGTGGGCATAAAAGTAAAGCTATTAAAATCCACGCTGACATTTCAATTCACATCTAAAATTGATTCGATGTCAAGAATACCATGAATGGTAATCAAAGGGTTTTTTAAACCTGTGACAGGATTATTGTTTCGAGTCATTTTTCACTGGGCTTATCCCTGGCTTCATCATTCCTGAATCATATCCTTGATACAGATAAAATATAGGGTCATGAATGAAAACTTTCAGATGATACTGGAAATCAGGGCGTGTTTGATGTAACGATGAACTTGTCAGGACAAGAGTAATAGAAACCGGACTGGATCACTCGGGCTATTGACCAGGCTCCATCATCTGATACCTTTACGACTAAAATCATTAGTTATCATTTTTAATGAAACATCTGTTCCTGAGCCGTCATTATTTTCAATATCCCAGTTTGCACTGCAATTTTGCTGAACACTCACTGTCCTTTAAGATAAATGTTTCTCATCTCTGTTGTCAACCAAGTCTCAATTGGAAAACAGACACTCCTTGTTTGAGATTCCCCCACAGCAGAATACATCCTCTCACCGGCTAACTCATCAAGTTCCATCAAACATTTCCCAATGTTTTTACGAGATGAAAATTCATTTACCGAAACGACAATAAATTAAAACCTCATTTTTCCTCATATAGTAATCCTTTCATCCTTCAGAGCCATTTTCATTTGTTCCAAAAGCAAGTCTATGTCGATTTAAGGGAGGAGGTTAGAAGTTCTATTTCGACTGTCACAGGACGACTGTGCTGGTAATCAATTACAAAACAGCCCCATTAAACCACCACTGGTATTAATCGTACAGAATATGAAAGCTTTTTTTTAGCGGGAGGCAGGCGATTTTTCAGTTGGCGAGAGGATTAAATGAAGTGGACAAACATCTTAGACTGTAACATTTAGGAACCGAAATTTGGCCTTTCGGACCATCGAGTCTGAGTATCCATTCTTTTATTACTGATAAGTTTCTCAACGCCATTCTCCTTCGCTCTCTCTCCCTGAGCCTTGGTCACATTGATATACAAGAAATTATATATCTCAGTCTTAAGCATAATCATTGACATAGCCTCCACAGCCTTCTGTGACAATCAGATCTATAGATTCACTGCTCTCTGAATGTAGATATTTCTCCTTAACTACTTTCCAAAATGTCTACCCTTTACTCAAATGCTATGTCCTCGCATTGTTGGCTCTCCAACTTTTGGAAACATTTTTCAAACATCTGTTCTGTACACGCCATTCAGTATTTGATATGTTTCAATTAGGTCACTCGAACCTCATGCTTCCAAGCTCAAAGAAGTATAAACACAGAGACTCAAGCGTTACTCATATGTAAAGAATTTTATTCCTCACGCTATTCTTGTGAAAACCCTCTGAACATGCTCCAGGGCCAGTACTACCTTCTGAGATGTGGCTCACAAAACTGCGCACATTGATCCAAATGTGGTCTGAAAAATATCTTAAAGAGCCTCTGAAGTTCATCCTTCCTTTTAATTGGCGAAAGGGAGGACTGCAGATTGCAGAGATCAGAGTCGAGGGTTTGGTACTGGAAAAGCACAGTAGGTCCGGTCGCATTCAGAAAGCAGTAGAATCGTTGTTTTGGGCAAAGGCCGATCATTCGGAATCTGCTTTCATTCTTTTAAATTCAAGTCCTATCAAAATAAATGCAAAATTGCATTTATCTTCTTAACATTTGATTCAACCTGTAAGTTTGACTTGAGAAAATTCTGATCTGGAACGCCCAGGTATTTTTACACTTCAGACTTCGGTACTTTCTACCTATTTAGACCATTATTCATGCCCCTATTCTTCGTACCAAAGTGCACGGTCTCACTTTCAAAAGTTGCACATCACTTCTTTGCCCACTCTCCGAAACTGCCCAAAACCTTTTACGACCTCCCCGACTCCTCAAGGCTATCTGTTCTCCACCCATATTTGTATCCTCTGCAATCTTAGCCAGAATGCTCTCAGTTCCTTCATCTCGATCGTTAATGTATAAAGTGAAAAGTTGTCTTTGCAACACTGAGCCATGCCGAACATCACTTTTCACTGGCTGCCGTCCTGAGAAGGACACGTTTATCGCGATTCTCTGCTTTGTGCCAGACAGATGAAATTCTACCATGTTAGCACTTTGCCTCGAACACCATGGGCCTTCATCTCGCGCAGTAACCTCCTGTCCAACACCTTTCAAAGGCCTTGTTGATGTCCAGGTCGAAAAAATCCTATTGGCTCTCCTTAGTCTAACATGCTTGTTATTTTTTTCAAAGAACCGTATTCGATTTGTCACTCATTACTTTCCATTAATGACACCATGCAGACTTTGTTGATTTTGTTGTAACACATCCAAGTATGCCGAAATCCCATCCTATCCAATGGATTCCAAGGATCTTAGCCAAGTTCTACGTTCGGCAATTCAGGCTGACATTTTCCGTCTTTTGCTTTACTCCCATTTTAAACCAGGCTGTGGGACCTTCCCTGATTCTAACGATTCCATACTCAGCTAAAACCCTCCCTCTCTTCTTCACGGGTTTAGATCAGCGATCAGCAATATATGGCTACTAGTGTGCAGATCCTGCCCAGGGAGATGTGTCCAGTCCACATCAAGCCTTGCAGCCTGAGCATGCAGACTCCTGCCTCCCAGAATTTGCACTACATATTTTTACTTGCCGTGACACTGTCTTAAAATGACATTTGCCACAGACCCAACACTAGGCTGGTAGGTTACACCATGCAGCAGTGATCGAAAGACTTCAAGGAATAGACAGCAGTTAAATTCGTAGGAGAACTGTCCTTCGGACACTGGAGTTTCGTTCAATAGTTTTCAATGGCTTGTCCTTTACTGGATCACTTTAAACGATTAATTAGCATATTTTTCACTGTTGATTTGCAGTGGACATTTCAGTCAGTTTATATAATTATCGTCAGTCCTCTCCTCATACCGGTGCATTTGGCTTTGTTTCAGTTTGGGATTGTTGTTTGTGTTTGGAATGGTCATAATCAAACTTCATTGTAACTTTAAAGTCATTGATATCACCGTTTTTTTCTTCCCTACAACACTCCTCATTTACTCCGTTTAATTACACAATTCCAGATCAAAGATAGGGACATCTTTGGTATGCTGGTTCAGTTGTTAGCACTACTGCCTTACAGTGCCAGAAAACTGGGTCTGCTTTCTACTTCTGTTTGGGCTTTGTAATTTCTCCCCGTGTCTGCTTGGTTTCCTATCTGCGCTTCGGTTTCTTCCCACGAACCAATGACATGCAGGTTGGTGAATGGGCCATGCGAAATTGTCCAGTGTTTAGCGATGTGTAAGTTATGGGCATGAGTCAGGGATATATGTCGAGTAATTAGGTATGTGAAAAGAGCTGTGTGAGTTAATCTTTGGCCGGTCAGTGAGTACTTGTTGGATTAAGTAGCCTGTATCCACACTACAGGTATACTATAATAATTTGTATACCTCGGCAATTGTACTATGTGTTCTTCTGAAAATCATTTACAAAAACATAAGACAAGTTTGTCTGAAAGTGCTCTGTTGAACATGTAGTTACCTCAGAAGTTTTGAAGATTGAAGATCCCAAAATCTGTCGTCCACACATAGTGACAGACTTGCTGAATTCTTACAAGAATTTTCTGCTTGTCTTTCCGGACACTGCCCTCACACCAAAACGCTATTAGGAGGTTTAAAAACTGTTCCCTATTCCCTCTCTCTTCCATCACTTCTGATTCCACGCTAAGAGATTGAAGTTTGTCACCACTTCTTTTGCTTTTCCACAAAGCATAGGTACGACACTCGCTTTCCTTTTGCGCCTGTCTATCGACAAGATTATATCCAATGGATTATAGATAACCATCGCTGATGACCGTGCTGCCCTGTCTACCTGATGGTTTTAAGTTCTTTCATTATTTCTTTTGCTCTTTCTTTCTTTCTTTCTTTCTTTCTTTCTTTCTTTCTTTCTTTCTTTCTTTCTTTCTTTCTTTCTTTCTTTCTTTCTTTCTTTCTTTCTTTCTTTCTTTCTTTCTTTCATTCTCCTTCTTTAACTGTTTCTTTCCTTATTTCACTCCTTCTCTTTCTTCTCCCTTTCATTATTTCTTTCTTCCTTTCTTCCTTCACTTTTTTCTTCTTTTCTTTCTTCTTTCCTTCCTTCCTTCCATTCTTTCTGACATTCTTTATTACTTTTCTTTCTTTCTTTCTTTCTTTCTTTCTTTCTTTCTTTCTTTTTTAATTTTTTGATTGTTTTATTTTTCTGTTTTCTTTCTCTTTTTCTTTCTGTCTTTCTCTCTAAAATTCTTTCTTTCGTTCGTTCTTTCTCTCTTTCTTTCTTACGTTATATTTTCTTTGTTCTTTCATTTCTTACTTTCTTTCGTTATTTCTTTCTTTCTTCCTTTCTTCCTTCCTTTCTTTCTTTCTTTCTTTCTTTCTTCCTTTCTTTCACTGTTTATTCCTGAGGCGACGACACGATGTACTTTGTCACACACACACGCACAAGCACAAAATCACACACACTCTCATGCCCTCACACATTCATACAGAACTTCTCTCATACACACGGTCTCTGTCAGAAACACAATACAACCGCTACACTCACACAACGCACATTTTCCTGGACGAGTTAACACAATGTGATACTCTCGTGTATGCTCTGCCAAACATGCACACATGCAAACACACACTCTCTAACGTAACTCAAATTCACACACTCACAGGTTCACACTTACTCTCTCTCATGCACACACGTACACATCTTAGTCTATTGATTGAATGTTCATGTGCAGAATAATATTTGCAGACACGTCATATTTTGCTGAAAAGCATCGAACCGAGAGACAATCAATGCAGGCAATCAATCCATATAAGATATGATAAATTCTTACTTTGGATGTAGAACCATTCTGAATCTAGGTTGGGTGACACAAAGACACGAACCTTTCATCTTGAATGTATTGTCCGAGCTGAGATGTCAACGTTTTGATATAACATTATGTTGTCTCGAGAATGTGACTTGAAAGTTTTGGGATTTAGATATTATTGAACCGAAGCCTGCAACCTATTCTAAACGATGGAAGACTTATCAGCGATCTAGGTTTGTTAAGTAATTCATTTCAGTTGCATGCCACTGTAATCTTTTCCAATAACATCGATATCTTATCATACTGATCAAGAGTTAGCTCGTGAAGGAGCGGCACTCTGAAAGCTAGTGCTTCCAAATAAATCTGTTGAACTATTACATGGTGTTGTGTGATTTCTCCCGTTGTCCACCACGGGTCAAATCCGTGTCCTGGGAATTAACACCTCAATGGCCAGAAGGTTCCAAAAGATCTCCTGCCCTGGAAAATAACATCACAATAGCATAGAGGCCTCCACAGAGAACAGACGGATAGGCATGGCAAAATGTCTGAGATTGCAGTGGTGGAGTCAACATCATTTCACTTGGAATAAATCTGAAGAAACTGTCAACTTTATCTCAAACTCTGGTCGCCCTCTCTCTATACTAAGTGTTTGTAGATATTTCAAGCTTCTTCTTAATTGTTTACTTATGTAATGTTTATATGTCATTCGTGTTGTGATGTTATGCAATACATTGCTGATGGAACAGGTAGGTGAATTATAACCCGGGATCTTGCTGTGTTATTTTCCTTCAACATGCGCTCGGTCACTTTTCAACTAATCTTTCCTCTCCTTTATCCAGAGCAACGTTTGTTGGGGAAGCTGCAACGTGAACATCCAAAATGATAAGAACAAGGAAAGCCGTGGCAACAACAATCTTCACAGGGGTAGAAATGTCCTGAAGCTTGAGGCCTTGTCAACAGGCTGCACCACCTGGAGTTCCATGTGAGTTGTGTGTTTATGTATCCCAAGGTTTAATCTCCTCTGTGGGATCCTGGGTTTCGGAGCCTTATTTTAACAGGCTCCTGATTGATTGTGGTCCATGCGGTTTATAAAAAATTTTTACACCTGTCAACGCGGGCTTGGGACACAAATACATCAATCTCCAGTCACTGTTTCACACACAGGACGCCCCGAGGAGGACATTTTAACCTCTACAAGGAAATCTCTCAAAAGATTTGTTGCAATGTCAGATGATTTGTGAGATGTGTATCGGCCAGGATGATTGAATTTGATGATTGGATAAATTATACACAGGTTGCCGATTTCAATTCGGTGAGTATCAGGAGGGGATCTCTCTGTCTCTTCCACTTTCTCTGCTCCCTATTTTGAACCCTCTCCAGTTGTCTATTATTGGGGTTTGAAACTCTAAAACCGTTCCACATACAGCAATGTGATTCGTTGTTGTTTGACGTGGGAGGGGATGGAAATATTTGACAGCAGAAGATTATTGTTTGTTGGTCAAATGGGATGCAAAACACGAAAGATGTAGACAAAAAGAGAGAGCGTGAGTTGGAATGAGAGAGCGATCGAGGAATAAAATGTGTCATGGTAGCTGCACTCTGAAGGGGAGACAGCAGCTGCTCGAGGGTTTGGGGAAGAGAACGGCTGTGTGCAATATCCTATCACAGCCCAATTCCAATCTCTTCCTTCTAGAATGTGACAGCTGCAGAAAAAAAAACAAATCCTTAATGAGAGTAGGTGATATCCTTTAAACAAATGTCCCAATTAATCCACAGTCTAATGTTGGATATGACGTGGAGTTTGAACAAATTACGCAGCAGGAAAGAAATGCCCTGTGGGATCGCACTGTGCATCTATGGCCTGTGCAGTGACCTGTCATCGTTGGAAATGCGGATGGTAGCGGTGTGGTTACATTGAACGTAGAACAGTACAGCAAAATCTAAGCGCCTCAGGCCTTAATTTTGTCCCGATCTTTTATCCTAATCTAAGATCAAACTAACCTACGTACGCTTTATTTTATTATCTTCCATGTACCTAAACAAGAGCTGCTGAAATGTCTCGAATATATCTGTCTCGACAGCCACCACTGTCGTTGCATTCCTCGCACCCAACACTTCCTCTCCAAACAACATACTTCTGGCATCTTCTGCAGTGTAACTCCAATCAATTTAAATTTATGCCCGGTCGTAATAGCCATTTCTGGCCTGGGAAAAAGTGTCTGACTATGCACTCGATATAGGTCTCTCATCATCCTGTATACCCCTATCAAGTCACCTCTCATCCATCTATGCTCCAGTGATGAAAGCCTTTGATCCCAAACACTTTCTTCAGAAGTTTTGCCTTCCAGTCCAGTTCTCATGCTGGCAAATCTCTTCTGCACCCTCTCTGATGCTTCCACATTCTTCCTATAATGATGCAAGCAGAACTAAACGCAATAATCGAAGCATGGTCTCACCAGGGCTTTGAAGAGCTGCAGCATAATTTCGCAGCTCTTATACACAACCTTCCACTAATGAAAGCCAATACACCATATGCTCCCTGAAAAACCCGATCACCTTGGTTGAAAACATGAAGGGAGCTGTGGACGTGGAACCCAAGATCCCTCTGTTCCTCCACACTGCCAAGATAACAGCCTTTAAAACTGCATTATGTATTCGAATTCACTTTTTCACTTTTTAAAAATTTTCCCGGTTGAACTCCATCTCCAACTTATCAGTTCAGTTCCGCATCCTGTCAATGTCACATTGCAACCTTCACCAACACGATCCACGGTGCCACCAACCATATTGTCATTGGCAAACCGACTAACACAAACTTCCACTTCCTCATCCAAATCTGTCATAAAAATCACAAAGTCTGCATGTCCAATGGAAGATCCTTGCAGAACACCGCGACTATTAGGTTTCACTATCACCCTCTGTCGTCTATGTATCCGGCTATTCTGCCCGCAGACAGCAAAAGTTCCTTCCATCCCATGACTGCTTACATTCTGAATGCATCGACCATGGCAAAATGCACCAAAAGCCTTGTTGAAAACCATGTACACCACATCAACCGCTCTACCTTCATTCATGTGTTTTGTCACATCGTCGTGGAATTCAGTATGTTTGGTGAAGCATGTTGAACATCAGCTCGTCAATTTTATTATTTGTTTTTTTTCCTGAAAATCAATCGCAGAAACAGAATACAAGTTTGTCTACAAGAGCTCTGTTGCCAGTGAGTCTCGAAAATATTGAGTTTTGTGGGTCTCAAAATTTGTCAGTCCACACATAGTGTGACACCTGCCGAATTCTGAAAGGGATTTTTTGTTTTTCTTTCCCGATTATTGACCTCACTACAAAAAGCCGTAAGGGGGTTTTCAAACTGTTCCCTCTTACTCTCTCTTCAATTGAGTCTAATTCCACGCTAAGATTTTGAAGTTTGTTACCACTACCTATTTCTTTTGCTGAAGTGGATTGATGAGACTGGCTTTCATTTTGTGTCTGTCCGCAAAATGTTCTCCGCTGGATGATTGATATCCACCGTTGATGATCTTGTTCCCCTGGCTACCTGATGTTTACATGTAACCATTTGCCTCTGTGTTACTCGCTCTTTGGTGCAATTGCTTTGCACTTTAATATTAAGAAAAAGAATGCTGGTGCAGTGTTTAGCTCTGCTGCCTCATAACATCAGGGACCTTGGTTCAATTCCAGCCTCTGGCGACTGTCTGTGTGGAGTTTGTGCATTGTCCCGTGCCTGCCTGGGTTTTCTCCAGATTCCTCCCACAATGCAAAGATTTGTAGGTTAAGGTGGATTGGCCATGCTAAATTGTCCATAGTGTTTGTTGCATTAGTCAGAGGGAAGCAGGTCTAATCAGAGGGAAGCAGGTCTAGGTAGTTTCCACTTCGGAGGATTGGTGTGGACTTGTTGGGCCGAAGGGCCTATTTCCATACTGTCAAGAATAAAATCCATTGAAACTTATGAATTCATCCTCAGTTTGTTCTCGAAGGAACTGTCCCTGCACATAATCTCACTCTTCTCCTCGCAACTGTCTGAAAACGCAAACTCCACATACTGTGAACTCATCCCCTTGCTGTTCTCCAAATAATATACTGTAAACCAAACCCCATTCTGTTCCTTTAGCAAAAGTCTGTGTATCCCGCCCTAACCTCCTAAACTCGCCATTCCCTTACTGTGAATCGAATGTGGGCCACGGCGATATGAGCAGAATTTCCTAACAATGAGAGTAGCAGTGATTACTGCCGGAGTGCCATGCACGGGTGTGTCAACAGCCCTCAAGCTTCTTGCATGTTCTCGAGGCAGAACAACAGCCGAACGATTGTCATGCAATTTTCTATGTCTTGAACTTTTCTGCCTTAGAAATACAAATTTACAGCTGAATAACTCTGAAGATGATGTGTTTTTCTGCCTCTGCGAATCCTTTTAGTGACTTCCAAATACAACCACCACTTGGCTGATAAAGTTTCCTGACAACTACCTGATGAAGGAGCAGCGTTCTGAAAGCTAGTGCATCCAAATAAATCCATTGGACTATACTCTTGCAGTATGTGATGTTTGACTTCCTCTATATCAACTGCATGTCAACAATAAAGGAGTCATTTTTTTCTGACCGGAAATTGAACTCGGGCTACAAAGCCACAAGCGCAGAATATCAACCATTGCACAACCAGGGATGCCAACAAGGAACATTGCATCATTTGTCCTGATGCAGCCTTTGAGGTTTGTTTCACTGCAGTTAAGATTCTCCTCCAAAATGATTGACTCTTCGAGGTTTACAGAACGGGAAAAGGCATATCATCCCTGTTTTCCTACCCTGGCCTGTAACCTCATGCAATCTGACGTTCCAAATGCTCATCACAATGGTAAGTTCACTGTCACGTTTTAATCTAAATCTGCACAATGATCTGGACTGAATTTTCACACGGCAAGTTTGTGCTCACTCCCCCTCGAAGAATTGAACCTCATTTTCACCCACAGACAACAATTTGACACATTCCCCCTAGATTGTCAGAGGTCACATGAGGGACCAACGTTCAGAAAAGAAGGATTTCACCCACTTGTCTTATTTTATCCTATTTCACACTTCAAAACCAGAGTGTGGTTACAGCAGGGATGTAACTCATATAAATGCACTCACCTGTGCGTGTTTCTTCCTCGTGGATTCCCCCCAATATGCAGTTTATACTGCCTCACCTCGAAATTAGAACATTCCATACGTCAGCTTTGTCCTCTCCATCCGAATTACTTCAATTAGTGGAAAATCAAACAGGAATGCTTCAACAGCATTTTACGTTTCCACCGCCAGTGTTCTAACCACTGAGTGACTGACCCAATACATTACCATCTGAGAGTGAAGGTCTCATGCATTAGAACCTGCAAGGTAATAGGTGAATGGATAGCCTTTGTCTCATAAACCAAGCCAAGATAATAAAACTGAGACAGAGCCGAGTGGATCATGAACAGGCAAATGAGCGAATGCAATGCTGAAGCAGATATTGTCCAGGATGATGTAAACAGAGATATCCTGGGTAGTTTGGTCATACGGATTCAGAGCTTTCACTCTTATAGCTAACATTTACAGTGAATAATATGAATTATTCACTGTCATTTAAGAAGTGGTATGGTGCTCTGTACCAGTCAGAATCGCTTCCCTGCATGTTACAATCCCACATCACTAATGCCAGCTGATAATTCCTCACGTGCAATCAATTCTAAACAAAAAAATAAGAAAGACAATAAAAGGGAAAGACGATAGTTGTTTGTGATTGATGACTGTGGGATGAGTGGAGCCAGACTCAATGTGGCTGCTGAAAACCGGTCTTCATTTTTAACCTGATGTACAATTCACACCGGATCAATCATCCACGTACACTGTTGTTTGTGCTTTGTCCTTTGCACATCTTATGTTGAATCAGTCCCCGGAGCGGATCCATGCAGTTTTAACTTGACGAACGTCACACAGATCAGTTCTGCAGATTCATATTAATCTGAAGGTTGATAAGTCTCCGGGGACTGATGATCTACATCCCCGGGGACTGAAGGAGGTCTCTCGGGAAATCGTGGATGCGTTGGTGATTAATTTCCAGAGGTCGATAGATTCGGGTCGGTTCCTGAGGATTGGAGGGTGGCTAATGTTATTCCACTACTTAAGAAAGGTGGGAGAGAGAAAGCAGGAAGTTATAGACCAGTTAGTCTGGCCTCAGTGGTGGGAAAGATGTTGGAGTCTATTATAAAGGATGAAATTACGGCACATCTGAATAGTAGTAACAGGATAGGACAGAGTCAGCATGGATTTATGAAAGGGAAATCATGCTTGACTAATCTTCAACTTTTTGAGGATGTAACTCAGACGATGGACGAGAGAGATCCAGTAGATGTCATGTACCTCGACTTTCAGAAAGCTTTTGATGAAGTCCCACACAGGAGGTTAGTGAGTAAAATTAGAGCGCATGGTATTGGGGGCAAAGTAGTAACATCGATTGAAAATTCGTTGGCTGACAGGAAACAAAGTGATAAACGGCTCCATTTCGGAATGGCAGGCAGTGACCAGTGGGGTACCGCAGGGATCTGTGCTGGGACTGCAGTTTTTTACAATATATGTTAATGATATAGAAGATGGTATCAGCAATAACATTAGCAAATTTGCTGATGCTACAAAGCTGTGTGGAAAGGTGAAATGTGATCAGGATGTTGCGAGATTACAGGGTGACCTGGCAAGTTAGTTGATTGGGCAGTTGCATGGTAGATGCAATTTAATGTGGATAAATGTATGGTTATCCACTTTGGTGGCAAGCGGAGGAAGGCAGATTACTACCTCAATGGAATCAATTTAGGTAAGGGGCAGTACAGAGAGTTCTGGGTACAATTTGGGAGTTATTGTACACCAATCAATGAAAGCAAGCATGCAGGTACAGCAGCTAGTGAAGAAGGCTAATGGCATGCTGGCCTTCATAACAAGAGGAATTGAGTATAGAAGCAAAGAGGTGCTTCTGCAGCTGTACAGGGCCCTGGTGAAACCACACCTGGAGTACTGTGTCCAGTTCTGGTCTCCAAATTTGAGGAAAGACATTCTGGCTATTGAGGGAGTGCAGCGTAGGTTCACGAGGTCAATTCCTGGAATGGCGGGATTAGCTTACACTGAAAGACTGAAGCGACTGGGCTTGTATACCCTTGAATTTAGAAGACTGAGAGGGGATCTGATTGAGACATATAAGATTACGAAAGGATTGGACACTCTGGCAGCAGGAAACATTTTTCCACTGATGGGTGAGTGCCGAACCAGAGGACACAGCTTAAAAATACAGGGGAGACCATTTAGGACAGAGATGCGGAGAAACATATTCACCCAGAGAGTGGTGGCTGTGTTGAATGCTCTGCCCCAGATGGCAGTGGAGGCCCAGTCTCTGGATTCATTTAAGAAAGAGTTGGATAGAGCTCTCAAAGATAGTGGAATCAAGGGTTATGGAGATAAGGCAGGAAGAGGATACTGATTAGGAATGATCAGCCATGATCATATTGAATGGGGGTGCAGGCTCGAAGGACTGAATGGCCTACTCCTGTACTTATTGCCTATTGTCTATTGTCTATTGTAGAAGCATAAATAGACCATTTATTGCAAGTCTGTTCCGCCATTGAATGAGCTCGTGAGTGTTTTGACAATCCAGAACTGTCGTCTTGCCTTTCTTCATAAGCGTTCATGTCTTTACCGTTTCCAATTTTGTCAATCTCAGCCTTGCATACGCTTAATGACAGCGACCTGATAGCCCATGTACAGAATTCCACCGGAATATCAGAAGTTTCGAACAATGGTGTGTCGAACTGCCATCTGGAAAGAACAGACACAGGACTGGAGGGAGGGGTGAGGTCATGGTGAGAGACACTGTAGCAGATAAACTAAAAGAAATCGATATGGCACTGAGTTCATAATCACACCAGTGTTCTTCCATTCTCACATTCCAATCACTTAATAAACAGTATTAGCATTCTTTCTCCGGTAGCAGACGACCTCCTCTTCGCACTTTTGCACAAATACTGCCACCTCCAAACTTCACATCAGCTCTGATGAAGTATCACCAAGACTGAAAACAGTCGTTTCCTTTCTCTCTATGCCGGGTGTCATAATCCGTTGTGATTTCCAACATTTTATTTTGCTTTCAGGATTGATTGCAACAGCATCAGTAATTTGCTCCAAATACTTTCTCATCTCTGTCTTTAATGTGCAATCCTCATTCTGATATTAGGCTCTCTGCTCCTCGGCTCTCCGAGAAGGGAATCAAATTTCCTGCTTGCATGAAGTTAACTCTGCAAATAACTTGTATATTTCAAAAAGGAGTATTTTTTGTTGATGTTATACTGTGTCGGACATGCCATGGCAATGCATTGCAGCATGATCTCCATTTACTTTCATCTCTGATTTGAAACTATCACGGAGTGTGATAGAGCTACTTCCTTTGATGTTTTTAATGTCATGAAGTCATGTTCGTTTTTCAGAGTTTTTCCTCTGGCAATCAATCCTCATTCCCTGACTGGGAATCAAACCCAGGAATCATCAATGAGAGGGCTGAATCCCAACAAATAGAGCAACAAAGAATGTGCGTACAATGCTGGCAACGTTGTTCTTGAAAATGCTTTTGGCTTTTATTTCAGTTGCAAAGTGATTGAGTCACTGACCTTTAACAGAAATGGGACAGTCACTTCCGCCCATGAGATAAATGCCTTTCATCAAGGATCGCAAGACTAAACACAACTTCCAACTTAGCTTTGTGTTTTCTAATATTTTAAGTGCTCATCTAAATCGTTATTTGACGTCTTGAGTGCTTCGATGGAACAAAAATACAGTTACTTTCACGAATGACAAGATACATTGCCGGTTTTTGCAACATGAACTCTACGCTGTTCTCCTTGAAGACATTTCTGAAAGCCAAAATCTTTCTTAAAGCCATGTTCCAGTGTTCCTCATCATGCCATCAATCGGGGTTCAACTCTGTCATGGTACTCCTTTGCAAATCCTCTGTTCATCTGCGGTAGGGTGTCCTCAGAGTAAACCATCACTAGTTTTGTCTTTTTGAATAGCTGTCCAGAACGTCTCTCGCGACTTTAAGATTTTTGTTTCCTTGAGACAGGCAAGAAGGGGTACGAGTAAGGGGCCTTGGATGATGGTAATACAGTTTCTCGTCAAGAAGAAGAAGGCAGCTTATGTATGGTCGAGGAAGCAATGATATAACACAACTTAAGAGTATGTCAGACTTGAAAGAAAGTAGTTCAGAAGTGGACTGAGGAGAGCCAGGAGGGTGCACGAACAAAGCTTGCCGGGAAAGATCAGGGAGAACACAAATGCATTTTAATCATACGTAAGGAATCAGGTAGAAGGTAGGACTTGTCAAGGATGACGTAGGGAACTTTCTCGTGGAGTCTGTGCAGAGAGGGGAATCCCTAATCCGTTTTTCACTTTGGTTTTTAATAAGGAAGGGGAATTTGTTGCGAATGAGAATTTGAGGGGTATGAAGCAGGTTTGAACAGATCAAGACTAACAAAGTTGATGTGCCGGACATTTTGGCAAACGTTAATAGCAGTGACTCCCCCGGGCCAGATCAGAGTTATCCCAGGATAATCCGGGAGGCGATAAATGAGGCTACGAAGCCGCTTGCGAAGATCTTTGCTTCACCACTCTTCACGGGAATTGCACTGCAGAATTGGAGTGGAGGGGGGAACGAGTGTGATTCGTCTTTTCAAGAAGTCTCATAGGGAGATCACTGGCATTTGCAGGCCAGTAAGTATTGCGTCTGTGGTCAGCAAGATTTTTGAAATAATTCTGTGGGAAAGGATTTATGACTGTTTTGAAAAGCGTAGCGTGATTAAAGGCAGTCAGCAGAGCTTTTTGACGGGCAGGTCATGCATCACATACTTTATTGAGTTCTTTGAGTAGGTGATGAGATATGTCGACGAAAGTCGAGCAATGGATGTGGTGGATATTAACGTCAGCAGGGCATTTAGTAAGTTCCACTCGATACGCTCATTCGTAAAGTCAGGAGCGATGGGACACTGGGAGACTTGGCTGTCCGGGTTTGAACTGGTTAGGTGACAGAAGGCAGAGAGTGGTTGTAGATGGAAGTTATTCTGCTTTCAGTGGTGAGTGGTGTCCCGTAGGGCTGTGCTCCTGCGCCTCTGCTCTTTGTCGTTTTCATAAAGGACTTAAATGAGGAGGTTGAGAGGTGGGTTGGTAAGTGTTCCGATGACATAAAGGTTGGTGGTATCGTTGAGAGAATCGAGGACTGTTGCAGGCTGCAGCGCGACATAGACAGGATGCAGAACCGGGCTGAGAAGTGGCTGAAGGACTTCAACACGGATAAATGCGAAGTTTTGCATCTTGGGAAGTCGAACTTAAATGCTGATTAAAAACAGGATTCTGGGCAGTGTGGAAGAAGAGCAGGATCATGGCGTTAAAGTGCATAGATCCATCAAAGTTGCCACTATGGTAAAGAAAGAGCATGAAAGCATGGGAAGGTTTAAAGCATGACGACCACAGGTGGTCTTTTGGAAGGGGCCTGTGGAATGCTACACTAGCCAAATGGCCACTATGGTGGGATGAGATAATACAGTTAGAAAGGTTAGCCTCGCCCGCTAAATATCATCCTGGCAGGTTTGGGACAGATTGTCGCAATAAATATTTGCGACATGTAATTAAGTATTTAAGTAATAGTTCATAGAGTCAGCCTGATTGAGACCCTTGACATTAAGTATCGAACCAGTATGAGCAGAGTCAGCTGAAGTCAGGAGACCATTGTAATAGATTATCTATCTAAATAAAAGACCTACTCATTGAATAATTCTCTGTGTCTCATGGTGATTCTCTATGTTTTATCCTTGACAAAGTTTGCGTAGTGAGCAGAGTCTTGGAGAGACCTACCTGGAAAGAGGACGGCAGGAACACGGCGCATTTTTGTCAAACGGGGGCACTCCCGTGACCGACAGAATGAGGGCACCAAACATAAGAGGTTAGCAGTTTTGCTGTGAATCCGCACTATATTCCGTTGGCTTGTGATGGTCCTTGGTGGCTCAGAGGTGCGAGAACCTGCTGGAAGGTCTCTCCATTCCAAGATCCAAAGGCGAAGCGGAAATTGCAGTTGAAAGAGATGTGGCGAATTGGACAAGAAAACTGGGCAGTGGGGTAGGAAATGAGCAAGAATAGAATGGAGCAATTGCCTGAGTAAAAATTACATGTGGTGTTAATAAAAGTCCACTTGGTGTTCGTAAAAGGTCTACGTGGTGTTAGTAAAAAAAATCCATGGAGTGTTAATTAAAAATCCACGTGGTGAGTATAAGACCCTATAGATGCCGCCTCGCCAGAAACAAGGGATTGATCCCATAAATAAATAAGGGGAAACTGTTTTCCTCAAAGCGCTAATAATTAGAAATCCAGCGGATTAGTAGTGGATTATTAATATAGTAGAGAATTGTCATAATATTTAAGCCTAATTTTGGAAATTAAGCCAGGCTTGGCTCGCAGCAAGGCTCTGTCTGAGAGAGAGAGAGAGAGAGAGAGAGAGAGAGACTCTATATTTAAGTCAATGCGTTCTGGTTTGTATGCCTAATTGTTGGTCATTAACAGCTTCATTTTTGTTTCTCTGGAGCTCGAGTTCCAGGGGTAAATTGATTTTATTTTGTAATGTAAAAATTTAAGATAGTTCTCATGAGAGATTTTTCAAGTAACTGTTAGCGATTAGTGCATCTTGGAGATGCAGTGCTAGAGTGGTTTCGGCTGAACGAATGACCATAGGTTGTTGGTATTAATCAACTACAATTGAGGACGTTTGGGAATTGATAGATTGTTAAAGGATAATTGCAAGTTATAAAGTTAGGGTTTACTTATACATTTGTCGAAGCCCTACCAGACTTGAATGCCATGAGAAAGTGACTTGTGACAGCAGAGATAATATTTTAGCTGGATTGAATGCATAAAGCTCGGCAGCCGAGGTACCAAGTAAGACATTTCCAGTGGGAAGAAATGATAGTGCAATTCTTTTTTAGGGATGGGAAAAAAGAACTGACGATTTATTGAATAAATAGCCAATCGAAAGTACGTTTGATATACACATGTGCAATAAGATGGAAAGACTAATTATGAACTAAAAGCCGAAAGATAAATCTAATAATAGGAATGAAAAGAGGGTTCAGGAGGTGGAAATACGCAACATTTTGGGGAAGAGTGTGAGGAAGTGAAGGTAGCTTATCAGGCATGCGCGTTTACTAGGAAAGTTCCAAAGAACAAGCTGAGCAGATACTGGAAACAGAAAAACAGGAATCAGCACCCCTATATACCCAGATGTCCAGGTGTTGAATTGACCTCCTTTCTACTCGAATGAAGAGGCATTTGAAGCAGTGTCCAGTAAAAAAAAAGGAGAAATAGAGTTATAAGGGGATGCAAGTGCAGAAGACAAAAATGAACTGAGTGAAAAGACAGACAGAGAGAGATCGAGAATGTGCTGGTTAGAGCAATTGGAAGCTCTACAACGAGAGCTAAAAAAAAACCGAAGAATGAGGTTAGTGTACTGCGTGGGCTAAGGGAAGAAAAAGCAAATGAGGAATACTGGCGACGGGAAAGGGAGACTGAAGAGTGAAGAAATGCAGGCGATGCAGTGGTTTTGGAAAGTGATGAAGAGAGACAAGGAATGAAAAATACCCCACGACCTCAAGATTGGGAGGAATTAGAAAAAGCCTTGGAGGCAGAGTACAAGGGGGAATTATTGAGATGTAGCACAGGTAAATGGAAAATGGGCCAATAGGAAAGGCTGCTAGCGGTGCTTATAAAAGAGGGGAGAAAATTAAAATACATTCGTTGGGGAACTCAGGATCTGGAACGGCTGAAAGATACGCTGCCTAGTTTACATAAGGGGAGCGGGAAAGTTCATCAGGATTTTGCTGATGAAACCACAGGGAAATTGCTGGCTATAGGAGACTGAAATGCACTGCTGGTTAACTAGGTAGGGCTCACGAAGTTAAAGGAAATAAAGGTCCTAACCCATTTAAAGAAAATGAGACCGGCAATCCAATGATTGATGGGTTCGGGTTTGATCGAGTGAGACATAATGTACTGGAAGCCCTAAGAGATTGTTCTCCACCAAAATGGGCCACCAGGCGTTAAGAGGGGATCCACGAGAAGTGAAAACCTGGCTGCCTATTTGGAGAAACAATATTAATAAAATCGAGGCGGGAAACAGCCTAAGACGTAGAGACTAAATAGTTGCTGATCACAATATTCTGAAATTCCATCATTGAGTCAATGCCCCTCCATTTCTGCTCAAGATTGGATGTGGTGATGGTCTGACACGACGTGAGTTACGAGGAATTTAGAGGTCATCTAGTAAATGAAGTTGAAATCTTTTCAAAGTAAATAGAGACAGTGTCTGAACAACAGGAGGAAAGAAAAAGAGAAGGCTAAGTAGATTTTGCAGTAAGAACCGACACAGTAATCAACACTGGCTGAGCCAAATGCCAGCGCAAGGGTTGGCCTTGGAGTTCCTGAGTCTGCCGAGTTCTGCATGGACAAAGACTTGGCCAAACTCTGTAAGCTTAGTTGTTCCAGTTGCTTGTGACAAGTGTTAACCACACCAGAAAAATGGCAATCGTCTCAACACAAATTGACTCTGGAAACCCACAGATTTTTGTCCGTTGCTGAGGCCAGGTTGGAAACCCACAGAGCCTGTAAGTAGTTCAGAAACTGATATTAACCTTTCCGGTTCCTCTGCCACAAGTTTAAGACTCAAATATTCTACACAGTACATACAAGGATGTGGTCAGTGAAATTTTAAAAAAGACATCTTTCGAGCAGAACGTGACCAAAGAGTCACCAATCATGTTAAGTTCCATTCTGCCTTCTCAGGATAGAAATGTTGAAGACCGTGTAATCAAGAATTACCAAATAGATGGAATGTATTGTTATACATGTCAGACAGTATTCATTCCATCGGAAGCTTTCAGCTGTCATGTTCAACACTTGGGATTAAAAATATTTAGACTGGATACTACAATCTTTTTATTCATTCACAGGATGAGCACATCGCTCATGAACAATATTTATTGTTCATTCCTAACTGCTCATATCGCAGGTAAGAGTCAACCACATTTTGGTCAAATCTGGTAATGATGCCACTTTCTTGAACTAAAGGACGTTCGTGAGCCAATTGCGTTTTTTCAGCAATTGACGAAAGATTCATGGGTAGCATTGGACTCTTACTTCCAGAGTTTACTGATTTCAAATTCCACCATCTGCCATGGTGAAATTCGAACACGGGTCGAAAGAACATTACTTTGGATTCAGCCATCTTAGCTCCAGCCCCAGGCCACTCCCAATTATCTGTCCACTCTCTGGTCTCACAGCCTAATTCCTGATGAATGTTTTTTTTTTGCCTGAAACGTCGCCTGTCCTGCTGCTCTGATTTTGACTGACCTGCTGTGCTTTTCAAACACTGCACTCTCGACTTTCTGCATTAACAGACTAATGATGCCACCACTAGGCCATTTCCTCCCCTAAAGGCAATTTGTTGACTGTCCTGCCACGACATGTCACTATGCCAATGATAGAATAAATTGTAAAGAGATTGAAAATACAGGATTTAAATTTTCCTGTGCTGACTTCAGTTGTAGCACTACAATGGATTTAAGCCAACAACAGACATTCATAATCAAAAACGTATTGACGTGGCTCAGAAGAAAAAAGGTGGAAGAAACAGGGTCTGTTGTAAGTGAACGGATGTACTTAACAGCTGAGTGACACAAAGATACTTGCCTATTTGTATCTTTACTCACACCCTTAAGGAATATAAACAAGGATGAGTAAGGGCGACGTGCAATAATAATGGTTGGAATGAGGATTTGCGAAGGAAGCCCATTTTGGAAGAACATAGTTGTTGTTTAAAACTAAATACTCATAAGTAACCTATATCTTCCACACTATTGACGTCAGGCTCAACAGTCTATAATTACATGGATTAGCCCGCTGCCCTCATTAAGCACGGGGATAACATTAACAATTCTCCAGTCCTGCGAGGCTGTATCCATGTTCAAGGATTCTTCAACGATACTTGCGAAGTCCGAAGCTATTTCCCCGCCATCTACCCTCAGTAACCTGGGATAGATCTTATCCTGCTCCGAATTTACATTCCCTAACTCCTGCTGAAATTTTGTATTCTAAAATTACGGAAGTTTGTTCACTATTCCCAAATTTATCCGATACTGAAACGTCAACCACCAGGTCTGGCTGATTCCCAACTGCAAGTCTATTATTTCATCTTCCCTAATTGGTCTATTTACATACTGCGTTTGAAAACACCCCTGGATGTGCCTTCCACATTCTGCTTCATGTAGTCCTCTAACACGAATTGGATCCCGGTTAATGATGGGAAAAGTAAAACCTCCTATCTTCACAACCCTGTAGATCCTACATCTTTTCAGAATCTGCTTATATATTTGTACCTCAGTCTCACGGTCTCCATTGCAATGCCTTCAGTACAGCTCCAAATTTCTTTCTGCACGTTTCCAATTTCTGAGCACTGCCCATCTTCCCTCACGACTCGAATCTCAACAATGCCCTCTTTCAGCACAGCTGTAATATTCTGTTTGGTCACTAATGCAACTCGTCCAAACATTTACACCCCTCTGATTCCGGCGTGATGCCTCGATAGCCTGAGATATTTAGCTGCTAATCATAACTCTTCCCTCAACCAGGTCCCAATGATACCAATGAAGTCATACTCCTAGGTATTAAACAACACCTAAATTCATCTGCCTTAGCTAATACAATTCATGCATCAATGCAAATACACTTCAAACTTCCAAACATTTGCGTTGATTATCTGCTGTCTCCTTACTCTTTCTCTTTGTCACACTGACCTCATTATCTAATTATTTACGGGTTTTAATTGCTCCCTATTGCTGTCCATTAAACTTCTCATTTGGTTCCCATCCCCCTGCTACATTAGTTGACAACGTTCCCAGCGATGTCAGCAAATGTTCCCGCAAGGACATTTGTTTCAGTCTAGTCCATGTGTAGACTATGCAAATTGTAATATTCACATCTTTCCCAGTATCGGGCTTAATGGTCCAAAAATCTGAACGCCTTCTTCAAGCCTCGCGTTCATTGTGGTTATTCGTTCATTTCGACTCTGTTTAGCATGTGGAACTGGTTGCAGAGATTATGAACTCTGAGCTCTTCCTTTTTTACTTATCTTATAATCACTAAATTCTGCTTGTCGGACCTCATCCCTTTTTTTCCCTCCATTATTGGTGCTGATAAGCGTCGAAACAACTGACTGTTCACCTTCTCACCCAGACCCAACCGCCGATGATATCCCAGTAACAATAGCAATCCAAATAACCCGCACTTCGCTGGACACGATGGGAAATTTAGCTCAATGGCCTGTGCTTCTATGGACTTTGTGAGGAAACCACAACAGCCGGGGGAAACCCACACAAATGCTGTGAGAATATGCAAACTGAACAAAGGCAGTCGCCCAACGGTGGGATCGTGCCCCAGTGTCCGGCGATGTGAGGCATCACTGCTAATGAGAGTGTCAGTTTCAGAATGGGCTATCAGCCAGGGGTGCATTCAGACAATGTCGTTTTGATTTGCCCAACTGTTTGCAGTGAAGCCCAGCAGTCTCAAGGAGCTTAAAATAAATCAACCTGTTAGTTCTTTGAATTGACATTGTACCTACATTGACAGGGACCTGTAAAGATGGTGATCGTTGTGATACAGTTGCCGTGGTGCTTTCCATTTAGCAGGCATTGTGGACAATTATCAGTCGTTACGGGACACTGTGGAAATGTCAGTGTTTCTCTGGACGAAAGTGCAGTGCCTGATTATTATCAGACGGTGTCAAGTTGATTATTGATTTTGAAAGTTTTTGATTTCATTGGTCCCTTGTTGGTGTAATTGAAAAGTTTCCTTGCAACATTTTGCATTGGTAAACGGAAAGATTCCCAGGGCCAAGTCTGTGTGTCAACGTTTACTTCGGTTAACAGCTTTATTGCCATAACTTACAAGAATACTAGCGAAGTTTAGCAATACATAAGCAGGGTTCAGTGCAATATATCAAAATTTGCAAGGAAACCCAAAGGACGACATCGTTTGAATAATAATACCATAATAATGGACATAATTAATCAGTAGTTATGCTGGCCTTCCGGAATCAAACTGCCAGTCGTAGTGCAGAAACACACTGTATCAAGGATGACCTGCTATCCAACATTTCTATCCCGCTGAAACAAATCTCCCACCAATATTAGCCGCACTGCCTTGCATGTTACGCAGCATTCACCGCTCCTTCAAAAACTTTCGTAGAAGCTGTGAGGATTCACTCCTGAGCTGTCCTTATGCTGCGTAGTCGAGACGCCTCCATCCTATTTGTGCGGAAGACTGATTCTGAATTCCATCTAAATGTCCTGCCTTTCACGTTATATTGATGCCCATTTTAATGACAATTCAATTAGGATAAAATCTGCATTCTATTAACCGTACCCGTGCCCCTTCTAACGTTATAGATCATTATGAGGTCTCTCATAACATTTTGTTCTTCGAATTATCTTCCCAAACATATCCAACTTCAATTCATAACTGAAAATTTCTTTCTTCGTCGTAATGAAACTCGGAGGCACTCGCTCAAATGACAGTCAACTACTTTCTGTCATGTGCTAACCACAGCTACAGAGTTTGTGTGGACGGATATCAATGTTGGTCGCTTCAAATCCAGCTCCAACAAAAGATCCCTGTTCTTATAATCTCAGAAGAGAAAGTGAGGACTGCAGATGCTGGAGATCAGAGCTGAAAACGTGTTGCTGGAAAAGCGCAGCAGGTCAGGCAGCATCCAAGGAACAGGATAATCGACGTTTCGACATAAGCCCTTCCTGAATAAGCCCTTCTTCAGGAAGGGCTTATGCCGAAACGTCGATTCTCCTGTTCCTTGGATGCTGCCTGACCTGCTGCGCTTTTCCAGCAACACGTTTTCAGTTTATAATCTCAGCCATGACTGACAAAGAGAAATGTTCTGTGTGTCTTCTTAACGAACCTATTATCTTGTCCTGCTGCCTTGAGGGATGTTCTGTGCTTTCACTGCTTTGTTACCATATAATACTCCCCTGAAAATTTCCTTCTTCAAAACTACACCACCCCACGTTTATTTGCATTACACAGCACAGACAATTTATCTGCTCATTTGATCAATTCATTTGTCTCCTCATTGTCAAAAACCTGGCCAGTTTTTTTTGTGTGGTCTACAAACTTGCTTTGCATCATGTTTCTGCTCATAATATCGAAGAGCTTATAATGTACGTTGGTCAACATTTCATTATATCATGGAAACATAATCACAGGAGGTTTGCCCAATGACCTAACGCTGATTGAAAGGCAAGTTTATTCATTCCCCGTGTACGTTGTGGTCCGGACACTGGGGAACTGCACATAGCTCTGGTCTGAAACTTCAGAAAACGAGTCTTCCAGCTCAGCGATCAATAATACGTCCTAAACCTCAAGCTGAGCGAAATATCTTCTCAAAACTCAAAAGCTCTGGACTTCATAATACCTTTCAGGAAGAAAGCATAGGAGAACAACGCATTAATTCGACTCCTAATTCACTCTGTTGTAATACAATTGGTGCCTTGCCCAAATTCGCATGTGTGCACGTGACTGTGCACTGAACTTATCACTGTGTACTTAGTTTAAATAACACTTGGATGTCTGTGCCCGTTTCTCACCAAAATGCACCTTGAATGGAGGACAACGTGCATTTGTCTGAATTTAATGCGTGATGAAGCGATGTTTGAAGCTTTATGCATATTTCCAAAATTCGCAGACATTGGAAAACCTGTGCTTCCAACAACAATTTCCATGTCTTGACTTCAGTATCGGTCGTTTAGGCTATATTTGGTGCAATGAGTTCAGTTAAGTTCTACACTTATCATTTCTACATCAGATTTGTATATTCACGGTTCTATACTACTGGCGTTATTGCACTTGTGTGTTTTTATTCACAAGTTCTTCACTTATTTTTCGTTCGGAGAATTGACCAACCCAGTTGACAAAAATGTTACAGGCTCAAAGCATACATCACAAGCAGCCATTCTCCTTGAAGAGAAAAAAAGAATAAATGAAATGCGAAATTGGTATAACTTTAACCCCATCTCACTATTTGACTGAAGTAAATGTAAATTTCTATAATTTAGCCATACTCAATGGATTAGCCAGATGACCCCAGGTGCACTATTTAATTTAGTAAGGATATGGGTAACAAACAAATACATAATATGGAGTTCTTCGCCAAACTACTTACGGTTCAGTTTGGAAGTGCAATTACTTGCATTCAGTATTAATTTGTTTTTACTCAATCTGCAATTAACGTCTTGATTACACACAGTTATTGCATGCTTGGAGCATGGATAATTGCAGTTGCTGTTAATGTGTAGTTATCTCTTCCTTCGCTTTGCCCACACCCTTTCATCCTCAAAACCCCACCTATTCATCTATTTTCCA
This sequence comes from Chiloscyllium punctatum, assembly GCF_047496795.1. Classification (NCBI taxonomy): domain Eukaryota; kingdom Metazoa; phylum Chordata; class Chondrichthyes; order Orectolobiformes; family Hemiscylliidae; genus Chiloscyllium; species Chiloscyllium punctatum. The sequence continues at coordinate 31,979,701 of NC_092773.1, forward strand.
TTCATCAAATCAACTATGTGCTCTAATGTAAAATGAGTTTAGATTTGCTCATTTTAGTCGCTGCAATTCTGTGACTATGCTCAAATCCTCTTTCACTATAAACGATTCGTCGCATACTGGCGTATTTGAGCTGAGTAAAATGGCTCCATGCAATTGTTCAACAGTTCCACTAAACGGAGTTGAATCTCAAAACGGACCTAATATATTTCTCTGCACAGATGTTATGTAATTTGATGAGACTGGTTCAGATATTTCTGCCTTTGTTTCTAATTTCCAGGGCTTGCAGTTCTTTTGGATTTTTCTTTATTTGCTATTCCACACGGTTAGCAGGAGAGGTGCGGGAAGACGTGTATTCAGGGCACTCCAGTGTGATGTGAATGAAAGAGACAGCTCGGGGCTGCTTTTGTTTGGCAGATGGAACCTCCAGACAGAGATGAAAGGGGCATTATGCGAATCGAGCGCATTAGTAAGTAATTTCCTGTCGTTATTTCACCTCTATGAATGGCCTCAAAAATGTTACAACTGATTTATGTCGATTTCTTCAGACTTGCAGAGAGAGAGAATGATGATTGGTGGTCATGGGCAGAGGCAGCGGGCATGAAGTCGTATTAGCCATTCTGGTTGACTGACTGGCTGAAATACTACCAGTTTCGTAACCCCAAAAAGATAATGAGCGACCATGGTCCACAGATTATGAGTCAAGATTTCCTGTAGGACCGAAGAATTATGTTTCAGATTTGTGAGCCCAGCTGTGGGGCGTCCAGTGACAACTTACGTGGAGAAGAGCTTCGTCCACCTTGTAGCAGGCCTCAATGGTTTCACAAGGTGATTGGGAGCCAGGGTGTCGATTCAACTATATGGTATATTCCAGCAATGAATAAGGCTGCAATGCAGAGGATATTATCGTTGAACTGCGAATTCAGAGACCGAGAGAATTTCCTGCGGACCCGGTTTCAAAACCTATAATAGCAGACTGTGAAATTGAATTTCAATAAAGAAACTCTGGAAGACAGAGTCAAATTTCGACTAATTGACCATTGCCAATGGTTAGTAAAATACATTTAGGTACATTTAGGTTCATTTAGGTTCCCCTTTAGGGAAGGAGAGCACCATCCTGATTATGACCAGCGTACATAAGAATCCAGACCGAGAGCAATGTGTTTGATTCTTAGCAGCCCTCTCGCAATCAGGGATGTTGAATAAACTCTGGCCATCCAACAATGTCCACTGACCGTGAATGGATTAGAAATAAATATTCTTTCACAGCACGTTCAGCGTGAACTAACTAAATGAACATGAGCATTATATATTAACGCCTACTTTCTGTCAGGCTCCTCCAAGTCCCTAATCTGAAGTTGCAGTTACATGTCTTCTCGCTGACTCAAACAACTGTTCCTCCATATAAACAACACTCATGCTACATTATAGTTAAATCATAACATCAAACGAACTTATGGTGGACAATGAAAGTTGGTCACATCAACAGAATAAATAAAATTTTGTCTTTCAGGATATGGCACACAGCTGCCTCGTAAATCCATTGATGTTGATCCAAAGAACGACAATTGGATTAATAGGCCGTGGATAATTTAATTTCAGACATCATCGCCAACCACCTTCCGACCCCACGAGACCACATACCCACAGACAAACATATGAATTAATGTTTGCTTATGAACATTAAAGTAAATAACTTCGGAGCGACTTTCTGTTCTTGAAATCTGAAATTTGCTACATAATTTAATAATATCATAACTGATGTTATTAAATTACATTCTTGCCAAAATAATAGAATTGCACGCGCTTGTTTGGAGCAATCAGAGATAATATTGAATCATTTCTGAAAACATCGCCTTCGATCATTTCACCATTTACGGTGTTATTGACGGTATCGAGGTGGCTCAGGACTGATGTGCTCTCTTTGACTCCGTTATTCCTCCCCTTATTCTTACATTAGGACTCCAGATGCTGGAGACCAGAGTTGAAAAATGTGGTGCTGGAAAAAAACGCAGCAGGCCAGGCAGCATTTGAGGAGCAGGAGAATCGAAGTTTCGGGCATAATCCCTTCTTCAGGCATGAGGCTTGTTTGACAAGCGGGTGCTGGGAATACGGTAGCTGGAAGGAGGTGAGGGTGATAGGCCAGAGAGGGAATGGGACGGAGATGTCGGGAAGCAGATTGCAGATCATGAGGGCGGTGCTGAACCCGGGTGCTGGGATGGAGATAAGGTGGGGGGAGGGGAAATGAGGAATCTGAAGAAATCTACATTCGTCCCATGTAGTTGGAGGTTCCCAAGGCGGAAGATGAGGCGCTCTTCCTCCAGGCGTCGTGTGGCCAGGGTCTGGCGTTGGAGGAGGCCAAGGAACTGCATGTCCTTGGCGGAGTGGGAGAGGGATTAAAGTGTTCAGCCACGGGACGGTTGGGTTGGTTGGTGCGGGTATTACAGAAGTGTTCCCTGAAACGTTCCGCAAGTAGGCGGCCTGTCTCCCCAATGTCGAGGAGACCACATCTGTTGCAGTGGATACAGTAAATGATGTGTGTGTAGGTGGAGGGGAATAACGGCGTTTCTTGGCAAAAGTGAAAGCTTTTCACTGTATTTTAATGTTTTCCTCCAGTAAAATAAACTTGACAACAAAATGAAATCAAATTTCAAGCAAGCATGCAATGCAAGTTTGCGTGCAATCAACAACGCTTCTATTTATACCGTCAGCTGGGTGGATCACATCCACCTTTGGCTGCCTTATTAGAAACTAAAGCGTCCGTCATGTTGTAAACAGAGAACGCATCATGATATTTTACTTTATTCTACCATATAACAGCGATGTTTGACTGGAACCACGAATATAGTCTATTTGAACTTTTCAAGAATGGGAAATTTTGTGGATAAACCGACAAATAAACAAACATATACTTGCTGTACTCTGACTTTAACTTTCAATAAGCCAATTGAAAGCTACTTTATGGATTAATCGCTGCCTATCTCTGAAATTGTCCAACCATATCTCATCTTTAGAACCTCATGTCGAATTCCGATGGCTGTGACATGCTCAACCTGAGAACCCTTCCCATTGATCCACGTTTACATTGCATTAAATAGTATATACACGAAACACGAAGTTTCAGTTGAATCCAGTTTTGAATTCTTTGTCTCTTACTCTCCTCATCACTATGAGAACACATTTCAATGTTGTGTTCGTTCAAGTCTGTTCTTACAACCACAGATGGGCAGCCAGAATCCAAAATCTTTCTCACTTTCAATTCAAACTAACAAAGACGTTATTTCCACAGAACAACTCCAGCCTCCAATTCAGGACACAAAGTTGAATCTTCAAGATGTTGACATTTTAACTGGAAGGAAATTTTGGATCAAATGCATGAGCAATCTAGATAGCATTTACTTGCATCAGACTAAATAATCACGCATGTCGGAGGTTTGTATCAATAATGTTAGCATATCATTGATTCAATTTTAAAATAAGAATATTTTGATTTTTCGTTATAGTTTAATTCAGGTAAGTGCAAACAATGTTTTAATGCAGGATGATATAACTTAAGATTAAGAGTTATATCAAAATAGTCCCACTACGAAAACTGGAGAAATTGAAATAGTAGTGAAAACTATTTCCAAATAGACTATCAGCGAGTGTGACACATTCTGTGGGATGTATATGAAATCACGGTAAGACTTTTAAAATGGTATCACTGTTCAGTCGTGCTTCTATTGTTGAATCTCCCCAGTACCAACAATGTAAAGTTTATTATAGTGCAGAAAATGAACTGGGCTCTCCACATTAAAAAGGTGGCAGCAAGGACAGGACTGATGTCTGGAAATCTGCGATGGGCAACTCATATCCTGACTCATCAAAGGGAGTTCACCCTCCACAAGGCACAATTCAAGAGTGCATTGGTGCACTCCTCGATAAATCTGGCTTGACACCGTCCAGAAGAAATCAAATCAAAAGGATTAGATAATTGCAGATGAGCCAACGCTTTAACTTTGTTAAACAAATGTAATTGGGATAATGCGGGGCATTACGTTCTGGGAACCTACTGCAATTGGTCGGCAGATTATTGCAGCAGAATCTTAAGGACAGGGGTTGATCACACTTTGGGGAAAATTGAGTCAGTAACGATAAACGGCATGGCTTTTTGCCGAGAAGTTTCAGCCTCACACACTTGACAAAGGTTCTGACGAAGTGACAAATGATGAATGAATGATTATGCTGTCTGTATGGAATTTCACAAGTCCATTCATAATTTTACTCATGGCAGGCTGAAAAGAAATATGAAGTTATGTGAGACCTGCACGATGGATTGCAACGACTATTGGTAGAAACGTGAGAGTCTGACTGAAGACGTGACGGTACAACTGTATGGGGAACATGGGCAGTGAGAACAATTGCCACAGGATACATACTGTCTCCAACATACTGCATACTTGTTCGAGAAACTGCAGATGCAGTTTAATCTGCACAATTGTCATACGATGGATTTTGGAAGATCTAATGCAAGAGGAAAGTGCAGAGTCATTGACAAGTTATGATGTACATATGTGGAACTTTATACAAGCCATATTAGGAATATGGTCGGCGGTTCTCTTCGTTATGGAACCAAAATCATATGGAGGATTTGGAAACTGTAAACGAGGATGTAGTCTACTTTGAATGGCATTCGATATTGGAAGAGATTAACCAAAGCTGGCTTGTTTTCATGTGGAATTTCGAAGCATTATCAGCGTTTGCAAATTTCTGAGCGACAGGAATTTAATGGATAGTCGTCGTTATTTATCCCAGGGTCGATGTGCCAATTATAACAGAACATAGGTTTAAGAAAAAAGTGCATATGTCGAAAGGGTGTGAAATAGGCTATCTTATTTTTTTTTCCTTCAAAATACAAGTTGATAAGTGTCCGGAATTTGTTGCAATCGGAAGTGACAGAAGCGTTGACATGACAATGTTTAAGAGATGACTTGACCGATATGTGAAATGGCTGGAAAGAAACGGGTAGAGGCCACATAGAAGGAAAAGCCCTCCTCTCATTTATCTCTCCACCCTTCAGGAACTCTGCCAGTATTCCTGATGAAGGGCTTTTGCGTGAAACGTCAATTTTACTGCTCCTCGGATGCTACCTGACCTGCCCTACTTTTCCAGCACCACTAATCCAGAACAACGCTTAAGAGATGACTTGACTGATTCGTGAGATGGCTGGAAAGAGACGGGGAGATACCACATAGAAAGAAAAGGTTTTCATTCAGAAAGGCCTCAGGTGCACATGCAATATTGGCGTACTGTAGGGTATCTTGCTGTGCTGTACTTTTCTTTGGCTTCACTTCATTTCGCCACATCAAGCCACTTGATTGGCATCACATATGAAGGCAGCCACGCCCTCCACTAGCGACATTTTGAAGCAGCATTGTACACTATCGACAAGACAAAATGCCTAACTTTACCAGGCATCTTTCAACGGCACAATGCAAATGTAAGAGGACTTCCATCTCCAAAAACCTGGCATCAGATACAGGGGTTCAACCTGCAGTAGGTGGACTGCAGCATTTCAGAGAGGACGTTCATCATCATTATCTGAAGCATAACTTGAGCTTGCAATAATAGTTTGTCAATCAGAGACTCCAGGTCTCAGGAATGAATACATTACAAGTGTGAGGTAGACAGAGGCAGGGGAGAACTAAATTTAACATGGAAGTTGAAAACGATGGAAAGACGCAGACATAAATCGACTGAAGGAAGAGAAAGAAAGTGTTGGAGATTTGGAACAGGGCTAAATCTGCAACAGAACAAAAAAGAAAGAGCATTGAAATGTGGGAAAGAATTTTTTAGGCAACATGAACCTGGTGTTGTGGTTGTCAAAGAGAAGGAATGAATGTCTGAACGAAATACCCGTACTAAGAGCAAGGTTTATTAGTAATCTGGAATGAAAAGCGAGAGGTATCATTTAACACCGTGACCAGACAGGACATGTAAAACACAGTGACAACTGCAAAGAAAGGTTGGCGACGTCTGGGCGCAGCAATTCACGACAATCAAACTTCACCATGTTACTTTTTTACATGATGACTACTGATGATGCCAGAAGAAAACCTTTAATCTGACAAAGCCTCAAGACTCTGACCTACTTTTGTCTCTGTCAGAAAATAAATGCTTGATTGAGAAGGTGGAGATGCAATTAAGTCAATGAGAACTATTTTAAAAGAAACCCAAAGTACAGAAAAATACATTTGCAATCGAATGTTACGTTCAGGTAAAATGGAAGATATTAAATACAGAATGATCAGGGGATTTAGGAATGGGCGGCAAGAATAAATCAATGAATGATAAGTTGCTGTCTTCTACATGAAAAAGAAATATACATTTATTCCGATGCTCTCAAGTATGACAAAGTCGGATGATTTAATTAAATTTATAATGAAACACGAATTTAGAAAGCTTCCTACTTAAAACTAATTAAAATTCAGAACCTGAGGAGTTTCATTCAGCAAAACTGAAAATGGAATTGCACAGTTTATGGTCTTACCTCCAGCACTTCCTAACTGACCACAACTGTCTGATGGATTAGAGAATTTTCAAGATATACTTGATTCAACAGAGTCAATTCGATAGCTTTACCAAAAGGCAATTTGATTTGAGTTCTGGATTTACCAGCATTATCAATAGTTCGCCCAAAGTGAGTGATAGTATGTGGTTTGTGTTTCGGCATCTTGGGAAGAGTATGAAATAACAGAAAATTAAATGGGCTCAGAATGTAACGTGTTGCCACAATCTTGCCAGGTATATAATCTGCTGTCTTGTTAGAGAGAAGCGACTTTTGGTAATGTGGGCCACTGGACCTCCAAGTAGGGAAGAGGTGGAGAAACACTATCCTCCCTTTTAACCCCAAACTAATGCTGGGAACTGAACCCTTGCTGTTGATATTGTACCGCTGTATAATCCAATAATCCATCCAGCTCAGCTGGATACGTGGCCTTCTTTTCGGGGATGAAAGACTTGAATTATAAACAGTGGAAGACCTTCCATTCGTTCACCGTTCGACTGTACTGGGACAAACATTTGACCACATGAGAAAACAAGAATGGTTACATAATGACAAATTACTTATATGAGAAGGGAATGTCTAAAACGACTTGGGCGTTGCTGGAGAACATTAACATTGTATGTTAAATCATGACATAGAAGACAAATTTAATCAATAGCTTAAATGTACAGACATACAGAGCAAAATTGGGGAAGAACAATCGATGGATTGCCTGCTCCATTCCATCCTTCAGTCAACATTCGCAGTTGTTCTGTCTGAAAGCAGACGAGTAGAATGCATGGCCACAGCTGATGTTAACCCATTCTAAATTTATTGGCCCATCGTGTTTTGGGAATGGTCACAGAGAGATAACGGCACACCTCGTCACTCACTGTGCTATCAGTAATCAAGAACATTACAGTGGACGAAACTCAGACAGAATTATCATCACCATGGAAACAGGCCTCGAAATATTATATGGTTGCCATCGCAATGACTCCCCAAAATGACACCAACTTCCGATGAAGAAGGTCCTCACAAGTACGCTTTACCATGTGGAGAACACAACCTCTTCCGATTCAATGTGACCGACGATGAAATGCACTGAAATGAAAAGACCTTCTTTCTACTCAGTGCTTCATTAATTTGCATCGGTGAGTGAATTGTAAAATTGAAGTGAAGGGATATTTCAGGATTTTCTTCAACTCTTCTCTGAACTTTGATTGTATAACAGCATACGTGCAAGTGTTTGTACAGCAGCCTGATATTTGCAACATGAAGCTCATTTCAAGTACAAAGTAAGGAATTTCTACAGCCTTATAACCCAAGTTATAAATTCGCCTCCACAAACAAAATATCATGAATAATGCACGTAAGAGGACAAAATTTCCTGAAATTAAAAATAGGAAAATAACGGATTGTCTTCGGCTCTCTGTCTCTGAATCCCTGTGAGACTTACAAGCTCGATGAGCCTGGAGCCTATTGCGGGCGCGGCTGCTGATTAAAACCTCTTTGACGGTGAAAATATTGAGCAGCAGAATTAGCACAAATGGAAGGACCAATGAGAAAATATGTTGCAAAAACCCGATTGCTGTCCAGACCAGAGACAATTGCACTTCCTGCGCCATAAAACAAAACCAGGGGTTGTTCCAGCTTTTGTAGAATCCTGTTAACATGAAATACCAACTGACGTTTTTTAAACAACAAAGGACTGCAGTTGATCCAAGAACCACATTTGCTGTCTCCACGACACAATATTTTCTTTTCCACGTCCGAGAGCAGATGGTGACAAATCGGTCAAATGTGAAAGCGACAGTAAACCAGACAGATGCATCAGTGGCTGCATGAAGCAGTACAGCATGTATATTGCACATGGGAATATTCAATATGAAACGAAAGTGCTCTCTAAAGATGAACAGAATGTGTCTTAGTAACAAGTCAAAGAGAATGACAAGAAGATCCGTCATTGCCATGGCAGCCATGTATCGTGTGACGCATTTGGACAGACCACACTTGTTCTGACTCAGTATCACTATCGTCAGTATGTTAGCTGTGATGGAGGAATGAATAGAGAAATTGTCAGCGCGAAATGCATTAACAATGGCTGAGCATCCTGAGATGTTGAAACATGTCACGTTGTGAAGCATTGAAAAAAATTGAATATGAGAAGGTTTTTTTGGAATTACGTACTCTGATGGAAAACAGCATGACTTCATTTTTTAAAAAAATCAGACTGAATACTGATATTGTTGAAGCATAATTTCGAGATATTTAAAAACTTCGTTTCATTACATTTCGTGGTCCATAAATGTTTCACTGCTAAAGAACAAAATGCCTGGTTACTGGTCAGTTAAGAGACAGAAACAATATTTCACATGGGCTGATAGCAGCAAGTGGAATTTACTCTCATATGTATTCTGTCGCTACGCTGTGACTTTAAATAGGTTAATTTGCCTTTCTTTTATTTGAACATAGGTCATAAAGTCAGAAGCGTAGAATTTTTAAATACCAATGGAAGGGGAGTGACCAATTGTCCCAGTTTAAATTTTATCCAGTCTGTTATAACAATAGCAGACACAGAATGTGTCAGTCCAAAGGAGTTGCAAGCTTCATTAAAGATTTCATCTGACTTTCTTCAAAGATCTCTTTCTATATGCTGCTCCCCCCTACTTGTAAGAATCTGTGTCGAAATTTACCGTTTAACTAAGGGTGTCCTTATTAGATTTTACTGTATTGGAAGAGCTACTTCGTATTATTTACCGCAGAGGGTCGTTGAAGTTTTCCAGTTGTTAAGTTTCTCTAATTTCGGCTTTGTTTTGCCCGAAGTTTAACTGTGTTGTTTGAATAGATGTGGTGTAAATTGATTTTAGTAAGACGTTTGATAAGGTGATATAGATAAGCTGCAGAGCTGGGAAGAAAGGTGGCAAATGGAGTTCAATGTAGCTAAATGTGAGGTGATTCACTTTGGTAAGAGTAACAAAAAGATGGGGTACTTGGCTAATGGTCGGTTACTTGGTAGTGTGGATGAGCAGAGGGATCTTGGTGTCCATGTACACAGATCTTTGAAATTTGCCACTCAGGTAAATAGTGCAGTGAAGAAGGCATATGGCGTACTGGCTTTTATTGGTCGTGGAATTGAATTCCGGAGTCCTGAGGTCATGTTGCAGTTGTATAGACTCTGGTGCGGCCGCATCTGGAGTATTGTGTGCAGTTTTGGTCGCCATACTATCGGAAGGATGTGGAGGCACTGGAACGGGTGCAGAGGAGGTTTATCAGGATGTTGCCTGGTATGGTAGGAAGATCGTATGAGGAAAGGCTGAGGCACTTGGGGCTGTTTTCATTGTAGAAAAGAATGTTTCGGGGTGACTTGATAGAGGTGTACAAGATGATTCTGGGTTTAGATAGGGTTGAGCATGAGAACCTTTTTCCACGTATGGAATCAGCTATTACGAGGGGGCATAGCTTTAAATTAAGAGGTGGTAGGTATAGGACAGATGTTAGGGGTAGATTCTTTACTCACCGAGTCGTGAGTTCATGGAATGCCCAGCCAGTAGCAGTGGTGGACTCTCCCTCTTTATGGGCATTTAAACGGGCATTGGATAGGCATATGGAGGATAGTGGGCTAGTGTAGGTTAGATGGGCTAGGATCGGCGCAACATCGAGGGGCAAAGGGCCTGTACTGCGCTGTATTCTTCTATGCTCTATGTTCTCTATTCTGTTTTTCTGAAAGCTGAATGCTTTATCAAGGGCATAACACCAGGAATACACACTTCACAGCTCTCTATAAAATATCGAAAATATATGTCTGGGCTGTTAGAAAAACATTTTGAGGAGTTTCATCTCGTCCATACCAGTACTGCCTTGCACGTTAGAAGAAGAAATAAGAAGTGGAAAATTAACTGAATAACAATACACATTTGCTTCGATGAACACAGGTACCTTAGAGTGCTTCCCCACAGACCCATGAACGTGGTATGACAGGTTAACAGTGAAGTTAAGAAGGTACATGGAACATTTAGTTTTATCAGATGTGCTGCAGATTGTAAGAGTAGTAACCTCGTAATACAGCTGAACAGAACTTTCGTTTGGCTATAGCAGGAGATTTGTGCACACTTCTGGATACCACACGGAAGGAAGTACGTAAATATCCAGCATCGTGTACAAAGGTGACTCAACAGGATAAAGCCTGGAATTAAAATTTTCGACTATGTGGAAGGACTTGGTAACCTCTGGTACTTGAAAATGTTGCAGGGGAACTTAAGTGGTCAATGAGGTGAAGCCATACCTGGTTTTGAATAGAATGACATGATGAAGTCGAAGCTATTCTCATTGATCGACTTTCCAATAACATGTGGGCTTCATTATAAAATGAATGCCGGTTTTTTTGTCTATGAGCAGCATTTTCATTTAAAATGATCCAAAGAAGGCACGCAGACATACAGAGGAAGCTGTATGATTATGTCGGATATTACAGGGGAAGCGAAACGCTTTGCTCACATTTACTGTGTGGCAGATGAAAGAGCTGGAATAAAAACGGACACCAATGAAGAAACTCATGAGGTCTAGACGTGTTTGGGGAATGAATGTAGAATTATCGTTTCGATGCTGTAGACTTAACTTCAGAATATATGAGACAGAATCAAGAGCATCAGTCTAGTCCCACACCGAATGAGTGATCCGTGAACTATGCTGAGAGATTCTTCGACTTACATGTCCCCAGATAAACACGAATAGTAGATAGAAATCCGCTTTGGATAGGCATGCATTGGAATGGAAACTGAGTGGGCAAAGCAACTTGTAATAACACAGTATCTTCCCAAATGGGAATGGTGTATTACTAGTATTCCGCCAGCTCAGGCAGGACAACTGCATGCATGTCCCAGTTCCTGCAGAGGAAAGTTATTACACCTCTGAGCGGTTTTAATAGGAATGTCTGGATATGTTCAGAAAACATCCCGTGGTTTGAGGGTTTACCCTTGGACAGAGACTAATGAGCAACGTTGAATCTGCAAATAACAAAGAACATTAATAACCAGGACTGGAATCACTGGATTGTGACTGGGCATGTGTTTTTTTTTTACCTTTTGTGGGCCAACACTAGGAGAAAGTGAGGACTGCAGATGCTGGAGATCAGAGCTGACAAATGTGTTGCTGGAAAAGTGCAGTTGGTCAGGAAGCATCAAAGGAGCAGGAGAATCGACGTTTCGGGTGTAAGCCCAAGTGTTTATGCCCAAAACGTCGATTCTCCTGCTCCTTTGATGCTGCCTGACCTGCTGAGATTTTCCAACAACACATTTTCAGCTCACACACATATCACCTGTTAATTTAAGGAAGTAGTTCGATAGAGCTACTCACCAGGGACACCAATAGCAGCTAGCAGTGGATAATAGCCTGCTTGGATAATTCGAAGTTTGTAATAGATCTGCCAACTAATCGATAGATCATCAAAACATTTGGAAAGACTGTAAAGCGCATGCTGCAAGCTCCTATTGATTGCTATCGTGTTCTGACTTCTTGTTATCGCAGTCATATCCATCCTTATCAGATTTCAGTTGACTGTTGTTGATATATCCTCCACTGTTTTCGTATTCCAAGGTAGATTCTGATCGTTTGATTGACAGTTCAGTCTCGAGCATTCGGATTTATTGAATGAGATAACCTTGCAACTTATTACACTCAGATTTCGAAGTGTGCCTCTCTGCACACTCAAATTTCACGGTTTGCTCCATAAAACCAAACAGTAAAATGGATACTTTATTAATATGAGTTGTAAAGGCTCCAGAATGGCAATTAAGGTTTTTTGAGCATGACGCTCAAGCCTCCAGTGAGACAATTAGCATCCTTGGAGGCTAACAAATTATTACTGGCACTTAACAAACTGGTTCAGTTAACCACTTACACACCAATACTCATCACACCACGATAACATTGTAAATAGTATAAGCATACAACCTGTTTGGATGAAAAACGTGACTTTTTTGTGATAAAAAGATTTCTTCAGTTTGGCACAGTGGCTCAGTATGGAGAACTGCTAGCTGATTGCGCCATGAAACTGGGTTAGATACGAGCCATAAATGAATGTGTAGTTTGCACATTCTCCCTGCGTCCGTGTGGGTTTCTGCCAGTTGCTCTGCTTTCCTGCTGCATTCCAAATATCTGCAGCTTCGGTGTGTTCGCCACGGTATATTTGGAGTCAGATCGGTAGGTTCTTGGACTGGGTGTGGATCGATTGTCTTTGGAGGGTCAGGTTTATCGCGATACTCCAAATGGCCTCTTTTCTGTCAGCACATGATGAAGTTGAAAATATGGCCACTTGGGGAGTTTTAAGGAACGCAAATGCCCAAAAGCGTTTGATGCTTATGTGAAAGGGAAGCTAGCAACTAGTAATGGAGTCTACATATTCCTGTAATGGATAAGATCAGATTCTCCGTCGGAAGAAATTTTGAGAGAATTTACAAAGATTTCTGTTAGTAGCTAGTTCCAGAGAAGCAAGTATTATAATTACGGGCACTTATGTAAGGACAAGTGTAGCCACAGTCTGAAATTTGCTATTTCTTAAAACGTTGGAAACTTCTGATCCTAAACAGGCAAAGTGCAAATTTGTGAGAAAAGGTTATCTGCCTTCCTTGTGCAAATATTGATAGGCCATGTTAAAGTGCAATGTTGTAAACATAACTGGATTGAGTTTTTTTGTTGAAGAAGTAAGAAAGTGGATGAATGAGGGCAGAGCAGTGGATGTGATCTACATGGACTTCAGTAAGGCCTTTCAGTAAGGTTTCCCATGGTAAACTGATTACCGAGATCAGATCACATGGAATGAAGAGGGAACATGGAATTTGCAAAAAGAACTAGCTCGAAGGTAGAAAACAGAAAATTGTGGCCAAAGGTTGCTTTTCACAATGAAAGCTTGTTACCAGTGGTGTACCACAAGGATCGGTGCTGACTTCAATGTTTTTCGTCATTTGAATAAACGGGTTGGATATGAACATTGCAATTGACACCAACGTAGGAGGTACACTGGACAATGAAGCTACTAATGTTAGAGTACATCAGCATCTTGATCTAATAGGTCAGTTTGGTGAAGGAATGTGAGGTAGAGCTTAGTTTTGGTAAATGTGAAGTGCTGCATTTTGCAAAGTCAATTCAAGGCATGACTAACACTCTTAATGCTGAGGCTTTTAGTGTGTTCCTGAACAGTGACTTTGGAATGCAGGTTAATATACCCTTAAAAGTGAAGTCTAAGGGAAATAGGATAGTGAAGGAGGGGTTTAGTATGCTGTCCATTTTTGTACAGAGCATTGATTATAGATGTTGCGAGGTCATGTTGCATCTTTACGGGACATTGTGTACGCCACTTGTGTGGATTTCTGGTCTCCCTACAATAGGAAATGTGTTATGAAACTTGCAAGTCTTAAGCAGAGATTTGCAAAAATGTTACTTTCTCAGATGTGCATAATTTTGTTTTCCCAACCCTCAAACTCTCGAATACGATTCTGTTTTCACTACAGTATGTTGTGGTCATTCCCTCCCAGTAGATTTGAAATGACTGGATCATTAATCAAACTTGTCTCAATACGTATTATCAAATCTGAAAGCGACAGGTCTCTGGTTGGCTTCATGACTTGTTGATTTAAGAAATGATACACCTTCCACTCATTCAACATTTCTTCGAGGCTACCCTTACGGAGAGAAATACTCTAATGAATACATATGTTTAAATCATACATTAATGCCTTTGCGCTTTTCTCACTAGCTTTCCTATTTCTCCTGGTTTATGATATGACCTACTTCGGAAGTACTGCTCGGTGTCCTGTCAATTACTTCTTGAATGTGGCTTCTTCTCTTGGTTTTCACTTCCACTCAGACAGATTAAAAATTTTGACCCTCGTGCAAATATCAATTCTCAACATAGACTTCATGACATTCTTAACTGGTAAAATAATTCAAGCTCCTGCTCCTTCTTGTCTATTCTTTCAGAATGTTGCTTCAATTGGATATTGAACTCGCACCAGGTCTTCCTGACACCACCTTTCAGGAATCCTCACCAGGTCACCCCTGTCTGTCTCCAGTTGTCTCGTCAGTTCAAATGTCTCCATTGCTGCATTTAAAAAAAGTCTGAGTTATTCCCGCTTTGAGTACTGTGATCAGAACTGGTCAGCATACATTGTGAAGGATACAACGTATTTTTAGGGAGTATGGTACACACATATTTGTAGATCGGAACGTGCCATCCAACTTTTCAAATCCCTTATTCCCGTCAGTGGCCCAAATCCTTGGTATTGTAAGCACACATCTGAGGACTTCCTCAATGATACCACACTCAAAGGCGTTGGAATAGTACAGCATAGATTGACGACAATGTCTCCTGAACTTCATGGATCAGGTCTTTCACAAAACAGATTGGAATTGTGCTGAGCTTTCCAACGAATTTATAAAGATATTTTGTGTTCAGTTGTAATGTAACTCTTGAAGATATTATCACGAAAAGGCAAGGTTTTTAAAGAGAACATATCCACATGTTGGTGATGTAAGAAGTTGGAGGCGGGGTCTGAGTGTTCGGACGAGACCGTTCTGGGGAGATCTTGGGAAGGACTATTACACACAAAAGCTGATAAATGTTCGGAATTTCATTCCACAAGTAGCAGTGGATGTTGTATGTTGCCAACGATCCATTAATCTCAAATTTGTTTAATGTACTAATCAGCATGTCATGTGACACTCCATCAAAAGTCTTCTGAAAGCCCAAGTATTCAGCATTCACAGCACTACCCCATCCATTGCCTCCATTACTTCGTCGTGGACTCAAATATCTTTGTCAAGCACGACTTGCTCTTCACAAAGCCATGTCTACTGTCTCGTATTAACATACCATTTTGCAATATTTAACTTACCCGCATGAATTTCTCTGTCAGTTTTCCGACTATTGATGTCAAGCATTTACGACTGCAATGTAAATAGTTATTCGTCTCTTTATGAAATAAAGTTGCCACATTTGCAATCCTCGCATTTTCTGTGGTTACCCCTGTGGTCTGAGACTTCTGAAACATTTCCGCTATAATTTTTATCATTTGCTCCTTGACTTCTCTCTGTAATTTTACTGCACTTCACCTGGGAGTGACGAATTCCTGACTAGGTGCTGCCGTTCGTATAAGCACTATTTTTGTTTTATTTGTCAACATACATCTCTGTTACTCAACATCCACATTTTCAATGAGACCATTGTCATCAGGTTTTATGTACATCAAGCCAAACACAATGCGTTCACTTTGTACCTCCACCATAACCTTTGGTTCAGTGAGCAGCTTATCCAACTTGTTCCTGATGTCTTTAATATGATTAACATATTTGAGGAACATTTTGCCACTTCTATATGTGCAGCTCGCCTTCCTTTCCTTATGCAACACCTTAACCTTCCAACTTCGAGCATTCGCCCCTCTTCTCCACTTGAAATGCTCTTCCTCATTCTTATAACTATAAAAGTCATGATATGCAGTATATTTCACTTACTCATGCCCTGATGTTCGCATCAGTATCCTTAGCGATGCAGATAACTGCAGTTTTGGATGCCTTGAGTTTATTTCTCTAGGGAGTGTAGCAAGTAGTCACCCTCTTCACATATATTTCAAAATTCTCTCATTTTCCATCCACTGCTTTATCCACCAAGGGCGTTTAAAATCAACGTGCTCCAATTTAGATTTTACGTTCATAAAATGATTGACTTTCCGGTTGGGATCTTAATCAGTGAGTGATTTTTATGCATTTCAAACTGAATACCGAGAATTATTATTTTGTGATCGCTATTTCCCAAAAGATTTTCCTTCCTGATGCTCTGCACTTGTCCTGCCTCAATTTGTAGTACCAGATACCGCACAGTTCCTTCCTTCTGGGCTCGAAATGCAGTGTTCTAAGACGTTATGCCGTGCACTTTACAGAATTTCACACGCCTCCCCGAAAATAATTGAAAACTCTAAGCACAACAATCATACCAATCACCACAGAGAAGAGTACCGGTCCTGCAGTTATGCATTATCTAATGAAAAAAATTGTCTCTTCTACGTGGTGCGTATTATTTGTAGATTTATACTAATTAGCCAATAGGATGACGTTCTGGTCCTGTCTCCCACTTCCAACTGGACAGAGTCGAATGATAAGCAATGGCACTATGTTTTTAGCAAGTGTGCCATATACCACTTCCATTGTTATCCATATTGATTCTACTGGAAGACTTATGACAGGCCATTATCTATCTAGTGCCGTTTTGGAACCAACGACTTTTCGTTCTGTGCAACTATGTCACTTCCCCCGGTGTAATTTCTGTTTGTATTTCACCAATTCTCTTCTCGATGCTCTATATACATGTCTACAATTTAATTCCAATTTTCTTTTAACGTTTTTGCCCATTGTAAAGCAACCATTTGGTTGTGGTGGATCAACTTACGTTGTTGAAATAAGTAGGGAGGATGTGTTGGGTAGGCTGAAGGATATTAAGGTGGACAAATCTTCAGGACAGGATGGGATTTATCCCAGGTTGCCGAGGGATGCGAGAGAGGAAAGAGCTAGGTCCTGACAGATACCTTTGTGGCATCCTTAGACACAGATGAGGTGCAAGAGGACTGGAAGGTTTCTCAAGTTGTCCTCCTATACAAGAAGGCTAGTGGGGATATTTCTGGTAACTACAGGCAAGTGAGTCTGATGTCAGTTTGCGGGAAGTTTCTGGAGAAGGTACTGAAGGATCGAAACTTATTATATTTAGAAAATAATGGGCTGATTAGTGACAGGCAACATTGTTTTGTGCGGGGGAGACCGTGCATTACCATATTAATAGAGTTCTTTGAGGCAGTGACAAAGCTGATAGATGAAGGAAGGGTTGTAGACGTCATATTAATGTACTTTAGTAAGGCGTTTGATAAGGTCCACTGTGGTAAACTTACAGAGAATTTATAGTCCATGTTGTGCAGGTTGGTCTGGCTAGGTGGATAAAGAACTGGTTGAGGAACAGGAGACAGAGAGGTGTATTCGAAGGGAGTTTCTCGAAATGGAGAAAGGTGAACAGTCGTGTTCCACAGGGATCAGTGTTGGAGCCACTGTTGTTTGTGATATCCGTAAATGATCTGGAAAAGGGCACTGTTGGTATGATCAGCAAGTTTGCAGGTGAAATGAAGATTGGTGGGATAGCATAAATCATAAGGGATTGCCAAAGAATGCGGGAGAATACAGATCGACTGGAAAGTCGCTTGGAAAAGTGCAGATGGAGTTCAATCCAGACAAATGTGAGGTGATGCATTTAGGTAAGTCTAATTCTAGAGCAATTTATATAATGAACGGAAGAGCCTTTGGAAAAGTTGATGAACAGAGAGATCTGGGAGGGCAAGTCCATTGTACCCTGAAATTTGCTGCACAGGTGGATAGAGTGGTTAAGAAGGCATATGGTCTTTTTGCCTTGTATGGAAAGCGTATTGAGTATAAGAGTTGGCAGGTCATGTTAAACTTGTACAAGACATTGGTTCGTCTGCATTTAGAATAATGTGTGCAGTTCTGGTCGCCTCATTACCGAAAGTATGAGAACGCTTTGGAGAGGGTGTAGAGAAGGTATGCGAGGGATTTGCGTGATATGGGAGGTGCTAGCTTTGAAGAGAAAGTGAATAGGAAAGAAATGAGATTGAGGGGTCCGGATTGAGGTTTACAAAATCATGAAAGGTATCGACAGGATCGATAGTGATAAGTTTTTTTCCAGCGTTAAGGATTCAATATCGTGAAATCACGCTTTTAGGGTGAGTGGCAACATGGTTACGGGGGTTATAAGCAGCAAGTCCTTTTCAATTATGGTGATGTGTGCCTGCAACGCGTTGCCAGCAGAGGTGGTAGAGGCAGGAACGGCAGATTCATTTAAGATCCGTCTGGACAGATGCATGAGTAGCTGGGAGGTAGAGGGATACAGATGCTTCGGAATTGTGCGACAGGTTTAGACAGTAGATTTGCATCGGCACAAGCAGAAGGGCCTCTTCTTGGGCTGTAAGTTTTCTTTGCTCTTCGTTCTAACTCTTCCGTCTCCCATCACGTATCTTTCATGTTCAAAAAGATCTCTCTCTTGCTTTCACTGAAGCTTGCGAAAAGCATGAAAGTCTTCAGTTTACACACAACACCTCCCCAATATCCGTTCACCACACACACACACACACACACACACACACACACACACACACACACACACACACACACACACACACACACACACACAGACCCACTGTCAATAAGTTTGCACTGACCCTATTTACTCTATTTAATCTTTCAGTCATCAGCAAAATTCAATTTCGGCTGAGGGGACACCATTTGTTCTGATCAGATTTATCATTCCCAAAAGCGATTCAAAAAGTCCCAAGAATCTTAAGCCCTCCTTTTGCAGACTCCTGAAAGTTTGGCGTTTACCTTGCTGGTAACCCTTTACCTAAATGATGAGAATCACGACAAAGACAGTATTTCTGAGATTACTACTCAAAGGTGCTGGATTTTATGCTCCAAACTCTTTCAGCAATCGAATTTCGGTGAAGGTCTTGTTGGGACTCCAGGACTGTTCCAACCCAACACCATTCAGATAACATTCGCCCTTCTTGTTTCTGTTCCCAAAGCAGATGATCCTCCGTCCATTTCAACAAACTCCATCTTCTATTGATATGTCCACTGTCATGACATGTCCAAATCACAACTACGAATTTCTGCGTGCCCTCATCACCAACACCCCCCCCCGCCCCCCACCGCCACTGCAAGCAGACGCTCCCACCCAGTTTAATGTTAGACACAAATGAGGAGATATTATGTTTATTATCAATCTCTAAATTACTGACATATTGTGTATGACTGAGGTCCAAGTTCTGATCTCTGCAGTACCCTATTCGACACGTGGACGCACTGGGAAATCGAGCTTTGTACTTATCCTCTCGGTATCCTATCTGTTAACCTATCTCCATTGTTATCAGAATATATCCATGATTACATTCACTTCAATTTGAAACACATCCTTCTAGTGTGGTCCGATACGAAAGACATCTGAAAGGTCACGTTACCCATGCCCACGCGTCCACGTCTTCTGAAAAGTAACAGCTGAATTTTCATAGAACTCCAATAGACATGCCAAGCATGATTTTCTTGCTGTTCCTGTCACTCTCCTGACACGAACTAAAGTAATGTGCAGCTTAATCCTACATTCCATGCTTCTGCACTCAATAGCTTGACAGTTAAAGATTATACCTTATAAACCACGGTACCAACGTATCCATGTAAGTACTGTGGAAATATGCTCTAATCTCCGCCTAAGTATTTACACTTTCTGACCTCCAATCCGCGTTTGTGAACAGTGCTGCAATGAAACATCAATTTATTTGCAACTGTACAAATAAATAAGTAAATGGAAAGGTAGGCAGACAAATAATCGGAAGGCAGACAGACAGACAGATTGACAGACCGATAGTTGTATGTATAGATACATAGGTAGGTAGGTAGGTGTTAGGTAGATAGATAGATAGATAGATAGATAGATAGATAGATAGATAGATAGATAGATAGATAGATAGATAGATAGATAGATAGATAGATAGATGGTTAGATAGATCGATAGATAGATCGATAGATAGATCGATAGATAGATCGATAGATAGATAGATAGATAGATAGATAGATAGATAGATAGATAGATAGATAGATAGATAGATAGATAGATAGATAGATAGATAGATAGATAGATGGATAGATAGATAGATAGATAGATAGATGGATAGATAGATAGATAGATAGATAGATAGATAGATAGATAGATAGATAGATAGATAGATAGATAGATAGATAGATAGATAGATAGATAGATAGATAGATAGATAGATAGATAGATAGAGATATAGATAGATAGATAGATAGATAGATAGATAGACAGATAGATAGATAGATAGATAGATAGATAGATAGATAGATAGATAGATAGATAGATAGATAGATAGATAGATAGATAGATAGATAGATAGATAGATAGATAGATAGATAGATAGATAGATAGATAGATAGATAGATAGACAGAAAGAGAGGCAGGCAGTC
Source organism: Chiloscyllium punctatum (assembly GCF_047496795.1). Lineage (NCBI taxonomy): Eukaryota > Metazoa > Chordata > Chondrichthyes > Orectolobiformes > Hemiscylliidae > Chiloscyllium > Chiloscyllium punctatum. Next base: position 32,000,306 of record NC_092773.1, read on the forward strand.
AGACAGAAAGTGAGATAACCAGACGAACAGCCAAATAACGTAAAGGAATCATTTCACATGTCATTCCCTACCATCCTGGATAGTGCAGTATCAGTCTGCAGAATCGCTATCAAATCTACAACTTGTCACTCCCTCAGACAATCTTGTTCAATGGTAGCAATACGTTCCATCTATGGGATGGAAGCCAAAATTCAGAATGGCAACCTGTGCATGACATATCTTCGTATCCAAAAAGCCACCATTTGAAGATAGTGAGACCAGATTTTCCAAGCAGAAAAACAAGCTAACTGTCCCTAATCAATTTATCTTCTCGAACTGTACATAAATATTTTATTTTCTAATTATTGCCAGCAATTCACCCACAGCCGAAGTCAGACTCACGGGTTTATGTTTCCACGGTTTACCATCACACCCTTGATTAAACAAAGGTACATTATCCACATTTCAGTCATCAGCAACCTCATCTATGATTATCGATTATGCAAATGCTTGTCTGAGAGACCAAGCAATTTGTTCCCAAAAACATCTGTGATGTATTAGATCATGTCCAGAAATATGTCCAACTGTATGTTCTCTCGGAATGCGCAAACGTCCTCTCCTGTAATTTGAACTTTTATTAAAATACCAGTTTATTTTCTTCTTTCTTTCGACTCAACTCCTCCTCTGACACCACCAAAAACCCACCCCAAAGCCCCACGCTCTACCTCCCGCCTCATAATTAAGCATGATTAGTCATTATTGAACGAAGTCCATAAAATGCATTTGACTTGGCGCCATCCATCGAACCCTTCTGAAAGAATCAACTTGCTGGTGAATGTCTGCATTACGTGTCAATTAATGCACTTCTAAGAAATATTAGTGATATAATGTGATCGTTGTTTGATCTATTATTGTGTTCTAGTGCTGGGAAGCAATCAGTGTCAGCACTGTTTAATTATTTTAGCAGTTCGAGGCAAGGGGTATTTCATTGAGTCCTTCATTTGTCGGCTGAATTTATCCTGAGTCACGACACAAATCCCAGTGTTTGTGCAGCAACTCAGGAGTTGGAGAAAGAAACCAGATCTTGTATGCACAAATACACAGATGCAAACTCAGGCATATCAGTAATCCACTGATGTTTTTGACATCACTGCAAACACGGCCCACAACAAGATGATATTACCAGAAATAGCAAACAATAAAATAATTTATTTTCTCTGAATCTCCATCTCAGGGCCTCTGGGACTCTTCCCCCTTACTGGGAACCCCGAGTTTACTATGTGCTGTACTGCTCAGAAAATGTGCCTGACTGTGAAAATGATGAGGAGCAGAATCAGCGCACATGGGACATGGGAATGAGTATGTCGTGAACACATCCAATATCCCCCCAGAATGCCAGTTAGCATCATTCATGCGTTACCACAAAACATAGGCTGATTCAGTTAATAGTATAATTATTAGTATTATTATTATTATACATAAAATACCAGGAAGTGTTATTTGAAGATCTCAGCAAAGGTACTCTTACGAGAACCACAGCCGATGTTTTACCTGTGCAAAATTTTGGTTTCAGCTTCTGGCAAGCAATGGCCACAAGTCGATCGAAGGTGAATGCGATGGTGAACCAGACAGAGCAGTCAGTTACTGCAATCAACAGGTCAGCGTGAAACAACTGCACGTTTACCGCTGAGCCAGACAAAGGCCATTTACCTTAAAATAGAATTAATCATTGCTTTGTTTCGGTGGATCAAAATCCCGGAAACTCCTTCCCACTAGGATTGCAGTGGGCTCTCAAACAGATGGACTGCACCAGTAAATGAAGCATAATGACAGTGGTCGAGGAGAGTGTATGTGTCTTAAACAGCATGGTCAAGAGAGTCAGTGAATGAATATGCATGTCTGATAAAGTGTGCACAAACGTTGTGAACATGGATGAATTTGAGCGTACATTTGCGAGACTGTATGCATGATTGTTTACGTGAAGATATTGTGAAAGTGTATAGTACAGGCGGAGGAGTATGCGCGGACGGTGATTCGTTCATTTACTTGTGTGAGAGAGATTGCACATCAGAGAGTGTGTAGCAATCTCAGATTGTGCTTCTGCCAGCGTGTGCGAGTGAGAGGGGCTGTGTGTATCAGTGAGTTTGTGAGTTGCAAGAGTAGTGAGAGAGGGAGTATGTACGACATAGCATGTGTGTGAGAGAGATAGTTTTGAGTAAGACAGGGTGTGAGTGTGAAACTGAGTGTCGACGTCGACAAACAAAGAGGGTTCAGGTGTGAGATGGAGTACGTGTGGTAGTGACTGAGTGTGTAAGAGAAATTGTGTAAATGATAAACTGTGAGAGAATGAAAGCTTGTGTGTGTGTGTGTGTGGAAGGAGTGTGTGTGAGTCTCCATGTGTGAGTCTCCGTGAGTGTGTGTGCTTGTCTGACGGAGAATGTATCATAAATACATAGCTAGTAAGAATCCCAGATTCATAGAGTCCTACAGTAAGGAGAAGGACCCTTTGGCCCAACCTGGCTCTTTCTGAACAAAATGTCCATCCATGATAACAGCATTTCCATGCTCTTGGTCCAAATACTGGGGGCGCTAATAGTAACAAGTACCGGGTAGTATATCATCTGGAAATATTTAAATATGTCCTGTATGCCAAACATTTCTTCAAACAATGACATCAGATCATGCAGAAACATGGTATCTCTTCCGTCAACTGAATATTAATTCTGTGGAATTCAATCTGCACAATTTGGTGCCTGTGAAGGCGAAGGGTTTCAGATTGCAGACGGCGTCCCTTAGAGATTTTTTATTCTTTTCCTGAGCTGACCTCCAATCATAGTGAACTGAAGTCTGTTAATACGATTGTTTGCTGTGTTTCCAGTCAATTGGAAAATGGCTTCCATTAGCCCCCGTTTATCCAGTTAATTTACATTATAACTGAAATCCATGTGATGACAATGCTTTCCGAATCATTATTTTATCAACTTGAAAATTGGAGAGCAGGTCTGTGGATGGTATAACTGGAAATAAAATCTGTTTTTTTTCAATGTGGACTGAAATGGGGAAATGATCATTTTAAACACAGAGTATTGCTTAAAAGGTTCCCACACCATAGAGAAGTCAGCTCAATCATTGTTCTTTGCAAGTGCTGTTTCCGCAGGTGTTGGATTAAGCAATGGATGAGGCACGTTTACAGATGGCCTGAAGCCAATTGTTTTGCGACGGGTAAAAGGAGAACTGTTGCATCTTCCTGCAATATGCTTGGTCATGGAATTAGAGTCGTTGTGATGAACACCGTACAAAAAGACTCTGCACACCTAAATTTCTACAAAGATCAAAAGCCGTCAATGAACTATTTGAATGCAATTTTCCAGGACTTGGTCCGTCACCTTGCATGTGTTAGCATTTTAATAGCATGTCTCCCATTTTTACCAGACCATATATCTGAAAACTTACGAAGATGACTACGTTATCGCTGGCCAACATGTCCTATTTCCAACACTAGTGTGTTTTGCTTGAGGATAACTGAACAGCTAGTAGATGGTGGTGTTGAATCATGGGTGGAAAGCGTGAGATCTCCAGAAGATCTGAACCACTCTGCCGTAAAATAAGACTTTCGAGCTTCAACGTACTCAGTTTATTGCCCCTCATCTATCGGCTGTAGGCCTGTCTTTTAGTTATAAAAATACTTTACAGATGTGAACTTGTCGCCCTGTGTCTTCTGATAACAAATGAAAGAAACTGGGCAGGAAGGTTAAGAAACAGAATACTGATCAACAGAAGATTCACCTGAGTAAATCCTGTGGACAGCGATGGAAGTATTACTTTGTAATTATTGCGTCCTCTGCGGAAAACATACTGCCATCATCTCAGTGTGAAGTGCTATTTTCATCCGTAGAGTTACATGTCGACGGCTCATGACTGCTTACCTGTTGTTGAAGCTGCTTCGTAAAGTACAGTCATTCTCAGCAAGAACAGAAATCTGCTCCTTTCTTTCTCCAGAATTCACTCTAACCAACCAGTCAATGGGAAAATACTTTGTTCATTCTGAAATATTCAGCGGATTGATCGGGCATTGATATGAAAACTAATACCCTTGTGACGCTTAACATCAGTACGTTACCAAAGATTCCCTCCAACTGCGCATGAATGAGACAGATGACAGGATCGACCAATTTCTGCACTTCTGCCCTCAACACTTACCTTATGGGCAGGTCTGAATGGGGATTCTTTGCATGTTTGGATATGATTAATTCTTCTTTCTTGACTCTGAAAATAGGGAGGAACTGATAGAGATGCACTGGAAACAGAAGAGAAGAATGTGGAGTTATCCTCCATGCCACTAGAGACATAACGCTTGGCTAAGGAATGAGGTTGCTATCAAAAATAGAGTTATTGATAGGTGAAGCATACAACAGTTATGCTCCACTTTCAAACGATGTTAATCAGGTCTATCACGATGCAAATTAAACAATGTGCGAGTTAATGCCTGAAATACAGATACAATTTGGATAGTCAGGGCAAAACAACATTGAGCCTGAAGTGGTTTAGCAAAACAATCTTCACAGGTAAGCATATGAAGCCTGAACGATGCCTGGAAATCTCAGAGAGATTCAGCACTTCGGTCAGAATCTGTGGAGAGAGAAATAGAGTTAAGATTTTGGATGCATTGGTCTTTCTTCAGAAGTAGAATCAGCTGAGAAAAGTGGTATTTATAATGAAACATTGGCGGTTTTGATTAGGGAGAATGTGTAGAAGGGAGTGACATGGCCAGTGGTTTGATTTAGTTGTGGCCGTCTGGCTGGTCACTGAAAGGAGGCAGTCAGTTTGAGGCTGCTAGTTCAAGTAACAGCTGCATGAATGAAGAAGGTCCATGCTGGTACCGATTCTCTAACATCTGTGCTGTAAGACACTGTGATTGATTTTCTTTATTCCTTTTTTGCAAGGAACTGTTAACGGAGCTTCCTGCACGTATTGTGAACATCATCGTCAAGTTGTTATGATCTGTTGCGTTTTCAGATACGTTAGGTTATTCTGAATTCTGCACTTTTTTGTCTGTCATCATTTTTGTCATCTTTTAATTTATATGTTTTGCGTGTAAAACGAAGTGTTTTGAAGAGCTGCAGCCCGTCTGGAATCTTCGCGTCACACAGGCCCAAAATAACTGAAAAAAAAAAACAGTTTTGACAAATGGATTGAGAGGGTCTGACCTTTTCCCCAAATATTGGGGCCACTTTGCTGAATTAGTTCTGTAGTTCCATTTTGGGATGAAGGTCGACTGGACTCGAAGACATCGCATTGTAATTGTTCGTTCTCTTTATTTCTCGGTGTTGAATTCATTTGTTTTCACCAGTGGTTATAAGAGCAATGGCGCTTTCCATAACAATTAGCTTTCCGGAGGTGGATGGAGTGTCCTTGGTTTTGGCAAAAGGTGATTAAAGCCAAGCTGCTGGAATTCGCAGAGAAAGTGGTGTTGGAGCTGCGTCCTTCCATTCGGAAACGAGAAGTACTTACAGCAAAAAACTTAGCGTTTAAATTTGCTGGAAATGCAACCTGACTATTCAGAGACGGCCAGATTTCAATTGAAAATGAAGCAGCTTGAGATAGATTCCAAAGACAAGGAAAGGTCAACAGAAATGGAACAGTTTGAATTATGATTAAAAGCAGAGAAAGGAGCAAAAAGAATAAATCGCTTGGCAGAAGAAAGGAAGAGAGAGAGAGAGAGACAGTGAAGGGAGAGAAAGAAAAAGAGAGAGGAGAGAGAAAAGGAGAGAGACGAAAGGCAAAAGAAAATGAGTTTGAAATTCCGAAATTGTCACTTAGACGGGAGTTCAGAAATTCAATTTTCGAAGTAATGATAACTCATGTGGAAGAGCAGAAGGTTAAACAGCAGGTGTAGCCGGTGAAATGGCTAGCGATTATTAGTTGATCTAAAAATCAAAGTTTGTCTTTCAAAATCGGTTTCAATCTTCGAAGCAGACACATTGGGAAAAGAGAAAGCCTCATGTGGAAAGGGAATGTAAATCTCGGTAAAGATAATAAGTATAAATTATCACAGAGTAAAAAGGAACGCGTTGAAGATGACAGAGAAGTTAAGCAGCTTGGCGTTTTCACTGCAATAATGTCGGCTATATGAAATAGCAGTGTTTGTGGTTAGGGAATGCATTTGGAAGCCAGATATAGGGAAACAGTATATGCCACGGAATATTGTTGGAGTGGTAATGCAAAACACAGTGGAGGCGGAAAAGCTGCACTGGGATATACAAAATGGTCCGAGGGTTGTGAAGGAGGAAGTACAAGATCATCTTAAACCATGTATCTGCCAAGGTACAGTTTACTCACATAGACCAGGAACATCAGCTAAAGGGTTAAAACATGACGATACACAAGACCTTTGACGTTTCAATCTGTGAAAGTGAAAGATAAGGAGCTATGTACTTCTAAATGATGAATTCCAAAACAGATGCCAGTAACTGAAATTCACGGTGAGACAAGAAATACATAGTTGCGAAAAGTGAGCTGACAGCGTTCAGAGAAGAGGGTGGAATAGATGTGATAGGAGTACTGGAAAAACTCTCCGCTCCAGAAATACGCGATATTTTACTAAAGATACAGATGATTCGTAGGAGGGAGTGCTGCCTATTATCCTTGTAAACCTAGTAGAGTGTCAGGCAACCGAACGAGTGCAAGGTCCATGTTCTGTGATTCGTTTTGACTGTGAGGTAACGAGGTAACAAAGTCACCAGTTGAAACAGGGAGATCAAGGAGTACAGATTAGGGTGAAGTCGAACTAACAGAGACCTTTTTGATCAAATGATTGTGTCAAGCCAGGTGTATATAGCTGTCACAAAAGCCATCTTCAGAGCAACTAAATTAACGGAGTTAAAGGAGAAAAATGAAGATTTAAAGCAATTGTGTCAAGAGCATGCAGAGAAAACGAATCCGAATATATCCCTGAATTTTACCATTAAAAATGATGTCTTAATGAAGAAATGGAGATCATAACATATTAAAGCAGATGGGAAATAAGTAGAAGTCCATCAAGTCTAATTGCCAGTGGATTTCAGAAAGGATCATTTGCAGGTAGCGCATGTGCTACCACGATGGAGTAACTGAGAAGAACCAACTGCAAAATCACTTTCACTGTCTTGGACTTCAGAAGGATACTGTTCATTTTTGCCACACATTGTATACATGTCAGGTAATTGCAAAGCAAAATATGTTGCCGGAAAAATACAGCAGGACAGACAGCATCTAAGGGTAATGAGAATCGACATTTTATGAAGAAGCCCTTCATCAGGAATCAGGCTTGTGTGGGGCTGTAGGGAAGGTGCAGAGAATGCAATCGGTATATGAAGGATGGGAGAATTCGTTAAGTCAGAGAGGAAGGTGAAGCTGATAGATAGGACAAACGATGGACAAGTCAAAAGGGCAATGTCCAGTTGGAGCCCTAGGTCGGTGAAAATGTTGGGAGATGGGCAACTAAGAAACTGTTAAAATACACATTCATCCCATGTGGTTTAGTGTTACAAGGCTGAAGATGAGTCGTTCTACCTCCAAGCGTCAGATATTCAGGGTTTGGTAATGGAGGAGGTTCAGGACCTGCATGTCATTGTGGTGTGGGATGGGAAATTGAAGTATTCAGCCACGGGGTGGTAGGATTAGTTGGTGCGGGTGTCCCAGAAATGTTCTCTGAAATGATCTGCAAGTTGGCGTCCTATCTCCCGATGTAGAGGAGACCATATTGAAGTCAATGGATTCAGTAAATAACAAATGAGAAAGTACACGTAAATTTCTGTCAGATGTAGAAGGATCCTTGGACAGAGGTAAGTGAGAAGGTGTGCAGGTACCTTTTGCATTATTTGCGATGGGAAGTAAAGATGCTGGGAGTTGGGTATTGGCTGGTGGTGGGCACGGATCTGACAAGGGAATTGCAGAAGGAATGGTTTGTATGAAACCCTGACAGGAAGGGAAATGCATCCGTAGTGATGGGGTCGGTTTGCGGTGGTGGAAGTTGTGGAGGATTATGCGATGTATGCGGAGGTCTTTGGGGTAGGAAGTGGGGACGGGATGTACTTTCCTTTTTGCGTTGGGCGAGGTGGGGTTCAAGGGCACAGATGCGGTAAATGGTGGAGATGCACCATTGGTGGAGATGTTGGAGCATTTTGTCAAACACGCAGGATAGAAAATTGTGGTATTTGAAGAAGGAGGCCAACTGGAATTTTCTATGGTTGAATTGGCCATACTGGGAACAGCTGTGGTGGCGGAGGAGGAATTAGGAAGAAGGGATGGCGTTTTTGTAGTCGGCAATTTGGGAGGGAGTGACGTCAAAATGGCTGTGGGATTCGGTGAGTTTGTGGATGTCACTGGTTACTCCGTCGCGGAGATGGAAGTGGAGGAATCTAGGAAGGGAAGAGAGTTTTCCAAGATTGTCAAGGTGAAGTTGAGGTCGACACGAAAGGTTTTTGTCAAGTTAATGAACTGTCTACCCTCCTCGTGGGAGCGTGAGATGGCGCCAATGCAGTCATCGACATCATGGAGGAAATGGTGGGGCATGGTACCGGTATTGTTGGAGAACGTGGTATGTTCCACTGAACCGACAAAGAGGGAGACAAAGCAGGGACACACGTGGGGGCTCAGGGTAACCCCTTTGGACTGGAGAAAGTGGGAAAATTAGGAGGATATTGTTTAAGCGTGAGTACCAGTTTGGCCATTCAGATGTTGGTGTCAGTAGAAGGGTACTGGTTGGGACTTTATGAGAGGAAGAAACGGAAGGCTTGGAGCCCTTCGTCGTGGTGAACAGATGGGAATAGCGATTGGATATCAATGGTGAAGATTATGCATAGGGGTTCGGGTAAACGAAGGTCGTACAGGAAGAAGCGAAGCACTTGGGTAGTGTCCTAAATGTAGGTGGTGAGTTCAGGGGGAACAGAGTGGTTTCGAGTTACGCAGAGAAGCGTTTAGTGGAACAGGAGGAAGCTGAGACAATGGTTCGATTGGGGAAGTCAGGTTCTTGAATCTTAAGTATGAGGTAAATTCGGGAGGAGTGGTGTTGTTGGATTGTGAAGTTGGAGGCGATGAATGGAACATCCCCAGAGATGATGAGCTTTTGGATGGTCCTGGTGCTCACATTCAATCCCACCAAAATCCGTGTACATCGCATCATCCTCCGCCACCTCCGCCGCCTCGAAGCATGCCGAACCACTTTGGATATAATACCCCCTCCACCACTATCAGTGTTTCTGATAGAGCAATCCCTCCACGACTCTGTTGTCAGATCCAAGCTGCCCCTCGATCAGCCCACCCCACCAGCATCTTACCCGCCTCCACAAGAAGTGTAAAACGTACGCCCACACCTCCTCCCTCACATACATACAAGGTGCCAAAGGATCCATCGACTTGCAACAGAAATTTGCCTAAACTTCCTTAAATGTCATCTACAGTTTCCATTGTGTACGATGCAATCTCGACATCAGGGAAACTGCACACCAAATTTCTGATCATTTCTGAAAACATCTCTAGGACAACTGCTCCAACCAAACCCCACTGCCTTGTGACTGAATACTTCATTGCCCCTCCCACTCAATGAAGAACATGCAGGTCCTGTGCTTCATTCATCGCTAAACCCCAACCACGGACCCCTTGAGGAAGAACGCCTCATCTTCTGCCATCATGCCCTGCAACCACCCGGGATTAATGTGAATTTTACGGCGTTCCTCATTTCCCCTCCCCCAACCTCTCCCAGTCCCAAACCTCGAACTCGGCAGTGCTCTATTGACCTACCCATCACCTTTCACATTGTTCCATTCTAACTGCCTCTCCGACCCATCATCTTCTCTCGCACCTCAACTATATATTGCATTCTCAACTACCGTCCCCACCACTTTGCTGCTTCTCATTTATCTCTCAACCCCTCGGCCCAGAAGCCTCTTTCCTGATGAAGTATGTATGCCTGAAAAGTCGATTCTCCTGTTCCTCAGATGCAGCCTGACATGCTGTATCTTACTGGCACCGTAATGTCGACTCTGATCTCCAGGATCTGCAGTCCTCAAATTCTCCTCGGTAAGTTTAAAATCACAGGCAGTAATAAAACCTAAACTTCTAATGTATATTCCTGTATTTGAGAACGTTTTAGAAGAGGATTAAATGATTGTGTAGGATCCATTCCAGAAACAAAAAAAGGATCAGAATTTTTAAACAATAATCAACGTGGCAATACATTTCGGGAGTCCATTCCATTTCGCTAAAATAAGTGGACAAGTGTCACTCAATTTATTTTCACGAGACATGGACAATCAAATCAAGTTTCAAACTTCACATCAAAATTATTCAACTTAGTTAAGAACAGCTTCGGTATAAAATAATTCAATTCTACTCTGCAACATCCAGAGTCGCAGGGAGCACCAGAAGGGAGGCATGAGAATTAAAGAAAATGTTGACGGCTTATCGTCAAGACTATCCAAATGAGAGGGCACCCATACTTCTGATTGCACATTTTGCGATCAGAGATGCACCAAGTGAATCAGCCAAATTCAGTCGATTGCATTGAATTTTTAAGATGAGGAGGAAAAGTCAACAAAACCTATTAACAGAAAGTGGTGGGAACTTTGAACTCCCTGCCGGTAAATGTCCTTCTATTAGAATCATGCATTGTCGCCAAAGTGAACCTTGTGATGCCACACTGGACAAGGCAATGTACCAAGTACTGAAAAAATGGAATTAGAAACATTGGTGCTTGTTTATAAATGATGCTACCAGTGTCGCCAAAAGACGCCTTTCAACTGTACTGTACTATTCAATGTATCAATCACAGCATGAAATATGGAAATAAAACAGGTTAAACATTCGCAAGAAAACCGAAAGCTGAATGGTACCTACTGTTCGAATTGCACTGAAATCCCTTCCCTTCTCTCCAGTAAGCGTAATAACCTGAAGGTTTTCTTCTGTAATTCGAGAACCTCCATTTAAAACTTGAATTCCAGGAAGGACTGAGGCATAACATACACAATGGATCGAGAACGTCAATAATCAGCACTCATTGAGGGTGTGCAGCAACACCAAACCAAAAAAACTGAACAGTTCTAAAAGGACTATCTGACATTCTGTTTAATTTAAAAAAACTGTGTTTTTAAAGTAACAAGGTGAATCAGAACATGATATAAGATTTGCTGGGAAATGAAGAAAATAAATTGCAGTGTGGAGAAGGTATAGTCCAGGACTATTTGAAGTTTACAGAGTGCAGCCAAGTCCCGGTGGTGAAATTGTGGTCCGGAACATGGTGCGGGAGGCAATCGGAGCGTGTGCAGATAATTCATGTAAACATAACCTGTTTGTCCGATTGGATGATTATCGGGAACTTGAGCTGCTTAAGCTGACTCAACTTCCTGAACATACCATACGCCCAAGTAAATAAAACGTCTGAGCGATCACACCTTGCCTGCAACGTGTGAAATTCAAGGAGAACATGTTCCTTCGTGGTATGCATACACTTCACGATGGGAGCAAGGAAATGTCCAAATGAAGTCACCAAACTACCGATTTTCGTCATAGTTTAACGATTGCAGTCTGTTAGATTATTCTAGTCCCGACCTTCACTTTCAAAATCAGAGCTCAGTGGAAAATGTAATGATCTAATGTTCTTTCCCTTTCTTTATCTGAGCATCGTCATCCATGTCTCATCATCACGAATATTAAATAAACCTCCCTGTGGTTTCAAGTTTGTGCATGAATAGGATTGCAGTTTGGTTTGTCTTCTCATTTGCATTCATTAATTTTCTTAACTGTTTACTCCACTTTTCAACGCAGTCAGAATGCTGTTATGCGCATCAACTGCAGCAAATCAGTAAACCGGTTTTCAATTGCTCCAGTGATCCATACAGTCTGACTAGCGTCACAGCAAAACGTTAAAATATTTCAACCAGATTGGTCGTGATGGGAACCAAATATCTCACTGCAGCCTAAGGTGTCCCGGCACAGTTCAAACTCTAGCACATCACCAACAATGCAGAAAATTTTCAATGTCTAACTTTTACACAAAAACAGAACAAATCCAAGATAACTAATCACTACAAATCAGCCTCCTGTTGATCATCAGTGAAATGATATAAAATGTCATCAACAATGCAACCAAGCAACAGAAATTAAATTAGTGCGGAGAAGATGTAATCCAGGAATATTTGAATATTTGAACGACACCCACTTTCGGTTCAACCAAGACCAATCAGTTCATAGATTCACTGTAATTTTAGTTCAAATATAGCAAATGGAGTTAAATTGCAGTGGTGTGGGAAAATCAGCCCTTGACATCAAGGCCGCATTCGACCAGGTGAGGCATTAGGGAGCGCTATTATAACTGGACTCAATGGTTATTAGGAGGAAACATTTCCAGTGATTGAAGACATACCTCGTACAGAAGATTATAGTGTCGTTCGTTGGCGGTCAGTCATCCCATCTCCAGGTCACCTCTGCAGAAATTCAACAGGGAAGTGTCCTAGGCCAAATAAGCATCAGTTGCTTCATAAGTGGCCTTCACTTCGTCGCAGGCTCAGAAGTGGGGATGCTCACTGGTACCAGCATAATGTTGAACACAACTCACGAATCCTTGTATTCTGAAACAGTCCATGCTCAAATGCAATGAAACCTGAACAATATCGATGGCTGGTCTGGCACACGACAGCCAATATTTGTGCAACAGAAATGCCAGACGCTGATGATCAGTGCCAAAATGTTTGGTGCTGGAAAATTACAGCCAGTCTGACCGCATCCGAGGAAGAGGAAAGTTGAAGATACAAGTGTAAGATCTTCATCATGAATGTGACGGGGGGAGAACAAAGCTGAGAGATCGATGGGAGGGTTTGCACTGGGGGTGAAGTAGCTTGGAATGCAATAGGTCGAAGAAGCTGGTGGGGTTGGAGCATTGCGTGGAGCGGCGTGAGAAGGAAGATGCAAAGGTAGGTCAGTTCAAAATGGTAGTAACGACTTGCAGTGGTGAATTTTAGGATAAGGTGGGGGAGGACAGATGAGGAAAACGATGCAATTGACATTCCTCCCATGTTATTGAATGGTCCCAAGTTAGACGATGAGGTATTCTTCCTCCAGTCGTCGAGTGGCAGGAATTTGGCAGAGGAGGAGGCCAGGAAATTGCATTCCCTTGGCACGGTGGAAGATGGGGTGAAACATATCGGCTACAGGGCGGTGGGTTGTTTATTTTGTGTCCCCGAGATCTTCTCTGAAGCGTTCAGCAAGTTGGCGTCCCGTGTCCAAAATGTTGAGGAGATCACATTGAAAACAACGGACTCAGTAGGTTACGTGTGGTTTCGTACAGGAAAAACGGCCTCGAATGCAAAAAGATCTTTTGGGCCTTGGATGGCGATGAGAGCTGCAGTTTTATGCACAGACTGTACAAATTTTGTGAAGTTAAGTGAAAGTGCCAAGTGTGGAGCATGTGTTAGAGGGGGCTGTAGACACAACAAGGAAGTTGTGGTGGGAATGAACTGTGTGGACCACAGATACGGGAGAGGAGGGATATATATCCCTAGTGGTAGTGTCTGTTTATCTGTTCCAGAAACGGTGGAGGATGATATACTGCATCTGGAGGTTGGTCGTGAGAATGTGAGGTTTTGGGGTTCTGTCCTTATTGCGATTGGAGGAGTGGGGTATAAGCTCGGAGTTGTGCGGTGAGGCGCAGATGTACTGAATGGTAATGTTGATAACTTGAGGAGGGAAATCGTGTTCCTTGAAGAAGGAGGCCTTCTGGGATTTTCTCTGGTGAAATCGGACTGATTAGTGTTAGCTTGTGAGATATATAAATCATCAGTGCATGAGAAGTGTTCGTCCAGATATTGCTCACGAACCTGCGTAAATATGTAATTCTGTACCTCTCGAGGAGTTGGTAATTGAACGCAGGTGTTCTGGATCCGAGGTTCGGATATAGCTCTACATCACAGGAAGCCTGAACCTATATCCATTTCAACAACAACCTCGCCCATTAACTCCCTAATAATATATATCATATTCAGATCTTATTTATTCCACATATATCTGCGGACAAAGTCAGGGCAAAGCAATTTTAAATAGCAGGTGTAATACCATAGATTTCCCCAATTGATCTCTCAATTTAAAATCTGACCACTGAGTGTATATTGTGTCTCTCCAGCATAACATCCAGAAACAAAGTCAATCGACATCTCACAGCATTTCAGATATTTTATCATGTCTTTGTTTATATTACGAAGTTCCATTGGACTACAAAAAATCTGCTATTCATTCCTTCCCTGCTCATGACATTGCTAAAATTATCTGAACATTTTTTAAAGACTGAATGTCGACAGGAATTAGCACTGACAGACTCAGCGGTTTCAGTTTTAACGTGCAAACTTCACAGTGTCCCGATCATGCTCAAAGAATCGTAGCGTTGTTCGTCTGAAATATATGAAGTCTCATAACGTCAGTCGAAAGCTTAACTTTGTCAATAGTCTCACTCATCTAAAAAGCCGTGCCCACGCCCATGTTTTCCATATGCCAATAATTTGTTTGCTAAGACTATTTTAACAGTGCTCTATGTTTCGCTCTGACCACGATTTTCGACAATGAAACAACTACTGAGTGCAATGGGAGTTTAGAAATGGGGAGACGTTCTCGGTTGCACGGGCAGCAGCTGTCACAGGTGGTGTTCAGCAGTGAGCAATGCAGTGAACAGTGCTGCTGACTTTAGAGATATGTCCATTTTGGAGAATGTAAAAGGATCAAGGGTAATTGATGGGCTGACGTTGATGAGAATCATGATGAACATAACAAAGTGGTTACAAATTACGGAAGTGAGCGACAACGGGAATTAGTGAGAGATGCAAGCTGCGATTTTCCGTTGGCCACATATTTGCAGTTGTCTTTTGGAGAAGGTGGGCACTTATGATGCTAGTAAGGAGGAGTTAAAGAGGTCCAAAAGTATTCCCGCCAAATCATCCGCACAGGATCTGAGTGCAAGTCTATGGATTCCATCCAGGCTGTCTGTGAGTCCTCACATATGAAGATGGATCTTACATCTGTGGTGGTAATCATGGTTATGTTACATCCCAGGGTGCTGTGATAACAAGCTTACAATGCTTTGAAATTGTCGAGTTGTGATGTACTGTTGCTGGCAATTCTGTTCAACATCTCTTTGTAGTCTGTTGTGGGTGAAAGTCTTGCCGCAAATGACGGTGTCCAGATTAAGGTATACTTATGAAGGGCTTATTGGATTTTCTCTATAAATCAAGCTCAGTCGACCTGTTCGCCTCTGACTTGGAAATCAGTTGAGACAGGAACTCTCTTTTCTCTCCATGTTTTGCACATGGCAAACATTCAGATTGCCATCTTCAGCACATAGTCTTCTGCACACTTACGATGTGCTTGATGGTGCTGGCATATTTACTTATATTGGACACTTAAGTGCTTGAACAGAGCAAAGTCCACTTATTCTAGTTAGTCCTGTAATACCCATCCATTGGCCAGATCAATACTGCAGTACTTTCTACATTAGATCCTTCATGCCAATTCCATCTTGCCAGCTTGGGGGAGCGGGACGCAGCCCTGCGATGGAATGTTCAAAAATGCGAACGGTGAATTGATGGGTTAGCCACCGTTGATGGTGGTCCATCTCCGGTCAAGTAAATTCAAACCTTTGGTGGAAGAGGAGACAAATTGTTAACCCGTGTTTAAGGTTTTCCTGGTTGAAATCACCAACAAGAAAGGAAACGACCTCCAAGTGTTCTGACTTAAGATGGTTTGTAACGTTGCACACTTCGTCTTTTGCATTCTTCAGTTCTGTGTACAAGTGGGAGATAGACTGCTTTCAGTATAGCAGAGGAGAAATCGTGCAGTACGTAGTAGGCATGACAGTTTACTGTAAGACATTATTGATGCAGAGAGAAGTAATTCGTCAGCATCAGCACATCTGAGCACTGGAATGACTAGAAGGCATAACTAACTGGCCGATGCTTTGCCCAAGGACGCCAATCCCTCCATTCAATAAATTGAGAATCACTCAGGTGGAAATGCCTCGCCATGTGCAACAGGAGTGAGGCATGTCTCTGGGAAATAGAGTGCCCAGCAGTGTCGAAATTCTTTTGGAAGATATGTCGAACTTTAAAGTCATCCATCTTGCATTCAATGGTTTGTCTGCTTTAGAGGTGTATATTCGGGCAGGAGGATTTGAAACCTCGTAGTTTCAAACTCACTGGAAATGCAGCACATCTCCCAGGTTCCCTGCATCGCAGTTCCTGCTAATCGTTCCGGGTGTGCCTGAGCGAAGCCTGCTATTCTAGGAGATATGTGATTGGTTCCTGGGCTCCATTCATGACCTTGAGCATTCGAGACGCTACTGCGGCCTATTCAGTCGGCCTCCATGATGCGGGGTCACTGTGTTTCTTGTTCCCACGATGGCTGAACTTTGTTTCCAAGTTTCTGTGAGTTTGGATCTGCCAGTGTTAGGTCCAATTGGCTCGCGTGTGTGAGTCTCGTACACGATGCTTCACGAGGACTTGCCGTCGTCTGGTCGGCTTGGTAGCTGTCAGCATGGGGTCGGTTCTTGCTCCCAGGCTAATTAAATCTCAGTTCTGGGTTTTCACGCGTGGTCTAGGTTTGCAGGAAGTTGGTAGACCATTAGTTACACTGCACTTGAGATTGGAGAGATTGTTTTCGAGCCTCGTCAGCCGTAGCATCTTGAGAACTGAAAGAAGTTGTAGGCGAACGTTGTTAGCAATTCTATTCGACTTGACATTAAGGTTTAAGACCAAATTGCAGTTAAACGTGGAAATGCAAGGACTGATATCGACCTCTCGCAAAATGCCGCTATGCACCAGTGCAACCTTGAACGTGGTTTATTTTTGAGTAATATTGTGTGCAATTTAGTCAAGGCGTCGTTATTGGAGGCGTTATAGAATTGCTTTCTAGCTGATTTCTTTTGAAGGTCGTCAAACAAGGCGACCAATTCCAGTGCGTGTGCTGAGGGTTGTAATTAAAATCCGTTCCTGTCTGAAGCAAAATCAAGAAATGAAACAATAGCTTCTGAAATGAACATGACTTTAAAAAGAGAAACGTGAAGGAG
The DNA here is from genome assembly GCF_047496795.1 of Chiloscyllium punctatum. Lineage (NCBI taxonomy): Eukaryota > Metazoa > Chordata > Chondrichthyes > Orectolobiformes > Hemiscylliidae > Chiloscyllium > Chiloscyllium punctatum. The sequence continues at coordinate 32,017,365 of NC_092773.1, forward strand.
CCATTGTTTCCTGCTCTGTGATTCTTTATTTCAGTTTTAAGAACTGACAAGATTTAGATGAAGAGAACTCTCTTCTACTTGATTATTCATGCGAATAGTGCATCCACTTTTACCATGAGCTGCTGCTTTGATCTGGGCGACGTGACTACTACATTCAGGCTTGAAACTCAAAATTTAAACGCAGGATTAATCTGGCAATATAATCATTTTGCTTTGCATCAATTGAACCTTTGCTCAGTGAGATCGTTATCAGTCACATTGCCGTTGAGAACACAACTTTAATAGAGCTAGAAAGAAAGCAAAGTATGGTGCCCAGTGCATTTATAGCACATTCCATGCTGATGAGGTCGGGTAGGTATATAAAACTATTTTTCAAAGAAAGTTGTAAACTTGACGGTTTTCACACGTCAAAGTTTGTTGTTTTTGCTTCGTACAGCCACAGTTGGCCCAAGAGCCTTTTTGTGTGCTGTCTTTCTATTTTGTCACCCTGGCTCTAAACTAGCAGGAAATTATTGAGTACAGTCAATATTTGCTGGGGCACACTGACTATGGCATGTTCCACATATTCCAACTGAAATAAGATTAATATCGGCGAAATATTTGCTTCACATTCACTGTCGCTGGTTGGCTAACACCAATGCGGGCACTGATCTACTTTTGTTCATGAAAAAGCAATGCCTTTTTCATGGAAGACATCATTGTTTCAGAAGTTTGCATTGTCTACCGATGTTAGGACTGCATCTCCTTCAAGAACACAAACATGGGAACTATCTGTTAATCACTGGTTTGGGCACTTCGGCACTACCGATTTTTAAAATCCATTCAATGCGACATCAGCAGAGGTGTCTGGTTTCAAAACCATGATCTGGAGGAGGGAAGACTATTAAATGACTCAATGCATAATTCAAAAATTTCAGTTTACCACGGTTTTATAACGCAAATGTATTTTCTGCTCCAACACACATCTTTTGAAAAATCTTAGGTTGAATAATTTTATCACAACGCATGAAACAGCAGCATTTGTAAAAAGTCCAACAAATATAATTCAAATATGATACAAACCTGGTTTACAAATTCTGCATTTACTTTCCACTTACATTTAACAGACTGAGGGTTGGGATACGATTTTGTCAACAATGTGGTCTCTCCAAATGTACCACACGATACGTGGTGGCCATGTTTGTCACGGACATACTTGTCATGAGCTTCGACCTGATGCGAAGACACAGTGTTCTTCTCTATCACAATCATTTTCGTTTCCTGCGGGACATCCCAATGTTCAAACGACATGCAGCAGTGTTAAATGCAACCATAGATGCATCTGTTGAGTTTACTGTCGCGTTTACTTTTGACAGATTTGTGACCATTTCTGACAAGAAGTGGAGAAGTAAGTATTGAACCGTTGACACAGCAGATGTGATTCTTGGAAAACTTGGAATACTGTGCTGTATTTTAAAAGGTCAGCTGATACTTAATCCTAACAGGTCACTACCGAATGTGAAACACCCCGTGGATTTGTGTCATGGCAGAGAAGTTCAATGCTCTCTGCTCTGCACAGCAATAGAGTTCGTGTGTCATGATCTATCGCTGAAAGTGCCATTTGTTCTTATTGTGCTGCTGAATGTTTTCACTATCAGACAGGTGTTAATGAGCAGCCGAAAACGCAAAAAGGTTTCAGCCTCAAAGAATTTGGAAGAGTGATGTTGATTACAAGGGAAAGAGCCGAAAGACAGCTATTATATTCATGTATGTTATCTCGAGACCTTTCGTCCTGTTACGTGCGTTGGTGACCCTGTTTTGTTACTGGAAACGGAATTAAAACTTTTTTACGAGATGATATGATTATCTTATTTTCTACTTGAATTGAGCTTCATTCTCAAATCGCAGACTGCTGCACAAACACATGCGTCTTTGTTATAATCCAATCAAAGTTTCGAGATGACTTGAAGATTAGGCTAAAGTATCCCTTTTTTCACTTTTTCAATTAATTTGGCGATGAAAATAACTGAAGTATTTGAAGTTCAGAAATAATTTTCATTTCACGCCATACTGTGAGACACTGAATGCAAGGCTGCCGGCATATTCTCCACGTGGTTAAGCAAACGTACTCCTGATGATTGTTAGCAAATTGTGTGTTTTGGGGATCTCATTGCCAAAGTGACCAAGTCTTGTTCTGAGGACTATTCCTTTGAGAACCATGTCACCTGCGTTTGCTTTCGGCATCCAAGTAAAATGTTAAAAATATATTTAAATCAGTTCCTGAAGAGGGAAGTTTGAAGGGTTTGGGAGTGGAGCTGGGACTGGTTTAGTTATGAATTCTGTTCGTCATTGACTTGTTGAACAAAATAGTCTGCTTCCATGCTGTCTGACTTTATTATTGTATGATGACATGCAGTGACATCAGAGTGAGAGATATGAGATACTGATTGTCTTGCCAGATAATATTTTTTTAAAAACAGTACCCGATGGAATTATCAAATCGAATTCACATTAGGTGTGTTTGGCCCTCGCTAATGGCGATGTTCTGTTGAACATGACAACAAAAACGATACTCGATGACTTAAGTGTGAATGCAGAATCCGACAGTGCTCAGATGAAAGGATCTAATTCAGCCTGTCCGATCGAGACTCGTTTGTTGGATGGCGAAATTCATCTTGAAAGCTTCCTCAAGATTGTTTTCTTTCCACTTCTTTGCAGACGTTTGCACGTTTCATGTCAGAAATACTTTCGCTTTCCATTACCTTTATTGCAACTACAATGACCACATTTCCTGGAAAGGCATGTGTCATCATTTCCTGCCCTTCCATGAGGAATGATTTTGACATCATTTCTACGTGCTTTCTGTGACCAATTGTTTTGAATCAGAGTCCTCTACTTCTGCCAATGGAGATACTTTTCACGATTTGTATTCAATGTAACCTCCACTGAAACAACACGATGAATTTCTTTGAACTTTTAGTGATTTTGTGATCATCCAGTGAAACCAGAACCAGAACTACATCAAAATTGCATCGAAATAATCATCAGTTACGTTCAACATAGCTTGTTTAACTTAGCATTTTACCTTAATTTTGTTAAAGGCTGAAGCGTTGCGCACTCAATGAGCTGTGATCTCAATCTGTCGTGCGAAACCAAATAATTTCAATGCTGGTAGCACTCGCAATCCCAAAATAGGGCATTCCAATGAACTTTCCATCGGCTGAAATAGAGTAGAGCGAAGAACCATTAATTGAATCGGGGTGAAATGTGCATTTTTAGATTTGTTTCATTTAGCGAAAACAAGCATGAATGTAGGTTTTCTGGGAAAGTGACGCTGTATGAAGTGAACTTTTGAAAAATGGAGATACCTGTATGTATAACTCCTTTTGTCATTTTTTAACAGCTACCTTCTCTAAGTAACGTGTTAAATGTAATATTTTACGAATTTGTCCAACAAAAATGACTCGCAACACACTTTATTGAAATTAATTTGCATCTGCTGTGATATTCATCTAGTATTCTTGAACACCCTGCGGCATTTCATACACATTTCGATATTGCCATCATGTCATGTTTTGAGATATTGCTCTGGATAGCTCAGATCAACCGTCAATGTATCTCAGAAAAGACAGAAGTCAAATCACTGACTTTGGGAAATTCAACTCAGAGACAGAAAGTGATACAATCATGGAGGCAAACAGCCTCCGTGAATAGAACCTTTTGTAAAGCTCGGCCATGCCATCCAGTTATTCTAACCTAATGTGGTCCCAATTGTCACCACTTGGCACTTATCAATCCAAATACTCCATATCATAGCATTCAGATGGCTTTAAATGTTGTAATTGTACCAGCCTCCAACACTTCCACTGATAATTCATTACATTAACCCAGTACACTCTGCGTGAAAAAAAAAGTTGCCTGTTAGATTCCTTTCATATGTTTCCTCTCTCAACCTCAGCCTACAGCCTCGAGTGCTGGAGGTCAGCACGGCACTGTAAAAAAGAGCGTTGTCTATTTCGCCAATTCATACCCCTCACGATTTTACAACCATCTATAATGTCACCCCTTAGCCTCCTACATTCCAGCAAAAACAGCCCCAACTTATTCAGCCTTCTCCTTACAGCTCACATACTCCAACCATGGCAACATCCTGGAAAGTGCTTTCTGAACCCTTTTAAATTTCACAACATTGATCCGCGAGGAAGGAGACCAGAATTGCCCACAACGTTCCAAAAGGGACCCAAACATTGTCCTGTACTGGCCCACGTGACCTCCCAACTCCAATACTTTGTACTCGGACCGATAAAGGAAAGCATACAATTGCATTCTTCACTATCCGATCTACCTGCGACTATACTTTCAAGAATCTAAGAACTGCACTGCCAAGTCGCTTTGTTTAGTTAAGCTCCACATGATCTTACCACTTAGAGTATAAGTCCTGCTCCGATTTGCTTTTCCAAAATGCAAAAACTCGTATGTAATGAAATTATGAACAACCTGCCTCTTCTCAGCCTATTCGCCCATCTGATCAGGGTCTTGTAATGCTCTGAGGTAGGCTTCTTTGCCGTCCACTACACCTCCAATGTTGGTGTCATCTGCAAACTTGCTAGCTGTACATCCAATGTTCAGATCAAAGTCATTCATATGAATAACGAAAAACATTTGATGCACGACCGATTATTGTGGCACTTCACTGGTCACACGCCTCCAGTCTGAAAAGCATGCCTCCACTACCAGCCTCTCCCTTCTATCATAAAGCCAGTTGTGTATCCAAATGGCTAGTTCTCCCTGCACTCGATGAAATCTAATCGTATTAAGCATTCTCCCATGAGGAACATTGTCGAGCGCCTTACTAAAGTCCGGAAATATGACGTCAATCACTCTGCACTCATCAATCGACTCTGTAACTTCTTCAAAACACAATCAAACATGCGATCCATGATCTCCAACGCACTAAGCCATGCTGCTGATCACTCAGTCAGTACTAGCCTTTCCAAATACACGTAAATCCTATCGCTTGAAATATCCTCCAACAACTTGCTAAGCGCTGATGTCAGGCTCATCCAAACATTACTTATATCAGAAATAACATTATCATTCACGGCATTTCATTACATCCCTGGCACACTTCTAAGTTCCTATTCATATTGATTCAGTAAATTTAATCAGATACCCAACTGTAACCTTTCTTTGTTTTCAAGCTGTCTTGTCAATATCAGTTTCCATTTAGACATTACGTAAACAGCATTACTGCTGTGATTCATCCCACTTTCCCCCTTCCATTCGAAGTCATCTTTTTTGAGTAGGCAGCATAGTACTGAGTTTGAGGTCACTGGACCAGACTTTGTCTGACCAACACAGTGTCCTTTTTTGCATCAGATTCTGCAGAGTCCATCTCAAACCCTTCAGGCAGTATCCGAATGGCGAGGAATTCCTGGTCTGAATTGTACTGATCAAATAACCAGACATGTTGTGGCAAAGTTCGAAGGGAATCAGTTAAAATAAAGGCATTGTGTACAGTTTTCAAAAAACTTTCCTGTCTGTTTTCATTGAGTTTGAGAATATATTTCTGTACACAATGTATATTGACGTCACACTGTTTAATTTAGGTGATATCTTTAAATGTTCCTTCCCGTGCGTATTTTTTCTCAGTCACACTACACTTCAATCTCTTAGTCAAATTGGTTTCACCTGTTCGCACCTAACAACAAAGGAATCTTCATTCAATATTTTCATTCTGGCTCCTTCCCGACAGTTTCCAGTTCCAAATATGCTCTTTCTTATTTGCCTTACATTCGGTGGCACGGTGGATCTGTTGTTACCCAGTTTTACAGACCCAGAGAACCGTGATTGATTTCAGCCTCGGGCAATTGTATCTTTGATGTTTGCACATTCAGTTTGTATTTACATTAGTTTCCTCCCACAATTATGTTGAGTTTATGTGGCTTGGACATAGGAATGCAGGATGGCGGTAATCAGCTTGTGTGTAAGAGTGAGTTGGATGTTTTTCAGAGCAATGGTATGGACTCAATGTGTTGAATCCCTTGCTTCCATGCTGAAGATATTCTATGATGATTACTTAATCTCGATTACGCTTCAATTCTCTCAGAGTTCCTGGTAATACGAATTCTCTGCCTGGCTCTGTGTTCCCGCATTGCCGCGCACACAGACGCACATGAGGTTAATTTAAAAGTAGAAATAACAACAGTTACTTTTATTATCCCTCGGGGATTGAATGTTAAGGGACATTGCAAGCAACATGACCAAGACATGAACGGGAATGCAAAAAAGAGATGAAGGTGAACGATATCCATCTGTTGCAGCTTCCATAACTATTGTAGCTAATCAGACAAAATAGGACCCGATCGGTCAGAAGAAATGCCAGACACACTTCTGGACAGAAATTGTGGGAGATGTTCAGAAGTACTTTCCACCAACGGCTGTTGACTCTATGTCGTGTGATAATTTAAGACGAAGTAAACCTATATTGTGAATATATGTTCAGCAATTTGATTACGAGAATGGGAGAAAGGTAGAAATATGGAGTTTCACAAGGCAACAGCCATGGCACACCTGACTCGACGGGATGAATGGCTGAGACCTGTCGTCTGCTCCTGGTTCATTCTCAAGAGGCACACTGCGAGACGAGATTTTTTTGTCAAACGAACAATGTTCATTGATGCAATGCAGTTTGTAGAAAATAGTACTTCTCGCAAATTGCATGTGTAATAAAGAAATTGAATGTCATTAATCTTTTGACATTTCGCATCAAATGGGCTGGCTTTGCCTGAGGTAAGATGTGAGATTCTGAAAGCTTGTCAGAGTTGCAATTGAGCAATTGGAAAGCATTCTCTCGGATTCCTACCTGTGCTTGTAGGGAGTGGGAAAACTTGGAGGAGCGATATTACGAGTCACTGACGGCAGTTATCCAAAGATGTGACAGGCTTTTGTCGAGATTGAATTAATTAATTCATTTCACTTTAATGCCGTTTGAAGTGTGGCCTTGACAAAAACATATTTTTGCTGTCCACGTGGAAGATTCAGTAATAAACATGTCATTAAACGTCATAAATAATGTATTGCATGGCTTGCGGCGAAATGTTTTTCACCTTAGTCATTGCCAATGTCCATACTTAAGAAACTTGAAGAGTGAATAAAGTTCCAGTTGATTCTGTGGTGTTTCATCATATATCAGAACAAGTCACACGGATGGCTGTCAATGACATCATGCAGCTTTAATAATTGAAGTCCAAAAGAAAACTGCTGTGTCTCAATTAACTGTGGCATTGCATTCAATCCGATCTCTACTGAGGCGAAAGCTCAAGTTAGTTAACTGACTCTGCATTATTCAGATTCTCTAGGGAACTGTAGTAATATCAAGGCTAATTATTGCAAATGCTATCTAGAAGTGTGCAGCAAATACTAACCTTGTATTGGCAATTATATGATTATCACAAATTTGAGACACGTTAGATTTCTGTTTTTGCATGTATAATATTCAAAGTTTATGTTGTCCTTTGGAAAATGAGAGGTCATAACGCCAGATTTGCCGAAGAGTCTGCATTAATAATGGAAGGGGAGCACTAACTTCCCCCAGTACATATTTTCTTTTCTAGTTGGTTTTATCTGTAACAGTCATAGGGTGTGCGAGCCAGGAGAGTTGGGAACTCCAGTAAAACGTTTTCTGAATTTCTTTTGAGATCTTCTCTGTGGATGTCGTTGCAAACTGTCTGTAAGAATTTGTCTTTGTCTTAACTATTTTTTTTTGCCAGGGTGTGATTACTGTATTTATTCTGTAAGAATAATTAATTAGCAATAGCTACTGTATCGGGTCGTTTAGGTTTTCCAATAGTTTATTCTATGTTATTCTTTCATTTGGAATGTTTTAACCGCCATGCTTAAATATGTTCTCTTTTGCTTAAGGCTGAGTGACTTGACCAGCTGCATCATACCTGGAACATCCACTCACGTTAGCCTTTCAAAAAAAAAAATTGGGTCAAGGATACATTGTTTAAATACTTTGACTGAGGCTGGCCAGTTTCATAACTCATGCGTTGCACTCAGGAAAGATATCTGCATCTAATGGGTAACAATGTTTAGAAATCTAAACTGACGATAATTGGAATTTCAGTAATAATACGGTTGTGCTTGTTTTCCACAGAAAAACAATAATCATTTCGTTCATATTCACGGCGATCTTATTCGTTATTCTTGTTTAAAAGAACCTCAGAGAGGATAACGACACTTGTTAGAGAAGATCAGCCACAGATGCAAATATTTTACAAACGTTAACCAGATTCATGGGGAAATGCCTCATTATTCTGTCGGATAGTTATGCCAGGGTCAGACATACAACAGCATACCAGGAATTTGATGAAAACGGTGACGTGGAAGAGTTGGTCACAACAGGATAATGACAGGGGAAATAAGGCACACATGATTGAAACAGACTGAGAGAGGGAATGATGGCAAAACAAAGTCAAAACCTGGCAGTAACTGAAAACAGATAGAGAGATACAAATTAAGTGTGAAGGGTAAATGAAAGAAAGATGAATGAAAGGAAGAAGAAAGAAAGAAAGAGGCAAAGAAAGAACGAGAAGTGGACCAGCTAGAAGGGCAGCAAACATGATCGTGGGATGAATGAAGTAAAACAAACACATTTTTGCATCACTTTGTATGTATTTATTACTTAGAAAAATTTTAATTCGAACAGAAGGAAGTCGGTTTTGCATGGGTTAAGCTGATTTTGGTGATGGCAAACCGCTACAATATTTTGGGGTCATGGCACAAAATGTTATTTCCATGATTACCCTCGAGACGTTTTGAGGGTCAAAGATTCGAGGACAAGTTAAAAGATAATGAAAATACAGGAGTTAATATCTGAGTGAGTGGAGACAATGATGTCCATGTAATGTCTGTGACTTGGCCCAGATCAAAACAAATTGGGTTCACCAAACTCCTGATAAAATTCACTTTCAGTTTTCGCACATCCAGTCAACATTTCTTTTGGTGATTTCTGGACAGGCATAATGACACGTTTCCTGATGTTCTAAGATATGTACAAGAAACATCTTATTCGTTGTTCACCGCTCTGTCCCCAGCGATGATTCCGTTGACTACAAGGGAAGCACAGTGTTCAGCTATGGTCATCATATGACTTTCTTAGAAAATAGTGAAAAGTGATGAGCAACTCCGACCTCAAAAACAACTGCAATTGACAATAATTGAAGCTTTTCTTATTTATTCATTCGACATGTATCACATAGAACGAAAAATGAGCAGGTGCAGAGGCATGGACTGTCTGAATCTTAAATAATTGAATCACCGTGTACAGATCTGGATGAAAAACCTCTTTTTCACAAAAACATGAGGGGATGCGCAGTCTCGTATCTTCAGACACAGTGCAAGAGGTTCACAGTGCACAGTTCAGATTCTCAGCATGATCCATCGCCATGCCCACATTTTGCATGTCCAAATACATGAGATAGACGAGACTCTGATCGTGCTGCTCTCCCTAGATTTTAGATCAGCCACATTTGAAATATTGGATGCATTAGTCAGGGCATACTGGAACAAAACATACAGTCACATCTTACAGGGATGAGTTCCCAAGCTGAATACTGAACTGACTACTTCATGTAAGGTAGATGATCGCGGTCAAGGGCGTTTTCTTTTTCAGAATGGCGAACTGTGACTCGTGGTATTCAACAAGAATCAGTGCTCTGACATCTGCCGTTCGTGATCTATGTGAGTGATTTGGAAGAAAATGTAGCTCGTGTAATTAGTAAGTTTTTGGACGATACAAATGTTGCTGGATTCGCGGTTACTGAGGAGGATTGTCAGCGGACGCAGCAGGAAGTAATTCACTTGACGACATGGGCAGAAAAGTGGCAGATGGAATTTACCCTGGACAACTGTGAGGTGATGTACTTTGGCAATGCACGTGCAAATGGAAATTATAAAGTGAATGGCAGAACCCAACATAGGATTGACATGCTGACTGTTCTGAATGTGGAGGTGCACATATCATTGAACATGGCAGCACAGGAAGCTGACATATTAAAAAGGGACAATTGAACCTCTCCCCTCATTGGAACGGGCACTGAGTACAAGGATAGCAGTTTTATCGATATTTAATTAGGCCACACGCGCAACACCGAATACAGTTCTGGTCACCACCCAAGCAGAAGTATGTGGATGCGCTAGAGAGTGTATATTTTATTTTAAAATAGAATCCCTGAAGTGTGGAAACAGGCCTTTCGGCCGAACAAGTGCACATTGCACGTCCGAAGAGTATCCGACCAAGACCTTTTCCCTTTCAGGATAAATTTTACAGACTTTTTATGCACCTAACACACACATCCTTACAACGTATGGGCAAATATTTTGGCCAATTCGCCTAAATTGCACATCCTTGAACTGTGGGATGAAACTGGAGCACCTGGGGAAGAAACACACAGACACACGCCTAGTCTGCAATAGAAGCTAGGACCCTAGCGCTGTGAATCAGCAGTGCAAACCATTAAGCCACTGCACCGCAGAACATCAGCACGACGTCACCGTGCTGCCCTACTTACTGGGACGGGGGCTTGAGCTGTGAAGAAAATTTGGATAGAGAGTGCGTGCTTTCAATGGAGCGCAGGAAATTGAAGAGTGACCTACTAGGTGTTTACAAATTTGTGACTGACATTGATAGAGTGGAAGCATTAGGCTTGTGCCCAAAATAAGGGGTCAGTTATGAAATAAAAGAACTGGTTCAAAGTGCCACGGCGCACATTTAGGAGAGGTGTGGGAGACACTTTTTTGTGTTGAAAGGGTGATGAGAGCCTGCAATGCGTTGTCAGAGGTGGTTCTGGTGGAAGCAGAAAGAATGCCAGTATTCTACAAGCACATGGACGAAGACATTTTCAGAACGGAAAGAGTGATGTACGTTTCCTGCAAGTAAGGACAATTTTATCGTGAAAGACCAAAATGTGGCGACACATGTCTATAAGTCCAAACTGCCGGTTTCCATGGTGCATTATTCTTTTTTCGTTGTTACAGAGTTATAGAAAATTACAGAATATAAACAACAAAGCAGGGCCTTCCGATTATAACTAACTTTATAAACTCTGGTTTTGAGCCCTCGACCAAAGTCTTTGCATTGCAAGTAAAGTTCTAAATGTTTCTGAAATATTACCAGAGTTCTGGCCGCTTACAGCCAACGAGTTAGGTATTTCCATCAACATTTGCGTAAAAGAAATCCTTAGAAGTCTCCTGAAACTCCTCTCCAGTTACTGTAAATCCATGTCCATGGTAATTCATCTGTCCGTCTCGGGGAAAATTGTGTTCCCTTCCATGCTATCCATCTCGCTCTGAAATTGAAACCCAGCAATCACGTTCCCATTGTCTCAAGGAAACAATCCTGTCTGCTCTTCTTCGTGTAATTTAGACAGATAGCAGTTTCCACAATCAGCATTCCTGCTCTCAATTTGTTTGGTTAGCTGACACATGGAACAATGTGCATTTTTTTCCCGGTTTTTCATACATTTTTTGCCCATAAACATGAGAACACCATGCACCAAACTTTTTCAGTAAATGCTGTGTCAACCAGATTTGCAAAATAGTTTGTAATTGAGTTCTCAGCATTCTTCATGATTGTATGATCTAGACAGGAATATTTCCTGATTGGTGATTCCAGTGAACTCTTCCAACCTTTTTCACAGTTTTGTTCCTCGCTCTTGACTTTCTCGAGTTATTTACAAGTTTAAAAATTGTGATAAAAATGATTGTAACACAAAAAGGATATACGATACTGTTAGCGTGGATGAAATGATCTCAGTCCGAGCCCAGAGTGCGGTTCGACAATCGGTAATTTATTAAAGTGTTTAACGCCGGCGGAGACCAACCGAGGTCCGAATCTCGATCGCTCTCCCGTTCCACGCGCGATGTTACAAGTTATATACTTCATGAGTCAGGATGTAGGAGATTGGGTCTGAATGAGTGTGAATGGTGGCAATCATGGCTGGAGTATGTAGGAATGTCAAACAATGAGTGTGAATGGTGGCAATCATGGCTGGAGTATGTGTGAATGTCAAACTTCCTGCCGTCCTCGGAGAGTTGGCAGCATACACAAAAGGTGTGCTGTTCATCTTTACGTAAATGGGTCCGGGTGCTATCTGCTTGTCTCTCCATGAGGGCTGGAGGCTAGCACCCCCGTCTGTTACTTCCAAAGTGTCTGTTGGATTCATCCTGTTCGTTTGGTGTTTGCCTTTTGTGTAGGACTGTTTTGCATGATCAGGATATGGGTGTGTGTCATTTGGAACCTTGACGAGATTATAAGGTGGGTTTCAGTCTGTGAGTCATGACCATTGTCTGGAGTCCTGACTAGTGTCTGGTCCGGTGTGTATTCGGATCTGTCTTTGGGCCCCCTTCTCCTGATCATGTGGTCGGGCTGGCAGCTGCTGTTTTAGAATGAATACTGCTTGCTTTAATATGCATACTGCTGGCTCTCCCGATGTGGGCCTTGCTCCACGGGAAACACGGCGTGGTTTATCACCCCCCTTCATTCCCGCCTTTCGGCAAGGGATTGGCCACGTCCACACCCTCGAAGCCGACATCTTAAAAGCTGTTACCCTGCCCGGTACATTCCGCCGGCCGTCATGTTGCAGTCATGGGGCCTTTGGATAGTCCCGGGAGATGGTTACATTAGTTTGAGCCCCGTGAGCTCGTGGTGTCTGATCGCTCGCCAGGAGTCCATGGCGTGGAGCATGGCATTTCTGGCCATTCGTTTCTTATGTTGGTGGCATGAGTGACATGCCACCAGGAGCCAGGCCACAGCTAGCAGAAACTGTACCCCCACGATGACATGGGAGATGATTCTGACCCAGGGGTGTATGTTGACATTCAGGCCCCCGTTCCAAACCCTCTGGGCCCAGCCCTGGGTCTGCAGAGCCGTCTCTGCAACTTACTCTGGGTCTTTGATATGGGCTTGAAATTGATGGTATAGCTTTACGGAGTGTCCCACCCGTGTCCTAAGTTCCCGCAAGACCTCGGCCAAATGTGGGATGGGGCTTGTTCGGGCTCCTGGTACTCCCTAAGGGTGTTCCTGAATTCGTCCGCGGCCTGTATAGACTCGGGCTCCCGACGTCGTACCTCCGAGATATGGGCTTGTCCAATTGTCACTGGGCGCCTAGGGGTGAAGCAGAACTCGTCCTGGGGAATCGGGCATTGCAGTCCGTTGAACTAGAAGGACGTTTCAAGGGTAGAGATACAATATTGTCCCCTGCCACCATACCCCGCCCTAGTGAAGTGGGGACCCATGGGTTCGATCTCAAGGGTGCAGCCCTGTGTGCGGTTGAACCCGCATTTCACTGTTTCACTGCACCGTAAGGGGTGGGGGCAGATTGTGATTGCCCCTCGCTGTTTGCAGCCTGCAAGCGGCATCGCGTACACTGTGCCGTCTCGGGAGATGCCTGTGTCGTGTGCCATAATATATTTGAGGGAGGTGTTTTCCCGTATTACCCCAATGTTTTCGATGTGGAACAGGCGAAATGGCCCAGACCCCGGGGTGACCACTGGGATCAGGAGGACCATCCCGACTCCCGTTGCCTCACTGAGCTCACAGTCGGGAATCACCGGGTACACCCGGGTCATTCCCTTCAGGGTCCGGCTATCAAGTGTCCCGGAGCGTCCTGCGAGCGAGGTTTGGTGCTATCGATCCAGTCGGGCACCTCTCTCCTTTGTATCTGATCCAGGTTGTGTCGGATCTGGGCTACCACCCACAGACCATATACATGGCACAGCTGCCCCTCCTGAATCTGAGCCGTATTTTCCCTTTCCCGATCAATAAGGCGGTTGATGGTGTGGGCATGTGTCTCCAGGACTGCAATGCCGTCGAGCTGAAGGTGTGCTCCCTCTTCCCCCAGAAATGCCTGTTCTGCTTGGTGTGTGAGGGATCTTGCTAACAGGTCTCTCATCACACCTTTTAGCTGTTCGATTTTCTCGTTAAGGCCCTGGATATCTAGGGATTTTACCACAGATGTTCCTGTGTTGAGTCCTGTGAGGGCGTCACTGATAATGTCCCGTCTGTGTCGTTGTGTGTTGTGTATGTCGGTTCGATAGTGGGTTGCCTCCATGGCATCTATAGCCCTCTCTATCATCTCTGTTCCCAACATGGTGTATAGGCTGCGTACCTGTGCTGTGCAATATTCCTGTACCCGGATGCCCGATATATTGACCAGCATGGGCACGACCTCGTGTCGGACGTTATCACAATGGACTTCACCCTCCTCACATAATACCATTCCCCCCGCGGGTCCCGGCCTCAGAGAGGGCCATGGTAGTATCTCGGGGGGAGTCGTGGTTGTTGGTGGTGTGGTTGGGGGGCCGAGAAACACAAATACAGAGATATCACGGCGGCATTGGTCGGTTCATAGTAACCGAAAAAAGGACAGGTCCCGCATCGCGAATGCGTCGAAAGCCAGGGCCGAAGTGAGGTCGTCTGGCATAGCGCACATCATTCCGAACATGCACCCCCCCAGGTCCATAGCCTCTGCACGTCGTAGGCAGGTTGGTCGTGGGTCGCGTTCCGACGTGCAGAGTAGGCAGATTGTCTGTATGTCCGGGAAGACCTCCAGCCAGGCGTTAAAAAATGTGTCGACCTCGTCAGGCTTATCCCTCGCAGGGATGCAGATGGCACTGGATGAGTTGAAGGCAACGCCATGGAGGTAGAAGTTGTCTGAAACTCCGGAGGAATAGGGCACAAATCCTATGGCGAAGAGGAGGAGGTGGAGGACGGTGCACCAGTGGGACATGATCTGTGAAAGAAAAGAGAAAGGGAGAGAGAGAGAGACACCCTCGTCAGGGTGTATGATCAGTAAACGTACATGTGTTCTGCGGCCCCCCTCCCCTCCCCCCCTCCCCCGGATCACTGTTGCTGTCAGGGGAGAAAATGTTAAAATCTCGTCAGGCATGTCGGGAGAGTGCGGGTGAGCAGGGGAATAAGTCGGTGGTGGCTGCCAGTCAGGTGGCTAGGCCGATGTTCTGGCCACACATTGGCCTCGTGTGGTTAAGGACGGGGACCACAGTCTAAGTCTTTGTCGTCCGTCCAGTCGGGCCCTGGGGGAAACGTTTAAGTTGGGACCAATGTTTCCACCTGCCCTTCCCCTACATGTCGATGCAGGCGCAGGTGTCGCTGGTGAGGATGATCTCGTGTGGCCCCAGCCACCGAGGGGCGAAGCCGGGCCGGTCGGGGGCGGCCCGGACCAGGACTTTGTCCCCAACGCTCGGGAGGGGTTGGGGAGGCGGTTGTTGCTGCTGTTTCTTTTGGTCCCTGATGTCCTGTTGATCGCGGGCCGTCTGTCTGAGGGCCCGCAACTGCGAGTCTAGCTGTCTGATGTAATGGGCCATCCTATCCCTTAGTGGGGCCATGTCCTCACCCACTTCGATGTCGGTCTCGGGTAGTCGCACGGCCCTGCCCGTCATGAGTTCGAAGAGAGTGAGGTCAGTGGCACGGCCTGGGGTGGCTCTGAGTCGCATCAGGATGCAGGGCAGGACGTCCACCCAGCCCTGACCGGTCTCGGCGATCGCTTTCGCGATCGCCACTTTGAGGGTCCGGTTCATGCGTTCGACAATGCCCGAACTCTGGGGGTGGAAGGGGACATGGAAGCGCTGCCTGATACCCAGGAGGCAGCAGCCAGTTTCATTGCGCGTCCTGTGAAATGTGTTTCCTGGTCTGAGTCAATCTGGAGGGGAACCCCCCCATCGCAGAAAGATGTCGAATGCGAGGATTCTGGCCACAGTGGTTGATGTGCAAACCCGTGTCGGGAAAGCCTCTACCCAGCGCATGAAGTGGTCGACTATGACCAGGCAGTACTTCTTGCCGCGGCTGGTGGGCAAGGGAACTGTGAAATCGACCTGGAGGTTCTGCCGGGCCCCTTGGGCCGTGGTTGGTGGGCCATAGGAATGCACAAGGACCTCCCTGGGTTATGTTGGGCGCAGAAAATGCACTGGCGAGAGTGCTTGGCCACGTCGTGGACAGGTCCGGGCCACCACCAGTCGGTCTACAGCCTCGCGAGGGACCCCTCCCGGCCTGCGTGGTCGGGCTCGTGATTTAGTTGTATCAGGGTTGTTCTTATTGCTGCGGGGCCACTACCTTGCCGTCGCGGCGCCATACCCCATCGGGGTCGGGGATCGCGCCCCTTGCCCTCCAGTCCTCCCTTTCCTCGGACTGAGCGCCATTCTGGACTTCCAGGATGTTGTCGTCCCGGCCTTCATTCACAGGCGCAGCGTGTACGGCGAGTAGAGGGGCACCTGCGGCGGCCTTGGCGGCCTGGTCAGCCCAATGGTTCCCTAACTGCTCGGCGGTGGTGGCTCGCTGGTGCGCCTTGAGTTTTACAATGGCCGCGAGCAGGGGAAGGCGCGCTGCCGCCACTAAGTTACGGACTGTGTTCTCGTGTTTTATCTGGCTGCCGCCGGCCGTGACAAAACCCCGATGGCTCCATGCTGTCATGTAATCATGGACTACCCCAAAAGCGTACTGGCTGTCGGTGAAAATATTCACCCGCTTGCCCGCCCCCATGCGGAGCGCTGCCTTGAGGGTGACCAGCTCCACGACTTGGGCTGAGGTATCGCCGTCTAATGTCCCCTGTTCTCGGGTGGCCCCCGTGTCGTCGACCACTGCCCAACCCGTCCGGTATGACACCTCAACCATTCGGCGTGAGCCATCAACGTATAGGACCAGGTCAGGGTCCGAGATAGGACTATCGGCAATGTACTCCTCCTCAGTCGAATCCACGATGGCCTGGCAGTGGTGGGGTTCCCCTACAGATATAATCCCGTCCGCGGGGTTCATTCCCGTGTCCCTAACTATTGTAATGGATTTGTCCCGGGGGAGGAGGACTGCCCTCTCAGGTTGCCCTACGGGCGTCAGAGACAGTTTGGAGGCGTCCCGTATTCAGGAGCTCCATGAAAGTGTGTCCGGTGTGCAGGATGATCTGACCGGACATGGTGAACGGCTCGCACACCTGGACCGCCCACGCGGCGCATTCAAGTGCGGCCACACAGCATTGCATCCCCCTCACGACCAGGGACTCCTTAGTAGAGTAGTACCCTACGGGCTTCATGCGGTCCCCGGAGAGTTGGGTGACCACGGCGCGATAGAACCCAACTTCCAGGCTATAAAAGACGTGAAAGGGTTTAGAGAGGTCGGGAAGGCGCAGGATCGGGGCACTGAGGAGGTGGGCTTTTAGCTTGGAGTAGGTATCGTCGTGCTCAGGGTCCCACTCCACCCTCTCTGCCCAGGGCCTACCCCCCTTCACCAGGCGCTGGATGGGCTCAGCGATGGTGGCGAAATGCGCTATGAAGGCGCGGCAGGAGTTGAAAAGGCCCAAGACGCGGCGGATACCCCTGACCATGTCCGACCATGGCATGTCGGCGATGGCCGACTTACGATCAGGAGGCAGGGTCCTGCTACCCTGGCTAATGTCGCAGCCCAGGTATCCGACTGTGGCCAGGCCGATCTGGGCCTTTGTGGGGCTGATTCTAAAACCTGCCCGGGCGAGGGTGCGCAGGACGGTGATCAGGGCTCCCTGGTGGGAGCGCGCGTCCGTGGACGTGATCAGGAGGTCGTCCACGTACTGTAAGAAGGTGCTAGAGTAAGGGGATAGGTCGCATTCCTCGAGGGTCCGACTCATGACCATATGGAAAATGTTGGGGCTGTTGTGAAAGCCTGGTGGCAGCCGGGTCCATGTGTATTGCCTGTCTCGCAGCATGAAGGCAAACTTGTCCTGAGAGTCACGGTGCAGCAGGATGGACCAGAAGCCGTTTGCCACGTCCAGGACCATAAAGATCCGGTGGGAAGGCTAAGGCCGTTAAAGATGGTGGACGGGCTGGCAACAATGGGGTGCTCTTTGCGTGTGACCCGGTTGAGTGCCGTATAATCGATGGTGAGCCGATAGCTCCCATCCGGCTTACGGACTGGCCATATGGGGGAGTTGGTACTGGACACCGCGGGTCGCAAGATACCGCGGCCGGTAAGTTCGGCCACAATGATCTCTACGGCACGCAGCGCCTCGGGTTTGATCAGGTACTGTCGGTGCGGGGGGTGTACAGGTCCGAGTATCCATTCGGGAGGGGAACGGACAAGGCCTCAGTCCTGGTTGCTTGTGGCCCAGACCTCCAGGACCATCTGGCAGACTATTCCGAAGGCGCCGTCTTCGGTCCAGTCCCGGGTGATAGGGACGCAGGGCGCGAGTGCAGCAACCGATCTAGTGGGGAACCATCTACACTCAAGGGCGCTCTTATGGGATTTGCGGGACGTTCATAGGAGGCGCCGGTGGAACGCGTCCACCACTGCTCCCAGTTCGCCTAGCAGGTCAATGCCCAGGATTGTCCCTTCCGATTTCAGGCAAACCCAGAAGTGGACGGGGAGTAGAATGTCAACGATCTCCAGAATGGTGGCCTCACTACGGCGGGCCACAACCGAGCTTCCCCCCACCCCCGTGATGGAAATGGAGTGATGGGTGGAAGGGAGGTCGAGGTTGGTGAGGGAGACTGACGCCCCGACTATCTATCAAACTGTTGCATCGGCGGGCCTCAAGCGATGCAGAAACCCGGATATGGGGGTCGGTTCCCTCGGCGGGGGCCAACGCTACTCAGTCCTTACGCTGGGCGAGTAGTTGTAAGAGCTGAAGCAGCTGTCCACAACTGAGCTGGTCCCAGTTTGGGGGGGGAAGGCTTCAGGCTAGGGCTGTGGGGTTCGTGGTGCTTTTGCGGCTGTGGGTCGCCGTTGTTCCCTGCTTGGGGGTTCCTTGTTCGCTGGGGTGTGAGGGGCGACGACAGTGGGCATGCCACAGTGGGGAACGGCCCCTGTGCTGACCCGGGCTGTCCCTGCCCTGGCCGGGCCTGCCCCCTCCCAAGTCGGGATCTCCGGGGCGTCGGAAGGAGAGTGGGCAGTTAGACTTGTAGTGACCCGTCTGTCTGCAGCGGTAGCAAACGAGCGGCCTGGGTGCCGACAGTGTAGCAATGGTGGCCGGGGCTTGGTTATTGAGGGACATGGCCCAATTCTCGATCTTCGTGAAAGAGACGTAGGGTGCCAGGCCTGTCCGGAGGACAGCCTGGTGTGTGGAGCCTAACCCGTCCTTATATACTTGGATAAAAGCAGGGTTCTGCCGGTCAGCATCGGGGATTCCACTATGCGCCTGGAAGGCCTCGAACGTACGGGCCCCATATTCCTGAGCACCCTCGCCTTGTTTCTGGGTGACGGCCACAATGGCATTCCAGTCGACCGGCGTGTGGCCGAGAGCCTCGCTGACATCGGCCTTAAAGTCTGCAAGGGCGGACTCCTGTTCGCGACGGCTGTCGCTGAGGTCGATGGACCAGGACCCATTCTGGTGCACAGATCGGAGCCTGGACCACAGGTTCTCCGGGAGTTTGGTCCGGACCAGACCGGCCACGTCCCTATTGTGGAGGTTGTGGCAGATCTGCATCTCCCTAAGCCGCTGCCAAAATTCAGCATTGTTGTGGCGGGGCTTGAGGGTGTGGAGCCTGTCCAGGAGTTTCATGGTATCACCCGGGGTTAGGAGATGTATGTCATTTTAAGGCGGGGGTTGTGGGTTTGGGACGCTGGTTTCCCCTTCTCCCCACCTCCGGGGGTATATTCAACTTTAACCGGGGCAGCGTGAGCTAGGCTCGCGTGTGATTCCCGGGGGCCTGTGTTGTCCACGAGCCCCTCCCAGTCCCAGGTGGGGGACGGCGGCGCGCTAAGAGGATCAGATAATGTCGTTAGGATCGTACAGTTGGCAAGCGCCTGGGCTTCGAGGTGTTCTGAGGCCTATTTCTGCTTATCTTGCATGTATAGTTGGACCTTGCTGGCGATCCTAACATGTGCCTGAAGCACAAGGATGCAGGCTTTCTCGTATATATCCTTTTTCTGGCGGAACCACCACTCCCGCTGGGCATCCAGCGGATCGTCGGGTCGCCAGCCCGATTGGAGCATAGCCTTGATGGTGGTGGGGACGCAGCGGGCTTAATGGAAAGAAGACTTAGAAATAACAACACTCCCAGTGTGGGAGCGCAAGAGTTTTAACTGGCGCTAACTTATTCACCTTCCAGTCGGGGAGACCACTCCCTGAAATCGGACCCAACCCCCGGGTCAATGAAGGCAGGTTTGGGTTAGGTACAAACGGGGCGCGTGTGTATACCCGATCGCGCGACCCCGGGTTACTGTGAGTCTCACTCTCACTGCCTAACGCGCAACGACCGTGCATGCCCAGCGAACACCGGGCGTGAACCAGGGGCCCGTGTGCAATGGGGGAACGGCGTGACTGCAGACCACTAAAGAAAAACAAAAATGAAATAAAAAGGGCGCGGGGCGGGCCTGTACCAGGGCGCGCAACCTTAAAAATACCCCCGTGAGTCTTTCTCTCACCGTCGGAATTTCAGCGGCCGTGTGTACCCGCCAGCACCATCTGAATTTCAGGGGCCCTTGTGCAAGAGGGGGTGAACTCAGACCTCTCCGCGCTAATCCCACAGAGGCCACCACCCGGGACTACGGAGGCAATGGGCGAAAGCTTGTCTAAGAGGCTCCGCTCGTCGGGCTGGTTTGGAGGACTTCCCGTCTTGTCGCACGCGTAGGCCTTCCAGAACCTACCGCGGACTCAAGGAATGGTGCCAAAATAAAAACCGGGCTCAACGTAAAATGGGATCCCCTAAACTCCCACTGCAGAGGTTATCCAGGAAGACTTTGTTTGTCGGTGTTTTACACAGGGGGGTCAGTCTGTCAGGGTCTAGTGCCTAAAGTCGTTGGTCCAGGGAAATTCAGTCCATCAGTTGCTAGAACATGTTGACAATAAATGACAGTAAACGAAAATCAAAAAGATCTCATGCACACCTTTACCAGTGCTTCGCGATCCCAATCGCCCACCCGCGGAGGATCACTCACACACACACACACACACACACACACACTCTCACAGAGTACTCTATCGTTACCTGACTGCCGGACCCACTCTGTTCACAGGTTCGGATAACGGCCAGCAGCGGAGTCCCTTGCGGGGCTCTGGGGAACTTTTACGGGAGAGGAAAAAGAGTAAAGATAATCACCAAGAGACTTCGCAGAGATCCAGCAGCCGTCGTCATCCCGGACGAGCCCCCAATTGTTAGCGCGGATGCAATGATCTCAGTCCGAGCCCAGAGTGCAGTTCGACAATCGGTAATTTATTAAAGTGTTTAACGCCGGCAGAGATCAACCGAGGTCCGAATCTCGATAGCTCTCCCGTTTCCCGCGCGATGTTACAAGTTATATACTTCATGAGTCAGGGTGTAGGAGATTGGGTATGAATGAGTGTGAATGGTGGCAATCATGGCTGGAGTATGTGTGAATGTCAAGCTTCCTGCCGTCCTCGGAGAGTCGGCAGCATACACAAAAGGTGTGCTGTTTATCTTTACGTAAATGGGTCCGGGTGCTATCTGCTTCTCTCTGCGTGAGGGCTGGAGGCTAGCACCCCCGTCTGTTACTTCCAAAGTGTCTGTTAGATTCATCCTGTTCCTTTGGTGTTTGCCTTTTGTGAAGGACTGTTTTGCATGATCAGGTTATGGGTGTGTGTCAGTTGGAACCTTGACGAGATTATAAAGTGGGTTTCGATCTGTGAGTCATGACCATTGTCTGGAGTCCTGACTAGTGTCTGGTCCGGTGTATATTCGGATCTGTCTTTGGGCCCCCTTCTCCCGATCATGTGGTCGGGCTGGCAGCTGCTGTATTAGAATGAATACTGTTTGTTTTAAAATGGATACTTCTGGCTCTCCCGATGTTGGCCTTGCTCCATGATAAACACGGGGCGGCTTATCACCCCGCTTCAGCACAAAACGATTCATGTCTGTGCAAATCGCAAACTGGATCAGTATGAATGCTTCAAATCGCGGACGTACGCCCTCAAACTCTAATGGTGACATGGTGTTATCCCCTCTGCTAATTTAAACCATGATCACAAAAGAAGATTCTCTGCGTGCTGTAAACTGTTACGATTCGAGAGGCAAAGACATATATCAGAATTCATTACTTAAAGTAAAAGTTAATAACTGTATTCTTGAAGCCCAGCAGAGAATGTTAAAGCAAACAACTGTTTCTAATTCCTTTCTTTTAACCTTATCTTTGTCTTCCCACTCTTCAATATTAGTCTGATAAAACTCCGATTCGGACTTTCTGAAGGAACACGTTGCAAAACCAGTCAGCTTTGCTCAGTTTCCTCCGTAGATTTTCTCTGTCGATTCTATACAGGTAGATTTTGATGTTATGCTGTGCAAATTCCTTCCCCAGGGCAGGTATCTCTCCGAGAGCTTGAGCAACAAGTCTCCATGGCAGTTCTCCCTCTATCTGTTCAAAATGTCCTGTTATATACCACAAAGCATCGGATCGTTTCACTGTTTTCAATATAATCAAAATACTAAATTCAAACTTAATTTGATTTCGGTATCACGGGTTATAATTTCAATTGATTAGCCTAATTTACAATTGTTTATTTTTGTCATGGAAATGCAGTTCCCCTCTTCGAGCTGACCATGCCTTAAATTGTTCAGAACACTTTGTGCTGTGCCAGGCAGTTTTACTAGCTTTTCAACTATCTTAAAGACAGTACCTCAACACTTTCATAACCAAATATGTGCAAGATAGTTGGATTGTCCAAACTTTAATTGGCAAGAGTGTTCTGTGATGTAATGGCCAG
This sequence comes from Chiloscyllium punctatum, assembly GCF_047496795.1. Taxonomy (NCBI): domain Eukaryota; kingdom Metazoa; phylum Chordata; class Chondrichthyes; order Orectolobiformes; family Hemiscylliidae; genus Chiloscyllium; species Chiloscyllium punctatum. Next base: position 32,040,047 of record NC_092773.1, read on the forward strand.
TTGTGTTAGTCATTGGGAATGCTGGTTTGAGTGGATGGGTACTATTCGGAGGATTAGTGTGTACTGCGTGCATTGAATGGCCTGCTTTAAACAAAATATGTAATCTATGATATAATATAAATGTGCACGTCACTCAGACCCCATAAAATCTGCTAAGGTGCAGTTCAGAAACAGCGAGATGAAGCAATCATTGATCTGAGATACATATCAAACTCAAAACTGCAACACAAATGTTGGGCATGTTATAAAACAGGACATTATATATGCAGGTTTGTGGGTACTGCAGTAAACAAAGGTAAATTCAAGTTGCAGTTAAACTGTGCTCACACAAGTATATGCTAATGCTGAGAAGAATGGATTTCTTGATCATGAATGAGATTGTTAACTTCAACAGTGTGTTGAATATCAAGGAGAGTTTGCGAACTTTTAGAATTTGTGTTCTGTGATCAGAAGTGCTAATTGTACATATTGCAATAAAGAAGCTTGTGGGAGTCGTGGTCAGAAAACATGTTGAGTTTTCAATGGCCAGATACAAAATAGACCTTTTTTAGATGATGTGTATATGCCAATGTCAGGCAAAACATGAAGGTATGAGTGCAAGTTAGCTTCGGAGAATTGGAAATGTGCATGAAAAGGTTTAAATAAAAGACAGGCAATTTGCGTTATTTATAGAAAAGCTGTTAGGTGGAAAATATATGCATCTCCCTTCATGCTGCAAAACCGCAAACGGAAAGGTAACTCAACGATGTTTAAAAAACGCAGTTAAAGTTTGCATTCGATCAATTGACGCGGTCAGAAAAATGTTTCATGCTGTGGAGTCAGAGTCATTAGGACACAATTGAGGTAAATGAAGAACTTGATAAGTAACTCAAAAAGAGGAGATGAATACAAACTAACAAGAAACATAACAACTGATGAAAAGCTCCCGTTATTATTTGAAAGGACAAATGGCTGGAAGATCAAATATGGAACAGCGAGTGTATGGACAGAATAATTTGTTGTCGAGAACAAATATAGTACAGGGAAATTAAACAATTGTTTTGTGTTTGTCTTCATGCAGGAAGACTCAGGAAATCTCCCAGAAATATCAAGTGACCATGGAACTTGTGTAACTAGGGACTAAAATCATTAATATCAGTGACGAGGTAGAATTTAAAAACATTGAGCATTGAGCATTGTTAAGTCTGATGGACCAACTTGACTTCGCACCAGAATTTCGAAGAAGCATAAATAAACTTATTGATTGCATTAGTGAATACTGTATCTTCTGCTATTTATTTTGAAAAAAAGATATATATACACAGTTTCATTCGACTTAAGAAGGGAAGATGAGGCAGAGGTGCAAGAATGAGCTGATGCATTTTGAAATATCGAATTAAAGTGCGAACTGTAGAGGAAATGGAAAAGGCCTGAGGAAAGTTGATGTGCAGAGAGATCTGGGTGTTTAAGTCCAAAGAAGGTGGCAATGCAGGTCGATAGAGTGGTCAAGAAGGGATGTGGCATTCTTTCCTTTACCGGATGGCGTGTTGAGTACAGGGGTTAGCAGGTCATGTTTTTGTCGTATAGGACTTTGGTTAGTTCCAATTTGGAATACTGCACACGGTTCTTGTCTCCACATTATCAAAAGGTTGACGAAGCTATGGACAGGGTATAGAGGAGGTTCAAACACATGTTGTTTGTTATGGACGGCGCTAACTATGAAGAGAGATCGAGTAGGTTCGGGTTCTTTCATTCGAAAGACGGAGGTTGAGCCGGGACTTGATTGAAGTCAACAAAATCACGAGAGCTACAGGCAGATTGGACAGCAAGAAGCTTCTTTGTACAGAGTGTGCGACTCAATTGATAGGGGTCACGAGTTCAGGGTGAGAGGTGTAAACTTTCCAGGAGATATGCATGGCATGTTCTTTAGACAGAGTGGAATGAGTGACTGAAACAAATTTCCAACGAAGGTGGTAGAAGCGGTTAGGAAAGTGTCATTTAAGATACATCAGGACAAATACATGACTGGGCATGACACACAGACGGACACAGATCCTTCGAAAATAGTCGAAGGTTTAGGTAGAGAAATCCTGATCGTGCAGAATTATACTCCAGTAAGCGTATAATTCACAGGAGGGAGTTGATTATAAAGAATATGACATTGGACACTTCGAAAGTAACAGCAATTTCCACAAGAACGATTTCGCATTTATGAAAGGGAAGCCATAATTTGCAAACCTCTTGCTTGAAGGTATCTCCTTTACGCATAGTCAATGGATAACTACTGGATGTTAGATATTCAAGAGAAATTTCGAAAGACCTCACACGGTAAGTTACGTTAAAGAAACAAAGGGAACATCGGCAAACGGGAAAATAAAAGTTAGGTTTGCCTTGACTGAAAGAAGAACCGGAATGTTGATGATGAAGCACATCATCTCGACACATGAACTTGCTGTCTCTCCATGAACCTTGTCTGACCCACTGCAATCTCCAGCCTTTGAATTTCTCAATACAGATTCCAGGACCTGCAGTAATGTGCTCTCACTAAAAGTAAATGCGTCCTGCATGCTTACAAAGTGTGTTAACGCGACTGTACGTGGAATAGTGTTCGCAGTTTTGGTGTCCTGATCAAAGGAAGAATATCTTGAGCACATGTAGTGAATGAGAATTTTCCAGATTAATCCCTCAGATGGCATGATTGTCTGATGAGAAAGCTCGACCTATGTTCTAGAGAGTTTCAAAGAATGAGCAATAATCTTAATGAAACCGAAAGAAAATGCGCCCAGAAGCGACTGAAGAGCACAGACAAGGTTGACGAGAAGTCTAAGTTATTCCAAACGAATGGCAAGCGGAACTGAAGAACAGGAAGCAATTACACCCCATTACAAATCAAGGTGAAATCTGTGCATGAAGCTGGTGAACATTATAGATAGTCACACGAGTCCTTTGTATCTGAATTACTAAAAGAAGGGTGCAAAAGCAGAATTCGACAAGATGAACGGTGGATATAGTGTGGTTCCACTTTCAAGGAAAAGTGGAGTAGATAGATTATAGATCTGTCGACCAATGGATATCGGATCTCTCTTAAGGAAGCTATTGGAGAAAATAGAGAAGATGAACTCGATTGCGGATTAATGATAAAGTTTCACACGTAATAGTCACCCTGATGTTATCCGTGTGAAGTAATACCTAATTATCTTTTCGATGTCTTTTTCGAGGACATTCGTTATGTGGTATTTCGGCAAGACCTTTACCAAAGCCCCATCTCGAGACAGAGAAGCAAAGACTCCGAGAAAGGCTGTGTGGCCCAATCTGGTGCATGTCGACCAATATTTCCCTATTTCCATTGACTTGGGTGATATTCTTCTAAACCGTTCCTATCAATGTATTTGTCCAAATGCCTTTTAAACATTGTTTATGTCCCCACCTCAACCACTTTTCCTGACATCTCATTCCATATGCGTACCATCCTCTGTGTATAAGTGTTGCCCATCAGGTGTTCTTTTATTATTTCCCCTTTAGGATAAACGGATATCCTCTTGTTATTTATACCCCAACATTGGTGAAAAACTGCAATCACACACCTCATACATGCCTCTCATGATTGGGTTGAGTTTTTAAGATCCTCCCTCGGACTCTGATGCTTTAACAAAAAACGTATCCGAGTTTGTGTAACGTCTCCCGCTAACTCAGACACTTAAGTCCTGGCAACATCATTTTAAACTTCTTCTGTGCTCTTTCCAGAATAATAACATCCTTCCTATAACAAAGTGACCAAAGACTGAACACAAGACTCCTGGTGTGGCTACACCTGTGTCGTGTATAACTGCAACATAACATTCCAATTTTTTCACAACTCTGTCTCCTTCTGAAATGGGACACTGATAAACCAATTAAAGTGCCGTCGTTTCAAGAGCAACTTGTAAAGTTATATTCAAAGTTGTTTCAGTAGCAGGAGACAGAGGGTGTTGGTCGAAGACTGCTTGTGTGACTGGAGACTTGTATCCCTGGTTGTACCACATGGATTAGTGCTGTGTCCCTTATTTGTGTGGTATTTAAAAATTCTGCAGATGTTAATACGGAGAATGTGGGGCGGATGTGAACATTAAATTTGTTTTTGACATAAATATTGTTCAGGTGTTTGGCCGTGAGCTGGAAGGTCTTATGTTACAGGAAGATATGCATGGAATGGTCAGATGGACAGTCAATGATAGAAATTAACACAGATAAATATGAATGGATGCAATGTGGAAAAAAGGAACTAGACAGAGGAATATGTATTGACTGGCAGAACACTAAGAAACTCATAAAGTTCTTCTCCACAGATCCTTGAATTGGACTGGATGTTATATGAAGAATACAGTTGCAGGAGAGCGAGTGCCGAGAAAATTAATCAGGATGACCCTCCCGGCAATGGAGAGTATCCGCTGTAAAGAGAGGCTGAATCGGCTGGCATTGTTTGCTCTGGAGCAGAGAACAGTAAGTGTGATAACATTTAGAACTATCAGACGATGAGGTGCATGGATAGGGTGAATAGACAGCAGCTGTTCCTTTTCGTCAAAAGGACAAGAAAATGACAGAAACAGTTTAACATGGAGGGCTTGTGCTTGGAGAGGATTTGAGGATTATTTTTTCACCCAGTGTGTGTTCGGATCCGAAATGCACTTCCTGAGAATGTAGTTTTCACAGTAACCTCGCAAACTGTAAAAGGTATTTGGACGAGCACTTGAAGTGTCAAAGCATTCAGGGATATGGACGTTATGTGGCAAAGCAGGCCCAATGTAGACCCTGCTGTATGTCTGATGGTACTGTCTCTATGCTTCTGTGATTAATTGGTTGTGGAAAATCAATCATTGAGCAGAATAAAACTGTAATTGCTGGAGTTTTGAAAAATATGTTAACAAGGGTGAAAAGAGTGATCTAAAACAGCGTCTGAAAGTTTGTCAATGGTCAACGTAAGAGACAACAAATACAGCATTCTTACAGACTGAAACCAGGGAATGCAGAATGGGGAACAGGGAAACGGCACAACTATGAAGCAACTATTTCAATTCTGTCTTCACAGAAGAAAAAAAAACAAAAATGTCTGCAATACTTGGAAAAAATAGTCTGTAGAGGAAAAGGGATTGGAATGATATCAGCAAATCAACGGTTTTGGAGAAATTATTGCGAATGCAAATAAAGGGCATAGGCAAAGTCAACACAGATGTATGAAATGAGAATAATATTAGAGAAGCTGATTGGTCGATAAATTGTGAAGAAGCAATGTCTGCAATGCATTTGAATTTTCAGAGAGATGTTTTGATGAAATCTCAAGCCATGTGTGCAAACTCAAATATTATTATTAATGAATAAACAAGGCTTTAGAATGGAACAGCTGACAGGAAATAGTGAATATGAATAAAATAATTTTGTTTTGACTGAAAGGATAGGGGAGTCTCACAGGGATCAGTGATAGGGCCTCAGCTATTCACAATACGTATCAAACATTTGGTTAAGTGAATCAAAGGCAATGTTTCCAAGTCTGCTGACAGCACTAGACAATATCGGAATGTAAGTGGATGAGGATGTGAAAATGCTCCAAGGTGATTAAGACAAGTGGTGTGAATTGGCAAATACATGGCGGATGAAGAATAGTGTGGTTAGATGTAACGTTGGACACTTTGTTGGGAAAAATAGAATGGTAGCCCTATCATTTAAAAGGAAATTTGTCGAAAATTTTTTATCTTTCAAGCGACTTAGTTTCATTTTCTGAATTCTTCTGCACATTCCTTCAAAGTTCATGCAAAGCATTGAGTTCTGAAGCGAGACATTAATACGGGAAATATCATTGACACGCTAAACAGTGTACATAGACCCACCCAAGTGGGTAGCTGTAAAATTGAAAGGGATTTAGATCTCCCCATGCATCAGTAACGAAGCACAAAATTAGAGGAACCGAAAGCAAATCAGAAGGTAAATGAAGCGTTGACCATTATTTCAGGGGGATTCGACGACAGGAATGTCTTACTGTAGCTGCACAGAGCCTCAATAAGAAAACAACTCGAACATTGTGCAGTATTCTGTGCAGTTTTGGCTTTTTGCCGAAGAAAGGACGAAGCTGACATTGTGGGAATGCAGTGAAGGATGACCAGACTGATCTCTGGGATGACAGGCACGTTATGGAATCAGAATTCCTGTCAACTGGGCCTGTATTCCAGGGGTTTAGGAAAATGTGTGTGGAGATCTCAGTGAAATATCTAAAATACTAACAGAGTGAGAAAGGTTGGAAGCAGGGATGATAACTCTTCTACCTGCTATATCTAAAACAAAGGGACACACTGATAGATACAGAAAGCCACTCAGCATTGTGACGGGAATAAGTATCTGCATTCAGAGACTGGTGACCTTGTGGAATTCTCTATCACTTAAGGCTGTGGAAGTAAAAGCACTGCATATAACTTAGGATTTCTAGACACTAAACTTATGTGGAAAGGATAAGAGTATGATGTGGTGACAGAGGATCAGCTATCATTATATTGTGTTGGATCGAACACTGGGTGAACCAAAGGCACGACTGTAGTTCCCATTACATAGTATCTTAAGGTCAATCACGTTCAGTAATACAGTACAGCTGAAAGTAAGGATGGCATTTGCTGGAAATCAGAGTTGAAGAGTGTGGCGTTGAAAAAGCACAGCAGTTTAGGGAGTATCCCAGGAGCGTGCAAACTACGTTTTGGGTATAAATCCTTCATTCGGAATGCGGGGACCCTACTCGTCACAAATATTCTTAATGAATGTGTTACGCCAAAAAGTTCGCCTCTCCTGCTTTTCTGATATTCCCTAACCGTCTGTGCGCTTCTGGCGCTACAGTTTTCGATAGTAAGGGATATGTACGTTGTGTGGGTAGAGTGCATTGAAGAGACATTCGGCCATGAACTGTGGTGGGAAAGGTTTCAGTGGCCTTCTACATTCCCGATGTTTCTGTGCAGTCTGTGGGAAAGCTCTATAAATGTTCTCACAAGCCCTCAAGTGTTCTCTGAAGGATCAATAAGACTGAGTTTCACATTTCCTATTCCGATACCGAGGCTGGATCTGGGTGTTCTGTCCAGTTTTGACCTTTAAGACCTCAGAGCAGTTTTATCCAGTTGAATGTCTTACATGGCCATTTCAGACACCAATGAAGAGTTTATCACATAACTGTGTATCTGGAGTCACTTTTCCAACAGACCAGGAAAACACGGTAGGTGTGCTTACTGAAAGTACATTGCAGAAACAAATTGGTGTTTACAGTCGATATTGGCTTTTAGACCACTAATACTGATATCAGATTCGAGATCCCGATATTTTGTGAATTGCAGTATCTTGGTCTTGTTTTGTAATTGAGTGACATTTCCACAACAGCAACATCCACACACGGGGACCTATTGGAAACCACACTGAGCAGGTTATTTCTGTTCTGCTTACAGCTCTGTCAAAATGTACTACAATCAATTTGGCTGCAGTTATGGGACTGAGGAAGTGGTAATTGGTCAGATTATAATTATCCTCCTGTTAGGAGACTGGAGTTAATTGAGTAATTTTCCACATTGCTCGGGAGATAGCAGTTTTGGAGCTGGAATGAAACAGTTTGCTCAGGGACATGGCTTGTTGTGCTGCATATCGGTTCAGTCCTATTGCGGGAATGGGGTGAGGGCCAATTGCCTTTGTCGCACCGACTGTGTTCAGCTCGTTCTTCATGTCACGTGCAGCGAATCGAATTGTTGAAAATCGGCATGTGTGATTCTTTTGGCATCGGAACGAAGGGTGAGGTAAATCATCCACTCAACAACTCTCGCTGAGCACAGTTCAGACGGAAGATCCGTGTTTTTGCACTGACGTGCAGGGTTGTTCCATTGTTTTGGATTTCGACATTTGTGGAGCCCTCTCCTCCAGTGCGTCACTTAATAGTCGATCATCATTTATGAGTGGATGGGACAGGGCTACAGTTTCGATCGTTTCTGTTGGTTTTGGATCAGTTCACCCCTCTCCGTCAAATTCTAGTTCTGCTGTTTGGAAAGTAATCAAGCAGGTGCCGTAGATTTAACGGGTTGTCACCAGTTTTAGATACACATGGTTATGAATCTGGCATTCTCATCCAAACTCGTCACTGAACTAGAAATCAGCTTGATGGGAATGAGGGATCATCCGGGTGGCAACAGTTACAGACTGGGATTGAGTGAATTCTGCTTCTGTGGCTGCTGTGCTCTGCAGCCCCACATCAATGTCAGGAATGCTCTATTCATATTTAGAGTAACTCGATCCTTGAGATTTAACGTTTTTTTACCTGAAAATAAATTGAGGGCAATGAAGAGTTGGTGATGACAGAAGATTAATGAAGTCTTAAAGTGTTACAGTTACACAATATGCAAACAGACCCTTCGGCCGAATTCCTCCTTGCTCACCAGGTTTCCTAAACTCAATTAATCTTATATGTCTGTGTGTGACACCTACACCTCTACACCTTTGTTATTCATGTATTGGTCAAATTTTCTTTTCAATATTGTAATTGTGTACACCTTTAACTCTTCCTCTGTCAGCTCGTTAGATCTACCTAGAACACTCTATGAGAAACAGTTTCCTCATAGATCCCTTTGAAATATTTCTCCTCTTTATTGAAACTGGTGCCGGTTGGTTTAAACACCTTTAACCTCGTGAAAAGACCTTGATTATTCATCCCATCCATACACCTCACGATTTTCTGGTCAGCCCTCAGCGTCCAATGCAAAAGGGATAAAATAATTATAGCCTGTCCGGCCTAAACTTATACATCAAAACCTCCAGTCTCTGACCAATCAATTTGAAAATATATGCACCCTTTCCATTTCATAACATATTTCCGAGAGCAGGTAGACAAGAATTGTACTCAATTGTGGCCTTACCATTGCCTTTTCAGCAATAATATGATGGTCCAATTCATATACCCGTACTCTGATGAAGGCAAATGTGCCTAACAACTTCATCACAACCCTCTCCCTCTGCGACCCCACTTTCAAGGAACTATGTAACTGCACCCGTATTTTTCTGTTTGATAACATTCCCCGGGGCCCTACTCTTAACTGTGAATATCCTGCTCTAGGTCATGTTACAAAATGTAACACCTCGCATTTCTCCGCATGAAGCTCCATTTCCCATTCCTTGGTCCACTGGCCCACTTGATTAAGATCTTGTTGTCTTCTTAGAAAACCGATTTGACTGCCCACATACCACGAATTTTGGTGTGGTCTACAAACGTAATATCCATGTTTTGTATATTCTTATCCAATGCTTTTTTCCATGATTCTGTACCTGGAGAGTGGTGTTTGTTGGGGGGGGTGGGGAATGGGGTAAATTTGTATTTACGGTTGCGTCACATGCGGCAACATATTAACCTTCGATTGTCGTCAAGTGAGTACATGTGACAATAAACCTCATTAACCTATTTCATCTCCTGTAAGTATATACACAAATGGGTCATTGATTTTTAAGGGGCCCTATGCTCTTCATACCTTCACCTTTGCCCTTAATATCCTCGTAGAATATCTTTAGATTCTCCTTAACCTTACCTTCCTAAGCTATCTATGCCCCCTTTTTGCGCTCCTGATTTATCTTGGAAGTGTATTCCTGTATACCACATCCCAAGGATTTCCTTTAGCCAGGTGCCTGTAGCTAACATATGTCATCTTCTTTGGTCTTTATCAGAGCCTCAATATCCACTGTCATGTGCTGTTTCCGAATCCTGCTGGCACTGCCCTTCACACTAACAGCAACATGCTGTCCCTCAACTTGCCGCTTATCGCTTTTAAATGACATCCAATTGTGAGACGGCCCTCTTCCTGTGAACTGCATTTCCCCAATCACGTTTTGAAAGTTCCTGCCTAATAACATCAAAATTAGGCTTTCCCTAATTTATATTTTTAACGTGTGGACCAGGCCTGTCTTTTAGCAGAACTCTGTTCATACTAATAGAATTACGGTCACTGGTCCAAAAGTGCTCTCATGCCAAATGCTTGGTCATTAGGCCTGTCTTATTTCCCTAGAGGGAATAATGTTGAGACCTGGATCAGATCAGCCACGATCTTATAAGATGACAAGGCAGCCATGAGGGGCCGAATGTTTGCATATACCAATGTGTTAATGGCTGTGTGTTTGCTTGTGTTTGTCTTCGCCTTTTTGTGTGCTTTAGTGTATTATTGCGTGTAACTCCGTATCTGCAATCTCAGAGCATTTGGGTTTCTATTGTTTCAGGACCAAATCAATTGAAATGGGAATCAAAAAGTCACTCCTCACTCTCTCACACTCAGTCTGCCTTTATCTCTCCGTCTCGTTTTTAATGTGATTTAATACAACTCTCTGCTTGCCACTCCATGCCACCGCACAAGCAGCAACATTGTTCGGAAAATGTATGAAAGACAATGACTCTCTGACATTTGAATTGAATTCCCCTTATTGTCACGTGCACTTTAATGAGTGCACTGAAAAGTGTGCAATGTCCTCACATATTGCGTCATCGTAAGTGCAGGTTCTTAAGTATTTGTTACAAAATTCAACCATAATTAAATGGAAGTCCAGCACAGGAATAACAAGAAGAAAAAACGAATCAATTTGCAGCCTTTCACTTGATGCTGTGGCAGTATTGATTCTATGACCGGACCAGGCCAAGTTGCCAGACCACGTCATGCCAAGTCTCCAGATGGCAGAGCACCCAGTCTGCAGACTGCTCTGGAGCCAGTCTCCGGACTGCGCTGGGCACAATCTACAGATCGAACTGGACCCAGTCTTGGACTGTACCAGACCATGCCTCCAGCCCACACAGCTCCATGAGTTGAGTCCGGTCAGGGCCCAGTTTCTGGAGTGCCCCAGGCCAAGGCTCCAGACCGCACTGTATTCAGGCTGCAGACCCCAACTGGACTACTGACTAGCCCGCACTGTGCTATGAATATCGAGACCTCGCCTCCATATGCCAGCCTATTATCAGGTACTTGTCTCCCTTATTAAGAACCAAATCGCTTCACAAAGACACAACATTAAACAGGGAAAAAAGAGTAACAAAAAAAGGATGGGGAGAGTGGTGGAGCACTGGCTGGCCCATTCCGACCCTGCCGCCATCTCTAGGACATTTCATGGCTCTTCCCTTTTTCAAAGAATGACTATTTAGTCCGTTTCTTTGCAAATTTTCCTGAATATATTAACAGAGAGAGAGATGAACATGCGAATTGCTGGTTCGTATGCTGCCATTGGGTTTGTTTCATGATTTTACAATCCAGTATAATTCTCACTAAAAGTGGAAGAGGAGATTTAAAAAACCGTTGCAGGTTAGAGGGGTTGCAGTAACATTCATTTCAACATTCTCCGAAGTGCATCTCTCAGAATGGCCTGAATACAATTGTACTTCTGTGGTCTGCATAGCTCCCCGTGCGGGACAGATAACTATACTGGTTTTATATATCAATACACTGTTTCACTCAACATAGTTACTCGTGCTTGACAGATGTTTCGGCTGTGTTTGCAGTTTCATGCAGTGCTCCCAGAGCTGTACAGATAACTAGTCCTCTTTTTTCGATCAAAGCACTGCTGTGGTCTGCACAGATATCCATTCTGGGCACATTGCCGACTTGGACAAAGCACAGCCGACTTCTTCTCAAGGTTTATGGTATCTGGGCTGGTTCTGCGAAGTCTATTGAGAAAGGCCTATGACTAAGCATTTTCGCAAATATGTGAATGCTTTTCTTTATTGTTCTTACTCTTGTCATTGGACCCTTCGTCTCTCACTCCATTAATGCCAAAATATTACGATCCACAATTCTTCATGTTGGCGAATATGCACTGTCCTGGCAACAGTAACATCCGCTTTTTTTCAAAAGTAGTCATCCATGTGGAAAGAAAGGATGGTCTCTCAGATAAATGCCGACCCTTAATACATTCCTCAAAACACTCCATCTCCTCACCCTAAACTACTTACCACAAAATATCCGAAGTGTGCTGCGAGCAATGGGGTCACTGGGAAAATCAAATAGCAGACAATCAAGGAGATGGGCCAACATTTCCGATGTCTGAACGGGTCAGAGTGAACTCTTCAGTGCACACTATATCAAAACCATCTGCAATCTCTTCCAGTTACAGAAGATACAGAATTAATTCTTGAAACGAATCACATGTTCTCAGTTACCCACTTTATATTTCATCTGCTAAATTGTTGTCCATTGCATATTTATTTAAATATGCTCTAACTCCTTTGGTGTCTAGGTTTCTGCGTATCTGAGAGCCAATGACAAATTTAGTTAGAGTACATTTGTTCTACTTATCTGTATCGTTGATATAGTTTGCAGACAGTTGTGGACTCAGTTGTGTTCTATTTTTACGGCAGTCGTCAATTTCTGTTAAATAACTAAGAACTAATTTATCCTCAAATTATCCCTGCTTCCAGGACAGTAAACAGTCTTCCGACATTTCTGTGAAGGAGCATTGAAAGGATGAATGTTCTAATTTATTTCCTATGTAACAGGCTTGAGAGATTTAAAGATCTGTTCCAATTTCTGAGTCACGGCCTTGAATGGCTGAATGGACTCATTATGTTCTGTTTAACATTCTTCATTAACTGAATGGACTGCTTCAGTCCAGGTGAAGTTGTCGTTGGTGTGAAATATTGCGGGACCATTAGTGAACAGCCCACTTCTGACCTTATGATGGTGGAAAGGTCATTGATACTGCAGCTGCTGAGTGGGCACAGTGCCTCATGGATGTCCAGTACCCATTTGCTCAGTCCTTTCAACATATGTCGCACTTCGCAGCTGGATGTGCCACGTAACATATTCAATATGAGGTTCAGACTTTCCCTCCACCAGAACTGCGCGTTGGGTGTTCCTGCAGCTGATGTTCAGGTCAGATCCATCTGCATCAAGTCATTTGGTGAAAGTTTTTTTTCCCGTCTTGTTGGTTCACTCATCACTTCCCACAGTCTGGATGCTCTGCTTTTGAGGCCACGCCCTGTTGAGTAAGTGGTGGGCCTGTAGACACACTCATGGTGATGGACATTGAAGTACCACAACCAGAATACCTTCTGTGTCCTTGTCAACCTCAGTGCTTCCACCGATTGGTTTTCATTATGATAACTGACTTATAACCGAGGGGTTCTGTGGATGGCAGTAGATGTCCATCATCATGCGATTTCCTTGAAAATAGTTGATCAGTTGTCATGAGTTTTCTCGGGATCTGGAACCAATTTTTAGGGAATTCCATGGTAACTCATTCTCTTCCTGCATACCACGGTGCGGGAATTGGTTTAGATCATTTGGCTGAATTGTTAGTTTACAGTGCAATGTGATAGCAACAGTTTGTGTTCAGTTTCATTTCAGGTTTGAAATTAACATGGAGGACTCTTCTTCTAAACCTCCTCCCTTGCCTGTTGTCTGTTGGCCCACAGGTTAAATCACCACCAGTCGCTTCTCTCTCTTATCAGTGAGCATCCCCTATGGTCTGGTAACAGTATGGCGACAGAGCAACAATCAAACAACCGCGGTTCTCCCACAACTGGTGGGTCTGTCCTTCCAGTGGGACAGAGTATACTCAGGAATGATGATGGGGCATATGGTACATTATCCATCAGGTCTGATTCTATGAGTATGGCGATGTCAGTCTGTTTCCTGACCAGTCAATATGAGGAATAATGTTGACTGTTTAGCAGGAAATAATGGCTTCAAAATCTGAAAGAGAGGCCGTCTTTTTCAATGTGTGTTGTAATCTCAGACAAGATGGAGGGATCCAATTGAGGCAAAAATATATGATTAATTGACCTTGGAGAGGCATGGTGACATTTTGACTGATGCTGGGAACTGAATATCCAGGAAGATTTGAATTTTGTATATCACTCCTAGTTGTAAAAGCGGTGGGGAAGACCTCCTAATCAGGGATGGAATCTGTCCGATATTAAAACATGACCTATATCAAATGATCGAGGTATTGCCTTAACTTATTTTTGTTGGAAAATGCCGGAAGTGTTGGGTTTAGGGAGATAACCCCACCGTGAAGTTGAGTGGGTCACAACAAACTTAATGGTCAGAATGGCATTCATGATATGGGTCTTTATGAATCATTCTAACCCCAGCATTCCCTTGAACATTCTGTATGCGGCATTCCCTGGAATATTCTTTGCCCGCCATGTCCCAGAACGTTTTATTCCCGACATTCCCTGTAACATTCAGTACCTGACATTACCCAGAACATTCAATATCTAGTGTTCCCTGGAACATTTTAAACTGAAATTTCCCCCGAACATTCTGAACCCAACATTACACAGAGCATTCAATACCCAACATTCTCCAGAACATTACGTAACTGACATCGTCCTGAACATTCTATATCCGACATACCCTGGAACATTGTATACGAGACATTTCCCGGAACATCCTGAAACCGACATTCCTCCGAATATTCTACATGTGAAATACCATGGAAATGTCAGCAAATGACATCCCCCAGAACATTCTTTCACAGACAGTCTCTGAAACATTGTATGCTCAGCTTTGCCAGGAATATTCTATACCCCACGTTCCCTTGAACTTTCTATCCCCAATATTCCCCTGAGTATTCTGTATCTGAAAATCCTTGGAAAATTCTGTACCCGACATTGCTCAGAACATTCCATACCCGAGATCCCCGGAAAATTCTGTACCCGACATTGCTCAGAACATTCCATACCCGAGATCCCCGGAACATTCTGTTACCGACAGTCTCTGGAGCTTTCTATTGCGTTATTCCCCCCCAACATTCAAAACTTCACATTCCCCAGAACGAACGACACGCGACATTCCCCAGAACATACTCCAAATTATTGTATACTCGACATTTTACAGAACATTCTATACCCGACATTCCCCAGAAAGTTCTACACAAGACATTCCCCAGAACATGCTCCAGGATATTCTAAACTCAACATTCTCCATAACATTCTGCACCTGACATTGGCCGGAACATTCAAAACCTCACATTCCATTGAATGTTCAATAACTAACATTCCAGGAACTTTCCATAACGGACATTTTTTGACCGATATTTCCCAAAATGTTCTATCCTCAGCATTCCCCGGAACATTTCATGCCCAACATTGTCCGGAACTTTTGGTCCATAATATTTTTTTGTGGACGGATAGATAACAGTAAATTAAACAGAAAATAAGGTCCCGAGGGAATGGATTCCATTCCAGGGAGATGAAGACAATGTTTCGAAGTCGATCAGGCAGTTAAAGAGTTGAATATGTTTTCCTGTGTTTACATTTCTTCTTGATACAGGATCCATCACAATTTGCACTAATAGACAGAAACTTCCAACCTCCGTTTGTCTTCATGCTGCAGCTCCTCAGTTGCTGCACAAACACTGCGATTTATGCCGTGACCCAGACTAAGCTCAGGCAGCAGCTGAAGAATGTGCTGAAATAACCTTTCACCCAAATCCATCAATCAATCAAATTCTCTTATTATTATAATCTGTGACTGAAGGTCACAGATTGAGTGTCAGGGGTTCAGGGTGACACTGTGGGACTAAGTGTGAGAAGGTCAGCGTGAAATTTACGGAGTGATTGTGAGGGATCAGTGTGACGGTGATGGAGTGAGTGCAAGGACGTTAGGGTCAGGGTGATGGGGCTAGTGTACGGTGTCAGGGTGGCAGTGGCATTGAGAGTATGATGAGATCATGGTAAAAGTGATGGATCAAGTCTGAAGTTTCTGGTTGATGGTGATGGAATGAATGTGAGGGAGTCAGGGTGACAGAGGCGGAGTGAGTGTGGGGGTCAGGGTAATGGTGACGGAGTGAGCGTACGGGAATGAGGGTGACTTAGTGAGTTTGAGATTTTCCGGTGATAAAGGAAGTAAACGTGAGAGGGTCAGGTGGTCAAAGCGCCAGTGATATGGTGAGTGTGAGGGCATCATGTTGGGGCAGAAAATTGTGCCCTCATTCCTGATGAAGGGCTCCAAGTGGAAAGGCCGCTTGCCTGCTCTTCAGAAGCTGTCTGATCTGCTATGCTTTTCCAGCAATACTCTAATCTTGACTCTGATCTCAAGCAACTGGAGTCCTCACTTTAGACAGAGAGAATGAAAGTGTCGGGGCAAAGTGGAAGAGTGACTTTAACGAGTTCATGGTAACAGTGACGGATTGTGTGTGAGCGTGTCATAACTGTGGTGACAAAGTGAGGGCAAGGGTGTCAGGCTGACAGTGTCATAGTTGTTGCTAGTGGATCGGGGTGATGATGGAGCGAGTGTGAGGGGGTCAGGATAATGGTGACTGAGTGTGAGGGTGTCAGGATAATGCTGATGGAGAGATTGTGATAGGATCAGGATGACGGTGATGGGGTGAGAGTGAGCGGATCATGTTGACAGTAACGGAGTGAGGGTTTTGTCGCGAGGGAGATTGAGTGAGTGTGAGGGGTCAAGGTCACAGAGGGAGAGTCAGTGTCATATGGTCAGGATGATGGTGATGGAGTGAGTGTAATGGGGTCATGTTGGTGGACAGACTGAGAGTATTTAGGCTTGGCGAAAGAGTGTGTTGAAGGGTTCATGGTTATGCTGACAAAGTGAGTAAGAGGGTATCTGATCTGCGGAGGCAGAGTGAGGGCACCAGTGTCATGGTGATGGTAACAGAGTGAGTGTGATTGGGTAAGGAAGAGAGTGATGGGTTGAGTGTGAGATGTTCTGGGTGACGATAATGAAATGAGTGTGAGTGAGTCGTGGTGATGGTGATAGAGAGAGTGTGACGGCGTCAGGATGACGGGTTAGAGTGAGTGTGAGGAGGTTTGGTGACGGTGATGGGGTGAGAGTGAGTGGGTAATGGTGAATGAGTGTGATAGGTCGGGGGATGGTGAGGAAGTGAGTGCGATGCAGTAGGGTGACAGTGATAGAGTGAGTGCAAGATGCTCGAGGCAGCGTTAAAAATGTGTGTGGGGTTCAAGGAGACAGTGACGGAGTGAGTATGAGTGGGTCAGCGGGTTGGTGATGAAGTGACTGTGAGGCACTCAGGAGGTTTGCGGGTGTCACAGTGTGATGGAGAGCGAGTTTGAGCGGGTCGAGCAATTGGTCAGAGAGCGAATGCGAGGGGTTTAGAGTGATAGCTGTGCGGTCACCGTGATTGGGACGAGGTTAGCGTAAGGGTGTCAGGATGACAGTGACATAGTGAGTCTGAGGGTATCAGTGCGATGGTGATGAAGTGAGTGTGAGAGGTCACGTTCACGGTGATGGATTGAATGTGAGGAGGTCGGGTTGCAGAGGGGGAGTGAGGGGATCAACGTGACGGTGACGGCTTAGTATGAGCAGGTTGAGGGTGATTGAGTGAATATCAGAAGCTCAGGATGTCAGAGAAGAAGTGAGAGAGAGGGCTTATGGTAATGGTGACGGAGTGAGTGTGAGCAGGACTCGGGTGATGGAGTGAGTTTGATGGGTTCAGGTTGAAACTGACGGAATTGGCGAGATGGTGTCAGTGTAATGATGATGCAGTGCGCATGAGCAGTTCAGGATAACGGTAATGGAGTGACTCTGAGGGTGAAGGTGGTAGCAGTGACAGGGTGATTGCGCAGGGCTCACGGTGACGATCATAGGGTAAGAGTGAGTGGTTAATGGTGTGCGAGTGTGATAGGGTAGGGGGCGAAGAGGGAGACAATCTGAGGGGTTCAGGGGAAGATGAGGGAGTGATGATGAGGGGATCAGGGTGATTGTGATGGAGTGAGTGCGAGCCAGTCAATGTGACAGTGAGGAACGGAGTTTGAGTGTGTCAGTGTGATGAGGGGAAGATTTTGAGAGTTTGAGGGAGTGAGTTCAAGAAGGCCAGTGTGAGAGTTATACTGTGGGTGTGAGGATCATGGTGACGATGACAAAATGAATGAGAGGGTGTCAGGATGAAGTGACGCTGTGAGTCTGAGGAGTTAAGAGTGACAGAGCGGGAGGAAGTGTGACGGGTCTGGATGAACATGACAGCGTTCGTGTGAGGGTTTCAGAGTGACACTGGCATAGTGAATATGAGGGTATCAGTGTGATCATGTCAGAGAGATTGTGAGGGGTCAGGTTGACGGTGAGAGAGCGAATGTGAGGTGATCGGCTTGACAAAGGGATAGTGAATGTGAGGGATCAGCGTGACAGTGACAGAGATTTTGTGAGTATGACAGGCTCACGGTGACATACGCAATTGAGATTAGCAGTTTGAAGGCGATGGAGTGAATGTGAGAAGCGTCGGATGACAGAGGGGAGTGAGCATGAGAGGCTCACCATTACAGAGGGGGAGTGATTGTGAAGGTGACAGTTTGGTTGTGAGTGGTTCAGTTTGACTTTGACAGCGGGAGTGTGACAGATTAGTATGAGAGAGATTAGTGACAGAGTGAGTGTAATGTGTCAGTGTGATCGTGACAGAGTGAGTGTGAGGGGTCATGGTTATGATGATGGAGTGAATGTGAGGGAGAGCAGGTGGCAGATGGCGAATGACTGTGAGGTTGTTACTGTCACAGTGACAGTGTAAGTGTGAGGCAGGTTGTGTGATTGTGACCAAGTGTGTATGAGGGAGGTGAGGGTGAAGGTGTCTGCGTGAGGGGGTCAAGTTAAGTAGGACAAACTAAGTGTGATGGTTTCAAGGTTACATTGTCAGAGTGGGTTTTTGGGTGGCAAGCTGTTGGTGACAGAGTGAATGTGAGAGTGTCAGAATGACAGTGACACATTCAGTGTGAGGGGTAAGTGTGATGGGGCAGGAGTGAGTGTGAGACGGTCAGGAAATGGTGGTGGAGTGAATTTCGTGTGGTCAGGGTGACAGAGACGGCGAGAATGTGACGGTCAAGGTGATGGTGATGGAGTGAATGTGGTGGGATCATAGTGACAGTGATGGAGTGATAATGTTGGGGTGGAGGATTCTGTGACGGAGATAGTGTGAGGTGCTCATTGGGACCGTGTTGAGTTCAGTGCGAGGCCCTCAGTGTGACAATGAGGGAAGGAGTTCGAGCGTGTCAGTGTGATGGGGATCGAGTTTGAGTGTGTCAGTTTATCAGTCACAGAGTGAGAGTGAGGGGTTGAGAGTGACAGTGAGGGACCGAGTGTGAAAAGGTCAGTGTGAGAGTGACTGAGTGAGTGTTAAGGTCACGATGACGGTGACGAAGTAAATGTGAGGGTGGCAGGGTGACGGTGACGAAGTGAATGTGAGGGTGTCAGCGTGAAGGTGACGGGGTCAGTGTGACGGTGTCAGGGAGACAATGACATAGTGAGTCTGCAGGGATCAGGGTGATGGCGATGGATGTGTGTGAGGGTGCAGTTTGACGGTGATGGAGTGAATTTGAGGGGTCAGGGTGACAGGGGGATTGAGGAAGAGGGGGTTAGCGTGACGCTGACAGGGATAATGTGCGGGTGTCAGGGTGACAGTGACATAGAGAGTATGAGATGGTCAGAGGTACAGCAATGGTGTGGCTATGAGGGGCTCAGGTTAATGGTGACCAAGTGAATGTGAGTATGACGAGGGTAATGGAGTGAGATTGAGGGAGTCAGGGTGACACTGACGGAATGAGCGAGATGGCGTCAGTGTAATGTTAATGATGTGAGTTTGAGTGGTTCGGGCTGACGGAAATGGAGTGAGTCTGAAGTCGTCAGAATGGCGATAACAGGGTAATTGTGAGGGGGTCACGGTGACGATGATGGGGTGAGAGTGAATGGGTACTGCTGGGTGAGTGGGGTAGGTTTGCGGGATGGTGAGGGAGTCAGTTTGAGGGATACTGGGGAGGTGATAGAGTGAGTCTGAGGGGGTCACGGTGACGATGATAGGGGAAAGAGTCAATGGGTCATGGTGGGTGAGTGTGAGAGTGTCGGGGAGAGTGAGAGAGTGAGTGTGAGGGGGTCAGGGTGACGGTCATGGAAGGAGTCTGACGTTGTCATGGTAGTGGTGATAGAGAGATTGTGAGGGGTTCTCGGTGTCGATGATGTGGTGAGAATGAGTGAGCAATGGTGGGTAAGTGTGAAAGTGTCAGGGTACCATTAAGGAATCAACGTGAAGGCTTCAGGGGAATAGTGACTGAGTGAGTGTGAACTGATTAGAGGAATAGTGACGGTGTATGTGTGAAGTGTTCAGAGGTACTGTGATGAAGTGAGTCCGAGGCTAACAGTGTGACAGTGACGGATGTAGTTTGAGCGCGTGAATGTGATGGGGGAACGAGTTTTAATGGGTCAGGCTGACAGTTACAGAGTGAGTGTGAGGTGTTTAGGGTGACAGTGAGGGGGAGTGCGACAAGGTGTGAGAGTAACAGAGTGAACGGCGGGGTTCATGGTGACAGTGACGAAGTGCATGTGAGGGTGTCAGGATAAGGTGATAGTGTGAGTGTGTGGGGTAAAGAGTGGCAGGGGATAGTTTGGGGGTCAGGGTATCTTTGACGTAGTGAGCATGACGGGATCAGTTTTATCGTGACAGAGTGAGTTTGAGAGGTAAGGTTGATGGGTGACAGAGTGAATGTGAGTGGCTAAGTGTAACAGAGGGAGAGTGAGTGTGAGGGAGGCAGCGTGACGGTGAAGGAGTTAATGTAAGAGTTTCAGGATGACAGTGTCATCGAGACTATTAGATGACCAGGGTGACAGGTAAGGAGTGAATATAATGGGGGTCAAGGTAACAGAGGGGTAGTGAGTGTGCTGAGCTCCCTATTACAGAGGCGGAATGAGAATGAGGGGCTCAGAGTAAAGGTGATGAAGTGCATGTGAGAAGTGCGGGTAGTGGTGACAGATTGGCTGTGGGTGGATCACTTTGACGTTGACGGCGGGAGTGTGATGGATCAGTGTGATGGTTACAGAGTGACAGTGAGCATTCATGATGGCAATGACATAGTGACGATGAGGGGACAGTGTGACAGTGACAGTGTGAGTGTGAGGGATCATGGTTACGGTGACGACGTGAGTGTGAGGGAGAAGGCTGACAGACGGGGATCGATTGTGAGGACATCACAGTAACGACGACATTGTGTGTATGAGGGGATTTGTTTGACGGTTATGTAGTGAGTGGGAGGGTGGTGACGATGACGGAGTGTTTGTGGGGGGTCAGGGCAAAGCTCATATAACGAGTGTGATGAGATCAGGGTCGTGCTGACAGAGTGAGCGTGAGCGGGTCAGGGCAGTGCTGGCAGAGTAAGTGCGAGGGGGTCGGAGTATGGTGACTGTGAGAGACAGGGGTCGGTGGCGGAGTAAGGGTGAGGCAGTCGGTTTGACAATAAGGGGCGGAGTGTGAGAAATTGAGTGTTAAAGAAGGGAAGCCAGTTTAAGTGGGTCAGGCTGACTTTGACAGAGGGACTGTGAGGGAATTAGGGTGAGAATGAGGGAGTGAGTATGAGAAGGTCAGTGTGACTGTGATAGTGTGAGTATGAGGGGGCTGGTTAATGGTGATGAAGTGAGTTCGAGGGGGTAAGCCGATGGTGATGAAGTGAGTGTGAAGGTGTCGCGGTGAGGTTAACAGTGTAAGTGTGAATGGTGAGGAGTGACAGAGGTGGGACAGTGTTCGCTGTCAGGGTGATGTTGATGGAATTGCGTAAGGGTGTCAGGATGACAGTGACATAGAGAGCTTGAGGTGATCAGGGTGACGACGACGGAAAGAATGTGAGGGGCAGGGTAACAGAGGTGGAGTAAGGGTGACGGGCTCAATTTGCATGTGACGCAGTGAGTGTGAGGGGCCAGGATGATGGTGACGGAGTGAGTGTGAAGGATTAGGGTGACAGAGGGTGAGTGAGTGTGAGGGACGACTCGATAGTCCTATTGTATAATTTCTGAGAGTTAATCTCATGAAGGCATGTGTTCATTGTGTGTAACGGGAGGGGGGAGTGCATTGCGGCAATGTTAACCATGAACGAGAATTGCGTAATGCTCAAAAGGTATCAAATGGCCTACGCCTTTCACAATGTTTCTCTTCCGTCTGTGAGACAGCTATGTAAATTTTGCCACAAGCTATCCGATGTTTGGAACACTATCTCTGCAGGATCGACACGACTGTGTTTCCCAATCACTCTTCTGATACTGAGCAACTATGCTGGTTTTATTCTTTAAGGTCTCGAGGTAGTTTGGTACAATTGAGTGTTACAGGATAAGCGCTTCTGCTAATTTAAACCAGGCACACAGATAACCTAATCTCGCACTTTAATCTGTTAAATTTCGAGTTGGCAAAGAGCTATCTCAAATATAAGTTTTTAAAGAGAATTAGTAACAATTTATTCGTTACGTCCAAAAGAGAACATTAAACAAGAATAGTTTACAACTCCTTTCTCTGAAACCTCATTTTCTCTACCACTCTGGAATACTGGTCGGACAAATTTCCTTTTAAATTTACGGCAAATTAATTTTCAAACCAAATTGTCATCTTTGAATGTCAATATACCTCTGTGGATTCCTTTAGGTCGTCATTGGTCTTCAGCTGCACAACTTTCTTACGAATAGGCAACTTTAAGAGAGCTATTGTTCTGGAAGTTTGTGCTTGGCTGCTCTTTGCTGTTCTCCCCAACTATTCAAAGTACCCGATTTTAACATATGCTGAAATATTGGCTCAGCTCGTTGGTTTGATATAATCCAAAAATGTAAAACTGTGTGGCAGCCAGAAGTTAAATATACAGTAAATATACAGTAAACGTCAACAACTTCATAACACCTCCCCACGTCAGTAAAGACGAACCATCATAAAAAAGGCTTTGTTTTTTTTTATTCCTTAACATTACCACGACATACATATAACTTTAATTAAAGTTCATCATAACTTCTTCCCATGTGTACATAATACAGTGGATAAATATCAATCTCATGTAAACTTTATCAATTAAATCGCGATAACGCTCACCGATCACATTGTTTTGACTCACAACTTGTACGATTTGTAGTTTAAAAGTCTGTAACATAAGACGCCAACGTAATAGTCTCATATTCTTGTCTTGAAAGGATTGCAAGAGCATTATGGCCCTTGAACACAACTAATTCAGACACATTCTTTGTTCCAGACACGAGGACGCTGCCTGGTGCTAGCTATGAAGTGAGGTTGAGTCGGCTAGGTTTATTTAAACTGGACGAAATTAGAGTATGGGGGGCCTGTTTGAGTTTTACAAAATCATAAAGGGTATAGACAGGGTGGATAGAGCCAAGCTTTTTCCCAGGGTAAAGGATTCAATAATGAGACAGTACATTTGAATCGGCTCAGGCTTGAAGGATTGAAGGGCCTGTTATTGGGCTGTAAATGTTCTTTGTTTTTTGACACATTAAAATGTTATTAGTTTATTTTCAAAGTCAATAGATCTTTTTCGATCATGGAGTATTTTCTCTCGTGGATGTTGACTCTATTTGTTTCATCATCTTCCTGTAGCAGTACAGCTCCAGGTCCTGTGTCACTCGAATCGATGGCAACCTTGAAGGGTTTCAAACAGTTTGCTATGGCTAAAACAGGTGCGGTGATTAATATTGGTTTCAAATGATCAAATGCCTCCTGGTACTAACCTGTCCATTCGTCACCCACACAACTCTGTTAATGAATCTTTCGAAGGTGGCATGAACGTTTTTCATTCCAAAGGGCATCACTTTGAATTAATGTAGCCCATTTTGGATTACAAACGCAGAGATTTCTTTCACCGTCTCTGATAAAGACACCTGCCAGTAACCATGCAGTAAGTTCAACTTTGTCATGTAACTGGCTTGTCCAACTTTCTCGTCCTCCAATCTCGTTAGTGGATCTGTGTCCAATTCTGTTACTGCGTTGACTTTCCGATAATTCAGTTAAAATCGTTGCTTCCTGTCAGGATTGGGAACTAAACTGATGGGCGAAGTCTACTCGCTCTGTCTCTGGGTGCGATAATATCCTCGTAGGGCATCGCCCCCACATTCTTTCTGAGCTGTCTGGCTTTGAAAGGATTATGCTGATAGGGTGTTGTTTTATTCAATCAACATTCACTACGTCTACTTCAATTATAATAGCATTAGTCCTCCTCATCTGATTCTTACATAAGTCTTCATACTGCAGTAACAAACGTTTTACATGCATTCTTTAGTCTGGAGAGAAATAGTTGGCTAACCTATCACACTTATCAAGAACCTTTCGATTTTTAAAGTCTTTTGAGAAACATCAAATGCCACACCATCTGGATTTGTTTCCTCACTCTCCAGGGCCGTAATTAAACATGTTTCTGCAGTGCTTTCAGGTAATAAACCTCAGAACTATTTTCCATCCCCCTTTCGGTGTCTGCATCAGCATCTATTTCTTCAATTATCTCTTCGTTCCGTTGCAAGCCCATTAGCCTTTCAGCTGTAAACACTTCAGTTTAACACTCTGCCTGTTTAGGTTTTTCCTCACTATTACATCAAACAGGGTTTCCGCTAACTGACCCTCAACTCGTTAATCATCCTCTAGTTTTCGCTTCGTTCTGTGGCTTATGACAGTGGGATCTCGATACTACACAGTCTACCAGACTATTTCTGTTTTAACTCCTCCGTTTCTGGTCTTCCTTGGGCTTCTACATAACAAGGGATGTAAGTCCCACCTTCGAACCTGCTAAATGATTCAGAAGAACAAACTAGATTCCTGAAACTGCCAATCTGTCAATCAATCCCACTGTTACTTCCACAGTCTGGATTTGGTACTCCAACCTAATCTTACACAGAGGAACGCAAACTTTCTGTCCATCTATACCACAAAATACCACACTCTCAGGTAACAGATCACAAAGAGTAAAAATTCACTCAACTCTTAGTATTACAGACTGGTTAGATGCTCCATCCTTTAAAATTATAACTTCTTGTCCTTCTCTCCTCCCACGCGCCAACCCCCCACGTTCTTTCAGAATAGCCTTTCCCCACAGAAGTGAATTCTTTATAGTGATCAGGCAAAATCCTCCCCTACCTCGTCTATGCAGTCTCCTGATGCTCCTCGACGTTTATTGTGCTTCTCTTTACTACTTCCACTCATACAACGAGCTTAACTTATTTTACTACATCTTTTTCCGAGTTATCTGTGTGGTTACATGTTTCACTTTACCACAGTGGAAACACTTGAGGTCTTTCACCTCCTTTCCACACTATTGGGCTTCTTTTTAAACCTGCGTTATCTGTTTCATCTACCCTTTGATTTGTAGTGGAGTATCTCCCCTTCTCCCAGGTTCTCTATCTAACGTCATGAAATTCTGGACGGACGCTTCTCATAGGCACCAACATGCATTCATCTGCTAAGTCTGTTCTTCTCACTTCCTGAACATTATGTTAATACATGTGAATTCTTTCTCTGAATCCCTTTGGAAGAGTTTTTTTTAACTCCTCCAGCAGAGTAATCTCTCCTACAGCCTCATATGTCTTATCTAATTTAGAGACCTGCACCCTTCTATCTAAAATGACGATTTTTAATTCTTTCGAACTCAACACCAGATGGACATGGTTCCGTCTTTATATTTCTGAACCACTGTTTGTACACTTCCGGCAGCAATTAATAAATACATAAATAGCCTGTTGACCTATTCATAATCTCTTGACTGCTCATCTGACAACGCTGCAAATACCTCACGAGCTCTGCCGACCAGTTTATTCTGAAATAACATTAGCCCTAAATCTCTGGACCACTGCATCTGCCTCGCCAATTTTTCAAACGAAATGAAGAAGGCTTTCTCAAACAAATGTGTTAGAGTATTGACATATTTGTATATATGAGTACGCTCTGTTTTCATTTCCATTCTGTTAATCTGACTTCACTGACTAATTCACAAATTCAAAATTTTAATTTATCTTACTTTTTCTCTCTGCCTTTCTTCTCTTTCTCTTTTCTCAGCTAAGAACATTCTCTCTCTTTCTTTCTCTCTCATTCTCTCTTTTGTCACTCTTTCACCTTCCCTTTATCTTTTCTGGCACTCTCTTTGTATGTCTTCGAACTCCGTTTTCCTTAAATGTAATTGAAAGTTTTTGAACTCTGCTGCACTTGTCTTTCCTCTGAATTACCTAGGTCTCTGAGTTATTCCCTTACAAATTTAGCTTTACTTTTGTCTTTGATAAAATCCAACCCTAACGTCTTTGCTAATTGTAAGAATAAGGTATTTTTATTTCCTTCTGGACATTCTTAGCAAACTTAGGAATCATCCTCATTCTGCAGAACGTTTTTTTCTGCAGAGCCATTTCTGTCGGATTTGAGTTGCAGAAACCACAAGTAACCACAACTAAGCAACATTTCTCTCCGATGTTATGTTTAAACATTAACCGGCAAGTTTTAGAATCGACTGGGCTTTTTCGTAATCCGAATTTATTTAAGTCTATCTAAATTGGGTCTATCTAAACGGTTCAAATCACGGAAACAGAGATTCCAAACTTTTATGACACGGGGTAAACCCTTCTGTGACTTAAACCTGACACATCGAGAAAAAACTCGCCTTGCCCCTTAATCTCATAAATTGTGAGTCAGATAGAATTTAACAATCCCACAACTCAGTGAAAATTACTATTTAACATTTATCTCCCAGAAAAATATTAATAACAAGTATGTGCACTGCAATCATCCTTTGTCTGAACAATGTATCAATGTCCTACTTCATAACAATATACTGATTCTATCCAAACAAACGATTGACTTTAACAACAAATTGAAATTTTAAAACCAGTCATCTTTCCGATTTCCTTTTATATATTCCTCTGTAGATTTTCCTGTTTACTAATCTTTGGTCATCTGTTTCACAGATTTCATATGAACAGGTAGCTTTCAGAGAGCGGTTCTGAGGGCAGTCTGTTGGTGCTCTTTGCCAGTCTGATGAACTGTTCAAAATGCCTGATTTTTATAACCAAAACATCGGGCGGTCTCATTGGATTAGTGACATCACCTGTAAATTCAAATTCGATTGGATTTTGCTACCTGGGTGAAGAATCTAAAATGATTGGCCAATATCAGATTTGTTGTGCATCAGAGCAACTCAGCTCCAGCTATTTGTTTCCCAGACAATTGTTACAATTTTCGATTTTTCAGCACACTCCCTGCGTGTTAAATCTATGCCTGCTTTCACTCACCTGAAATGTGCAGTATACAGCTCCACCTTCACAACAGTCAGCTGGACCATCCCAGCTGTATCCACTGAGGTTCCTAATTTCGAGAGCTGGACTTTCTTGGCTGTTCACACTAAGATTTCAATTTTAAAACGTTGCACCACCCCATCTACTCACATGGAGATTTCCAGGTTCCAGAGGTCGACTGTAAAGGCTATTCACACCGAGATTCTCAGTTCCGGGAGCTGGACTGTACGAGCTGTTCCAAACGAGATACCCAGCTTATACAGCCGGCTTCGAGAGCTGGCACCCCCAGAGTGTTCATAGCAAGATTCCCAGTTTACAGAGCTGGACCATAATCGCTGTTCAGACGGAGATTCCCTGTTTTGAGACCCGGAATATCACGGTTGTTTATAATGAGATTCCCCATTTATAGATCTGGACCAGCCGAACTATATTCGTCGAGATTCCCAGCTTCGAGTAATGGCCCATATCAGTGTGATTAACAGTTTAGAGAGCCGACCCAATCCAGATTTTCATACTGGGATTGCCGGTTTGGACAGCTTGACCATCGTGGAGATTCATACCAAGATTCCCAATTTAGACAGATGGATACATATGGAAACTTGCACTGAGAAACCCAGTTTACAGAATTGGACCTTCCCGACTGTTTACAGTGAAATTCCCAGTTTACAGACCTGGACAAACCTGGCTTTTCACACTGAAATTCCTAGTTTAGGGAGTTTGATCAACCTGGCTGCTCGCGCTGAGATTTTGAGTTTAGTGTTTTGGTCCATCCCCACTGTTCACACCGAGATTCCCACTTAAGAAAGCAAGACCATACCGGATGTTCAAAACGATACTCCCAGTTTCGAGAGCTGGATTATCCCGGCTATGCACACCTGGAATCCAATGAATTAGAGTTGGATGATTCCGATGTGTTCATGATGAGATTCCTAGTTAACAGAGCGCGACCAACGTTTTTTATTCACACTGAGATTACCAGTTAAAAACGTGGATCATAATGGCTATTCACACTGACTATCCCAGTGTAAACAGCTCAAACATCCCGGCTGATCGCAATAAGATTCCCAGTTTCGAGAGCACGTTTAAATCAGCTTTTCACACTGAGATTCACAGTTTAAAGTGCTGTGCCAACCCGGTTGTTCACAGCGACATTCCTTGCTTAGAGACCTAACGAGACCTGGATGCTCACAATGATGTTTTACACTTTTAGAACTGAACCATCCCGGATGTTTGCACTGAGAGTCCCAGTTTAAAATGCCCGACCACTCTGCAAAATGCACTGTGAGATTCACTGTATAGGGAGCTGTACCATTTCCGACTGTTTACACTGAAATTCCCAGACTTGATAGCTGTAGCATCCGGTGTGTTTACACAGAGATTTCCAGTTTAGAGTCCTGGACCATCCAAGTGTGTTTACAAGAGATAGCTGGTTTATCATGTTTGACCATCCCAGTGTATTCATGCTGCGATTTTCAGTTTAGAGAATTAGACCACTCCGTATGTTCATGCAGAGATTCCCAGTTAAACAAGCTGGACCATAACAACCATTCACACAGAGAAAACCAGTTTAGAGAAGTGGAACTTTCCAGCTTTTCCAACTGAGATTCTCAATTTAGAGAGCTGTACCATCTTGACTTGTTACAGGAAGATTCCCAGTTTAGAGCGTTGTGTTGTCCGGTTGTCCACACTGACATTTCCATTTTAGAGAGGAGGAATCAATCCGGCTGTTCACACTGACATTCCCAGTTTAGAGAACTATACGATCCCAGCTGTTCGCATGAATAAATCCTGGTTGAGAGAGCTGGACAATCTCAGCCCTTCAAAATAAGATTCTCGGTTTGGACAGCAGGACCATCCCAGTTGTTCACACTGCGTTTCCTAATATTGCAAGTTGGACCATTCTGGATGTTCGCACTGAGATTTCTGGTTGAGAGAGCATAACCGTTGTGCTGTGTTCACACTGAGATTCTCAGTTATGAATGCTGTACAATCCTGACTGTTCACACTGACATACCCAGTTTACAGAACTGGGACACCCTGGCTGAACACAGCGATATTCCCAGTTTAGCGAGTTGAATCATCCCAGCTGTTCACAACGAGATTCCCAGCTTAGAAAGGTACACGATCCCAGTTGTTTAAACCGAGACAGCTGTTTAGGAGAGCTGCACCATCCCAGCTGTTCACACTGAGATTACCAGTTTAGAAAGCTGGACAATTTCCGGATGTTCACACTGAATTTTCCAGTTTAGGGAGCAGGACCATTCCCTCCTGAGATTCGAAGTCGAGTGATCTGGATCATTCTCGGCTGTTCACACCAAAATTCCCAGTTGAGAAAGTTGGATCAGTCCGGTGTGTTCACACTGAGAGTCCAGGTTTAGCGAGCTGCATCATGCCGTCTGTTCAAACCGAGATTCCCAATTTTGAGAGTTGCACTATTCCGGTTGTTCACATGAAGATTCCCAGTTTAAGAGCTGCACAAATAAGATTGCTCCCAAAGCGACTTCAGTTTAGAGAGCGGAACCATCCCGAGATTCTCCGTTTCGTGGCTGGACCAACCCTTTGTGATTCCCAGTTAATTGAGCTGGAAAATCACGGCTGTTCACACCGAGATTCCCTCTTGAAGGAGTGCGAACATCCTGGCTGTTGATATTGAATTCCCAGCTGAGAGAGCTGCAGTATTCCATCTGTTCCGATCGAGATTCCGTTTTAATAGAGCTGGACTATCCCAGCTGTTCACCCCGAGGTTCCCAGGTACCAGCGCAGAACCATCCCGTCTGTTCACACTGAGATTCCAGTTAATAGTCCGAAACTATCCAGATGAGTTCACACTGAGTTTCCCGGTTTAGAGTGCCAGCCCATCCCAGTTTATTCCCAGTTGAGAGAAGTGTACTACCCCATCTGTTCCCATAGAGATTCCCAGTTTAGAGACCTGGACCGTTCTAGTGTGTTCGCAATGAGATTCCCAGCTGAGAGAGCTGAACAATCCGAGCTGTGCATATTGAGATTCACAGTAGATCGAGCTGGACTATCTCAGCTGTTCACACTGAGATTCCTATTTTAGAGAGTCGGACCATCCCTTCTGTTCACAGAAGGGACATTCCCATATTAGAGAGCAGAACCATCCTGGCCATTCCCACTCAGATTCTCACTTTGAAGAGTTAGACAATCCCGGCTATTCGCACCACGATTGCCAGTTTAGAGAATTGCACCATTCTGAATATTCACCCTGATATTTCCACTTACGTGTGCTGGACCAATCCGGCTGGTCCAAGTGAGATTCCCAGTTTCAAGAATGAAATCGTTCTGGCTGTGCAGACTAAGGTTCCCAATTTGGAAAGCTGTAAGACCCAAGCTGTGAAAACCGAGATTGCCAGTTTAGTCAGCTGGGCCACACTAGCTGCTCACACTGAGTTTTACTGTTTTAAGAGTCGGATCATCCTTGATGATCCCATGGAGATTCACAGTTTAGAGAGCTTAACCATCGCGCTGTTCAGACTGAGAAGGACTTTTTGCACTAAACGGCCATTCTCGTGCTTCTGTGATGCTGTCTGTCCTGCTGTGCTTTTCCAGCAGCACAGTATCAACACTCATTTGCAGCATCAACAGTCCTCACTTTCGCCTAATTTTCCCAATTGAGAGAGTTAGGCCATCAGAGCTGTTCACACTGGGATTCCCAGTTTAGAGAGTAGGAAGATCCCAGCTATTCCCACTGCGTTTCCTAGTGTAGAGTGCTGATCCCAGCCAGCTGTTCCCCTGGAGAATTGCTGCACGTTCGGATAGAATTACCTAATTTCAATGCTCAGTGGTTTCACGTTCATGGTGTGAACTGAAGGCACTCCTCACACTCAGATCTTCAGCTGCAAAAGTTAGAGAGTGTTTGTGTTCTCCAGGATCACAACCAAGGGTTTCCACAGAGAGCTCACAAATAGATCCACACAGTAGGTGTGCTGTCAGAGCAGCCCTGGAATTAGGCAGGCAGGGTATTTTATCATTTGGTGAGTGGCATACAGCTCCAGTTCACCGCCCCTAAAGACAAGGCAGAAGGGAATCAGAAATCAGGTAAATAGTTTCTCGCTTTATTAATAGTGGAAGGCAAAACCATTTTAACAATTATAAAGAATGAATAGCCCTGTAAAACGAGGAATTAGAAGATAGTAGAACATTTAAACACATTTAAAAATATGATCCTGGCACTGTTGGAGATCCGAATTGAAGGCAAAGTGTTGGTGAACCTCAGATGGTATTTCAGCACCTGTGGTCAGACTGGTCTAGCATTCCGAAGAAGCCAGTTCAATTGTTTGCTGACAGGAGGTACATATTAGTATGACATCTGCGGGACTGTGAATGTAATTCCCAAAACGTCAGAAAGAAAATGTTAGTCCCAGTAATGGTGACGATGAAACCATCATCAAATAACAAAACTGAAAAGGTCAATTCATGTTCTTTAAGGGGGGAAATTTTGTCAACCTTACCTGGTCTGGACTATATGTAGCTCCAGCCCAGCAGCAAGGTGATAAGCTCAAAAGGATAATGTATACAATTCATTGTCTTCTGTCGTCAGGATACATGGTTAAAAAAAGAGGAATTGTTGTTATATTTTCCTGGAGGAAATTGACTAACATTCAAGTATTTTGTTTGTTGTTGTTCACTGGTGCGATGTGGGCATCTCTGGTTGGGTCTGTATTTTATCAGGCACCCTGAGATTTCCTTGAGGATGTGCTAGTGAGTTACTGCCTGAAACTGATGCCGTTGCACTGTTGAAGATTGATGCACAATGCCATTCGGGAGGGAAATCCCAGGACTTTGATTGAACAATACTTAAGTGATAGTGGTGTGTTTACAGGTTAGGATGGTAAATTGCTTGGACATTTGGGTGCATGAGTATTGTGGTGCTCCTATGGATATACTGCCCTTGCCTTACAGTAGTACTGAATTTGGAAGACGCTAAGGAGCTTTGGAAAATCGTTTCAGCGCATCTTGGTAATTCGAATACTCTGCTGTTATCAGCTTCGCTGGTGGAGGAAATGGATGATGATAAACTGATGTTACTCAATATCTGCCATTCAGATATAAAGTCTGTTCATTCATGCTCTTTGTATTCTGGCTGACAACAAGTTTACCATTCATGTGATGGGTGCAGTGCACTCACGAATAGTTTATTTTTTCATGATGCCTTCCGTTTTGGGTTTTACCAAACGTCTTCAAAAGTCCAAGTGAATCATATTCGCTTGCTTCCTCGGACCATGTCTTCAGAATCCTTAAGGGGGAGGGTGTGCAGCCAGAAGTCGTGGTGTACATTCTCGGGAAGGTGGGACCTGTACAAGCAGGACGGGTCGCACCTGAACCAGAAGGGCATAAAATATCCTGGGAGGTAGATTTGCGAGCATTCTTCGGGGGGATTTAAACTAATTTGGCAGGGGGATGGGATCCGGACTTCGCGTCCAGCAAGTAGGTTAGCTGTTTGTCAGGATGTCCAAGATTGGAGGGAGGCTGTGGAGAAGGTAGCACTGACAGGGAAAACTTGCGGACACAGAGATGCGTTCAAGTGTGTATACTTTAACGCAAGGAGTATCAGAAATAAGGTGGGTGAACTTAAGGCGTGGATCGGTACCTGGGACTACGATGTTGTGGCCATCACGGAAACGTGGATAGAAGAAGGACAGGAATGGTTGTTGGAGGTACCTGGTTACAGATGTTTCAGTCAGATTAGGGAGGGTGATAAAAAAGGAGGGGCTTTCCGTTGCTAATTAGAAATGGTAAAACGGATGTAGAAAGGCAGTTCGAGGGGGATCTGCATTTGGAGGTAGTATGGGCTGATGTCAGAAATAGGGAAGGAGCAGTCACCTTGTTGGGTGTTTACCATAGGCCCCCCAATAGCAGCAGAGATGTGGACAAACAGATTGGGAAACAGATTTTGGAAAGGTGCAGAAGCCGCAGGGCAGTAGTCATGGGCGAATTCATCTTCCCAAATATTGATTGGAAGCTCTTGAGATCGAGGAGATTGGATGGGGCGGTGTTTGTGCAGTGTGTCCAGAAAGCTTTTCTAACTCAGTATGTAGATTGTCCGACCAGAGGGGAGGCCATATTGGATTTGGTACTTGGTAATGAACCGGGACAAGTGATGGGCTTGTTAGTGGGTGAACATTTTGGTGATTGTGACCACAATTCTGTGACATTCACCTTGGTTATGGAGAGAGATAGGTGCGTGCAACAGGGTAGGTTTTACAATTGGGGTAAGGGTAAATACGATGCTGCAAGACAGGATCTGAAGAGCATAAGTTGGGACCATAGGCTGTCAGGGAAAGATGTCGTGGAAATGTGGAACCTTTTCACGAAACAGATACGACGTGTCCTTGATATGTATGTACCGATCAGGCAGGAAAGTGATGGTCGCGTGAGGGAACCTTGGTTGACGAGGGAGGTTGAATGACTTGTAAAGAGGAAGAATGAGGCTTACATAAGGTTGAGGAAACAAGGTTCAGACAGAGCATTGGAGGGATACAGGATACCCAGAAGTGAGCTGAAGAAAGGGATTAGGAGAGATAAGAGAGGGCATGAAAAATCTTTGGCTGATAGGATCAAGGATAACCCCAAGACA
This sequence comes from Chiloscyllium punctatum, assembly GCF_047496795.1. NCBI lineage: Eukaryota > Metazoa > Chordata > Chondrichthyes > Orectolobiformes > Hemiscylliidae > Chiloscyllium > Chiloscyllium punctatum. Next base: position 32,073,611 of record NC_092773.1, read on the forward strand.
TTTTATGCGTATGTGAGAAGCATGAGATGGACGAGAACGCGGGTAGGTCCGATCAAGGACAGTAGTGGGAGACTGTGTATTGAGTCGGAAGAGATAGGAGAGGTCTTGAATGAGTACTTTTCTTCAGTATTTACAAACGAGAGGGACCGTATTTTTGAAGTGGAGAGTGTGAAACGGACTGTTAAGCTAGAAGAGATACTTGTTAGGAAGGAAGATGTGTTGGACATTTTGAAAAACTTTAGGATAGACAAGTCCGCCAAGCCTGACGGGATATATCCTAGGATTACGTGGGAAGCAAGAGAGGAAATTGTAGTACCGTTGGAAATGATCTTCTCATCTTCACTGGCAACGGGGGTGGTACCAGGGGACTGGAGAGTCGCGAATGTTGTGCCCCTGTTCAAAAAAAGGAATAGGGATAACCCCGGGAATTACAGGCCAGTTAGTCTTACTTTGGTGCTAGGCAAAGTAATGGAAAGGGTACTGAGGGATAGGAGTTATGAGTATCTGGAAATACACTGCTTGATAAGGGACAGCCAGCACGGATTGGTGAAGTGTCGGGCTTGCCTTACAAGTCTTATTGAACTCTTTGAGAAGGTGCCCAAGCATGTGGATGAGGGTAGAGCAGTGAATGTAGTGTACATGAATTTTAGTAAGGCATTTGATAGGGTTCCCCGGTAGGCTAATGTGGAAAGTCAGGAGGCATGGGATAGAGGGAAATTTGGCCATTTGGACAGAAAACTGGCTAACCGGTAGAAGTCGGAGAGTGGTGGTATATGGTAAATATTCAGCGTGGATACCAGTTACAAGTGGAGTTCTCCATGGATCAGTTCTGAGTCCTCTGCTGTTGGTAATTTTTATTAATGACTTGGAAGGGGGAGTAAATTTGCAGATGATACGAAGATTGGTGGAGTTGTGGATAGTGAGGAGGGCTGTTGCCGGCTGCAAAGGGACTGAGATATGATGCAGAGCTGGCCTGAGGAGTGGCAGATGGCGTTCAACCCTGTCAAGTGTGAGGTTGTCCATTTTGGAAGGACAAATAAGAATGTGGAATACAGGGTTAACGGTAGGGTTCTTAGTAAGGTGGATGAGCAGAGGGATCTTGGGGTCTATGTTCATAGATCTTTGAAAGTTGCCACTAAGGTGGATAGAGCTTGTAAGAAGGCCTATGGTGTATTCGCGTTCATTAGCAGAGGGATTGAATTCAAGAGTCGTGAGGTGATGTTGCAGCTGTACAGGACCTTGGTAAGGCCACATTTGGAGTACTGTGTGCAGTTCTGCCCACCTCACTTTAGGAAAGATGTGGATGCTTTGGAGAGGGTGCAGAGAAGATTTACCAGGATGTTGCCTGGAATGGAGAATAGGTCGCACGAGGATAGGTTGAGAGTGCAGGACTTGTCTCATTGAAACGGCGAAGGATGAGGGGTGACGTGAAAGAGGTTTATAAGATGATCAGAGGAATAGATAGAGTAGACAGTCAGAAACTTTTTCCCCGGGTACAACAGAGTGTTACAAGGGGACATAAATTTAAGGTGACGGGTGGAAGGTATAGGGCTGATGTCAGGGGTACGTTCTTTACCCAGAGAGTGGTGGGAGCATGGAATGCGCTGCCTGTGGGAGTGGCTGAATCATAATCGTTGGTGACCTTTCAGCGGCAATTGGATAGATACATGGATGGGTGCTTAAGCTAGGACAAATGTTCGGCACAACATCGTGGGCCGAAGTGCCTGTTCTGTGCTGTATTGTTCTCTGTTCTATGTTCTATGTTCTATAACAACCCACTGCAAGTAATCTCTGAACATTGGAGTACATGTGTTCGGTATCATTTCCCCTGTGTAAATCCGTGCTGACCATAACGCAGTGTTCCAAGTGTTCTGTTACTACATTTTTATGATTTTTTCCCGATTTTTTCTCACGTCTCAGGTCAGTCCAAATGATCTAATACTTTGCTCACTACTTCGTTTGTTTTTAATAAGTGGGGTTACGTAACTGCTCTCCAATCCATGGGACCGACTTGAGGGTCTACAGATTCTTGAAAGGTGAACGCGAATGCATCCACTTCTTCCAGAGCCAATCCGTAAATATACTGGAAAGGGGTATGACACAGTTCTCAGTTCAAAGGAAGTTTTGCTTATAGAGACAGAGGGGTAGTGTGATCAGAACTTTAAGAATTCATTCAAACTCCATCTTAAAGCCAGACATGCGTTTTTTTATTACCAGAGGTGCGTAGGTTTCTTATTTGTTGTAGATATTGGTTTCAGCAGCGCACAGTTATCTGTGACATCGAGAAGTCGAGTTTTTGCTGAATTGGAGATTTTTCTGTGCTCCTGGATGTGAAGGTTCTGGAGGAGAAGCTGAGCTGCTACATTGCCAATACATGTGAAATGATGTAACTCGTGCAAGACTACTATGAAATCAATCACAGAATGATTCCCACAGGAATGTGGCGATTCCACCTCTTCATGACTGGGCTGGTCTTTTGAGGAATTTCCAATGGACCTTCCATCATATTTTTTTCATCTTAATCCAATTGTTCTTGTAAAGTTGTTGTTGGATCTGCTTCCACCTCGCCTTTTGGAAACGCCATCTGGGTGACTGGAGCTCATTTTCTCAAATGAAAACCAACAGAAAATAAAAATACCTGGCTTCACATGCAGACCACTCTCTGAGGTCCTTTCTTGGAGGTTCTGAGGTGAAAAGCACGTCGAGAGGTGCAGACAAGTTGACAAACCAGAGAGAGGGAAAAATGAGGGGGTGGGGGGAGAGAGAGAGTGAGCGAGAGCAGCTTCACAACCCCAGAGAAAGCGCAACTGCGTAAATCCACATGAAAGGCGCGATATTTGTAACGGTGATGGGCCAATTAGCTTTAGCTGTTGAAAATTAAGGGTTGTCATCTCTTTGTCATCAATAAAGTTTCGAATGCTTTGATTTGGTCCCAGCTTGTGTTCGTATTCTTTTGACAACAGCGATATTTTGGTATGACTAGCCAAATTCCTTCATAATATTCCAATCGGAGTTACCTAAATGGTTTCAATGAGAAACTGAACAGTTTTGATGTGTTGGACCAGTTGCGGCATGGAAGTTAAATCACATATTATTTTGCTAAGTATTTTGAATGTTTTTCCTGTTCTTCTGTTTTTGGTTCTATTTTAACTGTGGTGAAAGAATAACGTGCGTCTTGATTACAGACTAGTCGTTTCACCATTTGCATCACGTCTGGAATGTAGAATCTTTTATTTGTCTCGAAATAAGGTAAAAGCCAGCGTCAAGGAATATCTCCTTATAATGTTTTATGGGAACATAGTCTGGTCTGTAACAAACGTCTTCAAATTGACATAATAATTTCTAAGGCATGTGCACTAATACTATCAGATCTCACTAATACAGCATTCAGCTCGATGTGGCGGCATTTATCGTAAAATCTAGAGGAATACTTTTTCAAAACAATTTTTAACGTTTAATTTGTGGAGTCAACAATTCCACGGTCACTATATGTGAGTGCAATAAAATGCATGCCCTTCCAAATTTATACCGTGCAATTCGCAGAAGCCCATCTGATAATGAAATGAATAAACGTTGAAAAAAACGCAAAGAGTCACGGTAATTCAAAAAACCCGGATCGGAAAGCGACTGGCCGACGGACTGCAAGAACTGCAGTAGATTGGAACGAGGGCACACTGACAGATCAATCTTGAATTGTTGTCTGTGAATAACTGCGGTCAAGTTCTACAAAGAGATCAATGCCACGTTCCAGATTTCTTGAACGAATATAGGGGACTGATTTTTGCAATGAAATCAACTGCATATGGTAATGTGCTGAAGTGTTCTAAAGTGCGGGAGTCCGTTTCAGTCACAACAGAGGCATGGTTTGAGTCCTGCTGCTTTCAATAACATAACCACTTCACAATTGATAAGGTTCAGAGAAGAGTGAGAAGGATGTTGCCAGGCGTTGAGGATTTGAGCTTGCTGAAGAGGCTGGGGTCGTTTTCCCGGGATGATCAGAGGGTGAAGGGTGACCTTATCGAAGATTATAAAATAATGAGGGGCATGGATAGGACAAACAGGCTAGTGTTTTTTTTTTCCTGGGGTGGGCGAGTTCAGAACTAGAGGACATATGGTTTGGGTGAGGGGGAAAGATATAAAAGGTACCGAAGAGGCAACCTTTTCACACAGTGAGTTGTGCATGTTTGGAATGCGATGCCAGCAGAAGTAGGGGGAGCTGATACAAGTGGTGGATGAGGCTGGAGCACACAACAGCAGAGAGATCACAAATAAACCTGACATTATATTAACTAAGGAAAAAAAAAGATATGCAACAGAACTCACAATCTTTCTGTGCAGAAATCTACTTCCAAATAAACAATTTTTCAACATATCAGAGTACTTGCAATGTGGAAATGACTTCAATAGGTCATGTCACACAGTATTTATGTCAGATAGGGCAAGCTTATTTTAAATGTAACTGTCATCATATTATTTTGGCGAATTTGCAGAAAACCGTCACAGTGGGTATTGTGTGGAGATATGGTGTTCGGCACTGCCTATGTTTAGTACAAGAACCTAGTAGCTCAAATATTGCTCTGGAAATTCCAAAGTGTTTTCCTGCAGAGCAGTGATTATGTCTCACCTACCTAATCTCCATGCCTCAGATTCAATGTGGGACCCGTTTTGTTGCATCATTTTTTTTCTTTCGGAGCATGTTGGACATTTCACAAAGTGCTTTGACGATATTCAGGAACCAGGTTGGAGACATAGGTGACATTGGATCTGCAAAAGCGACTGTTTATAGACGCAATGGCAAACAGTTGCTTTCAACCCTCTGTGCAATTGATTAGATTCCTTACATTTTATGATTAGATTACTTACAGTGTGAAAATAGGCCCTTCGGCCCAACAAGTCCACACGGACCCTCCAAAACGCAACCCACGCAGACCTATTCTCCTCCACCACGGGAAGTTCAGCATGGCCAATACACCTAATCTGCACTTTTTTGAACTGAGGGAGGAAACCCACGCGCACACAGGGAGACTGTACAAACTCCACACACAGTTGCCTGAATCAGACATTGAACTCGGGTCCCTGGCGATGTGAGGCATTAGTGCTAACCACTGTGCCACAGTGCCCCCACTACCGGCGACGCTATTACACACTGGACCCAGTTGTACAAACAACTTTCTACATCGATCCTCTATCTCCTGTCACTGAGCAACGATTGCATTCAATACCCCAGCTGTGATATCACCAAAGTCCTGCACAATTTCACCAAGACATTCATGTTCTTGTACCCAAATCCACTCACTGATAAGATCAGCACACCACTTCACTTAATCTCCACCTGCTGCCTGTTCAGAGATTTGTGTATCAGGATGTCCAGATCTCATTACACCTCCCAGTTTCAAACATACCACCATCCATGTTTTTACTTCGAAACTGATTCACTGATTCAGATATTATGAAAAGCTGGGGTCCAGGCATGTCGTACGTTTTCAGATAAGTGAGTAAATGTTTCATAATGGGCTCGCGTACTTTGGCCAATGCGAACGTCAGGCTGACTGGTCCAAAATTCACAGTTTTGTCTCTGCATCCCATTTTAAACATTGAGGCAACATTATCAAATCTGCAATCTGTAGGAACTATTCCAGAATCTATCGAATCTTGAATGATGACCACTAATGTTTCCAAAGGTGTTTTTTGTTAATTCCTGATGTATTCTGCGATATAGATAATTAATATATATGGATCTATGTAACTTTAATCCCATGAAGTTTTCACAAACCAAACATCCATATTCCTATACTCAATTCTGCTCATTGAGTAGACCAACATACCACTTAACTTCTTCACCACCTGCGTGCTTATGTACTACGACTGGTGTATTAGGACGTGCATGTCTCATGACACCGCTCCACTTCCAATCTGTCACCATGCATATTCGATCCAACTTTAATCCATGAAATTTCCTCAGACTAAGGAAGATATCCGTGTTGCTGTACACAATTCCGCTTACTGTGAAAACCATCATACCACTTAACTTAATAAAACAAACTTTCTCCATTTCATTCCCCCTTCTGTAGTCTGTGATGCTAACATTTTCCTATGTACAGAGATACAGAATTCAGCAAATTTAGCAATGTCATTTCCTCTTACTGTCAGCAGTACTTTCCAATATCATTTCTGAAAAAAACGATTTTAGATATGAACGATGAACTGCAAGCACCCTCTTTGTGACGACATTTAATTTCCTATAGTCTACGCAAAGTCAAATCAAACTGTTTGGGGGTGGGGATTGGTTAGGAATCAATGCTACAGGAGAATTCCAATGACTCTGAGAGTAGAATCAAGACGCCCTCTGTCCGGTCTCTAGATTGTCATCAGTAATTTGCCTATTTTAGGTGGGTTGAATCACTCCCAAATACTTGTTTCAGCCATTGGACTTCCTTATGAATACAAAAGTAATACGGCAAACAGTTTAGCTCAGTTGGCTGGGCTGTTGTTTCACAGAACAGTATGATACCAACAGTGTGTACTTAATTCCCATTCCTGGTTTGTGATTAACATGAAGGAATCTCCTTCCTCACCGGAGCTGTGGTGGCCCTTCAAGTTGAACCACCACCAGTCGCTTCTCTCTAATAAGAGACCAACCTCAATGGTGTCTTTAAACTATGGCGAAAACACGAAGAAAGCAACAGTTCGATTGTTCTGGGCAAAAAAAGAAAATTCTGTGTTCATTCAATACACAAGGTTGGTATGATGCAAGAAATAAAGGCAAATGTAATTATGCGAAGGATAGTAATTAAATGCACATTATACTCTATTAGAAGACAAACAGCAGTTTTAATCACAGACACATTCTTCAGGATTCCGACCCAAAGGGTCCCAATGAACTGACAAAACCTGCCATAGCCTCCCTGACGGCTTGTTTGGAAACTTTCGAATGCCAGGATTTCCAGCTCCCCACCGAGCTGTTTTAAATGTGTACAATTTCTGAGGTGCTCGCCTTCGATTTTCTTGCCTCCAAATAGCCCTGTGTTTGGAAGGTTTTGCTCTGATAGCGTCTGGTTGGCATATCAACTCTCGGATGTCTTTCTTGAGATGATGTTGTTGTTTGATGTATCTATTCAGCATCTCTTTTCAGCCTCCGTCGTTCTTGGTTCTGAAGCTGTTGGGTAGGCCTGGAACCTGTGGTGAAGCTCTTTATGAAAAAAAATGTTGTTGGAACGTCTGTCTGTCAGATCATATGAGGGCTAACCGTTTATAGCCCCGTTTTGTACCCTCAAATCAATGTTGTCCATTTTGTTTCTGGTATTCTCCTGAAGGTCAGTCGGCTTCCTGACAGTTAATATGTGCGAATGCATTTTGATTGACGCTAAATGCCCGATATCTCTGCGAATGAATCTTGATTGAGTTGAGTGTCCATTATCCGTATAGGTTCAAAAAGGTCATTATATATAATGTGAGGTGTAAAGGTCAGTTTCAGTCTAGAATGTTAGGCATGGTTGATTTCTGGTGGAGCTGTGAATTGGAAATTAAGGGAGAACAATGGTTCCAGGCAGCCTTCTATGTGCCTGCGTGTTTTTCCAGAGCTCAGTCCAGCTGCTTCTTTGTTATTCAAAATCCCGGGTTTTAGATTAGAGGGACGTTTTGTTCAGTCCGACATAGGAGAACTCCAATTACCCTGGCAGTTCAATCATTTCATTGGTCAATAAGTTTGAACTTCACTTATTATTTTACCATGTTTCTCCAGATTTAAACAAAATGGGCTTTGTTTTATTGGGATTGAATTACCTACATCCGCTTCATATTCGATTAACGTGTTTCATCCAAGTGTCTATTTAATCGACTATACATTGGTGTAGCATTAGACCTTTCGACCATCGAGTCGGCTCTCCCATTCTGTCATATTTGATTTGTTTGTCACCCCCATTCGCCGACCTTCTTTTCATTATGTTTGAACCCATTACCAATCAAGAACCTACCTGTTTCAGCCTGTAATACACACAAATTGGCCTTTGCAGCCCTCTTCAGTGATGTGTTTCACAGATTTACCAGTTGCTGGCTGAATAAATTAGTCGGAACCTCAGTTCCTAAGGGTGGTCCTATAACTTAGAACCTGTGCCCTTATATCCTAGTCTTTCTGAGTCGTGGAAACATCTTCTACATGCCTACTTTATTCAGGCCTCTCAGTAATCTATAAATTTGAATGAGGATCCGCCTCATCCTTCTAAACTGCATTGAGTACAGAACGAGCACAGACGTCAGCCACTCCTCATGTAAACGTCTTTCATTCTCTGAGCAATCTTTATCTGTGCCTCTGTTTGCTATTCTCCAGATGCAAAAGAATGGTGTCTGAATTCTCCACCATTTATGAGTTTGTTCATCTAACAGGAGGAAATTCATGTTGGGAATGGTCCATTTCTCTTTGACTGTCCTGCCTTCACTCATCCACTTCTCCACGACACTCACTACTTGACACCCCTACACACGACGGAATGGTTCCTTAAAAACTGGGAAAGGGATTAAGGATGGTGCTTTCAACACATGATGAGGTTTACCTACAGTTTGACAAGTTTTATTTTATTCATTCATTTGGGTGGATGCGGGTGTTCCTGAGATAATATTACTTGCCCGTCATATTTTGCCCTTGAGAAGCTGACTTCATGAAGTGCTGCAGTCCACCTGGTGTGGGTTTAACCAGAATCACATTCGGGAGGCAATTCCAAAATTTGGGCGCAGCAACAGAGAAGGAACGTCAATACACTTTCAAGGCAGTTATGTGAGTGGCTTGCAGGAGAACCTGAAAGTGGTGGAGTTTGCCTATATCTGCTGACCTTGTCGTTCAGGATGGAAGTTGTCGTGGGATGGGAAAGTGTTGTCTGAGGATCTTTGGTGAATTCCTGCTGTGCGTCTTGTAGATAGTACACACTGCTGCTGCAGAGCGCCAGTGGTGAAGGGAACGGATGCTTGTGGATGCAGTTTCAATCAAGTGGGTCCCTTTCTATTGGATGCGACCAAGCTTCTTGAGTGGGACTGGGGACTGAACTCGTCCAGGCAACTGGAGAGTAATCCATCACACACATAACATGTCCCCTGTCGACGTTGGCGAGGATTTTACGAGTCAGGTGGTTATTTGTCGAAATATTTCTCGCCTCCGACCTACTCCTCTTTTTATGTGGCGAGTCCAGGTGAGTTTCTCTTCAATGGGAACTCCCATTAGGAATGCAGTTTTGATAATACAATTGAATACCAAGGGGGGATGGTTAAAGTGTCTCTTATTGGTGATGGACGTTGGCTGGTATTCATGTAGCGCAAGTGTTAACTGCCACTTGTCAGCCGAAGTCTGGATATTTTCCAGATCTTCTTGCATTTGGACATCGACGTCTTCACTCTCTGAGGAGTGGAAAATGGTGCTGAACATTGTGCACTCATTGGCAACAATACCAACTTCTGATGATGGGAAGGTCATTCATAAATCAGCTGAAAATACCCCGAGGAACACGTGTAGCGATGTCTTGAAGCTGAGATGACTCAGCTCTAACAACCACGGCCATCATTCTTTCTGTCCGGTATGACTCGAAACACTGGCATGTTTCTCCTGAAAACAATTGATTCCAGTTTTTCTGTTGATACTATTGCCTCACTCAGTCGAATTCAGCCTCAACTCACCTCTAAAAATCAGTTTGAACAGAGGCTGAAATTAAGTAAAGACTGATTTGTATTTACAGAACCCAAACGGAGCGTCACTGAGCAGTTTATTGATGAGCAGGTGCTGCTTGATTGTGGTGTTGATTACTCCGTTCATCACTTTAATGTGGGTCGAGGGAAGTCTGACGGGCTATAATTGGCCAGAATGGATTTATCCTACTTCGAATGTACAGGACATACGAGGGCAATTGCCCACTTTCTCAGGTCGGGCTTAATGTTCTAACTGTACTGGAACTGCTTGGCTGCGGGGTGACAATTTCTCGGCTGGAAGTCTTCAGTGCTGTTACCGTAATGCTGTCAGTGTCTGTAGGTGCGTTCCCGCCGACAGGAAGAGAAGAATCAGTATGCATGCAGAACTCAGTAAATTGGAGGTTCATTCATGTGGGAACCAGTTCAATGATGTAGAAGGCCGAATGATCTTACCTGAATCTGGGTTCGACATGCAAACTCAGTTATACACTTTGTCTTTCACTCGGATTAGAAGATAAATCAATGACATACTCTAACCTGTACAGGACGAAAGTAGCATTTATTTTAATACACTTCTATATTACAATAATAACATACAACGTATTTTCAGCGCTTCACGCCTAATTCATGTAACCAACTTGTTAAAATTCTTATCAATGCAGCGAAACGCTATGGGTAGCCTCAGTTTCCTATGACTTCATGCTGTTTATCAGGTCGTATAATCTCGAGTCCTTGAGGACTTTCTTTGGATATTATTCATTCGCATTCCGAAGTGACTGGCTGTAACTCCCTCGGATCTCTTTCAGACTTCATGACTATTAAGGACAGCTTGATTTCCTGTGTTCACTGAATTGCATTCATTCGTAACTAAGTGCTAAAAGATTTGTAATATTGATTTCTGTTGTAAAGTGTTAAAGTCATTAAACTCTTTCAACTTCAGAGATTTGTGGTTGTTTCCATCAGGGTGTAAAAGAAAAATAATTTTCCTAAAGGTAGTTAACTTCACATCCAGCTCTAAATGTTTTTTTTCTTTAATACGTTATGAAGCGTTGGTATATATATATATATATATATATATATGTATAAAAGATATATATATGTTGAAACCTATCCGCACGAATCGAGAAATTCTTTCTGGAACTTTTTTTAAATGTTTGGAGTAAACTAATAGAAACATTATTAATCTAGCTGTTATCCTGCTGCCTGCTTAGGAAATTTATAAGCTACATCTTGCAGCTGGTCTTTCTGCTTTTAGTGGCGTAATTGTTTTTTCGTTAGTGTGCTGAGATTATTTGCTTGTTTGTTCCTGAGCATGTTCTTAATATAATTGTCCAGGACCGCTGCTGCTTACTTTACTGGCTTTAGTGCAGTTTTGTTCAAAGATATCATTGTTTCCTTTATTTAAAGAAATGGACAAACTGTTCGTCTCGTTTATCCCTTCACATCAATCTTCTAATCCGAAAGCATGCTGCCTCTTTCTGTTTGTCAGCCAATTTGTGTGTGAAGACACGGACCATTTTATTACAAGCACGTGCGTGTCACCTGACAGTCTGCTACAAGTGAAATGACTCCATGCAGAAAACCACACAAAGATGTCAATTCGTGACCAGTGCTCAACTGAAGAGAAACTCAGATTAGAACGAGTTCTCATTTCCTGAAACGATCCAATTGAAAACTATTTCTTGTGAGAACCACGTGCGTTTCAGCTGATGAGAATGGAATCTCGTATTTAACAATAGTGTGAGTAGTAGGACGCTTCAGTTCCATCGCCATGTTTTTGACCTGGCTCGTCCACCTCTCGTTTCACTTCAAACAAAACTTAACCAATTCTTGTCTACTTATTTTCTCCAGTCCCTAGAGTAATGCACACCCCACTAATATCCCCGGGCCTTCAGAAGCCTTGTTATATTTGTAATGTCCTCCAGACCGTTCAGCCATTCTGATTTCTGCCCAGAATTCTTTTCCATCTTTTCATAGAGGCAAGTTAAATAAAAAAGCAAATATATTAAAACAGGCCAGATGTACCGATCATACTGTAGGTTTAGCAGCTGAGTGACCAGGATTGGAAATTGAAGGATGGAAAGAATATATGGAGGTAGGGTAAACAGGCCAAGACTGTGAAGTAGATTTGTGCATAATGGATACGATCAGTAGTTGTGAAATTATTCAATTTACATACTGCACTTCCCAGCCCTGGGCCATCACCCTGAAGCATCGATCCTGCCAGACAGTGGTAACAGCACATGTAACAGGCTCAATGGGAAGATTGGTCTCCTCATGTTTCTGTAACAGGATCAAGCGGCTGAATGGACCCCTCCTGTTCATGTGTAGGAGACTCTGGAGGCTGAATGACCATCTCCTCCTCTGTAACAATCATGGTAGGCTAGACGAATTACTCTCTATTCTTCTGTAACAGGCTCGGGAGGCTGAATGACCTACTCATCTTCGTGCCGAACAGGATTGTAGCTGAGTATGGGCTCTCCAGCCAAAGCTCCCTGCTCCGAATATTATTTTTCTTTTCTTCCTCTATTTTCCTTCTTTTATCCATTTTTATTCAGTAGCACTTACCCGGAGGTGAAGGGATGAGCTAGAGAGCCCTGGAGTCGAAACTCAGAGTAGAGGCCAGCACATGGAATCAGTCTCGGAAAAGAGGCTGGCACAAGAAATTGAGTCAAAGCAGAGGCTTGTGAGGGGAACCCAGTCCTGGAGAAAACTTACTTTGGAGCAGCTGAGAACCAGACTGTAGGCTTAAAGCGGAGTGGGGACTGTTGCTTTGACTTGGATCTCGTGCTGTCGATCAGGACACATGTGGGAAAGCCTGCGCTGAGCTCCTGCTATGTAGCATTAATTCGTAATTTGTCTTTCTGACTGTAAGTTCCACCTTTGTAATTGTCACATTTCTGAAGGATACTATGAATCACTGCAAAGTAACAACAACTACATTTCTTCTTTATTCTGCACACTTTTTATGTAAGTTTGTACCTAGGTAATTTGTACATAAGATAGCGCCACTTGAGGCAAGACTATAAACTGTACTCCAGCGCTGCTGTGATTGAGAACATGTGCCAATAAAGGATACTCAAAATAAGGGATATTCAAATAAAGGACGATCAAACTCTAACAAAATACAGAGACGGAACGAAATCCTCCTGTAAGTCTGTAACAGTCTCGAGGTATTAAATGACACAGCAACCAGGTATTTCGAGCAGCTGTTCAACTCTCACTTCGGGCGGTCCCTTCTTTCTCAGTTACCCAAACACAAGCAACACAATGTACTCCAAGTGTTCTCTCAGTGAGACCCCGAAAAGCTGCAGTAGCTTTTCCGAATGTTTTGAAACATTTCCTTTGGAAAATGTGTGAATATTCTAGTTTTCCACCTCTCCTAGTGGATAAGCTCGAATGGTGCCCCCCTTTCCATCTGGGAAAGGCACAGTGGGGCCGACATTCTGTCCTCTGTTCCCGAGCAGCAGCCACAATGCTTTGAATGCTGTCTGAATGTTCTGAAATATTTGATTATAGCGCACTTAAAAATAGGAGCTGTCTTACACAAAGTCAATGAACAGAAGATATTGTTACCCTCGGTTATGCATTCTAAAAATTCACCCCACTTATCATTTTATGCAGCTAGTCTGTTACTTTATCCCAGTCATATTGTTTATACAGTATGGAACATATACAGCCCTGCACTGTTCTGGTTCTACTCCCACATATAAGGAAGAAAAATGAAAATGATTGAACGATTTAAGGTCCATCCCTCAGCAAAACTCAACTATCCCATCTAGACCCAGGAAATGTTACCTTTTATGTGACATCAAAAGCGATGGAAGGAAGGGGTTAACTGATCTGTTTGTTTTGTACCTGTGATTGATGTCAGTTTCCATGGATACTAATTATTCCAGTGAAGGGTTTCGAGTTTTTAATGATAAATGGGTGACGTTCAAAGTGTTTTCCCATACTGTGAGCGTGAGCATAACCTAACAGAGAGCAGTAGCTCCATAGAGAAAGGGAGGGAAGAGATCAGAATCTGGAAAATTGTACTCGGATGTTCTAACAATGGTTCAGAATGTGACAACAATAGACTGGAATGTTGCAACAATGGACAGGAGTTTGAGCTGGACTATTTGGTACCTTTCTACATTTTATGGTGGAATGTCATTATCGATGCGAATTCGATATGTACTTGCGACTATTCAATATATTTATTATCCTATTCTGGCTGTTGTTGGTGTCCCTGGTAGGTCTCACTGTCATGTTTGTTTCTGTCCACATATATGATTTTATTACTGTTCCTTTTATGTTCTGTACATTCCTGACCACTTTTACACTTCCTGTTGACTCTCTGAATTCAGAAATTCACTCCACAAACCACTGCTAACCGTATCATTGAACTTGTTTATTCACTCTCCATCTCATTGATTCTCGCAGTGTCCACCATGGGAGACGATGTTTACCTAATAATTCTCTGCTGAAAACGTTGAATAATTGTATCACTGTTCTTATTACTTAAATATCGATTTAAAAATCTCAAACCAACAGGTTATATTCCAATAGGTAAATTGGACGCTCACTAGCTTTCGGAGCGTCTCTTCGAAAGCCAGTGTGCTTCCAATTAAATCTGTTGGACGAGAACCTGGTGTTGTGTGATTTTTAACGTTGTACACCCAAGTGTAACACTGGCACCTCCCAAATCTTAAATATCGAGAACATTTAACTCACTGTCTTCTACTCTGATCACAAACTACATTTTCTTCCTCTGGCTCCATCTCATCCCTGGACAATATCTGAGGATGAAACACACGAATCGCGACTGTTGTTATCACATTGGCCATAACCTGATAATTTCTACTTCTTACAATTCACACGTTCCCATATACGTTGTGGGCGAATCCCGTCTGCTATTTGACCCTTGAACTATGAAATATAATCTTAATGAGGCCAATATTCTGACACACCTGAATCTTAATACTGACACAAGAAAATATCGGTCGATACTCCAAGATGTATAAAGGACATCACGCCAAAATTGCATCTAGTTGAAAGTATAGACGCAATTTACTGTCAAAGTTTGCAATGGTTCCCATGAGCTGAGCAGATAGCCCAGTTTACTGAGAAGTGCGCGGTCATCGTCAGCACAGCTATCCATGGTGGGCTGTCATCTTGCCTCAGTATTTGGTATTTGATCTGTTTATGTGAGGCAGACTAAGAATTTGATTGAATGCATCATTTCGACTGACTTGGCAATGCCTTTATTCAAACTTCATGTGATTTGGAACCTTCAACATCTCACTCCTCAAGGAAGTCTCAATCAATGGTCCCTTTTCCCTTGCGTTTCCTCAAAATTGTTCAGTCAATTGATTATTTCTAATATAACCTGAATCTTCCCATTTAAGTAACGACTGCCTTTTACGCTGCATGAAAACAAGGACAGGTTATGTTTCGTAATATATTCTACCTTCCAAACTATTTTACATTCAATATACCTGTTTATATCTATTTTCAGATTCTCTGTCTTCTCTTGATAATTGAATTTTCTACTTATGTTGATGCCATCGTCAAACATAGTGATAATGCATCAATTCCACTCATTCAAATCATTGATATAAATTGCAGCACTTGACATTGTGTCTCTCCCCTATTTACGTTCTGTCAAATTGTCAAGAATAATATAACCCGAGTGTCTGCTTCTTGACTGATATTTAGTCCTCGGCTCAAGGGTCCAGATGACCTACTCCAACGCCAGTTTATTTTGTTCTTATAGATTTCCTTCACTATCCACATCTCTACTAATTTGCATGTCATCTCCAAACTTACTAATTAGTCCATCTGTATTTCCATCCACACCAATTGTATATATAACAAACAGCGAGGTCCCAGTACTGACGCTTGCAAAATACGACTGGCCACAGGCCCCCAGTGAGAAAAGAAAACAGCCAGCACAACTATCTATGTCTTCTTTGACCAAGTGAATTTTGCATCCAACTTGACAAATCAGCATGGATTCCATGTAACTTAAGCTGCTGAGCAAGTCTACTATGAGGTACGTTTTAACATACTTTAGTATCTCCATGTCGACAACATCCACGTCCGTACCACTATCAATCACCATCGTCACTTCCTCAAAGAACTCAATCAAGTCTGTGAGACTGCTTCACATAAATTCATGCCAGCTAACTGTAAAAAGTCCATTCTTATCGAAATGCACGTCAACAAGGCTGTTAGGAGTTATAATAGAGACATGAAAATAAAAATGCTGCCGTAATCAGATCAACCATGATCCTATCAAATGATGCAGCAAGCTGAGGGATGGAATAGCCTCCTCCGAAGTCATACATAAACAAATTTTCCTGATTTTAGTAATAAGTGTACGATTCTTAGTATACACTGTGCGAATGTGTAGCCCAATTTTCAACATCGTACAGAGAACAGAGACCATGACAGCGCAGTTCAGGTCGTTCTGCCGTCGATGTTGTGCCGTCAGGAGGAACCAATCTGAAGCCCATCTATTCTGCACTATTTCGTTTCCATCCATATACTTATCGAATGAAGACTTAAATGTTCTTAAAGTTGGCGAGCCTTCTGCTATTGCAGGCAGTGCATTCCATGCTCTGACGACTTCGGGAGCAAAGAAACAACCTCTGATATGTATATTGAATCTATCACCACCCAATGTAAAGCTATGCCCCTCACTATCCGAGCACAATGGCTCTCACTATCTACCTTTCTACACCTTTGATTATCATATATGTCTCATTTAAGAAACCTCTCGACCTTCTTCTCTCTAACGAAAACAGCGTCAAGTCCCAAGTCCTTTCCTCAAAAGACTTTCCATCCATTCCAGGCTTCATTTGTCGTAAACCTACTCTGAACCCTTTCCAAAGCTTCCACGAACGTCCGATAATGTGGTGACCAGAACTGTAGGCAATACTCTAAATGTGGCTGCACCAGAGCCACGCAATGCCTCTATCAATAAAAACTAACGCACGGTATGCCTTCTGAACATCCTGATCTAGCTGGTGGCAAAAATATCAGGGATCTATGTATTTCAACACCGAGACATGCCTGCTAATCTACACTGACAAGAATGTTACCATGAGCGCAGTACTCTTTGTTCCTGATTGGAGATGCCGGTGATGGACTGGGGTGAACAAATTTAAAAATCACACAACACTAGGTTATAGTCCAACAGGTTTAATTTGAAGCACACAAGCTTTCGAAGCGACGCTCCTTCATCTGCTGATAGTGGAAGGCTCAATTCTAACACAGATTTTAGAGCAGAAATTTACATTGTGATGTAACTGCAAGTATACATTGAAAAATTGATTGTCTATTAAGCCTTTCATCTGTTAGAATACAGTGATAGTTTCTCTTCTTTCATAGGTAAATCAGCAAACCTTTTTTAAAAATGTTGCATTCTCGGGTTAGCTGTTAACGATGGTGATAGCTTGACAATATGTTGAAGCTGTTAGCTCCCGTGTTCTCTGTCTATGCCATGATGTTCAGATTGAATTTAATCTAAAAAGTGAGATAACTCCGGGTTTGTGATTTACACATGAAAGAATTGAAACTGTCACTGTATTCTAACAGATGAAATCTTAACAGACAATCAATTTTTCAACGTATACTTTCAGTTACGTCACACTGTAAATCTTTGCGATAAATTATATATTAGGGTTGAGCCCTTCACTGTCACCTGATGAAGGAGCATCACGCCGAAAGCTAGTGTCCTTCCAGTTAAACCTGTTGGACTATAACATGGTGTTGTGTGATTTTTAACTCTTGATTCCTGTTGTTCTTTTCAAAGTGAATTACCTTACAGTCTTCTACATTAAACTCCATTTTCCACTACTTAGCCCAGATCTGCCGATTATCTATGTCCCTCTATAATCTGCGACATTTTTCAATACAACCCACAATTCCACTGACCTTCGTGTCTTCCGCAACTTTAATACTCATCTTTCTACGCCGTCAATTAGGTCATTTATAAAAATGACAAACAGCAGTTGCCTCAAAACGGATCCTTGCGTTACACCACTAGCAACGAAACTCCAGGATAAGCACTTCCTATCAACTACCATCCTCCGTCTTCTTTCAGCTGGCCATTTACTGATCCAAACCGCTAAATCACCCTTAATCCTATGCTGCATTATTTGGTGAAATAGCCTACCGTGCGGAGCCTTAACAAACATCGAACTGAAATCCATATACATCACAACAACCGCATTACCCTCATTCACCTGTTTGGTCAGCATGGAAATGAACTCAGTGAGGTTTGTAAGGCAAAACTACCCTTCACTAAACCGTGCTGACTACCTCTCGTCAATTTATTCCTCTCTAGATTATGATAAATCCTATCTCTCAGAACTTTTTCTAAAACTGTATCGACAACCGAATTATTTCTCACTGGTGTATCAATAACAGAGTTATCTCCACTCCTCTTCTTCAAGAAGGAAACAACATTTGTTCTCCGCTATTCTTCTGTGAAAACTCCTGCAGGCAATGGCGATGTAGAAAATTCAAACCCGAAGGGTCTGCAATCTCCGACCTGTCTTCCCAGTGTTTGCTGAGCTAAGTCTCATACGGCGAGGGGATTTATTTATTTTCAAACTTCCCAGAATTGCTAACACCTCTTCTTGGGAACGAGGTTGTTTTTCAGACGGGAGGCCTTTGTCCAGTGGAGTGCCACGAAGATCGATGCTAGGTCCACAAGTTTTCATCATTTATACAAATGATTTGGATGTGAGCATGAGAGATCGCGTTTGCTGATGACACCAAAATTCGAGTTTTAGTGGACAGCGAAGAAGGTTACCTCAGATGACAATAGGATCTTGATCGGATGGGCCTGTAGGCTGAGATGTATAAGATGGAGTTTAATTCAGATAAATGCATTTTGGAAAATCACATCTTAGCAAGACCTAATGGTACGATCTTCGGGAGAGTTGTTGAACAGAGACACCTTGGAGTGAAGGTTCACAGCTCTTTGAAAGTGGACTCTCTATTGATAGGATAGTGAAGAAGGCGATTGCTATGCTTTCCTTTATCATTCAGATTATTGAGTACAGGAATTGGGAGGTATTCTTATGGCTGTGCAGAACATTTGCTAGACCACTGTTGGAATATCTGTTCTCACTCCTATCGGAGAGATGCGTGAAACTTGAAAGGGTTCAGAAAATATTTGCAATGATATTGCCATTATTGGAGGATTTGAGCTGGAGGGGGATGCTGAAAAGGATGGGACTGTTTTCTGTGGAGCGTCAGATGCTGAGGGGTGACATTATAGAGGTTTACAAAAGTATGAGGGGCATAGATAGGATAAATAGACAAAGTCTTTTCCCTGGGGTGGCGGAATCCAGAACTAGATAGCTTAGGTAAACGGTGAGAGGGGAAAGAATTAAATGAAACCAAAGGGGCAACTTTTTAACGCAGACGGTGGTACATGTATTGAATGAGCTACCAGAAGAAGTCATGGAGGATAATAAAATTGCAGCATTGAAAAGGCATTTGGATGGGCATTTGAATCGGAAGGATTTAGAAGAATATGGGCCAAGTGCTGGCAGGTGGAAGTAGATTGGGTGGTATATCTGTTTGGCGTGGATGGGTTGGACCGAATGGTCTGTTTCCAATCTGTACACCTGTATGATTTTGATTCTATGCCAGCAGTAGCAGGTACCTCAGTATTCTCCTCGACAAAAGTGTATCTTTCAATTGTGAATACTGACGGAAAACATTCATTTCACACTGCCACATCTCCTCAGACTCCACGGACAACTTGTCACTAATATCCTCGATTGGCCCTAATATTTCTGAATGCATTCTTTTATTCTTGATTTGCCAATAGAAAGTTTTCGGGTTTTATTTGTTCCCACCTGCCAATGAGTTCTTCATTTCCCCTCCTGGCTCTTCTTCTCATTCTCTTTAGGTCTTTTCTGGCAAACGTGTAACTCTCAAACGCCATAACTGAGCCTTCATGATCATATTTACATTCCCTTCCTTCTTCCCATTGACAAGAGATTCAAGTTCTTTCCGGAACCATGGCTCCTTCATTCCAACACTTTCTCTCCGCCAAACCGGTACATATTTATGAAGGACACGCAGTCGCTGTTCAGTGAATAATTTCCACATTTCAATCATGCCCATCCACTGCTGTTTCCTTCCCCATCCTATGGATCCCAAATCATGCCTAAAACATCCCATGGTTGCATTTCCATAGCATTAACTTGTGCCCTACATTGTATATCTATCCCTTTTCATCGTTAATGTAAACATAACCAAAGTGCTCACCTACCTCCAAATCTAACACTTGGCCATGATCATTACACATTACAAAATCCAATGTGGCAGCGTCCCTTGTTGGCTTTTCGACATAATATGTCCAGAAACCATCTTGTAGACATTGGACAAACACTGACTCATCTATAATACTAGAACTATCGTGTTTCCAGTCAATATTTGGAAAGTGAAGTTTTCCCGTAACAATGACCCTGTTCCTCTCACTCCTATCCTGAATTGTCTTTCCTGTCCTTTCTTCTACCTCTCTGGAACTATTCTGAGCGCTGGACAGAACTCCCAACAGGGTAACCTCTCCTTTCCTGTTTTCAACCTCATTCGATTGTGCCTCAGTAGACGAGTGTTCAATCATCCGTACTCATACCGTAATACTGTCCTTGACTAACAATGCCAACTTCCCATCCTTTACCATCTTCTCTGTTCTCACTGAAAAATCTGAATCCTCGAACCTGAAACAACCATTTCGGTTTCTGTTCTATCTGTGTCTCCAAAATGGCCACAACATCAAAGTCCCAGACACCAACCCATGCTACAAGCTCAACCACCTTATTTCAGATGTTCCTGGCATTGACATAAATACACTTTAAAAGCAGCTTCCTTCTTGCCCATGAACTCTTACGACCTTGAAACCAGAATTCTGGCCTCACTACTCTGAACGTCCTGAACACAGGAACTACAATTTGTGCCCACCGCCCCCTGCTGAATTAACTGAAACCATATCAAATAGCATTAGCAAACATTCCCACCTCAGGAAATTGGTACCCCTCTGGTTCAGGTGTAGACCATCCTAAATGAAAAGGATCACTGACCTCAGAATGAGCCCTACTTATTCAGGTGTCCAAGCCCCTTTCTGATTTTTCTCCTACTCAGCTTCCACACTAGCTCCCTGGATTTCCGCCATAAATCCCCATCCCTTTCCTATCTATACCGATAGTTCCTCTGTGGACCACGACTTGGGGCTTGTCCCGCTCACGCGAAAGAATCCCAACACAAGATCCATGACTTCACTAACCCTGACACCTGGCAGGCAATGCAAAAAGCTGAGACTCTCTCTTTCCCACAGAACCTCCCATCTGTCCCCCTAATTGCAGAGTCCTCAATTAGTAATGCTCTGCTTATCGCCACCTTTCCATTTTGAGCGACAGGGATAGACTCTGTAACCCATTTATTACCGCTCATAATTCGTACTGCCCCAACCGTATCCACACCAGTATTGATCTAAGAAAATCGCAAGAATAGATTCTGATTTAATTCAACATTTGATAAATATGGCTGAAATGCTTTGGCTATTCGCTCGGCAATATAACCTAACTCTCAGGTTAAGCAGTGGGGTCCTAGTAGTCAATGAAGAACAGAACAATCGCAGAATGAATTGGTGCCAGTTGCTCAGTAAAAATTTTGCATCTGCCCCACAGATGTGAGCAGAGTGATCTGTTATCCAGAGAATATGACACATGCCTCATGCACACACAAACTCGAGATGTACTGAGAATAACCCCCATCTGCTGTGAGAGGTGCAGTAGTAGGACTGAACTGGCTTTGGAGCGATCCGGCACAAATGTGATGGGATGAATGACCTCCACAGTTTTTGCAACCACTCTCAGATTGTGTGATAATCCCACGAAAAGGTTTTACTTATTTAGTTCGCAGATCATGAGAGCTGCCTGCGAATGTCTAAGGCTATGGCTATCGGTAACTACAAATGCAGGCCATCACTAACTGTGAGCCCTTTAATTGAAAAATATCTTTTAATCATTTTTTTTTAGAAAACGTATAACACTCTTCTGGAATCAAATAGCATTTGAACTATGATCGTCTGCCCAGCTGAGTGACACTTCTACTCTTCTCAAGTGTTCACTCCTTCTTGTTCTAAGATTGGTTAAGTCTGCAATAAGATGTGATGCGTGTGGCTTTCTGCACCTCAGATATCACAGCCTCATATTCTCTCATGGATTTATTATTAGCTAAGTATTTGAGCAAGAGTAGGATATTCACTCCCTCAAACCTGGTTCATCCTCCTGTACTGTGCTGGTTGCGCAATATTAGTCACCAGAGCCGCAGGAATGTGATTGACTCAACTGTTTTCTGAAATGACCTAACAAACCACTTAGTTTTCTCCATCTCTACACAGTCTCAACAGAGAAATTAATCAGCACGGACACTTAGTATCGACATAAGCACTGAAAAGACAATTGCAGAAACAAGGTTTTTTACCCAGCATAGTTCTTCGTACAAACATCTGGGGGCTGGTGTTCAACTTGAGAGAGCTATCTCACAGTTTAATCAAGCAACAGCCTGACATAGTCTTTCTTATGGAATCACATTGTCTAGAAAATGTTTCAGCCAGTATCATCACCATCCCTGTATGCATCCTGTTCTACGTTCCACCCTGCCTTGGCTAATGAATCAGTATTCCTTCTTGTTGAACACTGTTTGGTAGAAACTCTGAGGGAGGTAATAGGACAAATTTAATTTGGGTGGGGCATTTCTATGTCCATCTCCAGGATCAGCTTGGCAGGAGCACTACTGATCTCAAAGCTTGGATTGCAAAAGACAAAGCTGCTAGAATGGGTTGCGGCAGGTGTGGAGAGAATCAAGAAGAGGGAAAAGTATCTTGGTCCTCAAAATTATACATTGAAAACTGCGTGTTCAAATTCCGCCTTAATTGCGTTTGCACATTTGCTGACGACACCACAATTGTAGGTCAGAATTCAAACAACAGCAAGACAGTATACAAAAAAGAGTGCTTTGCAGGATGGTGTAAAGATAGCACACTCTCCATCAATATCAGAAAAAATGAAGGAGCCATTCATTGACTTTCGGAAGTGGTGGACAGGACACACACTTGTCTTCATGAATGATGCTGAGGCAGAGAAAGTACAGAGTGTCAAGTTCCTGGTAGTAATGATCAATTACAATTTGTCCTGCTCCAGCCATGCTGATGCAACTGTCAAGAAATTTCAAAATTAAAAATCGCACACCACCAGGTTATATTCCAACTGGTTTAATTGGAAGCAGGAGTTTTTGGAGTGCCACTTCTTCATCGGGTGGTTATGGAGGACACAATTGAAAGACACAGAATTTATCGCAGAAGTTTACAATGTGATGTAATCTAAATTATGCATTGAAAATTATCTTGATTGTTTGTTGACTCTTTTGTCTGCTCGAATACCATGATAGTTTCACTACTTTGTATGCTGCACAACCACAAGCAAAAGGAGCTGCGCTTCGAAAGCCAGTGCTTTCAATTAAACCTGTTGGATAATAAACTGGTGTTCTGTGATTTTTAACTGTGTGCATCCCAGTCCAATACCGGCATTTTCAAGTCAAGAAAGTACAATAACTTGTTGGCTTCCTCTGGAGGCAAAGGAAAGTTGGCATGTCCATAAAGACGTTAACCAATTTTATAGATGAATCGTGGAAACTGGCCTCTCGAGGTGCAACACAGTGTGCTTTGGCGTCTGTTCCTCCCAATATCACAAGGAATTACAGATATTTATTAGCACAGTCCATTCCATTTTTTAAAAACCAGTCATCCATTCATTGACTCCATCCATGCGTCCTGCTGCCACGGGAAAACAACTAACGTCGGAGCCCCTCCCACTCAGGTTATATTTTCTTCAAACCTGTCCGTCAGGCAGAAGATATGCACACACAAACAAATTCAGGAACAATTTCTTCCCATTTTTTGTTAGACTTTTTAATGGACTCCACAAATGTTAATTTTGATCTCTCTCAGCACATTCTCTGCAGCTGTAACATTGTACATAACACTCGGTTTGCGACCCTTATGCACTTTTTATGTTCTGATCTGTCTGTACAGTAGGAAAAACTACACCCTGGACATGTGACAACAATATTATCAAACTCAAACTAATCCTTACCTATATGCCAGCTGCAGATGCATCTGTCCATGATAGTAAATAGGATCTCTAAGATTGACTAATGCACATTCCTTGGGTTGATGAAGTACTGCCTTCACATTGCGATCTTCCTCATCGTGTTCTGTAGCACACAGACCTCGTTAAATGTGACAGACTTGGAACAGATTTTGCACCTCAAGTCTGGCTATCCATGAGACGCAATGGGCATCAATAGCAGCAGAGCTGTACTTCAGAACAACCGGAAACCTCATGGTCGGGGTATCATTATCTCAGTCATGATCCTCAAGGCATGGAACCCACCCTTATTCAATGGAGAGTGCACAAGAGCATACCAGGATAGTATCAGACATAATTAAAATTGACGTGTCCACCTGGTGACGGTACCAAATAGGACTAATTGCACGCCACAAAACGTAAGCAGTAGATGAGAAAATTAAGAATGCCCACAATCAACAGATTAGAACATCAATTACGAACGGGAACGTACAGTGGAATAACTCATTGGAGGAGGAGGAGGCTCGACAAGTATCTCAACCCTCAATGATGGAAGAGACCAATGCATCAGCGGAAAATATATAACTGAAGCAAAATTTCCAAAGTCACGGCATTCAAATACATAAAGCTTTTGGCGACTGAAAGAATCGTTACTATTCCAAACGCTGTCCAACCAAGAAAAAGGAAATTCCGAACTAAAGACACTGGCAATTACTACTCACTGTTTAAAATCTTGCAAAGAGCCCCCCGAACTGTTATGAACTCAGTTAGACCAGTCAAACCATTCTTAAGCAGCCAGCCCAGACCACAACTTTGCAATTCGATTCGATACTTGTACAGTGAAAATAAGCAGAGTAAGATACCTAGGTTGATTGCCTGTTTGGAAAACAGACAGAATGTATTCACAAAATTACACAATGAACCAGAAGGAAGAGAACAACGATCGCTGATGGAACTCAGCCTATCCAAACAAGAATTAATTATGCTGTTCCAAATATATGCAATAGTCGCAATAAGCAAAACCCCCTAAAAATCTGTTTAAATGGAACAAATGCTTACAGCTTGAAGTTAGAAGTGCGGAAGGAGAGAGAGAGAGAGCCTGTATACACAGCTGAACACCGAAGTAGTTCTAGACCGAACTGCCCAGTTAGAAAGTTGATGAACCGCCTTTCATTTTAGAGGTCACTTCTAAAACATGACCGCTTTGGTCTTATGTCTTCTTTGTTTACATACAAAGGAATGTCTCTCAATACCCTTCAATATCTGTACCATGCCAGACGAATCTGAACCGGGAGATGTTTACAAAACCTCTAATTAAAAAAATCAACGCAATATCCTTGACAAACGACACAGTTTTCAGAAAACGTGTCCAACTTTGTGACAGTCTGGATGAATAGAAAGATCTTTAGGTCCATGTCCATCCATTCCTCAAATTTATCATCCCAGTTAATAAGGTTGTTATTATTTCGAATTGTTTCTTGACTTTCATTTCCTGGGATAATAGGTTTAAGAACTGCTATGCTATTTTACAGTTCTATAGAACTCTGCTTCGACTGCACTTGGTGTATTGTTTGCAGTTCCATTAGACTCATTACACGAAGTATGTGCACGTTTTAGAGTGGGTGCAGAGCGGATTTACCAGAATACTGGCTGGACTGGAGGGCTTGTCTTATGAAGTAAGGTTGGGCAAATTACGACTTTTCTGAATGGAGCGAAGAAGAATGAATTGTGACGTTATCTAGATATCCAAAACGATGAGAGGCAGAGATGGACTATGAATTGGAGACGTTGGTGTCAGACTGGGGAGTACAAAGTTAAAGTCACGCAACACAAGGTTATCGGCCAAAAGGTGTAATTGGAAACACTAGCTTTCAGAGCGCTACTCCATTTTCAGACTAGATAGCCAAAGACATCTTCCCACCGTGGAAATGGCAATTGCAAGGGGGTATAATTTCAATGTGAATGGAGGTAGATTTAAGAGCGATGTCAGAGTTTGGTTGTTTATACAGAGAGTGGCGGGTCCGTGGAATGCACTGCCCGCGTTGGCAAGAGAGCCAAATACATTCGGGACATTAAAGCGATTCTTGGAACACACATGGAAGAAAGTGCAATGAAGCTGGTGTAAAAGATAAAAGATCGGCACAACATCGAGGGATGAAGGGCTTGTACTGTGCTCTACTTCTCTATGTTCTAATCCTGTACAGCACATTCGAAGGGCTGAATAAGAACGAGGAACATTAGTCGGCAAATAGTCCGCTTCAAGTCTGCTACGGCATTGAATATGATCACGTCTGATTTCATTCCGGCCTTATTTGCATTTCCCTGCTCGCTCTCCATTACCCTTCACTTACTCAATTTCCCAGAACCCACTGCACTCTGGACATTGACACAGATTCACAAATCTTTTAGAGAATTAAGATCTCGTTACACCTGTATTAAAACTGCTCGACGTTATCCTAAAATCATGACCTCTTGCTCTCGATTGCCTCACGCGACGGAATTTCCACTCCACATCTACATTTTCATTCACTTTTGTCATCTCACATCTTTTATTGAGATCCCCTCTCATTCTTCTAAATTCCAGAGAATGTTGGCCTGAAATGCTCAATATCTCTTCATACAACAATCTCTTCATCTTTGGAAGCAATCTGGTTGCTTCTGAACTGTGTGTAACGGAGCCAAATTCCTTCTCACGTCAGGCTCCCAGAACTGCATTTCGTGTACATTTGCCGTCTCACGAATGTCTTGCACAGTTGCAGCAGCACTGTCTTACGTTTACACTCTTTCCCTTCAGATATAAACTCTTAAATTGCATTTGCCTTTCTCTTTACCTGCTGGACTGCATGTCAGCTTTCTGTGATATGTACGAGTTGACGCATATAGTCTGCACTTAAGCAGTTTTAGAAAATAATGTATCTTCATATTCCTCTGACCAAAATAGAAAAAAAATGAACTCATCTGCTAATTATTAGTCCATTCACAATATCCATTTATAAAACTTCCGTTGCAAATTTCTGACATATTATCTGCAATGCACTTTTGCACCGATATACTTGCAAATGAAAATGGAGGTATGGGATTTCGTAAACGCAAATCAAAGTTATAATACAGATTTTAAACAATTGGGGCCAGAGAACCGACATTTATAGCACCCCAAATATTGCCCACCACGAAACGACTAATCTATTCTGTCCATGGTAGTCATGATTTGGAGACGCTGGTGTTGGACTGGGTTGTGCAAGCTTAAAAAAAACACACATGATTGAGAGCACTACAGATTTATTTTGAAGCACTAGCTTTCGGAGTACTTGCAGAATTATATTTAACTTCGCTGAAAAACTGGATGAATCCATGTAAGATTCTGTGAATCCATTTTTTGGATTAGAATCAGTCTGATCATTATGACATTGTCAGCCTTAGGAGGAGTTAACGCCTTAAATACCTTACCTGGGCCGACATGACACCAATTGTTAAATTGCACGTGACAATCTAACATTAAATAAAAATGTCTTGTGATTTACATATGAAAGATCTTAAAGCAACCTGGTCATTATAAAAGACTTAACAAACAATCCGTGTATTTTCCAATATATAATATCAGTTACATCCCACTGTAGACTTCTGCTATAAATTATATGTCTTACAATCTAATTCCCCACAATCACCTGACGAAGGACTAACGCTCAGAAGCAATTCTTCTGAATAAATTTGGTGGACCATAATCTGTTGTTGGGTATTTCTTTTAACGAGTTTTCTTAAAGAAGGGCTCATGCCCGAAACGTCAATTCTCCTGCTCCTTGGATGCTGCCTGACTTGCTGCGCTTTTCTGGCAACACATTTTCAGCTTTATGTTAACTATTCCGTCGATGCATTATTGTTTGTTTCCCCAAAACTGGACAAAGCTCATGAATTACTTGCAAAGCCACGTGCCCTTATCTGACGTATCAATCTTTTCTTGCGGCATTTTATTAAATTCCTTCTGTAAATCCAGATATTTTACAACTCCAGGATCTCCATTTTCCACGCTGTTTGTCGGAATCTGATGATTTGTAGTTTGATGTTGCAAATGACTCGTAATGCATTCCTTGATAATGAAATACAACATTTTTTTCTTAAAATACTCATCGTTTGTACACTACATTTAAATCCCCAGTGAAGATGATCCTCCTAAGTTCTTTCCTCTCGGTAATCTTTATATTTTCTTTCAATCTCCATGTGACGGGCACAAGCTGTAAATAGGCTGCTCCAATTTGGTTTAATCCGGTCATGTCTTACCGGTTTATAAAATTGATAGTATGAATGTCTTCCTGAGATTTTACATTCAGCAGAAGGAATAGCGGGAAAGACGACCACGGGGCTGCTGGCGAGGTGAATCATTGATTTAAAAACTTGCTTCGAGGCCCAGACGCTCTATTTTGTTTTTGGTAGTAGGAAAATTGGGAACAACGACGACCGAGCTGCAGGGAAGCTAAATCACTGATTTAAAAACGTTTCTCGTGAATAAGCGGAGCACGCACTGAGCTGGAGATGGCTGAGTAAGTGAGATAACATATTTGGGAAGGTAATTGATTTTGTATTATTCTTTATTTTTGAGATGTCTGGAAACTTGGATATGTGGGAATGAAGGTGATGGCAATTGATTGTTCCTCCTGCAGAATGTGGGGGGAAGGGTGACCTGCTTCAATTCTTGCTAACTTCATCAGCGGTAAGAGCACTCAACTCGTGGACATTGAAAACCGCGTTAAGGAACTGGAGCTGGAACTGGATGAACAATGGATCATTGCGGAGAGGGAGAGGGTTGTTGAGATAAATTACAGGGAGGTAATCACACCTCATGGAAAAGAAGCAGGCGGACGGGTCACATTCAGGTGACGGAAAGGGAACTTGCAGTCAGTGCAGGGATCACCCGAGGCCGTTGCACTCAACAACATGTATACCTTTATGGACACTGTTGTGAGATCGACTTACCAGGAATAATCCATGGGGTATCGGTGTCTGGAGCTGAGTCCCTATTGCTCAGAAGAAAAAAGGGGACTTTGGTGATCGTAACAACAAATCGCTAAGTTTACTTTAGCCATGTAAAGTGATTGTTATACTCCAGGGTAAAAGTTATAGATCGGGGCAAGACAATTACAATCCAACAAGGCAAGACTTCGATGCATACGATTGGGGCAGAAACAGCAGGGGATGGGCACAAATTGAATTCTGGGACTTAATCAGAGCAGCTACTTGGTATCCTTGATAAGTATGTACTGGTCCGGCAGGGAGGAAGTAGTTGAGCGAAGGAGTAGTTGAATCTCTTGTCAAGAGACAGAAAAGGCTTAGGTTGGAATGAGAAGAGAAGGCTAAGATAAGGTGCTTTGCGACTTGGAAGTGAGCTGGAAAGATCCAAAGAAAGAGCTGAGAAGAGCCACGAGGGGACATGAGCAGTAGTTTTCAGAAAGAATCAAGGAAAACCCGAAGGCTTTCCACGGATATTTCAGAGATCAAAAAATGACTTTCGTAAGATGAGATCGAATCAAGGGCCACCCTGGGAAGTTGTCAGTTGTGTACGAGGAGATGGCTAAGCGCGAAATTAACATTTTTTCGTCAGTATTCACACTCATAGAAGACTATGTAGTCAAGCATATTACTGAGATACAGGCGACTGGACTCGACGAGATTGAGGTTCACAAGGAGACGGTTGTAGCAATTCTGGAAAGTATGATAATATATTGGACTGGATGGGAATTATCCTAGGATTATCTGGGCAGCCAGGGAGGAGAATGCAGTGCCTTTGGCTTTGATCCTTCTATTGTCATTGTCTAAAGGAATAGTGTCAGAAGACTAGAAGGTAGCAAATGTTGCCCCTTTAAATTTTTTTTTCAAGTGGAACGGATACTTTAAAAATACAGTCCACAGATTCCTCAAGAACAAACCACGACAAATATATCAAACACAGCCAGAAACTCTAATCACCTTACCATACATCAAATATGGTTCAGAAATGACAGTCAGACGACTAAGACCCCTCGGAATCCGCTTTGCGCATGAACCCATCCACACTCGCAAAGAAAAACTTTCAAACTTTTTGGACCCAGTTCAACCCATGGACAAAACCAATGTCGTCTACAAACTTCCATGAAAGGACTGCACGAACACTATGTAGGACCAACAGTAAGAAAGTTAGCCACCAGGATACACGACCACCAGCTAGCCATAAAAAAGGACCCTCTCTCCCTACACACGGATGAAAAGAAACACAATTTCGACTGGGAAAACACGTCTATGCTGGGGCAGGCTAAGCAAAGACATGCCAGAGGAATCCTAGAGGCCTGGCACTCCAACCACAACGCCATAAACAAACGCATAGATATGGATACCATCTATCAACCCCGTAGAAAACGAACAGGAAATGACATCACCACAAGCCCCAGGTACCCCATCCAGGACAAACATATAAATAGAAAGCAGGAGACAACAGAATCGCTTCACTTGGAGGTCGACACTGATGATGTTACCTCGCAAGGTAATGAAACGTCTGGATATCAACCTACAGCTCAGCGAGCAAACCTACACCGTAAACCTCAACCTGAGCAGAAACCTTCACAAACCTTGTCATAAAGATACTTGATAAGAAGTAAAAAAATAAGACAGTGTGTTATCTGAACGTCAAGATAGGTATCGCTGGATACCTCTTTTAATTCTACCATTTATCTTTCCCGAGCTTGTATCGTTCATATTCCACAAAATCTGTTGAGGTGGAGCTCAGAAATAGTAAGTAGAAGTAAATATTAATGGTAATTTTATGTCCATTTCAAAGCTGCAGTACAAGTATTGGGCATCTTATACAACAGGAAATTAGTTATGTATGGTTGTGGGCTCAGCAGTAATAATAGACGACATAAATTCGATCTAAATCGCGTTAGCACAAGAGTACTAATACTGTCAAAAATGGATTTAATAGTGTGTATGAAATAGTTTCCTGAAGCCGTATATTGAATACTGAGTTGGAAATTGGCCGACATATGCATTGGTAATGTGTGATCTGAACAAATAATTAAAAATCTTTCTGCAAAGGAGTTTCTGGGAACATTGATTACAATGTATTGAACATTAACTGGCATTTGGTCACAGTTGTTTTTGTTCGAAAATAAGGTTAAAATCCTGAGCCATGCACGCCACGACTATATCAAGCAAAAGTTCGCATCAGTGAATTGGAGAAGTTTAAGAAATAATAGTTAATGGAATTCAGGCAATGTCTGTTTATTTGTAACAGGTGTGCAATGTACATACATTCCTCAAAAATGAAAAAAGCAAAAAGGAAAGCGGACTCAGAAATGGTGAACAAAAGAAGCTAAAAATTGTATTAGATCAAAAGTAAAGGTTCAGCAAAATACTACTTATTGGAATAAGACAGGGGATTCCGAGAAATTTAGAACGAAACGAAGGACGATCAACAATCTGACAAGGAAATGGAAAAGAAACTTGAATGCAAACTAAGAAAAGACATAAAGGACCATGAAAATCTTCTATCAATGTTTGAAAGCAAAATAAAACAATGTCAAGTGTGTGAAACAGTGGGTGAATGTCCGAAAAGGATGATTTATTATGGAGAACATAGAAATTACACGGAAAGTAGAACGTTTCTTGGTGTCTGCCTTCATTGCAGATCATCTAGAAAATCTCCCAGAAATACCAACTGACCATGGGAATTAAGTGGTCAAAAAGAAATCATTCGTATCAGTAACATGGCAGTATTTGAAAACATAGCTGGATTGAGAATTGATGGGTCACGTGTACTTCATAACAGAACTTTGGAGAAAGAATCAGTCGGTATATTTACTGCATTTGTAATTATTGTGTTATTTCCTCATATATTCTGCAAAGGTAGGTAGACATACAGGACAACTGGTAGGTTTGATGTCAATCCAATTATTTAAACAGGGTAGAATAGGGAGCGTGAACTACAAATTAGTCACCTTATCATCAAGAGTATTTTGGAATCTATTTTTTCGGGTGTCTTTTTGGATATTGAGCAAATAATAGCAGCATAGGAGGAAATTACGAAGCATATATGAAAGGGAAATATATAATCGACTTTTCTTTAATTGGTTGAATATCTTTCTGATGGATAGCGACAATGGAGAAGCAGTGGATGTAATATAACCCGATATTCCGTAGTATATTTTAATACTACACACAATGAGTTTGTGAATATATTTGAAGTGAGAGGGATTGGGACGAACATATGCAAGTGCAAAGGTAAAATAAAGGATGGCTTTCATTTAATGAAAATTGGAAGAGATTCTGCATCTGTTACATATAGTGTTGCAGAAACTGTAACTGGAATATTATCTCCAGTTTTCGTCTCCATATCCAAGGAAACGTATAATGACCACAGAGGGCATGAAACTGACATTTTCTGGATTAATCCCTAACATGGCAAGATTGTCTGGTAAGGAATTTTAACTTCTGTTTAAGAGAGATTCAAAAAAGTGAGAATTGATCACAGTGAAACTTAGAAAATTCACACAGCGGAAATTGAGTAAAATGGGAGTATGGACAGACAAAAAGTCTCCTCTCCATCCTAACACTTCCACCCCCACTTCCATGTACCTATCTTCTCTCAGCCCCACCCCTTCTCATTTGATTCTCAGCCCCCTTGGCACCCGTGCCTCATTCAGGATGAAGGGTTTATGACTTTAACGTAGACTGTCCTACTCCTCGGAATCTGCCTGACAGGCTGTGCTATTCCAGCCCGACCAATATCGAATCAGGTAATAAGTGACTTGATGAAAAAGCACAGCAGGGCAGGCAGCAACCGAGGAGCAGGATAGTTGACGTTTTGGGATAAGACATTCATCAGCACTCTCTTGATTCTTGGACATTCGTGATGCTGAGCTTATGGTTTAAAATATCACCTCTCCTGCTCCTTGGATGTTGACTGAACTGCTGTGCTTTTCCAGCGCCACACGTTCCGACTCCAGTCTCCAGAATCTGCAGTTCCGACTTTTTCGGAGCATGGACAGGCAAGAAGATGAAGAATCTCAAGAAATTTTACAAGTCCTTCAATGTGAACAAAATTACCAGCGCACAAATATAGTTGACAAGGTACCAACGCTCTCTGCTAGATACTAGAGAATATCAACAGACTAAAAATTAGCACTTCTTTTTTTTTAACTTGGAGAAGGAGAATGCAGGCACACAATTTGAGTACATGAACTGTGAACAGATTGATCAGATTGGTAAAAAATGAGAGCAGGCATTGTTTTATTTTCTGGATTCTTATTCAACAAATACCCAGTCAGGATCAGTTGTATCCAGGCAGAGAAAAGGGCCTGATCCAAACTTCTAAGTTGAATATGGCAACAGACGGAGTGTCAGATGACTGAAGAACAGACGATCTGATTCCACTTTACAGAGAAACTCGAAGGGAAAGACCTGGGAATGATGGACAAATGAGTCTCACATCATTGAAAGGGAAACAATTGCAGGAAAGAGGCAAGAAGCAATTCAATTGCTATTTCGAGAGGCAAGGTTTGGTCATGGGGAGTAAGTACGACTTTATCATAGGATAATCATGCCTGGTTAATTTGGTTGCTTTTTTTTCGAGTATGCCGATGCGATTTTTCAGCAAAGGCTTTGACAACGTCCTGCATGGGAATCTGATACAAAGTAACATTGCATGGTATCAATGGATCGTGGTGAAAATGCATTCGAAAATGTCTCAGAACTGGTCGAAGTCCGTTTGTGTGCCAGGAATCAGAATCAGGAACGCCAATGCTGGACTCGACTCCTCTCAGAGAGCGAAGCAGATTATTTCATGGAATGAAGTTTCCTGCCGAACGAGTCACATGACCCTGCATCTGGAAGAGGCATGGTCGACCAAATGTTAGTTGCAGTGATGTACAAAGTTCAGGCAGACGAGGTGCTCCGACCATATGAAAGCTGTCGTCTTGCAAGTGGGCCAGGAAACAAGCATGCTCTGCCCCTCCGATCATCCACAAAGGTTATTGGAACCCATGGATTCTCCCCATTCACATACAGTTGAAGAAACCTTGAGATGAAATGGGCATGGCGGATGTGGCATACTCAAAAACTCGACTGCTTGATGTCGTGGATCTTTTTTTTTCGGAGATGCTCCAGGTACAATAAGCGGTATGTGAGGCTGTGAGGCAGGAGTCAGACCTGCCCAGCACAGTCTACAAGGAATTGAACAAGTCTGCATTTGGACCCTTAGAAAGGGCGAGATGTAATGTTTGCAACAAGATTTGCCGGCTGGACGAGATAGATTTTGATTTCCCGATTGGGGTTGATAACCTAGTCCAAACAGAGACTCCAGATTGACAGATATAAACAGGAGTGACAGAGCGTCTGCTCACTCTGAGACCTGTCTGCGAAAAAGCCAGACCATGGGCAAGTACTATGCATGTATAAATGGAAAGTGACTTGACGAAGGGATACCAGCCTCTGTGAAAATATTTTAATAGTGATCGGCATATGGGAAGATAATATAAGTAATTCAACTTATCAGCAAAATGGTAATGGGAGGAGTTTCTTTTTGAACTGCCGAGAACAAAAGGGACAAGACGTTTACGTGACAAAATCATAAGAATAAAGGTAAACCAGCCCGCAGCAACTAATACAGCTTTTTGTGCAAATTGAGTGTCGGCATTGGCTGTAATATCCCAGACCTGCCTCAATTTGAGGAGTGATTTGAAGACGCACGTTTTGGATTTGGGTTCACAAAGTAAAAACTCAAACAACACTGGTTTATTGTCCAACAGGTTTATTCGGATTCCAGGAGTTATCAGGAAAATTGGAAAGCCTCTAATATGACGTCTGCCGTCAAGAAGGGAAAAACTGAATTCAGGAACCTTAAGAATACTTCGCCAAGCATCTATTTTTGGTATGTATTGAAATGAATTAAGAAGGAAAGCATTGCAGGTCAACTGAGAGTCAACATTGTTTTGTGAAAGGGAACTCATATTTTGTCACGTAAATTAAGCAAAATAATGGATTCCCTGAGACGCAGACATGCTAAAGAGGAATAGGCAAATAGTATATTTGTGTTTATCTTTTCAGAGGATTTCGTTAAGGTAGTGCGAAATAGGAGAATTTGCAAAAGACAGGAGCTCATAAAATGGTGGATAATATTTTTGGCATGGAAAAATAATTAAACAACACAGAGTGGAGAGTAATCTGGGTCGGAATGCTGGCTCATTAGTTAGCACTACTGCCTCACAGCGCAGAGACTCAGCTTTGATTCAAGGCTCAGGCGATTCTCTGCTTGGAGTTCACATATTTTTCCCGTGCTTGCATGGATTTTCCCCGGGCAAGCCGGTTTCATCCCACAGTCCAATGATGTGCAGGCATGATGCATTAGTTACGGGAAATATGGGTTACAGGAATTGGATGGTGGAGGGGGGATGAGTCTGGCATACTCTTCCCAGTTAGTTGTGGAACAGATGGGCAGAATCACATTCTTCTACAGTGCTAGGATTCTATAAGTGTTGATTAATGAAAATTCATCCGTATATAAAAAAAAATATCTTACTAGAAGACGACAAACATCATTCCGACAGCATCAGTTACCTATATAATCTAAGCTGATGTCTTAAAAGGGGTAGCTGAACGAATGACACAAACATTGATGAATGGGCCTGTCACAATAAAGATGTAAATAGTCTGCAAGGGGATAGAGGTAAGTTCAGTGAAGTCAAGAACTTTGGCCGGAAGAGCCAAAAGGTAGATTTAAATGGCGAGAGATTCCCAAAATTAGTGCACTGCAAAGGGTTTGAAACAGAAAACCAGCACCTCAGTGCAGAAAGAAAGAAGATTGATTCATTAAGCAGATTCCTGTGTTGACCTACTAAGAACGTAAATAGCTTGGCGTTTATTCATTGCAGATAAAACAAGAAGTCTTTCTACATCTCGGCAGAGATTCGAACTGGGGGATATAGATACAGAATAATGTACTCTCAGTGAAGGCACAAATGGAAAGCAATATCTTCTCACAGAAGGTGGTACATGACTGGAATTCACAGAGCTGTGGAGGGTCGATCACTGGAAACTTTTATCGGTGAGTTGGATGATTTATTGGGTGGAGGGATGCAAGAAGTGTGGAGGGGTGCGAGGCTTTGGCACGAAAATGGACTTGAGTCATGAAGTAGATACCCATGTCATTATTGAATGACGGGGCACAGTTAAAGTTCAGAGTTGATAAAAGACGAGAAAGCACAACAGGTCAGCAGCGTCAGAGGAGCACGAGAGTCGAGTTTTTGGCACAACCATTCAGCAAGACTGGGGGAGGGAAAAGGGCTGAGAAAAAAAAATAGGAGCCGTTCTGTGGAAAGGTCAATGGAAATTAATAAGTGGATGCAGGTATGAGGTCATTGGAAATGGTGAAGCGGAGAGGCGGGAAAGACACTTTAGGTCAGGCCAAGGAGTCAGGAGAGGCAGGTCCTGACCTGGGGTAGCGGGTTCCGAGATTTGTAAAGTCGTGAATAATATGTTGAGTTCATAAGGCTGTAATACCGATGTGAAAGACGAGGCGATCTTCCTTCAGTTTTCGTGTGGCCTTACTTTGCTGGTGGAACATGTCCAGGATGCACATATTGCAGTGGGAAGGGGAGATGAATTGGATAGCAATCCCGATGTGGTTTTGATAGGAACGGGTAGACAATAGATGCTCCCTGAATTCGTTTCCGAATTTGTGCTTGGTTGCTCCAAAGCAGAGGATACCACACTGGGAGTAATGGATGCAGTTAAGCAGTGGAGAGGAAGTGCAAGTGAATGTGGCCTACTCCTGATCCGAATTATTGTGCTCTGATATTGGAAAGTAACTATTTTTCTCTGAACCATTTAGTGCAATATTACATTCACGGAGACAGATGATTTCGTTGAGTTCTCTCCAGGTGAGGTATGGGGCTTGCAGGCAGCATGAACCTAACTGTGCAGCATGACCAATATGTGGAGCAGATGCGGCAGAGTGGCGAAGCTTGCAGAGTGGCACTGGAGGGGTGAACGCAGCCACTTATTACCCTAGTATGGATTTTTAAAGAACATTATACCAATCTACACATAACCATCAAAGTGGACCCGAGTGGATTCTGTGTTGCTGATGCGATGGACTGAATGGATCACGAGAGCATTTAACTAAGAACGTGTTGTCTTTTCGGCGCTTTGACAGTATTCCACCAACAAATAAATTGTAGATAATTGCATAGTGATCCCAGCTGCATTATTCTCCTCCTCTCCAATTATTCATAATACATCTGTTTTCCAAAAATTTAACTAAATCTGTCTCGACATAATTTAAATATTCAGTCATTACAAATATTTGCGAAAGAGCATTTCCACTTCAATGGATTCCCACTTTGTTCATTTCACCTCACCCCTGCTATGTCTGAGTGTGAAGAGAGTGACTGTTTCCGTTTCTGCTCCCACTCCCCTACTGGTCACAAGAAATTGTAAATATAAACACATTGTTGATATGATGAATGACATTGGCCTCAGACTGAGTCAGGTTGGATTATAGAATTAACTCAGTCAGATTTATTTACACTGAAATACGCTTCCTCAAATAAAGGTGCAAATCTGAATGATGACTGTTTTGGACCGTACAAAGACCCATCGAGGATCCATCTGATCCACTCTGCTCAAGTTCTTGAATGATATAATAAGATCACGTGTAATTCCAAGAGGAAACTGCTATATTTCCATGACGTAAGCCCTTCATCCCAGGAATAAATGATGTGCAACATCTGTCAGGTAATAAGACAAGAATGAAAACCTCACACGCAGACCTTTGCATGTGGTCTCAGTAAAATTCGTTTCAAAGTTGATTGAAAGTACAGCTAGCAAGAATGTTTTTACCTATTGTCTTAATCTTAAAAACATCTTCAGTTTAGAACAGAGATAAGGGCAATTACTTTCCTTTTTTGGAGTAAGACCATAAGACAGTGAGGCATAGGAATACATATTAGGGCATTCAACCCATCGTGTCTGCTCCAAACTTCAGTCATGGCTGAAGAGTTTCTCAACGTTATTCTTTCGCTTTCGCCCATAACCCTTGATCCTCATTAAAATCAAAACCTATCTCTTTCAATTTAAATATATTTGCTACTGTGACCTCCACAACCTGCTTTGACAATCAGTTTCATAGAATCACCGCTTTCTGGCTGAAGTCCTATCTCCTTATTTCGGTCCTTAAAGATCTTCTGCGTGTTTAATGGCTGCGCCCTTTGGGTTGTCTCTCCGACCGATGAAAACACCTTCCCAAAATCTACGGTGTCCAGGCCATTTAGTATTTGTTCCAATTTGATCACCCTCATATTTACAAACTCCATCCAGTATCAATCCAGAGGACTCAAATGTTCCTCATATGTTAAGCCTGTCATTCCTGAGAACATTTTCATTAAACTCATCCGAACACTCTGCAAGGACTAGACATTCATCCTGAGATATAAGGCCAATCACTGCGCACAATCCTCCAAGGGTAGATGGACCATCGCCTTATAGATCCTCAAAGGTTTATTCGTGCTTTTATATTCAATTACTCTCAAAGTAACTGCC
The DNA here is from genome assembly GCF_047496795.1 of Chiloscyllium punctatum. Lineage (NCBI taxonomy): Eukaryota > Metazoa > Chordata > Chondrichthyes > Orectolobiformes > Hemiscylliidae > Chiloscyllium > Chiloscyllium punctatum. The sequence goes on from NC_092773.1 coordinate 32,112,001, forward strand.
CTCATTGTATTTTCCTTCCTCACTACAACTCATCTTTCAAGTTTAGATGAAGAGAACCCTCATCTAGAAATCCCAAGTAGATTTGCATTTCCTCATTTGGAAAATAGCCCATGCTTCTATTCATAACAAAGCACAAAAAAGACACATTTTCCCGGGTTGCATTTCATCTGTTCCATGCATTTTGCCTTTTCTCCTAAACTGCTCAGATTCTTCTGCAGCCTGCCTACCTCCTCAATGCTACCTGTACCTCTGACTGTCTTGTCTTTTTTGCCGACTAAGCCGGAGTACCATCACTTCCTTGATCGAGGTCATTAATGTATGATAGAATGGTATAGTTGTGGTCGCATTGTCACCGGGTGCCATCGTGAGAATGTCGATTTCATCCTCATTCTCAGCTTTCTGCCATACAGTTAATTTTCTATCCATGGTCTTACTTTGTATCTAACACGATGGATCCTAATGATTCTCACCAGCATCGTGGACGGCCCATTGTGAAAAGGTTGTATTGAAGCCAACGTAAATAATATCCATTGGCTCTGGTTAGTCTAAACTGCTCGTTACTTCCTAAAAGAATTCTAGCAGGTTTGTCAGGGATGACCTCCCCTTGATGAAACCATGTTCACTTTGTCTTATTTGAACATTGTTTTGGGCCTTTGGAAACCTCTTCCCCAGAGGCCGAAGGAAGCAGACTATTTTTGAGGCAGATACGGAGATATTCATGAATAGCAACAGGGTCAAGTATTACCGAGAACCAGAAATGTCTAATTTGATTGCTGTAATTAAACAGTGTTTATATGTATAAATATACATAAAGTTGATGTAATATAGCGTTTGGTGTGCCCGCCACCAGGCGAAATGCCTCCTGAATACATGTGTGAAGCAAATTGGTGTAAAAAAACATCCGGGCGTAAGCTGTGCAGAGGCAGGAAGCAGGGAGTTCTCTGACTGAAAGTTCTTGCCGTAATCAGATCAGCCGTATTCTTATTGAATGTTGGAGCATGTTTGAATTGCTGTTAGACCTCATGACGGAGTTTAATTGTACATAGTTTGAAAAACAAATTCTATTCCTTCCCCTTACTTTTACCGACTGGGTGACTGATTTTTATTGAGGCTGGGAAATGTATAAATATGAACTGGAACATTCGATAAATGACATCTTCCAGAAAATTGTTAAATTGATATTATCTACAATATTCTGTACTGGCAATCAAGGTAAATTCTAGAACTAATATACCGTAGAACACTTCACATGTGACATAATTTGTAAACGACTGAACATCAGTTAATTGAACGAAAGATAAGATTCTGAGGGAAGGGATCCCATTCCAGGAAGAAGGGCACACTGTTTCAAAGTTCCCCACATGTAGTTAAAGATGTGAATATGTTCTCCCTGCATTGAAATATCTTTGCGACACAGCATCGACCACAATTCGGACTAAAAGACAAAATCTTCCCATCTCCGTTTGTCTTCAAGGAACTGAAAGGGAATCCTTCAGGACGACAAACTTTTCAGTCTTCGTATTCAGAACTGTAGAGGTGACCTGTGTCTCCTCTCCACTGATCGTGCGTATTGGAATATTTGGAATATTCCAGAAACCTTATCGATGTGCTTCTGTGTGTTTGGGGTGGGAGTGTTTCTTGCGTTTTACATTCAATTTCTGTAAATAATTCAGAAAATGCCACTATCTATACAGTTTTAATTATATCAGTAATTCTCTGACGACAGTGACTCATTTCAAAATCTCACTGCGTCCTCAATCAAACTGGTAAAGTTATTTGAGGTTGATGTATAATGTGATTGTTTTACTTCATTACAGTTAACGTAGTAACGATCTTCGTCCTGTTTTATAAAGACTGTGGATTGTATCCATGTGTCAGATCGTACCTCGGGGCCATGGCAGTGGCAGATCTGCTGGTTATTATCCTCGACCTGATATTGAGACATATCCCGATTATTTATTGGGAACAATTTCTTTTCGTGTTGTCCATACCCGTGTGTAATATCCATGCCATTCTGCTTTATGCAGCTACTGACTGTTCTGTCTGGTTCACTGTCACTTTCGCTTTTGATCGATTTGTTTCCATTTGTTGCCAGAAGCAGAAAAAGAAATATTGCACTCAGAAAACGGCGGCTGTGGTTCTGGCAGCAGTGACTGTGCTGAGCTCTTTAAAAAACATTTTTTGGTATTTTGAGCTCACTGCTCGGTATTCACTGAGGAACCACCCATGGTTTTGTAAGGTAAAAAACAATGTTCTATCTTCTCATGTCTGGGTCACAATCGAGTTCATCCACCACATTCTAACTCCAGCTCTCCCGTTTCTCCTGATTCTCCTGTTCCACGGTTTCATCGTCAGACTCATTTTAGTGACCAGCAAAACATGCAAGAGGTACGGAGCTCACACCAATGGGGACACACTAATGCGAAATCGACGAAAATCCGTCATTTTACTTCTTGTGATCTCGGCCAATTTCATCCTGTTGTGGTCAATGTTAATGCTGTATTCTATATGGTACAGAATGACATGGATTGGGTATGACTCTGCGCATCTCCCGAAATTTGTGCGGCAAATGGGATTCATGCTGCAGTTCATCAGTTGCTGTACCAACACCGCAATTTATGTCGTGACCAATACTAAGTTCAGGCAGCAGCTGAAGAATGTGCTGAAATATCCCTTTACTCAAATTAATAAAGCAATCAAAATCATTCATTAATCACTGCATTAAGCACTTTCTCATTTCAGTGCAATGTTTCAGCGATAAAAATCCTGTTGCTGTGATAACGAACTTGAGGCAGTCCTAGTTTGTGGAACCTCACCCCCCAGGTTACAGGTTCACACTTCCGCTTCGGTCCAGTGAGAAAAAGAACCATTCCACTTCCTGTATCTCAAACTAGTCCGTAAATAAATAAAAAAGATCATTTGAAAATGACAAGCAGCAGAGAGAACTATATTGTTGTTTGTCTTTGTGTGGAAGAAGCTGAGCTGGAGAAAGACAGATCTGCCGCAAGTCCCTGACCTAGAGCGAGCTCAAAAGTTTGGTTGAAGTCGCTCTGTCATTGCTTCCACCTCTAAGTCACCACTCCAGCTTGACCACAAAATAGTGCATCGCTCTGTACTTGATCCCTCGCCATTCATATGCCCCTTCAGCTCTCATAATGTCCCTCTGAAATTGCTGCACAGAGGCCCATATCCTGTCCGCCAGCCAGCATTGCTTCACTTGTGCAGAGTACCCTGGCGGTGCGAGCAAGCCCTGAGTCAATCCCTCGAACTGAGGTGATTCCTGATCGTCTGGAAATGCAAGGAATCAGTAATAGTGACATTGTGCAAGTTATATTACTTTCTTTTCCTTTGACCAGCGAAAAACAGTGCCGTTTCCTTGAAGGAGAATGGTGACAGTACCGTTGAGCGTTGAGATCATTTCAAAATACATTTCAAGGAGAAAATAAAGCACTCCGTGTCCCGCAGTGACAATCTGTTCACAAATACTGAGAGAGTATTGTTGGAAAACGCATGCACTTTCTCCAAGTGCACCCTGGCCCAAACGTAACCACAGAAGAGGGGTAGATAGTCCGCCATTACGACCACCTCCATGGCCCGCTGCTTGGACTTGTTTATGGCCAGCTTGGTCAGGCCCAGGAGCTGACCCACGAGGAGATCTACTGACCTACCCACCACACACACCGCCCTCGTCCGTATTGGTTGCTCACAGATCAGGAGCATGGGGCTGAAGTGCAACCAAAAACATAAAGAAAGATCGTTAAGAAAACTAAAGACGAGTGCAAAGCTCGCACCCAAAATAAGCAGGGCCCATAGACTTCACAGCACCACAGAACCAACAGTTGATTTGGGAGATATGAACCACCGCAATCTCCATTCACACAGAACTAGTGCGTGTAACAACCTCCTTCCCAGAGCCCGAGGGACAGAGGGAGAAACCTTCAACAGGTCGGTAAAAATAATGACTGCAGATGCTGGAAAGCATATACTGGATTAGTGGTGCTGGAAGAGCACAGCGACGGAAGAATTGTTCAATGTCACGGAGGGGGATGAAGGTGAGTCCTTTGCTGAGGACTGATCGTTCGTCCTCAGTGAGTGGGAGGTCTTGGGGGATGGTGAAAACTCGTCAAGGCTGAGAGCTGGGATCTGGTGTGGGTGTGGAGCTGGGAGTGGGGTCGGAGCCAGTACCTGGAGTGGGTGTGATTGTGGGGGGAATGGGGGTGGAGGCATGAGCAATGGTAATGTTACCCTCGGGGTTCTGGGGGGTGGGGATAGTGACAGTGATGTCTGTGGGGGTCATGTCAGCAGAATGCAGGTGAGTGGCACTGGTGGGGGCGGAAGTGGTGGTGATCATGACTGGAGGGGTGGCGGAAGTCACTGAGTGTGTGGCATCAGCGATGATGTGAGGGCCGGAAGTGGCTGTGGGACTGGCCATGATGTGGGCGGAAGTGACATCATCACTCAGCGTGGGGGTGGGAGCTGCATCAGACGCATGGCTAATGGCGTTTCAGAGGCCAGGGGAAGCTTCTGGAATGTTTGAGGAGCGCTGGTTATGGAGGTGGGTGGATAAACGTTTGTTGCACTAACTGTTTTTGATGTTTGAGATGGAATTGAAATGCTGTTTGTTGAGACTATGAATTGTCCTGAGGATGTAGTACAGAGTGTTCCTTTGCAATTCTGAGAGAGTGTAACCGTCAGCCGAGGCAGGACTGACTGGAGAGAGGTTAGGTGCCGGCGCATTGCTGCAAGCGTGGAGCGGAGGATCTTGAAGGAGAACTGTTGCTGGTGTTTTTGAATCTGTAGTCTGCACTGTTTGCCCTGTTCGAGTCCGAACTCTGCTGGTTTAAAGGTGGTCCGGAGTCCGAGTAGGATAAGTTGGTTACGGAGGCAGGCACTGAGGAAGAAAATGTGGCTGTGGTAGCGAGTTTGTTTCACGACATGGTTAAAGAGCTTCAGAGCAGAGGAAATAACCTGGGAGTTGCAGTGGGAGAGGGACACCCTGAGATTCTTGTAGAGAGAGGAGGAAAAATTCTTCAAGGCAGGAATCCTTGCAAGAGGATTCGTCCTCGGGTGAAAATCAATGAGGTAAAAACAATGACTGCAGTTGCTGGAAAGCAAATACTGGATTAGTGGTGCTGGAAGCGCACAGCAGTTCAGGCAGCATCCAACGAGCAGGGAAATCGACGTTTCGGGCAAACGCCCTTCATCAGGAATAAAGGCAGTGAGCCTAAAGCATGGAGAGATAAGCTACAGGAGGGTGGGGGTGGGGAGAGAGTAGCATAGAGTACAATGGGTGAGTGGGGGACGAGATGAAGGTGATAGGTCAAGGAGGAGAGGGTGGAGTGGATAGGTGGAAAAAGAGATAGGCAGGTTCAACAACTCCGGACAAGTCAAGGAGACAGTGCTGAGCTGGAAGTTTGAAACTAGGATGAGGTGGGGGAAGGGGAAATGAGGAAGATGTTGAAGTCCACGTTGATGCCCTGGGGTTGAAGTGTTCCGAGGCGGAAGATGAGGCGTTCTTCCATCAGGCGTCTGGTGGTGAGGGAGCGGCGGTGAAGGAGGCCCAGGTCCTCCGTGTCCTCGGCAGGGTGGGAGGAGGAGTTGAAATGTTGGGCCACGGGGCGGTTTGGTTGATTGGTGCGGGTGTCTCGTAGATGTTCCCTAAAGCGCTCTGCTCGGAGGCACCCAGTCTCCCCAATTTAGAAGAGACCAAATCGGAAGCAACGGATACAATAAATGATATTAGTGGATGTGCAGGTAAAACTTTGATGGATGTGGAAGGCTCCTTTAGGGCTTTGGACAGAGGTGAGGGAGGAGGTGTGGCCACAGGTTTTACAGTTCCTGCGGTGGCAGGGGAAAGTGCCAGAATGGCAGGGTGGGTCGTAGGGGGGTGTGGACCTGACCAGGTAGTTGTGGAGGGAACGGTCTTTGCGGCAGGTGGAAAGGGGTGGGGAGGGAAATATATCCCTGCTGGTGGGGTCTTTTTGGAGGTGGCGGAAATGTCGGCGGATGATTTGGTTTATGCGAAGGTTGGCGGAAATGTCGGAGGATGATTTGGTTTATGCGAACTTTTATCCACCCACCTCCATAACCAGCGCTCCTCAAACATTCCCGAAGCTTCCTCTGGCCTCGGAAACGCCATTAGCCATGCGGCTGATGCAGCTCCCACCCCCACGCTGAGTGCTGATGTTACTTCCGCCCCCATCATGGCCAGTCCCACAGCCACTTCCGGCCCTCACATCATCGCTGATGCCACACGCTCAGTGACTTCCGCCACCCCTACAGCCATGATCACCACCACTTCCACCCCCACCAGTGCCATTCACCTGCATTCTGCTGACATGCCCCCCACAGAACCCACTGTCAATTTTCCCACCCCCCAGAACGCCGAGGGGAACATTTCCCCTGCTCATGCCTCCACTCCCATTCCCCCCAACATCACACCCACTCCAGGTACTGGCTCTGACCCCACTTCCAGCTCCACACCCACACCAGATCCCAGCTCTCGGCCCTGCCGAGTTTTCACCATCCCCCCAGACCTCCCACTCACTGAGGACGAACGATCAATCATCAGCAAAGGACTCACCTTCATCCCCCTCCGTCCACGCATCAATGAATTTAATACACGCCGTGACATCGAACAATTCTTCCATTGCCTCCGCCTCCGAGCTTACTTTCACAATCAGGACTCCCACTCACCTTCCGAGGACCCCTTCACCCACCTACAACTCACTGCATCCACCTGGACACCCTGCGCTGGCCAATTACCTGCCCTCATCCTCTTCATTTCCAACTGCCGCCGGGATATTGACTGCCTCAACCTGTCGACCCCTCTCCCCCACTCCAACTATCTCACCCTCACAACGCACAGCCATCCAATCCCTCTGCTCCAATCCCAACCTCACCATTAAGCCATCGGATAAAGGGGGCACAGTGGTAGTCTGGCGCACTGACCTCTACACCGCTGAAGCCAAACGCCAATCCGAGGACACCTCTTCCTACTGCCCCCTCGACCATGACCTCACCCCCATCACCAAACCACCATCTCCCACACCATACAGAACCTCATCACCTCAGGAGATCTCCCACCCACAGCATCCCAACTCATCATCCAGGAACCCGCACTTCCCGGTTCTACCTCCTTCCCAAGATCCACAAGCCTGACCACCCTGGCCGACCCATTGTCTCAGCATGCTCCTGCCCCACTGAACTCATCTGTACCTACCTCGACACTGTCCTATCCCCGCTAGTCCAGAAACTCCCCATATACGTTCGAGATACCACCCTCACCCTCCACCTCCTCCAAGACTTCCGTTTCCCCGGCCCCCAACTACTCATCTTCACCATGGATATCCAATCCCTCTACATCTCCATCCGCCATGACCAGGGCCTCCAAGCCCTCCGTTTTTACCTCTCCAGACGTCCCCAACAGTACCCTTCCAATGACACTCTCATTCGTTTGGCCGAACTGGTCCTCACCCTTAACAACTTCACCTTTGAATCCTCCCACTTCCTCCAGACCAAAGGCGTAGCCATGGGCACATGTGTGGGCCTCAGCTATGCCTGTCTCTTTGTTGGCTATGTAGAACAGTTGATCTTCCGTAATTACACCGGCACCACTCCCCACATTTTCCTCCGCTACATTGATGACTTCATTGGCGCCACCTCGTGCTCCCGCGAGGAGGTTGAGCAATTCATCAACTTCACCAGCACATTCCACCCTGAACTTAAATTTACCTGGACCATCTCTGAAACCTCGCTCCCCTTCCTGGACCTCTCCATCTCCATTAGTGACGAGCGACTTGACACTGACATTTGTTACAAACCCACCGACTCCCACAGCTACCTGGATTACACCTCTTCCCACCCTATCTCTTGCAAAAATGCCATCCCGTATTCCCAATTTTTCCGCCTCCGCCGTATCTGCTCCCAGGAGGACCAGTTCCACAATAGAACACACCAGATGGCCTCCTTCTTTGGAGACCGCAATTTCCCTTCCCACGTGGTTAAAGATGCCCTCCAAAGCATCTCGTCCACACCCCGCACCTCTGCCCTCAAACCCCACCCCTCCAACCGTAACAATGATAGAACGCCCCTAGTTCTCACCTTCCACCCTACAAACCTTCGCATAAACCAAATCATCCGCCGACATTTCCGCCACCTCCAAAAAGACCCCACCACCCGGTTATATTTCCCTCCCCACCTCTTTCCGCCTTCCGCAAAGACCGTTCCTTCCGCGACTACCTGGTCAGGTCCACAACCCCTACGACCCATCCTCACATTCTGTCAGTTACCCCTGCCACCGCAGGAACTGTAAAACCTGTTGCCACACCTCCTCCCTCACCTCTATCCAAGGCCCTAAAGGAGCCTTCCACATCCATCAAAGTTTTACCTGCACATCCACTAATATCATTTATTGTATCCGTTGCTCCCGATGTAGTCTCCTCTACATTGGGGAGACTGGGCACCTCCGAGCAGAGCGCTTTTAGGAACATCTCCGATACACCCGCACCAATCAACGAAACCGCTCCGTGGCCCAACATTTCAACTCCCCCTCCCACTCTGCCGAGGACGTGGAGGTCCTGGGCTTCCTTCACCGCCGCTCCCTCACCACCAGACGCCTGGAGGAAGAACGCCTCATAGACAATAGACAATAGACAATAGACAATAGATGCAGGAGTAGGCCATTCTGCCCTTCGAGCCTGCACCGCCATTCAATATGATCTTGGCTGATCATTCCTAATCAGCATCCTGTTCCAGCCTTATCTCCATACCCCTTGACTCCACTATCTTTAAGAGCTCTATCCAATTCTTTCTTAAATGAATCCAGAGACTGGGCCTCCACTGCCCTCTGGGGCAGAGCATTCCACACAGCCACCACTCTCTGGGTGAAGTAGTTTCTCCTCATCTCTGTCCTAAATGGTCTACCCCGTATTTTTAAGTTGTGTCCTCTGGTTCGGCACTCCCCATCAACGGAAATATGTTCCATCCTGCCAGCTTGTCCAGTCCTTTCATAATCCTATACGTTTCAATCAGATCCCCTCTCAGTCTTCTAAACTCAAGGGTATACAAGCCCAGTCGCTTCAGTCTTTCCGTGTAAGGCAATCCTGCCATTCCAGGAATTGACCTCGTGAACCTACGCTGCACTCCCTCAATAGCCAGAATCCTCCGCCTCGGAACACTTCAACCCCAGGGCATCAAAGTGGACTTCAACAGCTTCCTCATTTCCCCTTCCCCCACCTCATCCTAGTTTCAAACTTCCAGCTCAGCACTGTCTCCTTGACTTGTCCGGAATTGTCGAACCTGCCTATCTCCTTTTCCACCTATCCACTCCACCCTCTCCTCCTTGACCTATCACCTTCATCTCCTCCCCCACTCAACCATTGTACTCTATGCTACTCTCTCTCCACCCCCACCCTCCTCTCGCTTATATCTCCATGCTTCAGGCTAACTGCCTTTTTTCCTGATGAAGGGCTTTTGCCCGCACCGTCATAAACACCCGTCTGCTCGGAATCTCCACCAACCGGTGGGAAATGAGCAAGACAAGGACGTCCAGGCGGTTAATCAATGCGATTGGATGAATAGCGTGCATCATTAGTCTTTTGGGGCCCTTCGATTCGCACCTTTAAAAGGGACATAAGTAAATCTCCAGAGGCGGCTCACGTTGTGAGACACAGTCCCCCGTGGGCAACATGGGGCCATGCCGTCAATGTGAAATTCTGTCCGAGCAGGGGCATGTGCAGACCGGATTCCACCGCACACCTGAGCATCCTACAACTCGTGCACTCCGTTGAGTCTAAGCAGTGCTGTTTTAAGTCTTCGAATGGCAGTGATCACAAATCGGATGTATACCGCTACCCAGCTCACTAGGTCCTGTCGCAGAGTCAACCAACCATCCACCACCCAGCACATTCCCGACATTGGTCACACTCACCAGTTCCGTATTCCCCTCTGACAGCCACTCGAACCCGCGTGTACAGTGGTGCAGATTCCTGAGCAATGTCTCCTTGACAACAACCACAAACTCTGCCAGCGGTTAGACGTGATGTGATTCAACCATGTTCCAGACTGTGATCAGGTACTGGTAAAAGATAGGTAGTGTCCTCAGGGCGAACTCCCAACAGTGACGGTCGATAAACAGGAGTTGTGTGTTGTAGTTGAGTTTACACACCTCGGGGAAAAAAAACGTCTTCAGGGCGTTCAGCCTTCGAAGAGGTTCAATGCACAGGTTTCACGACAAGTTCTGAAGGCAGAAAGTCACGGAGGCAGACCGGCGAATGACCACACTCCTCAAAAGGGAGACTCAGAACCTGTGCTGTGACGCAGTTCGTCTTTTTCTCTGCTATCAGAAGAAGTGAAACAAATTTTCTCTGTATGTCAGTAACAAAGCCAGGAAGAGGGAAAAAACGACCAGCTGCTGCTTCATTATGATGACCACTAGCTTTTCAAAAACCAGCACTCAGCGTAGTCCTGTCCAGCGGAATAAGCATCCACGCTGGACGGATCCAAAGAGAACATAGCCCCGTAGAGACGCGAATTTGGACCCTGACACCCTCTTGATCAGAGGGAAGGGACCCGTCGTCGGCCAGCAGCCCAAAATCTGCTAACAGGTGTTGCACCTTCCTCCCAACGAGTAGATCAATGGGAAGCCACAGTCCAAGTTCTGGACGCGCTGGACCCTTAACCTGACGTAGGTGCCCCGGGGCGTGAGGAGCTGCAGGTCTAAGAGCGCGGTATTCCAATCTTCACAAAACCCCCGCAGGGCAGATTCCACATCAGGCTGTCTGAATTGTTACTCCAAATCGATCACATCATTCTTGAACACCTCAAAACTGGAGTTCTGCCTCTTTGTGTGCCCCTTCGCGTTATTCTGGAAGAAAACGCAAACGTAAGCCTTGCCCATGTCCAACCATTGCCTCAGCGAGGGAAGGTATCCATTCTTCCTACTCCAGATGGCCTAGAACTGATGAAAAGTGTCCCAGAGAAGTCCTCGAACAGCAAGTTATTAAAGTGCCAGGACGTGTACCCGACAGGACGCCAAATGGAAGGAGTTCCACCCACACCAGGTGATAGTTCATGCACGGCATCTGCCGCATGGAGGCTGCCAGAAAGCAGGAGGTAAATGTATAGGTGGTAGATTCTGGATTCTCTGACTTCAGGCCTACCAAAGGTGAAGGCGATTGAGTGAAAAAGAAGATTCCACCAGATGGCAACTAGGTCGCAGGACTTGTCAAATTGTCCAAATCCCCTCCCCAACGCCAAACCTGTCCAGGCACCGCCGTGTCCCTGTCATCGAGGATTCAATTAAAATCTCGCCTGAGGGCTATGCCGATGGAAGTGAGATGACTGGACACTTCTACATAGAAGCACGTTGGCCTCGATTCTTCCAGGGCAGCATAAGCATTCCTAAATCTAAGCACTGCGGCCCCAGCCGAACCGGCACGTAAAGCAAATGGCCTAGCAGAGCCTCCCAGACAACCGATGTCTCTGGCTGAAAATGTGGGACAAACAAAATAGCCACTCCAGTAAATCTGCGGCGGAGGTGACGCACGGAGACTTCCCTTTCTACTCCGGGGTCAGGTGGCTTCATCTCCCGGGGTAGCGTGAGTTTCGTGCAGGCCGCACACTGCATAATTCTCGTCCTGAAGGACCGAGGACGTTTGGAATTTGTGGTGTGGTTCCCTGCTGCCGGTGATATTGAGGCTGGCTCTGGTAGTCTTTATTGTGTAATCAACACCAATACAATTAAAAGCATGTGCCCAAAACTCCCTCACCTTCACCAGGAGTAAACCAAGGACATCCTGATTTGCTTTCATTGCTTTATGTCCAGCCCAGGTGCTGGCTGAGAAGCATGAGTTGACCAGTATAGCAGCTCGAATAAGCTTGAGAAGCCTTAGTTGACAAATATAACAGCTCAAAGCAGCTCAAGTAGTCGATGCCAAATGGGGCTATTCCAATGACGATGAATTTCCTCAACAGAGTCCCAAAGTTCGCGGTCGAGGGGGAGGTCGGTAGGGACGCAATCGGGAATCATAAACCTCGCTGCAAACAGACGTTGCATGATCGCCGTGTCCAGAACAGAGCCCGAACCCTCCTCCGGGCAGTCACCCTCGGCTTCCAGCCACGACACCAATGTGAGAGTGGGTGATGGTCTGGCACCACCAATTTATCTCAAAACCCCAGGGACCCCACCCTCAGGGTTATAGGCACTAATCGTCTCAGCGCACCCATTGCTGAAATTCCCCGAGGTCAAGTCATCGTGTAGCAGAGGCTGGTAACCCTACTCCTGTCCCGACATGGGGACGCCTGACCCTAATCGAAAAACGTCCACCTCCAGGCCACGTCATGCGGTTAAACAGTCTGGGAGGGAGGACTAAAGGTAACACTGTCCTCTCCTCTACCGCCCGATGACCAACGTTGCTAAAAACCTTATTACCTGCACAGTCACCCGCGTTTGGTTCTAATTCGTCCCATAAGAATGGAGGAACGCCGGCAGCAGAAGTACCTGCTGCAGTATCCGGTGATTGAGTTGGTTAGGTTATGGTGCACGATACGCAGGATGGGGTGTGGGATCATTTCCTTGGGAGGGACAGAGCCCACTGTTGCACCACAGGGAAGCCCATGGGTTCCTGAGCGTGGTTACCTTTCTCCCAGGGACGCATTGTGTATCTTCTGGGCTCTCCCCTTCCCATGCACATTGGTGGTCACTGGGCCCGATGTTCCTTCCTCAGCCTCTCCAGGAATACTACATGCTATGGGAAAACAGGGACATGGCGAGGGCAGATAGGGCAAACTTCGACACATCCTGTTCCACCTCTGGGTTCTGAGGCGATTTCGAGGGGGACAGTGGTCCAGCTCCTTTCCCAGGACCCAGGATAAGAATTAACTTTAGCAGCGGATTCCCCGATGTCAGAGCCGGGATATGGAGGTTGGGGCAGGTTACAGTCTTTTGGATCACGGTTTCAGCTGTCTCATTGCATGAGTTGGCAGAGACGCCCTGGTGGTTGGTACGACAGGGTCATGGTTTTGCTACGGGAGGCCCTGTCCTCACGGAGGAGGGTAAAGGACCCGTAAGTGACCTCTTCCTGTGTCAAGCAAATAAACATACGGAGCTGTAAGGAGGAAACTTGCTTAAGGACAGTGTTAGAAACGAAAATCGCTTCTTAATAACCGCTCTAGACAAATTCAGAAAAACAAAGTTTTTTTAGATTAGATTTCTTACAGCGTGGAAACAGGCCCTTCGGCCCAACAAGTCCACACCGACCCGCCGAAGCGCACCCACCCACACCCATTCCCTTACACCTAACACTATGGGCAATTTAGCATAGCCAATTCACCAAACCTGCACATTTTTGGACTGTGGGTGGAAACCGGAGCACTCGGAGGAAACCCACGCAGACACGGGGGGAATGTGCAAACTCCACACAGTCAGTCGCCTGAGGTGGGAATTGAACCCAGGTCTTCTTGCACTGTGAGGCAGCAGTGCTAACCACTGTGCCACTGTGCCGCCCAAGTCTGCAGAGTTGGGCACCCTTCTGAGTAAAAGGCGCGCCGAGGCTTACAAAGTTTCTCATTATATACAGCACAAGTCCCTCCCCTCCTTGGCTCTAACGAGCCATGAGGTTCACATTCTTAAAACATCATTATTCTCCAATTTGCACCCTTATCACAAAGTCTGCAACAAATGTCTCCAGACCCTCCCCTTCCTGGCTCCAACGAGCCATGAGGTTCACATTCTTAAACCGTCATTATTCTCCAATTTGCACCCTTATCACAAAGTCTGCAACAAATGTCTCCAGAGTCTCCAAAGTTGTTGTCTTTATCACCCTGTAGTCTTATCACTCAAAGACTTATTCTTCTCTGTCTGTGCTAGCGGTCTTATCAATCTGTAGCAGATGTCTCTCGAGTCGTTTCCCTATCCTGCAGTCTTATCAGTCAAGGACTCATCCTTCCCTGCCTGTGTTTATGGTTTCATCAATCAAGGGCCTGTTTGTTTTTACTCTGCTCACAAATTGTCAGTATTATGCACAATTTAAACTATTCTACTTTTGAGTATACAAAATGTTTTAAAAAAAGCAAAAGTCTAATGTTTTTAGAAAAGAAGTCACTCTGCTCACAAATTGTCAGCATTATGCACAATTTAAATTGTCCTACTCTTGAGTGTCCAAAATGTTTTAGAAAAGAAGCAAAAGTTTTGTCTTTTATTATAGATCAGTCTGTGGTCTAGGCACATCTTAATGTTTGAACCGAAATTACCTCTCACAGACAGGGTCCCACAGATTGTGCAGGAACAGTTGCACACCGGACTGGTTTTTCCTTGGCTTTTGAATTTGGGGAGAAGGAGCTTGCTGGCAGTATACATAGAGAGATAGGAGATCACGACGCTCTGGGCCGTGCCTCCAATTGGTCGACAGGTAGGGATGTCCCGCCCATACCGAGATCTCTCTGCATGGCCAGGTGGACCACATGCTCTTTCAGAAGCAAAGATACGGCCTTACCGTAAATGTGGGCTGCAGCGACGGTGACCTGTGGGCTGACTGTAGTAGACATGGCCTTACTCTATGCCTCGAAGGTCATGCTGAGAAGGGGATAGGCCTTCACACCCGGAGTCTTAATTGATTGAACGGGACTGTGGTTGGAGCAGGGGAAAGGGCCGCTTAGCCTAGACAAAAGCTACCCCGGCAGAGGCACGGCTCAGGCATGCCATTTTGAGGTTTGCACTGTCCTGCTGCTAATAGCCACAGAGGATGACTCCCCATGCAGGTCCCAGGTGACAGTGGCGATTCTTGCCTCAGAAGGCCAAGGCATCAGCAGCAACAGTCCCAGAAGTTGGTGGGGCAGCAGAGAAGGCAGTCGCAGTAGTGGCAGGACCGGACCGCAGCAGAACCCCACTCAAATATTAGTAGGGCTCACTTAGTAGACGCAGAGTGAGGCCAAGTCAGATAACCGTGGTAGTACTTGAATGATTGTGGGGCCAAGGCATCAGTGGCAGAGGAAGGCAACAGGCAGCAACAATTGTCTCATGGCCAGGTGGGGATCCAGGCACCAGTGGTAGAGGTAGATCATGGGCTGTAGCAGTAGAGTTTAGCCCCAGGCAGTAGTGGATAAAAAAGCCCCAGGCAGTAGCAGCAGTATTGAGGTGTAAATGAGGCCTAAACTGCAGCTGTGGTAGCAGGCCCAGGCTGCAGCAGCAGCAGTGGTGGTGTCCGCTGGTGGAGCAGCTGAGCACAACTAAAATTAAAGGAAACAAAAAGAAGTAAACTTAGAACAAGCAAAGCAAACACAAACACTCAATGAAAGACCCTGATCGAGAGGCAGGAAGGGACTCAGCAGACCAGCCTGTCAACAGAAATGCATCCGGTCGAGGACCAGATGAACGTTGTCGTGGATTCTCCAGCACTGTACCATGTTGGAGTGATCTGATTGATTCATGACGGCCAGCACAGAAGTCAAGGAAGAAGTCCAAACCCTGGTGAAAATTTTGTAATCCTTGCTGAGGAAGAAGACCGCACGCCAGTTCTTGAAAGAACAAAGGTCCCTTTTCTTCAGCAGCAGGACAATGACCGCACACGTCATTAAAGGGACCACTCTACGGCTGTACGACACTTCATCATGACTAATGTGTAGTCGCTACTCAGGATGTCCCAGAACGCCATAAATAACTCCAAGCCAGCCCATCCAGCCACTGGGACTTGGAGATCGGGAGCAGGCGAGGGCCCCTGTCAATTCCCATAAGGTGGCAGGAGCATCGACCCACACCACTACCTGTGAGCTGAGCTGTGGCTAAAATGTCCTACAGACCCAGTGAGCATCCTCCCTGGACGGATATTGAGTGAAGAGAGCCATGTAACAGGAGCGCATCTGGGCCTGATACGTTCCAGATCCAAGACGGGAGATCCATCATCTGGCAGAAGCACAAGGAGCTGCTGATGGATGCGGCATTTTGTTTCCTGCTAGAAGAAGAAGGGGCCGCCATAGTCCTAGTCTGGGAAGAGCTGGATCCACGAACCCATGTATATGCTTCGGAGAAAGAAGATCTGCACGTCTGAGAGCCCGGCCTTCTTCTCTTCGTACATGCCTCGCAGGGCTGTGGTCTCATCGGGTTCACCAAGACGTGACTCCAGGTCAATCACCTCAATCCCAACTCCAATTTCAACCTCTTCTTCGACCCCCTCGAGTACTCCTTGACAGAAAGAGCGGACCTGAGCCTTGCCCACGTCCCACCATAACCAAAGAAATGGGAACCTTCCCCTCTTAACTTCTCCCGGCGGGCCGGTACTGGCAAGCAATTTTTGGAACCGTTCGTACTCTCGCAGCAGATTTTTAATGTATCAGGACGCAGACCGAGATGAGCGCGGAACAGAGGGTGTTCTGCCCACGATACCTGCCGCATGGAGAACGCTGGAAAGCAGGAGATGTCCGCCCACAAAACATGCAGGCTGTCGATTCTGGATGCTTCAACACCAGTCCTTACGAAGATGAAGCCGATGGAGTCAGGATGGAGATTGCGCCGAATGTCCACCAGTTTGAGCGACTTGACAAAATCCTTCACACCAACGCAATGCTCAACCATGTTGGGCACCGCCATGGTCCCTGTCCTCGAAGTATACAGTTAAAATCTTGCCCAAGGACAAAGTACTGGCTCTGGTTAATGGAGGTGAAACGCATAGACATTTGTATGTCGAAGAATGTTTGCCTCGGTTCATCCAAGGAAGTGGAAACGTTCTCAAATTGAAGTTCGCACCGCGCTGCCGAACCGTTAGGTGAATCAAACTGCCTGGCACAAGCTCCCTTTCGTCCGACTGAAATTGCGGTACCAACAAGAATGCCACCCAGCTCAATGTGCAGGTTAGGTGATTCATGGAGACACCCCCTTGACCCTCAAGGAAGTGAGTGGCTTCATTTCGCAGGGTACTGTGCTTTTCTGCAGGAAGCACGCTCATACTTCCATCTCGAAGAACTGAGAAGTTCTGGAATCTGCACTGTGACTCCGTGTTGCCGGTGATGTTGGGGCTGGCTGTCTTTGTCTTAATTTCAGCAGTTTTGTACAACCACCACCAATACAATTAAACTGGTACAGTGTTACTGAGACGACTAGTGAGAGCTGCAGAAATCCCTCAGCCTCACCAGGAGAGCAAAGCGGAAGTTCTTGACTTGCCTTCACTTACGAGCGTTTCGTCCATTTGCTGGGTGAGCAGCCTGGGTCGACCAATAAAATTGCAAAAAGGAACACGACTGGTCGAGCGCCAGCGGGAATCCATCCGTCGATTTCCTCTACAATGTCGCGGAGTGCCTCGAGAGGGATTGAGGGTGGGCTCAGTGGGTACCGCCAGGGAGCAAAAACCTCGCTAGAGATGGATCCACGTCTTCCCCGGTGCACAGCACCGTTCCAGAACCCTCATCCGGCAGTTGCACTCGTCACCAGCTGCTCCCCGACAGTGAGACTGGGATATGATCCGCGTCAGCCCGCTGGAGTAAAACCCGCAACCACACCACCTCCGGATTTACCGATCGTAACTTCCTCAGTGTAACCCTTTCCAGAATTCACTGAGTTCAGTTCGTCACCCAATGAGGCTCCGCTCATCTCTGAAAACCGGGACGAAGGCTCCTCGGGGAAAAGGTCCTTCCCCAGAGCAAAGACGCTCAGAAAAACAGTTTGGGAGTGAGGATAACATCTTCCTCCAATCCATTACTGGATGATCCGGCAATATTAAAGTTATTATAACCGGCTGTACTGAGGCCGACATGGGGCACAGGATCATCCTAGGTGGCTGGTCGAATGATGGAGGCAGGCAAATCTACTGCGACCAACAGGTTTACAAGTCGGCCAGGCCACATTACAACAAAGGAAGGAGGCACCAAGTGCAAACTCCCGTTGGGTAGGTTTCGCACTGTCGGCATGTGGCAGGAAACTCCTCCTCATCCTGGGGTGTTGCCTCTTCCTTGTGGTTCCGGGAAGCATGGGAAACATTCTTCCCTCTCTGCCCGCTCTCCTGCTCATGCAGCCTGAGGCTTATCGTCCCAGCTTTTCTCGGTATATCATTGGATGGGTGAAGGCAGGAAGCATCGCAAGTGCGGGGAGAGCCAATTTGTATAACTTACTGTCCTGTCCCGGGACAATCAGGTGATGGTAGGCCAGCCATGGGCCCATTTGCCTGTTCAGTACCCAAAGCTAAAGCTGCTGCATGATGGGGTACAACAGCAGCGAGTTCCCCGAGGTTGGTGCTGGGGCCTGGAGGAGTATTGCAGGGCCTGAATCAGGGACCCTTCAGCCAAGTGAAACAGGCAAGGGTACCACAGGATGGCCATAATGGAGCGGGTGTCGGGCATGGGGACAGGTAGCATGGATGCTCGATGTCATCACCAAAGCGCAGGGCTTCACATAGAATTGAGGTTTGGTGATCACGGTTCCCACTTTGGGGTGACTCCGACGCGGTCACAGAGGCAAGTTCATGCTGGGGTGATTTAACATATACTGTCTTCTTCCACACGTTCTGTCCAGCCAGGCGCTCAGTCCTTCCCTGCTAAATTCGAATGCACGAGAAGATCCTGACATTGGTCCCGTTGATATGGTCTTCAGTCTTGTCTTAGGGAGAGGGAGAGTTGGTGTGGCAGCGCCGCCTATGATTGCCGGTGTGCACTGGGGAACATTCTTTCGTCTGTGCCCCACCACGGAGCACATGTGACATTGCATGCCTTCAACTGTCCAGAAGACACGGTAGACTGGGCCCTCATGGTGGACCTTAGTTTAGCCCTCAGTGAATTCCTTCTTGTGCAGGAAAATGTCGCCTGCAGGAAAATTCAGAGATTCAAGTAGACTTTTTTATATCAACATTGCGCAGGGCTTTTCTATTTAACATAAAGTTCCTATAGAATTATTTCTGACAATTAGTGCGGCACAGTGGTTCAGTGGTTATCACTGCTTTCTTACAGCGCCAGGTCCACGGGTTCGATTCCTGAAGTTTACACATTCTCCCTGCGTCTGCGTGCATTTCCTCCGGGTGCTCTGTTTCCACCCAGAGTCCAAAGGTGTGTGGGTCAGGTGAATTCGTCATGCTAAATTGCACATAATAATCGGTGCATTAGCAGGGAGAAAGGTAAATAGGTCTGGGTGAGTCGGTGTGGACGTCTTGTGCTGAATGGCCTGCTTCCGCACTGTAGGCAATCTAATCTAAAAGAAACCTCCCGCATTGTGCAGGTTGAACTCCATCTGCCATTTCTATCTGTGGTCGTATACATTCTCTGACAGTCCCAATGTTGGTGTAATCTGCAAACTTGCAAATCAGACCAACTGCATCTTCCTCCAGAGCATTTATGTATATCACAAGCGACAATGGGCCCAGCATTGATACTTATGGAACACCAGGATCACAGGTCTTCATTTTACCAAACTCCATTCCCGAATTCCTCTCCGTGTCCTGGTGATCAGCCAATTTTCTATCCACCTAGTTTGTCCACTCTGGACGCCATACGGCTTCAATTCCTCCATCTGCGTCGCATCAAGAACCTGATCAAACGACTGACCGAAGTCATGTATATGACATCTACAGCCCTTTCCTCAATAATTAACTTTATAATTTCCTCAAATAATTCTATTAGTTAGACCCTCCCTGCACAAAACCATATTGCCTATCACTGATAAGCACATTTCCTTCCATTTATAAATTTATCCTCTCAATAAGTATCCTCCACAGCACCTTGCCAAACACTGAGGTGACATCAATCCTGATGAAGGGCAATTGCCTGCAATATCGGTTCTCAGGTTCCTCGTATGCTGCCTGACCTGCCGTGCTTTGTCGGTGCCACTGTAATCTTGACTCTAACACTGACGTGAGTCTCACCGATCCATTATTTTGTGGATTATCCTTCCTATTCATCTTAAACAAGAGGACAAACCTCATAGTTCTCCAGTCGTCCAGACTACGGCAGAGGAAGTGTTGGACGCTGATCCAATACAGCAGAATGGAAATATGGATAGGTAATGATCTCTAGATGCTGGTGCTGGACTTAGGTGGATAAAGTTAAAAATCACACAACACCAAGATATCGTTCAACAGGTCTAGAGGAATATGAGCCTAGTGCTGGCAAATGTGATATTTGCTCGATAGAGACGAGTTGCACCGTGCTTCTTTTTGACACTATAACTCTATGACTCTTAAAACTCAGCCATTTTCAAGGACGCTCCAAAGCTATTTGTGAAGGCAACAACAATTTCCTCTGCCACTTCCCTCAGGAATCTGTGATAGATCCTATCGGACACAGAGACTTGTGTCCTTAATGCATTTTAGAATACGCAACACTTCTTCCCTCCAAATGCCGACTTGACCTGAAATAATCAAACATCGGTGTCTACCCTCAACGTCCATCATGTCGCTCACATCAGTGAATGCCGAAGCAAAGTCCTTATTCAGAATCTCACTGATTTCTCTGAATCGCGGCATAACTTTCCTCCTTTGTCCATGAGTGGGTCACACTTTTAACTAAATAACCTCTTGCTCTTTATTAACGAATGAAGCGCTTCAGCATCTCCCTTACCCTGTTTTCAAAAGATATCTCATGACCACGTTTAGCTCTCTTCATCCTTAGTTTCATATTGATCCTACTTCATGATATTCTTTCAGACCTTCGACTGTTGCCGAGACCATACGTATGTTTCTTGCTTTTTACTCTTTGCTAGATTAATAGTTTCATGTGTCATCCAAGTTTCTCTGCTCTTGCCATTTCCATCCCTCAGTTTCGCAGGGACACCTTTGTCCTGCACTCACTTCAACCTGTCCTTAAAAGCCTTCCCTACAGTAAAAGTGGATTTAATCTCAAACACCGACTGCCAAACTACATTCCCCAGCTCCTGTTGATTAATTTTATCGCTGGTTTGCCCCCAATTTAGCAGTCTTTATTTGGTTTACTCTCGCCTTTGGCCATGAGTTTTCTAAAAAAGATGGAATTGTTATCCCCTACTGAACATCAACGAGTTGGTCATGCTCATTCACCAACACCAGGTCCAGTGCGACCTCATCTCGAAACGGGTAATTTTCAAATTGGTCCTAAAATGCTTCCGGAGTAGACTTACAAATTCTGCTTCATGTGAACGCGAACAGTGAGTAAATGTCAGTCCTATTTAGTAACATGTAAATCTCGCGCCACCACCATCCTGTTGCTCCAACATGTTCCCATAATCTGTCGACACACTCGCACCTCTGTTTAACGCTCGCTGTTGGGAGGCCTGTTGTACAGCACCAACATTGTCACTGCAGCCTTCCTATTTCTGGATTCTGCCCATATTGCCTCACTTGTCCATTACTCCATCGTGCCCTCCTTCAGCATAGCTGTGATAAATCCGCTGACCAGTCATGCAATTCCTCCAGCCTTTTACCTCACTCTCTATCCCCTCTGAAGCAGTCATTTCCTGATATAGTTATTTGCTAATTTTACCCTGCACTGTATGAAGTATCAGTAATACCAATAATATCGTACTCCCATTTGCTAATACAAACTCTTCGGTCCACTGCCTTATCTCGTACATTTCTTGCACTAAAACAAATATACCTCAGATCACCTGTTCCTTTATGTTCATCATCAGCACCCTGCCAACTTGTCCAATTTGTCATATTGACTTCTTTATCGAACTCCTTACACAGTTTAGGTACAACCGCCTTACTGAACACTAACATCTTTATTTGGATCACAGTCCACTGCCACATTAACACTAACCCCCCACAACAGCATTAGCAAAACATCACCGACTATATTGGTTCTTGTCATGCCCAACTGATTTGTAATAGCACTCCCTTCTTCAGAAAGGGACTCCTTATATCAAACATCTGAAGACATCCCTCCTGCACTATCTCTCAAGACACTCATTCATCCTGACTCTTCTTTCATTTCGGCTTTGGCTAGCATGTGATTTCGTCTTCAGGAGCATCGTATCACTGCTACAGGCACCGACTTGTCTGTAGCTGTGCCTCTCTCTCACCCCTTTCTCTTTTACTCCTCTCTTCCTCTCTCTCTCTCTCCACCCCACCCCCACGACCGCCCCCACACCCCCTCCCCACTTTCTCTGTCCTGATCATTCTCCTCATGTCTGGGCAGCCATTTTCTGCTCTAGAGATTTGATCAACGTGTCTCTCTCTATCTGTGTCACTGCCTGCCTGTTTCGCTCTTTCTCGCACTCTCCCTCTCTGTGTGAATATGCAATGCCTCTCACTGTTCAACTTTCTTGTGCTCTCAAGATGTGATCAATGTCTCAATATCTCTGTTCCTGTTTGTTCCT
Organism: Chiloscyllium punctatum; assembly: GCF_047496795.1. Classification (NCBI taxonomy): domain Eukaryota; kingdom Metazoa; phylum Chordata; class Chondrichthyes; order Orectolobiformes; family Hemiscylliidae; genus Chiloscyllium; species Chiloscyllium punctatum. Next base: position 32,134,268 of record NC_092773.1, read on the forward strand.
CTCTCTCTCTCTCTCTCTCTCTCTCTCTCTCTCTCTCGCACACACACACACACACAGACACACACACACACACACACACACACACACACACACACACACACACACACACACACATGCACACAATCGTATCTCCATCTCTCTCCCTCTCTGTCATTCTGTCTGTCCTTATTCACCTCTGCATTTGTTCTCAGTGTTTTCCTGTCCTCGGAAATCGATTGCGCTACCTCTCTCTTCTCTAATTAATCCACGTTTCGATTGAAATGTTCTCTCCAGCCTCGCATTTGCCAGTGTTCCTATCTTAGCGTTTCATCTCAAAAATTTTTGTAATGTCAATATTACGATTTGTAGCATGAGGGAGTATTAAGAGGGCGGGGTAAATCTAGGATGGAGGTTAAAGAGGGACTATACAAATGATCGACAACCAGATCGTCATCAAACTTCAGACATGTTTGCTGTGTGAGGGCGACCCACAGGGCGAGGAGTTGCTCAGCATGGTCTCCCTGATGGAGAACTATCACGGGATTCCTTATGTTTCCTGTCGGAGCCTATAAAGCCACAGCTCTGTAATGGTCCCAAAAGCGAGGGCTGCTTTTGGAGCCAAGGGGAATTCTGCACAGTAGGATGCCACCAGCTCAAACAATGTTGGTGGAGCATGAAGGTTTTGGTTTCTTCACCAGCTATGGTTAGAAAGCCCTCCTCCCCCTCCCCCCTCACCCCCCCCCCCCCCCCCCCCCGGACTCTACCTTGTCTAAATTTGGAACAAATGACCTCTGCTAATATAAAGGAAAAGACAGCCTCTGTTCTTGAACAGCATGATCCCACAGTCTTAAAGTTGAAACCAGGCCTCTCCCATTAATCCCACCAGTAAATATTACATTTCCCTATTTTAACTTGCACGTAGAATCAGAATGAAAACGAGAGCCCACCACTTACCCCTTCCCCCAGTTCTTGTAGGTGTGACATATTTCATGCCGCACCCTATTCGAGGGACTTGCATTCGCTGTCTATTAAAGATACAGTACACACCTTCAACTTTTTAACAACAGGAGCGAGGTGTATGGAGGGCGGCATCTGTAGTTAGCTAGGATAACTATGGTGTGGCCTGAGAGCCAATATGAATAAGTTAACATGGATAACTCAAGGGACTCGTGGTAGAAACGTCTTCCTGTATGAGTCATGCTCACTGTGATAACTTCCGTACACCGCAGGAAGGACAGAGAACTGGAGGAATGCTGAATTAGCAAACATCTCCCGGAAGCATCGTTTGCAATGCTTATTAAACGCCACCTCTCCTCACAGAAGATTTAACATTACCTTGAAGATGTACTTAGAAGAGCTTTCCGGGAAGACAACCTTTAAGACTCCTGTCTGGTGTCTGTCTCACTCCTATTTGCCGTTCTTGCAAATAACCCAAAAATTTGGCGTTTTCAGCAGGATCACCACCATCGCTCTTCTTTCACACGACTGGCATCTTCGAGGTAAGGACTCCTCGATTTAAAAGTCCTCCAGTGAAAATTATCAGTTGTGTAATGGAAGGTACCAACCAATGTGATGCAAAGAAGGTGAACAAAGTCGGTCCAGAATTTATTAATAAATAGAAATGTCTCTTTCGGTAATGAATTGGATAATCCAAGCTCAAAAGGGATCGAGTGTGTTGTTCTGTTCGAAAACACGGGAGGTCCAAAGCAAAATATTTTGTCCATTATCGAGCACTGTCAAGTCGGACAAGCACTGCCTGACAATCTCGAAGAGGAAATCTTACAAAACCTATTTAATGTGTTGAGTGATGATCACTCGAGTGCGTGCTGGGTACTTGAAATTGAACTGCCTTGAGAACTTTTCATGTAGTACAATTTATCTCCGAAAAGTATTCAAAACCTTTATCCGATAATAATTGATAATATTATATAATGGCACGCTGATTTATTTGTGTGATCAATAAATCTGCATCATTACATTAATTTGAGATTGCTTCCTCAATACTGTGACATTTTCTCCCACTCCATATCTTTCAAGTTACATTTCCCAATGTTCATCTTAAATTAATTACTGCTGTTCAGACAAAGTGTCGATGTTGTCCAATTTTAAGGTGTTAGCACATGGTTCGAAAATTTAACACAAGCTCACTATATTGTTCTCATGCTGAAAAGCAAATCACTTAGAACATAGAAAATGGAACATAGAACAATACAGCGCAGAACAGGCCCTTCGGCCTTCGATGTTGCGCTGACCTGTGACCTATTCATAGCCCGTCCCCCGAAATAATCGCATCATCATCCATGTGCTTATCCAAGGATGGTTTGAATCTCCCTAATATGACTGACTTGACTACATTTGCATGAAGGGCATTCAACGCCCTTTCCACTCTCTGCATAAAGAGCCTGCCTCTGAAATCAGTCTTAAATGTATCACCTCTCAATGTGCAGTTGTTACCCCTCCTAAAAGCTGACGTCATCATTCTAGGAAAGAAGACGTTCACTGTCTACCCTATATAATCCTCTGATCATCTTGCATGCCTCTGTCAAATTTCCTCTTCGCCTTCTTCTTTCTAATGAGAGCAGACTCAGACTCACAGCCTTTCCTCATAAGACCATCCCGCCAGACCACGAAATTTCCTGGCAAATCTCCACACAGTTTCCAATGCTCCCACATCCTTCCCGAAATATGGCGACGAGAACTGTACACAATATTTCATGTGTGGCGGCACTAGCGTTTTTATTCTTTGCAGCATGATATTGCGGCTACAGAACTCAAACCCTCTCTAAGTGAAACCTAACACACCGTTTGCCCTCTTAAAAACTTTGAATCCATTGTTACTACAACACCTTCCTGCCATCTTTATCTTCCTGAATCTTTATCTCGTCACATTTGTCACTCACCCTGCATTTTTCCTAAAATTAAATGATCGTTTGTATGCCTGCTGTATACTACAATTTCGCTAACCTCAACCACCACGCCAATCGATGCATTCCATATTTAAATACACTCTGGACAGGAGAAAAAGATGTTTCCTTATTGCGTTGATTTTGCTTCCTTTCCAAAATACCATAAAACTAGGTCTTATGTTGTCCACCCTGTTACTATTGGGAAAAATGTTTCCTTTACTCCCATGTCCCGTGCCATGGTAATGTCATTAAGTTCTGATAGATGTCAACTCAGCCTCTCCAATACGAGAAACAAAAGTCAGAAAATCTGCAGTTTTTCAATTCAACTGAACTCTTGCTTGTTCTGAAGCATATTTGCAAACCTCGTCTCCACACACACAACAAATTTATAATCCTATCTAAGATGTAACAACCGACCATGGGACTTGAGCATTGCTGCCAGGTTCATGCTTTGTCGCCCAAACGTTTCTGCCCTTGAAAAGGTGATGGTGAGTTGTTTTAAGGACTGAAATATAGTTGCTTCACAAGAGCAATAATCCTTCTTGGGAGATAGTTCCAGCAGGTGGTTGTGCACCCATTTGTTTGCTGCTATTGCCCCCGATGTCAGTGGTCCGAGGTTTGAAAGGTGCTTTACGATGCCCTGGTGAACTTATGTGCAAAATACACTGGCTGTTATCCAATTTATATCCTGTTAATGTTGAACACATCCTCCTTATTTTTCTTTCCTTTCATTGATTATTGGTGTTTAGAATAGCATATATATTCTTAACTGATATTAATGCTCTACTGTGTCTAATGAGATTCACCCGTAACCACTCACGTGCTTCTGCACAACGATTAAAATGTTGCCCTTTGTTTTATGCTGTCACTTACCGGTCGCTTCATCAAAATATATCACATCGCTGTTCTCCAGATGATATTCACCTATCATTGATCTGGCCAGTCCACCAAATTTGACGACACTGTTATTCATTTATATAAACTGTTAAGATGAAAGGATAGGAGACTAATTTTGTCCGTTTGCGGGTGACAGCAAAACTGCTGATGCAATAACAGTGGAGAATGTAATCGAATACTACAACTTGATCAACTGGGCAATGGACAAACAGTTGGCATATGGTGTTTAATTAGGATAAATGGGAGGTGTTTCAGTTTGGGAAGAGAAACAAAGGCAGGACGTACCAAAACAATGGTAATGTCCTGGGGAGCACAACAGACAGTCCGGATACATTGGTATATTTCCTTGAAAGAAGCATTACAGGTAGACCGGGCTTTGAAGAATATATTTGGCACGTCTTTATTCATTGGTTGTAACATTGAGTACAGACGTTGAAATGTCATCTTGCAGCTTGCAAGACATTCGTAGGCCACATTCGGATTAGATTAGTGATTAGATTAGATTAGACTTACAGTGTGGAAACAGGCCCTTCGGCCCAACAAGTCCACACCGACCCGCCGAAGCGCAGCCCACCCATTCCCCGACATTTACCTCTTACCCAACACTACGGGCAATTTAGCATGGCCAATTCATCTGACACTGCACATCTTTGGACTGTGGGAGGAAACCGGAGCACCCGGAGGAAACCCACGCAGACACGGGGAGAACGTGCAAACTCCACACAGTCAGTCGCCCGAGGTGGGAATTGAACCCGGGTCTCTGGCGCTGTGAGGCAGCAGTGCTAACCACTGTGCCACCGTGCCGGCCACCACTGTGCCAATTTTGTTTACCCTGCAATAAGAGGCATTCATTAAACTGGAAAAGATAGAAAAAGTATTTCGCACCATGTTATCAATAGTGGAAGTTTTCAGTTGTCAGGAGCGGCTGAATCGCACATTGTACTAAACGGAGGTAAATGGGGTTTGTTCAGTTTTGGAAAACTATCTGGAATAGAGGAAAAAGGCGAAAGGATCACTTTCCTTGCAATATGACTCTATGATTTTGTAACTCTGAATAGTGATTAGCCCTTCTTAGCGCTTATAGTGCTTTGAAAGTTTAAAATCATCTGCAAAAAAGTTTAATTATTCTCGACGCAATAAAATCTATATAATTCAATAAGAATACGAGAAGAAAATAGCGAAAATCTCCAACGCTCCCTGGAGAACAAAAGTGGAAAGATATTCAATTACAAAAAAAAGTCAATTTATGACGAGTTTGTTTAGACTCATTAAGTTTTATATAAGCTTTGATGACATCTCTGTGACTCCGATGTTGAAGAGTTAATGAAAGTAAAATTTACTTGAAGAAATTTCAATTTAAAAATATATATTACTAGAGTTTTTAACGTTATTAAAAATTGAAGGGCACCTACAGCCTGATGACGTTTAATCCATTGAGAATCAACGCAAAATATTGTAGTAAGGTTATAAGACATAGGAACATAAATTAGCCCAATCGACCAAACGAGCTTGCTCCGCCTTGCAATCATGGCTGATATGGTTTTCAATCTCACTTTTCCATTCTATTCCTTTAACTTTTGTCAACTTGAGCAATCAAGAATTTATTTCTGTTCAGAAATACAAAATTACATATTAATACTGAATTATCCATAGCATTCTGCAGTAAGGAATTATACACATTCAATAATCTCTTGATCAGTAGTTTGTTCCCATCTCTGTTCTAAAATGTCTTCCCTTACCTCTGAGGCTGGGCCGTCGGGTCTTTGTCTCTTCAGCTCATGGCAAAATCTTCCCAATTTCTACTTTGCTTTGGCCGTTTAGTATTCTTTAAGTTTTAGTCATTTGCAGCATCACCTTTTGAATACCCACCGAACACAGGTCCAGAGAGATCAGGCTTTTCTCATATGTTAAGCCTTTCATTCCTGGGGATCAATCTCGTGAACTTCCTTTCGACCTGTGGGACACAGAACAGGACAGCACAGAGTAGGCTCTTCTGCCTTTGTTGTTGTGCCGACATTTTGTCCTAATCTGCAATTAAACTAACCTACATATCCTTCAAGTTTCGATCGTGCATGTGTATCCAAACATGCTTCAATGTCCCAAAGGTATCTGAAATTGCTGCCAATACTAGCAGTGGGTCGCACGCATCCAGCACAATGTGTGTAAAGAAACTGTCTCGGTCATCACCCTTTAACCTTACTGAATGACTTGGAAATTATGACCCGCCGTGACAGCCATTTCTGCCCTGGGAAAACGTACCAAGATATATATTCCATTATCTTGATATCTGTGTCAAGTCACTTCTCATCATTTTCACTCCACTCATAAAAGCCCCATCTTCCCCAACTATTCTTCGTAAGACAGGTCCTCCAGTTCATTAGCATCCCGATAAATCTCCTCTGTACCGTCTACAAAGCATCCACGTTCTATCGATAATGAGAGGACCAGAGCTGAACACAACATTCCAAATGTTATGTAACTAGGTCTTTATAGGGCTGCAGCTTTAATTTGTGAGTGTGAAACGCAATCCGGCTGCTAGTGAAAACTAAAAGAGCCAAGGCCTTCTCTCCAACACAATCCACTTCGGTGGAAAATTTGAGGGAACTATGGACGTATACCTCAAGAACCCGCTGCTCCTCCACACTGCCAAAAATCTTGCCTTTAACTCTGTAATCTGCATTCATATTCGACTTGCCAAAATGAAACTGTTCCCACTATTCCAGTTTGAACTGAAACAGCTACTGCTTAGTGAAGTTCTGCATCCTGCCAATGTCCCTTTGCAAGCTGCGAAAACCCTCCACACTGTATTCAGCTCCAACAGCCTTCATGTCATCAGCAACCTTATGAACCCATCCTTTCACTTCAACTTCCAAGTTATTTACTAAAATCTTAATAAAGCGACGATTCTTGCAAAACCCCTCTGGACACGAAGCTACATGGAAAATACTGTCCATCTACGGTCACAATCTATCTTTTATGGGCCAGCCAGTTGTGTATGCAGGCATCCAGTTTTCCTGTATTCACTGCGTCCTTAATTTATAAATAAGCATACCATGGAAACCTGACCAAATGCCTTACTATTACCCATACGCATCACATCCACTGCTCTACCTTTCTCAAGGAGTTTTGGCAAGAATTCAGTGAGGGTTGTCACGCATGTTCTTACCGTTACAAAGCCATGCTAATAATCTCGAATCAAACTGATTTTTCTTTCAAATAAGTAGAAATCCTGTCTGTCAGAATCCTCTCTAATAATGTTCCCACCAACAACGTAAGCCTGACTGGCCATTCATTTGGGCCTAAAATGTGAACAATGAAGACGCCGTGATCAACAGCACAGGGACAGCGAACTCTTCCCTCTCTTACAGTAGTAACCTTATCTGTATCCCCTCTTGCTCAGCAGGCTCATCTATTTTCATGTGCTTCAATTCCAGGATCCTAAGCTTTTCATCGTATATTGGGCCTACCCCTCCATTGATCATTCATTTGAATCCCCACTGGACACTTTGCAATGCCAGTGTGTCCTTACTAAGAAATGGGGGACAAAATTGCTCACAGTATTCTAAATCAGGCCTAACTAGAGCTTCATAAATTTTCAGAAGCACATCACTGATTTTACACTTCAACCTTCTTGAGGTAAATGACAACATTGCATTGGTTTTCTTAATCACGGACTCAACCTGCAAGGTCATCTTTAGAGAGTCCTGACTAGCACTCCAAGATCCCTTTACACTTGGGCTTTAATAATTTTCAAACCGGTTAGAAAATAGACAATGCCTTTAATCATTCTGACCGTTACAAAGCCATGCTGATAATCTCGAATCAAACTGACTTTTCTTTCAAATAGGTAGAAATCCTGTCTGTCAGAATCCTCTCTAATAATTTTCCCACCAACAACGTAAGCCTGACTGGCCAGTCATTTGGTACGAAAATGAGAATAATGAAGACGCATAGATCATCACCAAAGGGACAGCGAACTCTTCCCTCTCTGACAGTAGTAACCTTATCTGTATCCTCTCTTGCTTAGCAGGCTCATCTATTTTCATGTGCTTCAAAATTTTAATCACATCGTCCTTATTAAAATAAATTTGTTCGAGCTTATCAGCTTGTTACAATACACCAAAAGACATCAGAGTGGAAGTCAGGCCATTCGGCCCATATGTCCACTCCACCATTTAATCATGGCTGATGGATATTCCAATTCCTCTCATCGGCACTGTCCCCTTAGCCCTTAATTCATTGTGAGACCAAGAAATTATCAATCTCTAACTTGAAGGCATTTTATGTCCACGCCTCCACTGTTCCGTAGCAATGATTTCTGCACGGCAAACCATACTCTGGCTGAAGAAATCCCTTCTCATTTCCTTTCTAATTTGACCCTCTCTACTTTTAAGGCAGTGGCACGGGTCCAAGACTCCCGCCGAACTGAAACAACTTCCCAGAGTCCACCCTTTCTCAGCCATGCATTATCGTGTACGTTTCTGTTTCATCTCCCCTCAACCTTCCAAACTCTCATGAATACAATTCCAGGATCCTCAGCTTTTCATCGTATATTGGGCCTACCCCTCCATGGATCATTCATTTAAATCCCCACTGGACACTTTGCAATGCCAGTGTGTCCTTACTAAGAAATGGGGGACAGAATTGCTCACAGTATTCTAAATCAGGCCTAACTAGAGCTGTATAAATTCTCAGAAGCACATCACTGCTTTTATACTGCAACCTTCTTGAGGTAAATGACAACATTACATTGGTTTTCTTAATCACGCACTCAACCTGCAAGTTAATCTTGAGACAGTACTGACTAGCACTCCAAGATTCCTTTACACTTGGGCTTTAATAATTTTCTCACTGGTTAGAAAATAGACAAGGCTTTTAATCATTTATTTTCACAAAGTGTCAGACCTCGCATTTACTCACGTTGAATATAATCAGACATTTCCTGGACCACTCTCCTGATCTGTCTAAATCTTTCTGCAACATTCCGACCTCCTCGGTACTACTTGCCTGTCAATGTAACTTCGAATCATCGGCACACTTCGCCAGAATGCCCCGAGTCCCTTCATCCACTACATAATGTGAAACTCTACTGCCCCAGCACAGAATCCTGCGGGACCCCACTCTTCACCGACTGCCATTCCAAAAAAAAAATTATCCCAACTGTCTACCCTCTGCCAGACAGCCAATCCTCCATCTATGCCAATAGCCCAATTTGACCTCTCAGGCCCTCACCTTACTTAATAGCAGCTCGTGAGGCACCTCAAATAAAGGCTGTTTGGAAGTCGAGATAGAAAACATCTACTGGGTTTCCTTGGTCTGACTGACTTATTACCTCTTCATAGAATTCAAACAGATTTGTCAGGCGCAGCGTTACTTTAGGAAAGTCACGATGACTTGCTTGTCCTTATCCGTCCCTGCATTTCAATGAATGTAGAAATCTCACCCTCAACGATGGATTCTACTATTAACCCAACTACCGAAGTTAGATTATTCTGCCTGTAATTTTCCATCTTTTGTCTTGATCATTTCTGGAACAAGGTCGTTACAACAGCGATTTTTCATTCAACTGTACTTTCCCCGACTCCAGTGACCTTTGACAGGTCACAACTTACGCCAAGACCTTTCCTCAGCCGCATCCCTCAGGACTCGGATATTAATGCCATCGCTTTTCTAGGACTTCTTCATTTGTAATGCCTACAATAACTAACTCGGTCCCCTGACTCTCCATACTTGTTGGGATATTATTGATTTCTTCCACTAACGCAAAGTACTTATTAATTTCTTAAGCTATTTCGTTGTCTCACACAGCTAGACTTCCAGCAACTAATTGGAGTGGCCCAATGTCTAGTTTTGCCTCTTGTTTGTTTATTATGTATTGAAAGACACTTTTACAATCATTTCTAGTATTGCTAAGTATGGCTACTTAATGGCCACACACGCAGATGACAAGCAACATGAGTTCGACTGGGACAACACTACTATTATAGGACAAGCCAAACAGAGAATAACCAGGGAATTCCGAGAGGCTTGGCACTCGTCCACAAATTCAATCAATGAGCACGTCGACCTGGACCCAATATACCGACTACTGCAACGGACAGCTGGAACTGACAAACGGAAGTGGCAGATTCAAACCACTACAAATGCCGGAGGAAAGATCAGAGAAGCGCTTCACAGGAGGCTCCCAAGCACTGAGGAAGTCACCTCGACAGGGGACGAAACGTCTGCAATACAAATTCCCAGCTTGGCGAACAGAACCACAACAACGAGCACCCGAGCTACAAATCTTCTCACGAACTTTGAACTTTCCTTTCTAACATGCACTATATATCTCCCAGTCCCTCTTGCACACCTGATCCTGATTGCAATTCTGAGGTCTGTACTTTATTCCCATGAGGTATTTTTTTGCCGTTGTTGTTCCTCAACGACACCCAAACATACTCCACATCATCTGAACCAAATATTTACATGCTGTCCTCGCAAACGATAACGTCCCTCTCACGAGTGAGTACTGAATCAATTTGTTGCATCGGGACCTAACTACACCTACTCAAGACACAATCTGTCTACACCATATCGGATCGGGGGGACCCTCACTCTTGTTATCATCGTTTTCCCCACAATATTAAATAACGTTTTGTGGATTTCCTTAACCCTACCACCCAATGCTTTTCCATGCCGACTTCTACGTCTCCGGTGTCCATTCTACAGTTCCTTTCTGGCTACCTTGTGGACCTCTAGAACTCTGTCTGATCCTTGATGCATCAAAATTAAGTATTTATCCTTTTTCCTTTTGACTACAATTTCCAGATGTCCTGTCTTCCGAGGTTCATTCACTGTGGTATCGCTTTCTTGCCTCAGTGGAACAAATGTAACCAAGACTCGGAAAATTGTTGCGGAAAAACTAAAAACTGCACAGTCCATTAGTGAGTTTGTTTGTGGATATTTGTTCCCAATATATGTTTCACGTATTGGTATTGATTTTCTCTCTCCCCAATTAAATTATCGAACAAATCTCCTACTCTTGGCCATGGCTGTCGTCAAGGTCAGGATGTTGAGATCACTATCACTGAAGTGCTTGACACTGCGAGATTTAAGGGGTAACCTGGATCTTTGCCAAGCACAAAATCGAATATGGCCTCCCCGGAGTCCACCGGCATACATATTGAGTCGCGAATCATTCCTGCATATACTTGATAAAATCATCTTCTTCCAAATAATTTGAACTAAGGAGTTTCCAATATTGAAGAAGTTGAGGTCACCCATGAAAACAAACCTGTCACTTCTGTACCATTCGAAAATCAGTCTGCCGATCCGATCCTCCGTGTCTTTGTTTTCACTGGAGGATGTATAGAAAATCCCGCATAAGGTGACTGCTCCTTTCCTGCTTCTGAATTTTAACCTTACTGACCCTGCAGAAAAAACATCTTCGTCATCTCCCCTTTTGTATTTGTGGTACTCTCACTGATTAGCAATGCGCCTCTCCCCCCACCCAACACCCACCCCCACCTCTTTTGGCTCCTCCTCTCTTCATTTTTGAACAACTAAACCCTGAAATACCCAAGAAACATTCCTGCCCATCTGATTACCAAGTTTTAGTGATGGTCTCAACATCATGACATAAATATAGAATGATGCTCTAATTCATCGACCTCATTCCTGACACTTCTTGCATTAAAATATGCAAAGCTAAACCAATTACACTGGCTCAACATTTCTCATTCCACTGTACATCATTCCTCACAGTTTTCTGAATTTTTTATCTGCCTGTTTGCCACCCACCCAACCTGGGAAAAGTAGTTTCGTTTCCCATCCTCTTCCAAATTAATTTAACTCCTCCCAAAGAACTCTAGCAAATCCACCTCAGAGGAAACTGTTAACGCTTCAGTTGAGGTGCACCTTTTCTTCATATTCCAAGTTCCAAACTCTCCAGTATGAATCCCAATGGTTCACATACCTGAAGCTGTCCCTGCTGCAACAGCTCTGTAGATGTATGCTTACCTGCACTCACTCTCTGTTCCTCACTTCACTAGCCCGTGGCCTTGGTTGCAGTCCTGAGATCACTATTCTGCTTGCACTGCCTTTTAGCTTTCAACCTTGCTCCCTATATCCATTTTATACTCCCTAATCACTTTTCTTTGTTATTCCATTGAGACCGATATGCACCACCTCCTGTAGCTGTTCACTCTTGCCCCTTCAGAACCGTGTACACGCGACTCGAGGCATCCATGGCACCAAGACATGGGAAGCAATGCACTGTCGGGTATGGGCCCTAAAATTGGTCAGGATACTTGGTGTGATTCTTTGATTGTTTTCCAAATGCTCCCTGAAATTCTAGTTGGCTGGAAAAGAGCAAGTGTTATCTGTTTATTCAAGCAGGGCGATATGAATGAATCAGAGAACAATAAATTGTAAACCATCGGTTCGAACATTAGATGCAGTCAAGCTTCTGGAAAAAGGGACAGAGAGACAGATTTCATATCCTTTTAAAAAGGCACTGATATCTGATAGCTTTGAATATGTTTTCAATGAAGCTAAACAAGTGAGTTCGTGACATCCATTCAGTTGAAAGAATCGATCCGGTTGTTGTGGTGACCTTTGCAACCTTACTTGGAGGACACTTCGGGTGAAACAAAACTAAAGTTCAATCAGATCGAGGATATCATTTTAATCTGGGTGCGCAATTGCCTTAGAAGCAGGAAACAGAACAATGGGAACATTTTTTTTGAATAACTGGAAGATTTTGTCCTGATGTGTACTGCAAAGGTCGATGTTGTAACTCTTGTTAAATGATGCATAAGACATTGACTTAGACACTAATGCAGGAGGTTTGGTAACAGCACTAAAATCGTTGTGGAAATCCTTTAAATCCAGGACATTGCACTCAGACAGCAGAAATGGGCATTACCATTGCAAAATGAATTATTTCGGCTGGATTTGCTTCCCTCAGAGCCCGAAAAACTTTGCAGTATTTGAATAGTCTGCACGCAAATAGGGGGGGAGAAGATAGTTTAGATAGGATTTATAAATTTCCATATTACAGACATGAACGACAGGGGCATATAACTTAGTCAAAAGGCAGGAACTTTTAGGCGATTCAGGATTTTTTTTCATTCAGCATGCATTGTGTATCTGAAACGTTCTGCTGTACAAGCCGGTAGGGGAAAGGATACTGTGCAAAATGAAAGTAGCAATGAGGTAATGCGTTAAAATGCCAAAATGTGCAAGGTTAAGAACGATGTGATGGAATAATAGACTCCGGTAAAGTGATAGAGTCTTAGAGAGTCATTGAGTTCTGCAGCATGGAGAACGGCCTTTCAGCACAAACTAGTCTGTGCAGACCAATATGCTCCTCCATGCTAACCCCATTTCCCTGAGCTTTGTCCATATCCTTCTAAACCTTTCGTATGCATGTATTTCTCGAAATATGCATTAAACGTTGTTGATGTTACTCACCTCAAACACTTCGGCTGGCAGCTCATTCCAACTGCAGAACACTCTCCGTGTAAAAACGTTTCCGCTCAAATTTCCATTTAATTCTTTCCCCTTTAAACTTAAACGGATGGAAACCCTGTAAAATGACTGAGTGCACTTACCTATCCATACCAGTCATGATTTTACGCAATTCTATAAGTCAGTCATCTCCGCTCTAAGTAAAATTCGCAGCTTGTCCAACCTCTCCCTCTAACTCAAGCCGTTTGAACCACGGCGACATCCTTGTAAATATTTACTGTACTTTTTCCAGTTTAATAACATCCTTTCTCTACCAAGGCGACTTATTACAAATACAAAACTGCAAGTGCGTCCTCACTAAGGTAGTGTACAACTACAAAATGATTTCACAACGTTGACACACAATGACCTGACTGATCAAGGCCAGTGCTGCAAACGTTATCTTTTCTGTCCAGTCGCTGTCTGATTTTACTTCCAGAGAACAGTGCACCTGAACTCCAAGATCCCTCTTTTCCACAACATTCATTAAGTCCCGACCATTCATGAAGAAATTCCTTCTTGATTTGACTGTCTAAAACCCAAGACCTCACGTCAATGGATTTAAGTTGCCTTCTCTTGGCCCATTTCGCAAGATGACCAAGATTCTGTTGCAGTTCATGAAAGGTTTGCTCGCTGTCTTCTATTCCTGAATTTTAATCTCATCTGCCAATTTGCAAACCGTGTCTTGTTCATTGTCATCTAAGTCACTAATCGAGATAGCAAACAGTAACGGACATGGCACCTACACCTGAGAAACTCCATCTTTCACAGTTCTCCAGCACAAGAAGCATCCTTCCACTATTACACTATGCTTCCGTCGATGAAGCTAAATGTATGTTCAAGTTATCAACTCGCCATGGATATATTGCGGTCTAACCTTGCAGAGCAGCTTACCGTCTGGAGCTTTATCAACAGTCTTACTGAAATCCATCGAGACTACTTGTGCACTCTGCCCTCGTTTACATTCCTGGTCATTTCTTCAAAAAACTCTAACAAAACTGTGAGGCATGATCTCCCCCGCACAAAGCCATGATGACAACTCCTAATCAAATACCCGTCTTTCAAAATGCTTTTATATCTTGTCTCTCAGGATCTTCTCGTGTAACTTACCGAGCACAAATGTTAAGCTTACTCGTATATGGCACTCAAGTTTTTGTTCCCGTGCCTTCTCGAATGAAAGCACAACATTCACTGCATTCCAGTCTTCTCGGACCTGGCTCATGGCTACCAATAATGCATAAATGTCAGCCAGAGACACCATAATTTCTTCTCTTATCTCTTACACTGTTGTTGGACATATATGGTCATGACCTGGAAATGTATTCACCGTTATACATTATAATACATCGAATACCTCCTCAGTTGTGATATGGGCTGTTCCTCAGACCTCACAAATAACTTTACCAAATTAGCAAGTCTACATGTCTTTCTGAACAGTAAACAAAGAGGAGAAATATTCACTGAGAATGTGCCCATCTGCTGCAGTCCGCTACACAGATATCCACTTTGGTCCTTGAGTAGATTAATGTTTGATAACAACTTCAGGTAAGGTGGGACGGAAGAGATTTTTTGTGTTTCAAACAAAATGACATGGCTATGTATCTTTCAGTTTTCCCCCCTTTGCAACCCAAACAAATTTGAACGCCACCCTTTCATCCACAGTTTACACTGCCACTTTAAGCAGCATCAGCCCATTTGGCAACGTTTTTCCTGAACGAAATCATGATGGTGATTCTAAATTCTCAAATACATTGCTGATAAAAATTGTTCCTGTCTTTTCTAGGTGGCTCCAAAGATCTTCCTAGCACCGATATTAAACTGCTGAAACATTAATCGCCAGATTTATTTTGCCAAGCAGTCAGGAACAAACGGATAACTTCTACAATTCTCCAACCTATTCACACTGCACGAAGTGTGATGGAAGATGGGATGGTTAATGCCAATACATCTTCAATTTCTGCTTCCATTTCCTTCAATATGTTTGAATAAAATCCGTTGCCTCATTGACTCTTAGTACTGAACGCTTATGCAATGTTTCATCTTAAAATTTTAAATGAACCGGGTGACTAAATATGCTCCTCCATCGCGAGGGACTTAGGAGCATCTAACTATTACAGAAAGACAGGTGCAACTGATTGATAAAACACGTTTTTGTCGCAGCTCCGAGTTGCAACGTAATGTCACTTTTGAGTCTTTCCTAATTGGCCTTAGTTATCAATTTAAAGTCGTATTAATATTGAACGTAGTTCAACAAAACAGGAATTTCCCTGTATTTCGGATGCTCTTTGTCTCACCCTTCTCTTATTGTCATTACTTCCATCCCTTCTCAGTATTGTGTATTCATCTTGGTGATCAGTGATAGTTTTCAAATGATATCTATTAACTATTTACTAGTTTCTTATCTGTCATAATTTCTATATGGCTTCACATTTGGACGGCAGTCCATGTTGCTGCAAGAAACTCCTGTTTGAAGTCAACAGCAAGGGTAACCCGATCAATGTGGGAATGACTGAGGAAATGGTAAGGCGGATCGTGGGAGTGAAAAGTGCCCGGGCAAATCTTTCAAACGGCCCTATATGACTATGTAAACGTAACAAAGTAACATGAAGGAAATGATCTTTCCATTGCATAGGAACATCTTCTCTCATTGCTGTGCTGAAGGGTTTATCAGAATAATGATGGGTTGGTGCTTTCTGTTCAAGCCAATCTTCTCAGCAAGTACCTTACACAAGATTGCAGGGTCTATTGTCCTTCTCCGTAATCAATTCGTTTGGAAAACTTTTTTTTCCGCATCAGCAATTGCCAATTGAGGGATGAGGGTCCGTAACAAGGAGACGATGAGAATTACATGAATTATAGAGAAAGGTATTTTTTGTGTTTCACATGCTAATAACTTACTTCTTTTCACGATTAGACAAATTGGTTTTTAAGTTCATTTCGAATTTCCTTCCTGAATTTAAGTTGGATCCCTGCATAAACAGAAAGGTTGATCCGAGAACATAAAAGCAGAAGCATAAATCTGGCGTCATCTGTACAACATTTGATTGCTTCGTATCTAATCCTGAGAAATAACTAATATTCGTAATTCGGACAGACAGGAAGTTCCCTAGAAAAACAAAAAATGATAGAAATAAATTTATCGAAGTGGCAAAGTTTAAAACTTTGGATTTTGTCTGCTTCTCTGATTCTCCTCATTGGACTGGGTTATTAGACTTCTGTGGACCTGAATTGATACAGTCATGTTTCTGACAGAGCATGAGGCAGGAATGCAATTCTGATGGGAGGCAGGTGGTTAAGATGTGACATGTACATTTATTTCCGGTCCATCCTGTTGCTGTATCAAATAACAATTTTATTGTACAGAACCAGGAAATGCCATTAACTGTGTAGAAATTCTTACTTATAAAATACAACAGAGAGTTTTCTGAACAGCGAAACGCATAGACAACACCAAAACACAGGCCGCTGACTTACTGATACAGTATTTTATTCTTACCATTTAGCAACATGGCACGCAAAGATTGACATCATTACCCATAATATCAGACGCCATGGAGATTACTAGAAATCAATTACTGACTTGCATTCATTAACGAAACCTTTACCACTTCCACTTTTTCTTTACATAATGAATTTTGTTGTTAAATTGCTTTTGGAAGCGGAATATGTTAGGACGGCTCAATGATGCCAAATGCGTACCTTCGTAACATGCATTTTTACAAAAATATATATATAATGCATTAATGGTGAAAATGCTTTTAAACCACCAGGCGGTTTGGTTTGTAAGATTTTTATTTCAGCATTAATTGTTCTCAGTTCACGATTCAGTTCACTGTGAACAATCCAGTTGTGAAAACATGATTGATGCAGCTCCAGAAATTCATCTGTTACAATTGATTGCATGTCAACTCTGTGAAACAAATGTGTCTTTTTAATAACAACATCTGGACGTCTATGTGCATAAGATAGAGTCAGACAATTAGACTTGGTATCGAAGGATCAGTTCGACAAGACTGCTTTTCTTTGAGATTTCCCCAGGTTAATGCCTTACTTTCAAACAACCATTGTTCGGAAGTATTCGTTTCGCTTTGAATATGCTCTTGACTGCAATGTCGATTCTGTTCCTCCTCGGACGCTGCCTGACCTGCTGTGTTTTTCCATCATCACACTCTGATCTCCAGCATCAAGCAGTACTCACTTTCTCTTTTATGTCCAGATCAGCTTATCTTCATAGAGGGTAAGCATGTGACTCCAGTTTGTGTCAAGTCAGAAAACCTAGTTTTGTTCAGCATGTCGCCAATGTGGGCGTACAGTTTCAAATCTGCTTTGCCCCTTTCAGGTTGACCTGTTTAATACCACCAGGATTGGATTGTATTCCGCCAGCCTGCGACAGGTGAATTTTCAGTTTTGTATTTTTAAGTTTCATCTGCACAGTTTCTGTTTACGAAATATGCTTGCCAAGACTTTCCTTCGTCAGAATTGACTTTGCGGTCATAAACTTTGGATGAGGCACAGAAGTTACAGTTCAGTCAGTACTGGTTTTAACATGGAGAGAATGGCACCAAGGAGCTGTTAAGACCCGAGAATTGGAGAGTTGTTGATTGTATAGCTGTTGAAGAAATGAATTCCTCATGACCCTGTCGAAATAAATAACCCAATCTGGGTCTAAACTCCAAAGGTTTTCAAATTGCTTTGTTATAAATCTGAGCAGAGTGTTCAAAAATAACGGTTGTAGAGTCGTTCCAGGTTAGAGTGTATACCTATTTCAGTGAATTTATATTTAATGTTTATGATTCCAGCCCTATTTGTCATGTTCACATTCAGTGTGAGCCAGTTCAGTTCATCACAATTATTCTCACCTTTGATAGGTTTCGGTTTGATTCACTCATCGCAGGACTGTAACTTCAGAATGCCAACATTGAATTGATTCTTGAACTGTGCCTTTGCTGACTTAGAATCGGAGTTGACAAGATTCTATTTAACATGGCGAATCTTGGTGTGCATGACCTGTCATCACAAATGCGTAACTAAATTATGTATATTTGACACTGTGTACTGAATGTCGATACATAAATGTGATACATATGTTGTCATGCACATTGTTCTTGTCAAAACTGAATGAAAACGTCAAATGCAGGTTCGGTGACTGTTTGCAGATGCACGTGTCCACTTTTAATTCTGCTCCGCAAGATTTCCTTCAGAATGTTTGCCTTAATCGATATGTGGTTTCAGTTAGCGAGCTACATTCAATGATGAAATGTTAAGCACACGACTGGACGTTGCTGTTGACCAAAATTAAACTGAACTACATCACACAAAACACAAGAATGTCAATACCATACCCAACAATGTAAAATGCCTGTTTAGCATCCAATTCACAATCACTAAACGTTTCGCAGATGTGTGTACCAACAACAAATGCACTGTAAAACTTCGCCATATGTTTTCTAACACTTGTACTCAATCGATAACCATAGAAACTTGAAGGAAAAGGACAGAAGAAATATCGGAGCATCATTACCTACAATGTCCGCTTCAACATGTACAAACTTGTAATTATATCGCCATTCCTTCAATATTTCAGGCTGAACATCTGAAAACATCCTCTCTCATGAAATTGCAAGTCCATCCACAGAATATATACTCAGCAGTTCAAGAAGGAAGCTTAGCAGCACCTTTATCTGCACAATGACAAAATGTCAATACATATTAGCTGAGCCACCGCAGCGCACGTTCTCTGAATGAATGAAAGTGAAGGTGAGACCAGCTTCGCCAATACATCCAGAATGAAAATATATTTGCACAACAGTACGAATGGAAAACTCAATGGTAAAATGTAACTGATGTGAATTGAAATTCAACTTGGTGATGGACTAGATCGTAAATGCAGCCTCTCTGTGGAATTGACTTGATGCTGAGGCAGTCAAATCACAGACCATTGCCCTGTTCCTTTTTCCTCAGTAGCCCATGGTATCACAGTATTACGTCCTGTGCGCTCTGTACAGAACAGTTAGAAATTCACCGTTATCTGAAACTTTCATGACCCAGAGACAATAAAAACATTGTCGTTGATATAAATACAATTATCGATGGAGTACTGGATATCGTTAACTGTTTAAAAGATTACTCTTCGGTTTATCTTTCACAGAGATTCAACTGAATAAGGTATTGAAATTGCAAATGAAAAATCATAATCATCGGTGATGAAACTTTTTAAAACATTTCATTTGGACAGTGCTGAACATAGTTACAATTGTACTGCAAAAAATTGTAAAAGTGAGCCTTCACCATTTAAAACAAAATAGATATTCTATTAATAATGTCAACTACTATGCAATCTGTTATCACATTGAAACTCACTTTGTCAATATAGTGGATGAGATTTAACTGTAAATCATGTTTATAATTAACTTTAATCAGCTTTTGAATGAAAATAAATGAATGATGGTGAAGAGCCAAAGAGGGAATAAGGGCAAGACTTCCTCCTCTGCAGGCCATTCTGCTGAGAAATACAATTGCAATACTTTTACACATCTCTAGCAAGTTTAACATTAACATGGAATGTAAGGAAAGGACAAAATGACCCCTCGCATAACCACATATTATGTCTACCTATTGATTTGCTTATGCCATATTTATTTTATTTTCAATCCAGAAAGAACTGCGAATACTGTAAATCAAGAACAAAACAAAAATTGCTGAAAAAGCACAGACATTCTGGTAGCATCAGTGAAGACAAATCACAAATGATCCAGTCCTCTGGAAGGGTAACTCGATCCAAAATGTTAACTTTGATTCTGTGCAGAGACACTGCCAGACCTGCTCAGCATTTCGAAGAATTTCTGTTTTTGCTCCTTACATTGTCTTTTCTTTCCTGGTCATTTTCATCGTTTTGAATAGCCTGCTTAACATGATAATTTTGTTGTGCACAGCATTGTTATCCAATTCTGTCATATCACAGTGAAGTACGCAGTGAAAATAAACCACCACACATCTTCTCAATGCTTTGTTATACTCTTTACCTCAACAGGACGTTTGCTCCTGATCAATGCTAAAATTGTTCTTTAAAAAAATGTTGAGAACCTGCTCCTACGATTATCTCATATATTAGAAGTAGCATTATATGCAGGACTATAATTGTTGGCGATGTTAACAGGAAACATAAGCGCGGCAAATATCAACTGCATCGGAGTATTTGCTTAATTCGTTGTTACCGTTTAATTTTCTCTGCATAAGTTCAAAAGAAGTTGTTCATGAATACTTTAAAGTGGCTACTCACCATCTGTTGGTAAGTTGTAGAATTATCCTCTAATCTCTTCTGTTTGGGTACAATATTGTTTCTCAACGCCCAAATGAGAAAGGGCTCGAGAAAATTAACAGTTTCCGTGGAAACATTATAACATGCACCGAAATGTGAACTGAGTTATTTGATAATGTTTAGATCGTGTATTTGTCCTGTGGAATGAAAAACACTGCTGATGTTTCCAGTCTTGGAAATGTGATACATACACACACACACACACACACACACACACACACACACACACACGATCGCCAGTGGAATGAAGATAAAGTTGTTTTATTAAACTGGAAGACAGAGATTACGGCTGAAGGTGAGAAACTCTGGGAAAAGATAATGGCATAAAGAAACATGTTTGGATTACATTATCGATACAACAGATAAGGTTCTCTGAGTTCCTCATTTTGGACTATCGCACACCTGGGTGGGAGTGAATTACGGCCCAGGAAGCTACAAGCTGGAAAGTTGCTTTGTGAACTTGGAGGAAAATGAGTTGTGAGTGACAGGTCCAGGAAGATATCATAGCCGGAAGAGCTATTTACAATGAATGTTTTCCAATGCATGTTTCACTGGAGTTGGGTCAGTTTGTGTTTCTCAACTCCCTGCACTGGTCTGGAAAATGGAAATGGATTACTTGAAGCTGTGGAACTTATAGTACATCGCTCCACCTCACCTTCCTCTTTCTCCCAATCCCAATTCGAGACCACAGGCTGTGGGTTCTATGCCCGAAACCGCGCTGGTTTGAATGCACAGAAAACGGTTAAGATTTTAGTGATAATGATCGATCATTCTCCCCAGAATTTCCAGCGGAGGAGAGGCTGGTTTCTCTCCGTCATCAAGGAATTACACCGCCCTAATAAATTGGGCTTAGTTTCTTTGGCACATATCAGACTGTGGGGACATGATTGAGATGCATAAGTGATGACAGACGTAGACATGAGACTCAGAATGATTTTTTCCTCATGGCGAATGCATGAATGTCCAGGGGCCTGGCTGAAGTAATGGGGAGAAGATTTGGAGTACATTGAGGTTTTATTCTGGAGAGTGATGGGAATCTGGAGCGAACTTTTTGTATTTGTTGAAGATGCAGAAATCATCACAACATTTGAGAAGCGTTTCGGTATTTACATGCGATACCGAGGTATTCAAGGCAATGTCCCAAATGCTGGAAACGTTTTTAAAGCAGTTCGATTGGCCGAAGCGCTTTCTTCTTTCTCCTGTGTACACTGAATTCATCCATTTCCGTGGGGAGAGAAACAAGCTGAATGGTTCAGGTTGTGATCAAGACGGGGATTCCAAGTAAACAAAGAGAATTATCGGTGAAAGAGCTGAAGAAGTTTACAAAGAAAGGGCTCACATTACCAAATCAACGAAAATGCTTATGGAGAAGTAAAGAGTTAACAAACGTGTTTGGCTGAGATGTGGACGGGATGTCAGCAATCCTCAAGGCAAAGCATATACAATCAGCGAGAAACTTAGAAAATGCCAACAGCTGAAATATATTTCGAAGTGAGATGAAATTATCTCGCTGCCAATGTCATAGCCGAGATGTTAAGGCAATCCATGGGGTTTTCCCTGGATAGCTGTGCATCCTGCCGATCTTGATAATTGTATGTTTTTTTTAAAATGAGTTTCTGATGAGTTACAGCTCAAAAACCAATAAGAAAGTTCCCATCATCTTTCAACATTTTCTGATATCTGTTATTTTGCCTGCTATCAGTACGATGCTTTTGAGAAAATACACATCAGTTGTTTGGTTCCAGCAACACCTTCTGGGAATTTGACTCCCCTGTGTCCTCTCTCTCTCTCTCTCCCCCTCCATCTCTCTTGGCTCGTCTCTGTGGATTTCACCTCAGTGGCTTTCTTTGACGTTCGGGTGTCCACCGGATTAAATACAGTGTCCCCGTCTCAAACTATTCACACGAACACTATATCTTCATGATCAAGAGCATTTTAAGCTATGATCAAACGGCGTGATAGAAGAAAGGTGAAAAAGAAGATTTTGTTTTGCTCATGACACTGGGAGCTTTGAACTTCTCTATCACAGCAAACAGTTGACTAAAAAAAAAGATTGTTTCTCAGGAAGATTTAGATATGTAGTTCGGACGGCTGAACTGATCAAAGGATATGTAGAGAGAAGAGGAAGATTGAATTGAGTTTGATTATCGTCCATGATCCAGTGGAATTGTAGAACGTGTTGAATGGCTTATTAATGTTTCTGCGATAAGTAGGAAAGTTTAAATGAACTACTGCGATAAATAGACATCCAGGGACAAAAGCAGAATGTCAGAATTACCGGGAAGGCACCACCTGGGTAAAGACAGTGATTGTCTACAGCTAGAAAATTCTCTATCTGCACTCTACCTGCCCAGATTAGTGATGCAAAGGAAAACCCAACAGCCACCCACTTTCTGTAATTACAGGAAAATAGGTGAGGGAATGGAGTAACTATATGAGACATGGCACAAGGCAGAAAAATCACTCATCTCCCACAAGCTTGTTCCACATACACACTTATTGGACGATGTTTCAACTTGGTTGGTATGGATCAAGGTTGAGCAAGCTGCCAGTTTATCGATACCTCAGTGAACTCGATAAGCTCAGAAGCTCTGGATGACAGTTGTGGGAGTAATATCAATCCGTCTCTGTCCGTACTCCTCCTCCTGTTTGTGGTTGTTTCCCTGGTTCCATGTTGCTGACTGCTTGATATAACGGTGCCCCTGAGCAATCTGTGTCTGTATGTAATTGTCTGATAATATCACTTCTCCATATCCTTCCTGCATCTGTCAGTCCCAGAACATGGCTGAGTGCTTCTTAGATTCTGATGGTGGTGACAGCTGCTTGTTAGGTGGTTTCTTTGTGCAACAGTTTTCTCTGGAGTGAAAATGACGGAGAAGCCGCTGTGTTTAAACCCGGACACTTTGAATGCAGAGGGATCTATTGATTTTTAATATGCGATTGTCAAGTGAATGAAATTATGATATACATGGGGATTTCTAATGGTCACTCCCTAGTCAGTGTTGATTAGGCTGCTTTTATAACATTTATTTCTATCGAATTGTTTCATCCTATTGCACTGAATGTTTCATTCTGAATAAAGCTTTAATCTCATATATAGGCAAAGTTGGAGAAG
Source organism: Chiloscyllium punctatum (assembly GCF_047496795.1). NCBI lineage: Eukaryota > Metazoa > Chordata > Chondrichthyes > Orectolobiformes > Hemiscylliidae > Chiloscyllium > Chiloscyllium punctatum. Next base: position 32,157,975 of record NC_092773.1, read on the forward strand.
AAGACCTCTCTTCTGAGATGTCAGTTGGGCCTTCGAGAATGAGCCACGTGAACCACTGCCATGCAAGTGCTGATGGCGCTCACATGATGTTGACTTTCTCACAATTGTTCGGCTGTAATTATAAACGAGCTTTTATGTATGTATGTCTGAATGGGCATTTATATCGCATTCTGGATATATTTGAAATCCAACATGTATTTTCAGGCATATGAAAATTTATCATTGAGGAGCATAAAACCAATGCGAAACAGTATTGTAAAAGATGCCAGTTAATTGATCATGAAAACAGGAGGAAGTCAGAGAGGTTTAAGGAGTCTTTTACATGTACAATTTTAATGTTTTCATAACATTTAATTCGACTGAGCCTTTTAATCCATTTTGAGTTAAAATGGTGAGGAATGTCGCACAGTGGTCTTCACAGATGCATGCAGTACCACGAAACTGTATTTAATTCTAGTGGAGGGTTCATGCTTGACTGTGTAGAGTTTCTTTTTGTCCATATCTGTGTGGGTTTCCCTGGTGTCATCACACAGTCCAGGGATGGTCAGAGCAGGCAGATCGGCCGTGCTAAATGTTGAGTTGTGGGCAGAGTGTGGTGGGGGTCCTGGGTTTGTGTGGGATAATCTTCAGAGGGTCAGCGCATATTCGACGGCCCGACTGGCCTCTGTTTGCATTCCAGAGATTTAATGAAATGTATGATGGCATTATGTTGCCTTTTTTCTCCCCAGTATCAGCTTACAAATGATCAACTTTTTTTTCTTGTATTTTATAAAGTGTGAATATTCATGTTTTTTTTCCCTCACTGCTATGCTTATTTTATGTTTTGAAAGGACGAATTTTAGTAAGACAATTCAAAATGAAACTACATCCGCATCTTACAGTCACTCTTTATCACAATCATGCCGACTCAGGATTTTGCACATTGAAGGCGAAAGCACCACTTCCAAGGAAGGGAACCCCTTGATCTGCATCTGGCAACTTTTGGAATAATTCATCGGAAATGTCCAAACACTCACACTTTTGTGAAACCATTGAATTGTGGGAATCCGGGGAAGTTACTTCTTTACCCATCAAAGCAAGAAACTCACCATCGCAGTCAAATTGGGGACAGGACCTTCACTTCTTCTGATTGTGGGCAGGGAGCTCTCTCAGACATTGAAACTTCAAACACAACAGCCAATTCACATCCGAGAAATACCATTCACTTACTCCGTGTGAGGAACGAGGTTTATTCGGTCACTCCAGCCACTGAGACACCAGAAAGTTTACAAATAACCACAGCTACATGTTTATGCTTTCTCTTGCTCACCCCAATCAATGCACATTGATCTTTGGATGCTTGCAAAGTTGTTCTTAAATCATGCTATATTGAAAGTGTTCTTATTCTAGAAATTAAATGTAATTGTATCTCTGGAGGACTCGGTTTTGGAAAATCGTTGCACATATTCAAGTTCGTACCTGATAGAAACTGCCTCCCTGCACAGTGTATTAACAAGGATTATCTGATTCTTCAACATTTAATGACTAACAATTCGGTCACTTTCTGTTTGTAAGCATAGAATTTTGAGGCAGTTGACATTTGTTTGAACAATAAACTTACAGAGACCTGTTTCTGGTAATATCTATAAATGTCTTTAGATTGGTTGTCTTTTCCAGCTTTAAAAAATCAGTTTTATCTAAAATAGATGATGTATACAGTCTGCATTAAATCTCTGCAATGCAGATTTTTAGACGAGTCTGTATGTACGTATATCCTCCATCCTTACCTCCAACAAGTGTGAGGGACTCAGAGGGACTTTGCGATGAAGAATTAAACAATCTGTCCAGTTATCTCTGACGCTTCCTTCCCTCCCGTTTTGTCCTGTTGTCTCTGACATTCCTTTTCCATAGTTGTGGTACTGCACCATTGTTTAGATTTGCTTCTCTTTCCGGTCATGCCCTTTCAGTGCTCACTATATGTCATTGAACTGTTTTCATAGTGTCTTCAAGACACAATTTCACTTCATTCTTTCCCTGAGCAACAGCGGCATCATACTTCACCATGATGTGCAACCTCATGACACAACGCAAACACTCAAACATTCTTAACAAGCCAGGGGATCAAGCCAGCTACCTCCTGCTCTGGGTCTGTATTCACTTGCTCATCCAATCCGTATAGACGCCAGCAACTTCACACTGGAGCGAATCTGTTCATCTTGTCAGAGTGTCAAAAGAGATTTACTCGGTTATCTATTCATGAAGAAACACAGTTGAAGGATTTGCCGCTTGCACCAAGGAATCAATCAGAAACATTGCGTCGTTTAGACCTACGTTATTATACGCTGCTGCAGTAACATCATTGACATTACGGATTAAATTTTTAATTCAAATTTGCATCTATAGGACTAAATTTTGGAAATGATCCCACGTCATTGTAAAGCAGGCAGCCAATAATGCAGATTGATCATGTGCCAGCAAGTTGTGTGAAAAGGGAAGTTGTGATTCATGTGGATGGATGAAACAACAACGGAATCCACTGAGTGATTGTGAAAGTTCGGTTTTGGATGCTGTTAACATCGATCTCCAAAGCAGACCATCTGAGACCTGTTTCTTCTGACGTGCATAAACACCATTAGTGTAATTACCTATTTGGTATAATTAAAATTAAATCAAATGAAATCAGATAACCTAATCAGCTGCTCTCCTGCTTCCTTCCCTCATGATATGCCAAGGTGTCTCTGAAACGTTCCTTTTTGAATAATACAATCCTATACAATTGTTTATTTTTTCTGCTGTGTTCTGTCATGTTTCTCTGCGCTCATTTTACCGCATTTAGCGCTTTACATGTAGAGTCAACAGAGTAAGTGCTCAGCTCTTGCATTCCATCAACAGAAGCAGAATAATGCTCGATCACAATCTGAAATGTCATGACCCACTGACAGGGGATTTTGCAAAGATTGTATCTTTAGGACTGCAGTGAGTGCAACAAGGTAAATTTGTTCAAGCTTGTACCACAGAGGTCCAGCTTGGAGAAATTCAGAAATTTACAGCTAAAAAGAATACATTTTAACATATTTGTGTCATACAGATTAAATGCATCGCTGCCATTAATTAAGCACCACATAATTTACTTTCTTGTCAATTCCAGATTGCTGTTTTCACGTTTCCAACAGAGCCTGTTTCCCTTCAATATTAACTGTTTTCACCATCTGTCCTACACTTTCTGGATTTCTGTACACACCTGACCGCTTTGTGCAATGCTGATGCCCTGTGTCACTCGTCATTATTCCCGTTTTATTCCTCAATAGTTTAAATATCGAATCTACATTTACTATTATTTTAGAAATATCAATTTTGTTGTTATCCATAGAGTCTATTGTTCTTGCAAGCGTATTTTCTACTGCCAGCCATGTTTTACAATAATCCTTTCCTTTCCTTTTATTTTCCCATTTTACTTTCTGCTCTTATCCATACCCGCTGCGAATCACCGCTATTGGCCCTTAGCCATGCGGAAGTAAACCAAACCTGTCTTAGGCTTTTCTATTTTCCAGTGTGTAAGGAAAATATGAGCTCCAAGTATTATTTTCGTATTTATCCATTTCTTCAACTGTCCATGAACCACACCATTGAGTATCGAAGCTCCATTTCAGTATTTGAAACAATCCTAGTGCGACATATAATCCGAATTCATTTTTTTTCTTTGGACACTCAGTCACAATTTCAACACCTTAGCACGGAATACTTGTTCTGGATAAAGACATAATCAGTTTTGTTGTCTTAAATATTATAGTGTGCAATTTTAATGGTGGATTATCAAATCACCTTCTGTACAATTCATGTCCATTCTGCAATAAATTGTTGAATTGGTAATGAAATTCAGCAGGAAAGTTTCTTAATCACTACCTGGGCATTGAAACATAAACTTGAAATGGGTTGATGACAGTGAAGTGATATGATCACCCTTTGACAATAACATCCGAAATCATAATTCTGAAGATTATTTTATGATTATCCAGGGACATTGTTTATGCCCCAGCTTAATTTTCATGGTGCAGTCTGTTCAATAAGGGCATAGTGACGAAAAGAATGATTATTAACAAGAAAAGGACAGTGAATAATTTTCTTACATAACAAAATGATGGATCATAAGTCTTTGTGAAGATATTTCTTCCGGTCATGCCCAAAGACGCTACCCATTGGAGACATTTGATTAAATCAATTAATCTGGAAGTGTCATTTATAAAGTTTGCTTAAGTCTTTGTGTAAATTAGCGACATCCTCATAGCATCCATCAATATCGTGAAACGTCCTCCGATAATAACCATTCACATGGGCACGTTGGAAATTCAGCAAAGTGGCTCCTCTTAAATATGTTGCGTTTTCACCCATCACAGTTACGTCGTAGCATCTTAGGTAATGTTAAACTTCAGAAGGATGACAGCAGAATTGGTCATCTCGTCAGGCACCTCAAGCACCAATTAGTGGTGAATAGAATCTTACAGTGTGGAAGTGGAGTATTTGCCTTATCAATTCCACACGACCCACTGAGAAGGATTCGACACAGAGCCGCCCCTTTATAATCCAACATTTTCCACAGCTTATGTGCATAGTTAACTGTCCGATTATACAATTTAGCATGGAAAATCCACACACTTTTTTATTGGCAGGAGCAGCCCAAACACATATAGAGAGAACATAAAAAATAAACATTTGCAGATGTTTCCTTGGTTTGGACTTTAACAAAGGTCTCTGACACTGTGGAACAGCGGTGGTAACCAGTAAGTTTCCACGTTGGCAGCTTTGCTGCACTGAATAACCAACTAACATAAGTCGTACCTGCATGGGTGTAATGCTTCTTGGATATTCTAGCTCTGTGATTAATAAGCAGATAGGATTTTCCGTGTGCATTTTCTTTCTTAAAAACGTCTTTTAACTTTTGGTGCCTGTTGAGATGATTCCTATGGTAACCGTTGAGATTTGCTAGATAAGAATAGCATCTACTTGTGACTACTCACATGACAATATCAAGGCTATCAACTGGTACTGCTGTCATCAAGATATGGATGTACACTACCTTTAATAAAGTTAAAAGCTTGCACAAACTAACTGACAGCATCAAATGTTCTTCAGAAAGATTCAATGTAACATGTGCTCCAGCTACTGAGGTAGCTATGGCAGCTGGTTCCATAGAATCGACAATAAACGATTAGAATAAGGACAATATGTTTAAGTTATTATTCGAAAACATCAAACATCAATCCAATTTGAATTCAGGTTATTGACAATCTAAAAAGCCAATTTCACAATCCGATGCTTTGGGGTTATAAGACACGGGAAAATTGAAACGTTGCGATGAAACCTGCCAAGCTACCAGCATGCAGGAACACTGCCTGAAAATAGCTCTCTCTCAAGGGTACCTTTATCGATAAGTAAACATAGACTGGGTTTACCATAATGTTAAGTGTTTCGATGGAGAGGAATTTGTTAAGTGTGTACAAGACAATTTTCTGACTCAGTATGTGGATGTACCTACTACAGAAGGTGCAAAACATGATTTACTCTTGTAAATAAGGCAGGGAATGTGACTGAGCTGTCAGTGGGAGAGCACCTTGGGGCCAGAGACTATAAATCAATCAGATTTAAAATAATGATGGAAAAGGATAGACCAGATCTAAACGTTGAAGTTCTAAATTGGAGAAAGACAAATTTTGACGGTATTAATCAAGAACTTTCGAAAGCTGATTGGGGGCAGAATTTCGCAGGTAAAGATATGGCTGGACAGTGGGAAGGCTTCAGAAATGAGATAACGAGAATGCAGAGAAAGTATATTCCTGTTAGGGTGAAAGACAAGGATGGCATGTATCGAAGATGCTGGATGACAAAATTAATTGAGGGTTTGATTAACAAAAGGAAGGAAGCATATGTAAGGTATAGACAGGATAGATCGAGTTAATCATTAGAAGTCTATACAGGAAGTAGTAGTATACTTAAGAGGGAAACCAGGGGGTAAAAAGGGGACAAGAGATATCTTTGGCAAATAGAATTAACGAGAATCCAAAGAGTTTTAACCAATAAATTAAGGACACAAGGGTAACTAGGGAGAGAATAGGCCCCCTCAAGGATCTACAATGCGGCATTTGTGTGAAGTCGCAGAAAATCGGGGAGATACTAAATGAGTATTTTGCATCAGTATGTATCGTGGAAAAGGATATGGAATATAGAAGCGATAGGGAAATAGATGGTGACATCTTGCAAAATGTCCATATTACAGAGGAGGAAGTGCTGGATGTCTTGAAACGAGTGAAGGTGGATAAATCCCCAGAACCTGATCAGGTGTAGCCGAGAACTCTGTGGGAAGCAAGAGAAGTGATTGCTGGCCCTCTTGTTGAGATATTTGTATCATCGATAGTCACAGGTGAGGTGTCGGAAGACTGGAGGTTGACTATCCTGGTGCCACAGATTAAGAAGGGTTGTAAGTACAATCCGGGGGACTATAGACCAGTGAGCCTGACTTCGGCGGTGGGCAAGTTGCTGGAGGGTATCCTGAATGACAGGATGTACATGAATTTGGAAATACCTTGTCTATTTATCCTCTCCATGCCCGTCAATGATTTTATAAATATATGTAAGGTCAACCCACAGCATCTGATTCACCAGAGAAAAGAGGCCCAGCCTAATTAGCACCTCCCTGGAGCTCAAACCCGCTACTCTGGCAACATTCTTGTAAATCTTTTCCGAAACCATTCAAGTTTCACAATATCCTTCCAATAGTAAAGAGAACATAATTACACACAATATTCCAAAAGTGGCCGAAACAATGTGCTGAATAAGATACGGAAACGGTCAGAAGGTTTGTACTGAGGGAGTGTTTCTTTGCCAGATAGAGGGAAATGAAGAAGCATCTTACTGTGAGTGTTTCAGTCCTGTGGCAGTGACTTGTCACAGAGTGAGTGTAATGGAATTGTTAAAGAATTACCTCAGCTTACCACAGCCCAATTATTCCATTCAGAGGTGTTCTACTCCAAATTTCCCATTCATTATTGCCTTATCCCAATTATCTAATTTTCTGTTGTATTGTAACGATCCTCCCATTAGCTGATGTCCTGCTCCAAATTCTCAAATTCAGAAAGCTCGAGGACAATTATTTCATTTAACATTCCCCTGAAACGATCCTCCCTTTCAGTGGTACGCTGCCAGAATTTTTAAGTTTCGGTATGGACGAGTTGAAATGAAGAGTGGTTTCGTGCTGTAGATCTCCATGACTCAACTTCGGGCTGCCCTGCTTTCCACCAATCCTCACATTCAACAATCCAGCACAAATCCTCCCTCTGGTGAACTGCAAAATTACCACATTATTTGCTCCCTAACGCACATCTTCCTGGTAATCGTGTACTTCTCACTTTTTTAAAAAATTCGTATCTTAAAATCTCCACTTGATGACTTGCTTTGCAATATTTCTCTTATTTAGTGATTACCAGTTCGTGTTCTCCCAAACCACATGCTCTGCTCCAGTCCTCTCCGTTACTGTCATCCCACACAAATTTTCCACTTTTTTCGATAATATGAAAAATATCCGCACTAACTGCTGGCCTACACAATTTTCTCATTTATTGATCTCCCATTCGGGTGTGCTTTGCTCTGATTCTCCCATTCAGTATTATCCTGTCGAAATGCCACTATTTGCAGTTACCAGTTCTCTCATTTATTTTTTCAGTACGACATTGCATACCCCAAAGTAATGAGAGACTCGACAGTTCTTCAACTCTCATAACAAGGCAATACCTCAGTATTGAACATTTGAGAACGATGCATTCCCAGAGTTCTGAACGTTATTGCCACACTTTTAGAAGGTCAGTCCTCACGCATTGCCTCAATGTGAGGGACAGTTGAGAATCTGCATCAAAATTATATGGTCAGTGTTGGATTTTGCACGGCCTCATTAGCAGAGGTTCAAAACGATGGTGTGCCTTCTTGTCATACATTCATTCCGAAGTATTCCACATTGTTAGCAGATTATATCAGAGGCAGTACCTCAATGCATTGCAATCAGAACTGTGGGAGAGTAATATGATTAGAAGGTGAGGGCTGAGGTATTGAAGCCCGATCACAGACTGGGATATTTGGGAATGCTGTATTATCGAAGGGACAATACTGACACAGTGCCTTATTATAAGGGTGTCAAGAATTCAAGGAATGCCACAATAAAACGTTTGTCCTTAGGAATGCTCCATTGTCAGAGGATCAGTTCTGCATAAAGTCCTCATTATCAGATGGGTAGGGGTGAGGCAGAGCCTCATTGTCAGAAGGTCCGTTCTGAGGCAGTTTCTTGTTGTAAGGGGTCAAAGTTGAGTTCTTGCCACACGTTTAGAAAAGGTGTCTCATTGTCAGACGGTCAGAAATGATGGATACCGTTAATAACTGTGGTCAATATGAACTGCTGTCTCAATATAACATGGTCAGAATTGGGCGAGTGCAGCACGATTTTAGGATCAGTGGTAGATGGTTAATACTGACCCATGAGTCTCATTTAAATAGGGTCGAAGTGAGGGATTGTCACAGTGTCAGAGATTCAGTTCTGAGGCAATACCCTTTATGAGAGTGTCAGTGCTGAGGCACTGGCCCATTGGAAAGAGATCAGAACTGAGAGAATGCTGCAGAATTAGAGGAGGTCTTGCTGCACCATCAGATCTTCAACACGGAGGTTAGTGCTTCGGAGTCAGATGGTCAGATATGTGAGACTGCGTTCCTGTCAATGGGTAGGTTCTGACGCAGCGACTAATTGCAGGAGGTTCAGTTTTGAAGGAGTATCTCAATTGGTGGAGGTTCAATGCTGTTGTAGTGCCTCAGGCGTTAGAATTGTGGGCGTGTTTGTATTGAGAAGGTCAGTAATATGGTTTTGCATCACTGTCAAACAATCAGAATTGCGGGACGGCACAGTGACTGTCTTCCATTTACAGATGCCCTGCAATAATTTACTGCACCTGTCCCACTTCGATCTGTTCTGTTGCTCTAAATTATTAGCCCCTTGCACCACATGGAACAGATTTCTATCACTGACTGATATCATACATCATTTTTCCTACAGTATTTCCAGACGTCCTGCTCCAATTCCTCCTTTGAGTATCTCTGCAACAATTTTCCCATTTATTGTTCACTGATTTTGCAGTTCAATTTTTCAATGCACTTAGTGGTGGCATTGCCCAATTCTGTAAAAAGGTTCCACAATTTACAGATGTCCTACTGCAATTCGAACAGTATCTGATGCCCTCCTCCAAATTCTCCAATTTAAATATGTCCTAACACCCTTCACTAATTACATGGAATTATTCGTCCAGTGCCGAATTTCCAAAATTGTGTTGTGCACTGCACGAAATCGTCCATTAACCGATGCAGTAATTATTCAATTTAATGCTTCTCTGCTACAATTCTTTAATTGTTAGACCACTGACGAAAATTTCCCATTTACTGTCAGCCAGCAGTTATTTTCGTGTTTACTGATGCCTTGACCTTAGTCGACCATCTGGAGGTGATTATCTCCAATGCACTAATTTCGTGGCATTGTGCACTATGACTCCAATTTCCTGATACCCTACTTAAGTTATCCCAAATAAAGGGGGTCGGGCAAATGTATAGAGTGTCAGGAATGCCAAATGGTCAGAAATGTGGCATAACATCATTGTCAGACGGTCAGTACTGAGGGAATTCAGCATTGTCAGATGACCAATACTGAGGCAGTGCTCCATTGTGAAAGACCCTTAATTGTGTAACTGCAATACGATCACAGGGTCAGTACTAAGAAGCACTGTCAGAGTGTCAGACTGATGGAGTGACCTCTGAAAATGAGGCACTGCCTCTCAACCGACCCATTGACTATGTGCACATTCTCAGTACTGACCATGCAGATGTGTGCCACTCTCTCATGTTGACATAATGAGGCCCTCCGTCAGTACTGAGTCCCTGACAATCTGGGATTCCAACCGGACTGGACCTTCAATAACGAACACCACCTCAGACCTGCGTTGCATAATCGTCAGGCACTCGCTCAGTATTGAACACCCGAACATGAGGCTCTCCTTTAGTACTGAACCGCTGGCTATAATTTGCTCCCTCAGTGCTGACCCTATCAACAAGGGCACTTGTTACAAAAAGAGGATGTAATACAGGCCTCCCCACAGTGAGCGTGAGGTCGAACAGCAAATACGTAAACAGGTTATGGAAAGATGTTGAGGCAATTGTGTAGTGGTGATGGGAGATTTTGTTCTCCCAACATTGACTGGGAAACTCTTAGCGCCAGAATCTGGATGATGTAGAAATTGTAAGAAGCGTCCAGGAGAGTTTTCTATGGCAGTATGTCAATAGTCCGACGAGGGAAGAAGCCATAATGGATCTGGGACTGGGGAATATGACAGGACATGTTGTAGAAGTTGTGGCGTGGGATGTCTTTGGGGACAGTGACCACAATTCTGTGTATTTTAGAATACACGTAGATAAAGGAGAGGGAACAGTACTAAACTTGAACAAGGCCAATTATATCAAAAGTTGGCAGGCCCTCGGAAGTGTGTATTGGATGGAGCTACTTTAAGGGAATTCCACATTTGAGATGTCGGAGGTTTTTAAATATAGATAAAAGATTGTGCAGGATAGGCATGACCCGTTGAAAGCAAAGGATAAGAAGGACAAGATTCATGACCAATGGAATACAGGATGAATTTTACGACGAGCCAAGAGGAAAAGGGAAGTATACATCAGGTCTAGACAGCCAAGAACAGAACGGGCCCTGGATGAATATCGGAAGAGTAGCACAAGTCTTAAACGAGGAATCAAGCGGGTGAAAAGCGGTCAGGAAATAGTTTTGGAAGCAGAATGAAGGAGAATACCAAAGCAAGAAGAGAAAAAAATTGGTCCACGACAGGTTAATAAAGGAAAACTGTGTGTCGAACCTGAGAGATTGGGTGAGATTCTGGATTATTACTTTGCATCAGTGTTCACTGAGGAGAGGAACATGATGAATCTTAAGATTGGAGATGGAAGCTTGGTTAGACTGAATCACGTTGACATAAGTAGTAAAGACGGGATGGGGAGGCTTGAGGTTATTAAGGTGGACATATCCGCACGACCGGATGGGATGTGTGCCAGGTTTGCTGAGGGAGTCGAGAGATGAAATAGCTTGGGCCGTGACAGATATCTTTGTGGCATTCTTAAATACAGGTGAAGAGCTGGAGGAGTGGTCGTTAGCTCACTTTGTCCCCCTGTACAAGAAGGGTAGTAGGGATATTCTGTGTAACGCCAGGCCAGTGAGCCTGACATAGGTGGTGGGAATGTTGCTGGCGAGGGTACTGTGGGATAGGATGTATTTACATTTAGAAAAGAAAGGGTTTATCAGTGCAAGGCAACATAGTTTTGTGCTGCGGAGATCGAACCTGACAAACTTAATGCATTTCTTTGAGGAAGTGACAATGTTGATAGATGAAGGAAGGGCTGTTGATGTAATATTCATGAACTTGTGGAAGGCGTTTGATAAGGTTCCCTCTGGTGGACTAATGGAGAAAGTGAAGTCACATGGTGTGCAGCGTGTTCTCGTAAGGTGGATGAAGAACTGGTTGAGCGAAAGGAAACAGAGTAGTAGTTGAAGGGAGTTTCTCGTAATGAAGAAAGGTGAACAGTGGTGATCCACAGGCGTCAGTGTTGGGGCCACTGTTGACCATATTATGGATCAATGATCAGCAAATTTGCAGATGACACGAAGATCGGTAGAGTAGCAGAAAGCATAATGGACTGTCAGAGAACGCAGGAGTATAGGTAGACTTGAGACTTGGGCGGAAAAGTGGCAGATGGATTTCAATCTAGACAAATATGAGGCGATGCATTTAGGCAAGACTAATTCTAGAGCGAATTATACAATGAACGAAAGAGCTTTGGGAAAAGTTGATCGACAGAGAGATCCGAGAGTGCAGATCCATTGTACCCTAAAGATGCAACGTGGATAGGTTGGTCAAGTAGGCATATATTATATTTGCATTTATTAGACTGAGTATTGAGTATAAAAGCTGATAAGTCATGTTAAAATTGTCCAAGGCATTGATTCGGCCGCATTTAGAATATTGTGCACAGTTCTGGAGCACACATTTCCTGAAGGATGTGGACACTTTGGAGAAGGTGTAGAGAAGGTTTACGCGGATGTTCCCTGGAACGGAAGGTGTTATATATGAAGAAAGGTTGAGTAGGTTACGTTTATATTCATGACACAAAAGGAGATTGTAGGGGGTTCAATCCTGATTGAGGTTTACAAAATCATAAAGGGCAGAGACAGAGTGGATGCAGATAAGCTTTTTCCCAACGTGAAGGATTCAGTTACGAAAGGTCACGCTTTCAAGGTGAGACGTAGAAAATTTAAGGAGGATACACGCGGCGAGCACTTCACACATAGGATCGTCGGCGTTTGGAATGCTTTGCCAGCAGAGGTGGCAGAGGCAGGCACGGTAGATTCATTTAAGATGTGTCTGGACAGATGCATGAGTAGATTGGGAGCAGAGCGATCCAGATACTTAGAAATTGACCGACAAGTTTTGACAGTACATTTGTATTGGTTCAGGCTTGGAAAGCGAAAGGGCCTGAACCTGAACAGCAAATTTCCTTTGTCCTTTGTTCTTTGTTCTTTTTCAGAACTGACCCTGAATGTGTGTCACAACCTCGATTTTGGCCACTTCGAATGAGGCACTGCCTCAGTATTGTCCCTGTGGAACTTAGCTCCAGCTTCTGCTTCAAAACTGAAGCTCTGAAATCAATCGCTCCCTAAGGACTGAACTTCTAAAAGTTCGCTTGGTCACTACGGGTCCCCTAAGATGGATGCACCACCTCAGGACAATGACGTACTGGCTCAGTGTTGCCTGTCTGTCAATGAAGGACGCCCTCAGACTGACGCTCATGCTGGCATACATTTTTGTTGACCTTGTGATCATGTGTCACTCCCTAAATTCTGATCACATTCTAATGAGGAACTGCCGGAATTCTAACTGACAATAATTCACTCCCACAGTTCTACCATCTGGCTGTTCTGCAACACCTCAATACTAACACTCTGATAGAGCTGGAATACCTCAGTGCTGTCTGAGCAATAACCCTCTGATAATAGTGCACTTCCAGAGTTCTAACCTTCTGACTGTGCTGCAACAACTCAGGACTAACCCTCTGATAGAGCTTGAATACCACAATACTACCTGAGTATTGACCTACGAAAAGTAATGGACTCCTACAGGTCTGATCATGCGACAATGCTGCACCACATCAGTACTGACCCTCTGAACGAGCTACAATACTGGAGAACCGGCCTATTTCTGTCCCCACCCACCATTCTAGCCGCACAAACACTCCACCCCGCAAAAGGAAATGGCTCAGTCCAGAGCATATCTTACTATCACTCCTTCAGAACTGAAACTCCAAAAATGTGGTACAGCTTCAGGTATGACCCACTGACAAAACGCTACTCCATCAGTACTGTCCCTCTGACCGATAAGCCTTCTCTCGGTATTGTAACTCTGCCAATGTGGCTTTGTTCTTTACTACCTGCTTAAGAGAGTACCACTGTCTCAGTAGTTAACCTTTTAAAGTGTGTCGCTCACTCAATTCTGACGCAATTAAAGTGAAACATCGGCTTAATTTTATCCTCTCATAATGATACTCTCCCCCAGAACAGTAACACTCTTTCTCAGGACTGACATTCCAGCAACGACTGCTGCCTCAGAACTGACCCTCTGTCTATGAATCGCTACATTATTTCTGACCCCCATCCAGAAGCACGTGTGCAAACTGAGCGTCTGACAATGACACGATGACTCAAATCTGATCCTTTGACTGCGCTGCGATACCTCAGTACTGACCCTCTAATTGAGTAGCACTACCTTAATTCTGGCCCCATTACAATGGGACAATCCCTCTGAACAGACCTGTGACAATGAGATCAGTCTCAGTACAAAATCTCTACATTTCTGCATTCCATCAGGACATACTGTCTGAGAGAACAACAATAATATTTACCGTCTCTATAATTGTGATACACCCTCTCAGTTCTGAATCCAACATAATGAGACACCGGTTCAGTCAAACCCAGTTTTACTATTATATTCAGAACAGACAAAGGTAGGCTGACTCAGGACTGCCATTTAACAATTTGGCACTCGGTCACATCTGACCGTATTAAGACGAGCATTCTGTATTCACCCTCTACCAGTAATGCAATCGCTCAGCACTGACTCTGACAAAAAGGCGTCACCTTAGGACGGATCTGTAACATTGCGGCATTTCCTCTGAATTGCCCATGAGACGGTGGTGCAAAATCCCAGGACTGACTGTCGAAATTCGTGGTCTTCACTACATTCTGATTGTCTGACAATGAGGGACTTCCACAAGTCTGATTTTCCAAAAATTAGGCTCTCCTCCAGTACACGCATCAGAAACAAGGAAGGAACACACATTAAGAGGTTCAGTCTTGAGGGAGTCAGTCATTGTGTGATAATCTGCCATTGTTCTACCCGATTCAGCAACAAATTATTATTCGACTCTAGTCTTGAAATTTTTCTCCTCAGTAAGAAGCATCTGATGGAGCCATAAATTCTTAATAAATGCTGAGAGGCACGCTCTTAGAAATGCATCTCCTTCATAAAGGCGTTCCACAGTCTTGATGGTCTGATAATGAGTCTCTTATTCTGGACTGTCAGTCCTACTCTACCTCAGGAGGCATGATGTAAACATATTACACTACCTTAGTTCTATTCCCCTTACAATGGGACACTGCCTCACTGTTAAATCGCTGACAAAGAGGCACTGCCTCATTTTTGATCCTCTGAAACGATGGGACTGCTCGACAATTGACCTGCTGACTGTGATGTAGCATTCCAGTACTGACCCTGTACTGGTTTGGCACTCAGTCACTGCTGTCAGCCATAATGTTAGGAAATGCCTCAGTATTGAAGCTCTGCCAGTTATGCAGAGTTAAGTGCTTTAACTCAATATAAAGTGCTGCAGTGCCTGAGAACTGGTGCTTTGACATTGCTTCAATATCTCAATGTTCACCCTCTAACAATGAGGCCCTCAATCCTGTATGGACCCGCTCATCGAAATGCAATGCTGCTACTCAACACTGACACGTCTGTTCTCTGACAGTGTCAAGATTGAGGGGGTGGTGCATTTACGGAGATGGATGGAACGCTCATCTGTCGGAGGTGCAAGATTGAGGAATTGACAACCTATTCGATCATCAGTACTGAGGGAGAGCTGCAGTGTTGGAACATTAAGAGAGTGCCGCACTGTCAGAGGGACAATTGTGAGATTGTTCTGAAGGGGTCATAGTGTTGCATTTTCACAGTGTCATCACTGAGGGAGCTCTGCACTGTTGAAGCACCAATTTTAAGGGATTGTCGCCCTGTCTTTGTGTCAACACCATGGGTGTTCAGCTTCTGCCAAGGAACGCTGCCACAAGTCCAGGTTTGACCAAAAGACATTCCCTCACGACTGCCAGTCTAAAAGTGCTGCATGACCTCAGTACTGATCCTAGAAATATCTAGCACTCTCTCAATTCTTCCCCAGTTGAAACGAGGCAATAGATCAACTTGATCATCTGATGAAAAGTCACTCCCTCAGTATTGACCTCTGACAGAACTGAAATACCTTAGTGCTGACCTCTAATCATGAGTCAAATACTTAATTTGATCCCATTACCACAAGTCATTTCATCAGTGTTGATCACCTGACAAAAAGTCTCTTGCCCCACATCATCGCCATGTTGACAATAAAAACCTTCCCTCAGACAAGATACTCTGACAGTGCTGCAATTATTCGGCACTGACCTTCAGTGGTTTCCATTTCTGGCTCACAGCGCCAGAGGCCGTGGTTCGATTCCAGGCTCAGGCGAACGGCTGTGGAGTTCTTCACATTCTCCCGTGTCTGCACAGGTTTTCCTCTGTGAGCTCCGGTTTCCTCCTACAATCGAAAAATATACAAGTAAAATGAATTGCCCATGCTAACTTAAACATTATTTGTAGGATGTGGTGATTAGGTGTAATAGTAAGAGAATGCCACTACCGAACAATCCACACGGCCACCTTTTCAAAGACCGCAATTCCCCCTCTGACGTGGTCGACAATGCTCTCGACCGCATCTCCTCCACTTCTCGCATCTCCGACCTTGAACCCCGCACCTACAATCTCCACCAGGACAGAACCCAATGGTCCTCACATTCCACACCACCAAGCTCCGGATTCATCGTATCATCCACCGTCATTGCTGCCACCTCCAAACAGACCCTACCACCAGTGATGTATTTCCCTCCCCACCCCATCAGCGTTCTGGAGAGGCCACTCCCTCCACAACTCCCTCGTCAGGTCCACACCCCCCACCAACCACGCCTCCACTCCCAGCACCTTCCCCTGCAACCGCAAGAAGTGCAAAACTTGCGCCCATACCACCCCCTCACCTCCCTCCAAGGCCCCAATGAATCTTCCCATATCCAACGCAAATTCACCTGCATCTCCATACACATCATTTACTGTATCCGTTGCACCCGATGTGGTCTCCTCTACATTGGAGAGACAGGCTGCCTACTTTCGGAACTTTTCAGGGAACACCTCTAGGACACCCGCACCAACCGACCCAACCACCCCGTGGCTGAACACTTTAACTCCCCCTTCCAATCCGCCAAGGCCATGCAGGTCCTCGGCCTCCTCCATCGCCAGACCCTGACCATAAGACGCCTGGAGAAAGAGTGTCTCATCTTCCGCCTAGGAACCCTCCAACCCCACAGGATGAAGGTAGATTTCTCCAGCTTCCCTATTTCCCCTCCCCCATCTCATTCTAATCCCAACCGCCGGATTCAGCACAGCCCTCTTGACCTGCAATCTTCTTCCTGACCTCTCCGCCCCCACTACCCTCTGGCCTATCACCCTCACCCTCACCTCCTTCTACCTATCGTATTCCCAGCGCCCCTCACCCAAAATCCCTTCCCCTATACTTTATCTCAGTCTGCTTGGCACCAGCCTCATTCCTGAAGAAGGGTTTATGCCGGAAACGTCGATTCTCCTGCTCCTCGGATGCTGCCTGGCCTGCTGTGTTTTTCAAGCAACACATTTTTCAACAGTAATAGTGAGGGGTTAACATAGCGAAATGGGCTCGCCTAAAGGACGAGGTGGTTTATTCTTCAAAGGGTCCATATGGATTTGGTTGGGCTTCATGGCCTGTTTCACAGTGCATGAATTCTATAAAGAGGTACTGGCTGAGTATTTACACGTTGTTACTAATGCAATCCCTCCATTCTGACCTTATGACTCTGAGAACATCCCGAAATATTGACCCTCTGACAGAGATATTGCCTCAAACGTACCCTCTGATAATGATGCACTCAGTTACGTCTGACCCTCTAACAAAGAGTGAAAGCCTCAGGAGTGGCATTCCAGTACTCCCCGGGACAGACCCTATGATCGAGCGGATATACTTACAGTGCTGGTTGCAGGCAGAAACTCTGCAAATTAGACACTTCCTTAGGTCTGACTCTCTGAAAAGAAAGTACTCATTTAGTGCTAGGTCTATCACAGCGTTTCAGTACTGCCTCTGTTCTCAGTCCCGAAAGTTGCAGGAGTCCTCAATTCTGACCTGGTTACACTGAGGCACTGAGCACATCAGTAAATGCTGGTTAATGGTTTGTCAGTTCCAATTTGTAATCGGGTCAGAAAGCAGGGGGTGCTACACAATTCGAGGAACAGTACTGAGGTTCTGAACAATTGACAGAGGATTAATGTTGAGTCAGTGCGTCCTTGTCAGAGGGTCAGAAGTGAAGGATTGTCTTATTGTCTGAGATTCAGTCCTGTGGGAGTTACTTGTCAGAAGTCCGTGATGCGGGATTGTCTGAGAACTGAGAGCGTGCCCTAGCCCAATTTTCCCATTCAGACCCTACTCTAATTCTCCCATTCAGTATTGTTCTTCTCCAATTTTCCCATTTACTGATACAATGCAGGAATTCTCCAATTATCTAATACTCTGCTCCAAATTTTCTTATTTAAATTAGCTGTAGCACAATTATTCCATTCAGTAGTTCCTTGAAATAATTCTCCAATTTTGTGGTGTGTTGCCAAAATTCTTAAATTTAGGCATGTCTGAGTTGGACCGAATAGTCTGTTTCTATGCTGTACACCACTTTGACTCGATTTAATGCTCCACTGCTCCACACCAATCCTCCCATTTACCAAACCTGCACAAATCTTGGAATTGCACCAACTCTTCCTTTGAGAATTATTGTGCTGCAATTATCCTACTTAGAGTTTAATGGCACCTACATGACCTCTCCAATTACAGATGCTATGCATCTCATTCTTTTGGTGTTGTATTCATTTCAATAGGTTCTCTGATACACTTCTTCCACGGATTGGTACCCAGCTCAACATCTATTTTTCGTTTACTGATGTGCTGAAGCGAATCTCCAGTTTACAGATGTTAGCAACATTTTTCCTTTTTATTTATTCCCATTTCATATTCTCCCATTTAGACATGCTCTGATTCAGTTCACTAATATAGTAGCGCTTCTGCATTTTCTATTGTACTATGCTGGCAGTGTGCTCAAAATCTTCCATTTGCTGATGACCCTCAGTTATCACACTGACGCATACCATTATGCTTATTTATCCATTTACTGACGTCCTAACCCAATTCTACCGCATAGGGATGCCCTCGTCAATTCTCACAATTACTGGTGCCATGCCTGAGTTCTCTAATTCAGTTACATGTGCACAAATTCGTCCATTTAGTCTTTCTGGACAACAACTATCCCATTTAGCTGTCCACTGCAAGAATGCCTGAATTTTGGCATGCCATGCATCGAATTTCCACAGTAATACACCTGCACAAGTCCTACCTTTATTGATGAAACGCACCAACGCTCCTATTTGGTCTGCTTAACTCTTCATATATTTGTCAATTTTTACCAAGTTTCTAATGTACTGGCATTGTGCAGCGAAATCTCCCATTTAGCGATGTCCACTTATTCTCCCGATTATTGTTAACCTGACACCAACTCTCCTGTTTGCTGATGTCTTGACTCAAATCTACCAATTATTTTGCCCTTCACCAATTTTTTTTAATAATTTGAACATAAAACATATAATATAGCGAACCTGCAGTGTGTAACCAGGCCCATTAGCCCTTCACATCCTCAGAAACCATCTAACGAGTAGCCCACACAGACCTATTCCCCTAACTCTTTAGTCTGCATTTACCGCTGATGTATGCAACTAACCTACACATCCATGAAAACTATGGGCAATTTAGCATGTTCAATATTTACTGAAACCCGACCTCAATTCCGCCAGATTCTCTGACCTTGTGGTGTCATATTCCAATTTTCTGATATAGTTCATTGTATCGGTTTTCCATTTTGCCGTTCCTGCAACTATTCTCCCATTCGGGCTCCACTTCTTTGTACCAATTCTTTCATTTCCAATTCCAGCTTCAAATTCTCTTTTCATCAGGAGTCAGTTAGTTTAGCATTGAGAGCGTGACCTCTGGCAGTGAGGCACTCCCTCTGAACTGATCCTCTGAAATTGGTTAAATTTTCAGAACTAACTGTCCAAATGTTTGGCCCTTGCTCAGTAGTGTGCCTGTAATAATGAGGCCCTCTCTGTATACTGACCCGGTGATGGTGAGGCCATTCCTCAATCCTGACTCACTTCCTCCGAACAATGAGTCACATTCTCTGGACTGACAATGCGACTATAACTACTACCTCAGAACTGACATTCGACAATGAAGCAAGATGAAAAACCACCCAACACCAGTTTCCGTACGCTAGCTTTCGTAGCACCCTTCCTTCACAACCCAACTGATGAAGGAGCAGCACTCCGAAAGCTAGCGTGCTTCCAATTAAACCTGTTGGAGTATAACCTGTGGTTTTTAATTTTGTATACCCCAGTCCAACACCAGCATCTCCAAATCATGACAATGAAGTATTCACTCAGTTCTGATCCTCTGACAATGCTCAACACCGACCTCCACTATCTTAAATCTGACTCGCTTACTTTGAGTACCTGCGTCAGAAAGGATCCTGCGATGATCAGGCCCGGCTTCAGTACACGTTCTCTGACAATGAACGAATTCCTCAAGGCTGACTGTCCAGAAATCAGATAATCACTCATTTGTGACAGTTCGCCAGTTCTAAGAATGCAGCACATTCCCTCGTATCCAGGAGCAGTCCCTCTTATCGAGTACAATTAGAATGTTCGCCTCAGAATAGACCCACTGACAATGAGACACGCACATTGGACTGCATTTCCGATAACAAGGTTCTACCTCAGTACGTAGCTTCTGAAAGAGCAGATATGGCCTAGTGTTATTATCGCTAGACTGTCTATCCAAAGGCCCATATAATGTCCTGGTGAGCTGGGTTCTCATCACATCATAGCAAGCAGAACAGTTTGAATTCAATAAAACATCTGTAATTAAGAGTCGAATGGTGAGCATTAATCCATTATCGATCGTGGGTAAAATCCTGTCTGGATCACTAATACCTTTCATGGAAGGAACCTGCCATCCTTACCTGTGCATTCAGACCACATTAGTTTTGTTGACTCTTAACCAGCCTATGTGAAATTCAACTACGCGCTTACCGAGCCAATGAATCGAAAACAGTGATTACTGACCAATAATGGTGTTGCACCGTCTCAGTTCTGACCCCATTTCAATGAGGCAATAGCTCAATATGACCCTGTTTTGCTTATACGCTCAAAACAGACAAAGATGGGCTACCTTTAGACGGCCTATTGATATTGTGGCACTCGTTCAAGTGTAACCGTTTTAAGATGAGCATTCTCTCTGTGTTGACGATCTGGCATTGATGCAGTCCCTGAGTACTAATTGACTAACAAAGACACAACGTCTCAGGACATGCCTCGGAGACAGAGGCAACATTCGGAAATAACAGTGGTGCAAAGTGTCAGGACTGACCATCCAAATGTCTGGCACACCCTTCCTGTACATCAGAACATTCAGAGATGTTCCTGAATTCAATTGAATTTATTGTCATGTGTACCGACGCACAGTGAAAATCTTTGTCTTCCGAGCAATATAGGCATATCAAGTAGTTAAGGAGCATAGATATTAAATAACAGGTGAACAGCGGCAAACGCAAAAACACATGTACAGGCGAATTTGACGAGTTTGCGAGTCCATTCAGCATTCTAACAGCAGTCGGGTAGAAACTGCTGTAAAACCGGCCTGTGCGTGTGATCAGGCTTCTTTAACTTCTCCCACAGCATCCTTTTTGGTAGAGTTTGTAGAAAAATCATTGCCAGGGTGGGATGGATCTTTAAAACTACTAGCAGGCTTTCCTAGACAGCGACCCTGGCAGATGGATTCATTAGAAAAGAGTGTGGCCTTTGTGATTATCCAGGACAAGATCACCACTCTCTGCAACTGTCTCCAATCTTGAATAGTACAGTCGCCATATCTGGTAAGACATCCAGAGAATGCTTTCGATGGCGGACCTATAAAAGTTGGCAAAGGTGTATACGCCGTCATGCCAAATTTCCACAGCTGCCTGATGAAAAAGAGACGTTGTTGGGCCTGTGTAACCAGTGCGTCCATGTGAACAGTCGAAGAAAGCTTGTTGTGGATGACCACTACCAGGAAGTTGACAAGTTAACACTCTCCACTCGTTCCACATCTGTGCTGCTGATATGTGATATGTGTGTTTGGGGGGTGGGGTCGGAGGTGCATGAGTAACGTCTCGCCGAAAGTCAATTATGAGTTCCTTTTGCAGGCGTTGAGAGCAAGATTGTTCTCAGTGGTCCATTTTCCAGGTCTTCCGCCTCCCGTCTGTTGTCCGGGTTGTCGCTGTCTAACATTATACGGACCATGGTGCTGTTATCAGTTAACTTGTGAATGGCATTAGTCTGGTATTTGGGGACGCTGTCTTGGTTATACATTGAATAGAGTGAGCAGAGTTGGGGACTGAGAACTCACCGCCAGAGAGTCTCCACTGTTGAGTTTTATGGATGATGAAATATTGTCTCCAATCTTCATTGCTTCTGGCCTGTGCGTCAGGATACCGAAGATCTAGTTGCAGAGAGTGGGGCTTAGTCCGAAATCAGTATGTTTAGAAATCAGTCTCGAGGGTATAGTCGTGTTGAAGGCTGAACTGTCGTCAATGAATAGGATTCTCACATCGCTGTTCTTGGTGTCCAGATGTTCTGGGGAGGAATGAAGGGTAAGTGTTATGGAACCTAACGTGAATCTGTTGGTCAGATGGGCAAATTGGAGTGGATCATGAGTATTTGGCAGATTGGAGTTAATTGATGTCATGACCAGCCTTTCAAACTACTTCATGACCAGCGACATTACGGCCACTGGAGAGTAGTCATTGAGACATGTATCATGAGCTTTCTTCGGGACAGTGATGATGTTGGCCATGTTGAAACAGGCAGGGATAGTGGTCTGCTGCAGGGAGACTTTTAAGATGTTCCAGAAGACCTCTGAAAGTTGATCTGTGTATGGTCCGAGTGCACGGCCTGGTACTTCACATCGCTTTCCTTGGATTCACACGAAGGGAAAATTATCTGATCTCTGATTCGGTGACTGTGAGGATAGTTTCATCAGGTCTTGGCTGAATAGTTGTTAACTCTGCCGACAAGTGAGCTTAGAAGGCGATTGGACGATCGGGGAGAGACGTATCATCGACTGCGACATTTCACTGTCTCTTTTTAGACCTGTGATGTCATTCACCCCTTGCCACAATCGTCGGCTGTCTGTCTGTGTCTCTAGTTTGTATCGGTATTGGTCCTTGGATGTCTTAATGGCTCTGCGAAGGTCATAGTTGGATTTCTTATATTTGAATAGGTATCCTGATCTGAAGCCTCATACCTTTTTTTTTGAGCAGGTTCCTGGATGTCCTGATAAATCCAGGCTTTCCTGTCAGGGAACACCCGGATTGCCTTCCTCAGTATGCAATCGTCCACACACTTGCTGATAAAGTCTGTGCCGGTGGCAGCGTACTCGCCCCAAGTACCTGTGGACTGTTTGAACATGGCCCAATCAGCCGATTCCAAACAGCACCGGAGATGATCCTCTGCCTCCTCCGACCAGTACTGAGCCTGTATTGGCGAGCTGGTACTTGCTGATATTCGCACCCTGCCAATTCCCGGCTCTGGTTAAGATTAGCTTTTTGAATCCAATGAGATGAATCAGTGACGTGTTAGACAGTCAGTGCAACCGGATTGTCTGAGAATGGACGGGTGCCCTCGCCCAAATCTCCCATTTCCAAGTGTCCTGCTCCTAATCTCCCACTCATTGTTGTCCTGCCCCAAATCTCCCAATTACTGTTGCTCTGTAACAATTCTCCCTTTACTTCGTGCTCCTCTCCAAATTCTCCTATTAGTATCAACCCTTGCCTAATTCCTCCATTTATTAGTTCATTGCAATAAATCTCCAGTTTAGTCGTGGGCTGCCAGAATTCTTAAAATTAAGCATGGACAAGTTACAGTGCAGCGTGTGTCCCAGTGCTGGTTATCACTATCACTCTTTTTATGGCTTTGATGCCCTGCATCAATTCTCTCATTTACCAATGCTGCACAAATTCTGGAACTGTATCAACTCTCCCATTTTTTATTATCCTGCCCCAGTTCTCTCACTTAGAATTTAATGTCATCTCCATGAATTCTAAAATGTCTCTTTAAGTATCCAGTAACTCTCGTAGTATCAGAGCGTTTCTTCTTGTCAACGGTTTCATTAAATAATTGTCAATTGTACATTATGTGCCAGCATCCCTAATCGAGTCACAACCTCTATTTGTGTCAGAATTCTCTCTCACTGTCAGTGTATTGATGTTTAGTTCTCTATCAGTGTCAGTGTCAATTCGTTTGAGAAACTCAACCAGTGCCGATGCATCTACTTCCATCAATAAATCTGTTGGTGTCAGCGTCTGTAAGAAAGGGGGTATTTTTGTGTCATTGTTTTATTGATTGTAAGTGTGTCTATGAGGGATAGAGTCTTCATTGCTGTCAGAATCCATATTACTCTCAGAGAGCCTATTGATTTCAGAATTCTGTTCATGTCAATGTCTCAATTAGTATCAACATCTCCATTGGAATCAAAGTATCTATTAGGACAGTGTCTCTATTAACGTCAGTCTATCCATAGAGTCAGGACCTGTATTAAAATGGATTATTTATTATGTGCCAGTGCCTGATTAAGTGGGTGTCTATCCCTGTCAGGCTTCTCATGAGAGTGCTGTCAGAATCTCCATCACCTTCGGTCCCTCTATTATTGCTAGAATCTGTTAATGTCCATTTCTCAATTAGAATCAGAGTCTCCGTCCGTGTCAGAAACTTTATTAATGTCAATGTTTCTGCTGACAACAAATTCTCTGTAATTCGAAGTATCGACACAGGGTCAGAAATATATTTCTCTCCGAATCTCTAATAGTTTCACTGTTATCATCAGTGTCTCTACGATTGAGTGTTTCTACTTGTGTCAGAGTTTCCTTATGTGTCAGAGTTTCTACTACTAAAACTATCTCTATTACTGTGCATATCACTGTTAGCGTTACTGTCAATGTCTCTGTTAGTGATACTGTCTGTATTAATGTTAGTGTCTGTACTGAAGACATTACCGCTATTAGAAGCAGGATATGTATCAGTAGCAGCATCTGCATTAGTTATATTGTCTCAATTATTGTTAGTGTTGTTGTTAGTGTCCTTCGGTCTCTTCGTATCAATGTCATTATTCGCGTCAGAGTCACTATCGCTGTGTCAGGTTCCACGTTTATGTCAGTGTCCGCATCAGTATCAGCGTCTCAGACAGTGCCAAGCTGTCTATTGATGACAGTGCCTGTTTTCACATCAGTGTCAGAAAAACAATTCCTGTCAGTGGCTGTATACGTGTGCCTTTTTCAGTTAGTGCCAGTTCTCTAATGACAGTATGTGGATTCGTCCCTGAGTCTGTAAGAGTCTTATAGTAGTTGTCTCTTTCAGTGTCAAAGTTAAAAAAAAAGAATGCCAGGTTAGAGTCAACAGGTTCATTTGAAAGGACATGCTTTCAGAACACTGCGATTAGTGGGCAACTAGTAGGGCAGGCTAATAGGAAACATGGAAATCAGGATCATCAGAACAGAAATGGAAGAGTTCATCAACAGTGTTATCAAGCAGCATCTGTTTAGCAATAACCTGCTCAGTGATGCCTAGTTTGTGTTTCACTAACGTCACTCAGCTCCTGATTTCATTACAGCGTGAATTCAAACATGGACAAAAGAGCTGAATTCCAGATGTGAGGTGAGATTTACAGCCCAAGACATCAAGCCCGCTTTTGACCAACTGTGGCATTAAGGGGCCCTGGCAAAATCGGTGTCAATGGGGATCGGGGGTTAGAGTTATACTTGGCACAAATGAAGATGGTAGTGGCTGTAGAGGGGCAGTCATCCCATTGTCAGGAGATCTGTGCAGGAGATCCTCAGGGTGGCGTCTGCGGCTCAACAATCCTCAGCTGCTTCATAAATGACCTTCCCTCTGTCATAATTTCAGAAAAGGGGATGTTCGCCAATAATTGCAGTTTTCAACATTTTTGGCTACTCATCAGGCATTAAACCGGTCTGTGCTCAACTGCAACAAGGTCGGGACAATTTCTAGACTCTGGTAGCGAAGTGTAAATTAACATTTGCGCCACGCAAATGCCAGAAAATGACTATCACCAATAAGAGATTCTCTTACCGCTGCCCCTTGACATTCAACGGTGTTACCAAGACTCAATCCCCACTGTCAAGGTACTTAACAGACACTCAACTGAACTCACCACATAAACACAATGACAACAGGAACAGGTCAGAGACGAAGGATACTGCAACCATTATCTCAGGTCCTGACACTCGAAAGTCTAGTCACCACCTTCAAAGCACAAGTCAGGGGGGAGGTGAATACTCCAGACTTGCCTGAATGGGTGCAGCTGCAAGAACACTCAAGAGACTTGACACCATCCAGGTAAAAGCAATCCGCTTGATTGGCAGGACATTTAAAAACATTCAATCACTTCATGACCGACCCTCAATAGCAGCAGTGTATTATATCTACTACATGCTCTCCAGAAATTCATCAAAGATTTTTCGAGAGCAGATTTTAAACACACGACCGCTTCCACTTAGAAGGACAAAGGCAGAAAGTACTTGGGAGCACCATAACCTTAATGTTCCCCTCCAAGGCACTCACCGCATTGACTTGGAAATATTCAGCCGTTCCTTCACAGGCGTTGGGTCGAAATATTTTAAGTCTCTCTGTACCAGCGTTGTCGGTCAGACCACAGGCAAGTGGACTGCAGAGATTCAAGGAGGTAGCTCAACAACACTTTGTCAAGGGCCAATAGGGATGATCTATCAATTCTGGCCAGCCAGCGACGCCCAGATCTCACATATTAATACAGAAAAACATGGAATTTATATTAAAACGTCAATTTGGTCAGCCAATGCATCTCGATGCATCCCTTCTATCTTGACTGACCCAGTGTTAACCGATAGTTTAATACTTCTGTAGCATATTTTTCCTGATCAATTACTAGCACATTTGTTTCAAAATCACCACCCCAGCTTCATCTGATACACCGTGTAACCCAGTGCATGCCAATTAGTGAAGTGAAATGAACGTTGCCATCCATTCAGTAGTTTTGCATTTCTGAGATTTGTGAGCACACAATCACACGACCAATCTCGTTTCCACTTCTCTCTTATTTGCGCATTTTGCGGAAAGTGTTGTTTGAAATACCTTGTATCTGATACCACATGAACAGAACATTGTTTCCTATCCACGTTGTCTGGTAAAAGAAAAATAACCCTTCCTTTTCCCCATTTTTTAATACGGTGATAAATCCGTGTCCTTCTGAATGATGGGGGACTCAGCTTTATCTTTTGTCTCCCAGGTTAATTCCACCTATAACTATTTCGTGATTCAACAACCCGTGAATTACTAACTTTGGGCTGGCCGAGCTTTTTCGTCTAAATCAGTCACTGTTTTTTTCAGAAAACCGTGTTCAATCAGGGAAAATCTTTTTCCTTTTCCAAACTCCCTCAGCCTAATTGTCATCTCAGTTAGAATTCATGACAAACAACTAAACCCAATCTGCATATCAAAGGACAAGGAACTTTTTTTTCATGATTTGTTTTTCGTTCCAAACCCTTAATTTACATGAACGTTGCAGCACTGTCAGAGGATCTTGACTGAGGGAAGGCCTTATTGTCAACATGACGATGATGTAGGGCAAGAGAACTTTTGTCAGATGATCAACACTGATGAAATGCCTTGTGGTAATTGTATCAAATTAAGCATTTGACTCATGATTAGAGATCAGCACTAAGGTATTTCAGTTCTGTCAGAGGTCAGTACTGAGGGAGGGCCTTTACCTCAGATGGTCAAGTTGATCTATTGCCTCGTCTCAACTGGGGCAGAATTGAGAGAGTGCTAGACATTTCTAGGATCAGTATTGAGGTCATGCAGCACTTGCAGACATGCAGTAGTGAGTGAATGTCTTTTGGTCAAACGCTCGACATGTGGCAGCGTTCTTTGGCAGAAGCTGAACACCCATGGTGTTGACCCACAAACAGGGCGACAATCCCTTAAAATTAGTACTTCAACAGTGCAGAGCTCCCTCAGTGATGACACTGTGAAAATGCAACACTCTGACCCTTCTGAACCATCTCACGATTGTCCCTCTGACAGTGCGACACTCTCTTAAATTTCCAACAGTGCAGCTCTCCCTCAGGAGTGATGATTGAATAGGTTGGCAGTTCCTCAATTTTGCCCCTCCGACAGTAGAGTGTTCCATCCATCTCCGTAAAGGCACCAACCCCTCAATCATGACACTGTCAAAGAACAGACGTGTCAGTGTTGAGTAGCAGCATTGCATTTCGATTCGCGGTCTACACTGGATTGAGGGCCTCATTTTCAGAGGGTGAACATTGAGATATTGAAGCAATGTCCGAGCACCAGTACTCAGGCACTGCAACACTTTATATAGAGTTAAAGCATTGGCACTGCATAAATGGCAGAGCTTCAATACTGAGGCATTTCCTAACATTATGGCTGACAGCATTGACTGAGTGCCAAACCAGTACAGGGTCAGTACTGGAATGCTACATCACAGTCAGCAGGTCAATTGTCGAGCACTGCCACCGTTTCAGAGGATCAAAAATGAGCAGTGCCTCTTTGTCAGCGATTTAACAGTGAGGCAGTGTCCCATTGTAAGGGGAACAGAACTAAAGGGGTGTAATATGTTTACATCATGCCTCCTGAGGTAGAGTAGGACTGACAGTCCAGAATAAGAGACTCATTATCAGACCATCAAGACTGTGGAACGCCTTTATGTCGGAATGCATTTCTAAGAGTGTGCCTCTCAGCATTTATTAAGAATTTACGCCTCCATCAGACGTTTCTTACTGAGGAGGAAAATTTCAAGACTAGAGTCGAATAATAATTTGTTGCTTAATCGGGTAGATCAATGGCAGATTATCACACAATGACTAACTCCCTCAAGACTGAACCTCTTAATGTGTGTTCCTTCCTCTTCTCTGATGCACGTACTGGAGGAGAGCCTCATTTTCAGAAAATCAGATTTGTGGAAGTCCCTCATTGTCAGGCCATCAGAATGTGGTGAAGACCACGAATTTAGACAGTCAGTCCTGGGATTTTGCACCACCGTCACATGGTCAATTCAGAGGAAATGCCGCAATGTTAGAGATCAATCCTAAGGTGACGCCTTTTTGTCAGTCAGTGCTGAGGGATTGCATTACTGGTAGAGGGTGAATACAGGTGCTCGTCTTAATACGGTCAGATGTGACCGAGTGCCAAATTGTTAAATGGCAGTCCTGAGGTAGCCTATCTTTGTCTGTTCTGAATATAATAGTATAACTGGGTTTGACTGAACCAGTGTCTCATTATGTTGGTTTAACAACTGAGAGGGTGCATCACAATTATAGAGATGGTAAATATTATTGTGGTTCTCTCAGACAGGATGTCCTGATGGAATGCCAAAATGTCAGAGATTTATTAATGAGACAGATCTCATTGTCAGAGGTCTGTTGAGAGGGATTGTCTCATTGTAATGGGGCCAGAATTAAGGTAGTGCTACTCAATTAGAGGGTCAGTACTGAGATATCTCAGCGCAGTCAAAGGATCATATTTGAGTCATCGTGTCATTGTCAGACGGTCAGTTTGCACACGTGCTTCTGGATAGGGGTCAGAAATAATATAGCGATTCATAGTCAGAGGGTCAGTTCTGAGGCAGCAGTCGTTGCTGGAATGTCAGTCCTGAGAATGAGTGTTACTGTTCTGAGGGAGAGTATCATTATGAGAGGATAAAATTAAGCCGATGTTTCACTTTAATTGCGTCAGAATTGCGTGAGCGACACACTTTAAAAGGTTAAATACTGAGACAGTGGTACTCTCTTAAGCAGGCAGTAAAGAACAAAGCGACATTGGCAGAGTGACAATACTGAGAGAAGGCTTATCAGTCAGAGGGTCAGGACTGATGGAGTAACATTTTGTCAGTGGGTCATACCTGAAGCTGTACCACATTTTTGGAGTTTCAATTCTGAAGGAGGAATAGTAAGATATGCTCTGGCCTTTTGCGGGGTGTTTGTGCGGCTAGAATGGTGGGTGGGGACAGAAATAGGCCGGTACTCCAGTATTGCAGCTCGTTCAGAGGGTCAGTACTGATGTCGTGCAGCATTGTCGCATGCTCAGAACTGTTGGAGTGCATTACTTTTCGTGGGTCAATGCTCAGGTAGTATTGTGGTATTCAAGCTCTGTCAGAGGGTTAGTCCTGAGTTGATGCAGCACAGTCAGAAGGTTAGAACTCTGGAAGTGCACTATTATTAGAGGGTTATTGCTCAGACAGCACTGAGGTATTCCAGCTCTATCAGAGTGTTAGTATTGAGGTGTTGCAGAACAGCCACATGGTAGAACTGTGGGGGTGAATTATTGTCAGTTAGTATTCCGGCAGTTCCTCATTAGAATGTGATCAGAATTGAGGGAGTGACACATGATCACAAGGTCAACAAACAGGTATAGCAGCATGAGCGTCAGTCTGAGGGAGTCCTTCATTGACAGACAGGCAACACTGAGCCAGTGCGTCATTGTCCTGAGCTGGTGCAGCCCCCGTAGGGGACCCGTAGTGAGCAAGCAAACATTCAGAAGTTCAGTCCTTAGGGAGCGATTGATTAATGTGCTTCAGTTTTGAAGCAGTAACTGGAGGTAAGTGCCGCAGGGACAATACTGAGGCTGTGCCTCATTCGAAGTGGCCAAAATCGAGGTTATGGCACACATTCAGGGTCAGTTCTGAAAAAGAACAAAGAACAAAGGACAAAGGAAATTTGCAGTTCAGGTTCAGGCCCTGTCGCTTTCCAAGCCTGAGCCTATACAAATGTACTGTCAAAACCTGTCGGTCAATTCCTAAGTTTCTGGATCCCTCTACTCCCCAGCTACTCATGCATCTGTCCAGACGCATCTTAAATGAATCTACCGTGCCTGCCTCTGCCACCTCTGCTGGCAAAGCATTCCAAACACCGACGATCCTATGTGTGAAGTGCTCGCCGCGTGTATCCTCCTTAAATGTTCGACCTCTCACCTTGAAAGCGTGACCTCTCGTTACTGAATCGTTCACGCTGGGAAAAAGCTTATCTGTATCCACTCTGTCTCTCCCCTTTATGATTTTGTAAACCTCAATCAGGATCCAACCCCCGACAATCTCCTTTTTTGTAATGAAAATAAACGTAACCTACTCAAACTTTCTTCATATATAACACCTTCCGTTCCAGGCAACATCCACGTAAACCTTCTCTACACCTTCTCCAAAGTGTCCACATCCTTCAGGAAATGTGTGCTCCAGAACTGTGCACAATATTCTAAATGCGGCCGAATCAATGTCTTGGACAATTTTAACATGATTTACGAGCTTTTATACTCAATACCCCGTCCAATAAAGGCAAACATAATATATGTCTTCTTGTCCAATCTATCCACATTGTATCTTTAGGGTACAATGGATCTGCACTCTCAGATCTCTCTGTCGATCAACTTTCCCCAAGGCTCTTTCGTTTATTGTATAATCTGCTCTAGAATTAGTCTTGCCTAAATGCATCGCCTTATATTTGTCTGGATTGAAATCCATTTGCCACTTTTTCTCCCAAGATTCAAGTCTACTTATATACTCCTGCGTTCTCTGACAGTCCATTGTACATTCTGCTACTCCACCGATCTTCGTGTCATTTGCAAATTTGCTGATCAATTATCCGTGATATGGACAACAGTCGCCCCAACACTGAACCCTGTTGATCACCACTGTTCAACTTTCTTCATTACGAGAAACTCCCTTCAACTACTACTCTGTTTCCTTTCGCTCAACCAGTTCTTCATCCACCTTACTAGAACACGCTGCACACCATGTGACTTCAATTTCACCATTAGTCAACCAGAGGTAACCTTATCAAACGCCTGATACAAGTCCATATATATAACATCAACAGCTCTTCCTTCATCTATCAACATTGTCACTTCCTCAAAGAAATGTATTAAGTTTGTCAGGTTCGTTGGCCCCAGCACAAAACCATGTTGCCTTGCACTGATCAACCCTTTCTTTTCTAAATGTAAATACATCCTATCCCTCAACCGTGGTAAATATGATCTGCTGTCTCAATATAACATGGTCAGAATTGGGCGAGTGCAGCACGATTTTAGGATCAGTGGGAGACGGTTAATACTGACCCATGAGTCTCATTTAAATAGGGTCGAAGTGAGGGATTGCGACAGTGCCAGAGATTCAGACATCCCTCGCCAGCAACATTCCCATCACCGATGTCAGGCTCGCTTGTCTGGCGTTACACAGAATATCCCTACGACCATTCTTGTACAGGAGGACAACGTGAGCTAACTACCACTCCTCCAGCTCTTCACCTGTATTTAAGAATGCCACAAAGATATCTGTCACGGCCCAAGCTATTTCATCTCTAGACTCCCTCAGCAACCTGGCACACATTGCATCCGGCCCTGCGGATTTGTCCACCTTAATATCCTCAAGCCTCCCCATCCCGTTATCGCTTCTTATGTCAACGTGTTTCAGTCTTAGCAAACTTCCATCTCTAATCTTAAGATTCATCATGTTCCTCTCCACAGTGAACACTGATGCAAAGTAATCATTCAGAATCTCACCCAAACTCTCAGGTTCGACACACAGTCTTCCTTCATTAACCTTTCATGGACCAACTCTTTCTCTACTTGGTTTGGTATTCTCCTTCATTCTGCTTCCAAAACTATTTCATGACCGCTTTTATCCTGCTTGATTCCTCGTTTAAGACTTGTGTTACTCTTCTGATATTCATCCAGGGTCCGTTCTGCTCTTGGCTGTCTAGACCTGATGTATACTTCCCTTTTCCTCTTGGCTCGTCGTAAAATTCATCCTGTAATCCACTGTTCATGAATCTTGTCCTTCCTACCCTTTGCTTTTAACGGGTCATGCCTATCCAGCACAATCTTTAATCTATATTTAAAAACCGCCGACATCTCAAATGTGGGCTTCCCTTAAAATAGCTGCATCCAATAAACACTTCCGAGGGCCTGCATAATTATTGAAATAATTGGCCTTGGTCAAGTTTAGTACTGTTCCCTTACGACTACTCTCTCCTTTATCTACGTGTATTCTAAAAGATACAGAATTGTGGTCACTGTCCCCAAGGTAATCCCACGCCACAAATTCTACAACCTGTCCTGGCTCATTCCCCAGTCCCAAGTCCATTATGGCTTCTTCCCTCGTCGGACTATTGACATACTGCCATTGAAAACTCTCCTGGACGCTTCTTCCAATTTCTAAACCATCCAGATTCTGGCGCTAAGTGTTTCCCAGTCAATGTTGGGAGAACAAAATCTCCCATTACCACTACACTATTGTCTCAACATCTTTCCATAACCTGATTACGTATTTGCTCCTCTACCTCACGCTCACTGTGGGGAGGCCTCTTTTTGTAACAAGTGCCCTTGTTGATAGGGTCAGCACTGAGGGAGCACATTATAGCCAGCTTATCTGTACTAAAGGAGAGCCTCATGTTCGGGTTTTCAATACTGAGCGAGTGCCTGACGATTCTGCAACTGCCTCAATACAAACACAACCACAATTCTAACACCTGAGGCACTGCAACAGCATTGAACCTCTACCAAATTAGATACTCCTTCACAACTGAACCTCCTTCACAACTGAACCTCCTGCATTTAGTCGCTGCCTCAGAACCTACCTATTGACAGTAACGCACTCTCACATATCTGACCATCTGACTCCGAAGCACTAACCTCCGTGTTGAAGATCTGATGGTGCAGCAAGACCTCCTCTAATTCTGTAGCATTCTCTCAGTTCGGACCTCTTTTCAATGGTCCAGTGCCTCAGCATTGACACTCTCAGAAATGGGTATTGCCTCAGAACTGGATCTCTGACACTGTCACAATCCCTCACTTCGACCCTATTTAAATGAGACTCATGGGTCAGTAGTAGCCGTCTACGACTGATCCTAAAATCGTGCTGCACCCGCCCAATTCTGACCATGTTATATTGAGAAAGCAGTTCACATTGACCACGGTTATTAACGGTATCCATCATTTCTGACCGTCTGACAATGAGACACCTTTTCGAAACGTGTAGAAAAAACACAACTTTGACCCCTTACAATAAGAAACTGCCTCAGAACGGACCTTCTGACAATGAGGCTCTGCCTCATTCCTACCCATCTGATAATGAGGACTTTACACAGAACTGATCCTCTGACAGTGCAGCATACCATAGGACAAACTTTTTTAATGTGTAACTCGTTCAATTCTTGACATCCTTATAATAATGCACTGTGTCAGTGTTGTACCTCCGATAATACAGCATTCCCTAATATCCCAGTCTGGGAAAGAGCTTCAATACCTCAGCCCTCACCTTCTAAACATATTACTCTCCCACAGTTCTGATCGCAATGCATTGAGGTACTGCTTCTGATATAATCTGCTAACAATGTGGAATGCTTTGGAATGAATGTATGACAAGAAGGCACATCATCGTTTTGAACCTCTGCTAACGAGGGCTTGCAAAACCCAATACTGACCATGCAATTTTGATGCACATTTTCAACTCTCCCTCACAGTGAGGCAATGCGTGAGGACTGACCTTCTAAAAATGTGGCGGTCCCTTAGAAAACATTCCCTGGCAATGGGCCACTGCCACATTGCGGACAGTCTGACAATGACTCACGCAATCAGGACTGACCCTCTGATAGAACTGCAGGTTTGTAATACAACGACGTAATGCCTCTGTATTTATCAATTTCATTTTACACTGCACTATTTTTCCCATTATCTGAGATATTGAAGCAATGACTTTCAGCACTGTGGGAATGCATCATTGTCAAATGTTCAATACTGAGGTATTGCCTTGTTATGAGAGTTAAAGAACTGAGGGAGTCGCTCATAATGTCGTACTGCAACAATAAATGAGAGAACTGGTAACTGTAAATCGGAGCATTTGGACAGGATAATACTGAATGGGAGAATTAGAGCAGAGCACACCCAAATGGGAGATCAATAAATGGGAAAATTGTGTAGGGCAGCAGTTAACGCGGATCTTTTTCACGTTATCAAAAAAAGTGGAAAATTTGTGTGGGATGCCAGTAATGGAGAGGATTGGAGCAGAGCATGTGGTCTGGGAGAACACGAGCAGGTAATCAGTAAATAAGAGAAATGTTGCAAAACAAGTAATCAAGTGGAGATGTTAATCCACGATTTCTTAAAAAAAATGTGAGAAGTACACGATTACCTGGAAGATGTGCAATACGGTGCAAATAATGGGGTAATTTTGCAGTTCACCAGATGGAGGATTTGTGCTGGATTGGTGAATGTGAGGATTGGTGGAAAACAGGGGAGTCCGAAGTAGAGTCATGGAGATGTACAACACGAAACCACTCTTCAATTCAACTCGTTCATATCTAAACTTTAAAATTCTGGCAGCGTACCACTGAAAGGGAGGATCGTTGCAGGGGATTGTTAAATGAAATAATTGTGTTCGAGCTTTCTGAATTTGAGAATTTGGAGCAGGACATCAGCTAATGGGAGGATTGTTACAATACAACAGTAAATGAGTTAATTGGGATAAGGCAATAATGAATGGGAAATTTTGAGTAGAACACCTCTGAATGGAAGAATTGGGCTGTGGTAAGCTCAGGTAATTCTTTAACAATTCTATAACACTCACTCTGTGACAAGTCACTGCCACAGGACTGAAACACTCACAGTAATATGCTTCTTCATTTCTGACTATCTGGCAAAGAAACACTCCCTCGGTAATAACCTTCTGACAGTTTCCGTATCTTATTCAGCACATTGTTTCGGCCACTTTTGGAACATTGCGTGCAATTATGTTCTCTTTACTATTGGAAAGATATTGTGAAACTTGAATGGTTTCGGAAAAGATTTATAAGAAAATTGGCAGAGTTGAGGGTTTGAGCTCCAGGGAGGTGCTAATTAGACTGGGCCTCTTTTCTCTGGTGAATCAGATGCTGTGGGTTGACCTTACATAAATTTATAAAATCATGACGGGCATGGAGAGGATAAATAGACAAGGTACATCCAAATTCATGTACATCCTGTCTCTCAGGATTCCCTCCAGCAGCTTGCCCATCACCGCAGTCAGGCTCACTGGTCTATAGGTCCCTGGCTTGTACTTACAACCCTTTATAAACTCTGGCATCAGGATACGCAGCCTCCAGTCTTCCGACACCTCACCTGTGACTATCAATAACCCAAAGATCTCAACAAGAGGGCCAGCAATCACTTCTCTTGCTTCCTACAGAGTTCTCGGCTACACCTGATCAGGTCCTGGGGATTTATCCAACTTCACTCGTTTCAAGACATCCAGCACTTCCTCCTCTGTAATATGGACATTTTGCAAGATGTCACCATCTATTTCCCTATCGCTTCTATCTTCCATATCCTTTTCCACGGTATGTACTGATGCAAAATACTCATTTATTATCTCCCCCATTTTCTGCGGCTCCGCACAAAGTCCACCTTGTTGATCTTTGAGGGGGCCTATTCTCTCCCTAGTTAATTCTATTTTCCAAAGCTATCGCCTGTCCCCTTTTGCCCCCTGGTTTCCCTCTTAAGTATACTCCTACTTCCTGTATAGACTTGTAACTATTCACTCGATCTATCCTGTCTATACCTTAATTATGCTTCCTTCCTTTTGTTAATCAAACCCTCAATTAATTTTGTCATCCAGCATCTCCTATACCTGCCATCCGTTTCTTTCACCCTAACATTTTATACTTTCTCTGCATTCTCGTTATCTCATTTCTGAAGCCTTCCCATTTCCCAGACGTCTCTTTACCTGTGAACTTCTGCCCCCAATCAGTTTTCAACAGTTCTTGCCTAATACGGTCAAAATTTGTCTTTCTCCAATTTGGAACTTCAACGTTTAGACCTGGTCTATCCTTTACCATCATTATTTTAAATCTAATTGATTTATGGTCTCTCGCCCCAAAGTGCTCCCCCACTGACAGCTCATTCGCCTTCCCTGCCTTATTCCAAAGAGTCAATTAAGTTTTGCACCTTCTGTAGTCGGTACATCCACATACTGAGTGAGAAAATTGTCTTGTACACACTTAACAAATTCGTTTCCATCAAAACCCTTAACACTATGGTAGTCCCAGTCTATATTTACTTATCAATAAAGGTACCATTTATAGAGCGCTATTTTCAGGCAGTGTTCCTACATGCTGGTAGCTTGGCATTTTTCATCGCAACGTTTTAATTTTCCCGTGTCTTATAATCCCAAAGCATCGGATTGTGAAAATGGCTTTTAAGATTGTCAATAAACTGAATTCAAATTGGATTACTGTTTGGTGTTTTCGACGAATAACTTAAACATATTGTTCTAATTCTAATCGTTTTTTGTCGTTTCCAGGGAACCAGCTGCCATAGCTACCTCGGTAGCTGGAGCACATGTTACATTGTATCTTTTTGAAGAACATTTGATGCTGTCAGTTAGTTTGTGCATGCTTTTAACTTTATTAAAGGTAGTGTACATCCATATCTTGATGACAGCAGTACCAGTTGATAGCCTTGATATTGTGGATATAGAATTATAGATCCTGTTCCTGCAACAGACAATATGAGTCGTCACAAGTAGATGCTACCCTTATCAAGCAAATCTCAACAGTTACCATGGAATCATCTCAACAGGCACCAAAAGTTAAAAGACGTTTTTAAGAAAAAAAATGCACACGGAAAATCCTGTCTGCTTGTTCGTCACAGAGCTAGAATATCCAAGATGCATTACACCGATGCAGGTATGACTTACGTTAGTTGGTTATTCAGTGCAGCAAAGCTGCCAACGTGGAAACTTACTGGTTACCACCGCTGTCCCACAGTGTCAGAGACCTTCGTTAAAGTCCAAAACAAGGAACCATCTGCAAATGTTTATTTTTTATGTTCTCTCTATATGTGTTTGGGCTGCCCCTGCCAATCCAAACGTGTGTGGATTTTCCATGCTAAATTGTATAATCGGACAGTTAATTATGCGCATAAGCTATGGAAAATGTTGGATTATAAAGGGGCGGGTCTGTGTCGAATACATCTCAGTGGGTCGTGTGGAATTGATAAGGCAAATACTCCGCTTCCACACTGTAAGATTCTATTCACCACTAATTGGTGCTTGAGATACCTGACGAGATGACCAATTCTGCTGTCATCCTTCTGAAGTTTAACATTACCTAAGATGCTACGACGTAACTATGATGGTGACAAAGCAACATATTTAAGAGGAGCCACTTTGCTGATTTTCCGACATGCCCATGTGAATGGTTATTATCGGAGGACTTTTCACGATATTGATGGATGCTATGAGGATGTCGCTAATTTACCCAAAGACTTAAGCAATCTTTATAAATGACACTACTAGATTAATTGATTTAATCAAATGTCTCCAATGGGTAGCGTTTTGGGCAGGACCGGAAGAAATATCTTCACAAAGACTTATGATCCGTCATTTTGTTATGTAAGAAAATTATTCACTACCTTTTTTTGTTAATAATCATTCTTTTCGTCACTTTGCCCTTATTGAACAGACTGCACCATGAAACTTAAGCTGGGGCATAAACAATCTCCCTGGATAATCATAAGATAATCGTCAGCATTATGATTTCAGACGTTATTGTCAATGGGTGATCATATCACTCACTGTCATCAACTCAGTGATAAAGGAAATTTCAAGTTTATGTTTCAATGCCCAGGTACTGATTAAGAAACTTTTCGGCTGAATTTCAGTACCAATTCCACAATTTATTGCAGATTGCACATCAATTGTTCAGAAGGTGATTTGATAATCCACCATTAAAATTGCACACTATAATATTTAAGACAGGAAAACTGATTATGTCTTTCTCCAGAACAAGTATTCCGTGCTAAAGTGTTGAAATTGTGACTGAGCATCCAAATAAAAACATGAATTCGGATAATATGTCGCGTTAGTATTTTTTCAAATACTAAAATGGAGCTTCGATACTCAATGGCATGATTCAAGGACAGTTGAAGAAATGGATAAATACGAAAATAATACTTGGAGCTCAAATATTACTTGCAAACCTTAAGTCAGGTTTGGTTTACTTCCGCATGGCTAAGGACCAATTGTGGTGATTGGCAACGGGTATGGATAAGAGCAGAGAGTAAACTGGGAAAATAAAAGGAAAGGAAAGGATTATTGTAAAACATGGCTGGCAGTAGAAAATGTGCTTGCAGGAACAATAGACTATATGGATAACAACAAAATTGATATTTCTAAAAAAATAGTAAATGTAGATTCGATAATTAAACTATTGAGGAATAAAACGGGAATAATGACGAGTGACACAGGGCATCAGCATTGCACAGTATGTCAGGTGTGTACAGAAATCCAGAAAGTGTAGGACAGATGGTGAAAACAGTTAACATTGAAGGGAAACAGGCTCTGTTGTGAACGTGAAAACAGCAATCTGGAATTGACAAGAAAGTAAATGATATGGTGCTTAATGAAGAGCAGCGTTGCATTTAATCTGTATGACACAAACATGTTAAAATGCATTCTTTTTAGCTGTAAATTTCAGAATTTCTCCGAGCTGGACTTCTATGGAACAAGCTTGAATAAATTTACCTTGTTGCACTCTCCACAGTCCTAAAGATACGATCTTTGCAAAATCCCCTGTCAGTGGGTCATGTCATTTCAGATTGTGCTCGAGCATTATTCTGCTTCTGTTGATGGAATGTAAGAGCTGAACACTTACTCTGTTTACTCTACATGTAAAGCGCTAAATGCGGTAAAATGAGCGCATAGAAGCATGACAGAATACAGCAGAAAAAATAAACAATTGTGTCGGATTGTGTTGATCAAAAGGAACGTTTCAGAGACACCTTGGCATATCATGAGGGAAGGAAGCAGGCGAGCTGCTGATTAGGTTATCTCATACTTGTGGCAATGAATCTGCATGATCTCCTCGTACTTGTTGGCGTTTATGGTGGATGACATAGGGGAAATGGAGAGTTCTGTAAAATAGAATGGGCCTAAGAGTAATCACAAAGATTTGATTCACCAAGTGTAAAACACAAATCAGATTAAATTTTAATTTTACCAAATAGGTAATTACACTAATGGTGTTTATGCGTCAGAAGAAACAGGTCTCAGATGGTCTGCTTTGGAGATCGATGTTAACAGCATCCAGAACCGAACCTTCACAATCACTCAGGAGATTCCGTTGTTGTTTAATCCATCCACGTGAATCACAACTTCCCTTTTCACACAACTTGCTGGTACATGATCACTCTGCATCATTGGGTGCCTGCTTTACAATGACGTGGGATCATTTCCAAAATTTAGTCCTATCGATGCAAATTTGAATTAAAAATTTAATCTGTAATGTCAATGATGTTACTGCAGCAGCGTGTAATAATGTAGGTCTAAACGACGCAATGTTTCTGATTTATTCCTTGGTGCAACCGGCAAATCCTTCAACTGTGTTTCTTAATGAATAGATGACCGAGTAAATCTCTTTCTACACTCTGACAAGATGAACAGATTCTCTCCAGTGTGAAGTTGCTGGCGGCTATACGGATTGGATGAGCAACTGAATACAGACCCAGAGCAGGAGGCAGCTGGCTTGCTCCCCTGGCTTTTTAAGAATGTTTGAGTGTTTGCGTTGTGCCATGAGGTTGCACATCATGGTGAAGTATGATGCCGCTGTTGCTCAGGGAAAGAATGAAGTGAAATTGTGTCTTGTAGACACTATAAAAAAAGTTCAATGACATATAGTGAGCACTGAAAGGGCATGAACGGAAATAGAAGCAAATCTCAACAATGGTGCAGTACCACAACTACGGTAAAAGGAATTTCAGAGACAACAGGACAAAACGGGAGGGAAAGAAGCGTCAGAGACAGATGGCCAGATTGTTTCATTCTTCATCGCAAAGTCCCTCTATGAATCCCTCACACTTGTTGGAGGTAAGGATGGAGGATATAGGTACATACAGACTCGTTTAAAAATCTGCATTGCAGAGATTTGATGCAGACTGTATACATCATTTATTTTAGATAAAATTGATTTTTTAAAGCTGGAAAAGACAACCAGACTAGAGACATTTATAGACATTACCAGAAACAGGTCTCAGTAAGTTTATTGTGGAAACAAATGTCAACTGCCTCAAAATTCTATGCTTACAAACAGAAAGTGACCGAATTGTCGTTCATTAAATGTTTAAGAAACAGATAATCCTTGCTAATACACTGGGCAGGGAGGCAGTTTCTATCAGGTACGAACTTGAACATGTGCAACGATTTTCCAAAACCGAGTCCTCCAGAGACACAATTACATTTAATTTCTAGAATAAGAACACTTTCAATATAGCATGATTTAAGAACATCTTTGCAAGCATCCAAAGATCAATGTGCATTGATTGGGGTGAGCAAGAGAAAGCATAAACATGTAGCTGTGGTTATTTGTAAACTTTCTGGTGTCTCAGTGGCTGGAGTGACCGAATAAACGTCGATCATCGCATGGGGTAAATGAATGGTATTTTTCTGATGTGAATTGACTGTTGTGTTTGAAGTTTCAATGTCTGATAGAGCTCCCTGCCCACAATGAGAAGAAGTGAAGGGCGTGTCCCCAGTTTGACTGCGATGGTGAGTTTCTTGCTTGGATGGGTAAAGAAGTAACTTCCCCAGATTCCCACAATTCAATGGTTTCACAAAAGTGTGAGTGTTTGGACATTTCAGATGAATTATTCCAAAAGTTGCCAGATGCAGATCAAGGGGTTCCCTTCCTTGGAAGTGGTGCTTTCGCCTTCAATGTACAAAATCCTGAGTCGGCATGATTGTGATAAAGAGTGACTGTAAGGTGCGGATGTAGTTTCATTTTGAATTGTCTAACTAAAATTCGTCCTTTCAAAACATAAAATGAGCATAGCAGTGAGGGAAAAAAACATGAACGTTCACACTTTATAAAATACAAGAAAAAAAGTTGATCATTTGTAAGCTGATACTTGGGAGATAAAAGGCAACGTAATGCCAGCATACATTTCATTAAATCTCTGCAATGCAAACAGAGGCCAGTCGGGCCGTCGAATATTCACTGATCCTCTGAAGATTATACCACACAAACCCAGGACCCCCACCACACTCTGTCCATAACTCGACATTTCGCACGGCCGATCTGCCTACTCTGACCATCCCTGGACTGTGTGATGACACCAGGGAAACAGACACTGATATGGACAAAAAGAAACTCTACACAGTCAAGCATGAACCCTCCCCTAGAATTAATTACAGTTTCGTGGTACTGCATGCAGCTGTGAAGACCACTGTGCGACATTCCTCACCATTTTAACTCAAAATGGATTAAAAGGCTTAGTAGAAATAAATGTTATGAAAACATTAAAATTGTATATGTAAAAGACTCCTTAAACCTCTCTGACTTCCTCCTGTTTCCATGTTCACTGAAGTGGCATCTTTCACAATACTGTTTCGCATTGGTTTTCTGTTCCTCCATGATAAATTTTCATATGCCTGAAAATACAAGTTGGGTTTCAAATATATCCAGATTGCGATATAAATGCCCACTCGTGTTTGCAAACATACATACATAAAAGTTAGTTTATAATTACAGCCTAACAATTGTCAAAAAGTCAACATCATGTGAGCATTATCAGCACTTGCATGGCAGTGGTTCACGTGGCTCATTCTCGAAGGCTCGACCGACATCTCAGAAGCGAGGTCTTCTTCTCCAACTTTGCCTATATATGAGATTAAAGCTTTATTCAGAATGAAACCGTCAGTGCAACAGGATGAAACAATTCGATAGAAATAAATGTTATAAAATCAGCCTAATCAACACTGACTCGGCAGTGACCATTAGAAATCCCCATGTACATCATAATTTCATTCACTTGACAATCGCGTATTAAAAAACACAAGATCCCTCTGCATTGAAATTCCTCCAGATTTCAACACAGCAGCTTCTCCGTCATTTTCACTCCAGAGAAAACTGCTGCACAAAGAAACCACCTAACAAGCAGCTGTCACCACCATCAGAATCTAAGAAGCACTCAGCCATATTCTGGGGCTGACAGATGCAGGAAGGATATGGAGAATTGATATTATCAGACAATTACATACAGACACAGATTGCCCGGGGGCACAGTTCTTTCAAGCAGTCAGCAACATGGAACCAGGGAAACAACCACAAACAGGAGGAGGAGCACGGACAGAGCCAGACTTGATATTCCTAACACAACTGTCATCCAGAGCTTCTGAGTTTATCGAGTTCACTGAGTTAACGACAAACTGGCAGCTTGGTCAACCTTGATCCATACCAACCAAGTTGCGACATCGTCCAATAAGTGTTTTTGTGGAACCAGCTTGTGGGAGGTGAGTGATTTTTCTGCATTGTGCCATGTCTCAGATAGTTAATCCTTTCCCTCACCTATTGTCCTGTAGACACAGTATGTGGGTGGCTGTTGGGTTTTCTTTTGCATCACTAATCTGGGCAGGTAGAATGCAGATAGCGAATTTTCTAGCTGTAGACAGTATTTGTCTTTATCCAGGTGGTCCCTTCTCGGTAATTCTGACGTTCTCCGGTTGTCTCTGGATGTCTATTTATCGCAGTAGTTCTTTTAAACTTTCCTACTCCTCGCAGAAACAGTAATAAGCCATTCCATACGTTCTACAATTCCACCGGATCATGGACGATAATCAAACTCAATTCAATCTTCCTCTTCTCTCGACATATCCTTTGATCAGTTCAGCCGTCCGAACTACATATCTAAATCTTCCTGAGAAACAATCTTTTTTTTTAGTCCACTGTTTGTTGTGATAGAGAAGTTCAAAGCTCCCAGTGTCATGGTCAAAACAAAATCTTCTTTTTCACCTTTCTTCTATCACGCCGTTTGATCATAGTTTAAAATGCTCTTGATCATGAAGATATAGTTTTCGTGTGAATAGTTTGAGGTAGGAAAACTGTATTTAATCTGGTGGACACCCGAACGTCAAAGAAACCCACAGAGGTGAAATCCACTGATACGAGCCAAGAGAGATAGAGGGGGAGAGAGAGAGGACACAGGGAAGTCAAATTCCCAGAAGGTGTTGCTGGAACCAAACAACTGATGTGTCTTTTTTCAAAGGCATCGTACTGATTGGAGACAAAATAACAGATATTAGAAAATGTTGAAAGACGATGGGAATTTTCTTATTTGTTTTTGAGCAGTAACTCATCAGAAACTGATTTAAAGAAACATAAAATTATCAAGATCGGCAGGATGCACAGCTATCCACGGAAAACTCCAAGGATTGGCTTAACAACTCGGCTATGACATTGGTAGCGAGATAATTTCATCTCAGTGTTCGAAATATATTTCATCTGTTGGTATTTTCTAAGTTTCTCGCTGATTGTATATGCTTTGCCTTGAGGATTGCTGACATCCCATCCACATCTCAGCCAAACACGTTAGTTAACTCTTTACTTCTCCAGAAGCATTTTCTTGATTTGGTAAAGTGAGCCCTTTCTTTGTAAACTTCTTCAGCTCTTTTACGGATAATTCTCTTTGTTTACTTGCAACCCTCGCCTTGACCACAACCTGAACCATTCAGCTTGTTTCTCTCAGAACGGAAATGGATGCATTCAGAGTACACAGGAGAGAGAAGAAAGCGCTTCGGCCAATCGAGTGTGAACCAGTTAAAAAAACAACTAAACTGCTTTAAGAACGTTTACAGCATTTGGCACATTGCCTTGAATACCTCGGTATCGCATTTATTTACCGAAACGCTTCTCAAATGTTGTGATGATTTCTGCATCTACAACAAATACAAAAAGTGTGTTCCAGATTCCCATCACTCTCCAGAATAAAAGCATCATTGTACTCCAAATCTTCTACCCATTACTTCAGCCAGGCCCCTGGACATTCATGCATTCACCATGAGGAAAAAATCATTCTGAGTCTCCTGTCTATGTCTGTCATCATTTATGTCTCAATTATGTCCCCACAGTCTGATATGTGTCAAAGAAACTAAGCCCAATTTATGAGGGCGGTGTACTTCCTTGATGATGGAGAGAAACCAGCCTCTCCTC
This sequence comes from Chiloscyllium punctatum, assembly GCF_047496795.1. NCBI lineage: Eukaryota > Metazoa > Chordata > Chondrichthyes > Orectolobiformes > Hemiscylliidae > Chiloscyllium > Chiloscyllium punctatum. The sequence continues at coordinate 32,202,619 of NC_092773.1, forward strand.
CGCTGGAAATTCTGGGGAGAATGATCGATCATTATCACTAAAATCTTAACCGTTTTCTGTGCATTCAAACCAGCGCGGTTTCTAGCAGAGAACCGACAGCCTGCGGTCTCGAATTGGGATTGGGAGAACGAGGAAGGTGAGGTGGAGCGATATATTATAAGTCCCACAGCTTCAAGTAATCCATTTCCATTTTCTAGATCAGTGCAGGGAATTCAGAAACACAAACCTATCCAAATCCAGTGAAATATGCATTGAAAAATATTCATTGTAAATAGCTCTTCCGGCTTTGATATCTTCCTGGACCTGTCACTCACAACTCATTTTCCTCCAAGTTCACACAGCAACTTTCCAGCTTGTAGCTTCCTGGCCCGTAATTCACTCGTACCCAGTTGTGCGACAGCCCAAAACGAGGAACTCAGAGAAGCTTATCTGTTGTATCGATAATCTAATCCAAATATGTTTCTTTAAACCATTATCTTTTCCCAGAGTTTCTCACCTTAAGCCGTTATCGCTGCCTTCCAGTTTAATAAAACAGATTTATCTTCATTCCACTGGCGATCTGTGATCGTGTGTGTGTGTGTGTATGTGTGTGTGTGTGTGTGTCTGTGTGTGTGTGTCTGTGTGTGTGTCTGTCTGTGTGTGTGTGTGTGTGTTTCTGTGTGTATGTATCTGTATGCATCACATTTCTAAGTCTTGAAACATAGGCAGTGCTTTTCATTCTACAGGACAAATGCACGATCTAAACATTATCAAATAATGCAGTTCACATTTTAGTGTATGTTTTAATGTTTCCATTGAAACTGTTAATTTTTTCGAGCCTTTCTCATTTGGGCGTTGAGAAACAATATTGTACCCAAACAGAAGAGGTCAGAGGATAATTCTACAACTTACCAACAGATGGTGAGTAGACACTTTAAAGTGATTATAAACCGCTTCTTACGAACTTATGCCGAGAAAATTAAACGGTAACAACGAATTAAGCAAATACTCCGATGCAGTTGATATGCCGCGCTTATGTTTCCTGTTAACATCGAGGAGAAAGTGAGGACTGCAGGTGCTGGAGGTCAGAGCTGAAAATGTGTTGCTGGAAATGCGCAGCAGGTCAGGCAGCATGCAAGGAACAGGAGAATCGACGTTTAGCGCATCAGCCACTTCTAGAATTTTGTGCATGTGTGTGATTATGCAATGTCGCATATAATGTTCGAATCAATTCCCAGTTTCTGTAAATTGTCAGTTCCCGGTATGAAAAGCAAGGGGAAGCAACAGAGTCGATTTTTCTTCAAGTCACAAATGATTTTAATCCATCATGAGGCTGGTCAGCCGGTCAAAGAGGCCGTCATCCAACAAGATAAGGACACATCTGATGATGCTGAAAATGTGTTGCTGGAAAAGCGCAGCAGGTCAGGCAGCATCCACGGAGCAGGAGAATCGACGTTTCGGGCATAAGTCCTTCTTCTGTTCCTTGGATGCTGCCTGACCTGCTGCGCTTTTCCAGCAACACATTTTCAGTTCCGGTTAACATCGCCAACAATTATAGTCCTGGATATAATGCTACTTCTAATACATGAGATAATCGTCGGAGTAGTTTCTCAACATTTTTTTAAAGAACAATTTTAGCATTGATCAGGAGCAAACGTCCTGTTAAGGTAAAGAGTATAACAAAGCATTGAGAAGATGTGTGGTGGTTTATTTTCACTGCAGACTTCACTGTGATATGACAGAATTGGATCATAATGCTGTGCACAACAAAATTATCATGTTAAGCAGGCTATTCAAAACGATGAAAATGACCAGGAAAGAAAACACAATGTGAGGAGCAAAAACTGAAATTCTTCGAAATGCTGAGCAGGTCTGGCAGTGTCTGTGCACAGAATCAAAGTTAACATTTTGGATCGAGTTACCCTTCCAGAGGACTGGATCATTTGTGATTTGTCTTCACAGATGCTGCCAGAATTTCTGTGCTCTTTCAGCAATTATTGTTTTGTTCTTGATTTACAGTATTCGCAGTTCTTTCTGGATTGAAAATAAAATAAACATGGCATAAGCAAAACAATGGGTAGACGTAATACGTGGTTATTCGAGGGGTTACTTTGTCCTTTACTTTCATTCCATGGTAATCTTAAACTTGCTAGACGTGTGTAAAAGTATTGCAATTGATTTTCTCAGCAGAATGACCTGCAGATGTGGAAGTCTTGCCCTTTTTCCCTCTTCCACTCGTCACCATCATGCATTTATTTTCTTTCAAAAGCTGATTAAAGTTAATTATAAACATGATTTACACTTAAATCTCATCCACTATATTGACAAAGTGAGTTTCAATGTGATAACAGATTGCATAGTAGACATTTTTAATAGAATATCTATTTTGTTTTAATTGGTGAAGGCTCACTTTTACACTTTTTCGCAGTAAAATTTTAACAATGTTCAGCACTGTCCAAATGAAATGTTTTAAAAAGTTACATCACTGATGATTATGATTTTTCATTTGCAATTTCAATAACTTATTCAGTTCAATCTCTGTGAAAGATAAACCGATGAGTAATCTTTTAAACATTTAACGATATCCAGTATTCCATCTATAATTGTATTAATATCAACGACAATGTTTTTATTGTCTCTGGGTCATGAAAGTTTCAGATAACTGTGAATTTCTGACTGAACTGTGCAGAGCCCAGAGGACGTAAAACTGTGATACCATGGGCTATTCAGGAAAAAGGAACAGGGCAATGGTAAATTCACGTTTAAAGCCTCTGAATTGACAGCATCAAAACAATTCCACAGAGAGGCTGCATTTACAATCTAGTCCATCACCATGTTGACTTTCAAGTCACATCAGTTACATTTTACTAGTCAGTTTTCCATTCGGACTGTTGTGCAAATATATTTTCATTCTGAATGAATTGGAGAAGCTGGTCTCACCTTTCCTTTCATTCATTCAGAGAAAGTGCGCTGCGGTGGCTCAGCTAATATGTATTGACATTTTGTCATTGTGCAGATAAAGGTGCTGCTCATCTTCCTTCTTGAACTGCTGAGTAAATATTCTGTGGATGGACTTGCAATTTCATGAGAGAGGATGTTTTCAGATGTTCAGCCTGAAATAATGAAGGAATGGCGGTATAATTACAAGTTTGTACATGATGAAGTGGACATTGGAGGTAGTGATGCTCGAATATTTCTTCTGTCCTTTTCCTTCAAGTTTCTATGGTTATCGATTGAGTACAAGTGGTAGAAAACAAGTGGCGAAGTTCTGCACTGCATTTGTTGTTGGTACACACAGCTGCGAAATGTTTAGTGATTGTGAATTGGATGCTAAAGAGGCATTTTACATTGTTGGGCATGGTATTGACATTCTTGAGTTTTGCTGATGTAGTTCAGTTTATTTTTATTCAACAGCAACGTCCAGTCGTTTGGTTAACATTTCATCATTGAATATAGCTCGCTAACTGAAACCACGTATCGATTAAGACAAACTTTCTGAATGGAAATCTTGCGGAGCAGAATTAAAAGTGGACACGTCCACCTGCAAACAGTCACCGAACCTGCATTTGACAGCTTCATTCAGTTTTGACAAGAACGATGTGCATGACAACATATGATCTAGCTATTTCAATTATGTATCGATATTCAGCACATAATGTCAAATATACATAATTTAGTTACGCATTTGTTATGACAGGTCATGCACACCAAGATTAGCCACGTTAACTAGGATCTTGTCAACTCTTATTATAAGTCAGCAAAGGCGCAGTTCAAGAATCAATTCAATGTTGTCATTCTGAAGTGACAGTCCTGCGATGAGTGAATCAAACCGAAACCTATCAAAGGTGAGAATAATTGTGAAGAACTGAACTGGCTCACACTGAATGTGAACATGACAAACAGAGCTGGAATCATAAACATTAAATATAAATTCACTGAAATATATATACACTCTAACCTGGAACGAGTCAACATCCGTTATTTTTGAACAGTCTGCTCAGATTTATAACAAAACAATTTAAAACCTTTCGAGTTTGGAACCAGACTCGGATATTTATTTCGACAGTGTCATGAGGAATTCAGTTCTTCAACAGCTATACAATCAACAACTCTCCAATTCTCAGGCCTAAACAGCTCCTTGATGCCACTTTGTCCATTTTAAAATCATTACTGACTGAACTATACCTTCTGTGCCTCATCCAAAGTTTCTGACCGCAAAGTCAATTCTGACTAAGAATAGTCTTGGCAAGCATATTTCATAAACAGAAACTGTGCAGATGAAACTTAATAATACAAAATTGAAACTTCACCTGTCTCAGGCTGGCGGAATACAATCCAATCCTGGTGGTATTAAACTGGTCAACCTGAAAGGGGCAAAGCCGATTTGAAACTGTACACTCAAATGTCGTCATGCTGAACAAAACTAGGTTTTCTGACGAGACACAAACTGGGAGTCACATGCTTACTCTCTATTAAGATAAGCTGATCTGAACATAAAAGAGAAAGTGAGTACTGCTTGATGCTGGTGATCAGAGTGTGATGATGGAAAAACACAGCAGGTCAGGCAGCGTCCGAGGAGGAACGGAATCGATTTTCCAGTCAAGAGCATATTCAAATTGAAAGGAATACTTCCAAACCGTGGTTGTTTGAAAGTACGGCATTAACCTGGGGAAATCGCAAAGAAAAGCAGTCTTGTCGAACTGATCCTTCGATACCAAGTCTAATTGTCTGACTCTATCTTATGCATATAGACGTCCAGATGTTGTTATTAAAAAAAACACCATTGTTTCACAGATTTGACATGCAATCAATTGTAACAGTTGAATTTCTGGAGCTGTATCAATCCTGTTTTCACGACTGGATTGTTCACAGTGAACTGAATCGTGAACTGAGAACAATTAATGCTGAAATAAAAATCTTACAAACCAAAACGCCTGGTGGTTTAAACGCATTTTCACCATTAATACATTACATTTATTTTTTTAAAAAGAATACATATTACGAAGGTACGTATTTGGCATCATTGAGCCGTCCTAGCATATTCCGCTTCCAAAAGCAATTTAACAACAAACTTCATTATGTAAAGGAAAAAAATGGAAGTGGTAAAGGTTTCATTAATGAATGCAAGTCAATAATTGATTTCTAGTAATCTCCATGGAGACTGCTAGTATATGTAATGGTGCCATGTTGCTAAATGTTAAGAATAAAATACTGTATCAGTAAGTCAGCGGCCTGGGTTTTGGTCTTGTCTGTGCGTTTCGCTGTTCAGAAAACTCTCTGTTGTATTTTATAAGTAAGAATTTCTACACAATTAATGGCATTTCTTGGTTCTGTACAATAAAATTGTTATTTGATGCAGCAACAGGATGGACCGGATATGAATATACATGTCACATCTTAACCATCTGCCTCCCATCAGAATTGTATTCCTGCCTCATGCTCTGTCAGAAACATTACTGTACCCATTCAGGTCCACAGTAGTCTAATAACCCAGTCCAATGAGGAGAATCAGAGAAGCAGACACAATCCAAAGTTTTAAACTTTGCCATTTCGACAAATTTATTTCTATCGTATATTTATTATTTCTGGAGTACTTCCTGTCTGTCCGAATTACGAATATTAGTTATTTCTCAGGATTAGATATGAAGAAATCAAATGTTGTCTGAGATGAATCCAGATTTATGCTTCTGCTTTTGAGTTCTCGGATCAACCCTTTTGTTTATGCAGTGATCCAAATTAAATTCAGGTAGGAAATTCGAAATGAACTTAAATACCAATTTGATTAATCGTGAAAAGAAGTAAATTATTAGCATGTTAAATACAGACAAGACCTTACTCTATAAATCATTTAATTCTCATCGTCTCCTTGTTGTGTACCCTCATCCCTCAATTGGCAATTGCTGATGCGGAAAAAAAAGTTATCCAAACGAATTGATTACGGAGAATGACAATAGACCCTGCGATCTTGTGCAAGGTACTGGCTTAAACAGAAAGAACCAAACCATCATTATTTTGATAAAGACTTCAGCATAGCAATGAGAGAAGATGCTCCTATGCAATGGAAAGATCATTTCCTTCATGTTTCTTTGTTACGTTTGCATAGTCATACAGTGCCGTTTGAAAGATTTGCCCGGGCACTTTTCACTCCCATTATCCTCCTTACCATTTCCTCAGTCATTCCAACATGAATCGGGTTACCCTTGCTGTTGACTTCAAACAGGAGTTTCTTGCAGCAACATGGACTGCCGTCCAAATGTGAAGCCATATAGAAACTATGACAAATGTGAAACTAGTAAATATTTAATAGATATCATTTGTCAAACTATCATCGATAACCAAGATTAATACACAATACTGAGAAGGGAGGGAAGGAATGACAAGAAGAGAAGGGTGAGCCAAAGAGCAACCAAAATGCAGGGAAATACCTGCTTTCTTGAATTACGTTCAATATTAATACGACGTTAAATTGATAATCAAGGCCAATGAGGAAAGACTCAAAAGTGACATTATGCTGCAATTCGGAGCTGCGACAAAAAAACTGTTTTATCAATCAGTTGCACCTGTCTTTGTGTAAAAGTTGGATGCTGCTAAGGCCCTGGCGATGGAGGAGCATATTCCGTCACCCGGTTCAATTAACATTTTAAGATGAATTGCATCAACGTTCAGTACTAAGAGTCAATAAGGCAACGGAATTTATTCAAACATATTGAAGGAAATGGAAGCAGAAATTGAAGATGTATTGGCATTAACCATCACATCTTCCATCACACTTCGTGCAGTGTGAGTAGGTTGGAGAATTGTGAAAGTTATCCGTTTGTGCCTCAATGCTTGGCAAAATAAATCTGGCGATTAATGTTTCAGCAGTTTAATATCGGTGCTAGGATGATCTTTGGAGCCACCTAGAAAAAACAGGAACAATTTTTATCAGCAATGTATTTGAGAATTTAGAATCACCATCATGATTTCGTTCAGGAAAAACGTTGCCGAATGGGCTGATGCTGCTTAAAGTGGCAGTGTAGACTGTGGATGAATGGGTGGTCGTTCAAATTTGTTTGTGTTGCAAAGGATGGAAAAAACCGAAAGATACATAGCCATGTCATTTTGTATTAAACACAGAAAATCTCTTCCATCCCACCTTACCTGAAGTTGTGATAAAACATTAATCTACTCAAGGACCAAAGTGGATATCTATGTATCGGATCGCAGCAGATGGGCACATTCTCAGTGAATATTTCTCCTCTATGTTTACTGTTCAGAAAGACATGAAGACTTGACAATTTGGTAAAGTTATTGGTGAGGTCTGAGGAACAGCCCATATCACAATTGAGGAGGTATTCGATGTATTATAATGTATAACCGTGAATATATTTCCAGGACATGACCATATATGTCCAACAACACTGTAAGACGTAAGAGAAGAAATTATGGTGTCTCTGGTTCACATTTAAGCATTATTGGTAGCCATGGGTCACGTCCGAGAAGACTTGAAGGTAGTGAATGTTGTGCTTTCATTCGAGAAGGCACGGGAACAAAAGCTTGAGTGCTATATACAAGTAAGCTTAACATTTGTGGTAGGTAAGTTACATGAGAAGATCCTGAGAGACAAGATATAAATGCATTTGGAAAGAAGGGTATTTGATTCGGAGTTGTCATCATGGCTTTGTGCGGGGGAGATGATGCCTCACAGTTTTGTTAGAGTTCTTTGATGAAACGACCAGGAATGTAAACGAGGGCAGGGTGTACAAGTAGTCTCAATGGATTTCAGTAAGACCATTGATAAAGCTCCAGACGGTAAGCAGCTCTGCAAGGTTAGACCGCATGAATCCATGGCGAGTTGATAAATTGAACATACATTTAGCTTCAACGTCGGAAGGATAGAGTAATAATGGAAGGATGCTTCTTGTGCTGGAGAACTGTGAAAGATGGAGTTTCTCAGGTTTCGGTGCCATGGCCATTACCGTTTGCTATCTCGATCAGTGACTTAGATGACAATGAACAAGACACGGTTTGCAAATTGGCAGATGAGATTAAAATTCAGGTATAGAAGACAGCGAGAAAACCTTTCATGAACTGCAACAGAATCTTGGTCAGCTTGCGAAATGGACCAAGAGAAGGCAACTTAAATCCATTGATGTGAAGTCTTGGGTTTTAGACAGTCAAATCAAGAAGGAATTTCTTCATGAATGGTCGGGCCTTAATGAATGTTGTGGAAAAGAGGGATCTTGGAGTTCATGTGTACAGTTCTCTGGAAGTAAAATCAGACATCGACAGGACAGTGAAGATGACGTTTGCAGCACTGGCCTTGATCAGTCAGGTCATTGTGTGTCAACGTTGTGAAATCATTTAGTAGTTGTACACTACCTTGGTGAGGACGCACTTGAAGTTTTGTATTTGAAATAAGTGGCCTTGGTTGAGAAAGGATGTTATTAAACTGGAAAAAGTACAGTAAATATTTATAAGGATGTCGCCGCAGTTCAAACGGGTTGAGTTAGAGGGAGAGGTTGGACAAGCTGCGAATTTTACTTAGAGCGGATATGACTGACTTATAGAATTGCGTCAAATCATGACTGGTATGGATAGGTGAATGCACTCAGTCTTTTTCCAGGGTTGCCATCCGTTTAAGTTTAAAGTGGAAAGAATTAAATGGGAATTTGAGCGGAAACGTTTTTACACAGAGAGTGTTCTGCAGTTGGAATGAGCCGCCAGCCTAAGTGTTTGAGGTGAGTAACATCAACAACGTTTAGAGCATATTTCGAGAAATACATGCATACGAAAGGTTTAGAAGGATATGGACAAAGCTCAGGGAAATGGGGTTAGCATGGAGGAGCATATTGGTCTGCATAGACCAGTTTGTGCTGAAAGGCCTTTCTCCATGCTGCTGAAGTCGATAACTCTCTCTGACACTATCACTTTACTGGAGTGGATAATTCCATCACATCGTTCTTAACCTTGTACATTTTGGCATTTTAACGCATTACCTCATTGCTACTTTCATTTGGCACAGTATTTTTCCCCTACCGGCTTGTACAGCGGAACGTTTCCGATACACAATACATGCTGGATAAAAAACAATCCTGAATCGCCTAAAAGTTCCTTCCTTTTGGCTAAGTTATATGCCCCTGTCGTTCATGTCTGTAATGTAGAAATTGTTAAATCCTATCTAAACTATCTTCTCCCATCCTGTTTGCGTGCAGACTATTCAATTACTCCGAAGTTTTTGAGGCTCTGAGGGAAGTATCTCCAGCCTAAACAATTCATTTTGCAATGCTAATGCCCATTTTTGCAGTCTGAGTGCATTGTCCTGGCTTTAAAGGATTTACTTCATGTTTACCACAACGATTCTAGTGCCATGACCAAACCTCCTGCATTAGTGTCTAAGTCAATGACGTATGCATCATTTAACAAGAGTTACAACATCGACCTTTGCAGTATACATCAGGAAAAATTCTTCCAGTTATTGAAAAAAAAGTTCCCATTGTTCTCTGTTTCCTGCTTCTAAGGCAATTTTGCACCCAGATTAAAATGATATCCTCGATCTGATTGAACTTTAGTTTTGTTTCACCCGAAGTGTCCTCCAAGTAAGGTTGCAAAAGTCATCACAACAACCGGATCTATTCTTTCAACTGAATGGATGTCAGGAATTCACTTGTTTAGCTTCATTGAAAACATATTCAAAGCTATCAGATATCACTGCCTTTTTAAAAAGTATATTAAATCTGTCTCTCTGTCCCTTTCTCCAGAAGTTTGACTGCATCTAATGTTCGAACCTATGGTTTGTGTTATAGTTCGCTGATTCATCCCTCTTGCCCTGCTTGAATAAACAGATAACACTTGCTCTTTTGCAGCAAACTAGAATTTCATGACTTGTCAGGGAGCATTTGGAAAACAATCAAAGAATCACACCATGTATCCTGACCAATTTTAAGGCCCATACCCGATAGTGCATGGCTTCCCGTGTCTTGGTGTCACGGATGTCTCGAGTCACGTGTACACGGTTCTGAAGGGGCAAGAGTGAACAGCTACAGGAGATGGTGCATATCGGTCTCAATGGAATAACAAAGAAAAGTGATTAGGGAGTATAAAATGGATATAGGGAGCAAGGTTGAAAGCTAAAAGGCAGTGCAAGCAGAATAGTGATCTCAGGACTGCAACCGGGGCCACGGGCTAGTGAAGTGAGGAACAGAGAGTGAGTGCCGGTAAGCATACGTCTGCAGAGCTGTTGGAGCAGGGACAGCTTCAGGTATGTGAACCATTGGGATTCATACTGGAGAGTTTGGAACTTGGAATATGAAGAAAAGTTTCACCTCAACTGAAGCGTTAACAGTTTCCTCTGAGGTTGATTTGCTAGAGTTCTTTGGGAGGAGTTAAATTAATTTGGAAGATGATGGGAACCGAAACTACTTTTCCCAGGTTGGGTGGGTGGCAAACAGGCAGATACAAAATTCAGAAAACTGTGAGGCATGATATACAGTAGAATGAGACATGTTGAGCCAGTGTAATTGGTTTAGCTTTGCATATTTTAATGCAAGAAGTGTCAGGAATAAGGTCGATGAATTAGAGCATGATTCTATATTTGTGTCATGATGTTGAGACCATCACTAAAACTTGGTAATCAGATGGGCAGGAATGTTTGTTGGGTATTTCAGGGTTTACTTGTTACAAAATGATGAGAGGAGGAGCCAAAAGAGGTGGGGGTGGGACAGGGAGAGGCGCATTGCTAATCAGTGAGTGTACCACAAATACAAAAGGGGAGATGACGAGGATGGTTGTTCTGCAGGGTCAGTAAGGTTAAAATTCAGAAGCAGGAAAGGAGCAGTCTCCTTATGGGGGATTTTTTATAGATCCTCCAGTAAAAACAAAGACACGGAGGAGCGGATCGGCAGACTGATTTTCGAATGGTACAGAAGTGACAGGGTTACTGTCATGGGTGACCTGAACTTCTTCAATCTTGGAAACTCCTTTGTTCAAATAATTTGGAAGAAGAAGACTTTATCAAGTGTATGCAGGAATGATTCGCGACTCAATATGTATGTCGGTGGACTCCAGGGAGGCCATATTCGATTTTGTGCTTGGCAAAGATCCAGGTTATCCCTTAAATCTCGCAGTGTCAAGCATTTCGTTGATAGTGATCACAACATCCTGACCTTGACGACAGCCATGGCCAAGAGTAGGAGATATGTTCAATACTTTAATTGGGGAGAGAGAAAATCAATACCAATACGTGAAACATGTATTGGGAACAAATATCCACAAACAAACACACTACTGGACTGTGCAGGTTTTATTTTTTCCGCAACAATTGTCCGAGTCTTGGTTACATTTGTTCCACTGAGGCAAGAAAGCGAGACCACAGTGAATGAACCACAGAAGACAGGACATGTGGAAATTGTAGTAAAAAGGAAAAAGGATGATTACTTAATTTTGATGCAGCAAGGATCAGACAGGGTTCTAGAGGTCTACAAGGTTGCCAGAAAGGAACTGTAGAATGGACACAGGAGATGTAGAAGTCGGCATGGAAAAGCATTGGGTGGTAGGGTTGAGGATAACGACAAAACATTATTTAATATTGTGGGGAAAACGATGATAACAAGAGTGAGGGTACTGCCTATCAGATATGGTGTAGGCAGATTGTGCCTTGAGTACGTGGAGTTAGGGTCGGTCCCGATGAAACAAATTGCTTCAGTACTCACTAGTGAGAGGGACCTTATCTTGGTTCAGATGATGTGGAGTATGTGTGGGTGTAGTTGAGGAACAACAACGGCAAAAAATACATAATGGGAATTAAGTACAGACCTCAGAATTGTGATCAGGTTCAGGTGTGCAAGAGGGACTGGGAGAGAAATAGTGCATGTTAGAAAGGAAAGTTCAAAGTTCGTGAGAAGATTTGTAGCTCGGGTGCTCATTGTTGTGGTTCTGTTCGCCGAGCTGGGAATTTGTATTGTTTCGTCCCCTGTCGCGCTGACTTCCAGGGTGCTTGGGAGCCTCCTGTGAAGCGCTTCTGTGATCTTTCCTCTGGCATTTGTAGTGGTTGGAATCTGCCACTTCCGTTTGTCAGTTGCAGCTGTCCGTTGCAGTAGTCGGAATATTGGGTCCAGGTCGACGTGCTTATTGATTGAATTTGTGGATGAGTGCCATGCCTCTAGGAATTCCCTGGTTATTCTCTGTTTGGCTTGTCCTATAATAGTAGTGTTGTCCCAGTCGAACTCATGTTGCTTGTCATCTGCGTGTGTGGCCACTAAGAAGCCATACTTAGCAATAATAGAAATGATTGTAAAAGTGTCTTTCAATACATAATAAACAAACAAGAGGCAAAACTAGACATTGGGCCACTCCAAGTTGCTGCTGGAAGTCTAGTTATGTGAGATAACGAAATAGCTGAAGAAATTAATATGTACTTTGCGTCAGTGGAAGAAATAAATAATATCTCAACATGTGTGGAGAGTCAGGGGACCGAGTTGGTTATTGTAGGCATTAAAAATGAAGAAGTCCTAGAAAAGCGATGGCATTAATATCCGAGTCCTGTGGGATGCGGCTGAGGAATGCTCAGAGGCAAAAGTTGTGATCTTTCAAAGGTCACTGGAGTCGGGGAAAAACAGTTTAATGGAAAATCCGTGTTGTAACGACCTTGTTCCAGAAATCATCAAGACAAAAGATGGAAAATTAAAGGCCAAATAATCTAACTTCGGTAGTTGGGTTAATCGTAGAATCCATCGTTGAGCGTGAGATTTCTACATTCATGGAAATGCAGGGTCGGATAAGGACAAGCAAGTCATCATGAATTTCCGAAAGTAAAGCTGTGCCTGACAAATCTGTTTGAATTTTATGAAGAGGTAATAAGTCAGTCAGACCAAGGAAACCCAGTAGATGTTAACTATCTAGACTTCCAAACAGCCTTTATTTGAGGTGCCTCACGAGCTGCTATAATGTAAGATAAGGGCCTGAGAGGTCAAATTGAGCTATGGGCATATATGGAGGATTGGCTGTCTGGCAGAGGGTAGCCATTTGGGATAAATGATTTCTTTTGGAATGGCAGTTGGTCAAAAGTGGGGTCCCGCAGGATTCTGTGTTGTGGCCGTAGCGTTTCACATTATGTAGTGGATGAAAGTACTCGGGGCATTCTGGCGAAGTGTGCCGATGATTCGAAGTTACATTGACAGGCAAGTAGTACCGAGGAGGTCAGAATGCTGCAGAAAGATTTAGAAAGATCAGGAGAGTGGTCCAGAAAATGTCTGATGATATTCAACGTGAGTAAATGCGAGGTCTGACACTTTGTGAAAATAAAATGTTTAAAGGCATTGTCTATTTTCTAACCGGTGAGAAAATTATTAAAGCCCAATTGTAAAGGGATCTTGGAGTGCTAGTCAGGACTCTCTAAAGATTAACTTGCAGGTTGAGTTCGTGTTTAAGAAAACCAATGTAATGTTGTCATTTACCTCAAGAAGGTTGGAGTATAAAAGCAGTGATGTGCTTCTGAGAATTTATAAAGCTCTAGTTAGGCCTGATTTAGAATACTGTGAGCAATTTTGTACCCCATTTCATCGTAAGGACACACTGGCATTGCAACGTGTCCAGTGGAGATTCAAACGAATGATCCATGGAGGGGGAGGCCCAACATACGATGAAAAGCTGAGGATCCTGGAATTGTATTCATGAGAATTTGGAAGGTTGAGGGGAGATGAAATAGAAACGTACACGATAATGCATGGCTGAGAAATTGTGGACTCTGGGAAGTTGTTTCAGTTCGGCGGGAGTCTTGGACCTGTAGAGAGGGTCAACTTAGAAAGGAAATGAGAAGGCATTTCTTCAGCCACAGTATGGTTTGCCGTGCAGAAATCATTGCTACTGAACAGTGGAGGCGTGGAAATAATATGCCTTCAAGTCAGAGATTGATAATTTCTTGGTCTCACAAGGAATTACGGGCGAAGGGGAGAGTTCCGATGAGAGGAATTGGAATGTCCATCAGCCATGATTAAATGGTGGAGTGGACTTATGGGCCGAATGGCCTGACATGAACTCTGATGTCTTTTGGTGTTTTGTAACAGGCTGATACGCTCGAACAAATTTATTTTAATAAGGACGATGTGATTAAAATTTTGAAGTACATGAAAGTAGATGAGCCTGCTGGGCAAGAGGGGATACAGATAAGGTTACTACTGTAAGAGAGGGAAGATTTTGCTGCTCCTTTGGTGATGATCTATGCGTCTTCATTGTTCACATTTTAGTACCAAATGAATAGCCAGTCAGGCTTACGTTGTTGGTGGGAAAATTATTAGAGAGAATTCTGAGAGACAGGATTTCTACTTATTTGAAAAAAAAATCAGTTTGATTCGAGATTATCAGCATGGCTTTGAAACGGTAAGAACATGCGTTACAACCCTCACTGAATTCTTGCCAAAACTCCTTGATAAAGGGAGAGCAGTGGATGTAATGCTTATGGGTAATAGTAAGGCATTTGGTCAGGTTTCCATGGTATGCTTATTGATAAATTAAGGACGAAGTGAATACAGGAAAACTGGATGCCTGCATACACAACTGGCTGGCCCATAAAAGATAGATTGTGATAGTAGATGGACAGTATTTTGCCTGTAGCTTCGTTACCGGAGGTGTTTTACAAGGATCGTCGCTTTATTATGTTTTTTGTAAATGACTTGGACATGGAAGTGAAAGGATGGGTTCATAAGTTTGCTAATGACGTGAAGGCTGTTGGAGCTGAATACAGTGTGGAGGGTTGTCACACCTTGCAAAGGAACATTGGCAGGACGCAGAACTTCACTAAGCAGTGGCTGTTTTGGTTCAAACTGGAATAGTGAGAACAGTTTCATTTTGGCAAGTCGAATATGAATGCAGATTACAGAGTTAAAGGCAAGATTTTTGGCAGTGTGGAGGAGCAGCGGGTTCTTGAGGTATACGTCCATAGTTCCCTCAAATTTTCCACCTAAGTGGATTGTGTTGGAGAGAAGGCCTTGGCTCTATTAGTTTTCATTAGCAGCCGGATTGCGTTTCACACTCACAAAGTAAAGCTGCAGCCCTATAAAGCCCTGGCTACATTACATTTGGAATGTTGTGTTCAGCTCTCGTCCTCTCATTATCGATAGAACGTGGATGCTTTGGAGACGGTACAGAGGAGATTTATCGGGATGCTAATGAACTGGAGGACATGTCTTACGAAGAATAGTTGGGGAAGATGGAGCTTTTATGAGTGGAGTGAAAATGATGAGAAGTGACTTGACACAGACATCAAGATAATGGAATATATATCTTGGTACATTTTCCCAGGGCAGAAATGGCTATCACGGCGGGTCATAATTTCCAAGTCATTCAGTAAGGTTAAGGGGTGATGACAGAGACTGTTTCTTTACACACATTGTGCTGGATGCGTGCGACCCACTGCTCGTATTGGTAGCAGTCTCAGATACCTTTGGGATATTGAAGCATGTTTGGATAGACACATGCACGATAGAAAATTGAAGGAAATGAAGGTTAGTTTAATCGTAGAGTCGGACAAAAGGTCGGCACAACAACAAAGGCAGAAGAGCCTATTCTGTGCTGTACTGTTCTGTGTTCCACAGGTCGAAAGGCAGTTCACGAGATTGATCCCCAGGAATGAAAGGCTTAACATATGAGAAAAACCTGATCACTCTGGACCTGTGTTCGGTGGGGATTCAAAAAGTGATGGTGTAAATGACTAAAACTTAAAGAATACTAAACTGCCAAAGCAAAGTAGAAATTGGGAAGATGTTGCCATTAGCTGAAGAGACAACGACCCGACGGCCCAGCCTCAGAGGTAAGAGAAGATACTTTTGAACAGAGATGGGAACAAACATCTGATCAAGAGATTATTGAATGTGTATAATTCCTTACTGCAGAATGCTATGGATAATTCAGTATTAATATGTAATTCGTATTTCTAAACAGAAATAAATTCTTGATTGCTCAAGTTGACAAAAGTTAAAGGAATAGAGTGGGAAAGTGAGATTGAAAACCCGATCAGCCATGATTGCAAGGTGGAGCAAACTCATTTGGTCGATTGGGCGAATATATGTTCCTATGTCTTATGGCCTTACAACAATATTTTGCGTTGATTCTCAATGGGATAAACGTCATCAGTCTGTAGGTATCCTTCAATTTTTAATAACGTTAAAAACTCTAGTAATATATACATTTTTAAATTGAAATTTCTTCAAGTAAATATTACTTTCAATATCTCTTCAACATCGGAGTCACAGAGATGTCATCAAAGCTGATATAAAACTTAATGATACTAAACAAACTCGTCGTAAATTGACTTTTTTTTTGCAATTGACTATCTTTCCAGTTTTGTTCTCCAGGGAGCGTTGGAGATCTTCGCTATTGCCTTAACGTATTCTTATTGAATTATATCGATTTTATTTCGTCGGGAATAATTAAACTTATTTGCAGATGATTTTAAACTTTCAAAGCACGATAAGCTCTAAGAAGGGCTAATCACTATTCAGAGTTACAAAATCACAGATTCATATTGCAAGGAAAGTGATCCTTTCGCCTTTTTCCTCGATTCCAGATAGTTTTCCGGAACTGAACAAACCCCATTTACCTCCGTTTAGTACACAGTACGATCCAGCCGCTCCTGACAACTGAAAACTTCCACGATTGATAACATGGTGGGAAATACTTTTTCTATCTTTTCCAGTTTAATGCATGCCTGTTATGGCAGGGTAAACAAAATTGTATACTATATTCCGAATGTGACCTACAAATGTCTTGCACACTGCAAGATGACATTTCAACGTCTATACTCAATGCTACAACCTATGAAAACAGACGTGCCAAATATCTTCTTCAAAGCCCGGTCTACCTGTAATGCTTCTTTCAAGGAAATATGCACATGTATCCGGACTGTCTGTTGAGCAATTACCATTGTTTTGGTACGTCCTGCCTTTTTTTCTCTTCCCAAACTGAAACACCTCCGATTTATCCGAATTAAACACCATATCCCAATTGTTTGTCCATTGCCCAGTTGATCAAGTTGGAGTATTCGATTACGTTCTTCACTGTTATTGCATCAGCAGTTTTGCTGTCATCTGCAAACGTACAAAATTAGTCTCCTATCCTTTCATCTTAACAGTTTAAATAAACGAACAACAGTGTCCTCAAATTTGCTGGACTGGCCAGATCAATGATAGGTGAATATCATCTGGAGAACAGCGATGTGATATATGTTGATGAAACGACCGGTAAATGATAGCATAAAACAAAGGGCAACATTTTAATTGTTGTGCAGAAGCACGGGAGTGGTCACGGGTGAATCTCATTAAAGACAGTTGAGCATTTACATCAGTTAAGAATATATATGCTATTCTAAACACCAATAATCAATGAAAGGAAAGAAAACCAAGGAGGATGTTTTCAACATCAACAGGATATAAATTGGATAACAGCCAGGGTATTTTGCACATAGGTTCATCGGGGCATCGTAAAGCACCTTTTAAACTGGGACCACAGACATCGGGGACAAGAGCAGCACACCTGATGGAGATATCTCCGTAGTAGGATTATTGCTCTTGTGAAGCAACTATATTTCAGTCCTTCAAACAACTCACCATCACCTTTTCAAGGGCAGAAACGTTTGGGCGACAAACCATGAACCTGTCAGCAATGCTCAAGTCCCATGAATTGATGGTCGGTTGTGACGTCTTAGAGAGGATGATAAATTTGTTGTGTGTGTGGAGAAGAAGTTTGCAAATATGCTTCAGAACAAGGAAGAGTTCAGTAAAATTGAAAAACTGCAGATTTTCTGACTTTTGTTTCTCATATCGGAGAGGCTGAGATGACATCTATCAGAACTTAATGGCATTGCCATGGCACGGGACATGGGAGTAAAGGAAACATTTTTCCCAATAGTAACAGGGTGGACAACATAATACCCAGTTTTATGGTATTTTGGAAAGGAAGCAAAATCAACGCAATAAGGAAACATCTTTTTCTCCTGTCTAGCGCGTATTTAAATATGGAATGCATCGATTGGCCTGGTGGTTGAGGTTAGCGAAATTGTAGTATACAGCAGGCATACAAACGATCATTTAATTTTTGGAAAAATGCAGGGTGAGTGACAAATGTGACGAGAAGAAGATTCAACCAAAGTTGGCAGGAAGGTGTTGTAGTAACAATGGATTCAAAGTTGTTAAGAGGGCAAACGGTGTATAAGGTTTCACTTGTAGAGGGTTTGAGTTCTGTAGCCGTAATATCATGCTGCAACTAATCAAAACGCTCGTGCCGCCACACATAATACATTGTGTACAGTTCTCGTCGCCATATTTCGGGAAGGACGTATGAGAATTGGAAACTGTGCGGAGATTTGCCAGGAAATTTCATGGTCTGGAGGGATGGTCTTATGAGGAAATTCTGTGAGTCTGGGTCTGCTCTCATTAGAAAGAAGAAGGCGAAGAGGAAATTTGACAGAGGAATGCAAGATGATCAGAGGATTATACAGGGTAGATAGTGAACGTCTTCTTTCCTAGAATGATGACGTCAGCTTTTAGGAGGGGTAACAACTGCAAATTGAGAGGTGATATATTTAAGACTGATTTCAGAGGCAGGCTCTTTATGCAGAGAGTGGAATGGACGTTGAATGCCCTACCTGCCAATGTAGTCAAGTCAGTCACATGAGGGAGATTCAAACCATCCTTGTATAAGCACATGGATGATGATGAGTTAATTTAGGGGGACGAGCTGAGAATAGGTCACAGGTCAGTGCAACGTCGAAGACCGAAGAGCCTGTTCTGCGCTGTATTGTTCGACGTTCCATTTTCTATGTTCGAAGTGATTTGCTTTTCAGCATGAGAACAATATTGTGAGCTTGTGTTAAATGTTCGAACCATGTGCTAACACCTTAAAATTGGACAACATCTACACTTTGTCTGAACAGCAATATTTAATTTAAGATGAACATTGGGAAATGTAACTTGTAAGATATGGAGTGGGAGAAATGTCACAGTATTGAGGAAGCAATCTCAAATTAATGTTATGATGCAGATTTATCGATCACACAAATAAATCAGCGTGCCTTTATATAATATTATCAATTATTATCGGATAAAGGTTTTGAATACTTTTAGGAGATAAAATTGTACTACATGAAATGTTCTCAAGGCAGTTCAATTTCAAGTACCCAGCGTGCACTCGAGTGATCATTACTCAATACATTATTTAAGTTTTGTAAGATTTCCTCTTCGAGAATGTCAGGCAGTGCTTGGACGACTTGACAGTGATCGATAATGGACAAAATATTTTTCTTTGGACCTCACGTGTTTTCGAACAAAACAACACACTCGATACCTTTTGAGCTTGGATTATCCAATTCATTACCGAAAGAGACAATTATATTTATGAATAAATTCTGGACCGACTTTGTTCACCTTCTTTGCATCACATTGGTTGGTACCTTCATTCACACAACCGATAATTTTCACCCGAGGACTTTTAAATCGAGGAGTCCTTACCTCGAAGATGCCAGTAATGTGAAAAAAGAGCGATGGTGGTGATCCTGCTGAAAACGCCAAATTTTGGGGTTACTTGCAAGAACGGCAAATAGGAGTGAGACAGACACCAGACAGGAGTCTTAAAGGTTGTCTTCACGGAAAGCTCTTCTAAGTACATCTTCAAGGTAATGTTAAATCTTCTGCGAGTAGAGGTGGCGTTTAAAATGCATTGCAAACGATGCTTCCGGGCGATGTTTGCGAATTCAGGATTCCTCCAGTTCTCTGTCCTTACTGCGGTGTACGGAAGTTATCTTTATAAATTATTTTCTTATTTTATCTCTCTTTCACAGTGAGCATGACTCATACAGGAAGACGTTTCTACCACGAGTCCCTTGAGTCATCCATGTTAACTTAATCATATTGGCTGTCAGGCGCCACCATAGTTTCCCAGCTAACTACAGATGTCGCCCTCCATGCAACTCGCTCCTGTTGTTATAAAGTTGAAGGTGTGTACTATATCTTTAATAGACAGCGAATGCAAGTCCCTCGAACAGGGTGAGGCGTGAAATATGTCACAGCTACAAGAACTGGGGGAGGGGGTAAGTGGTCGGCTCTTGTTTTCATTCTGATTCCAGGTGCATGTTAAAATAGGGAAATGTAATATTTACTGGTGGGCTTAATGGGAGAGGCCTGGTTTCAAATTTAAGACTGTGGGATCATGCTGTGCAGGAACAGAGGCTGTCTTTTCCTTTATATTGGCAGAGGTTATTTGTTCCAAATTTAGACAAGGTAGAGTTCTGGAGGGGGAGGAGGGCTTTCCAACCATAGCTGGTGAAGAAACCAAAACCTTCATGCTCCACGAACATTGTTTGAGCTGGTGGCATCCTACTGTGCAGAATCCCCCTTGGCTCCAATAGCAGCCCTCGCTTTATGGGAGCATTAGAAAGCTTTGGCTTTATAGGCTCCGACAGGAAACAAAAGGAATCCCGTGATAGTTCTCCATCAGGGAGACCTTGCTGAGCAACTCCTCGCCCTGTGGGTCGCCCTCACACAGCGAACTTGTCTGAGTTTGATGACGATCTGGTTGTCGATCATTTGTATTGTCCCTCTTTACCCTCCATCCTAGATTTACCCCGCCCGCTTAATACTCCCTCATCCTACAAATCGTAATATTGACATTACAAAAATTTTTGCGATGAAACGCTAAGATAGGAACACTGGCAAATGCGAGGCTGGAGAGAACATTTCAATCGAAACGTGGATGAATTAGAGAACAGAGAGGTAGGGCAATCGATTTCCGAGGACAGGAAAACACTGAGAACAAATGTAGAAGTGAATAAGCACAGATAGAATGACAGAGAGGGAGGGAGATGGAGAGTCGATTGTGTGTGTGTGTGTGTGTGTGTGTGTGTGTGTGTGTGCGTGTGTGTGCGTGTGTGTGTGTGAGAGAGAGAGAGAGAGAGAGGAATAAACAGGAACAGAGATATTGAGATATTGATCACATCTTGAGAGCAGAAGAAAGCTGAACAGTGAGAGGCATTGCATATTCACACAGAGAGGGAGAGTGCGAGAAAGAGCGAAACAGGCAGGAAGTGACACAGATAAAGAGAGACAAGTTGATCAAATCTCGAGAGCAGAAAATGGCTGCCCAGACATGAGGAGAATGATCAGGACAGAGAAAGTGGGGAGGGGGTGTGGGGGCGGTCGTGGGGGTGGGGTGGAGAGAGAGAGAGAGAGGAAGAGAGGAGTAAAAGAGAAAGGGGTTAGAGAGAGGCACAGCTACAGACAAGTCGGTGCCTGTACCAGTGATACGACGCTCCTGAAGACGAAATCACGTGCTAGCCAAAGCAGAAATGAAAGAAGAGTCAGGATGAATGAGTGTCTTGAGAGATAGTGCAGGAGGGATGTCTTCAGATGTTTGATATAAGGAGTCCCTTTCTGAAGAAGGGAGTGCTATTATAAATCAGACGGGCAGGACAAGAACTAATATCCTTGGTGATGTTTTGCTGACGCTGTTGTGGGGGGTTAGTGTTAATGTGGCAGTGGACTGTGAACCAAATAAAGATGTTAGTGTTCAGTAAGGCGGTTGTACCTAAACTGTGTAAGGAGTTCGATAAAGAAGTCAATATGACAAATTGGACAAGTTGGCAGGGTGCCGATGATGAACATAAAGTGACAGGTGATCTGAGGTACATTTGGTTTAATGCAAGAAATGTACGAGATAAGGCTGGAGACATAAGAGGTTGTATTAGCAACTGAGAGTACGATATTATTGGCAACACTGATACTTCATACAGTGCAGGGTAAAATTAGCAAATAAATAGATCAGGAAATGGCTGCTTCAGAGGGTATAGAGAGTGAGGTAAAAGGCTGGAGGAATTGCATGACTGGTCAGCGAATTTATCACAGCTATGCTGAAGGAGGTCTCGATGGAGTAATCGACAAGTGAGACAATATGGGCAGAATCCAGAAATAGGAAGGCTGCCGTGACAATGTTGGTGCTGTACTACAGGCCTCCCAACAGCGAGCGTTAAACAGAGGTGCGAGTGTGTCGACAGATTATGGGAACATGTTGGAGCAACAGGGTGTTCGTGGCGCGAGATTTACATCTTACTAAAATGGACAGACATTTACTCACTGTTCGCGTTCACATGAAGCAGAATTTGTAAGTATACTCCGTAAGCATTTTAGGACCAGTTTGAAAATTACCCGTTTCGAGATGGGCCCGTACTGGACCTTGGTGTTGGTGAATGAGCATGGCCAACTCGTTGATGTTCAGTAGGGGATAACAATTCCATCTTTTTTAGAATACTCATGGCCAAAGGCGAGAGTAAACCAAAGAAAGACTGCTAAATTGGGGGCAAACCAGCGATAAAATTAATCAACAGGAGCTGGAGAATGTAGTTTGGCAGTCGGTGTTTGTGGTTGAATCCACATTTACTGTAGGGAAGGCTTTTAAGGACAGGTTGAAGCGAGTGCAGGACAAAGGAGTCCCTACGAAACTGAGGGATGGAAATGGCAAGAGCAGAGAAACTTGGATGACAGATGAAACTATTAATCTAGCAAAGAGGAAAAAGCAAGAAACATACGTATGGTCTCGGCAACAGTCGAAGGTCTGAAAGAATATCATGAAGTAGGATCAAGATGAAACTAAGGATGAAGAGAGCTAAACGTGGTCATGAGATGTCTTTTGATAACAGGGTAAGGGAAATGCTAAAGCGCTTCATTCGTTAATAAAGAGCAAGAGGTTATCTAGTTAAAGGTGTGACCCACTCATGGACAAAGGAGGAAAGTTATGCTGCGATTCTGAGAAATCAGTGAGATTCTGAATGAGGACTTTGCTTCGGCATTCATTGATGTGGGCGACATGGTGGACGTTGAGGTTAGGCACCAATGTTTGATTATTCCAGGTCAAGTCGGCATTTGGAGGGAAGAAGTGTTGCTTATGCTAAAATGCATTAAGTGCACAAGTCTCTATGTCCGATGGGATCTATCACAGATTCCTGAGGGAAGTGGCAGAGGAAATTGTTGTTGCCTTCACAAATAACTTTGCAGGGTCCTTGAAAACGGGTGAGTTTGAAGAGTCATAGAGTTATGGTGTCAAAAAGAAGCACGGAGGCAGACCTTTCGATGCAACTCATTCATATCGAGCAAATATCTTAACATAATTTCGCCACATTGGCCAGTACAAGGCTCATATTCCTCTAGACCTGTTGAACGATAACTTGGTGTTGTGTGATGTTTAACTTTATCCTCCTAAGTCCAGCACCAGCATCTAGAGATCATTACCTATCCATATTTCCATTCTGCTGTATTGGATCAGCGTCCAACACTTCCTCTGCCATAGTCTGGACGACTGGAGAACTATGAGGTTTTTCCTCTTGTTTAAGATGAATAGGAAGGATAATCCACATAATTATAGATCAGTGAGACTCACGTCAGTGTTAGAGTCAAGATTACAGTGGCACCGACAAAGCACGGCAGGTCAGGCAGCATACGAGGAAACTGAAAACCGACATTGCAGGCAATTGCCCTTCATCAGGATTGATGTCAAATCAGTGTTTGGCAAGATGTTGTGGAGCATACTTATTGATAGGATAAATATATAAATGGAAGGAAATGTGCTTATCAGTGATAGGCAATATGGTTTTGTGCAGGGAGGGTCTAACTAATAAAATTATTCGAGGAAATTATAAAGTTAATTATTGAGGAAAGGGCTGTAGATGTCATATGCATGACTTCGGTCAGGCGATTGATCAGGTTCTTGATGCGACGCAGATGGAGAAATTGAAGCCGTATGGCGTCTAAAGTGGACAAACTAGGTGGATAGAGAACTGGCTGTTCAACAGGGCACGGAGAGGAATTCGGGAATGGAGTTTGGTAAAATAAAGACGTGAAACCCTGGTGTTCCATAAGTATCCATGCCGGGCCTATTGTCGCTTGTGATGTACATAAATGATCTGTAGGAAGATGCAGATGGTCTGATTTGTAAGTTTGCAGATGACACGAACATTGGGACTGTCAGAGAATGGATAAGACCACTGATAGAATTGGCAGATAGAGTTCAACCTACACAAGGCGGGAGTTTTTTTTAGATTAGATTGCCTACAGTGCGGAAGCAGGCCGTTCAGCACCACAAGTCCACACCGACGCACCCAGACTTATTTACCTGCTCCCTGCTAATGCACCTACCATTATGTGCAACTTAGCTTGGCCAATTCACCTGACCCACACATCTTTGGACTGTGGGAGGAAACCAGAGCACCCGGAGGAAATGCACGCAGACTCAGGGAGAATGTGCAAACTCCAGGAATCGAACCCGTGGCCCTGGCGCTGTAAGGAAGCAAAGCTAACCACTGAAACACTGTGCCGCCCTAATTGCCAGAAATAATTCTATCGGAACTTTATGGGAAATAGAAAAGCCCTGTGCAATATTGATGTCCAAAAGTCGACTTGAATCTCTGGATTTTACTGCAGGCGACATTTACCTGCACAAGAAGGAATTCACTGAGGGCTCATCTGAGCTCCACCATGAGGGCGCAGACCATCGTGTCTTCTGGACAGTTGAAGGCATGCAGTGTCACTTGTGCTCCGTGGTGGGACACATATGGAAGAATGCTCCCCTGGGCACACTGACAATCAAAGGTGGCGCTGCCACACCCACACTCCCTCTCCCTAAGACAAAACTGAAGGCCATGTCAACGGGACCAATGTCAGGGTCTTCTAGTGCATTCGAATTTAGCAGGGAGGGACTGAGCGCCTGGCTGGACAGAACGCGTGGAAGAAGACATTATATGTTAAATCACCCCAGCATGAACATGCCTCTGTGACCGCGTCGGCGTCGCCCCAGTATGGGAACCGTGATCAACAAACCCCAATTCTATGTGAAGCCCTGCCCTTTGGAGATGACATCGAGACATCCATGCTCCCTGTCCCCATGCCCGACACCCGCTCCATCATGGCCATCCTGTGGTACCCTTGCCCATTTAACTTGGCTAAAGAGTCCCTGATTCAGGCCCTGCAATACTCCCGCAGACCCCAGCACCAACCTCGGGGAACCCACTGCTGTTGTACCCCATCATGCAGCAGCTTTGGCTTTGGGTACTGAACAGGCAAATGGGCCCATGGCTGGCCTACCATCACCTGATTGTCCCGGGGCAGGACAGTAAGTTACACAAATTGGCTCTCCCCGCACTTACGATGCTTCCTGCCTTCACCCATCTAATGATATCCCGTGAAAAGCTGGGACGATAAGCCTCAGGCTGCATGAGCAGGAGAGCGGGCATGGAGGGAAGAACGTTTCCCATGCTTCCCGTTATCACAAGGAAGAGATAACACCCCAGGATGAGGAGGAGTTTCCTGCAACATGAGGACAATGCGAAACCCACCCAAAAGGAGTTTGCACTTGGTGCCTCCTTCGTTTCTTGTAATGTGGCCTGACCGACCTGTAATACTGTTGGTCACAGTAGATTCCCCTGCCTCCATCATTCGACCAGCCACCGAGGATGATCCTATGCCCCATGTCGGCCTCAGTACAGCCGGTTATAATAACTTTAATATTGCCGGATCATCGAGTAATGTAGTGGAGGAAGATGTTTTCCTCAGTCCCAAACTATTTTTCTGAGCGTCTTTGCTCTGGGGAAGGACCTTTTCCCCGAGGAGCCTGTTTCCCGGTTTTCAGAGATGAGCGGAGCCTCATTGGGTGATGAGCTGAACTCAGTGAATTCTGGAAAGGGTTGCACTGAGCAAGTTACGAACGGTAGATCCGGAGGTGGTGTGGTTGCGGGTTTCAGTCCAGCGGGCTTACGCGGATTATGCCCCAGTCTCACTGTCGGGGCGCAGCTGGTGACGAGTGCGACGGCCGGATGAGGGTTCTGCTTCAGAGCTGGGCACTGGGGAAGACGTGGAATCCATCTCTAGCGAGGTTTTTGCTCCCAGGCGCTACCCACCGAGCCCTCCCTCAATCTCCCTCGAGGAACGCCGCGACATTGGAAAAGAAATCGACGGATGGATTCCCGCTGGCGCTCGACCAGTGGTGTTCCTTTTTGCAATTTCATTGGTCGACCCAGGCTGCTCACCCAGCAAATGGACGAAACGCTCCTGAGTGAAGGCATGTCAAGAATTCCGCTTGGCTCTCCTGGTGAGGCTGAGGGATTTCTGCAGCTCTTACTCGTCGTCTCAGTAACACTGCACCAGTTTAATTGTATTGATGGTGCTTGTACAAAACTGCTGAACTTAAGGCAAAGACAGCCAGCCCCAACATCACCGGCAACACGGAGTCACAGTGCAGATTCCAGAACTTCTCAGTTCTTCGAGATGGAAGTATGACCGTGCTTCCTGCAGAAAAGCACAGTACCCTGCGAGATGAAGCCACTCACTTCCTTGAGGGTCAAGGAGGTGTCTCCATGAATCACCTAACGTGCAGAGCGATCTAGGTGGCATTCTTGTTGGTCCCGCAATTTCAGTCGGACGAAAGGGAGCCTGTGCCAGGCAGTTTGATTCACCTAACGGTTCTGCAGCGCGGTGCGAACTTCAATTTGAGAACGTTTCCACTTCCTTGGATGAACCGAGGCAAACATGCTTCGACATACAAATGTCTTTGCATTTCGCTTCCATTAACAAGAGCCAATGCTTTGTCCTTGTGCGAGATTTTAACTGTATCCTTCCAGGACAGGGACCATGGTGGTGCCCAAGATGTTCGAGCATTGCGACGGCGTGAAGGATTTTGTCAAGTTGCTCAAACTGGTGGACATTCGGAGGAATCTCCATCCTGACTCCATCGGCTTCATCTTCGGAAGGACTGGTGTTGAAGCATCCAGAATCGACAGCCTGCATGTTTTGCGGATGGACATCTCCTGCTTTCCAGCGTTCTCCATGCGGCAGGTATCGTGGGCAGAACTCCCTCTGTTCCGCGCTCATCTCGGTCTGCGTCCTGAACCCATTTCTTTGATTATGGTGGGACGTGGGCAAGGCTTAGGTCCGCACTTTCTGTCAAGGAGTACTCGAGGGGGTCGAAGAAGAGGGTGATATTCAGGATTCAGGAGTTGGAGAAGGAGTCGATTGACCTGGAGTCACATCTTGGTGAACACGATGAGCCCACAGCCCTGCGAGGCGTGTACGAAGAGAAGAAGGCCGGGCTCTGAGACGTGCAGATCTTCTTTTTCCGAAGCACATACATAAGTTCGTGGGTCCAGCTCCTCCCAGACTAGGACGATGGCAAGCTGGAAACAAAGTGCCGCATCCATCAGAAGCTCCTTGTGCTTCTGCCACATGATGGATCTCCCGTCTTGGATCTGGAGGGTATCAGGCCCAGATGCGCTCCTCTTACATGGGTCTCTTCACTCAATATCCGTCCAGGGCGGATACCCACTGGGTCTATGGGACATTTTGCCACAGCTCAGCCCACAGGTAGTGGTATGGGTCGATGCTCCTGCCAACTTATGGAATTGACCGGCGCCCTCGACTGCTCCCGATCTCCAAGTCCCAGCGGCTGGATGGGCTGGCTTGGAGTTATTTATGGTGTTCTGGGACATCCTAAGGAGCGACTACACATTAGTCATGATGAAGTGTCGTACAGCCGTAGAGTTGTCCCTTTCTTAACGTGGGCGCTCATTGTCCTGCTGCTGAAGAAAGGGGACATTTGTTCTTTCAAGAACTGGCGTGGGTCTTCTTCCTCAGCAAGGATTACAAAATTTTCACCAGGGTTAGGACTTCTTCCTTGACTTCTGTGCTGGCCGTCATGAATCAATCAGATCACTCCAACATGGTACAGTGCTGGAGAATCCACGACAACGTTCATCTGGTCCTCGACCGGATGCATTTCTGTCGACAGGCTGGTCTGCTGAGTCCCTTCCTGCCTCTCGATCAGGGTCTTTCATTGAGTGTTTGTGTTTGCTTTGCTTGTTCTAAGTTTACTTCTTTTTGTTTCCTTTAATTTTAGTTGTGCTCAGCTGCTCCACCAGCGGACACCACCACTGCTGCTGCTGCAGCCTGGGCCTGCTACCACAGCTGCAGTTTAGGCCTCATTTACACCTCAATACTGCTGGTACTGCCTGGGGCTAAACTCTACTGCTACAGCCCATGATCTACCTCTACCACTGGTGCCTGGGTCCCCAACTGGCCATGAGACTATTGTTGCTGCCTGTTGCCTGCCTCTGCCACTGATGCCTTGGCCCCACAATCATTCAAGTACTACCACGGTTATCTGACTTGGCCTCACTCTGCGTCTACTAAGTGAACCCTCCTAATATTTGAGTTGGGTTCTGCTGCTGTCTGGTCCTGCCACTACTGCGACTGCCTTCTCTGCTTCCCCACCAACTTCTAGGACTGTTGCTGCTGATGCCTTGGCCTTCTGAGGCAGGAATCGCCACTGTCACCTGGGACCTGCATGGGAGTCATCCTCTGTGGCTGTGAGCAGCAGGACAGTGCAAACCTCAAAATGGTATGCCTGAGAAGTGCCTATGCCGGGGTAGCTTCTGTCTAGGCTAGGTGGCCCTTTCCCCTGCTACAACCCCAGTCCCGTTCAATCAATTAAGACTCCGGGTGTGAAGGCCTATCCCCTTCTCAGCATGACCTTCGAGGCATAGAGTAAGGCCATGTCTACTACAGTCAGCCCACAGGTCACCGTCGCTGCAGCCCACATTTACGGGAAGGCCGTATCTTTGCTTCTGAAAGAGCATGTGGTCCACCTGGCCATGCAGAGAGATCTCAGTATCGGCGGGACATCCCTACCTGTCGACCAATTGAATAGAAACGGCCCAGAGCGTCATGATCTCCAATCTCTCTTTGTATACTGCCAGCAAGCTCCTTCTCCCCAAATTCAAAAGCCAGGGAAAAACCAGTCCGGTGTGCAACTGTTCCTGCACAATCTGTGGGACCCTGTCCTTAAGCAAGTTTCCTCCTTACAGCTCCGTATGTTTATTTGCTTGACCCAGGAAGAGGTCACTTACGGGTCCTTTACCCTCCTCCGTGACGACAGGGCCTCCCGTAGCAAAACCATGACCCTGTCGTACCAACCACCAGGGCGTCTCTGCCAACTCATGCAATGAGACAGCTGAAACCGTGATCCAAAAGACTGTAACCTGCCCCAACCTCCATATCCCGGCTCTGACATCGGGGAATCCGCTGCGAAAGTTAATTCTTATCCTGGGTCCTGGGAAAGAAGCTGGACCACTGTCCCACTCGAAATCGCCTCAGAACCCAGAGGTGGAACAGGATGTGACAAAGTTTGCTCTACCTGCCCTCGCCATGTCCCTGTTTTCCCATAGCCTGTAGTATTCCTGGAGAGGCTGGGGAAGGAACATCGGGCCCAGTGACCACCAATGTGCATGGGAAGGGCAGAGCCCAGAAGATACACAATGCCTCCCTGGGAGAAAGGCACCACGCTCAGGAAGCCATGGGCTTCCCTGTGGTGCAACAGTGGGCTCTGACCCTGCCAAGGAAATGATCCCATGCCCCATTCTGCGTATCGTGCACCATAACCTAATCAACTCGATCACCGGATACTGCAGCAGGTCCTTCTGCTGCCGGCATTCCTCCATTCTTATGGGAAGAATCAGAACCAAACGTGGGCGTCTGTGCAGGTTTTTAGCAACGTTGGTCATGGGCGGTAGAGGAGAGGACAGTGTTACCTTTAGTCCTCCCTCCCAGACTGTTTAACCACATGACGTGGCCTGGAGGTGGACGTTTTTCCATCAGGGTCAGGCGTCCCTATGTCGGGACAGGAGTAGGCCTACCAGCCTATGCTACACGATGACTTGACCTCGGGGAATTTCAGCAAAGGGTGCGCTGAGACGATTAGTGCCTATAACCCTGAGGGTGGATTCGCTGGGTTTTTGAGATAAATTGGTGGTGCCAGACCATCACCCACTCTCACATTGGTGTCGTGGCTGGAAGCCGAGGGTGACTGCCCGGAGGAGGGTTCGGGCTCGGTTCTGGACACGGCGATCATGCAACGTCTGTTTCCAGCGATGTTTATGATTCCTGATTGCATCCCTACCGACCTCCCCCTCGACCGCGAACTTTGGGACTTTGTTGAGGAAATTCATCATCGTTGGAATAGATCCCATTTGGCATCGACCACTTGAGCTGCTTTGAGCTGTTATATTTGTCAACTAAGGCTTCTCAAGCTTCTTGGAGCTGCTATACTGGTCAACTCAGGCTTCTCACCCAGCACCTGGGCTGGACATAAAACAATGAAAGCAAATCAGGATGTCCTTGGTTTACTCCTGGTGAAGGTGAGGGAGTTTGGGGCACATGCTTTTAATTGTATTGGTGTTGATTACACAGTAAAGACTACCAGAGCCAGTCTCACTGACTTTTTTCCTGATGAAGGGCTTTTGCCCGAAACGTCGATTTCGCTGCTCGTTGGATGCTGCCTGAACTGCTGTGCTCTTCCAGCACCACTAATCCAGTTTTTGCTTTCCAGCATCTGCAGTCATTATTTTTACCTACCTGTTGATGAAGGTTTCTCCCTCTTTCCCTCGGGCTCTGGGAAGGAGGTTGTTACACGCACTAGTTCTGTGTGAATGGAGATTGCAGTGGTTCATATCTCCCAAATCCACTGTTGGTTGTGTGGTGCTGTGGAGTCTATGGGCCCTGCTTATTTTGGGTGCGAGCGTTTGCACTCGTCTTTAGTTTTCTTAACGATCTTTCTTTATGTTTTTGGTTGCACTTCAGCCCCATGCTCCTGATCTGTGAGCAACCAATACGGACGAGGGTGGTGTGTGTGGTGGGTAGGTCAGTAGATCTCCTCGTGGGTCAGCTCCTGGGCCTGACCAAGCTGGCCATAAACAAGTCCAAGCAGCGGGCCATGGAGGTGGTCGTAATGGCGGTCTATCTACACCTCTTCTGTAGTTACGTTTGGGCCAGGGTGCACTTGGAGAAAGTGCATGCGTTTTCCAACAATACTCTCTCAGTATTTGTGAACAGATTGTCACTGCGGGACACGGAGTGTTTTATTTTCTCCTTCAAATGTATTTTGAAATGATCTGAACGCTCCCATTCATTTTTCGTACCTGTCGCCATTCTCCTTCAAAGGAAAAGAAAGTAATATAACTTGCACAATGTTACTTTTACCTATTCCTTGCATTTCCAGACGATCAGGAATCACCTCAGTTCGAGGGATTGACTCAGGGCTTGCTCGCACCGCCAGGGTACTCTGCACAAGTGAAGCAATGCTGCTGGTGGACAGGATATGGGCCTCTGTGCAGCAATTTCAGAGAGACATTATGAGAGCTGAAGGGGCATATGAATGGCGAGGAATCAAGTACAGAGCGATGCACTATTTTGTGGTCAAGCTGGAGTGGTGACTTAGAGGTGGAAGCAATGACAGAGCGACTTCAACCAAAAATATGAGCTCGCTCTAGGTCAGGGACTTGCGGCAGATCTGTCTTTCTCCAGCTCAGCTTCTTCCACACAAAGACAAACAACAATATAGTTCTCTCTCCTGCTTGTCATTTTCAAATGATCTTTTTTTTTATTTACGGACTAGTTTGAGATACAGCAAGTGGAATGGTTCTTTTTCTCACTGGCCCTGAGCGGAAGTGTGAACCTGTAACCTGGGGGGTCAGGTTCCACAAACCCGGACTGCCTCGAGTTCGTTATCACAGCAACAGGATTTTTATCGCTGAAACATTGCACTGAAATGAGAAAGTGCTTAATGCAGTGATTAATGAATGATTTTGATTGTTTTATTAATTTGAGTAAAGGGATATTTCAGCACATTCTTCAGCTGCTGCCTGAACTTAGTATTGGTCACGACATAAATTGCGGTGTTGGTACAGCAACTGAGGAACTGCAGCATGAATCCCATTTGCCGCACAAATTTCGGGAGATGCACAGAGTCATACCCAATCCATGTCATTCTGTACCATACAGAATACAGCATTAACATTGACCATAACAGGATGAAATTGGCCGAGATCACAAGAAGTAAAATGACGGAGTTTCGTCGATTTCGCATTAGTGAGTCCCCACTGGTGTGAGCTCCGTACCTCTTGCATGTTTTGCTGGTCACTAAAATGAGTCTGACGATGAAACCGTGGAACAGGAGAATCAGGAGAAACGGGAGAGCCGGGGTTAGAATGTGGTGGATGAACTCGATTGTGACCCAGACATGAGAAGATAGAACATTGTCTTTTACCTTACAAAACCATGGGTAGTTCCACAGTGAATACCGAGCTGTGAGCTCAAAATACCAGAAAATGTTCTTTAAAGAGCTCAGCACAGTCACTGCTGCCAGAACCACAGCCGCTGTTTTCTGAGTGCAATATCTATTTTTCTGCTTCTGGCAACAAATGGAAACAAATCGATCAAAAGCGAAAGTGACAGTGAACCAGACAGAACAGTCAGTAGCTGCATAAAGCAGAATGGCATGAATATTACACACAGGGATGGACAACACGAAAAGAAATTGTTGCCGATAAATAATCGGGATATGTCTCAATATCAGGTCGAGGATAATAACCAGCAGATCTGCCACTGCCATGGCCCCGAGGTACGATCTGACACATGGATACAGTCCACAGTCTTTATAAAACAGGACGAAGATCGTTACTACGTTAACTGTAATGAAGTAAAATAATCACATTATACATCAACCTCAAATAACTTTACCAGTTTGATTGAGGACGCAGTGAGATTTTGAAATGAGTCACTGTAGTCAGAGAATTACTGATATAATTAAAACTGTATAGATAGTGGCATTTTCTGAATTATTTACAGAAATTGAATGTAAAACGCAAGAAACACTCCCACCCCAAACACACAGAAGCACATCTATAAGGTTTCTGGGATATTCCAAATATTCCAATATGCACGATCAGTGGAGAGGAGACACAGTTCACCTCTACAGTTCCGAATACGAAGACTGAAAGGTTTGTCGTCCTGAAGGATTACCATTCAGTTCCTTGAAGACAAACGGAGATGGGAAGATTTTGTCTTTTAGTCCGAATTGTGGTCGATGCTGTGTCGCAAAGATATTCCAATGCAGGGAGAATATAT
This sequence comes from Chiloscyllium punctatum, assembly GCF_047496795.1. Classification (NCBI taxonomy): domain Eukaryota; kingdom Metazoa; phylum Chordata; class Chondrichthyes; order Orectolobiformes; family Hemiscylliidae; genus Chiloscyllium; species Chiloscyllium punctatum. The sequence continues at coordinate 32,235,558 of NC_092773.1, forward strand.
TCACATCTTTAACTAGATGTGGGGAACTTTGAAACAGTGTGCCCTTCTTCCTGGAATGGGATCCTTCCCTCAGAATCTTATCTTTCGTTCAATTAACTGATGTTCAGTCGTTTACAAATTTAGTCACATGTGAAGTGTTCGACGGTATATTAGTTCTAGAATTTACCTTGATTGCCAGTACAGAATATTGTAGATAATATCAATTTAACAATTTTCTGGAAGATGTCATTTATCGAATGTTCCAGTTCATATTTATACAATTCCCAGCCTCAATAAAAATCAGTCACCCAGTCGGTAATAGTAAGGGGAAGGAATAGAATTTGTTTTTCAAACTATGTACAATTAAACTCCGTCATGAGGTCTTACAGCAATTCAAACATGCTCCAACATTCAATAAGAATACGGCTGATCTGATTACGGAAAGAACTTTCAGTCAGAGAACTCCCTGCTTCCTGCCTCTGCACAGCTTACGCCCGGATGTTTTTTTACACCAATTTGCTTCACGTATGTATTCAGGAGGCATTTTGCCTGGGGGCGGGCACACCAAACGCTATATTACATCAACTTTATGTATATTTATACATATAAACACAGTTTACATACAGCAATCAAATTAGACATTTCTGGTTCTCGGTAATACTTGACCCTGTTGCTATTCATGAATATCTCTGTATCTGCCTCAAAAATAGTCTGCTTCCTTCGGCCTCTGGGGAAGAGGATTCCAAAGGCCCAAAACAATGTTTAAATAAGACAAAGTGAACATGGTTTCATCAAGGGGAGGTCATCCCTGACAAATCTGCTAGAATTCTTTTAGGAAGTAACGAGCACTTTAGACCAACCAGAGCCAATGGATATTATTTACGTTGGCTTCACTAAAGCCTTTCACAATGGGCCGTCCACGATGCTGGTGAGAATCATGAGGATCCATCGTGTTAGATGCAAAGTAAAACCATGGATAGAAAATTAACTGTATGGCAGGAAGCTGAGAATGAGGATGAAATAGACATTCTCACGATGGCAGCCGGCGACAATGCGACCACAACCATAACATTCTATCATACATTAATGACCTCGATCAAGGAAGTGATGGTACTCCGGCTTAGTCGGCAGAAAAGACAAGATAGTCAGAGGTACAGGTAGCATTGAGGAGGTAGGCAGGCTGCAGAAGAATCTGAGCAGTTTAGGAGAAAAGGCAAAATGCATGGAACAGATGAAATGCAACCCGGTAAAATGTGTCTTTTTTGTGCTTTGTTACGAATAGAAGCATGGGCTATTTTCCAAATGAGGAAATGCAAATCTACTTGGGATTTCTAGATGAGAGTTCTCTTCATCTAAACTTGAAGGATAAGTTGTAGTGAGGAAGGAAAATACAATGAGGGCAGTTATTTTGAGAGTAATTGAATATAAAAGCACGAATAAACCTTTGAGGATCTTTTAGGTGATGGTCAGCTACCCTTGGAGGATTGTGCGCAGTGATTGGCCTTATATCTCAGGATGAATGTCTAGTCCTTGCAGAGTGTTCAGATGAGTTTAATGAGAATGGTCTCAGGAATGACAGTCTTAACATATGAGGAATATTTGAGTCCTCTGGATGGATACGGGATGGAGTTTGTAAATATGAGGGTTATCAAATTGGAATAAATACTAAATGGCCTGGACACCGTAGATTTTGGGAAGGTGTTTTCATCGGTCGGAGAGACAACCCAAAGGGCGCAGCCATTAAACACGCAGAAGATCTTTCAGAACCGAAATAAGGAGATAGGACTTCATCCAGAAAGCGGTGATTCTATGAAACTGATTGTCAAAGAAGGTTGTGGAGGTCACAGTAGCAAATATATTTAAATTGAAAGAGATAGGTTTTGATTTCAATGAGGATCAAGGGTTATGGGGGAAAGCGAAAGAATAGCGTTGAGAAACTCTTCAGCCATGACTGAAGTTTGGAGCAGACACGATGGGTTGAATGCCCTAATATGTATTCCTATGCCTCACTGTCTTATGGTCTTACTCCAAAAAAGGAAAGTAATTGCCCTCATCTCTGTTCTAAACTGAAGACGATTTTAAGATTAAGACAATACGTTAAAACATTCTCGCTAGCTGTACTTTCAATCAACTTTGAAACCAATTTTACTGAGACCACATCCTGAGGTCTGCGTGTGCGGTTTTCATTCTTGTCTGATTACCTGACAGATGTTGCACATCATCTATTCCTGGGATGAAGGGCTTACATCATGGAAATATAGCAGTTCCCTCTTGGAATTACACGTGATCTTATTAAATCATACAAGAACTTGAGCAGAGTGGATCAGATGGATCCTCGATGGGTCTTTGTACGGTCCAAAACAGCCATCATTCAGATTTGCACCTTTGTTTGAGGAAGCGTATTTCAGTGTAAATAAATCTGACTGAGTTAATCCTATAATCCAACCTGACTCAGTCTGAGGCCAATGTCATTCATCGTATCAACAATGTGTTTATATTTACAATTTGTTGTGACCAGTAGGGGAGTGGGAGCAGAAACGGAAACAGTCACTCTTCACATTCAGACAGAGCAGGGGTGAGGTGAAATGAACAAAGTGGGAATCCATTGAAGTGGAAATGCTCTTTCGCAAATATTTGTAATGACTGAATATTTAAATTATGTCGAGACAGATTTAGTTTAATTTTTGGAAAACAGATGTATTATGAATAATTGGGGAGGAGGAGAATAATGCAGCTGGGATCACTATGCAATTATCTACAATTTATTTGCTGGTGGAATACTGTCAAAGCGCCGAAAAGACAACACGTTCTTAGGTCAATGCTCTCGTGATCCATTCAGTCCATCGTATCAGCAACACAGAATCCACTCGGGTCCACTTTGATGGTTACGTGTAGATTGGTATAATGTTCTTTAAAACTCACTACTCGGGCAATAATTGGCTGCGTTCACCCCTCCAGTGCCACTCGGCAAGCCTCGACACTCTGCAGCATCTGCTCCAGATATTGGTCATGCTGCAGAGTTAGGTTCATGCTGCCTGCAAGCCCCATACCTCACCTGGAGAGAACTCAACGAAATCATCTGTCTCCGTGAATGTAATATTGCACTAAATGGTTCAGAGAAAAATAATTACTTTCCAATATCAGAGCACAATAATTCGGAACAGGAGTAGGCCACATTAACTTGCACTTCCTCTCCACTGCTTAACTGCATCCATTACTCCCAGTGTGGTATCCTCTGCTTTGGAGCAACCAATCACAAATTCGGAAACGAATTCAGGGAGCATCTATTGTCTACCCGTTCCTATCAAAACCACATCGGGATTGCTATCCAATTCATCTCCCCTTCCCACTGCAATATGTGCATCCTGGACATGTTCCACCAGCAAAGTAAGGCCACACGAAAACTGAAGGAAGAACGCCTCGTCTTTCACATCGGTATTACAGCCTTATGAACTCAACATATTATTCACGACTTTCCAAATCTCGGAACCCGCGACCCCAGGTCAAGACCTGCCTCTCCTGACTCCTTGGCCTGACCTAAAGTGTCTTTCCCGCCTCTCCGCTTCACCATTTCCAATGACCTCATACCTGCATCCACTTATTAATTTCCATTGACCTTTCCACAGAACGGCTCCTATTTTTTTTTCTCAGCCCTTTTCCCTCCCCCAGTCTTGCTGAATGGTTGTGCCAAAAACTCGACTCTCGTGCTCCTCTGACGCTGCTGAACTGTTGTGCTTTCTCCTCTTTTATCAACTCTGACCTTTAACTGTGCCCCGTCATTCAATAATGACATGGGTATCTACTTCTTGACTCAAGTCCATTTTCGTGCCAACGCCTCGCACCCCTCCACACTTCTTGCATCCCTCCACCCAATAAATCATCCAACTCACCTATAAAAGTTTCCAGTGGTCGACCCTCCACAGCTCTGTGAATTCCAGTCATGTACTACCTTCTGTGAGAAGATATTTCTTTCCATTTGTGCCTTCACTGAGAGTACATTATTCTGTATCTATGTCCCCCAGTTCGAATCTCTGCCGAGATGTAGAAAGACTTCTTGTTTTATCTGCAATGAATAAACGCCAAGCTATTTACGTTCTTGGTCGGTCAACACAGGAATCTGCTTAATGAATCAATCTTCTTTCTTTCTGCACTGAGGTGCTGGTTTTCTGTTTCAAACCCTTTGCAGTGCACTAATTTTGGTAATCTCTCGCCATTTAAATCTACCTATTGGCTCTTCCGGCCAAAGTTCTTGACTTCACTGAACTTACCTCTATCCCCTTGCAGACTATTTACATCTTTATTGTGACAGGCCCTCTCATCAATGTTTGTGTCATTCGCAAACTTTAGTACAATATTCGGTCAGCTATCCCTTTCAAGACATCAGCATAGATTATATAGGTAACTGATGCTGTCGGAATGATGTTTGTCGTCTTCTAGTAAGATATATTTTTTTATATACGGATGAATTTTCATTAATCAACACTTATAGAATCCTACCACTGTAGAAGAATGTGATTCTGCCCAGCTGTTCCACAACTAACTGGGAAGAGTATGCCAGACTCATCCCCCCTCCACCATCCAATTCCTGTAACCCATATTTCCCGTAACTAATGCATCATGCCTGCACATCATTGGACTGTGGGATGAAACCGGCTTGCCCGGAGAAATCCATGCAGGCACGGGAAAAATAAGTGAACTCCAAGCAGACAATCGCCTGAGCCGTGAATCAAAGCTGAGTCTCTGCGCTGTGAGGCAGTAGTGCTAACTAATGAGCCAGCATTCCGTCCCAGATGACTCTCCACTCTGTGTTGTTTAATTATTTTTCCATGTCAAAAATATTATCCACCATTTTATGACCTCCTGTCTTTTGCAAATTCTCCTATTTCGCACTACCTTAACGAAATCCTCTGAAAAGATAAACATAAATATACTATCTGCCTATTCCTCTTTATCATGTCTGCGTCTCAGGGAATCCATTATTTTGCTTAATTTACGTGACAAAATATGAGTTCCCTTTAAGAAAACAATGTTGACTCTCAGTTGACCGGCAATGCTTTCCTTCTTAATTCATTTGAATACATACCAAAAATAGATGCTTGGCGAACTATTCTAAAGGTTCCTGAATTCAGTTTTTCCCTTCTTGACGGCAGACGTCATATTCGAGGCTTTCCAATTTTCCTGATAACTCCTGGAATCCGATTAAACCTGTTGGACAATAAACCAGTGTTGTTTGAGTTTTTACTTTGTAAACCCAAATCCAAAACGTGCGTCTTCAAATCACTCCTCAAATTGAGGCAGGTCTGGGATATTACAGCCAATGCCGACACTCAATTTGCAAAAAAAGCTGTATTAGTTGCTGCGGGCTGGTTTACCTTTCTTCTTATGATTTTGTCACGTAAACGTCTTGTCCCTTTTGTTATAGGCAGTTCAAAAAGAAACTCCTCCCATTACCGTTTTGCTGATAAGTTGAATTACTTATATTATCTTCCCATATGCCGATCACTATTACAATATTTTCACAGAGGCTGGTATCCCTTCGTCAAGTCACTTTCCATTTATCCATGCATAGTACTTGCCCATGGTCTGGCTTTTTCGCAGACAGGTCTCAGAGTGAGCAGACGCTCTGTCACTCCTGTTTATATCTGTCAATCTGGAGTCTCTGTTTGGACCAGGTTATGAACCACAATCGGGAAATCAAAATCTATGTCGTCCAGCCGGCGAATCTTGTTGCAAACATTACATCTCGCCCTCTCTAAGGGTCCAAATGCAGACTTGTTCAATTCCTTGTAGACTGTCCTGGGCTGGTCTGACTCCTGCCTCACTGCCTCACATACCGCTTATTGTACCTGGAGCATCTCCGAAAAAAAAGATCCACGACATCAAGCAGTCGAGTTTTTGAGTATGCCACATCCGCCATGCCCATTTCATCTCAAGGTTTCTTCAGCTGTATGTGAATGGGGAGAATCCATGGGTTCCAATAACCTTTGTGGATGATCGGAGGGGCAGAGGATGCTTGTTTCCTAGCCCACTTGCAAGACGACAGCTTTCATATGGTCAGAGCACCTCGTCTGCCTGAACTTTGTACATCACTGCAACTAACATTTGGTCGACCATGCCTCTTCCAGATGCAGGGTCATGTGACTCGTTCGGCAGGAAACTTCATTCCATGAAATAATCTGCTTCGCTCGCTGAGAGGAGTCGAGTCCAGCATTGGCGTTCCTGATTCTGATTCCTGGCACACAAGCGGACTTCGACCAGTTCTGAGACTATTTCGAATGCATTTTCACCACGATCCATTGATACCATGCAATGTTACTTTGTATCAGATTCCCATGCAGGACTTTGTCAAAGCCTTTACTGAATAATCACATCGGCATACTCGAAAAAAAAGCAACCAAATTAACCAGGCATGATTATCCTATGATAAAGTCATACTTACTCCCCATGACCAAACCTTGCCTCTCGAAATAGCAATTGAATTGCTTCTTGCCTCTTTCCTGCAATTGTTTCCCTTTCAATGATGTGAGACTCATTTGTCCATCATTCCCCGGTCTTTCCCTTCGGGTTTTCTCTGTAAAGTGGAATCAGATCGTCTGTTCTTCAGTCATCTGACACTCCCTCTGTTGCCATATTCAACTTAGAAGTTTGGATCAGGCCATTTTCTCTGCCTGTATACAACTCATCCTGACTGGGTATTTGTTGAATAAGAATCCAGAAAAAAAACCAATGCCTGCTCGCATCTTTTACCAATCTGATCAATCTGTTCACAGTTCATGTACTCAGATTGTGTGCCTGCATTCTCCTTCTCCAAGTTAAAAAAAATGAAGTGCAAATTTTTAGTCTGTTGATATTCTCTAGTATCTAGCAGAGAGCATTGGTACCTTGTCAACTATATTTGTGCGCTGGTAATTTTGTTCACATTGAAGGACTTTTCTTGGGAAAATTTCTTGGGATTCTTCATCTTCTTGCCTGTCCATGCCCCGAAAAAGTCGGAACTGCAGATTCTGGAGACTGGAGTCGGAACGTGTGGCGCTGGAAAAGCACAGCAGTTCAGTCAACATCCAAGGAGCAGGAGAGGTGATATTTTAAAGCATAAGCTCAGCATCACGAATGTCCAAGAATCAAGAGAGTGCTGATGAATGTCTTAGCCCAAAACGTCAACGATTCTGCTCCTCGGTTGCTGCCTGCCCTGCTGTGCTTTTTCATCAAGTCACTTATTACCTGATTCGATATTGGTCGGGCTGGAACAGCACAGCTTGTCAGGCAGATTCCGAGGAGCAGGACAGTCTATGTTAAAGGCATAAACCCTTCATCCTGAATGAGGCACGGGTGTCAAGGGGGCTGATAATCAAATGAGAAAGGGTGGGGCTGAGAGAAGATAGGTACATGGAAGTGGGGGTGGAAGTGTAAGGATGGAGAGGAGACTTTTTGTCTGTCCATACTCCCATTTTAGTCAATTTCCGCTGTGTGAATTTTCTAAGTTTCACTGTGATCAATTCTCATTTTTTTGAATCTCTCGAAAACAGAAGTTAAAATTCCTTACCAGACAATCTTGCCATGTTAGGGATTAATTCAGATAATGTCAGTTTCATGCCCTCTGTGGTCATTATACGTTTCCTTGGATATGGAGACGAAAACTGGAGATAATACTCCAGTTACAGTTTCTACAACACGATATGTAACTGATGCAGAATCTCTTCCAATTTTCATTAAATGAAAGCCATCCTTTATTTTACCTTTGCACTTGCATATGTTCGTCCCAATCCCTCTCACTTCAAATATATTCACAAACTCATTGTGTGTAGTATTAAAATATACTACCGAATATCGGGTTGTATTACATCCACTGCTTCTCCATTGTCGCTATCAATCAAAAAGATATTCAACCAATTAAAGAAAAGTCGATTATATTTTCCCTTTCATATATGCTTCGTAATTTCCTCCTATCCTGCTATTATTTGCTCAATATCCAAAAAGACACTCGAAAAAATAGATTCCAAAATACTCTTGATGATAAGGTGACTAATTTGTTTTTCACGCTCTCTATTCTACCCTGTTTAAATAATTTGATTGACATCAAACCTACCAGTTGTCCTGTATGTCTACCTACCTTTGCAAAATATATGAGGAAATAACACAATAATTACAAATGCAGTAAATATACCGACTGATTCTTTCTCCAAAGTTCTGTTATGAAGTACACGTGACCCATCAATTCTCAATCCAGCTATGTTCTCAAATACTGCCATGTTACAGATACGAATGATTTCTTTTTGACCACTTAATTCCCATGTTCAGTTGGTATTTCTGGGAGATTTTCGAGATGATCTGCAATGAAGGCAGACACCAAGAAACGTTCTACTTTCCGTGTAATTTCTATGTTCTCCATAATAAATCATCCTTTTCGGACATTCACATACTGTTTCACACTTGACATTGTTTTATTTTGCTTTCAAACATTGACAGAAGACTTTCATAGTCCTTTATGTCTTTTCTTAGTTTGCATTCAAGTTTCTTTTCCATTTCCATGTCAGAATGTTGATCGTCCTTTGTTTCGTCCTAAATTTCTCTGAATCCCCTGTCTTATTCCAATAAGTAGTATTTTGCTGAACTTTTACTTTTGATCTAATACAATTTTTAGCTTCTTTTGTTGAGCATTTCTGAGTCCGCTTTCCTTTTTGCTTTTTTCATCTTTAAGGAATGTCTGTACATTGCACACCTTTTACAAATAAACAGATATTGCCTGAATTCCATTAACTATTATTTCATAAACTTCTCCAATTCACTGATGCCACCTTGCGCTTTATATAGTCGTGGCGTGCATGGATCAGGATTTTAACCTTATTTTCGAACAAAAACAACTGTGACCAAATGCCAATTAATGTTCAATACATTGTAATCAATGTTCCCAGAAACTCCTTTGCAGAAAGAGTTTTAATTATTTGTTCAGATCGCACATTACCAATGCAAAAGTCGGCCAATTTCCAGCTCGGTTTTCAATATACTGTTTAAGGAAACTATTTCATACACACTATTAAATCCATTTTTGACATTATTAGTACTCTTGTGCGAACGCGATTTAGATCGAATTTATGTCGTCTATTATTACTCCTGAGCCCACAACCATACATAACTAATTTCCTGTTGAAATGATGCCCAATACTTGTACTGCAGCTTTGAAATGGACATAAAATTACCATTAATATTTACTTCTACTTACTATTTCTGAGCTCCACCTGAACAGATTCTGTGGAATATGAACGATACAAGCTCGGGAAAGATAAATGGCAGAATTAAAAGAGGTATCCAGCGATACCTATCTTGACGTTGAGATAACACACTGTCTTATTTTTTACTTCTTATCAAGTATTATTATGACAAGGTTTGTGACGGTTTCTGCTCAGGTTGAGGTTTAGGGTGTAGGTTTGCTCGCTGAGCTGTAGGTTGATATCCAGACGTTTCATTACCTTGCGAGGTAACATCAGTGTCGACCTCCAAGTGAAGCGATTCTGTTGTCTCCTGCTTTCTATTTATATGTTTGTCCTGGATGGGGTACCTGGGTTTGTGGTGATGTCATTTCCTGTTCATTTTCTACGTGGTTGATAGATGGTATCCAGATCTATGCGTTTGTTTATGGCGTTGTGGTTGGAGTGCCAGGCCTCTAGGATTCCTCTGGCATGTCTTTGCTTAGCCTGCCCCAGCATAGACGTGTTTTCCCAGTCGAAATTGTGTTTCTTTTCATCCGTGTGTAGGGAGAGAGGGTCCTTTTTTATGGCTAGCTGGTGGTCGTGTATCCTGGTGGCTAACTTTCTTACTGTTTGTCCTACATAGTGTTCGTGCAGTCCTTTCATGTAAGTTTATAGACGACATTGGTTTTGTCCATGGGTTGAACTGGGTCCAAAAAGTTTGAAAGTTTTTCTTTGCGAGTGTGGATGGGTTCATGCGCAAAGCGGATTCCGAGGGGTCTTAGTCGTCTGGCTGTCATTTCTGAACCATATTTGATGTATGGTAAGGTGATTAGAGTTTCTGGCTGTGTTTGATATATTTGTCGTGGTTTGTTCTTGAGGAATCTGTGGACTGTATTTTTTAAGTATCCGTTCCTCTTGAAAAATAAATTTAAAGGGGCAACATTTGCTATCTTCTAGTCATCTGACACTATTCCTTTAGACAATGACAATAGAAGGATCAAAGCCAAAGGCACTGCATTCTCCTCCCTGGCTGCCCAGATAATCCTAGGATAAATCCCATCCAGTCCAATATATTTTCAGACTTTCCAGAATTGCTAAAACCGTCTCCTTGTGAACCTCAATCTCGTCGAGTCCAGTTGCCTGTATCTCAGTAAGATGCTTGACTACATTGTCTTGTAAGAGTGTGAATACTGACGAAAAAATGTTAATTTCGCGCTTACCCATCTCCTCGTACACAACTGACAACTTCCCAGGGTGGCCCTTGATTCGATCTCATCTCAAGAAAGTCATTTTTTGATCTCTGATATATCCGTAGAAAGCCTTCGGGTTTTCCTTGATTCTTTCTGAAAACTACTGCTCATGACCCCTCGTGGCTCTTCTCAGCTCTTTTTTTTTTATCTTTCCAGCTCACTTCTAAGTCGCAAAGCACCTTATCTTAGCCTTCTCTTCTCATTCCAACCTAAGCCTTTTCTGTCTCTTGACAAGAGATTCAACTACTCCTTCGCTCAACTACTTCCTCCCTGCCGGACCAGTACATACTTATCAAAGATACCAAGTAGCTGTTCTGATTAAGTCCCAGAATTCAATTTGTGCCCATCCCCTGCTGTTTCTGCCCCAATCGTATGCATCGAAATCTTGCCTTATTGGATTGTAATTGTCTTGCCCCGATCTATAACTTTTACCCTGCAGTATAAATATCACTTTACATGGCTAAAGTAAACTTAGCGATTTGTTGTTACGATCACCAAAGTCCCCTTTTTCTTCTGAGCAATAGGGACTCAGCTCCAGACACCGATACCCCATGGATTATTCCTGGTAATTCGATCTCACAACAGTGTCCATAAAGGTATACATGTTGTTGAGTGCAACGGCCTCGGGTGATCCCTGCACTGACTGCAAGTTCCCTTTCCGTCACCTGAATGTGACCCGTCCGCCTGCTTCCTTTCCATGAGCTGTGATTACCTCCCTGTAATTTCTCTCAACATCCCCCTCCCTCTCCGCAATGATCCATTGTTCATCCAGTTCCAGCTCCAGTTCCTTAACGCGGTTTTCAATGTTCACGAGTTGAGTGCTCTTACCGCCGATGAAGTTAGCAAGAATTGCAGCAGGTCACCCTTCCCCCCACATTCTGCAGGAGGAGCAATCAATTGCCATCACCTTCATTCCCACATATCCAAGTTTCCAGACATCTCAAAAATAAAGAATAATACAAAATCAATTACCTTCCCAAATATGTTATCTCACTTACTCAGCCATCTCCAGCTCAGTGCGTGCTCCGCTTATTCACGGGAAACGTTTTTAAATCAGTGATTTAGCTTCCCTGCAGCTCGGTCGTCGTTGTTCCCATTTTTCCTGCTACTGAAAACAAAACAGAGCGCCTGGGCCTCGAAGCAAGTTTTTAAATCAATGATTCACCTCGCCGGCAGCCCCGTGGTCGTCTTTCCCCCTCTTCCTTCTGCTGAATGTAAAATCTCAGGAAGACATTCATACAATACATTTTATAAACCGGTAAGACATGACCGGATTAAGCCAAATTGGAGCAGCCTATTTACAGCTTGTGCCCGTCACATGGAAATTGGACGGAAATATAAAGATTACGGCGTGGAGAGAACTCAGGAGGATCATCTTCACTGGGGAATTAAATGTAGTGTCCAAACGATCAGTATTTTAAGAAAAAAATGTTGTATTTCATTATCAAGGAATGCATTACGGGGCATTTGCAACATCAAACTACAAATCATCAGATTCCGACAAACAGCGTGGAAAATGAAGATCCTGGAGTTGTAAAATATCCGAATTTACAGAAGGAATTTAATAAAATGCCGCAAATAAAGATTGATACGTTAGATAAGGGCACGTGGCTTTGGAAGCAATTCATGAGCTTTGTCCAGTTTTGGGGAAACAAACAATAATGCATCGACGGAATAGTCAACATAAAGCTGAAAATGTGTTGCTGGAAAAGCGCAGCAATTCAGGCAGCATCCAAGGAACAGGAGAATCGACGTTTCGGGCATGAGCCCTTCTTCAGGAAACCTAGTTAAAAGAAATACCCAACAACAGATTATGATCCACCAAATGTACTCGGAAGAATTGCTTTCTGAGCGCTACTCCTTCATCAGGTGATTGTGGGGAATTAGATTGTCAGACACATAATTTATAGCAGAAGTCTACAGTGGGATGTAACTGATATTATATATTGGAAAATACACGGATTGTCTGTTAAGTCTTTTATAATGACCATGTTGCTATAAGATCTTTCATATGTAAATCACAAGACATTTTTTTTAATGTTAGATTGTCACGTGCACATTAACATTTGGTGTCATGTCAGCCCAGGTAAGGTATTGAAGGCGTTAACTCCTCCTAAGGCTGACAATGTCATAATGATCAGACTGATTCTAACCCAGAAAATGGATTTACAGAATCATACATGGATTCATTCAGTTTTTCAGCGAAGTTAAATATAATTTTGCAAGTACTCCGAAAGCTAGTGCTTCAAAATAAATCTGTAGTGCTCTAAATAATGTGTGTTTTTTTTAAGTTTGCACAACCTTGTCCAACACCAGCGTCTCCAAATTATGACCAACGTGGACAGAATAGATTAGTCGTTTCATGGTGGGCAATATTTGGGGTGCTATAAATGTCGGTCCTCTGGCCCCAACTGTTTAAAATCTGTCTTATAACTTTGAATAGGGTTTACGAAATACCATATCTTCATTTTCACTTGTAAGTAACATCGATGTAAAAGTGCATTGCAGATAATATGTCAGAAATTTACAACGAAAGTTTTAGAAACTCATATTGTGAATGGACCAATAATTAGCAGATAAGTTTAATTTTTTTTCTATTTTGGTCAGAGGAATGTCAAGATACGTTATTTTCTAAAACTGCTTAAGTGCAGACAATATGAGTGAACTCGTACATATCACAGAAAGCTGACATGCAGTCCAGCAGGTCAAGAGAAATGCAAATGCAATTTAAGAGTTTATATCTGAAGGAATAGAGTGTAAATGTAAGACAGTGTTGCTGCAACTGTTCAAGACATGCGTGAGACAGCAAATGTACACTATATGCAGTTCTGGGAACCTGACGTGAGAATTAATTTGCCTGCTTTCGACACAGTTCAGAAGCAACTAGATTGCTTCCAAAGATGAAGAGATTATCGTATGAAGAGATATTGAGCATTTCAGGCCAACATTCTCTGGAATTTAGAAGAATGAGAGGGGATCTGACTAAAAGATGTGAAATGCCAAAGCTGATTGAAAATGTAGCTGTGGAGTGGAAATTTTGTCGCGTGAGGCAATCGAGAGCAAGTGGTCATGATTTTATGATAACGTAGAGCAGTTTTAATACAGGTGTAACGAGATCTTAATTCTCGAAAAGAGTTGTGAATCTGTGTAAATGTCCAGAGTGCAGTGGGTTCTGGGAAATTGAGTAAGTGAAGGGTTATGGAGAGCGAGCAGGGAAATGGAAATAAGGCCGGAATGAAATCAGACGTGATCATATTCAATGCCGTGAGCAGACTTGAAGCGGACTATTTGCTGACTGATGTTCCTCGTTCTTATTCAGCCCTTCGAATGTGCTGTACAGGATCAGAACATAGAGAAGTAGAGCACAGTACAAGCCCTTCATCCATCGATGTTGTGCCGATCTTTTATCCTACTGGACACCAGCTTCATTGCACTTTCTTCCATGTGCGTTCCAAGAGTTGCTTTATTGTCCCGAATGTATTTGGATCTATTTCCACCGCTGGCAGTGCACTCCAAGGACCCGCCACTCTCTGTGTGAACAACCGAATTCTGACATCTCTCTTAAATCTACCTCCATTCACATTAAAATTATACCTCCTTGCAATTGCCATTTCCACGCTGGGAAGAAGTCTTTGGCTACCTAGTCTGTAAATGGACTCGTGCTAAAAAGCTAGTGTTTCCAATTACACCTGTTGGCCTATAACCTTGTGTTGCGTGACTTTAACTTTGTACTCCCCAGTCTGACACCAACGTCTCCAAATCATAGTCCATCTATGCCTCTCATCGTTTTGGATATCTAGATAACGTCACAATTCATTCTTCTTCGCTCCAATGAGAATAGTCGTAATTTGCCCAACCTTACTTCATAAGACATGCCCTCCAGTCCAGCCAGTATCCTGGTAAATCCGCTCTGCACCCACTGAAAAACGTAAACATATTTCGTGTAATGAGTGTAATGGAACTGCAGACAATACACCAAGCAGAGTTCTATCGAACTGTAAAATAGCATAGCAGTTCTTAAACCTATTATCCCAGGAAATGAAAGTCAAGAAACAATACGAAATAATAACAACCTTATTAACTGGGATGATAAATTTGAGGAATTGATTGACATGGCCCCTAAGATCTCTCTATTCATCAAGACTGTCACAAATGTGGACACGTTTACTGAAAACTGTGTCGTTTGTCAAGGATATTGTGTTGATTTTTTAATCAGAGTTTTCGTAAACATCTCCCGGTTCAGATTCATCTGGCTTGGTACAGATATTGAAGGGGATTGAGAGACATTCCTTTGTATGTAAACAAAGAAGACATAAGACCAAAGTGGTCATGTTTTAGAAGTGACCTCTAAAATGAAAGGCGGTTCATCAACTTTCTCACTGAGCAGTTCGGTCCAGAACTACTTAGGAGTTCAGCTGTGTAGACAGGCTCTGTCTCTCTCTCTCCTTCGGCACTTCTAACTTCAAACTGTAAGCATTTGTTCCATTTAAACAGATTTTTGGGGGGTTTTGCTTATTGGTGCTATTGCATTTATTTGGAACAACATAATTAATTCTTGTTTGGATAGGCTGAGTTCCGTCAGCGATCGTTTTTCTCTTTCTTTTGTTTCATTGTGTAATTTTGTGAATACATTGTGTCTGTTTTACAACCAGGCAGTCAACCTAGGTATCTTACTCTGCTTATTTTCACTGTACAAGTATCGAATGGAATTGCAAAGTTGTGGTCTGGGCTGCCTGCTTAAGAATGGTTTGACTGCTCTAACTGAGTTCATAACAGTTCGGGGGGGGGGCTCCTGCAAGATTTTAAACAGTGAGTAGTCATTGCCGGTATCTTTAGTTCGGATTTTTCTTTTCTTGGGTGGACAGCATTTGGGATAGCTATGATTCTTTCAGTCGCCAAAAGCTTTATGTATTTGGATGCCGTGACTTTGGAAATTTTGCAAAAGATGAAAAAGACCAAATTGCAGCAATTAGCAGACAAGCTGGAATTGGAACTGCCTGCTTATGTGAGGAAAGTAGAGATTATTACAGCAGTAGTTTTGCATTTAACATTGCTGGAGAAACCATCAGAATCTATACAGGCAGCAGGTATTCAATTGCAAATGAAGTAGTTTGAGTTAGAGTCGAGAGATTAGAAAAGCTCACCAGAAATGAAACAGATTGAGTTACGATTAATAGCAGAAGAGATTTAAAGAAGAGAGAACGACGGAACAGAGGGAAGAAGGGAGAGCAGCAGAAGAGAGGAAGGAAAGAGAGAGTGGAGAAAGGGAAAGAAAAAAAAATGAACTTCAATACCGTCACTTCAAAGGGAAAGTCAGATGAAGATGCTGGAGATAAAGTCTGAGGGTATGATTCACAAGCAAGAGGGTGAGGATGAGCAAAGCCCTGGTTGTCAGAAACCGAGTGAGAAACTGTTTGTGAACGGTTATATTCAATGTTTCCAAAATTTGATTAGAAAGATGAGGAAGCCTCTTTCCTCTCATTTGAAAAGGTGGCTAATCAGATGCATTAGCCAGCGGCAATGTGAGATTTGATGATACAATCCAATCTTGGAGAGAGGGCTCGTGCGTTATTCGCATCCTTATCAGAGGAGGTACCTGAGGAGCATGAGGAGGTGGAAAAAGACCATGTGCAGGTCACATGAACCATTATGAGAAGCCTGCAGACAGGTCAAACCAATATTGCGTTTGTAAGGATCGCATACAGTAATTTCGATAGCGGAAAAAGAGCTTAAAAAAGAGCAAACCTACGATGCCCTCAGAAAGGTAATTATTTTGGAGAAATTCAAATTCACTGCCTGAAGTAGTGCAAATTCGACGAAGAGCTAAGAGTTAAAAGTGAAAATGTTAGCAGGTGAATTCTCCGATGATTATGAGCAGGATCCTTAAACTCGGTTTGGCTTCCAGAATTAAATACAGTGCATGAGGGATCGGAATTCTGGGAAAGAGAAATTCTGACGTGGAAAGGGAAAGATAGCTCTCAGTGAAGATCAGAATATTAACCGACCACACGGTAAAGAAAAACCTTGAGAGGAGCAAAGAAGTTCAAAATGCAGTGTTTTCATTGTAATAAAGTGGGGCACAGGAAATCACAGTGTTCGTGATCAAGGAGAAAGCCAGATGTAGGAAAACGGCCAGGCCTTGAAGTTTTTTTCCACAAATAACAAAAACACAATGCAAGTTAAACAACTTTCTTCGTGTCTACGTGATGATCAGAGGTTGGTCAGGGAGAAAGTGCCGGATTTGCTTAATAGAATATATGAAAGGGGAAAGTTTATTCAAATAGGCCAGAAGCAGCAGGGAAATGGGTTTCAATATAAAGAGACACAGGATGATCTCAGTCTGTAATGCTGAAAGATGAGGTAATATGTACTCCAGAGGGACAATTGCGAGAAAAGGTACTGGTAACATGAATTCATGGTGAGACAAGAAGCGCTCATTTAGGTGAAGTCAGGCTAGCGACTCCAGAGAAGTGTGGAGAATTTATGGTAGGCTGACTGGTCAAACTCTCAGCTCCACGAATACAATTTGTACTTGCCAATGATAGAGGTGATTCAGCGTTAGGCGTGATTGAAAAGCCAGTGGAGAAGCAGTCAACTGAACACATGAAGTATGTTCATGCAGAATGTTTCCCTGATTGTGTGGTCACAAGATCACAGAAGCACAAGCTGAAACAGACGAAACCAGGGATAGGTCTATGATTAATAAGCTGAAATAGCTCTATCCAAAAGGGTTTTGATAAGCGAAGAGGGACAGAACGGGTGCAAATAGGTAAGCATGCAGTAACGTTGACTCTGCTCGGCTAATTTAGTTACAGCAGAACGATGAGAATGTTGCACCAGTTGTCACAGAAAACATCTAAAGACAAGAAAAGTGAAAGCATCTCTTTGTATTGTTAATTAACAACTGATGCCTACCTGAGGAAATGGAAAACATCACACATTCAAGCAGATGAGAAACGAGCAGAGATTCATCACGTTGTTTGGCCATTAGGGTACAGAAGGCGGTGGTGTGAGTGATGCATCAACTACGACTTGGAGTTAACTTAGGGCTGAAGAAAGCACTTGCTAAAATACAGAGATTTTTTTATCGGCCTGGACTACACAAGGATGTCGTTGAACTTTCCCAGACATTTCACTTATATTCTTTAATAGTGGGCGGCACGGTGGCACAGTGGTTAGTACTGCTGCCTCACAGTGCCAGAGACCCGGGTTCAATTCCTACCTCAGGCGACTGACTGTGTGGAGTTTGCACATTCTCCCCGTGTCTGCGTGGGTTTCCTCCGGGTGCTCAGGTTTCCTCCCACAGTCCAAAGATGTGCAGGGCAGGTGAATTGGCCATGCTAAATTGTCCGTAGCGTTCGGTAAGGGGTAGATGTAGGGGTATGGGTGAGTTGCGCTTCGGCAGGGCGGTGTGGACTTCTTGGGCCGAAGGGCCTGTTTCCACACTGTAAGTAATCTAAGTAATCTAATCTAATCTAAAACCACAGACAGTAAGAAAACTGCACATTTAATACCTATTTCAGCATTTGAGAAACCTATCAGAAGAGTTTTTATAGATTGTGTAGGCCCAGTACATCAACCAGAAAGTGGGAATAATTATTTATTAACAATAATGGATGTGTCGACGAGATTTCCAGAGACATTCCCATGACGTAACATCACAGCTAAAAGTGCTGCAGTAGAATTACTTATTTTTTTGCGAGATACTGTCAACAAAGGAGATCAAGTTAGATCAAGTATCAAACGTCGCAACTAAACTATCCAGGAATGTGATCGATAAATTGGGAATAAAGCAGTTCAAATCTACTGTGTACCATCTCGCATCGCAGGGAGCGCTGGACAGATGGCATCAATCAGGCAAGATCATGTTGCCCGCTATTGGTCAGGATTATCCAGAATAATGGGATAAGGCAGCTTCATTATGTACTTTTTTCCGATGAGAGATGCATGTATTATATCGACCAAATTCAGTCATTTGAATTACTTTTTGTGCATGAAGTACGAGACCAGTCAAAATTGGTTGAAGAGAAATTATGAGTCAGAATTCAGAGACCATCCATTTGGACTTTATATCAAGATTTAGAGAACGATGAAATAAAGCTTGAGAGTTGGCTGGACAACATTTAAAATTATCAGAGCATTAAATGGAATAGGAACGGGTACGAAACCATAAAGGAGCAATCTTACAATTGGGGATGAGTTATTGGTGTTAGTTCCAGCCTTAAAAATCAAGGTTGAGTGGACCTTATGAAATCCAGAACAAATTTATTGAGGTGAACAACTTGATAAGGCCTCCAGATGGGAAATATCCCACAGAGTTCGTTGTGTATATTCTCAAAGTTATTTTGACAGGGAAGGAAAGAAGAATCACGTCTAGACGATTCCGATTTAGACGTTCATTTAATCAAATTCGCAATGACGAAATTGGCAATATTTGGACAAATTGTTGAGTTACTTTCCATAGGAAAATCGAAATGAACTGAAATAATTATTGCTATCAAATGGGGAGATATGCGGAAATACACTGGGAAGTGCTGATCCAATTATGCATGATTTAAAGGTGATGATTTTCCTATTAAGCAAAATTCTTATGGACATAAGCCTCAAAAGTTGGCATAGGTACTGAAGGAGATACAGCACATGCTGCAAGATGACATAATCGAAATCAGTTACAGTAACTGGAATTCAGGCATAGTCATGGTGCCAAATCCAGATGGAACCCAGTGGGTATGTGTGGACTATTGAAAATGCAACGCCATTACAAAGACTGATGCGTATCCAATTCTACAGTTGGAGGACTGTGTCGAAAACGTTGGCCAAGCAATTTACTTTTCTAAGTTGAACTTTGGCAAAGGCTACTGGCTAGTAGTTCTGTGAGAAAGAGCTAAGGGGATTTCGGCTTTCATAACGCCAAACGGACAATATCTCTTCAAAGGTATGCCATTTCGTAAAAAATACTTTCCAGCCACGTCTCAGTGACTGCTAAAAAAAAGGTCGTTTTCGGATTATGTAACAGTGTGGGAAATATTGATGACGTGTGACTTTTCGTCAGTCACAGAAGGAGCGTGGGTTTCCTCCGGGTGTTCCGGTTTCCTCCCACAGTCCAAAGATGTACAGGTTAGGTGAATTGGCCATGCTAAATTGCCCCTAGTGTTAGTTAAGGGGTAAATTGTAGGGGTATGGGTGGGTTGCGCTTCGGCGGGGCAGTGTGGACTTGTTGGGCCGAAGGGCCTGTTTCCACACTGTAAGTAATCTAATCTAATCTAATCTAAACATTTACAGCATTTCTCGAAATTGTTCGACAGACTTCCGAAGGCAAGCTTGGTGGAAAATCTAGCTATGACTGAAATTGCCAATGGGCCATTATATTGAACATGGACAAATGGCCTCACGGGATGCGATGACGAATGTAATTCAGAAATTTCCCACACCGTCAATGCAATAAGCCATACTCTAGTTCCTTGGAATCGAGCGGAATTTACTGAAAACTTGTGCCAAATTTTAGCAGTATGGCTGCTCCATTCACGGAATTGTTTAAAATAAAGGCAAGACGTTTCAGAAGTCAGGGAATACCAAAAGACGTTTGACAGACTACAAACTGAGTTAACCACTGCCACGGTATTAGCCAGACTGGATTGCAGGAAGCCTGTCAATGTGACTGTCGATGCCAGTGATGTGGATGTTGTTGCGGTTCTCCTGCAGGTGGATGACGAGGGGAGAGAAAACGAACTATCATCAACAGAATTATTTAACGATGGAGCAAGAGACTTTAATATTCGTGTGTTTTGACAACTAACTGGAATTTGGAAGGATTTTAAATATGAAGACACCTTTTGGCATTAATGGTTCTTTTTTAAGGGGGGCGGGGGAGGTGTCCAAATCTGGTTACATTCTCCTAAAAAATTCTTTTGTTTTCTCAAGTATACTATGAACAAGTTTGTTTTTTTCAGAAAGGTCGCAAATAATTTTTTCAGTTCCGATTAATCTGGTTTGGTACAGAGATTAAAGATATGCCTTTTTCTTTTTATATAAACACATGAGACTTCAGGCCAAAGTGGTCATGGTTTAGAAACTATCTGTATAATGAAAGGGGAGTGGTCAGCTCTGCAGTTGTGCAGTTCAGTTCAGAACTAGTTTGGAGTTCATTTGTGTGGACGTGCTCTCTCTCTGCTCCTGCTCTTCTATCTTCAGCGTGTAAGCATTTGTTCAATTTGTAAAGGATTTTAAGGTAGGATTGTTTATTGGGACTGTTGCATATATTACAAGCAATAGAAAGGAATCAAGTTTGGATCGACGGAGTTCTGTTGTTTTTTTTTATTCTGTTCTTTGTTTCTCAGTGTGTCATTTTATGTTTGTTTTTATGTTTAAAAACGCTTATTTACTCAGGTTAACCTTCACCAGAGGAAACAAATTGCAAAGGTCTAGTCGAAGCTCCCTGCGTGAAAATATTTTGAATAGTCTGACCTAGTCCAGAACGGCGATGTCAAGAATCCTGCCTTTAACCCTGTATCCTGTATTCACATTCGACCTTCCAAAATGAATCATTTCACACATTTCAAGATTCAAGTATATCTGCCACTAGTCAGACAAGTTCTGCATCCTGTTAATGTCCGGTTGCAACCTCCAACTCTACACATTACAAAACTCCATCAAACGTCACGTCATCGGTAAAATTTATAATTCATCAGTCCACGTCCTCATCCAAAATATTTTCAAAACGCACAAAGAACAGAGATCTCAAAAGTTATCTCTGTGAAACATTACCAATCAACAAGCTCTAGTCTGAAACTTTTTTTCCATCGACGAAGACCCACTGTCTTCTATGCATCAACCAATTCTATATCCACACAGCCAGACTTCCGTGTGCCATGGCTCCATAGTTTGTAAATGACCCAAACGTGGGAAGCCTTTTCAAACGGCTCGGGAAAATCCATTTACACCAAATCCACTGCTCTAGCTTCATCAATATGTTGAATCATGTCCTCAAAGAATTCAACAATGTGTGTGAGCCGTGAACTACCTTTCACAAATCCATGTTGAATATCTGTAATCATCTATCATTTTCCATGTAATCCTTTCTGTCAAAGTCCTCTCCAATAATTTGCTCATTCACGACATTGGATTGACTGTCTGCAGTTCCCAGGAATATGTTTTTTTTTTCCCTTTTCAGAACAGGGGAATAACAGTCGCCTCCCTCCAATCATCTGTCACTACTCCAGTCGGCAGTGAGAATACAAAGATCATCACCAGTGGCGCAGCAATCTTTTCTCTCACTTCCCGTATTCGCCTGGTCGAGGGACTTAATTAGCTTAAGTTTTTTGAATTATTTGAGTGGGAATGTACAAGACATGATTAGTAAGTTTGCACAATACGCGAAAATACACGGTATCATGGACAGTGAGAAAAGTTATCAGAAATTGCAGCAGGATATGGATCAACTGGGGAAGTTGGATGAGAAATTGCAAATAAAAATAAATATAGATAATATAGATAAGTGTGAGGTATTGCATTTTGCAAAGTCACTTTAGGGTGGGAGTTCTATGGCGAATGTTTCGGTCTGAAGGAATGCAGTGAACAGGGAGAATTTGAGTTCAGGTGCACGGTTCTTTCAAAGTGGAGTCAAAAGTAGACAGCGCAGTGAAGAAAGCTTTTGGCACACTGGCCTTCATCTGTAAGGACACTGGGTGTGGAAGTTATTTTGCAGTTGTACAGGGCGTTGGCGAGGCTGCACTTGGAGTATTGTGTAATGTTAGAGGGGAAAGAATAAAAGGAAACCAGAGGGGCAAGGCTTTTACACAGAGGGTGCTACGCATAGTGAATATGGTGCCAGCAGAAATGGTTGATGCCTATACATAAACAACAGTCAAAAGGCGTTTGGACAAGTGCATGGATAACAAATGTTTAGAAAGATATGGGATATGTTCAGCGAAATAGGTTTTGTGTGAGTGGGCATTTTGTTTGGCATTGACCAGTTTGGGCAGAAGAGCCTTTCTCCGTTCTGCAGGACTCTGTTAATCCATCAGTCAACCTGACCACAGCTCTAGACCTGTAAAGCTGTCAGACAGAAGTTGCAGATGGTCACAAATTGGTCAGGGTCATCTGAAGCAAATCTCAATTCAGACATTATACAGGAGGAGTATGACACGACCCTGGGGCATTCTGTCATTATTTAAACCTTTAAGTTACCTTAACAGTGGCAGCAAAGCCAAGGGAAAATAACACAGAAGAAAAGCTACTCACCATTCAACAGCCACTCACTTACCTGCTGCCCGTGGAATCACAGTTCAATTTCCTTTGATTTTACCTTTCCGCTCCTACCTTCCTCGTTCGACTCCGTTACTTCGCTGCTGGTCGTCCTCCTAACCATAGCCCGATATCCAGTTTTGCCGACACTTAGACGTCCAGCATAATTTCAACCACAAAGCAGCCATTCTCAAATTGGCCGCTCTAAAATAGCCACCCTGCTATAGTTTGCTTTGTTATTTGTTTCTGGGCAGTGGCTGAGACAACCCCTACCAGAATCCTCTTCATTCGCTTCTCAGACTTTGTTGGTCGTTTTCACACTGTTTGCTGACACCAGCTCTTCTGCACTCACTCCTGCATTGCAGTGAATCTGACCTCGTCCCAAAATGTGCCTCAGTCGCTTGTCATCAACGTCCTCGGTTTATGGGCCGAGGGCGTCACTGTCTGGACAGCATTTAATACCCATCCCTCGTTGCACCTGAGAGGATGGTGCAGAGCAGCCTTCTTGAACTGCTGCAGTCCCTTAGGAACCGACGTCCGGGATTTTGACTCAGCAACTGTGAAGAACAACAACATATTTTCAAGTCAGGCTGGTGTGTGTCTTGGTGAGGAACTTGCACGTGCTGATGTTTTGATGTATCTGATGCCCTTCACCATCTCGGCAGCAATTATAGCTGCTTTGGAAGGAGCTGTATAAAGATCTGTGCTGAAGTTTCACAGTGCATCTTGTCATGAAACACATTGCTGCTACTGAGCGTCACTGGACGCTTGTGGACGTCATGCAAATCAGGCATGCTGCTTTGTCCTGGATGATTTCAAGCTGCCTCAGTGTTCGTGTAGATGCATACAACCAAAGAAATAGAGATTAGTTCATCACACTCCTGACTTATGGTGTTGTAGATGTTTTACTGAGTCAGGAGGTAAGTTCTTCATCACAGTATTCCTTGGCTCTGACCTGCACATTAGATTAGATTACTTACAGTGTGGAAACAGGCCCTTCGGCTCAACAAGTCCACACCGACCTGCCGAAGCGTACCCACCCAGACCCATTCCCCTACATTTACCCCTTCACCTAACACTTCGGGCAATTTGAGCATGGCCAGTTCAACTAACCTGCACATATTTTGGATTGTGGGAGGAAACCCACGCAGACACAGGGAGAACGTGCAAACTCCACACAGATAGTCGCCTGAGGCGGGAATTGAAACCGGGTTTCTGGCGCTGTGAGACAGCACTGCTAACCACTCTGCCAACGTACAACCCCAATGTAGCATGTAGCAACTGTTTTTATGTGCAAGTCCATATGAGTTTCTGGTCAATGATAACCAGAAGGACGTTGATGCCACGGGATTGATAATCACAATTATTTCGACAATTGTAATGGTAACGCCATTGAAAGTCAAGGTGCGGTTGTGAGATTTTCTCTTCGTGGCGACAGTCATTCCCTGGCATGTGTGTGGCTATGCAATGCTACTTGGTACATGGCAGCGCAAGCCTGGACGTAGCCCAAGTCTTGCACATGATCTGCTTCAGTATTTGAAAAATGAAACTCAAAGAATACTACAGTGTAGAAGCAGGCCATTCGGCTCATCATATCTACACTGACCATCTTAAGAGTAACCATGCCCAACACACCCCACCACACTTTTCCGAGAATACCGCTTTTCCCATGGCTAATTTCCCGTCGGCTACACATCCCTGAACACTGTGACCAATTTGCAATGGCCAATTCATATGGCTTCATATTTTTGGACTATGGGAGGAAAGCGGTGCAGCCAGAGGAAATTTACGCAGAGGAAGAATATGCACACTCCATACAGACAGTCATCTGGTCGTGGAATCGAAACGTGCTGCCGTAAATTGTGCTGAACATTGCGCATTCAATTACAAACATCCCCACTTCTGACCATATGATGGAGGGAATGTCGTTGAAGAAGCGGCTGGAGATTATTGGCCAAGGACACTACGCAAAAATACTCCTGCAGTAATGTACGAGATCCGAGATGACTGACCTCCACCATACTCAACCAGCGTCCTATATGCCAAGATTGACTCCAAGAAACGGAGAGCTTGCTTTGATACTCACTGGTTACACTTGTGCTTCTACTCCTTGATGCAAACCTAGTCAAATACAGTCTTGATGTCAGGCGTGTCACTCTCACGTTACCTCTCGAATCACTTGCCTATGTTTGAAAGAAGGCTGCAAAAAGGTCAAGAGCTGAGTGGCCCTGGCGCAACCAAAATGGGCGTCACCGAGCAGGTTATTGTTGAGCAGGCACTATTTGATTAGCACTGTTGATGATGCCTACTATGACTAAATTGCTTATAAAGGGTAGAAAAATTGGACGTAATTGACCTAGTTGGATGAGCCCTGCTTTTCGAGTACAGGACATATATGGGCAATTTTCCATTTTGTCAGGTATATACCTGTGCTGCTACTGTACTGGAAGAACACAAGTCTTCAGTACTATTGCTGGAATATTATCAGGGCCCAAAACCTTTGCATGATCCTCTGCTTCAAACATTTCTTGATATCACGTAGTGAATCGAATTGTATGAAGACCTGATTTGGAGATTCCGGTGTTGGCCTGGGGTGTACGAAGTTAATAATTACACAACACCAGGTCATAGTCCAACAGGTTTCATTGGAAGCGCATTACCGTTTGGAGCGACGCTCCTTCATTAGGTGATCGTGATGAAGGATGAAGTCGCATCGTTCCAAAAGCTGGTGTGCTTCCAATTAAACCTGTTGGGCTATAACCTGATGTTATGTGATTTTTAGCGTTGTATAAAGACTGATATCTTTGATACTGGGGCCAGTGAAGAAGGCCTTGGTAGAACATCCATTTGGCACTTCAGTTGGAAGATTGATGCGAATGCTTCAGTTATATCTTTTCCGCTGATGCATTGGTCTCTTCCATCATTGAGGGTTGAGATACATGTCGAGCCTCCTCCTCCTCCAATGAGTTATTCCACTGTACGTTCCCGTTCGTAATTGATGTTCTAATCTGTTGATTGTGGGCATGCTTAATTCTCTCATCTACTGCTTACGTTTTTTGGTGTGCAATTAGTCCTATTTGGTACCGTCACCAGGTGGACACGTCAATTTTAATTATGTCTGATACTCTCCTGGTATGCTCTTGTGCACTCTCCATTGAATAAGGGTGGATTCCATGCCTTGAGGATCATGACTGAGATAATGATACCCCGACCATGAGGTTTCCGGTTGTTCTAAAGTACAGCTCTGCTGCTATTGATGCCCATTGCGTCTCATGGATAGCCAGACTTGAGGTGCTAAATCTGTTCAAAGTCTGTCGCATTTAAATAGGGCTGTGTGCTACAGAACACGATGAGGAAGATCGCAATTTGAAGGCAGGACTTCATCAACCCAAGGAATGTGCATTAGTCAATCTTAGAGATCCTATTTACTATCATGGACAGATGCATCTGCAGCTGGCATATAGGTAAGGATTAGTTTGAGTTTGATAATATTGTTGTCACATGTCCAGGGTGTAGTTTTTCCTGCTCTACAGACAGATCAGAACATTAAAAAGTGCATAAGGGTCGCAAACCGAGTGTTGTGTACAATGTTACAGCTGCAGAGAATGTGCTGAGAGAGATCAAAATTAACATTTGAGGAGTCCATTCAAAAGTCTAAAAAAAGGGGAAGAAATTGTTCCTGAATTTGTTTGTGTGTGCATTCAAACGTTTATATCTTCTGCCTGACGGACAGGTTTGAAGAAAATATAACCTGAGTGGGAGGGGCTCCGACGTTAGTTGTTTTCCCGTGGCAGCAGGACGCATGGATGGAGTCAATGAATGGATGACTGGTTTTTAAAAAATGGAATGGACTGTGCTAATAAATATCTGTAATTCCTTGTGATATTGAGAGGAACAGACGCCAAACCACACTGTGTTGCACCTCGAGAGGCCAGTTTCCACGATTCATCTATAAAATTGGTAAACGTCTTTATGGACATGCCAACTTTCCTTTGCCTCCAGAGGAAGCCAACAAGTTACTGTACTTTCTTGACTTGAAAATGCCGGTATTGGACTGGGATGCACACAGTTAAAAATCACAGAACACCAGTTTATTATCCAACAGGTTTAATTGAAAGCACTGGCTTTCGAAGCGCAGCTCCTTTTGGTTGTGGTTGTGCAGCATAAAAAGTAGTGAAACTATCATGGTATTCGAGCAGACAAAAGAGTCAACAAACAATCAAGATAATTTTCAATGCATAATTTAGATTACATCACATTGTAAACTTCTGCGATAAATTCTGTGCCTTTCAATTGTGTCCTCCATAACCACCTGATGAAGAAGTGGCACTCCAAAAATTACTGCTTCCAATTAAACCAGTTGGAATATAATCTGGTGGTGTGCGATTTTTAATTTTGAAATTTCTTGACAGTTGCATCAGCATGGCTGGAGCAGGACAAATTGTAATTGATCATTACTACCAGGAACTTGACACTCCGTACTTTCTCTGCCTCAGCATCATTCATGAAGATAAGTGTGTGTCCTGTCCACCACTTCCGAAAGTCAATGAATGGCTCCTTCATTTTTTCTGATATTGATGGAGAGTGTGCTATCTTTACACCATCCTGCAAAACACTCTTTTTTGTACACTGTCTTGCTGTTGTTTGAATTCTGACCTACAATTGTGGTGTCGTCAGCAAATGTGCAAACGCAATTAAGGCTGAATTTGAACACGCAGTTGTCAATGTATAATTTTGGAACCAAGATACTTTTCCCTCTTCTTGATTCTCTCCACACCTGCCGCAACCCATTCTAGCAGCTTTGTCTTTTGCAATCCAAGCTTTGAGATCAGTAGTGCTCCTGCCAAGCTGATCCTGAAGATGGACATAGAAATGCCCCACCCAAATTAAATTTGTCCTATTACCTCCCTCAGAGTTTCTACCAAACAGTGTTCAACAAGAAGGAATACTGATTCATTAGCCAAGGCAGGGTGGAACGTAGAACAGGATGCATACAGGGATGGTGATGATACTGGCTGAAAAATTTTCTAGACAATGTGATTCCATAAGAAAGACTATGTCAGGCTGTTGCTTGACTAAACTGTGAGATAGCTCTCCCAAGTTGAACACCAGCCCCCAGATGTTTGTACGACGAACTATGCTGGGTAAAAAACATTGTTTCTGCAATTGTCTTTTCAGTGCTTATGTCGATACTAAGTGTCCGTGCAGATTAATTTCTCTGTTGAGACTGTGTAGAGATGGAGAAAACTAAGTGGTTTGTTAGGTCATTTCAGAAAACAGTTGAGTCAATCACATTCCTGGGGCTCTGGTGACTAATATTGCGCAACCAGCACAGTACAGGAGGATGAACCAGGTTTGAGGGAGTGAATATCCTACTCTTGCTCAAATACGTAGCTAATAATAAATCCATGAGAGAATATGAGGCTGTGATATCTGAGGTGTAGAAAGCCACACGCATCACATCTTATTGCAGACTTAACCAATCTTAGAACAAGAAGGAGTGAACACTTGAGAAGAGTAGAAATGTCACTCAGCTGGGCAGACGATCATAGTTCAAATGCTAGCTGATTCCAGAAGAGTGTTATACGTTTTCTAAAAAAAAATGATTAAAAGACATTTTTCAATTAAAGGGCTCACAGTTAGTGATGGCCTGCATTTGTTGTTACCGATAGCCATAGCCTTAGACATTCGCAGGCAGCTCTCATGATCTGCGAACTAAATAAGTAAAACCTTTTCGTGGGATTATCACACAATCTGAGAGTGGTTGCAAAAACTGTGGAGGTCATTCATCCCATCGCATTTGTGCCGGATCGCTCCAAAGCCAGTTCAGTCCTACTCCTGCACCTCTCACAGCAGATGGGGGTTATTCTCAGTACATCTCGAGTTTGTGTGTGCATGAGGCATGTGTCATATTCTCTGGATAACAGATCACTATGCTCACATCTGTGGGGCAGATGCAAAATTTTTACTGAGCAACTGGCACCAATTCATTCTGTGGTTGTTCTGTTCTTCATTGACTACTAGGACCCCACTGCTTAACCTGAGAGTTAGGTTATATTGCCGAGCGAATAGCCAAAACATTTCAGCCATATTTATCAAATGTTGAATGAAATCAGAATCTATTCTTGCGATTTTCTTAGATCAATACTGGTGTGGATACGGTTGGGGCAGTACGAATTATGAGCGGTAATAAATGGGTTACAGAGTCTATCCCTGTCGCTCAAAATGGAAGGGTGGAGATAAGCAGAGCATTATTAATTGAGGACTCTGCAATTAGGGGGACAGATGGGAGGTTCTGTGGGAAAGAGAGAGTCTCAGCTTTTTGCATTGCCTGCCAGGTGTCAGGGTTAGTGAAGTCCTGGATCTTGTGTTGGGATTCTTTCGGGTGAGCGGGACAAGCCCCAAGTCGTGGTCCACAGAGGAACTATCGGTATAGATAGGAAAGGGATGGGGATTTATGGCGGAAATCCAGGAAGCAAGTGTGGAAGCTGAGTAGGAGAAAAATCATAAAGGGGCTTGGACACCTGAATAAGTAGGGCTCATTCTGAGGTCAGTGATCCTTTTCATTTAGGATGGTCTACACCTGAACCAGAGGGGTACCAATTTCCTGAGGTGGGAATGTTTGCTCATGCTATTTGGTATGGTTTCAGTTAATTCAGCAGGGGGCGGTGGGCACAAATTATAGTTCCTGTGTTCAGGACGTTCAGAGTAGTGAGGTCAGAATTCTGGTTTCAAGGTCGTAAGAGTTCATGGGCAAGAAGGAAGCTGCTTTTAAAGTGTATTTATGTCAATGCCAGGAACATCTGAAATAAGGTGGTTGAGCTTGTAGCATGGGTTGGTGTCTGGGACTTTGATGTTGTGGCCATTTTGGAGACACAGATAGAACAGAAACCGAAATGGTTGTTTCAGGTTCGAGGATTCAGATTTTTCAGTGAGAACAGAGAAGATGGTAAAGGATGGGAAGTTGGTATTGTTAGTCAAGGACAGTATTACGGCATGAGTACGGATGATTGAACACTCGTCTACTGAGGCACAATCGAATGAGGTTGAAAACAGGAAAGGAGAGGTTACCCTGTTGGGAGTTCTGTCCAGGGCTCAGAATAGTTCCAGAGAGGTAGAAGAAAGGACAGGAAAGGCAATTCTGGATAGGAGTGAGAGCAACAGGGTAGTTGTTACGGGAAAACTTCACTTTCCAAATATTGACTGGAAACACGATAGTTCTAGTATTATAGATGAGTCAGTGTTTGTCGAATGTCTGCAAGATGGTTTCTGGACATATTATGTCGAAAAGCCAACAAGGGACGCTGCCACATTGGATTTTGTAATGTGTAATGATCATGGCCAAGTGTCAGATTTGGAGGTAGGTGAGCACTTTGGTTATGTTTACATTAACGATGAAAAGGGATAGATATACAATGTAGGGCACAAGTTAATGCTATGGAAATGCAACCATGGGATGTTTTAGGCATGATTTGGGATCCATAGGATGGGGAAGGAAACAGCAGTGGATGGGCATGATTGAAATGTGGAAATTATTCACTGAACAGCGACTGCGTGTCCTTCATAAATATGTACCGGTTTGGCGGAGAGAAAGTGTTGGAACGAGGGAGCCATGGTTCCCCAAAAAACTTGAATCTCTTGTCAATGGGAAGAAGGAGGGTAATATAATTATGAATCACGAAGGCTCAGTTATGGCGTTTGAGAGTTACACGTTTGCCAGAAAAGACCTAAAGAGAATGAGAAGAAGAGCCAGGAGGGGAAATGAAGAACTCATTGGCAGGTGGTAACAAAGAAAACCCGAAAACTTTCTATTGGCAAATCAAGAATAAAAGAATGCATTCAGAAATATTAGGGCCAATCGAGGATATTAGTTACAACTTGTCCGTGGAGTCTGAGGAGATGTGGCAGTGTGAAATGAATGTTTTCCGTCAGTATTCACAATTGAAAGATACAATTTTGTCGAGGAGAATACTGAGGTACCGGCTACTGCTGGCATAGAATCAAAATCATACAGGTGTACAGCTTGGAAACAGACCATTCGGTCCAACCCATCCACGCCAAACAGATATACCACCCAATCTACTTCCACCTGCCAGCACTTGGCCCATATTCTTCTAAATCCGTCCGATTCAAATGCCTATCCAAATGCCTTTTAAATGCTGCAATTTTATTATCCTCCATGACTTCTTCTGTTAGCTCATTCAATACATGTACCACCCTGTGCGTTAAAAAGTTGCCCCTTTGGTTTCATTTAATTCTTTTCCCTCTCACCGTTTACCTAAGCTATCTAGTTCTGGATTCCGCCACCCCAGGGAAAAGACTTTGTCTATTTATCCTATCTATGCCCCTCATACTTTTGTAAACCTCTATAATGTCACCCCTCAGCCTCCGACGCTCCACGGAAAACAGTCCCATCCTTTTCAGCATCCCCCTCCAGCTCAAATCCTCCAATCATGGCAATATCATTGTAAATATTTTCTGAACCCTTTCAAGTTTCACGCAGCTCTCCGATAGGAGTGAGAACAGATATTCCAACAGTGGTCTAGCAAATGTTCTGCACAGCCATAAGAATACCTCACAATTCCTGTACTCAATACTCTGAATGATAAAGGAAAGCATAGCAAACGCCTTCTTCACTATCCTATCAATAGAGAGCCCACTTTCAAAGAGCTGTGAACCTTCACTCCAAGGTGTCTCTGTTCAACAACTCTCCCGAAGATCTTACCATTAGGTCTTGCTAAGATGTGACTTTCCAAAATGCATTTATCTGAATTAAACTCCATCTTATACTTCTCAGCCTACAGGCCCATCCGATCAAGATCCTATTGTCATCTGAGGTAACCTTCTTCGCTGTCCAAAAAAACTCGAATTTTGGTGTCATCAGCAAACGCGATCTCTCATGCTCACATCCAAATCATTTATATAAATGATGAAAACTAGTGGACCTAGCATCGATCTTCGTGGCACTCCACTGGACAAAGGCCTCCCGTCTGAAAAACAACCTCGTTCCCAAGAAGAGGTGTTAGCAATTCTGGGAAGTTTGAAAATAAATAAATCCCCTCGCCGTATGAGACTTAGCTCAGCAAACACTGGGAAGACAGGTCGGAGATTGCAGAACCTTCGGGTTTGAATTTTCTACATCGCCATTGCCTGCAGGAGTTTTCACAGAAGAATAGCGGAGAACAAATGTTGTTTCCTTATTGAAGAAGAGGAGTGGAGATAACTCTGTTATTTATAGACCAGGGAGAAATAATTCGGTTGTCGATACAGTTTTAGAAAATGTTCTGAGAGATAGGATTTATCATAATCTAGAGAGGAATAAATTGACGAGAGGTAGTCAGCACGGTTTCGTGAAGGGTAGTTTTGCCTTACAAACCTTACTGAGTTCATTTCCATGCTGACCAAACAGGTGAATGAGGGTAATGCGGTTGTTGTGAAGTATATGGATTTCAGTTCGATGTTTGTTAAGGCTCCGCACGGTAGGCTATTTCACCAAATAATGCAGCATAGGATTAACGGTGATTTAGCGGTTTGGATCAGTAAATGGCTAGCTGAAAGAAGACAGAGGATGGTGGTTGATAGGAAATACTTATCCTGGAGTTTCGTTGCTAGTGGTGTAACGCAAAGATCCGTTTTGAGGCAACTGCTGTTTGTCATTTTTATAAATGACATAATTGACGGCGTAGAAAGATGAGTATTAAAGTTGCGGAAGACACGAAGGTCAGTGGAATTGTGGGTTGTATTGAAGAATGTCGCAGATTATAGAGGGACATAGATAATCGGCAGATCTGGGCTAAGTAGTGGAAAATGAAGTTTAATGTAGAAGACTGTAAGGTAATTCACTTTGAAAAGAACAACGGGAATCAAGAGTTAAAAATCACACAACACCAGGTTATAGTCCAACAGGTTTAACTGGAAGGACACTAGCTTTCGGCGTGTTGCTCCTTCATCAGGTGACAGTGAAGGGCTCAATCCTAATACAGAATTTATCGCAAAGATTTACAGTGTGATGTAACTGAAAGTGTACATTGAAAAATGTATTGTCTGTTAAGATTTCATCTGTTAGAATACAGTGACAGTTTCAATTCTTTCATGTGTAAATCACAAAACTGGAGTTATCTCACTTTTTAGATTAAATTCAATCTGAACATCATGGCATAGACAGAGAACACGGGAGCTAACAGCTTCAACATATTGTCAAGCTATCACCATCGTTAACAGCTAACCCGAGAATGCAACATTTAAAAAAAGAGGTTTTCTGATTTACCCATGAAAGAAGAGAAACTATCACTGTATTCTAACAGATGAAAGGCTTAATAGACAATCAATTTTTCAATGTATACTTGCAGTTACATCACAATGTAAATTTCTGCTATAAAATCTGTGTTAGAATTGAGCCTTCCACTACCAGCTGATGAAGGAGCGTCGCTTCGATAGCTAGTGTGCTTCAAATTAAACCTGTTGGACTATAACCTAGTGTTGTGTGATTTTTAAATTTGTTCACCCCAGTCCATCACCGGCATCTCCAAATCAGGAACAAAGAGTACTGCGCTCATGGTAACATTCTTGTCAGTGTAGATTAGCAGGCATGTCTCAGTGTTGAAATACATAGATCCCTGATATTTTTGCCACCAGCTAGATCAGGATGTTCAGAAGGCATACCGTGCGTTAGTTTTTATTGATAGAGGCATTGCGTGGCTCTGGTGCAGCCACATTTAGAGTATTGCCTACAGTTCTGGTCACCACATTATCGGAAGTTCGTGGAAGCTTTGGAAAGGGTTCAGAGGAGGTTTACGACAAATGAATCCTGGAATGGATGGAAGGTCTTTTGAGGAAAGGTCTTGGGACTTGACGCTGTTTTCGTTCGAGAGAAGAAGGTCGAGAGGTTCTTAAATGAGACATATATGATAATCAAAGGTGTAGATAGGTAGATAGTGAGAGCCATTGTGCTCGGATAGTGAGGGGCATAGCTTTAAATTGGGTGGTGATAGATTCAATATACATATCAGAGGTTGTTTCTTTGCTCCTGAAGTCATCAGAGCATGGAATGCACTGCCTGCAATAGCAGAAGGCTCGCCAACTTTAAGAACATTTAAGTCTTCATTCGATAAGTATATGGATGGAAACGAAATAGTGCAGAATAGATGGGCTTCAGATTGGTTCCTCCTGACGGCACAACATCGACGGCAGAACGACCTGTACTGCGCTGTCATGGTCTCTGTTCTCTGTATTATGTTGAAAATTGGGCTACACATTCGCACAGTGTATACTAAGAATCGTACACTTATTACCAAAATCAGGAAAATTTGTTTATATATGAATTCGGAGGAGGCTATTCCATCCCTCAGCTTGCTGCATCATTTGATAGGATCATGGTTGATCTGATTACGGCAGCATTTTTATTTTCATGTCTCTATTATAACTCCTAACAGCCTTGTTGACGTGCATTTCGATAAGAATGGACTTTTTACAGTTAGCTAGCATGCATTTATGTGAAGCAGTCTCACAGACTTGATTGAGTGCTTTGAGGAAGTGACGATGGTGATTGATTGTGGTACGGCCGTGGATGTTGTCGACATGGAGATACTAAAGTATGTTAAAACGTACCTCATAGTAGACTTACTCAGAAGCTTAAGTTAGGTGGAATCCATGCTGATTTGTCAAGTTGGATGCAAAATTCACTTGGTCAAAGAAGACATAGATAGTTGTGCCGGCTGTTTTGTTTTCTCACTGGGGACCTGTGGACAGTCATAATTTGCAAGCGTCAGTACTGGGATCTCTCTGTTTGTTATAAATACAATTGGTGTGGATGGAAATACAGATGGACTAATTAGTAAGTTTGGAGATGACATGCAAATTAGTAGAGATGTGGATAGTGAAGGAAATCTATAAGAACAAAATAAACTGGCGTTGGAGTAGGTCATCTGGACCCTTGAGCCGAGGACTAAATATCAGTCAAGAAGCAGACACTCGGGTTATATTATTCTTGACAATTTGACAGAACGTAAATAGGGGAGTGACACAGTGTCAAGTGCTGCAATTTATATCAATGACTTGGATGAGTTAAATTGATGCATTATCACTATGTTTGACGATGGCATCAACATAAGTAGAAAATTCAATTATCAAGAGAAGACAGAGAATCTGAAAATAGATATAAACAGGTATATTCAATGTAAAATAGTTTGGAAGGTAGAATATATTACGAAACATAACCTGTCCTTGTTTTCATGCAGCGTAAAAGGCAGTCGTTACTTAAATGGGAAGATTCAGATTGTATTAGAAATAATCAATTGACTGAACAATTTTGAGGAAACGCAAGGGAAAAGGGACCATTGATTGAGACTTCCGTGAGGAGTGAGATGTTGAAGGTTCCAAATCACATGAAGTTTGAATAAAGGCATTGCCAAGTCAGTCGAAATGATGCATTCAATCAAATTCTTAGTCTGCCTCACATAAACAGATCAAATACCAAATACTGAGGCAAGATGACAGCCCACCATGGATAGCTGTGCTGACGATGATCGCGCACTTCTCAGTAAACTGGGCTATCTGCTCAGCTCATGGGAACCATTGCAAACTTTGACAGTAAATTGCGTCTATACTGTCAACTCGATGTAATTTATGCGTGATGTCCGTTACACAACGTGGAGTATCGACCGATATTTTCTTGTGTCAGTATTAAGATTCAGGTGTGTCAGAATATTGGCCTCATTAAGATTATAGTTCATATTTCAAGGGTCAATTAGCAGACGGGATTCGCCCACAACGTATATGGGAACGTGTGAATTGTAAGAAGTAGAAATTATCAGGTTATGGCCAATGTGATAACAACAGTCGCGATTCGTGTGTTTCATCCTCAGATATTGTCCAGGGATGAGATGGAGCCAGAGGAAGAAAATGTATTTTGTGATCAGAGTAGAAGACAGTGAGTTAAATGTTCTCGATATTTAAGATTTGGGGGATGCCAGTGTTACACTTGGGTGTACAACGTTAAAAATCACACAACACCAGGTTCTCCTACAACAGATTTAATTGGAAGCACACTGGCTTTCGAAGAGATGCTCCGAAAGCTAGTGAGCGTCCAATTTACCTATTGGAATATAACCTGTTGGTTTGAGATTTTTAAATCGATATTTAAGAAATAAGAACAGTGATACAATTATTCAACGTTTTCAGCAGAGAATTATTAGGTAAACATCGTCTCCCATGGTGGACACTACGAAAATCAATGAGATGGAGAGTGAATAAACAAGTTCAATGATACGGTTAGCCGTGGTTTGTGGAGTGAATTTCTGAATTCAGAGAGTCAACAGGAAGTGTAAAAGTGGTGAGGAATGCACAGCGCATAAAAGGAACAGTAATAAAATCATACATGTGGACAGAAACAAACATGAGAGTGAGACTTACCAGGGATACCAACAACAGCCAGAATAGGATAATAAATATATTGAATAGTCCCAAGTACATATCGGATTCGCATCGATAATGACATTCCACCATAATATTTAGAAAGGTACCAAACAGTCCAGCTCAAACTCCTGTCCATTGTTGCAACATTCCAGTCAATTGTTGTCACATTCTGAACCATTGTTAGAACATCCGAGTACAATTTTCCAGATTCTGATCTCTTCCCTCCATTTCTCTATGGAGCTACTGCTCTCTGTTAGTTTATGCTCACGCTCACAGTATGGGAAAACACTTTGAACGTCACCCATTTATCATTAAAAACTCGAAACCCTTCACTGGAATAATTAGTATCCATGGAAACTGACATCAATCACAGTTACAAAACAAACAGATCAGTTAACCCCTTCCTTACATCGCTTTGGATGTCACATAAAAGGTAACATTTCCTGGGTCTCGATGGGATAGTTGAGTTTTGCTGAGGGATGGACCTTAAATCGTTCAATCATTTTCATTTTTCTTCCTTATATGTGGGAGCAGAGCCAGAACAGTGCAGGGTTGTATATGTTCCATACTGTATATAAAATATGACTGGGATAAAGCCACAGACTAGCTGCATAAAATGATAAGTGGGGTGAATTTTTAGAATGCATAACCGAGGGTAACAATATCTTCTGTTCATTGACTTTGTGTAAGACAGCTCCTATTTTTAAGTGCGCTATAATCAAATATTTCAGAACATTCAGACATCATTCAAAGCATTGTGGCTGCTGCTCGGGAACTGAGGACAGCATTGTGGCCCCACATTGCCTTTCCCAGATGGAAAGGGGGGCACCATTCGAGCTAATCCACTAGGAGAGGTGGAAAACTGAAATATTCACACATTTTCCAAAGGAAATGTTTCAAAACATTCGGAAAAGCTACTGTAGCTTTTCGGGGTCTCACTGAGAGAACACTTGGAGTACATTGTGTTGCTTGTGTTTGGGTAACTGAGAAAGAAGGGACCGCCCGAAGTGAGAGTTGAACAGCTGCTCGAAATACCTGGTTGCTGTGTCATTTAATACCTTGAGACTGTTACAGACTTACAGGAGGATTTCATTCCGTCTCTGTATTTTGTTAGAGTTTGATCATCCTTTATTAGAATATCCCTTATTTTGTGTATCCTTTATTGGCACATGTTCTCAATCACAGCAGTGCTGGAGTACAGTTTATAGTTTTGCGTCAAGTGGCGCTATCTTATGTACAAAGTACCAACGTAAAAACTTACATAAAAAGTGTGCAGAATAAAGAAGAAAAGTAGTTGTTGTTACTTTGCAGTGATTCATAGTATCCTTCAGAAATGTGACAATCACAAAGGTGGAAATTACAGTCAGAAAGACAAATTACGAATTAATGCTACACAGCAGGAGCTCAGCGCAGGCTTTCCCACATGTGTCCTGATCGACAGCACTAGATCCAAGTCAAACCAACAGTCCCCACTCCGCTTTAAGCCGACAGTCTGGTTCTCAGCTGCTCCAAAGTAATTTTCTCCAGGACTGGGTTCGCCTCACAAGCCTCTGCTCTGACTCAATTTCTTGCGCCAGCCTCTTTTCCGAGACTGTTTCACTGTGCTGGCCTCTACTCTGAGTTTCGGCTCCAGGGCTCTCTAGCTCATCCCTTCACCTCCGGGTAAGTGCAATTGAATAAAAATGGAGAAAAGAAGGAAAATAGAGGAAGAAAATAAAAAAAATGTTCGTAGAGGGTGCTTTGGCTGGAGGGCAATACTCAGCTACAATCCTGTTAGACACGAAGACGAGTAGGTCATTCAGCCTCCCGAGCCTGTTACAGAAGAATAGACAGTAATTCGTCTAGCCTACCATGATTGTTACAGAGGAGGAGATGGTCATTCAGCCTCCAGAGTCTCCGACACATGAACAGGAGGGATCCATTCAGTCGCTTGAGCCTATTAAACAGAAACATGTGGAGACCAATTTTCCCATTGAGCCTGTTACATGTGCTGTTACCACTGTCTGACAGGATCGATGCGTCAGGGTGATGGCCCAGGGCTGGGAAGAGCTGTATGTAAATTGAATAATTTCACAACTATTGATCGTATCCTTTATGCACAAATCTAATTCACAGTCTTGGCCTTTTTACCCCACCTGCATATATGTTTACCATCCTTCAATTTCCAATCCTGGTCACTCAGCTGCTAAACCTACAGTATGATCGGTACATCTGACCTGTTTTAATATATTTGCTCTGTCATTTAACTTGCCTCTATGAAAAGATGGAAAAGAATTCTGGGCAGAAATCAGAATGGCTGAACGGTCCGGAGGACGTTACAAATATTACAAGGCTTCTGAAGGCCCGGGGATTTAGTGGGGTGTGCATTACTCTAGGGACTGGAGAAAATAAAGTAGACAAGAATTGGTTAAGTTTTGTTTGAAGTGAAAAGAGAGGTGGACGAACCAGGTCAAAAACATGTCTATCGAACTGAAGCGTCCTACTACTCACACTATTGTTAATTACGAGATTCCATTCACATCAGCTGAAACGCATGTGGTTCTCACAAGAAATAGTTTTCAATTGGATCGTTTCAGGAAATGAGAACTCGTTCTAATCTGAGTTTCGCTTGAGTTGAGCACTGGTCACGAATTGACTTCTTTGAGTGGTTTTCTGCATGGAGTCATTTCACTTGTGGCAGACTGTCGGGTGACATGCACGTGCTTGTAATAAAATGGTCCATGTCTTCACACACAAATTGGCTGTCAAACAGAAAGAGACAGCATGCTTTCGGATTAGAAGATTGATGTGAAGGGATAAACGAGATGAACAGTTTATCCGTGTCTTTAAATGAAGGAAACAATGGTAACTTTGAACAAAACTACACTAAAGCCAGTAAAGTGAGCAGCAGCTGTCCTGGACAGTTATATTAAGAACATGCTCAGGAACAAACAAGCAAATAATCTCAGCACACTAACGAAAAAGCAATTACGCCACTAAAAGCAGAAAGACCAGCTGCAAGATTTAGATTACTTACAGTGTGGAAACAGGCCCTTCGGCCCAACAAGTCCACACCGCCCCGCCGAAGCGTAACCCACCCATACCCCTACCCCTACCCCTACCCCTACATCTACATCTAGATCTAGATCTACCCCTTACCTAACACTACGGGCAATTTAGCATGACCAATTCACCTGGCCTGCACATCTTGGGATGTGTGGGAGGAAACCGGAGCACCCGGAGGAAACCCACGCAGACACGGGGAGAACGTGCAAACTCCACACAGAGAGTCGCCTGAGGCGGGAAATGAACCCGGGTCTCTGGCGCTGTGAGGCAGCAGTGCTAACACTGTGCCACCGTGCCGCCCACAAATGTAGCTTATAATGTAGATGTAGCTTATAAATTTCCTAAGCAGGCAGCAGGATAACAGCTAAATTAATAATGTTTCTATTAGTTTACTCAGAACATTTCAAAAACGTTCCAGCAAGAAATTCTCGATTCGTGCGGTTCGGTTTCTATATGAACGCTTCATAACGTTTTAAAGAAAACAAAACATTTAGACCTCGATGTGAAGTTAACTACCTTTAGGAAAATTATTTTTTCTTTTACACCCTGATGGAAACAACCACAAAAATCTGAAGTTGAAAGAGTTTAATGACTTTAACACTTTATAACAGAAATCAATCTTACAAATATTTTAGCACTTAGTTACGAATGAATGCAATTCAGTGAATACAGGAAATCAAGCTGTCCTTAATAGTCATGAAGTCTGAAAGAGATCTGAGGGAGTTACAGCCAGTCACTGCGGAATGCGAATGAATAATATCCAAAGAAAGTCCTCATGGACTCGAGATTATACGACCTGATAAACAGCATGAAGTCATCGGAAACTGAGGCTACCCATACCGTTTCGCTGCATTGATAAGAATTTTAACAAGTTGGTTACATGAATTAGGCGTGAGGCGCTGTAAATACGTTGTATGTTATTATTGTAATATAGAAGTGTATTAAAATAAATGCTGCTTTTGTCCTGTACAGGTTAGAGTATGTTATTGATCTATCTTCTAATCCACGCTAAATACAAAGTGTATAAGTGAGTTTGCACGTCGAGCCCAGATTCAGGTAAGATAATTTGGCCTTCTACGTAATGGAACTGGTTCCCACATGAATGAACCTCCAATTTACTGAGTTCTGCCTGCATACTGATTCTTCTCTCCCTGTCGGCGGGAACGCACCGACAGACACTGACAGCATTACGGTAACAGCACTGAAGACTTCCAGCCGAGAAATTGTCACCCCGCAGCCAAGCAGTTCCAGTACAGTTAGAACATTAACCCCGACCTGAGAAAGTGGGCAATTGCCCTCGTATATCCTGTACATTCGAAGTAAGATAAATCCATACTGGCCAATTATAGCCCGTCAGACTACAGTCGACCCTCATTAAAGTGATGAACGGAGTAATCAACACCACAATCAAGCAGCACCTGCTCATCAATAAACTGCTCAGTGACGCTCAGTTTGGGTTCGGTAAATACAAATCAGTCTTGACTCAATTTCAGCCTCTGTTCAAACTGATTTTCAGAGGTGAGTTGAGAGTGACAGCCTTTCATATTAAGGCAGTATTCGATTGAGTGAGGTATCAAGTATCAACAGAAAATCTGGAATCAATTGTTTTCAGGAGAAACATGCCAGTGTCATACCGGACAGAAAGGATGATGGCCGTGGTTGTTGGAGCTGAGTCAAGACATCGCTACACGTGTTCCTCGGGGTATTTTCAGCTGATTTATGAATGGTCTTCCCACCATCATAAGTTGGTATTGTTGCCAATGAGTGCACAACGTTCAGCACCATTTTCCACTCCTCAGATAGTGAAGGCGTCGATGTCCAAATGCAAGAAGATCTGGAAAATATCCAGGCTTCGGCTGACAAGTGGCAATTAACACTTGTTCTACATGAATACCAGCAAACGTCCATCACCAATAAGAGACACTTTAACCATCCCCCCTTGATATTCAATTTTATTATCAAAACTACATTCCTAATGGGAGTTCCCGTTGAGTAGAAACTCACCTGGACTCGCCACATAAATAGAGGAGTAGGTCGGAGGCAAGAAATATTTCGACAAATAACCACCTGACTCTAAAAATCCTCGCCAACGTCGACAGGGGACATATTATGTGTGTGATGGATTAATCTCCACTTGCCTGGACGAGTTCAGTCCGCAGTACCACTCAAGAAGCTTGGTCGCATCCAGTACAAAGGGACCCACTTGATTGAAACTGCATCCACAAGCATCCGTCCCTTCACCACTGGCGCTCTGCAGCAGCAGTGTGTACTACCTACAATGAACCAAAGATCCTCAGACAACACTTTCCCATCCCACGACAACTTCCGTCTCGAAGGACAAGGTCAGCAGATATGGGCAAACTCCACCACGTTCAGGTTCTCCCGCAAGCCACTTACATAACTGCTTTGAAAGTATATTGTCGTTCCTTCTCTGTTGCTGCGCCCAAATTTTGGAATTGCCTCCCGAATGTGATTCTGGTTAAACCCACACCGGGTGGACTGCAGCAGTTCATGAAGTCAGCTTCTCAAGGGCAAAATATGACGGGCAAGTAATATTATCGCAGGAATACCCGCATCCACCCAAATGAATGAATAAAAAAAAGCTTGTCAAGCTGAAGGTAAACCTCACCATGTGTTGAAAGCAGCATCCTTAATCCCTTTCCCAATTTTTAAGGAACCATTCCGTCGTGTGTAGGTGTGTCAAGGAGTGAGTGTAGTGGAGAAGTGGATGAGTGAAGGCAGGACAGTCAAAGAGAAAAACACCATTCCCAAAATGAATTTCCTCCTGTTAGATGAACAAACTCATAAATGGTGGAGAATTCAGACACCATACGTTTGCATCTGGAGAATGATAAACAGCGGCACAGATAAAGATTGCTCAGAGAATGAAAGACGTTCATATGAGGAGTGGCTGACGTCTGTGCTCGTTCTGGACTCAATGGAGTTCAGAAGGATGAGGCGGAATCTCATTCACATTTATAGATTACTGAAAGGCCTGAATAATGTAGACATGTAGAAGATGTTTCCACGACTCAGAAAGACGAGGATACAAGGGCACAGGTTCTGAGTGATAGGACTACCCTTAGGAACTGAGGTTCCGACTAATTTATTGAGCCAGCAACTGGTAATTCTGTGAAACACATCACTGAAGAGTGCTGCAAAGGCCAATTTGTGTGTATTTCAGGCTGAAACAGGTAGGTTCTTGATTGGTAATGGGTTCAAACATAATGAAAAGAAGGTCGGCGAATGGGGTGACAAACAAATCAAATATGACAGAATGGGAGAGCCGACTCGATGGTCGAAAGGTATAATGCTACACAAATGTATCGTCGTTTAAATATACACTTGGATGTACCACGTTAATCGAATATAAAGCGGATGTAGGTAATTCAGTCCCAATAAAACAAAGCCCATTTTGTTTAAATCTGGAGAAACAGGGCAAAATAATAAGTGAAGTTCAAACTTATTGGCCAATGAAATGATTGAACTGCCAGAGTAATTGGAGTTCTCCTGTGTCGAATGAGCAAGACATCCCTTTAATCTAAAACCCTGGATTTTAAATAACAAAGATGCAGCTGGGCTGAGCTCTGGAAAAAACACGCAGACACATAGAAGGCTG
Source organism: Chiloscyllium punctatum (assembly GCF_047496795.1). Classification (NCBI taxonomy): domain Eukaryota; kingdom Metazoa; phylum Chordata; class Chondrichthyes; order Orectolobiformes; family Hemiscylliidae; genus Chiloscyllium; species Chiloscyllium punctatum. The sequence goes on from NC_092773.1 coordinate 32,278,295, forward strand.
CCTGGAACCATTATTCTCCCTTGATTTCCAATTCATAGCTCCACCACAAATCAACCATGCCTAACATTCTAGACTGCAACTGACCTTTATGCCTCACATTATATACAATGGCCTTTTTGAACCTGTGCGGATAATGGACAATCAACTCAATCAAGATTCAATCGCAGAGATTTCGGGAATTCAGCGTCAATCAAAATGCATTCGCACATATTAATTGTCAGGAAGCCAACTGACCTTCAGGAGAATACCAGAAAGAAAATGGACATCATAGATTTGAGGGTACAAAACGGGGCTATAAACCGTTAGCCCTCATATGAGCTGACGGACAGACTTTCCAACAACATGTTTTTGATAAAGAGCTTCACCACAGGTTCCAGGCCTACCCAACAGCTTCAGACCCAAGAACCACGGAGGCAGAAAAGAGATGCTGAATAGAGAAATCAAACAAGACATCATCTCAATAAAGACATCCGAGAGTTGATATGCCAACCAGACGCTATCAGAGCAAAACCTTCCAAACAGAGGGCTATTTGGAGGCAAGAAAATCGAAGGCGAGCACCTCAGAAATTGTACACATTTTAAAACGGTACTTCCCTCGGTGGGGAGCTGGAAATCCTGGCATTGCAAAGTTTCCAAACAAGCCGTCAGGGAGGCTATGGCATGTGTTGTCAGTTCATGGGACCCTTTGGGTAGGAATCCTGAAGAATGTGTCTGTGATTAAAACTGCTCTTTGTCTTCTAATAGAGTATAACGTGCATTTAATTACTATCCTTCGCATAATTAAATTTGCCTTTATTCCTTGCATTATACCAACCTTGTGTATTGAATGAACAATCGAACTGTTGCTTTCTTCGTGTTTTCGCCATAGTTTTAATACGCCATAGAGGCTGCTCTCTTATTAGAGAGAAGCGACTGGTGGTGGTTCAACTTGAAGGGCCACCACAGCTCCGGTGAGGAAGGAGTTTCCTTCATGTTAATCACAAACCAGGAATGGGAATTAAATACACGCTGTTGGTATCACACTGTTCTGTGAACCAACAGCCCAGCCAACTGAGCTAAACTGTTTGCCGTATTAGTTTTGTATTCAGAAGAAAGTCCAATGGCTGAAACAAGTATTTGGGAGTGATTCAACCCACCTAAAATAGGCAAATTATTGATGACAATCTAGAGACCGGACAGAGGGCGTCTTGATTCTACTCTCAGAGTCATTGGAATTCTCCTGTAGCATTGATTCCTAACCAATCTCCACCCCCAAACAGTTTGATTTGATTTTGCGTAGACTATAGGAAATTAAATGTCATCACAAAGAGGGTGTTTGCAGTTCATCGTTCATATCTAAAATCGTTTTGTCGAAATGATATTGAAAAGTACTGCTGACAGTAAGAGGAAATGACATTGCTGCATTTGCTCCATTCTGTATCTTTGTACATAGGAAAATGTTAGGATCACAGTCTAAAGAGGGAGGAATGAAATGGAGAAAATTGGTTTTCAAAAGTTACGTGGTATGATGGTTGTCACAGTAAGCGGGTTTGTGTATAGCAACACGAATGTCTTCCTTAGTTTGAGGAAATTTCGTGGATTAAAGTTGGATCGAATATGCATGGTGACAGATTGGAAGTGGGGAGGCGTCATGAGACATGCACGTCCTAATACACCAGTCGCAGTACATAAGCACGCAGGTGGTGAAGAAGTTAAGTGGTATGTTGGTCTGCTCAATGAGTGGAATTGAGTCCAGGAATATGGATGTATGGTTTCTGAAAACTTCATGGGATTAAAGTTAGATAAACCCATTAATATTAATAATCTATATCGCAGAATGCATCAGGAATTAACAAAAAACACCTTTGGAAACATTAGTGGTCATCTTTCAAGATTCGATAGATTCTGGAATAGTTCCTACAGATTGCGGATTTGGTAATGTAGCCTCAATGTTTAAAATGGGATGCAGAGACAAAACTGTGAATTTTGGACCAGTCAGAATGATGTTGGCATTGGCCAAAGTACGCAGCCCATTATGAAACATTTACTCACTGAGCGTGTGTAAAAGAATGAAGTATTATGCAGAATCACCATGAATTGCCAAAAGGGAAATCATGTTGCACAAAACTATTGGAATTGTTCGGGATTGCAAACAGTGTCATTGATTAGTAGAAACCAGAGGGTGTAGTTTTCTTGGACTTTTTCTAATGGCTATTGATAAATCCTACAGAATAGATTCCCATATAACCATTACGACTCGTGACATTGGGGATGGTGAAATGTCATGGATAGAGAACTGTATGGTAGACCAAAAAAAGACGTTTTCAGATACTTATCTGAAAACGTACGACATGCCTGTACCCCAGCTTTTCACAATATCTGAATCAGTGAATCAGTTTAGAAGTAAAAACATGGATGGTGCCATACTTGAAACTGGGAGGTGTAATGAGATCTGGACATCCTGATACACAAATCTCTGAAGGTGCAGAAGGTGGAGATTAAGTGAAGTAGTGTGCTGATGTTCGCAGTGAGTGGATGTGGGTACAAGAACATTAATGTTTTGATGAAATTGTGCAGGACTTTGGTGATGTCACAGCTGGGGTAATGAATGCAATCGTTGCTCAGTGACAGGAGATAGAGGGTCGATGTAGAAAGCTGTTTGTACGACTGGGTCCAGTGTGTAATAGCGTCGCGGGTAGTGGGAGCGCCGTGGCACAGTGGTTAGCACTAATGCCTCACACCGCCAGAGATCCGGGTTCAATGTCCGATTCAGGCAACTGTGCGTGGAGTTTGTACCGTCTCCCTGTGTGCGCGTGGGTTTCCTCCCCAGCTCAAGAAAGTGCAGATTAGGTGAATTGGCCATGCTGAATTTCCCGTGGTGTAGGAGAATTGGGTTGCGTTTTGGAGGGTCCGTGTGGACTTGTTGGGCCGAAGGACCTATTTTCACACTGTAAGTAATCTAATCATAAAATGTAAGGAATCTAATCAATTACACAGAGGGTTGGAAACAACTGTTTACCATTGCGTCTATAAACAGTAGCTTTTGCAGATCCAATCGTGACTGCTTCACCTGGTAAGTCACCTATGTCTCCAACCTGGTTCCTGAATATTGTCAAAACACTTTGTGAAATGTCCAACATGCTCCAATAAAGAAAAAAATTGATGCAACAAAACGGGTCCCACATTGAATCTGAGACATGGAGATTGGGTAGGTGAGACATAATCACTGCTGTGCAGAAAAACACTTTGGAATTTGCAGAGCAATATTTGAGCTACTCTCTTGTTGTACTAAACATCAGCAGTGCCGAGCACCATATCTCCTGACAATACACACTGTGATGGTTTTCTGCAAATTCGCCAAATTAATATGATGTCAGTAACATTTAAAATAAACTTGCCTTATCTGACATAAATACCGTGTGACATAAACTATTGAAGTCATTTCCACATTGCAAGTACTCTGATATGTCGGCAAATTGTTTATTTGGAAGTAGATCTCTGCACAGAAAGATTGTGAGTTCTGTTGCATATCTTTTTTTTCCTTAGTTAATATATGGTCAGGTTTATTTGTGAACTCTCTGCTGTTGTGTGCTCCACCCTCATCCACCACTTGTATCAGCTTCCCCGACTTCTGCTGGCATCGCATTCCAAACGTGCAAAACTCACTGTGTGAAAAGGTTGCCTCTTAGATTCCTTTTATATCTTTCCCTCTGACCCAAACCATATATCCTCTAGTTCTCAACTCGCCCACCCCAGGGAAAAACACACTAGCCTGTTTGTCCTATCCATGCCCCTCATGATTTTTTAATCTTCGATAACGTCACCCTTCACCCTCCGATCATCCCGGGAAAACGTCCCCAGCCTCTTCAGCAAGCTCAAATCCTCAACACCTCGCAACATCTTTCTCACTCTGCTCTGAACCTTATCAATTGTGAGGTGCTTACGTTATTGACAGCAGGAGGACTCAAACCATGCCTCTGTTGCTTCTGAAATGGACTCCCGCACTTTAGACCACTTCGCCATAATACCATATGCAGTTGATTTCATTGCAAAAATCAGTCCCCTATATTCGTTCAAGAAATCTGGAACGTGGCATTTATCTCTTTGTAGAACTTGACCGCAGTTATTCACAGATAACAATTCAAGATTGATCTGTCAGTGTGCCCTCGTTCCAATCTACTGCAGTTCTTACAGTCCGTCGGCCAGTGCTTTCCGCTCTGGGTTTTTTGAATTACCGTGAATCTTTGCGATTTTTTCAAAGTTTATTCATTTCGTTATCAGATGGGCTTCTGCAAATTGCACGGTATAAATTTGGAAGTGCATGCATTTTATTGCACTCACAAATAGTGTACGTTGAATTGTTAAATGTTAAAAATTGTTTGGAAGAAGTATTCCTCTAGATTTTACGATAAATGCCTCCACATCGAGCTGAATGCTGTATTAGTGAGATCTGATAGTATTAGTGCACATACCTTAAAAATTATTATATCATGTTGAAGACGTTTGGTACGGACCAGACCATGTTTCCATAAAACATTCTAAGAAGATATTCCTTGACTCTGGCTTTTACCTTATTTCATGACAAATAAAAGGTTCTACATTCCAGACGTGATGCAAATGGCGAAACGACTAGTCTGTAATCAAATCGCACGTTATTCTTTCACCACAGTTAAAATAGAACCAAAAACAGAAGAACTGGAAAAACATACAAAACACTTAGCAAAATAATATGTGATTTAACTTCTATGCCTCAACTGTTCCAACATATCAAAACTATCCAGTTTCTCCTTGAAACAATTTAGGTAACTCCGATTGGAATGTTATGCGGGAACTTGGCTAGGCATACCAAAATACCGTTGTTGTCAAAAGAATACGAACACAAGCTGGGACCAAATCAAAGCATTCCAAACTTTATTGATGACAACCCTTAATTTTCAACAATAATGCTAATTGACCCGTCACCGTTACAAATATTATGCCTCTCATGTGGATTTACGCAGTTGCTCTTTCTCTGGGGTTGGGAAGCTGCTCTCTCTCTCTCTCCCTCTCTCTCGCTCTCTCTCTCTCCCCCATCCCCTCAATTTTCCCTCTCTCTGGTTGGTCAACTTGTCTCCACCTCTCGACGTGCTCTTCACCTCAGAACGCCCAAGCATTGACCTCAGAGAGAGGGGTGCAAGTGAAGCCAGGTATTTTTACTTTCTGTTGGTTTTCATTTGAGAAAATGAGCTCCAGTCATCCAGATGGCGTTTCCAGAAAGCAAGGTGGAAGCAGATCCAACAACAACTCTATAAGAACAATTGTATTAAGATGCAAGAAAGATGACGGAAGATAAATTGGAAGTTCCTCAATGGACCAGCCCAGTCATCAAGCGGTGGACTCGCAACATTCCTGTGGGAATCATTCTGTGATTGTGAGGTGGATTGATTTCACGAGTTACATCATTTCACATGTACTGGCAATTTAGCAGCTCAGCTTCTCCTCCAGAACCTTCACATCAAGGAGCACAGAAAAATCTCCAATTCAGCAACAACTCGACTTCTCGACGTCACAGATGACTGTGGGCTGCAGGAACCAATACCTATAAATTAAGAAACCTACGCATCGCTTGTAATAAACAACGCATGTTTGGCTTTAAGATGGATTTTGAATGAATTCTTAAAGTGCTAATCACACTACCGCTCTGTCTCTGGAGGAAAGATCAGGAATTGTACACCAATTAATATAATCTCCGATGTAGGGAAGATGATTGATATTATTACCAAGGAATAAATGCAAGGCAGCTCGATAGAAATTGCCCTTTGCGCAGACACGGCAGATTTAATGAAAGGCACGACAGACAGAACAATTATTCTGGAAAACTATGAAGGCATTACCAGAAAAGATAGCGGTCAACCGAGATTTCCAAATCACATTTGACAAAGTGCTGCACAAGTTGTCGCTGTATAGGATAAGAATGCATGAAGTTCGGGGTAAAGTATCAGCATGGACAGACGATTAGATGAGTAACAGGAAGTAGAGCGTGGGGCTAAATGAGTGCTATTCTGGCTGGCAATCAGTGACTCGTAGAGTGCCTCAGGAATCGGGGTTGGAACTGCAATTATTCACATTTTATAAAGATGAAGAGGGGGCCAGTGTAATGTGTCAAAATGTGCAGTTCACACGAAGATGAGTGCCAGAGCAAAGTGTGCAGAGGAATGTGAAACTATGTAGTGTAATATAGATCCTCAAAGCGAGCGGGCAAACGTCTGGCAGATGGAATACAGTGGCAATAAATGTGAAATCAATCATTCCCATAAGAGTAACCGTAAATATGACTGTTACCTGAATGATAAAATATTGCAGAATGCTGCTATGGAGAGGGTCCTGGGTATCCTTGTGCATGAACCACAGAAGGTCGGTCCGCAGATGCAACAGGTACTTCGTTAGGCAAACAAATTCTGTCCATCATGTTAAAAGGATTGAGATTAAAAGCAAGAAGGTGCTGTTGCAGCTGAATCGGCTGCTGGTAAGGCCACACTTGAAGTACTGTGTGCAGGTTTGTTCTTCTTACTTGAGAAATGATATACTGATACTGCAGGGAAAGCAGAAGTCTTTCATTAGTTTGATTCTGGAGTTGAGTGGTTGATGTATGAAGAGATACTGAGTAGTCTGAAAATATATTCATTGGAATTTAGAACATCGAGAGGGGATTTGAAGAAACATATAAAATTATGACAGGAAGGCACAAGATGGAAGTAGAGAGGATGGTTCAAATGGCAAGTGAAGCTAAGACAAAAGAGCATAGCCACAAGATTAGAGAGAAGATTTAAGATTGAATTGAGAACGAACTTCTTCAGCCAATAGTTTGTAAATCGATGGAATTCTTTGCTCAGTGAAGTAGTTGACGCTAGTTCAGTAAATCTTTTCAAAGCAAAGATAGATACTTTTGAATAGTAAAGTAATAAAGGGATACGGTAAGAGCGCAGGTAAGTGGATGGGAATTCATGAAAAAAATTATGTGGTCCTTTTGAGTGGTGGAGCAGGCTGGAAGGGTCAGATGGTCTCCACCTGCACCTCTGATTTAGTTTATTTGGTTTGGCGTTTATCAGGCTGGCACAACGAATAGTAAGGAGCCAGTTATGAAGCTGCTGAACCCAAAGAAGCACAACCGCACTGATCATCCCAATCTCCGACATCCCTCCTGCAAAAACCTGTTATTTGATTTTTCTTTTTCTTTTTTTTACCATGGGTGTTTATTGGGATTGTTGCAAATACTTCAAACAACTTCATTAACTTGCGATAATGGGTTCAGTTTTCAGATAGGCTAAGTTATTCAAAATTCTATCCTCTTTTGTTTGTGTTTCATTTGGTAATCTTGCAAAGAAATACTGTTGTGTTAAAAATTAAGTATGTGACTGGCTGCACCACTCCTAAAATATCCAAATCACACCTGCTTCAGATAACATCCAGAACTTGGAGTGGAAAGCAGGGACTGGTGGCATAATCTAGAAATTGATATTTGGGCCCCAGATGCTCAGAGAGCAGATCACACTTTTGTTCGAGTGTATTAAATGCAATCTTTCTAAATCCGCTGATGCCATAAAAGTGAAATTGTGAGGTGGTGAGGAACATTTAAAGAAGTTCCAATTTGATTGAAACAAGTAAACTGAATAGGCAAATACGACGGAGAGGGAGAGCAATATGGATGGACGTGCCATTGAGTACTTTGGTGGGAAACAAAATGGATGGTTAACATTTCAAAAGAGATTAATGTAAAGATACTGGATTATGAAATTCTTATGTGCATACGTTGGTTGAATTCTTCAGCGAACTCCGAAGCTCATGCATGGCAGTTTTGAAGCCAGAAGTTAATATTGGGAATTACACTGGCGCACTGACCAGTGTGCATAGATCTATCAAATGGGGAGCTGGAACATTGAAGGGCATCTTGATTTCAATGCATCCCACCACTGAAAACAATACTGCAGGAGCACAAAGCCGTTAGGACGACAATTGATGTGTTGATCTACACTTCAAGTGGATTTGATTGGATGAGCAAGGGTGTCTTTCTGCAGCTGTACAGAACTTAGTGAGACTAGTCTTGTGTGCAGTTTTGCTCTCAAAAAAAGTACAATCTTGACATTGAGGGAGTCCAGCGAAGAATGACCAGACTGATCTCTGGTATGACAGGCTGTAGTGGGAGCAGCATTTGGGTCGACTAGGCCATTATTCCCTCCGGGTTCAAGAACATGAGTGGAGATCAGAATGAAGTATATAAAATCTCCTGGGTGGGAAGTATAAACCAAAGTGCTACCATATTATTTACAGCAATCCACGCAGCGTTGAGATGAGACTAAATGTCAGCACGCAGAGACTGGTGAAGCTCGGAAATTATCTCCCACATAAGGCTGTGGAAGCCAAGGCATTAAATATAAATTCGGATTACGAGACACGAAATGCATGAGGTTGCACTCGGAGTGTGGTGTTGAGATAGATGATCAATCCGTATTATATTGAAAGGGAAGTATAATTGATGGACCAAAGGGCCTACTGCAGTTCCGACTTTGTATCTTTCCGGTAGTGTATCACTTTAAAAGATTACAGTACACAGAGTTTGGGTTAAAAAAAACAGGACGATGATTGGTCATGAATTTGAATGGGGCAGGCTCAATGCATTGAATGACCTCCACCTTTCCGGGGGTTTCTGTGCAGTCTGTGGGAAAACGCTGTAAATGTTGTCAGAAGCTTTCCGATATTAGGAAGTAGGCCCAGGACTGTGTTTCTCGTTCCCTTTTCCAATACCAAGTCTGGCGTTGGGTGTTCTGTCAGCGCTTATCCTTTAAGATATAGGGACAGGTTGATGCAGTTGAATACCTTACTTGGCCGTTTCACAGACCATTGAAGTTTTTATCACACTTCTGTGTGTCTGGAGTCGTTTTCAGGTCAGAACCAGGAAAGCAGGGGAGATTTCCTTCCTGAAAGTACAGTGAGGAATGAAATTGATGCTTGCCATCGACATTGGCGTCAATGTCAATATTGCTGGCATCAGATTTGAAATTTTGATATTTCTTTGATTTAACATCCACCACCTGCCACAGCATTAGTCTGATGATGCTTTATTCCTGATCAAGGGCTTTTGCCCGAAACGTTGATTTCGCTGCTCGTTGGATGCTGCCTGAACTGCTGTGCTCTTCCAGCACCACTAATCCAGTATTTGATTTTCAGCATCTGCAGTCATTGTTTTTACCTACAGCATTAGTCTGGTCTGGATTAGAAAATCAGTGACATTTCCATGACAGTGCCTATCGTTAACCACACTGAGCACGTTATTTCTTTGGTGCTTAAAAGCTCTGTGAAGAAGAAACCCAATAGTTTAACTATCGTGATGAAAGTGAGGGAGTGGCAATTAGTCAGATTATAATTGTGCTCCTCCTGAGGGACTGACCATTTTAAAGATATTTTCCAAATTGCCATCGAGATTCCAAAGTTGGAGCTGGAATTAACAGCTTCCCCATGGACATGGCTTATGGTCCAGCAGAATTATTCAGGTCTATTGCAGGAATGATGTCAGGGCTCATTGCCTTTGTCGTATCTACTGTGTTCAGCTGTTGCTTGATGGGCAGCAATCGAATTGATTGAAGACGGGAATCTGCAATTCTGTTTATGTCATCACGTAACACTTCTGGCAGAGAATGCTGCGGACACTGCATCCTTGTCTTTTATAGCGATTTACAGGGCTGTTCCAATCTCCAGCGGAATGCCAAAGTAATGGTTTAGTGGTGTTAGTCTCGCAATCCTGGTAATGTTCTGATGACATGACTTCGAATCCTGTCACACCAGATGGGGGAATTTAAATGCAATAAATGTTTGGAATTAAGAATCTAATAATGCTCATGAATCCATTGTCGATTGTTAGAAAAACTCATCAGGTTCATTAATGTCCTTTAGGGAATGAAACTTCCATCCATACCTGCTCTGGCCCACATGTGACTCCAGACCCACAGCAATGTGGTTGACTCTTAACTGCCCACTGGACAATGAATGAGATCTATCCTAATCCCAAGAGTAATTGTTTGATTAAAAATAATATTTATCCAGCCATTTGACTCGTCAGATGTTTCAGAGTTCAAATCCAGTTCTGACTGGTTGTGGCAGTAATGCAAAATTCTATCTGTTTTTTAAATCATTTCGACCTCTCTCTCAGACATTATTTCTGCAGTTTGGAATGTAAGCAGTTAAGTGTGACAGATTTCGTGGTTTGTCATCAAGTTTAGGTAAACTTGCTCCTGACCCTGGCATGTTTGCCCACATTCTCCCTGAACCATAGATTGGTTTGATGTAATGGTAGACTGAGGGATTATTCCCACAAAAACGTTGCAGATTGTGTTTGATTACAATTCTGCTTTTGTTCCACTGTGGTGCACAGCACCACATGAATACCAGTTTGTGCTGCAATATCTGCAGTGCAAGTCTGCTGTCTGTCCCCGAAGACACACTGAGACCCATACAACGATCACCCCTGTACCCGTTTACCCAATCTGATGTCTGATATGCTGACACATCCATTTCAATATTCTAATTCCTCTGAGGTTCTGTCCATGGTGTCATGTTCCGCAAAAATATGGAACATATTCACTTGAAATCTTCCATTCGAATTTTGTTATCTTCGCAGTTTGAAATGATGTGTTTCCCTCTGTTTCTCTGCCCGACTATGATTAAGAACTCTGTAGTGTCGGTGATTCCAGCCTTATGTAGTTTTAGAGCAAATGATTTTGCACATCTTGTATTATCATTCATTCCCCAGTGTACGGTGCTTCATGGTGGAACACACCTCTTTTGCACTTATTCAAAATCATAAATTTCTGGAGAAAACCAGAAGGTACGGCAGCATCTGTGGCGAATGTCAAACAAAGAGGACTTTTCGAGTCCAGCGGGACTATTTTTCAGAAGTAAAAATGGACCGTAAAATGCGATTTTTCAGAACTTGACAGAAGTGGAGGGAGGTAATTGGAAATAGAGGATGTGGAGGCACAATGCCACAGAAAAATGGCCATTAAGCTGTGGTGAAAGAAAAACAGGTATAAATTTGGTGAAAATTAAGGGGTGCATGGGGGAAATGGGTTCTCTCTATTGCACCAAGATAAACAAGACCCAGGAAAGGTAATAGCGAGGCCAAAAGGGAGAATGTAAAGAAAATGGAATATGGTCATGGTGAGGTCTAGCTGTGAAGTTATGGAATTGAATATAAACTCCCATAGGCTATACACTACCAATATATAAAATGAGGTGCTAGTCGACCTTTGGTTGTGCTTCATTGAAACATTGCAGAAGCCCAGGGCTGAAATGTTGACATCAGAGCAAGTTAGGTCCTTAAAGTGGGAAGCAATGTTATGGTTAGGATTATTCCAACAGATGGTGAGACAGCTTTACTCAAAGCAGTCTCCGTTTGGTTTTCCCAGTGTAAAACAGACTACATTCTGAACAGCAATGACAGGAAACTGGATTGAAACATGACAAGTGAAATGTTGCTTCATATGGAAGGTGCGTTTGGGGCCTCGGACAAAGAGGAGGGAAGAGATGTTAAGGCTAGTGTATCAGATCCAGCAATTGCATGGGAAGGTGCAATGGGAGAAATCGAAAAGTGTTCAAAGTGATAGAAAACATTGCAAATGGAATGGAACCATAGGAAATGCGAAAAAATATCCGTAGGGGAAGATGGGAGAGGCAGAAAAATCGTTTATGGAATCGTCTACAAAAGTAGGGTGGACTGAGGTTGGAAGCAGGAGTGGACTGGTCACCCTATTTGAAGCTCTTGTCCAGAGAAAAAAGAAAGCTTCTGTAAGGATGACACATGAAGGCTCAATTAGGATGCTTGACAGTTAAAATCTCGCCAGGAAAGTCCTAAAGCTGTAGGTCAGAGGAGTCAGGAAGGGGCATGACAAGACATTGGCGGATAAGATCAAGGAAAACCCTCAAGCTTTCTATTGGTTTGGCAGGAAACAAAAAGAATGACTGGAAGACGTTTAGCGCCAATAGGAGTGGACTAGTAGTGGAAAGCTGTGCGTCGAGTCAGAGAAGGTAGTGTAAACGCTGAATGAATATTTTTCATTGGCATTCACACTGGAAAACGAAAATGTCGAGGGTGATACTGAGATACACGCTACTAGACGCGATTGGATTGAGTTTCACAAGGAGGAGTTTTTAGATATTCTGGCAAGTGTGAAAATGGATAAGTCCCCGGCCTGGATGGGATTTATCTTAGTCTTCTTTGGAAAGTCAGGGAGAAGATTGCAGTGACTTTGGCTTTGATGTCTATGTCATTGTCTTCAGGGATAAAGCCGGAAGTCAGCAGGGTGTTGTTCCCTTGGTCAAGAAGCTGAGTAGAGGCTACCTGGATATTATAGACCAGTGAGCATTACTTCGGTTGTGGTTAAAGTGTTGAACAAGTTTATAATAGGAAGGATTTAAAATTATCTAGAAAAATATAAATTGATTAGGGATAATAAACGCGATTTTGTGAAGGATAAGTCGTGCCTCACAAACCGCATTGAGTTATTTGAGTAGGTGACCAACAGTTGGATGAGGGTAAAGCGGTTGATGTGGCGTTTCATAAGGTTCCCCACAGTCGGCTATCGCACAAAATACGGAGGCATGGGATTGAGGGTGATTTGGCTGTTTGGATTAGAAATTGGCTAGCTGAAAGATGACAAAGAGTGGAGGTTGAGAGGAAAAGTTTATCACTGAGTGCAGTTACTAGTATTGTACCGCAAGGATCTCTTTAGGGGCCACTGATTTTTGTCGTTTTGACCTGGATGAGAGCAGAGAAGGATGGGTTCGTAAATTTGTGGTTGACTTCGGTAGAGTTGTGGATCGTACTGAAGAATGTTTTCGGCCAACCTATAATGTCTTCTTTCAGCTCGCCAATTTCTGATCCAAACCACTAAAGCACACACAATCCCACGTATGACAAGAAGGATGTTGAGGCTTTCGAAACTGTTCAGAAGAGATTTAATAGGATGCTGCCGGGAATGCGGGAAAGGTCTTCCGAGGGAAGGCTGAGGAACTTGAGACTGATAAAGTTATGGAGAGAAGGTTGAGTGGTGATTAATTGAGACATACAGGATAAGAAGCTGTTTAGATAGCGTAGACAGTGGGCACATTTTTCTTCGGATGGTGATGGCTAACACGAGGGACATAGCTTTACATTGAGGGGTGATAGATATCGGTCAGTTGGTAGTGGTATTTTCTTTGATCAGAGTGTAGTAGAAACATGGAACGGACTACCTGCAACAGGAGTAGACTGGTCACTATTAAGGGTGTTTAAATTGTCGTTGGATGCATGTATGAAAATAAAATGGTGTAGTTTAGATGTACTTCAGCTTGGTTTCACAATTCGGCACAACATCGAGGAGCGAAGACCCTGTACTGAGCTGTAATGTTCTATGTTGTCTGTGTTTGATGGCGCTGTCGTGCACGGAGTAGTGGAACTGGATGAGGAAAATTCTGTGAATATGAATTCTACTGCAGTGGGAAGTGAGGACAAAGGGACCTCTGTTATTGTTCGAGGAAGGAGGTGAGACCAGAAGCCTAGGAATTGAGACAGTCACAGCTGGAGGCTCATTCTACCAGATTTAAAGGGATTTCTATTTTGAAGGAAAAGGAGATCATATCAAAGGCTGCTCACGGGAATATGGTATCCCCACACAAAAATGACGGAGATGGAGAAAGCGGGAGAATTGAGTCACTGTCAACTGATCATGTGGTCACCCACATGCAGTTGTTTCCCTGAATATTAGAAATGAACCAGGCACAGAGATTGAGGATTGCTGGCTTACATCTGTTCTGAAGCAGGATGTGGAAAAAGACTGAAAGCAAGGTCAGTGGGCATGCATGGGCAGACATACAAACATATATCCAGTAACACTCAGCAATTATTGTTCCTGATCAAACAGAAACACTCGATAAAAAGATGATGGTTGACAACGTCTTTCATGGAGAGAATTCTATTACAAACTGGCGAGCATTACTGTCAGGATCGATTTATGATGTTTATTTCTGTGACCAGAAGCGCGTGATAAGCATGAATTTCAGCAGTGCTTCCAGAATTATCCCCAGAAAGCCCTGCGATTGCTGCTTTACCTTGTTTCCTGCTGAATTCCAACTGATTCTAGCTAGCTCTCCCTCGTGTCTTTGTCGTAACCTTTACTCAATGCTAATAACAATACCTCTGATTCCGAGTTCTCCTTCATAACTTATGGAGCATTCCCTGACATGATTGTCACGCCGTTTACCTTGAGCTGCTTAATTAAGTCTCTCTTCCATGCACTTGCCATCAATCTCAGTTTGTGCTGCCATTCTGCCTCTGGTCTCAGTGTGGTTCAGCCTCTCCATTCATGCTGTTTGACATCTTCCACACATATTTACAGACTACTTACAGACACAGAGATGGGCTCAAGTGCGTATACTTCAATGCAAGGAGTATCAGAAATAAGGTGGGTGAACTTAAGGCATGGATCGGTACCTGGGACTACGATGTTGTAGCCATCACGGAAACATGGATAGATGAGGGACAGGAATGGCTGTTGGAGGTTCCTGGGTACAGATGTTTCAGTAAGATTAGGGAGGGTGGTAAAAAAGGAGGGGGGGTGGCATTGCTAATTAGAAATGGTATAACGGCTGCAGAAAGGAAGTTTGAGGGGGATCTGCCTCTGGAGGTAGTATGGGCTGAAGTCAGAAATAGGAAAGGTGCAGTCACCTTGTTGGGTGTTTATTATAGGCCCCCCAATAGCAGCAGAGATGTGGAGAAACAGATTGGGAAACAGATTTTGGAAAGGTGCAGAAGCCACAGGGTCGTAGTCATGGGCGACTTCAACTTCCCAAATATTGATTGGAAGCTCTTTAGATCAAGTAGATTGGATGGGGCGGTGTTTGTGCAGTGTGTCCAGGAAGCTTTTCTAACGCAGTATGTAGATTGTCCAACCAGAGGGGAGGCCATATTGGATTTGGTACTCGGTAACGAACCGGGACAAGTGGTGGGCTTGTTAGTGGGTGAACATTTTGGTGATGGCGACCACAATTCTGTGACTTTCACCTTGGTTATGGAGAGAGATAGGTGCGCACAACAAGGAAGTTTCTACAATTGGGGGAAGGGAAATTACGATGCTGTAAGACAGGATTTGAGGAGCATACGTTGGGAGCATAGGCTGTCAGGGAACGATGTGATGGAAATGTGGGACTTTTTCAAGGAGCAGATACGACGTGTCCTTGATATGTATGTACCGATCAGGCAGGAAAGAAATGGTCGTGTGAGGGAGCCTTGGTTGACGAGGGAGGTTGAATGTCTAGTAAAGAGGAAGAAGGAGGCTTACATAAGGTTGAGGAAACAAGGTTCAGACAGAGCAGTGGAGGGATACAGGATAGCCAGAAGGGACCTGAAGAAAGGGATTAGGAGAGCTAAGAGAGGGCATGAAAAATCCCTGGCGGATAGGATCAAGGATAACCCCAAGGCATTCTATGCGTATGTGAGAAACCTGAGAATGACGAGAACGAGGGTAGGTCCGATCAAGGACAGTGGGAGACTGTGTATTGAGTCGGAAGAGATAGGAGAGGTCTTGAACAAGTACTTCTCTTCAGTATTTACGAACGAGAGGGACTGTATTGTTGAAGAGGAGAGTGTGAAACGGACTGATCAGCTAGAAGAGATATCTGTTAGGAAGGAAGATGTGTTGGACATTTTGAACAACTTGAGGATAGACAAGTCCCCCGGGCCTGACGGGATATATCCTAGGATTATGTGGGAAGCAAGAGAGGAAATTGCAGTACCGTTGGCAATGATCTTCTCGTCTTCACTGGCAACGGGGGTGGTACCAGGGGACTGGAGAGTAGCGAATGTTGTGCCCCTGTTCAAAAAAGGGAATAGGGATAACCCCGGGAATTACAGGCCAGTTAGTCTTACTTCTGTGGTAGGCAAAGTAATGGAAAGGGTACTGAGGGATAGGATTTACGAGTATCTGGAACGGCACTGCTTGATTAGGGACAGCCAGCACGGATTTGTGAAGGGTAGGTCTTGCCTTACAAGTCTTATTGAATTCTTCGAGGAGGTGACCAAGCATGTGGATGAGGGTAGAGCAGTGGATGTAGTGTACATGGATTTTAGTAAGGCATTTGATAAGGTTCCCCATGGTAGGCTTATGCGGAAAGTCAGGAGGCATGGGATAGAGGGAAATTTGGCCAATTGGATAGAAAACTGGCTAACCGGTCGAAGTCAGAGAGTGGTAGTAGATGGTAAATATTCAGCATGGAGTCCAGTTACAAGTGGAGTTCCGCAGGGATCAGTTCTGGGTCCTCTGCTGTTTGTAATTTTTATTAATGACTTAGATGAGGGAGTCGAAGGGTGGGTCAGTAAATTGGCAGATGATACAAAGATAGGTGGAGTTGTGGACAGTGAGGAGGGCTGTTGTCGGCTGCAGAGGGACTTAGATATGATGCAGAGCTGGGCTGAGGAGTGGCAGATGGAGTTCAACCCTGCCAAGTGTGAAGTTGTCCATTTTGGAAGAACAAATAAGAATGCGGAATACAGGGTTAATGGTAGGGTTCTTGGTCAGGTGGAGGAACAGAGGGATCTTGGGGTCTATATACATAGATCTTTGAAGGTTGCCACTCAGGTGGATAGAGTTTGTAAGAAGGCCTATGGAGTATTATCGTTCATTAGCAGAGGGATTGAATTCAAGAGTCGTGAGGTGATGTTGCAGCTGTACAGGACTTTGGTTAGGCCACATTTGGAGTACTGTGTGCAGTTCTGGTCGCCTCACTTTAGGAAAGATGTGGAAGCTTTGGAGAGGGTGCAGAGAAGATTTACCAGGATGTTGCCTGGAATGGAGAGTAGGTCGTACGAGGATAGGTTGAGAGTTCTCGGGCTTTTCTCGTTGGAACGGCGAAGGATGAGGGGTGACTTGATAGAGGTTTATAAGATGATCAGAGGAATAGATAGAGTAGACAGTCAGAAACTTTTCCCCCGGGTACAACAGAGTGTTACAAGGGGACATAAATTTAAGGTGAAGGGTGGAAGGTATAGGGGAGATGTCAGGGGTGGGTTCTTCACCCAGAGAGTGGTGGGGGCATGGAATGCGCTGCCCGTGGGAGTGGTAGAGTCAGATTCATTGGCGACCTTTAAGCGGCATTTGGATAGGTACATGGATGGGTGCTTAATCTAGGATAGAAGTTCGGCACAACATCGTGGGCCGAAGGGCCTGTTCTGTGCTGTATTGTTCTATGTTCTATGTTCTATGTTCTATTTCATTCTTGAAAGTTTACCTCTTGTCGTAAACCTTGTTGAGTACATCTTTCATGCTTTGTACAGAATTTATACTTTCATGCAAGTTTCAAAAAGTATATTCAGCCTTCGTCTCACTTTGCTTAAGGCAAGTGCAGGCTGACCGTGTAATGGAAGAATTCCCTTTCCAATATAGATCTGGCAGAAATGCATTTTTCACTGGAGAGATCACCAGCTCCTTTAGAACAAGAACTCAGGTGTTTGGCTTCATATTGGCAATATTAAACATTTCATGCGGCCTGAGCATTGCAATATGAAGAAAAACAAGTAACAGTATGAAGTTTTCGGCAGAGTGCTGTTTACCTGTCATTTTAAAAATAGTTTCAAATTGCAGTGCTTTCTTTTAACTGGTTTTTAAAAAGTTATTATCAGATTGAATGTAGGATGTCGAGGGGTAACATTCTGAAATTTTATAAAATCATAAGAGACATGAATAGGGTAAAAAGCCAAGGTTTTTTCCACACTGTAGACATGTTCAAGCAAAGAGGGTAGAGGCTTAAGTTGCGAGGGGAAAGATTACAAAGAAACAATGGGGCAACTTTTTCATGCAAGGACTCATGTCGGTATGGAATAAGTTGCCATAGAAATTGTGATAGTCGCAGCAACAACATTTAAAAGACATTTGGACAATCATATGAATTGGAACCTTTAGAGGCATATGGGCCAAGTGCAAACTGATGGGACTGATTAAGTGGGCGGCAAGGTGGCTCTGTGTTTAGCACTATGCCTCACAACACCGCGGTCCTGCGTTCGATATCCGCATCTCTGCTTGGAGTTTGCACATTCTCCCTGTGTCTGTGTGTGTCTCCTCTCACAATCCAAAGATGTGCAGTGCATTTGAATTGGCTATGCTGAATTTCCCACAGTTTAGGCAGGGGTAAATATAGGATAGGGGAATGGGTTTGGGTGGGTTTCTCTTCGGAGGAGCGGTGTGGACCTGCTGGGCCGAAGGGCCTGTTTCCACACTGTAGAGAATGTACAGTTTGGAAAACTCGGCCTGATGGACAAGTTGGATCAGAGTTAGTTTCCACGCTATATGAGTCTATACAGCTGAGAAAAAAAGATATAAATTATTATAGAAGTAAATTTGCAAGGAATATTTGCAAAAACACCATGAGCATTCTATACATGCATAAGAAAAAAATCAATATGAGTGTGTGACGTTTGGCAGAAGTCAAATTTGGAAAGTATATTGAGAGCATTTGAATGTTGTGACCTTGGAATTGGGTGCAGAGAACAGGTGGATAATTTATAACAGTACTTTACATCATTCCTCACAGCGGAAGGCAGCGTAAATATTTCAATGATATAAACAAAATGGTAACAGGATGAAAGTTCATGAAATGTCTCGAACTAAAGGAACAAGGTTTTCTTTATCAAACTGATCAGGGTAGACAGGCCAGCAGTAATTCATAGTTGATTTGAAAGAAGTATTTACACTTTGACTGGAATGTGTTACAATACTCCTCACTTGTCTGGATGAGTATAGCTCCAAAAATACTCAAGATGCTTCACACCATCCAAGACAATGCAGCCGGTTTGATTATCAGTTCATCCACCATTCTCCACCATCAACTCTCATCAGCATCAGTTTGTACTATCTCCAAGCGGCACTGAAGTGAATCAGCAAAGATCTGCAGACACCATCTTGCAAAACCATGACCACTTCTAGCCAGGAAGACAAAGGCAGAAGACGTCAGCGAATACCACCATCGCTTGGTCACCAGGTGCTCACAATAGACATTCAGCATTCGGCTGAGTGAATCAAATGTAATAGAGCCCAGTTTGCTGACGGCACTAAAGTACGTTGCATTGTGAGTGTGTGAGCTGGATATATAAAAAAAGCTCCAGCGTGATGGAAGCAAGTGGAGTGAATGTGGAACTATGTGGCAGAAGGTGAATACTATGGGCAGACGTGACCTTGCGCCCATTGGTGAGAACAATAGATTTCACCCTACCAGTTTGAATGTCATTGGTTGAAAAACGTTACTGTATAAAGAGAATTCTGCTCGTTATTGGTCCTTTCTGCCCAGACATCCGAGGGCCATGCAGGGCAGTGAGTTCGAAAGTCGATACTGAGAATGGTATCGGCATACTGATTAGATTAGGTTCCACACAGTGTGGAAACTGGCCCTTCGGACTAACCAGTCCACAATGACCGTCTGAACAACAATCAACCCAGACCCGTTTCCCTTTGGCTAGTGCACTTAACACTATGGACAAATTCACCTGACCTGCACATCTTTGGACTAGTGCACATAGACCAAGCAAGTGTGTAGCTGTAACATTGCAAAGGATCTGGGTCTTCCTGCACACCAATCGCTGAAAGCAAGATTGCAGGAAAAGGAAGCAGTTAGAAAAAATAAATGGTGTATGAACCTTTAACTCATGGGCATTTGAGGACTGGTGTTGGCGTGCTTGGCTGTACTGGTACAGGGCCTTGGTGCGACCTTGTCTCGAATGTTGTTCAGTATTGTGTGCAGTCTTGCTCTCCTTACCGATCAAAGAACAAATCTGACATTGATTAATTGCAACGAAGGATGACCAGACTGATCTCGATGATGACAGGCTCTTTGTGTAAGCAGAGTTTGAGTCGACTGGGCCTGTATTCCATGGATACAGGAAAATGAGCGGAGAAATCAGTGAAATATCTGAATCACTGCAGGACAAGTCAGATTGGAATCAGGGACGATAATTCCCCTGGTTGGTATATCTCAAAATAAAAGGGACCACAGTGTTTGGTACGGGCAAGCCTTCTACATTGAGATGACAATAAATACCTACACTAAGAGACGGGGCAAACTGGGAATTTTCTCGAACATAAGGCAATGGAAGCCAAGGCAGTTGATATCAATTAAGACTTGCAGACACTAAACGGATATGATGGGAGGAAGAGTATTTTGTGGTGATAGGGAATTAACCATCTATGGGGTCGAAGACTCTTTGGACTGAAGGGATACTTGCAGTTCCTACTTCACATTTTTCCAAAGCGCAATCACAACAAGTAATAAATGCCTTGTGAGGGAAAAATACATTGGGAAGATGTTCAGTCATGCACTAGAATGGGGGAAGTTTAATTTGTTGAATGACCTACTCCTTTCTTGGTGTTTCTGTGCAGTCTATGTGAATGTTCTGTAAATGTGGTAACAAACTCTTGAATGTTAGGAAGGAGGACTCTGCATAGTCGAATGGACTGTATTTCCCATTCCCTTTTCCGATAACGAGGCTGGTGACGGGTGTTCTGACTGGGTAATCCGTAAAGGCCGCGGAGCACTTTCATACAGTTGAGTCTCTTGCTTCGCCGTTTCAGAGACCATTGAAGGGTTTATCACATGTCTGTGTATCTGGAGTCACTTTTCAGCCAGACCAGGACAACACGGGATATTTGCTTCCTGAAAGTACATTGGGGTAACAGATTAGTGTTTACAAACGACATTGGCTTCAAGGTGACTATTACTGACACTAGAGTTTAGATATTGATTTTTTAAATTGTATTTAAATTCCACCAGTTACCAGAGCATTAGCCTGGTGTGGATTAATACTCCAGTGACATTTCTACAAAAACACCGACTCCACGTGGGTAGGTACCGGCAACCACACTGAGCGGGTTATTTCTGTGCTGCTTCACAGCTCTGAAGAACTAGATTCCAGCATTTGAGTGTTGTGATGTGATCGAGGGGTGCTAATTGGTCAGACTGTGATTATTCCCTTCGTTGATATCTGGACATAGTTGAGTAATTTTCCATATTGCCAGGGAGATGTCAGAGTTTGAGCTGGAATGAACCAGCATCTGCAGGGACACGGTTTGCTGTGCAGCACAAGTCCTCACTCCTATTGCAGGAATGGCGTCAGGGCCCATTGCCTTTGTCGCATCTATTGTGTTCAACTGTTTCTTCATGTCACGGCCAGCGAATCGAATTGTTTCAAGACAGGCATATGTGATTCTGTAGTAAGTGTGAGTTGGATCATGGAGTCAACACTTCTGACTGAAGATATTGCAGATACTACATCCTTGTCTTTTACACCGATGGAAAGGGCTGTTCCATTATTTAGCAACGGTATGTTTGTGAAGACGTCTCCTTCAGTGAGTTGTTTCCATCACCATTTACGACTGGATGTAAAAGGACTCTTAGTCTATTCTCTTGTGAACATTTCGCCCTCTCCATGATATGTTAGTCCTGTTGTTTGGAATGTAATCAGTCAAGTGCGGTAGCTTTCACGGGTTGCCATCAGGTGAAGGTACACATGGTTCTGACCGTTGAATATTCACCTACACTCGTTACTCAACCATTGATCGGCTTGATGGTCATGGTACACTTAAGAAATATCATAGCCAAAAAGTTACTGATTGTCGTTGAATACAATTCTGCTGCTGCTGCTGCTGTGGTTCACAGCATTAAATCAATGTCAGGAATACTCTACGAAAGTTCGGAGATGATTGAATGTATTTAAAGAGAATTTTTGAAACTGGAAATGAATTGAGTGCTTTGGAGAATTGGTGATGAAAGAGACACTATAAAGTAATAGACACTTAGAGACATTCAATGAGCAAAAGGACGCTTGAGGCCAACTGTTCCATGCTCACCACGTTTCCTAAACTGAATTCATCCTATTTGCCTGCATTTGGCACATACCTCTTTGAAACTTTCGTTTCATGTCCCCATGCAATTGTGTTTTACATGTTTTAATTGTCCTCGCCTGTATGACTTCCAATCACAGCTCGTTACATATACACACCACCCTGTCTGAGAAACAGCTGCATCTTATTTCCCTTTTAAATCTCTCGCCTCTCAACTTATACCGATGCTGCCTTTTTCGGACACCTGTACCGTCTAGTAAAGACCTTAGCTATTCACCCTCTCCATGCACCCTATGCTTTTATAAACCTCTTCAAGTTCACCTCATCACCACCCACGCAAAAGGGGAAAATAATCCAGCATTATCCATTCTATCCTTTTATCTCAAATCTCCCGCCTACATTACATCATTTGCAATATTGTGCAAGAAATCAGAGTCAATGTTTCTGGTCCCGTGACCCTTCATCAGATCTCTAAGGAATAATACAAAATATATCAGCTAGTGGCACTGCAATGTCTTCCCCTGTTTACTACAATGACGTGGCATACACAAAAAGGTCTTGGGTATTGATCTACTGTTAAGCATCTCAATACCCCCAGCACGTCAATTTCTGTAACGTGGCCTCCTTTGAAAACATCACAACATGGATTCCTTTCCCAGATTTCACTCGCTTGAATGTCTTTCCCTGCAGTGAATATTCATGAAATATGTTTGTGTAGGACCTCACACATCGAGCAGGAGCAGACTGTATGACAGAGGAGTGGGGAAGATTGAGTCCTTGTGAGGAATGTGAGTTGGATCATGGAGTCAACACACTAGCTTGTCCAGGCACTTATCAACTGTTTTGTTGAACTGTCAACTATATTTCTGCTTTTCACCACTTTTACAGGAAGCGATGTAATGTTTTACATTGTAATGTTGTTTTCTTTATTTTTCTGTTTTGTACCAGGATTCTGTACCTGAGTGTTTCGGATGGGGTTGGGTAAGGCAGCGAGGGTGAAGTAGGGTGGGTTGGCTGGGCTGTTATCTTTGTCCGTAAGATTGCATCACATTTGGCGACTTGTAACAGTTTTACTGTGCTCATGTGAGTGCATAAACCTAATAAACCTAATTATTCTCCTGTGACTCATCGCAAATAGAGGGCAGAGATTTAGGGTGAGAGGGGAAAGATATAAAAACGACCTAAGAGATAACCTTTTCACTCAGAAGGTCATGCGTGTATGGAATGAGCTGCCAGACGAAATGATGGTGGTTAGTCCAATTGCAACATTTAAAAGGCATCTGGATTGGTATATGAATAGTCAGGGTTAAGAGGGATATGGACCAGATGCTGTCAGGTGGGAATAGATTGGGATCAGATATCTGGTCGGCATGGATGAGTTGGACGTAGTGTCCGGTTCCGGGCTGTACATCTCTATGACTATATGACATAAATGGCTGTCCAATTTTTAAGGGGCTCTATTCTCTCCCTGGTTACTCTTTTGCCATTCATATGCTTAAGGAATCTGATCCGATTCTGCAAACACTATATGCCAAAGCTGTCTCATACCCCCTTTTCCTCTCCCGATTTCTCCCATAAGTATACATGCTCCATGCTCCTTAATGGTTTCATTGACTCACGCTTCCTAGACCCGACATATACATCCTTCTTTTTTCCTTGACTAGAGCCTCTATCATGTTTTGTTTCCTACTCCTGCTAACATTGCCCTTGACACTGACTGGAACATGGTGGCACTGAACTCTCATTTTGTCGCTTCTGAAAGAGTCTCACTTGGCAGATGTCCCTCTATCTGCGAACAGTTTCCCTGGATCATTTTTGAAAGTTCCTGTCTAATACTATCTAAATTGTCCTTGCCCCAATTTATATTACTAAGTTTTGGAACGGCATTGCCCTTTTCCAGAACTACTTTCAAGCTAATAGAGGGGAAAGGAGAAAAGGGAACCGGAGGGACAACGTTTTTATGTAGAGGGTTGTATGCATTCGGAATGAGCTACAAGCTGAAGTGATTGAGATGATTCTGTTAACAACATTCTATATGCATTTGGAAAAGTACATGGATAGATAATATTATGGAGGATATGGGCTACATGCAGGGAAATTGGAATCCGTGAATGGACATGTTCGTCGGAATACACCAGATTCGTCCGAAGTACCATGTCTCTATGACTCTCACACGCCTATTGCTGCCCAGTAAGCTACCACTGGGCTTGTTTCCGGAACATTCAATCAGTTCTCACTATAATTTGGAAAAGTGCATCAATAAAATATAATAAAATTCGTCTCAAACTCTTACTAAATGCTTCAGTCAGAGTGGCTTGGATGCAACTGTACTGCTTTGGTCTGCATATTTGCCTGTGCTGGACAGATATCTAGTCCAAGTTCATAGGTCAGTGCACTGTTGTTGTCTGCATAACTCCTGGTACTAGAAGCCTGGTACAATTGCAACATTTAAAAGTCATTTGGATGGATATATGAATATGAAGTGTTTGGAGGGATATAGGCGGGGTGATGGCCGGTGGGAACTAGATTGGGTTGGGATATCTGGTCGGTATAGACGGGTTGGACCGAAGGCCCTGTTTCCATGCTGTACATCTCTACGACTCTATATCTAGTCCGGGTTTATAGATGAATGCAGTGTTGTGGTCTGCACAGCACCCCGTGCTGGACAGATATCGAGTCTGAATTTATGGACCAATGTACTCCTGTGGTCTGCATAGCTCGCTGTGCAGCACATATATCACACCCGGTTTTATAGGTCAATGTATGGATGTGGTCTGCATACCTCTCTTTGCTGGTATATCTCGTCCGGGTTTATAGATCAATGCACGGCCAAGGTCTGCACATTGATGCACTCTGAGTGGACTGATGGTGTGTATCAAGTAGATCTTGCTCAGCACAATGCTCAATGCTGAATAGATGTCTCCTCTGGATTTCTTGGACAAGGGCTGGTTCTGTAAGTGAGATTGAGAACCTGATATAAGTAATTATTTCAGCTAATCTAGCGATGAATTTCTTTTATGTTTCCATTCTTGTGGTTGGACTCTCCGTCTCTCACTCTACTAATACTACAGTGTGCCCATGCACACTTCATCATGTTGGTGTTTACACACTGTCTTGGCAGCAGCCACATCCTCTTCATTTGAAAACAGCCAACCATTCCCATCGTCTTAGGGTCTCCACGTAGAAAGAAAGGATGAACTCTCAGATAAAGGCAGACCTTTTGATACATGGCTCAAAACACCATCCCCCGCATCACTACCCACTGTCAACCATCTAAATGAAAATATCGTTTGTGTACCGACAGTAATTTGTGATACGGTGAACGGCATTGTGCAGACCATCAAGGAGATGGAGCAACACTTCTCATGTCTGAGATGATCTGAGTGAACCCTCCAGTACACACTGTCAAGAAGTGCAGTATTCTGTCTCCATTTATGTAATATTCAACTTTTTTCTGCCTGAAAAAAAAATCATGGATTCACAGTTATATATTATATACTAACGAACAGTTATTGTCCATTGGGTATTCAATTCGAGATTCTCTACCTCGTCTTGATAACTTAGTTTCCAGCCTATGTTAGTTTCTTCCATAAATTTAGTTACTGCTTCGTTATATTTATCAAAACGGTTGAAATAGTTTGCAAATAGTTAAGCTCTCAGCACTTTTCAAAGTGTCAAATTGAATCTGTGTTAATCTGCTAAAGACTAATTTGTCCCGAATTTATCCCTGCTTCTGGCTCAGTAACCAGTCCTCCCCGTATTTCTGTGTCGCAGTTTTGAAAGGCTGAATATCCCCTTCCATTTGCTGTGTAACGGACATGAGACGTTAAGAGATCTTCTCCAGTTCCTGAGTGACAGCCTGGAATGCCTGAAAAGGCTCATTCTGTTCCATTTTAATAGTCTTGATGGTCTGATTCGTCTGCTTCAGGGTAGGTGTAGGTTTTGAATTGTGCTGAATATTTTAAAACCATCAGTGAACAATCCACTTCTGACTTTATGATGAAGGCAAGGTCATTGATGCTGCAGTTGCTGATAGCCCACAATGACTCATGGATGACCAGTTTCCATACGTCGGTACTACAGAGGAGAGCGCGCCACATGACAAAGTGGGTTGTATCTTCAATATATGGCTGAGCCTTTTCCTCCGCCCGGACTGTGTGCTGGCTGCTCCAACAATACTGTTTGGGACAGATCCGTCTTTGACAAGTAGTTTGGTGAGAATATTTCCCTCTTGTTGCTGCTGTGTATTAGAGGTCTTGCCCTGTTTAGTCAGTGGTGGGCCTATGGGGACACTCTTGTTGATCGACATTGAAGTCCCACACCTTAAGTACGTCCTGTGTCATTGTAGCAATGAATAAAAGCTAAGAAAATCACAGCATAGGAACAAGCCCTTCGGCCTTCCAAGTCTGTGTCGATTGAGACCCTCAAACTAAACCTATCATCTATTTTCCAGTGATATATATCCCTCTGCCCCTTGCCGATTCATGTATCTGTCTTGATAGATCTAAAATGGCGCTATTGTATGTGCCTCTGTCACCCCCACTGGCAATGCATTCCAGTCAACTTGTCCCCCTGCATGAAGAACTTTCCACGCATATCTCCCTTAAACGTTTCCCCTCTCACCTGGAATTCGTGACTCCTAGTAATGGAGTGCCCACTCTTGGAAAAAGTATCTGACTTTCCAACGTGTCCACATCTCTCATGATTTTCTCGATCTCAGTCTGGTCCCCCTCAATCTATGTCTTTCGAAGGAAAATAATTCCAATACACTCAATCTCTCTTCATCGCTAGCGAGCTCCATACCGGGCAACATCTTGGCGAACCTTCTCGACACCCTCTTCAAAATACTCAAATTGTTTTGATAATGTGGCGACCAGAACTGCACGCAGTTTTTCCAATCGGGGCCAAACCGTAGTCCTATACAACTGCAACATGTCTTGCCAACTCACAAAACACCGTTCAATGAAGGAAAGCTTTGCCTTCCTGACCTCCCTATTGAACTACATTGCCACCTTCAGGGAACAATAGACCTCTACACCCAGACGTCTCTGTTTCAATTTCCCCCCTTTTTTTGTCGTT
Source organism: Chiloscyllium punctatum (assembly GCF_047496795.1). Classification (NCBI taxonomy): domain Eukaryota; kingdom Metazoa; phylum Chordata; class Chondrichthyes; order Orectolobiformes; family Hemiscylliidae; genus Chiloscyllium; species Chiloscyllium punctatum. Next base: position 32,305,243 of record NC_092773.1, read on the forward strand.
TACCATATGGTACATTCCAGAATTGGAGTCGTCCAAACTGCATTACATCACATTTGCTCGGATTGAACTCTATTTGCCACTTCTCTGCCCAACACTCCAAACGTATCTGTATTTTGCTGTATTCTCAGACAGTTCCATCACTATTTGCTACGGCACCAATCTTAGTGTCATCTGAAAACTTGCTAATCCGACAACCAATATATTCCTCCAGATCATTTACGTACATCACAACAACAATGGTCCCAACACAGAGCCCTGTGGAACACCACTGGTTACAGTTATCCATTTTGAGAAATTGCCTTCCACTGCTGACGTGTGTCTCATGTTGCCCAGCCAGTTCTTTATCCATCTAGCTAGTATACAGTGGATTCCATGTGACTTCATTTTCTACGTCTGCCTACAATGGGGAACCTTATCTAACAATTCCTGAAGAAGGGCTCATGCCCGAAAGGTCTATTCTCCTGCTCCTTGGATGCTGCCTGTCCTGCTGCGCTTTTCCAGCAAAACATTTTCAACCTTATCTAACGTCTTGCTTAAGTCCATGTATATTACATCTACTGCCATTCCCTCATCGATCAATTTTGTCACTTCTTCAAAGAATTCGATCAATTTGGTAAAACATGACCTTTCCTGCACAAAACCATGTTGCCTATCACTAATAAACCCATTTTCTTCAAAATGGGAATAAATACGATCCCTCAGTATCCTTCCAGCAGCTTCCTTACCACTGACATCAGTCTCACAGGTCAGTAATTACCTGGATAGTCCCTGCTACCCTTCTTAAACAAGGGGCTGCATTAGCCATTCTGCAGTCCTCTGGGACCTCACCCGTGTTCAAGGATGCTGCAAAGACACCTGGCATCGCTGCAACAAATTCGTGTCTCGCTTCCTTCACTAATTGGGATAGATCCCATCTGGACCTAGGGACATGTCCATCTTAGTGCCTTTAAAAGTACCCAACACCTCTTCCGTCCTTGTGCTGACTTGACCTAGAGTAATCAAACATCCATCCTTAACCCCAACATTTGTTATGTCCCTCTCTTCTGTTAGTGCCAACTCACCGTACTCATTCAGAATCTCAGCTATTTTCTCTAATTCCACCCATAACTTTCCTACTTTATTCATGAGTGGGCCTACCCTTTCCCTTGGTACCATCTCAATCCCATATACGAATAAAAGCTTTTAGAATTTTCCATAACCTTGCTTTCTGATGTTATATCATCATCCCTTTCAGCTCTCTTCGTCCCTCGATTCAAATTGGTCCTATTTTCCTGATATTCTTCCAAAGCTTCATTTGCTTTCAGTCGCCTAGACGTTACATATGCTGCTTTTAACTTCTTAGCTCCTCTCTAAATTCCACCTGTCCTCCATGGTTCCATAATCTTGCCACTTCCATTGTTCATTTTAACAGGAACATATTTCTCATGGACTTTAATCAACCTCTCTTTAAAAACCTCCCTAATATCAAATCTGTATTTATCCTCAAACAGTTCTCCCAATCCACATTCCCCAGAAGCCGAATCTTGCTACAGTTGGCCTTCCACCAATTAAGAACTCTTCCTATCCGACTCCTCTCGTCTTTGTCCATGGCTGTTTTCTAACTTCCAACAATGTGATCACCACTGACAAAGTAATCCCTGATCGAAACTTTAACCACCAGACCAGTCTTATTCCCCAACACCAGGTCGATATAGACTCTTCCCGACTTGGATATTCACACGCCGCCCTTGAAAACACTCCTCTTTGCTCATTACAAATTCTGTTCCATCTAAACGTAATTTGAGGAGCCGGTGTTGGACTGGGGTGTACAAATTTATAAAATCACACGACATCAGGTTATATTCCAACATGTTGATTTGGAGGCACTGACCTTCGAAGTGTTGCTCCTTTAACCAACTGCTGAAGGAGCAGCGCATCGAAGTGTAGGGTCTCGAAATAAACATGTTGGACCACACCTGTTGTTGAGTGATATATTCTGAAAGGAAATCAAATTTTATTTTGAGAGATTAAGAACGCATACAAGAAATTGTATACTATGCAATACTGTGGTCATATTTAACAGTTGTGCTGTCTTACACCAGGCTTGTGCAGTGCTAATGACACTTCATATAAAACAGGCATCTTCAAGTGGGATTACCAACGCGATGCCAATATCTGTCCATCGAAAAAGGGCATTCAGACAGCAACAATCATCATTTTCTTTAGAGGTTGAATTAATCATTTTTTTAAAAAGCACAATCAAAGCAGAAACAATGGGTAATATTGCCATTTGATGCACCAATGTTTCCTCAAAAGCAGCAACTTCCTGGACGTTGTCTTCAAAATAAAATAACAAAGTAAAGGTAGTCTCATTTCCTTGCACTATTGGAACTAAACATAATAGAAACAAAACAAAACTAAGGGGGGAAGAGTTGGCTGTCCAGTTGACTCACTAAAATAGGTGACATAATGTGATTAGGCTTTGTGGCATTGGATCAATCAATTTCACATTCAGTACACAAGTGCACTAGTAGCAGCACAAAATATCAATGGAATTTTCTCCAATTTCCTGTTCAGCCATAACTTTTGTTAAAAGTCTGAATGTATTTGTTTGACAACAAAATAAGACGTAATTGTATTTTATCAGAATTGCCCCATTCACACTATTGTCTAATTTATTTTATATTTAGGCCAGTCCCATCATTCTTTCACAGCTTCCTTTCAATAGCTGGTGACAGCGTTTTAAAATTTACTCTTAGGCGTCATAATTATGACTCTTTAGCAGTATCAAATCTCATCATATTAAATAACTATTGTGATGTTTAATTAACTCCAATTAAACCAGTAACACGATGTGAATTCCGGTCAATGCTGGGAAAATTAAAATATCCTATCACCAGCATTCTGTTGCTCCTATATTTTCCATATGCTGTTTACATATTTGTACCTCGATCTCACGCTCACTGTTCAGAGGCCTGTAAATCACGCCCAACATTGCTACCGCACCATTCCTATTTCTGAGCTCTGCCCATATTGCCTCCATACTCGAGTCTCCATAATTCCCTCTTGCACCACAGCTGTGATATTCCCTCTGATCAGGATTGCAACTCCCCCACTCCTTTTACCTCCTTCGCTCTCTGCCTGAAGCATCTATATCGTGGGGCATTTAGTTGCCAATCTTGCCTTAACCTCAAACAGTTCTCAGTAATTACAATAACATCATGCTCCCAAATACCCTTCCAAGCATAGCGTTCATCTTACTTGCCTACTACACTTCTAACATTAAAGCAAATGCACCTGAGACCACCTGTCGCTTTGTGTTCATAATCCGCTTCGTGCCTAGTCTAACCTTACTTCGTTATCTCGTTTCTGACGGGCTTTAGTTAAGACCCCATTACTGTCCACTAATCTGCCCATTTGTTTCGATCACCCTCTGCAACATTTGTTTAAATCTTCCACAACAGCGTTCACAAAAGCACCCCTCAGGACATTGGTTCCAGTCCGGCCCCAGGTGAAGACCATCCAATTTTTAATAGTCCCTCTTCTCCCGAAACCAGTCCCCATGTCGTAAAAATGTGATCATCTTCATCCTGCACAATCTCTCAAGTCATGCAATAATCCTCCCTATTCTATCATTCCTACTGTGACTAGCATGTGGCACTGGTAGCCATCCTGATATTACTACCTCGAAAGTTCAATATTTTAAAATGGCTCATAACTCCCTAAATTCTGCTTGTATGGCCACATCCCGTTTTTTACCTATATCATGGTTGCCGATATGCACCATGACAGGTGCTGACGTCTTCAGTGCTTCCTCCGACCTTTTTTTCAACATCGAGCTGAACTGAGATATCACAGAGGGGTGGTTTGGAGCGCAGAAGGTGTGCATCGGCTGGAGATTTCCTGACTGTATCTGAACTGTTACCATGAGATTTCTCGGGATCCACAATCAATGCTGGGGAATCCCAGCGTAACTCATTTCCTGACTGTATACCATGGTGTCCCCACCAGTGGTGGGTCTGTCCTGCCGTTGGGGCAGGATATACCCAGGGATGGTGATGGGGCTTCATAAAACGTCAAATATCAGGTCTGATTCTGAGAGTATGGTGATGCCAGAATGTTTCCTGACTGGGTCAATATGAGGAACAATGGTGACAATGCATCAGGGAATAATCGGGTAAAGGGCTGAATGAAAGGCAGTCTGTCTAAATGTGGGTTGCATTATCGAATGAAATTGAGGAAATTAATGTATACATTGAGGTAAATGAATGTCATTTAATGGCATTAGAAATAAATGGTGACAGGATGACTGATATTGCGAACTGAATATCGAGAACATGTCCACCTGGAAGTTTTCAACCAAACTGTGAAGGAGGTGGGGGAGATCTCCGAGTAAAGGAGGGCATCTGTACGATCGAAAAAGAGGATCTGAAATCAATTGGTTCAAGGTATTACACAGATGATGTAGGTGTTCAGAAACAAGTCCACTGTGTCAAAGTTCACAGACGATATTAAGATGAGTTGTAATACGAAGTTTGCAGAGGACAATACAAGTCTGCAGAGGGATATAGATAAGTTAACTGAGTTGGCAAGGGTCTGGCAGATGGAGGATGATGTTTGTCAATATGCAGTTATGCATTTTATTTGGAATAATAGCAAAATGCACTATCATTTAAAGGGTTAACAACTGGAGCATGCTGTTGTGCAGAGGGGCCTCGTGTATAAATCACAAAAAGTTGGTTTGCAGGTTTAGAAGGTCATAAAGAGTTTAAATGGAATAATGTCTGTCATTGCCAGAGGGAGGCAGGATAAAAACAGGGAGATTTTGTTATAATTGCTTATGGTGTTGGTGAGGCCACGCCTGGAGTACTGTGTACAGTTTTGGTCTCCTTACTTGAGAAATGATGCACTGTCACTGGATGGAGTGTAGAGTGTAGATGAGGTTGCCTGGGTAGATTCTGGAGTTGGGAGGGTTGTCTGATGAGTGCACATTGAGTAGACTGGTATATGGTCCTCAGAATTTAGAAACATGACGGGGAATCTTATTGAAAAACATGAAGGGAACAAATATGATAGCAACAGTGACGGTTTTTCCCACTGGCGGATGAAACACGATTTCGGGGACACTGCCTGAAAATAACGAGGAGCAGATTTAGCATTGTCTAATCCAAAGGATTGTGAATCTGTGGAATAAAACGCCCAGTGAAGCAATCGAGGCTACGTGGTCGCATGTTCTTAGTGGAAAAACATTGAGGTGTTTGAACATTGACGGAAATGAAGCATGAAGGGAAACTGAGTCTATGAAAACATCAGGCATGATTGGATTGAATGGCGCAGCAGGTTCGCTGGGGCAGATAGTCTAATCCTGTCTTATTTGTTATGTTCTTTTGCCAGTTGATTTGGGTTTGGGTAGAAATTCACACTGGGAGGCGGAATGGATCTCACCAACTCCTCACATTAATTGGTTTTCGAGCCCACACAATGCAAGTCAAATTGGGTTCCCCTTAGTTCTTACGACACAACATTCCCAGAGCACCTCCCCTCTCAGCAAAGAGTCTGGAATTACCCAGCATGGCGCGAATCAATGCCATACTTGAACGCCCACAGTGCACTAGGACACGCACAGTACATGTGGAGCTACGGTGCGAAGCCCCTGATATTAAGCCTTTAAATGGCAGGCAGGGGAATATTACACCCCTCCTTAAACCCAGATTGTGCGCATGGCCATACATCTCCTCTTGGGAGGGGAGCGTCACAAGCAGGACATGCCCTTCACCCAGGATCAGTCTTGCTGGGGGCAATGGCACCAGACCATGCCTGCCTGCTCTGAATTTTCCACTGAGTGAGGGCAGTCTCAACCATCGAGAGGAATATACAGCATTTTAGGGAGATCATTGTCCTTCTTCCTCCATAAGTGTAAGGGGCGGCTCACGGAGATTGTCACCATTCCCCTTGATGAGAATGATAAGAGACAGCTAAATTATCATAAGAACAGTTTTTGTTTCCTATCTCCAGCATCTGCAGTTATTTGTTTTATATTAGATTGACAAGTATTGTTCGTACGATATTAATGGATGACGTGGTCAAGGACGAAGGGGAAAACGTGACGGCAAAATTGCAGGAGATGGAGTGATGACAACCAGAGGCCTGATCTATCAGCGTTTGGGTGGGGTGAGGGGTGTGTGAATTATCAGGTAAAGGAAAAGAAGGACATGTTTGAGGTACCCGACAGGTATTCAGAAACATCTGAACACATGTGACAGATCCAGAGGAAAGTGGGTGAATGCAGTCACTCTCCGTTGATCATTGAGTTGGCATGGTGGGTCAATGGTTAGGACTGTGCCTCGGACCGGCTTTGATTCTAACCTGGGCTGGCTGTCTATGTGGGAATTTCACATTGTCCCCTTGTCTGCGTGTATTTCTCCAGGTGCTCCGTTTTCCTCCCATACTCCAAACATCCGCAGTTTAGATGGATGGGCCTTGAGCAATTGCAGTGATGTGCAGGTTAGCTATAGAATTGCAGTGTTACAGGGATAGGGTACGGGTGTGTCTGGTTGTGCACTCATTGGAGGGTCAGTGTGAAGTCGATAAGCAACATGGCCTGTTTTCACACTGCAACCGTTCTATTATCCCTATTCAGGTCTTTGTCTGTGGCAACACTTCAGAAGATCCTACATATAAGTCTTGTCCTGGTTACCTTACAGAATGCTACAATTTAACTTCTGTTAGGCAGATAGCTAGTGCAAGCATAGCAGCATTATCGTGGCAAAGCTTTGCAGTACTTCCCAAACTGGGCAGGTAGTCTGGTTTACTGTACAATACACTAGCATAATCTGCGCAACTCTCTGTGCTGGGCTATTACTTTGTCCCTGTTTGCAGTGTCTGGGATGGTTCTGTGAAACAGATCCAGAATTTGGTGCAACGAACCGTTTCAACTGGTTTGGTAATGCCTTTATTCAATGTTCCCTTTCGTGTGCTTTGGACCTTCCAATGCGAATCACTTCCAGTAAGTCTCACTCCCCTGTCTTCCCCCACCCCTGAGGTTTCCACGTATGTCCTCAGTTCACGAATTGCCTGTTTCCATCTTAATGTGAATCTTTCTGTCCCTCTGTATCTTTGCCTATATTTGGTTTCTTAGCTCCCAGTCTGTCGAGTGCAGCCAGTGAGAAGCTCATCAACAATGAAATGGTGTGCGTCTGGCTATTGTTCACTTCCCGGTGTGCCCATGTGGTTCTCGAGGTTGCACAGGGGTTTCCAGCAGCTTTGATGCGTGACTTTGAAACTCGGTCTGTGCCTGTCCACTGATGGACTATGTTTGTACCTGTCAGTTGATCGTGCTGTTAGTAACACAAGGAAGCTCCTTGAGTCTTGTTGTGAAGTATTGGCAGTAGCATATATCTGAAAGGCTTCTGACTGACTCTTTATATTGAAGAATTAGTGGAGCTGCTGGGGATGCTTTGCTGAAGGTTGAGCTGTGAACTGCCTCCGACATTCAGGGAGACCTGACAATATCGTGGCCCAATTCTGGATGGAGCATGGGAACTGTAGTTACAGCGTCTGGGTCTGCAACATGAACAACAAATGAAACCGAGGCTGCATAGAGGGGCAGATCTAAACCCATGGAGTGAGTATGCGTGGGGAAAGGCATCTGCTCCATCTGTCGACGTCTTAACTTGGACACATACACTGTCGCACACACATACATGCACACACACATGGACACACACACGCACACACACACCCGGTACCTCCAGGCAGTGAATTGAAATAATCTCTGGGATTTGTATATTAATCAATCAAATACTGCACCTCCATTCTAGCGAATTAAAGAATGAAAAACCATCGAGTGTGTTCAATTAAAGCGGATAAGTAGTACAACCCTTTGATCTTTTCCGTATAGATTCTGTGTCGAAAATCATCCTCTCTCACTAACACCTGTTTAAGGAACAAGACTCCAGGAGCTAGGGTTTTCAAATCATCTTGTTGGACTATAATCTGGTGTCGTGTGATTTTTGACCTTGTTCAAGCCAGTCAAACACCAGCACTTTCATATCATGATTCGTCAATCCTCTCGACAAACAAATAATCTTTGCCTAACCCCATGTGCTCTTATTGTGCATATTAATCTTTTGTGAGGCACATTATGCAATGCCTCTGGAAGTCCAGGTATAATACGTCTATTGAATTCCCATCCCCCAACTTGATTGTCACAGTCTTTTATAAAAAGTCCTTAGGCAAATAATTCAAACACGGGTCATTCTTCATAAATTCAAGTTGACTATGATTGACTATGGATTGAACTTGCCAATCTCCTGTTAATAGTTCCTTACTAAATTAGGCTAACAATTTGCTTTCAATCCCAATATTATTTCAGTTCCTTTTATTCTCTCGTGAAATTGGTTATTCTAAGTTCATTGCTTTCTATAACGTCTACGTTCCCTTTCAATACCTGTCGAACAGGCACAAAGCTATAAACGATCTTATTGCTGTGTAAGAGGCATAAGTTGCTGAATGGCCTCATTCTGTTCCAGGTTTTGCAGTTCTAGTGTTGCAGCATTTAGAAGGCTGAACGGTGTAATCTGATTGTTGTGTAACAGGATACAGGTGCTGCACAGTCGATTATGGGTCCTGTGTTGTAGCGTGGAGGGGCTGACTGGTGTCTCCCTGAAACGGTATATCAGGATCCAGGAAAGAAACAGCCTCCTTTAGATCTACGGTAACAGTGTAAATTAATCTACATCTGCTGTTCCTGTGTTACAGGTTCGAGAGGTGGACCAAACTCCACAATTTGTTGTGTGATTGTCCTCTGTTTCTGAGCATCAAAACAAGATCATTTGTCATTCTTGTAAACTTTAATAAGTGTTGGATCAACCTGCTCATTGCTCCCTCTTAAGATAACGTGACGCTGCGTATCAGTTGATTAAAGTGCCTGCTTCCGTGGTTCAAACTTTAGCATTGCCTATGCATTACATTAACCATTCATTGCTTAAACATCTCTCAAATGCCATGTTGCTTGTCCATCGGGTTGTTGATCCAACCTGGTGCTGTGGCAGCAGAGAGCTATTGGCTAAAAGTGATACCTATATTTTAAGCAATTAGCGCTCCCACTCCTGTTGCCTGTGTTTGGCCACGATCCGAGAATGTTGTGTTCCATTAAGGTGGTGGCGCACTTTAAAATCACTTCCTTTTCCTTCCACTGAGGCAGTAATTTCATCAGGATTCAAAACCAGCAGGTGGGTTTAGTTCAGTGTGGTAGCGGAGCTGTGCACGCTCAGGCGCTGGACTTCGGCTCCAGTATGGAAGTTGCTGTGTGTTCACATCGCATAACTGCCAGTTATGCTTGCAAGGTGTTCTACTGAATCTTGGTGCGTGTTTAATTGTTTAAACAGTTAAACAATTTCAACTGTTTAAATTGAACGCAACTCAATACAACCTGTTTCATGCAAAGTGATCGATCGGACGACACAGGATAGAAACTTCAACGGGACGGGGCCACACTCCGTTTCTGCAGTGTAGTGGCTATTGCATTCACCTCACATGTGAAAGTTCTCTGGGTACAAACGAGGCTGTGTCGCTGCTTATTTGCATGGGCAAGCTGTGCTGCTCATGCTGGGTAGCTCAATGTTTAGCAGAGCTGCCTCATAGTACCAAAGATCCAGTTGCAATTCCAACCTCAATTTACTGTCTGTGTGGAGTCTGCATATTTTCTCCTTGTCTGCGTGGGTTTTCATCGTGTGTTCCATTCCCCCCCACAGTCCCAAGATCTATAGGATCACTGGATTGGCCATGCTAAATTATCCGGGATGTGCAGGCGAGGTGCAATACTCATGGAAAATGCGGGCTTACGGAAATTTCTGGGGGACGTTTGGATGGGATGGTCTCCTTCAGAGGATCAGTGTGGAATCGATGGGCCAAATGGCCTGCATCCACACTTTAGTGATTCTATGATGACCAACTTCGTAACAGAAATTAATTTAGGGAGTAATCTCTGAGGTAATTGCAATATCCTTTCCTTAGTGAAGAGATTAAGTCTGTACACACTACAGCTGATGTGATCTCACTTAAATCCTGTCCAACATCAGCCCTTTTCCATACTGCTGTATGTTTCCCACCAAGGTTAGACCAACCTCAGCTGTCTGGGGGAATGTACTGCATTACTGAAGGATCATTGTCGTTGTCAACTCCCCCAGCACAATGGAAGATTTTGTGAAAATGCTACAATGATGCTTGAGAAGAACGGATAAAATTTTGCAATATAATGTCAAGACTGAGATATGCCTCGGCAAACAGTTTGCCTGTATCTAGCATTAATCTCACCAGAGCCCACGTCACTCAAATTCCACAGAATCGGATAATGTGCAGCTTAGAAACAGCAAGAGGAATCAAACATTGATGGGAATTATATGTCAAAGTCAAAGTTGTGTTACAAGTATGCGTAACAATATGTTGAGCATCAAGCTAGAAATCAGGCAACTTGGAATTAGTGATAAGTGATCAGAACAGCTAATGATAAACTAGGCAGTAAAATAACTTTTGGGAATAGTGTTCTTAAAATATTAAGTTTATATGATGTCTGAATACATCATCTCCCAGAAATACAAAATGACCTGTATTCCCGTAGACCAATACAGCAATACACATATGGATTACATTGAGGATCACTGTATTTCATTTGTGCAATCAATTTGGAAGATTATTAACGTATTCCAACGATTCAAGATGGGAAGAAGAGGGAGAATGGAGAACTATTGAGCAGTTAACACATCATCCACAGCAGAGAATCTGTTGTAATCTATTACAATGTAAGTGGTTTTGGTCATTTGGGGAATAATAGCACAGTTCAAGAGAATGATTCTGCACTTATGAAAGGGAAGTCATATTTTTAAAGTTTTTTTTGAAGATATCGTTTATAGATATAAACAATGGAGAATAGATGTATGTGAAAAACTTGTACATCCAGGAGGATATTTTAATGAAATCTCACAGTAAGGCATTTGAAAATAATCGAAACAAAGGGTATTGGGAAGACCATGTGCAGCTGGGACGATATAATTTAGGTTTGTTTACATTTAAAGGGTATGAGAGTGTAGATGGTGAAGAATCATACAGACTGGAAGCCGTATCTTGTGCTCTCTGTATGGATGCTGTCTGACCCACTGTGAACTGCAGCATTTGTTGATTTCAGTACAGATAAAAACATATGCAGTAATTTACTCCGAGTAAAAGGCAACGTGCCCTGCATAACGAATACAGAGTGCCGGCGAGAGTGTACTTGGAGTTCTGTGCACAGTTTTGGTTACAGATCTTACAGATCTTAGGAAGAACATGCTGACAACATATACTGAATAGACATTTCCAGATTAATCCCTCAGATGACAAGATTGGCTGATGAGGGAATTTCGGACTGCGTTCCCTTGAGTTTCTACTTATGATAAGTAATCTTAATTAGAACACGAGAAATCTCACGCAGAGGACTGACTAAAACAGGTACATGGCTAAGTGGGAACAGGCAAGAGTGGAGAGAATCCCAAGATAGTCTGCATGGACATCAAGCAGAATACTATCACCAGGGAACAAGAAGAACACATTAGAAACCAAGTGGTTTCTTGTGTGTGAAGCTCGTGAACATTGACAGATTGTAAAATGACCAATTCACGTCTGTTTTCCTTGAGAGAAGAAGGATTAAGGGATAGAATTCGAGAAGATAGACTGGGAAGCTCTTGAGCAGATTCATATAAGATGTGAGCGGGAATTGATGGGTTTCGCTCGAATAAAATTGGACAAATGATCCGTTTTTTTTCCCCAGGCAGATGTTTGAGACAAGTGAGGAAAGTCACGGATCATTTTTTAAACGTAGAATCTGTTCGCAGGAGTGATGTCATAGGACTGATGCGTTCCACTGCAAAGGAAGGATAGTGCAGATAGACCAGGGAACAACAGATCAACGAGTATCAGTTCACTGTTAGGGATAATTATGAAGTAAATTGGTAAGGAGAAAATCGATCTCCATTTGAGAGGTGATGTTTGATCAGGGATAGTCAGCATGGCTTTATTAGAGCGAAGCGGTGCCTGAAGAAAATGTGTTGGAAATTGTCAAGGAATTCATTTAATGGGTTTCTCAGCAAGCGTTTGACAAAGCCCCACATGAACAAAACTAAAAAATAAGGAAAATCTCATGTTGTCAATGGTATCTTGGTAAGTTATATCTAAAACTGTCTTAAATGGTAGGAGACAGAGGGTGGTGGCTGACTGATGTTGATGTAACTAGAGACCAGTGTTTACCACATGGATCAGTGCTGTGTCCCGTATTATTGACGTATTTCATAAATAATGTAGGCGTGAGTTTGGAGGAGTGTCATTAGTAAGTGCATGTTTGACAGTGAGTTTGAAAATTTAATGTGACAGTAAGATATAGGTGGAATAGTCAGATGAACAGATCAATGGCAATTGAATGTACCCCTGATAAATATGAGGTGATGCACTTTGGAAAAAGGAAACAGTCAGGGTGTTAGATTTGATTTCTAGTATAGAAAATGGCCCTTTGGCCCAACTAGTCCATACTGACCCTCTGAAGAGTAACCCACACAGTCCCATTCCCATAACCAGTGCCGCGAATGGCAGTGGCTCACTGACCAGTGTACAGAGACACACCAATTGGGGAGATGTAACTGAATTGGATCCGGATCTCCTTGCACATCAGCCACTGAAAGCAATATTGCCGGAGCAGACAGCAATTAGGAAGACAAATGTTGTGTTGAAATTTATTTCAACGGGTATTTAACACAATAGTAACACAAGACACCACTTGACTTACTGCCGTTGTACAGGGCCATAGTGAGACATAATTTGGAAGATTGTGCGGTATTGTGTGCAGTTTTGATCTCTTTAAGTAATGCTGTATAAACGTGCCATTGAGGGAGTGCAGTGAAGGACGACCAGACGAACCTCTGGGATGACCGGCTTGTTGTGGGAGCAGACATTGTTTCGACAGGACCTGTGCTTCATTGGGCTTCGGAAAATTAGTAGAAATCTCAATGAAATATATTAACCTCTGACAGGGCCAGACAGATTGGAAGCAGTGGTGACAATTCCCCTGGCTAGGACGTATAAAACATCATGCCACAACATTCGGTACAGTAGGCCACTCTGCATTGAGATGAGAATGCATGTGTGCACTCAGAGACTGGTGAACCGGGGAAGACTCCATCACACATCAAGCTGTGGAAGCAAAGGCACTGAATATAAATAAGGATTTTGAGACACTAAAGGGATAGGGATAGCACAGGAGTATGTTGTGAAGATAGAGGATCAGGCATCACTTTATTGAATAGGCAATCAAAACGATTGCTGATGTTAATATTTAATATGTTGCCCAATGGTTAATCATATGAAGGGATGCGTGCATTGTGGGGGCGAGATACAATGGAGAGATGTTCACTCGTGAACGAGAATGGGGGAGGCTCAATTTGTTGATTGACCGACTCTTTTCCCGATGTTTGTGTGAAATCTGTGGATAAGCTCTGTAAATGTTGTCCCAAGCTCTCAGATGTTAGGAAATATGTTTCTGAAGTGTCGACATAATTGTGTTTCCCATTCCCTTTTCCGATACCGAGGCTGGTGCCGGGAGTTCTGTCAGGTTTAATTCTTTATGACCTCGGAGCCAAAGAGCTTATCACATGTCTGTGTCTGGACTCACTTATAGGCCAGACCAGGAAAGCTCGGGAGATTTGCTCCTGAAAGTATAATGGGGAAGCAAACTGACGTTGGATCGACATTGGATTCACGTCTCTATTACTGACACCAGATTTTAGATGCCGATATTTTACTAATTGTTTTTAACTTCTGCCAACTGCTATAACATTGGCCCTGTGTAGATGAGCAATCCAGTGACACTTGCACAACAGCTCCACCTCCACATGGGGACCCAACTGAAACCACACTGAGCAGGTTATTTCTGGGCTGATTGACGGCTCTGTCAAAAAGAATTTCCAAAGATTTGACGATCGTGCTGAGACTGACGGGATAGTAATACATTAGATTGTCATTATTCCCCTCTTACCGGACTGGAAAAAGTTGAATAATGTTCCACATTGCCAGGGAGCTGTCAGATTTGGAGCTGCTTGTTGTGCAGCAAAAGTCTTCATTCCTATTGCAGGAGTAGTGTTGGGCCCATTGACCTAGCCATGCCTTTATGTCCTGTGCAGCGAGTCGAATCTGTTGAATACTGCTATGGGTGACCCTATGGGCTTCATGGCAAGTGTGAGGTGGATCTCTGACTCAACGTTTCTGGCTTTGGATAATGGAGATACTACATACTTTACTTGTGCACTATGTACAGGTCTGTTACATTAATTAGCACGGGGTTTAATTGCAGAGCAATCTCCTGCAGTGAGTCGGTAAACCATCTATCATCATTTAGAACTACTTTGCAGAACTGTTGGTCTGTTGATCTTGGGATCATTGGGCTCTGTCTATCAGATGTTCGTCCTGTTGTTTGGAGCGTATGCAAAAAGTGAAGTAGCTACAATGGGTTATCGTCAGTTTTTGCTACACATGGTTCTGACTCTGGCATGTTCACCCGCACTCGTTACTGAAACATAGAGCAGCTTGATAGTTATGATAGATTATCCTGGGTAAATAGGTTTCAGATTGTGGTGAATACAATTCTGTTTCTGCTGCTGTTGTGGTTTCCAGCACCACATCAATGTCACGAATTCTCTACTTAAGGAATTTCAGAAAGCTAGACTTTGAAAGCATGTATAGAGGATGTTTAGACTTCAAAATGAATTGATTGCAGTAAAGAATTAGTGATGAATATTTGAGTCATAGACTCTCAGAGTCATGCAATAGTCAGACAGAGCATTCGACCCAACTCGTCCATGCTCACCAGTTTTCCTGAGGTGAAATACTTCTATTTTTCTTCTTTTGGCACATACACCTCCAAACATTTCCCTATTCAGGTACCCATCAATTTGTCTTTTAAATGTTGTAATTGTACTCAACAATACTACTTTCTCTGACAGTTCGCTGCATTAATGCACCAGCCACTTTGAGAAACAGCTGCCCCTTAGATTTCTTTTAAATCTCTCCCCTCTTATATTCAACCTAACCTCTCTGATTTTGGATTGCCCCCACCCTGGGGAAAATACTTTGGTATTCATTCTATCTATGCCAGTCATGATTTTATAAACCTACGTTAAGTCACCCCTCAGCATCCAATGGAATACCAACAAAATCCCAGGCCATCCTTATGTCACATAAACTCCAGTATTTACCCCATATTTTTAAATATTTATCCCATTTCCTATTTATAACATTCTTCCTGTAGCAGGCCAATAAGAATTCAGTGATCCAAATGTGGCCTTACCATTCCCTTGTACAGCCACAGCATAATGCACCAATTCGTTTACTCAGTGATTATGCTTTCTTCAAGCCCTGTCTACCTGCCACTCCACTTTCAAGGAAGTAAGTAGCTGGTCCCTGTATCTCTCTGTTCAATAACTCTCCCCAGGTATCTACCGTGAAGTGACTAAATCCTGCCCTGGTTTTTCCAACAAAATGCAATGTCTCACATTTGTCTGCATGAAGCTCCATCGACCATACCTAAGGCTACTTACCCAGTCGATCAAGATCTCATTGCTCCCTTAGATAACCTTCTTCACTGTCCATTATCACACAATTTCTTCCTATCGTCTGCGAACTATCCATGGTTCCTATATTGTCATCCAAATATTTTACGAAAAAAATGAACAACAGCAACCTGGACACTGTGGCACACCGCTGGTCACAGGCGTCCAATTCGAACAACTAATCTCTCCCCGCACACTCGGTGTTTTACTGTCAAGCCATTTTTGAATCTGATTGGCTAGCCCTCCCTGTTCCCATACAATTCTTAATCAATCTTCCAAACAGAATTTTGTTGCGCCTCACTAAGATGTACGCAGATAACTTATGCTGTTTACATTACCCCATCTTTGAGGTCAACTTAAAAATTGCAATCTAGTTTGTGAGACACGCTTTCCCACACATAAAAACATGCTGACTATTATGGCAGTCCTTGCCTTTCGAAATGCATGTAAATCCTACAAACACTTCTACAAACTTCTACAAATCTTCTACAAACACTTACCCACACCTGACATCAGACTCACCAGTCTGGAGTTCCGTGGCTTTTCCTTGCAGCCTTTTTAAATATATGATGGGACAACATTAACTGTTTTCCAGTCTTTCAGCACCTCACCCGTGGCTGTCAGTGGTACAAATTTAATTAGAAAGAACTGCAGATTCTACAAATCAGATACAAAGTCAGAAGGTACTGCGAAAGCTCAGCAGGTCTGGCAGAAACTGTGCAGAAAAATCAGAGCTAAGGTTTCAGGTCCAGTGATCCTTCTTCAGAACTCTGACGAATGACATGAATATCTCAGCTAGTGACCCCGCAGTTTCTTCCCCAGCTTTCTGAAAATGTCTGGGATACACGTGAACAGATCCCGGGTATTTATCTACGATTATGCATTTTAAGACCTCCAGCATTTCTTCTTCTGTAATGTGGTCACGTTTCAAAAATCACTTCATTTTATTTCCCCGGGTTCCCTCGCTTCCATGTCTTTCTCCACAGTAAATATTGACGTGATATATTCATGTGGAATCTCACCCATGGAACAATAGCAGGTTGTAAGGCAGCGGGGGAGGGCGATTCCGTATGAGGAGTGTGAGCCTGGCATTGCCAGGCACTTTTGGGCTGTGCTGTTGAACTGGTAACTCTATTTCTGTGTTTTTTTCCTCTTTTACAGGAAGGGCTGCAATGTTTTACTTTTTAACTTTATTTTGTTTATCTTCTGCTTTGTAACATAATTCTGTACATGAGAGGCGGGTGTGTGGAATTTTGTACCTACGATTATGTCACCTGTGAAAACATGCAAACATTTCACTGTCTCATGTGAGTACATGAGACAATGACACTACTAAACCTAATTAATCTCCTGTGGAACTACATATACATGGCTGTTTGATTTAAAGGGGACCCTATTCTCTCTTTAGTTTCTCGTCTCCCTTTCATATACTTACATAATAGTTTTCCAATTCCCTTAACTTTATCAGCTACAGCTATCTCATGCTTCCTTTTTAGCCCTTCTGATTTCCCTGGTAAGTGTTCTACTACACCCCGTAAGCTAAAAGGATTCATGATCCCAGCTGCCTATTCTTAATATACACCTTACTTCTTTCCCATGACTAGACCATCAATGTACCCTTTCATGTCTTGTTCCCTACTCTTCACACTGACAGGAACATGCTGTCTCTGAGCTCTCACTATCTCGCTTTTGAAAGTCTCCCACTTGCCAGATGTACTTTTATCTGAGAACAGCTTCCCCCGAATCATCTTTTGAAAGTTCTTGCCCAATAAGGTCACAAGTGGCCATGTCCCAGTTTGCAATATTAACTTGGGAAACAGGCCTATTCTTTTCCAGAACTATTTTCAAACGAATAGAATCTGGTCACTGGTCCGAACCTGCTCGCAGTTCAACAGCACAGTCACTTGCCCTTCCCTAATTTCCAAGAGGAAATAAAGATGAGGCCTGAATGAGGGGCAGAATAGGAATGATTCCATATAATTTCGTGTTTATGGTTTTGTGTGTGTGTGTGTGTGTGTGTGTGTGTATGTGTGTGTGTGCGTGTGTGTGTGTGTGTGTGTGTGTATGTGTGTGTGCGTGTGTGTGTGTGTGTGCGCGCGTCTGTTTGTGGAGGTGCGCATGTGCATGTTTGTGAATCCATTGAAATGGGAATCAAAATGCCGCTTCTCTCCCTCTGTTAAACCTCTATTGTGTTTCAAGTGATTTATTGCCATCCTCTGCTGGCAGCCGCAGGCCATTTCAGAAGCAGCAGCTTGGTTGGGAAAAGGCACCAAAGACAGTGACTCTCTCAGCTTTGAATTAAATTCACGACATTGTCACGTGCACACGAACGAAAGCAGTGAAACTTTAGTTATGTCTTCGCTTATGACACCATCTCAGGTGCGATAAATCTCGGTAAACACTCTTCAGTATTTGGTGCAGAAGAATAATAAGGTAAAAAGAACGGATTCGAATTACTGACACTAACAGGAGAAAGTGAGGACTGCAGATGCTGGAGATCAGAGCTGAAAATGTGTTGCTGGAAAAGCGCAGCAGTTCAGGCAGCATCCAAGCAGCAGGAGAATCGACGTTTCGGGCAAGAGCTCTTCTTCCTGCTCGTCGATCCTCCTGCTCCCTGGATGCTGCTTCACTTGCTGCGCTTTTCCAGCAACACATTTTCAGCTACTGACCCTGACCCCCAAGTGTATGCCAGCAACGAGTTTGTAGACCACACTGGGGCTCGTGTGTAGAACACACCAGGTCCAGTCTCCAAACGCATCAGACCCAGTGTCCAGGACGCACCAGCCCAGTCTCCAAAACACACTAATCCCAGTCTCCAGGCCGCACTGTGCATGAAATCGCGAGGCCTTGACACCTTAAGCAAGCCACTGTTTTGGGATTCACCTTCACCATTACCATTGGAGTCGCTTTAAAAACTAAAAGTTTGTGAAGGAAAAATACACCAGAAAGCAAACTAAAAATGAGAGACACAAAGTGGGTGGAAGCAGATGAGTTCCTACCCTGCCGCCATCCTTCATATTTCACGCTGTTTCCTTTCATATTTCACGCAGCATATTTCACGCTGTTTCCTTCTTCCATATGTAGCTTGGCGACTCAGACCAGTTTTGTCCGATTTCTTGCAATGCTGTCCCTGAAATATGAACAGAGGGAAATGAACATGACTATTACTATCCTGCATGCTGCCATTGGCTTTATTTCAGGACTTTATGATCCATTCTCACTGTAATTTGGAAAAGTACATCAAAACACATTGAAGGTTAGACAAATTGCTATTAACTTCATCTGAACCTCTTCCAAAGTGCTTCACTCAGAGTGGCCTGGATGCAATCGTACTGCTGCGGTCAGCATACCACCCCTTGCTGGAGAGTTTTTTTTAGATTAATTCACGGCATAGCTCCCAATGCTGGACAGACATCCCTTCCGGATTACAGAACAATACACTGCTGCCATCTACAAAGTTTTCCATACTTAGCAATTTTCTGGGTTGAACCGAGCACAGCTTGATCTATGCAGTGCTGTGTCCTGACGACACAGGCCGTCTTGGTAAATGGCTTTCTGTGGTGGATTGAGAATTTGATATAACTAACCAATTGAGTTGATCTGACACTGCGTTTTATTTATGTTCTCCTCCTTGTGTCTGGAACCTCCGCCTCTCATTCTATTAATTTTGCAGTGTGCCCATGTACAGTACATCATGTTTGTGAATTCAGACTGTTTATGGCAGCAGCCACAGTCTATTTATTCAGAAGCAGGCAGCAATTCCCATCGTCTTTGTGTCGTCATGTAGAAAAAAAGGATGGCCTCTAGGATAAATGCCGTTACCTTGGTACATATTTCAAAACATGCTCCCCCTCACTACTTCACACCCCCAAGCAACCACATGAAAATATTCAGTGTGTAATGAGAACAATGGGACCACTAGAAACATCAGGGAGCAGACTATCAGGGAGATGGGGTAACACTTCCCATGTCTGAACTGGTCAGAGTGAATCCTCCAGTGACCACTGTATCGCTGAGTCCAGTAATCTCTTTCCGTTTCAATTGTATACTGCATTCCATTCTTCCTGAAAAGTTCAAATGTTCACGTTAAAAAACGTTATCTTCCAGCTGCCAAATTATTGTCCTATGCTTATCCACTTAGAGTGCCTCGACCACTTATTGACAACTTCAGTTCCGAACTATCTTAGTTAGAATACATCTTTTGCATTTATCTAAATCTTTGATATTGTTTGCAAATAGCACTGGTCACTCTGTCATTGCAGTCGCTAATTTGTGTTAAAATGATAAAAATCGATTTATCCCTAATTTATTCCTATTTCTGGCTCAATGGCATGTGCTCCCCCATTCAATGTAGTTACTTTGGAAGGCTGAATATTCCCTTTCACTCCCTGTGTAACAGCGATGTGAGTTAAAAGATCTGTTCCAATTGCGGAGTAAAAGGCTCGAATGGTAAATGGCCTCATTCAGTTCCCATGTAAAACTCTTGATGGGCTGAATAGCCTGCTTCAGTATATGCGCAGTTCTGAATGTTGCTGAATATTTTGGAACAAGCAGTGAACAGCCTCCTTTGATGGAGGGAAGTGCATCGATGCTGCAGCTGCTGATAAACTGAAGTAACTGATGGATACCCAGTTTACATTTGCTTAGACGTTCAGAAGAATGTCCTACTTCACAGGAGGTACTGCCACATAACACAGTGGGCAGTACCTTCAGAATGAGACTGAGACATTCTCTCCATCCAGACTGTCTGTTCGGTATTCCTACCGAAGTTGTCAGAGACAGGTCCATCTGTGCCAAAGTGTGTGTTGTGTATGCCTCCTTCTTGTCGTTTTCCCCTATCACTTCCCACAGTCCAGCTGCTGCGTATTAGAGGCTTCTTTCTGCTCAGTCAGTGGTGGATCTATCAAGACACGCTTTGTAATAGACATTGAAGTCCCACATGCTGAGTGCGTTCTGTTTCCTTGTCACCCTCAGTGCTTCCTCTGAGGAACTGAGTTATCACCAAGGGGTGGTGTGGAAATAAAATAGATGCCGACCATCAGGAGGTTTTCTGGACCTGTTACCATGAGATTTCCCGATTTCTGTAATCAATGTTGGGGTAACCCCTTTCCTGACTGTATCCCCGAGGATTTTCCCACCACTGGTGGGTCTGCCTGCCCGCGGGACAGGATATTGCCTGGGATGGTGATGGAGCTTCATTCAATATTACCCATTAGACATGATTCTGTGTGTATGGCAGTGTCAGACTGTTTCCTGACTAGTGGAAGGAAAACATAACCCGTCAGGCAGAATCACACGAGCTGGACAAACGATATTTCTGGCATAAGTCCCATTTGGGGCGGGGGGGGGGGTTCGAGAGAGAAATGGGAGGAGTGCTGGAGCTGGGGTCAAGGTAGCTGCAAATGTGATATGAAGATGGATCTGAGGGAGTAGTTGATATGTTAGAAAATATAGTAGAGTGGATAGATGGGAAAGGCGATGGCCTTGTCAAGAGGGCAGTGCCAAGTTGGAGACTTGAAACTCGGATAATGCTGGGGGAGGGGAAATGAGAAAACTCGAGAAATCCACATTAATCCCTTTGGATTGCAGAATTCATTGTTTAAGATGAGACGTTCTTCCTCCAGTCATCGGGTGGTTCGGGATTGTTGATAGAGGAAGACCACGATCTACACATCCTTGGTGGATAGGGAGAGTGTGTTGAAATTTTTACCTACCGGGCTCGGTTGTTGCGGGTGTGCCAAAGACATGCTCTGAAATGGTCCACAAGTTGGTGCCCTGGCTCCCCAAAGTAGAGATGATGACATTGTTTGAAACGGATGCAGTAGATGACATGTGTGGAAGTGCATGTAAATTTGAGACATATGCGGAAGGGTTCTTTGGGGTATTCGATGGAGGCGAGGGGTTAGGTGTGGGCACAAGTTTTGCAATTATGGCGGTGGCAGGGAAATATGCCAGAATTTGGGTCTAGGAAGGGTGTCACCATGGACTTAAAAAGTTTATCACAAAAGGAATGGTATCCCCATAACGCTGATACGGGTCGGGATGGAAATGAATCTCTTGTGATGGGTCTGTTTGTCCGTGGTGGAAGTCATGGAGGATGATGGGAAGGATACGGAGTGAGGTGGGTTTGCAGGTAAGGACCCGGAACATTCTGTCCTTATTGTAATTAGGGGGCGGAGTTCGAGGGCAGAGGTGCACAAACTGGATAAGAGGCGCTGGAGGCGATCATCGATTATATGGGAGGCGAATTGCGATATTGGAAGAAAGAGGATATCTGGGAGTCGGTCGTAGATGTCCGTTTTGAGACGGTTACCAGAGATGGAGATGCAGATGTAAGGAAGGTCAGGGAGGTGACCGGGATGGTAAAGGTGAACTTGAGTTTGGGATGGAACGTTTTCGTGAAGTTGATAAACTGTACAACCTTCTCGTGGGAGCACGAAATGGCGCTGATAAATTCATTAAAGTAGCGGCAAAAAATGTATTGGATGTTGCCAGTGTAACTGTCAAGTTTCCCCACAGCATTCTGCACAAAACATTCTGTCTGTACCTGGAATTCCCTGGAAAAAACTCTAACCGTCATTCTCTGTAACATTCTACCCCCAACATGAGATGGGAACGGCCGGACGTCAGTGAATTGAAAGAAATGGTAATATCCCAAGTGAAGAGGCCCTGTTGCAGGGTGAGGGAGACACTGTTACGAAGTCCCCACAGGCAGTTAAAATGGTGAATACGTTTTCCCTCCGTTTACACTTGTTCACTGAGCATGATCGATCACAATTGAGTCTAAAAGTCAAAAATTTGCAAACTCCATTTGTCTTCAAGGAACTGGGAGAGAGTCCTTCACGAAAGCAAGGTTTCACTCTCCGTGTTAGAATATGGAAAAAAAATGACCTGGGTCTGCTCTCCAACGATCGAGTATGTGGGAGTTTCCTCGAAATCATCTGTTCCTTTGGATCTGTCTCAGTCTGTTTGGGGAGGGAAGGTTTCTTGTGGTTTATGATACATTTCTGTCAGAAATTCAGATCTTCACATTTGTCATTTCAGCTCCAACTGTTTTAATAAATCCCAGAATACTGTGACACCTTTGAAAATCTCACTCTGTCCTCAATCAAAAAAGTCACTTTTCCTCCATGTTGATGTACAATGTGTTTTTTACTTCCTCACAGCTAACGTAGTGACGACCTACGTCCTGCTTGATAAAAATTGTGGATTGGCTGCATGTGTCAGACGTTATCTGGCGGCCATGGCAGTGGCGGATCTACTGGTCATTATCCTCGACCTGATATTGAGACACATTCCCATTGTTTATCGGGAACAGTTTTATTTCATGTGGGACATTCCCGTGTGTAATATCCACGCTGTCCTGCTTTATGCAGCCACTGACTGTTCTGTCTGGTTCACCGTCACTTTCACCTTTGATCGTTTTGCGGCCATTTGTTGCCAGAAGCTTAAAAGGAAATATTGCAGTGAGAAAACGGCGGCTCTTGTTCTGGAAACAGTGACCGTGCTGAGCTGTTTAAAAAATATTTTTTGGTATTTTATGTTCTCAGGTCAATATCGGCTGGCGAACCAGCCCTGGTTTTGTGACGTAAGAGACGGTGTTCATTTCTCCCCTTTCTGGGTGGCAATCGAGTTCCTCCACAACATTCTAACCCCAGCTCTCCCATTTCTCCTGATCCTGCTGCTCAATGTTTTCACCGTCAGACACATTTTAGTGAGCAGCAGAGCCCGCAGGAGACTCAGAGCTCACACCAGTGGGGACGATCGGTTTGACACAGAAATGAGCAATCGCAAAAGATCTATCATTTTACTCTTTGTGATCTCGGGCAATTTCATCCTGTTATGGTCAATATTAATGATGCGTTCCATATGGTACCGGATGGATGTGATTGGGCGTCGACCTGTGACTGTACATGGCTTTTTGAAGGAACTGGGCTTCATGCTGCAGCTCCTCAGTTGCTGCACAAACACCGCAATTTATGCTGTGACACAGACAAAGTTCAGACAGCAGCTGAAGAATGTGCTGAAATATCACTTCACCCAAATATATCAATCAATCAGATGCATATATAAATCAATCCATCCGGGAGTCTCTCATTTTAGTTGAATTTTTCAGCGATGAAGCAACCTGTCGCTTTTGTATCACCCTGTGGGTAGCGCGGGTTTGTCCATCCTTGTCCGACAGGCTGGTTACAGGGATATTTCAATGATTCTATCAACTCAGGTGCCAGTAAGTCAAGGCACCATCCCACTGACTGTATCGATCACTTCAAATTATAAACAATAAAAATGTGCATTAAAATTACCGAGCTGCAGAGTGAACGATATTGTTGTTTGTCATTGTTTTGAAGAAGTTGAGCTGGACAGAGGCAGAGTCAGCCACAAGTCTTAGTCCTTGGGGAAGGGGAGGGAACCGGGGCCTGAGCTCAGGAGTTCGATTTCAGTCGCTCTGTCA
Source organism: Chiloscyllium punctatum (assembly GCF_047496795.1). Lineage (NCBI taxonomy): Eukaryota > Metazoa > Chordata > Chondrichthyes > Orectolobiformes > Hemiscylliidae > Chiloscyllium > Chiloscyllium punctatum. The sequence continues at coordinate 32,329,306 of NC_092773.1, forward strand.
CTGCTTTCAGCTCTGGGTCCCCCACATTGACCTGGTCTTCGGCACAGTTCATCTCTCTATGCCGTTGCCGGTATCTCCAGTCAACTTCATCTGTCTCTCGCTTTCTCTATCACTGCCTCCCTCACGAATCCTTCATTTACACACAGTCCCAAATTTATCTCCCCCGTTATTTCATCTCATTTTCCTCCCTCACTCCCTGTGTGCACTCGCCCTTTCTCTCCACTCTCACTTTCACTTCCATCTCTTGCCACCCCACTTTTTGTCTCGCTCTCTCTTACCTCCATGGTTCCGCCACCCTTTTGCACTCTTCTCTCTCTCCACCACCATCTCTCTAACTCTGACGACCACCTTTATATTCCTCTCCCATTTTCTTCCTACTCACACTCAGAGAGAAACGGAGTGAGGGCGGGGAGAAAGCGAGACTCAGAGGGAGATGGTGAGAAGAAGTCACACAGAGGGAGAGGGAGAGAGAGGGCGCAGAGAGTGCAGAGAGAGAGAGGTAGCGAGGCAGCGAGGACCGGGGAACGAGGAATGAAGAGGAAAAGAGGCCGAAAACAGGCGTGGAGGTCGCGAGAGAGCAGAGAGAGAGAAAGTGAGGGGTGAGCAAGAGAGGAAGGAGACAGAGCGGGAGTGGAGGCTAGATAAAGGGGGGAATGTGTAGGAAGAGAGTGAGAGCGGGATCAGGAGAGAGAGAGATGGAAGCGGGAGACAAAGTGGGAATGCAGGAGGGAGAGACAGTGGGCAGGGAGGGAAGGATAGAGAGAACAGGAAAGAACGGGAAGATAATGGGAAGGGGATGGAGAGAGGGAGAGTGAGAGAGAGGGGTAGAGAATGGGTGACAGAAAGTGGGAAGAGGGAACCAGAGAGAGTGGGAATAAAGAGGGTCGAGAGAATGCGACGGGAGCTAGATGTACGGAGTGGAGGGGAGAGATTGGGAAGTGGGGAGACAGAGGAATAGAGGGAATGGGTGTGGGAGAGAGGGAGAGAGGTAGCGGGAGGGAGGCAATGAGGTAAGGGGAGAGAGAGTGTAGGGAGGTGGAGAGGGAAGAGAGAAATTGCGGGGAGAGAGAGCGGGTGGGGAGAGGTGGTGGAGAGAGGGAAAGGGAAAGAGGGCAGAGAGATGGAAAAAGACGGTTAGGGCTGATGCTGTGGAGCGGGAGAGAGGCGGAGACAGAGTGAATGAAGAAGGCACGGCGGAGACTGAGGGAGAGCAAAGCAAGATGGTGAATGGGGAGAGAGTGAGGGAGGACTGAAAGAAAAATGGGTGAGAGAGATTGCCCGGAAAGGAAGGCAGGAGAGAAATGATGGGTTGGAGAGAGCGTGGGCTGAGTAAAAGAGGCAGCTCGAGGAGACCGAGAAGGGAACCGAGTTGGAGGGAGGTGGTCAGAGAGAACGAACAGGGTGGGAGAGAGAAAGACAGAGGAAGATGGTAAGAGAGGGAAGGAAAAGCTGTTGAGAGAGACAGGGAGGGGGGGGGTTAGAGAGAGAGGGAGGGTAAGAGAAGGGGAAAGAAAGTGCAAAGAGTGAGAGAGGCAGAGGGAGGGAGAGAGAGAGACGAAGAGTGCTGGGGTTACAGGGACAGAGGTTGAGAGAAAATAGATGGGGGCGCAGAGAGCGAGGGAGGTGGAAGAGAGAGGGAGGGGAGAGGGAGAGAGAGGGAGAGGAGAGAGAGTTCGGAGCAGAACACGCAGCTAGGGGAGAGAGAAAGAGAGATACAGAGGGAGGGGAAAGAGAGAGGACAGTCTGTTGCTGAAAAAGGTAGATGGGGTGGAGAGAATAGAGGGATAGTGGGAGGGGAGACAGAGAGAAAAAGAGAATGGGGAGCGAGAGAGAGGAGGATTGGACATAGAGGGCTGGGTGGAGAGAAGGAGGCAGATGGGAAGAGAAACCTGGGGGAATGATCGAGTGGTAAAGAGTGTGAGAGAGAGTGAGACATTGTGAGGTGAAGGGTGAAAAGAGGGAATGGGAAAGAGGGAGAGAGGAACGAAGGTATAGATGGAAGAAAGGAGATAAAAACAACTGAGGGGGGAGAAAGAGACACGGGTGGGTGAGGGGGAGAAAGAGAGGGAGATGACAGAGACAGGGTGAGCTGAGGAAGAGAGGCATAGTGCAGACAAAGACAGGCAGCAGAGAAGAGAGAGAGTCTGAGGGGCGAGATATAAATATACGTGAGAGAAAGAGAAGGAGGTGTATCGAGTGATGGAGGGTTTTGGATAATGAGAATGGGAATCGAAAGAGAGTGAGGGGGAGGAGAGATCATTTAGACGGTTCGAGAGAGGAAGAGAGATGGACGGCTGTGGAGAGAGAAGGCAAATGGCGAGAGAGGAAGAGAGCGCTGGTGGACCGAGAGAGACAGAAAGAGAAAGGGGGGTACAGAGAGGAGGAGGAGTTTACAGAAAGGGAGACGAGCACAAAAGAATAGAGAGAGGCGTCAGAGCGTCAGAGGGTGATGGGAGACAGGGAGGTGGCAAGAGAAAGGGAGGGGAAAAAAGAGGCTGAGGAGGGAGAGGGAGAGGGAGTGGGACTAATGGGCACAGACACATGGGGAGTACGAGCGGGAGGTGGCGACACAGAGTGGCAGAAGTGGAATTAGACAAATACGGAGGATAGGAGAGATGGGGATTTGTGGAAGAGAGGGGGAGTGGGAGCGAGACGGAAAGTGGGCGAGAGAGAGATGGAAGGTGCAGAGAGAAAAGGAAAGAAACTGAGAGAGCGAGATAGCGAGGCTGAGAGTGGGTGGAGAAAGAGTGGCAGCATGGAGTGAGACAGACAGGAAGAGTGAAAGATATTGAGAGGTGATAAAGTTTGGGGAAGCGGGATGACAGAGAGAGAAGAGAGGCATCAGAAGCGAGACAGTTGGAGTTGATAGACCGCGAAGGATGTCGAGAGAGAGTGACATGGGCTGGCAAACAGAGGGTGGAAGAGCAAGGGAGAGGGCGGGGGTACAGACTGAAGGAGGGCACGAGAGGGGCTAAATGATGTTTAAGAAAGACAGTGGGGAGAGAGGGAGAGGAGAAAGAGATAGAGAGAGAATGGTTAGAGGAAGGGGTGGAGACAGGAATGAGAGGGGAGACACAGAGAAGGATGGGGAGGCCGAGTTAGATGGGGAGGAAAAAAGAGGGAAGTGGGGGAGACAGAGAGAGCGAAAGAGACGTAGGGAGACAGACAAGGAGAGGGACTTAATGAAATCGAGTGAGAAAGAGGAGGCAGTGAGAAGCGAAAGAGAAGGGAAGAGAAGAGGAGGGGAGAGAAAGGGATAGGGAGGCTGAGGAGAGGGAGGCGTTAAGAGAGAAACCGGGGATTGGGGGAGTGATAGTATGGGGATGGAGTGAGCGGGAGAGAGACAAAGAACGGGAGATAGTCGGAGACAGGGGCGGTTTAGAGAACAGGTGACGAGTGAGACAGATAGGAAACGACAGAGTGAGGGAGGGGAGAGACAGGTAAAGAGCGAGTGGGAGAGAGTGTGTGGGGTGTAAGTGGGAGACTGAGAGATTGGGGAGAGAGAGAGGGGAACAGCGACAGAGTGGAGCAGAGAGAGAGTAAGAGGAAGGGGAGAGAGAGTTGCGGAGCGTCGACTGATTTGGGAGAGACAGACAGAACGAGAGAGAATGAGTGGATCGGAGAGAGAGAGAGACGGCGGGGTAGAGTGAAAGGGACAGGGGACAGAATAAGGGTGAGAAAGAGGGACCGATCATAGAGAGGGGCGTGCGGAGAGAGAGTGAGGCAAAGTGAGAGAGATAACGATCGGAAGGCTGGGAGAGGTGGGAGAAAGAGAGAGAGAGGGTGGAAAGATAGAGAGAGTGATGTGAAGAGGAAGGGAGAGTGATTGGGGATAGAGAGAAGTGAAGAGCGAGAGAGATAGAGAGGCGAGAAAAAGGGAGTGGAAGTAAGGAAAGAGGGAGACAGAGGTGGAGAGTGTGAGGAAGAGGTGAGAGAGAAGTGGCGAGAAAGAGGGAGGGGTCAGAAAGAGAGGGAAAGTGCAGAGTGAAAGAGAGGGAAAGTGGGAGAGAGGGAGGCTCGGAGACATGGGAACAATGAGAGGCCGGATGGAGAGAGAAAGACAGGTAGATGAAACAGAGAGAGAGAGACAGAAACAGAGAGATATCGAGAGATATTGAGGCCTAGAGAGAGAGTATAGAGAGGGAAGGGTAGAGAGAGAGATGCAGGTGTGACGAACGAAATAGAGAGGTGGGGACAACGTAGGGAAAAGAGAGAGGGAGGGGAGAGAGACAGATAGGGAGAAGTTTACTGAGAGTGAGTTGGGAGAGAGAGGGAAAGGGTGAGTGAGAGACAGGGATAGGGAGAGATAGAGCGGCGAGGAGATAAAGAGAGGAGTGGAGGGGGGAGAGTGAGGCGGTGAGAGAATGTCGGCGAGATACAGATAGGAGCTCAGAGATACTGAGGGTAAGAAGAGAGAGAGGTAGGGATGCTGGGAGAGAGAGCGGACAGAGAAAAGTGGGTGGAGAGAGAAAGAGAGGGAAGGGGAGTGAAAGAGAGTGTGGGAGGATGGGAAAGAGTGTGAATTACGTGGTGGAGACAGATAGAAGTGGACAGAGAATGAGAGTGAGGGAGGAGAGAATACAGAGACAGGGGTGGATAAATAAAGGGAAGGGCATAGAGAGGGATAGGGAGGCTGGGGATTGAGAGAGAGATGGAAGTGGGCGAGTGAGAGGGTGGGGATGAAGAGAGTGTGAGAGAGTGAGATAAGGAAGGGGAAGAGAGAGTCGCTGGGAAGGGAGTTAAGAGAGGCTAAAGGGAGAGAGGATGAGGATGAGATATCGAAGCTGAAAGAGAGAGAGAAAGGAGGGGATAGACAGTTAAAGTAGGAGTGGGAGATAGAGAGGTTGAGAGAGTGAGGTGGAAGAGGAGGAGGAAATGATTGGTGACAGAGAGGGGGGAAAAGCGAGAGAAGGAGGTGAGAAAGGGTGAGTGGGTGAAGTCAGAGAGGGATATGGCAGGGGGGAATGAGCGAGAGAGAGAGAGGCAAGAGAGAAGGGGTGAGAAAGCGGGAGACGCCAGAGATAGAGGGATGGTGCAGAAGATAAAAGGAGGGAAAGTAGGAGAGAGAAGGAGGCTTGGAGAGTGGGAGAAAGAACGTGAGGGCGCAGAAAGAGAAAAAGTGAGTGGGAGAGAATGAGGGATGTCGGAGTAAATAAGCCAGTGGAGAGAGACGGTGGGTGAGAGAGGCAGTGCGGAGAGACCCTTATGGGTGGAGAAAAAAAGGCATATGGGGAGTGAGATTAAGAGGTGGGGGACCGAGACAGGGAAAATTGAGATGGAGAGAGAGAAAGAGAAGAAGGGAAGGAAACAGACGGAGGGAGTGGGTGTAAGAGAGACTGTGGTAGGGCCAAAGAGACGGAGGGGGGGGGGGGTGTTAAAGAGAGACAAAGGTGGAGAGGGGAGATTGAGGGATGTGAGAGGTATGGGGACGGGGAGGACGAGAGAGAGGCGTGGAGATGGAGTGGGGACGGATAGACAGAAATTGGGAAGAGGGTGGGGGAGAGAGAGAGAGACAGGGAGGTGGGGAGAGACAGAACGGTGGGAGAGAGTGGGACAGGTGTAGAGAGAGAATGGGGCAGGGAAAGGGAGTGGCAGAGCGTGAAAGGACGAGGATGAGGGGTGGAGAGAGAGGAAGGAGGAAAAAAAAGATGGATGATGTGCAGCGAGAGAAGGAACGGGAGAGAATAAAGGAGGGGAGGCCTGAGGGTGAGAAGGGGAGAGAGGATGGAGAGAATGAGGGAAGTGAACGTGCGGCAGCACAGGAGGAAGGTCAAGCGTGAGGGGGAGAGTAAAAGGTATGGTGAGGAAGAGAGGGAGAGGGGAAAGAGATACACAGCGGGGGAGAGAGAAAGATAGAGACAGGGAGAGAGGCGGTGAGAGAGGGAGCTTGGGTACAGAGGAGTATGAGGTGAGAGACAAAGAGCGATGGGGAGGGGAGAAGGTGGAAAGAGAGATGTAAGACAAAGGGATAGGGGTGAAGGGGCGGGGAGAGACACGGAATGGAGGATATTAGGAGAGGGAGAGAGAGGAGAATGAGGGAGAGATGGAGAGAGAAAGAGATGGAGGAGAGAAAGGGAGAGTGTCAGGGTTAGAGGGAGAGACAGGGAGAGAGGGAGCGGTGATGGAGAGAAATGGAAACGGAGGTGGAGAGGGAGGGAAAGAGAGCCCGGGCGGTGGTGAGAGACAGAGAGGATCAGGAGGGCGAGCAGCGTGAATGAAATAGAATGAGAAAGTGAGCGAGAGACGGAAACGTGAGGAACACAGAGGGAGAAGAGGAGGGAGTGAGAGGGAGGGAGAGAGAGGGTTTGGAAGGGTACAATGGAGAGAATGAGAGAGGTACAAGAGGGAAGATTGGTGGGTACAGAAAGAGAGATGAACGTCGAAAAGAGAGAGAGGGAGTTTGGGAGAGATATGTGGGGAGACAAGGGGAGAGATGGAGCGGGAGAGATTGTGGATAGTTTGGAGGGAGTGTGATTGTGGTAGAGAGGGAGGAAGTGAGAGGTGAGAGAGACAGGGAGAGAGATGGAAGCAGGAGAGAGTAAGGGTAGGGGCGAGAGATTGGGAGTTGAGAGAGTATGGGGAGAGAGGACGAGGTAGAATTGGACGGGAGGAGTGGAGACAGCGAAAAACAGAGAGGGGAAGAAAGAGACAGCAAAAGAGTGTGAAGGGAGTGTGAGTGAGGTAAGTGTGAGAGTGAACATTGGAGGGAGAGTAGAGGAAGAGAGGACGTGTAGTGAGATTAGGGAAGTGAAAGTATGAGGTGAGAGAGACCAAGTGGTGGAGAGAGCGGGTGAGAGCGAGATAGGGAAAGTGGAGAGGATGAGTGCAACGAGAGGAAAGAGTGAGGGGGAGAACGGGTTGGTGGCGGAAAGAGGAATGGGGAGAGAAGGGGAACGGGAGAGAGAAGGGTGTAGTGAGCGTGAGGGGGAGAGAGAGGGGAAGCGAGAGATAGTGGCAGAGAGAGTTCAAGAGAGACTGTGTAGGGGATGGGGACGGAGTGCAGCGAGGGAATGTAGAGAGTGCGGGGAGAGAGATTGGGAGAGAGGGAGTGGAGATAGGGAGGCGATAGTAGGGGTAGAGAAGGTGTGTGGTGGGTTCAGAGAAAGGGCAGGATGGGGAAAGAGAGTTGAGAAGGCGATTGAGGAAGAGAGCAGGCGGGGCTCAGTGTGAGTGACCGTGGGGGTTAGAGAGAGTGGGATGGAAGGAGAGACAGGAGAAGGTGAGAGGGAGAGGGGATGTGAGGAAGAGAGATGGGGAGAGCAGAGAGACAGAGAGAGGGAGGGCTGGGAAAGATTGAGAGGGAGAACGAGAGAGGTGAGCCAAAGAGATAAAGAGTGATATGGGAGTGAGAGAGAGAGATGGAGAGAGGGCGGAGAAAGAGCGGGGGCAAGAGAGGCAGGGAGACATAGAGGGAGTGGGAAGATAGAGAGGGAAAGTGTGGGATCGAGAGGGGGAGAGAGCGCAGTGGGCAGAGACAGAGAAAGGGAGGAGAGAGGGAGGGAAGAGAATGGGAAATGGGAGAGAGAGATTGGTGGAGAGTGCGAGTGCGTTACTAGGAGTGAAAGGCGGACAGGGAGAGCAGGAGGCTGGTTGAGACAGAGATAGAGTAGAAGTGAGAGGAGGTGAGATAGAGGAAGGTGGGAGAGTGAGATAGTGTGGGCTGGGCGGGAGGATAGGAGAGACAGTGGGAGAGAGCCGGCAGAGAGAGAGAGGGAGGGAGGAGGGACGAGATAGCGAGAGATACAGAAATGAGAGTGTGATGGCGAATTAGAGAGGGGGTGAAGATCGAGACTGAGGGAGGTGGGCATAGACGCAGTGAGGGAGAGAGAGGCATGAGGGTAGATGGAGAAAGAAATGGAGGGGAGAGAATGAGGGCGGTGGGAGACAGTGAACGAGTGGAGGGTGGGAGAGGGTGTAAATCGAGGCATTGTGGAGAGAGACTAAGGGTGGAGAGAGAGAGCCAGAAAGAGAAGAAGGGAAAGAAACATATGGACAGAGAGGGAGTGAGAGAGACAGGGCTCAGAGAGTGAGTGGAGATAAAGATCGTCAAAGGGGGAGAGCGCGAAAATGAGGGGTGTGAGAGACAAGAGGAGGGGCATGAAGAGATGAAGGCCGCACCGGTGAGGGAGTGGGCAGCGAGAGAGAGAAATGGGGGAGGGTTAGGGAGAGAGGGGCACAGGGACTTGGGAAGAGACAGAAAGGAGTGGGAGAGAGGGCTGGAGAGACAATGTGGCGAAAGACAGAGGGGCGGAGACTGAATGTGGATGACGGTAAGAGGCCGAGAGGCAGGGGGGAGTGAAGTTAGAGGGAGTTCGGGGTAAGACAGAGGTAAATGGGGAGAGAGAAAGAAAGAGAAAGTGAAAGTCCGGAGAGAAAGGGAGGGTGTCAGAGACAGGGAGGTGGGAGAAAGCGTGATAGGGGGTGGAGGTGTGTGAGGCATTCAGAGGCAGAGACGAAGAGAACAAGTGAGAGAGGGGGCAATGCGAGAAGACAGAGAGGTGGGGAGAGGGAGAGAGAGAAAGACAGTATATAGAGGGAGGCGAATGATGGTGTGATCAAGCGAAAGGATGGGAGAGAGGAAAGGGCAAAAGACAGAGAGGGAGGCGGGCAGAAGACAGACAAAGTGACGAGGAAGGAGAGAGAGGGGAAGCGAGGCAGAGAGGGATTCGACAGGGTCAGGCGGAGGAGATGGGCAGGAGAGAAAGGGAAGGGAGAGGTTTAAAGAAAAGAGAAGCTGAGAGGGAGGGGAATGAGGGTAGAGAAGGTAGGGGAGACAGAGAAAACGGGTGAAGAGAGAACAAGGGGTGAGGGACAGGGACGGGAGCGGGGAAGGAGAGTGAAGGAGGGGGCAGAGAGGGTCAGGGAGCGATGAGAGACTACAGGGACAGAGTGGGTGGAGAGAGGAATTGAGAGAGAGAATGGATGTGGAAGAAAGGGAAGGTGAGAGTGACTAGGAGGAAAAAAGTGAGAGTGAGAAAAGAGGAAGAGAGCCTGGAGTATTGGATGAAGAGAGGGAACAGTAGAGACAAAGAATGGGGTGGGAGAGAGAAGGAAAGGGAATGGAGGGGCAGAGAGAGGGAGGAAGGTGGAGAGACACTAGGGTGTGAGAGAGAGTTTGGGTGGTGAGAGGAATTCGTGGACTGGGGGTGGGTGAAATAGCGAGAGAGAGACACAGAGACAGAAGGAGAGAGAGACAGTCATGAGGGAGAGAAAGATAAGTAGGGGTGGGGGTGAGAGGTGAGCAAGAAGGAGTGTAAATAGAGAGTGAGGGAGAAGCGGGAGCGAGGGGGAAAAAGAGGGAGAGGAGAGAGAGGTGGGGAGCAAAAGAAATGCTGCAGAGGAGTGAAAGAGCAAAGGGGAGATAGAAAGAAATTGTGGAGAGAGAGAGTGCGAGGGAGATAAGGCATAAGGAAATGGAGACTGATAGAGAGAGATGGAAGGGAGATATAGAGATGAGGAGGCGCAGACAGATAGAGGGAGGGATGGAGGAGAAGGCGAAGGAGGAGATTATGAGAGAGAGGAAAGAAGAGAGGAAGGTGAGTGCGAGACAGACTGAGAGAGAGGGAGAGCGAGATAAGGAGAGAAGGATGGGGAAGCACAGAGAGAGGCGAAAGAGAGAGACGCATGCATTGAGAGAGTGAGACAGGTGGGGAGTGAGAAAGATAGAATTGGGGAGATACGAGAGAAAGTAATAAAGGGAGCAGAGAGAGGGATGCAGAAGAGAGAGGGAGAGATTGAACCGTAACAAAGAGAGAGGGGGGTGAAGAAAGGGCAACGGCAGTGGTGAGAGATAGAGAGCAGGGGAAGAGAGAGAGAGAGGGAAGAGTGAAAAGGGAATATAGCGGACTGGGGAGGGGTTAAGGAACATGACCGGCAGCTGACAGAGGGGAGGTGAGGTGGGGCATACAGAGAAAGAAATGGAGAGAGAGGGAGTGAGTGAGAGAGAGATAGAGGGTGATGGTGAGGGAGAGAGGGGGAGCTAGAGGGAGCGAAAGAGATAGTGGGCAGGAGTTGGGGAGTGATAGACAGGAGAGAGATAGAGAGAGGGATAGAGAGGGAGAAGGAGGGCAGAGAGAGGGGAAGAGAAATAGCAAGGGAGGCGGGAGGAGGGGAGATAACAAGGGAAGCTGGATAAAGAGAGATTTAGTGGGTGGCTGGAGAAAGAGAGAGCCAGAGAGGGGACAAGTGTGAGAGAAGGGAAGAGAGAGAGAGAGAGAGAGAGAGAGAGAGAGAGAGATTGGACTGGCAGAGGGGGAGATTGTGAGATAGGAAAGAGAGAGTCGTGTAAGATAGTTAGAGAAGGAGGGGCGGGTATATATAAAAAGAGCTGGAAGGGGCAGACGGGAGAGAGAGAGATGGGTGGGTGAGTGACAGGAATGGGAGAATGGGGGAAAGACATACAAGCGTGAGAAAGAAAAGAGCCAGGGTAGAGACAGAATGGGGCAATCAGAAAGAGAGATAAAGAGAGTGAGACGCGTGTGAGAGAGGGAAGGGGAGAGAAATGGAGTAGGGACATAGAAGGAGTGTTGGAAGCGGGAGAAATGTGCGGGGAAGCGAGTGGGAGACAAAGAGAGGGAAGGGAGTGAGAGTGAGTGGGTTAGAAGGAGGAAGGCAGGGAGATAAGGAGTGGGGGAAGTGAGGGACAGGTTGAGTGAGAAATTGGAAGGAATGGGAGAGGGTAGAGATAAATAGAGAGAGAGGGGAAGAAAGGGAGCACCAGGGGGAGGGAGACAGACAGCGGGGAGAGCGACAGAGGGATGGGGATGGGGTAGACATGGAAGCGTGTAGCAAGTGGGACGCCGGTGATAGGGGACTGGCAGTGAGAGAGAGAACGACGGAACGTTGGTCTCTTAGAGAGAGAGGATGCAGAGAGGGGGTGAAGTCGAGAGGGAGATGGGAGAGAGAAAGGGGAGAGATAGAGACAGAGAGGGAATGGAGTAGATGAAGAGAGTGGGAGGGGGAGAGCGACGGGAGAGAAATGGAAATGGAGGGGAGAGAGAGGGGAAGAGAGAGCGGCATAAAGGGAGGGAAAATAGTGTGGGAGGGGGAGAGAAAGTGGGGAGAGAGCGAGAATGGGGAGAAAGGGGAGAAAAGGTAGATGGGGAGGGTGTTAGAAGGGGACGTGAGGTGAGCGCGAAAGAGGGAGAAGCGAGATAGAAAGAAAGAGGGAAACGAAATTTCAGAAAGTGATGGAGAAATGGTGAGGTGTGAGCTTGAGGGGAGGGACCGAGTTGGGGAGAGTCAGAGTGAGGAAGGGGGAATGAGATGGAGGGGAGAGTCAGAGGGAGGAAGGGGGAATGAGATGGAGGGGAGAGTCAGAGGGAGGAAGGGGGAATGAGATGGAGGGGAGAGTCAGAGGGAGGAAGGGGGAATGAGATGGAGGGGAGAGTCAGAGTGAGGAAGGGGGAATGAGATGGAGGGGAGAGTTAGAGGGAGGAAGGGGGAATGAGATGGAGGGGAGAGTCAGAGGGAGGAAGGGGGTATGAGATGGAGGGGAGAGTCAGAGTGAGGAAGGGGGAATGAGATGGAGGGGAGAGTTCGAGGGAGGAAGGGGGTATGAGATGGAGGGGAGAGTCAGAGGGAGGAAGGGGGAATGAGATGGACGGGAGAGTCAGAGGGAGGAAGGGGGAATGAGATGGACGGGAGAGTCAGAGGGAGGAAGGGGGAATGAGATGGAGGGGAGAGTCAGAGGGAGGAAGGGGGAATGAGATGGAGGGGAGAGTCAGAGGGAGGAAGGGGGTATGAGATGGAGGGGAGAGTCAGAGGGAGGAAGGGGGAATGAGATGGACGGGAGAGTCAGAGGGAGGAAGGGGGAATGAGATGGAGGGGAGAGTCAGAGGGAGGAAGGGGGAATGAGATGGAGGGGAGAGTCAGAGGGAGGAAGGGGGAATGAGATGGAGGGGAGAGTCAGAGGGAGGAAGGGGGAATGAGATGGAGGGGAGAGTCAGAGGGAGGAAGGGGGAATGAGATGGAGGGGAGAGTCAGAGGGAGGAAGGGGGAATGAGATGGAGGGGAGAGTCAGAGGGAGGAAGGGGGAATGAGATGGAGGGGAGAGTCAGAGGGAGGAAGGGGGAATGAGATGGAGGGGAGAGTCAGAGGGAGGAAGGGGGAATGAGATGGAGGGGAGAGTCAGAGGGAGGAAGGGGGAATGAGATGGAGGGGAGAGTCAGAGGGAGGAAGGGGGAATGAGATGGAGGGGAGAGTCAGAGGGAGGAAGGGGGAATGAGATGGAGGGGAGAGTCAGAGGGAGGAAGGGGGAATGAGATGGAGGGGAGAGTCAGAGGGAGGAAGGGGGAATGAGATGGAGGGGAGAGTCAGAGGGAGGAAGGGGGAATGAGATGGACGGGAGAGTCAGAGGGAGGAAGGGGGAATGAGATGGAGGGGATAGTTAGAGGGAGGAAGGGGGTATGAGATGGAGGGGAGAGTCAGAGGGAGGAAGGGGGTATGAGATGGAGGGGAGAGTCAGAGGGAGGAAGGGGGAATGAGATGGAGGGGAGAGTCAGAGGGAGGAAGGGGGAATGAGATGGAGGGGACAGTTAGAGGGAGGAAGGGGGTATGAGATGGAGGGGAGAGTCAGAGTGAGGAAGGGGGAATGAGATGGAGGGGAGAGTTAGAGGGAGGAAGGGGGTATGAGATGGAGGGGAGAGTCAGAGTGAGGAAGGGGGAATGAGATGGAGGGGAGAGTTCGAGGGAGGAAGTGGGTATGAGATGGAGGGGAGAGTCAGAGGGAGGAAGGGGGAATGAGATGGACGGGAGAGTCAGAGGGAGGAAGGTGGAATGAGATGGACGGGAGAGTCAGAGGGAGGAAGGGGGAATGAGATGGAGGGGAGAGTCAGAGGGAGGAAGGGGGAATGAGATGGAGGGGAGAGTCAGAGGGAGGAAGGGGGAATGAGATGGAGGGGAGAGTCAGAGGGAGGAAGGGGGAATGAGATGGAGGGGAGAGTCAGAGGGAGGAAGGGGGAATGAGATGGAGGGGAGAATCAGAGGGAGGAAGGGGGAATGAGATGGAGGGGAGAGTCAGAGGGAGGAAGGGGGAATGAGATGGAGGGGACAGTTAGAGGGAGGAAGGGGGAATGAGATGGAGGGGAGAGTCAGAGGGAGGAAGGGGGAATGAGATGGAGGGGAGAGTTAGAGGGAGGAAGGGGGAATGAGATGGAGGGGAGAGTCAGAGGGAGGAAGGGGGAATGAGATGGAGGGGAGAGTTAGAGGGAGGAAGGGGGAATGAGATGGAGGGGAGAGTCAGAGGGAGGGGTTCAGTGAGAGAGAGGTACCTGGCACAGAGAAGGTGAACGTGGGAGAAGAAAGATAGAGGACGGGAGAGATAGATGTGGAGGAGTGAAAAGGAATGGGGTAATGGAGAAAGAGAGAGGGAAGGAAGCAAAAGAGACTGGGCAGTGGGGAGAGAGCGAGAGAGCAGCAAGACTTAGAGATCGAATGAGGGGGTGCTGAGACAGGGTTGAAAGAGAGAGAAATGGTAGGGGAGAGGGAGAGATAGAGAATGAAGGTGCAGACAGAGAGAGGCAGTGTGGTGGTACAGAGAGAGAGAGGGAGAGAGCGAGAAACGCAGGGAAGTGGAAAGAGAATGGGGATAGCAGGATAGCCGAAGGGGGTAGGTTTCAGAGAGGATGGAGAGAGAGTATGACGGAGAGAGAGATTTGAGAGAGATAGATAGAGTCAGCGGGAGGTTTAGAGAGACAGCGTGAGGGAGATAGGGAGAGGGAGATCTGGAGAGACCAAGAGAGAGGCAAGAGAGAGAGGAGGGAATAAGAGATTTGGAGATAGAATGTGTGGTGTGGAGAAGAGAGTGAGAGGCAACGGGAGAGTGTGGTCGGGGAGAGACAGTGATAGTTTGTCGGAAAGAGAGAGATGGAGTGGATAGACAGAGAGATGAATGGTGTGAGCGAGCTGGAGTGAGAGTCAGACGGAAGGGCGGGGACGAGAGAGAGGGAGGGGGAGAGTGTGAGGGTGGATAGATAGAGGGGACAGAGATAACGAAGGAGGGGTGAGAGAGGAAAGGGATGGGAAGGGACAGAAGAAGAAGGGGCAAGGGAAGAGGGAAGGGAGAAAGGAGAGAATAAGAGAGGTGGAAGAGAGAGATAGTGGATGGAAACGGAGGATAGAGAGAGGAAGAGGCAGAGAGAAAGACAGAACGATGGTAGCTGAGATGAGAGCGAGGTGGAGAGAGACAGGGAAATGGATGAGAGAGTGGGAGGGAAGAGCGCTAAAGAGGGAGTGGAAGATAAAGACAGAGCGAGAGAGATGGGAAAGGCAGAGAGTGGGATAAATAAACAGAGGCAAGGGAGAGAGAGAGAGAGTTCGGGATAGGGAGTGAGAGGTAGTGGAGAGGAGATCGGGAGGGAAGGGGAAAAACTGTGGAAGGGGAGCGAGAGGAAAGGGACAGGGAGACAGTGGGAGGGATTCGAGAGAGGGAGTGAAGAGAGGACAGAGAGAGGGCTGGAGGGAGGATGAGCTTTAAAATGTGATGCTGGAAAAGCGCAGCAGGTCAAGCAGCATCAAAGGAGGAGGAGAATCGACTTTTCAGGCAAAAGCCCTCCTTCATGCTTATGCCCGAAACGTCGATTCTCCTTCTCCTTTGATGATGCCTGACCTGCTGCGCTTTTCCAGCAACACATTTTTAAGCTCTGATCTCCAGCACCTGCAGTCCTCACTTTCTCCTGGAGGGAGGATGGCAGAGTAATATACGACGGAGTCGAGTGAAAGAAATAGAGAAAACGAGGAGAGTGAAGGAGAGAGAGAGCGTTGCGAGAAAGAAAGAGCAGGAGGAGAGATGTGATGAAAGGTGAGAGAGGGCTGAAGGGATAGATAGGTGGAGAGGGGAAGCGGGGATGTGGGGAGAGTAAGAGAGATTAGGGAGAGAGTGGGAGTGTGAGCGAGAGAAGGGGTGAGACAGAGACGGAGAGAGGGCAGTGACAGAGAGGGAGGGGAGGTGAAGAAGGAGAAGGGTAGGGCGAGAAGAAGAGCGAGAGGGCAGTGAGGAGAGACAGACAGGAGTGGGAGGGGATTGAGAGGAAGGGAAGGTAGAGAGAGGAGTGATGGGGAGGGGAGGAAAAGGGATACAGACTGAGGCGGGAGGAAGAGAGAGGGAGACAGAGAGGAGGAAGATGAGAGCGGGGGAGGTAGTGAGAGAGACTGGAAAAAAAGAGGTGAGACATGGACAAGTGGGAGAGAGGACAGAGAATGGTTTAGTGATAAAAGAAGGGGCGAGTGAGAAAGAGAGGGAGAGAGGTTGCAAGAGAGGGATGGCAGTGATAGAGCAGGAGAGTGGTGACGGGAGCAACAGAGAGAGAAAAGGCAGGAGGAGAGAGGTGCGGGGAGCGAGATACAGCAAACGAGAGGAAAATGAGAGACAGTGATGGAGCGGGTTATAGAAAGTGAGGCGGGAGAGAGAGGGAGCAGAGAGAGTGAGGGACGGGGAAGGAAGGGATAGTGAGGGATGAGAGAGGGAAGAGATAAACAGAGAGGGAGGTGGAGAAGGGCAGGAGCAGGGAGAGAGAGAGACAGAGAAAGTCATGGAGCAAGAGAGTGGGAGTGGAGACATAGAGGTAGGTGTATAGAGCGTGAGGCTCAGGAGTGGTAAGGACCGTGCGGATAAGGAGGGGGAGAGAGTGTGGTAGAGGCATTGATGTGTACCTGGGAGAGGGGACGAGGAGCAAGCCTGAAGGAGAGTGAGGGGGTGGGAGAGACCGGGAGATGGAGAGATAAAACGAGAACAAGTAGGAGGTTGAGAGATGTGGAAGGAAGGTAGTGAGAGTGGAAGAGTGGAAAGGGAGCGAAGAGCGAGGAGGAGAGAGGCAAGGAGTGGAAGGAAAGAGTGAAACGGAGTGGGGGGAGAGAGAGAAAGAGATGGGGCGTGAAAAAGCGGTGGGAGGAGGGGTAGCAAAGAGAGGGGGCATGCTCGTGGGCAGAGAAAGTGAAGGGGAGAGAGTGTGTGGAAAGGGAGAGTGAAAGGGGGAAGAGAGACAGTGAGGGAGGTAGTTGAGAAGCAGTGGCAGTGGGTGGATAGAAGGAGAGCAGATGGGAAAGGACAGAGAGAGACAACTGGGAAGGGAGATTAGGAGGGAGGGTGGAAGCTGCAGCATAACCTCATGGTTCTGGAACACAATCACTCAATTTAAATAAGCTCTAACACTGTATGCCTTCTCAACAACCATGTCAACCTGGGTGGTAACTTTCAAGGATCTGTGTACATGGCCACCGAGATATCTCTGCTCATCTGCACTACCGTGAATCTTACCATTAGCCCAGTACTTTGCATTCCGGTTACTCAGACCAAAGTGAGTCACCTCACACTTGTTCGTATTACACTCCATTTTCCACGTCCCAGACCAAGCTCTGCAACTTATCTATGCTTCTTTGTAACCTACGTCACTATCTACTACTCCATCGACCTTAGCGTCGTCTGCAAATTTACTAACACGCCCTCTACGCCCTCAAACAGGTGGTTTATAAAAATGACGAACAGCAGTGGTCCCAAAACCGACCCTTCCGGTACACCACCAGTAACTGGACTCCAGGATGATCATTTCCATCAACCACCACCCTCTGTCGACCTCCAGCAAGCCAATTATTGATCCAAACTGCTGTATCTCCCACAATCCTATTCCTGCACGTTTTGCACAATCGCCTACTTTGGGTAACCTTGTCGAACGCCTTGCTGAAATCCATGTACAACACATCAACCTGTTTACTCTGATCTACCTGTTTGGTTAACTTCACAAAGAAGTCAATTAGGTTTGTGAGGCACAACCTACCCTTCACAAAACCGTGCTGACTGTCCCTAATCAAATTATTATTTACAAATTATTATTTTCAAATTATTACAAATCCTATTTCATATCACTTTTTCCAAGGTTTGATCAATTACTGAAGTAAGGCTCACTGGTCTATCATTATCAGGGTAGTCTCTACTTCCCTTCTGGAATAGGGGAGCCACATCTGATATCCTCCAGTCTTCGGGCACAATTCCTGAAGTCAATGACGATTTCAAGAGCAATGTCAGAGGCTCAGCAATCTCCTCGCTGTCTTCAAAGAGGTTCCGAGGATCCATCCCATCGGGCCCATGGGAGTTATCTATTTTCACACACCGCAGGATTTCTAATACCTCGTCCTTCTGAACTTCAATCCCTCCTAGTCTAGTAACCTGTATCTCAGTATTCTCCTCGACAACATTGTCGTTTTCTAGAGTGAATACTTTCGAAAAATATTCATTTAGTGCTTCCCCAATTCCTCTGACTCCACGCACAACTTCCCACTACCATCCTTGATTGGCCCTAATCTTAATCTCATCATTCATTTATTCCTTTAATACCTATAGAAAGCCTTAGGGTTTACCCTGATCCTATCCGCCAACAACTTCTCGTACCTCCACCTGGCTCTTCTGAGCTCTCTCATCCTAACGTCAGCCTTCTTTTTCCTCTTGAACAGAGTTTCCACTTCCTTTGTAAACCACGGCTCCCGCACTCTACAGCTTCCTCCCTGTCTGACAGTTACATTATTATCGAGGACACTCAGGAACCTTTCCTTGAATAAGCTCCACATGTCTCATGTGCCCATCCCCTGCTGTTTCCTTCCCCATCCAATGCTTCGTAAATCTTGCCGAATCGATCGTAATTGCCTTTCCCCCAGCTGTAACTCTTGCCAGTGGTATACACCTATTCATTTCTATCAGCAAATTAAACATAACAGAATTGTGATCGGTATCAACAAAGTGCAACCCTACTTCCAAGTCTAGTCCTGGCGGGGCTCATTACCCAGCACCAAATCTAATGTGGCTTCGCCCCCTGTTGGCCTGACTGCATATTGTGTCAGGAAGTTCTCCTGCACACACTGGACTAAAACTGACCCATCTATAGTACTCGTACTGTACTGTTCCCAGTCAATATTTTGAAAGTTGAAGACCCCCATGAAAACCACCCTGTGTCTCTCACTCCTATCGAGAATAATCTTTGCTATCATTTCCACTACATCCCTGGAATTATTCGGAGGCCTATAAAATCTGTGGATGAGTGCCATGCCTCTAAGAATTCCCTGGTTGTTCTCTGTTTGCCTTGTCCTATAAGAGCAGTGTTGTCCCGGTCGAACTCATGTTGGTTGTCATCTGAGTGTGTGGCTACTAAGGACAGCTGGCCATGTCATTTCGTGGCTAGTTGGTGTTCATGGATGCGGATCGTTAGCTGTCTTCCTGTTTGTCCGATGTAATGCCTTGTGCAGTCCTTGCATGGGATTTTGTGTACTACATTGGTTTTGCTCATGCTCGGTATCGGGTCCTTCGTCCTGGTGAGTTGTTGCCTAAGAGTGGCTGTGGTTTATATGCTGTTATGAGTCCTAGTGGTCGCAGTAGTCTGGCTGTCAGTTTAGATATGTTTTTGATATATGGTAGTTTGGCTCGTCCTTTGGATTGTGACATGTCCTCATTCCGTTGTCTTTCCCTTAGGCATCTGTTGATGAAATTGCGGGGGTATCCGTGTTTGGCGAAGACACAGTATCGGTGTTCTTCTTCCTCATTTTGCAGTTCTGGTGTACTGCAGTGTGTTGTGGCCCTTTTGAACAGTGTCTTGATGCAAATTCTTTTGTGTGTGTTGGGGCAGTTGATTTCGTAGCTGAGGACTTGGTCTCTGTGTGTGGCTTTCCTGTATAGCTTTGTTATGAATTCTCCATTAGGTGTTCTCTGTACCATCACGTCTAGGAATGGGAGTTGGTTGTCCTTTTCTTCCTCTCTAGTGAATCGGATTCCTGAGAGTGTGGCGTTGATGGTCCGGTGTGTGTTCTCTATTTCTATGTTTTTAATGATTACAAAGGTATCATCTACATATCTGACCCAGAGTTTGGGTTGAATGTGAGGTAAGACTGTTTGGTCTAACCTTTGTATTACCGCTTCTGCTATGAGTCCAGAGATGGGTGAGCCCATGGGTGTGCCGTTGATTTGTTCAAATATTTGGTTGTTGATTTGGTATTTCCTTAGTAGCCACACACTCAGATGAGAAGCAACATGAGTTCGACTGGGACAACACTACTATTATAGGACAAGCCAAGCAGAACAGCCAGGTAATTCCTCGAGGCATGGCACACATCCACAGATTCAATCAATACGCATGTCGACCTGGAACCAATTCACCGCCCACTGCAGCAGACAGCTGGAGCTGACAACTAGATGCGGCAGAAACAAATCACTTTGAATGCCGGAGGAAATATCACAGAAGCGCTTCACAGGAGGCTCCCAACACTGAGGATGCCACCTGGACAGGGGACGAAACGCCTGCAACACAAATTCCCAGCTCAGCGAACAGAACCACAACGAGCTCCCGAGCTACAAATCTTCTCCAAACTTCCCAATCCATTCCTGGACTTTGTCCAGATCTTCGTTCAATTGGATGTGGACAGATTGTCGATTTCAAGAATCCATTATGATACAGGACATCGAGATGTCATTGTTGAAAATCGCTGTTATTGTGGGAAGATAATTGATGAAGCAGCTGGAGATGGTTGAGTAGAGGAGAAACTTAGGGATTCCTGAAGAGATATGCTCGAGCTGGGATGACAAACTAAGCGCTGCCATAAGTTCTGGCGTTAGTTAAAACCAAACAACCAGAAAACGCCTTCTCTTGTAATATATTCAAATGTGAGGGCCAGGAGAGTTCCCATTTCCCATTTAAATAAAAATGTCAATTGATTGCCCTTATTCGAATCGTGAACACTGAACAAAGAAGCTGTTCTCAAATCCAAGCTCCCTTTACTTAACGTTTTACTCTCTCACGCAAATTTATACAATTTTCTGTTCCAGTGCAATTATTGGACATCCCATCTTAATCTCAAGAAAACACAGCATCTGTCTTGTTCGCTGACTTCAATCTTCGTCAGCTGATCGCTCAACTTTATTTGGTTTTGATTGTTAGCATGTTTTACATGAAAAGGCACCTTCGGTAGAGACGTTTTCTAATTTCGTTGAGAGAAAGATGTTAGATGGCCAGCAACTTCTCCAGCTTGATGACCGATACTTAGCTGATCAGTGGCAGTTGCGCACTGTTCCAATTGTCAAAATTTCCTTGTATTTCAGGCACCCCCAACGTCGGAACTTTGCATTGGACTGATGTTGTCAAAACAATTAATTCCAATTTGATTTGTTTTTTGTATCAAGAACTTATTAAACAAATTGGTTATATATGAATTGTTGTGATTCAGCAACCAAAACGCAGCTACCAATTTCACAGCCATATGCCACGTGTATCTATCTTGTTTCACAGCCTTTCCATTTGCCACCTGAGCATGCACCTCAAGTGTCCTTCAAAATTCAAAAAACTCTTTCTATTTTAAAGTAGACATAAATGTTTGGGTCGTATTATTAATTGGTAATGTCAAATCTGCAGTTTTAAGAATTGCACTTGTGATGGCACTGAGTGAAGAATGTTGCTGTGTAAGAAACATAATGGAGAGCCTCGACCAGTGAGGCTGGAGTTGAGAGAATCAGAGGTGACATAATTGAAACAATAAAAAAGGATCCTGAGGAGAATTCACTCGGTGCATTTGGAAATCGTGCTTCCTTTTTAAAGAGCACCAACATGTGAAGATTCAACATTTTATTTTAAAAAAAGGAGATGACCCAATCTGGAGACAAAGACTGGCAAAATAAATATCTCAGACATTTGTGGGTTCTCTGCTATTCACTTTGTCAAAATAAACTTAATGCAGAAACCTTTAAGGATTTTTAGTCAAAGATTGATACACTGTTGTGCGTAAATAAGGGAAGAGGCTGCTGACTAAAAACATTACGTTGTCCTGAGGTTTATTTTTCTTTCCAGAGAGTTCATAAATGACACGGAGTCCAAAAGGTCAACAGTTGAAGGGATTGATGGCTAATTTGATAATAGCTAATCGATGCTTTCTCAGACTGAAGGCTTTCACTTTCAAAAGAATAGATTCAAAATGAAAGGGGCGTGGCCAGTTCTCGCAGCTGATCTTTGGTCAGTTTTGGCTTGGTTTCTAGCACGAGTGTGGAAGAAGTTACTGGACACAAAGGAGCGGATCCAGGCAGGTATTCTCTTTCTAATTACTATCGCTCAAGAACCTTTATTTGATTTTACTTTTTGTGCCAGAATGTTTATGCGGATTGTTGTAAATGTTTGCCCATCATTAACTGGGATGATAAGTTGGGTTTTCGGAGAGGTTAAGTTACTCGGTATGCTATTTTCTGTTAAATGTGGTTCATCGATAATCCCCTCAATAACGTCTGCCTTGTTTAAAATTAAATGATTTCAACATTGGCATTTTTCCTGAAATATCACGTTCAAGCTGCTTCAAACAAACCAGCAAAGTTATGGTCTTCTTGAAATTTTTTGGGGTCTTCCTTGGTCCGTAACATGTGTTCATTGCGGGATTTGTTCTGTATTTTCGATTTGGAATTAGGATTCTTGGACTCGACGGAAGCACATGGTAGGTTCTGGGTTGTTTAGTTTTCTGAATGGTGAACTAAGCTGGTTTAGACTACGCTTGAAACAACAAGTTACGAAGAGTTTGCTAGTAGTGGAACAATTGATATTCGGGGATTTACAAAAGGCGGTCAAGGCCAGCCTGCTGGAATGAGCAGACACTCTGGACTTAGAGATTACTTCTTGCACGAGGAAAGGAGGTAATTCCAGCAATTGCTCCGTATTTAAATTTGCTGGAAATGTAATCAGAATCAAAAGCAATTCGAGTTGGTGTAATTTCAATTGTCAACAAAGTACCTTTAGTTCGAGGGAAAATACAAGGACGGTGCAACAGAAACGAAAGAGTTTGATGCACGAATAAAAGCAGGCGAGAGAGAAAAGGAAAGAGAGTATGAAGAGAGAGAAATTGAAAGAGAGGAAACGAAGGCAGAAAGGCATTTTGAATTTCAGAAATTGGCAATTATACAGGAAATTCGACGTAAAAGGATGGAGATGAATGCTGAAGACAAGCTTAGTGAAGAAGAGAGTGAGGATGAGCAAAACCCTGACATTCAATGATATGTTGAAAATCTGCTTAAATGCATTCATGCATCGCCGAGTTTTGATGAGAAGGATGCGGATGCCTTTTTTGTTAATCTCATGTGAGTTATGTTGATCCAAAAAAAATTTGTGGTTTGAGCTGATGAGGCATTTCCATCACTGTAACAGGACGGATCTGGGGTTTTTGAGGAGTTGAAGAAAGCCGTCGCAATTCCATTGAAACTGGTGCAAGAAGCCGACAGAAAACGCTTCAGGAATCTAAGGACGGAACATGGTTAAACTTCCATTGAGTTTGAAAGGACCAAATAAAGTAATTTTGAATCTGGGTAATGGCATTCAAAATAGAGCAAACCTACGACGCTCTTCGAGACAGAACCAGTTTGGAGGAATTCACAAATTCACGTCATGAAACAGCGAAAATCCATGAGGAAAAGCAGACGATCAAGACGGATAGATTTGCAGCTGAAATGGTTGATGGCTATGAATTGGGTCAGTTGTCAAGTTTGGCTTCCCTAATAAATTTCAATCAGTCATGGACTTAAATTCGGGAAAAGAGAATTTCTCACGTGGACATCGATGAAATTCACGAGGATAATTTACCACAGGTTAAAATCAATCGGTTAAAAGGAACAGAGAAAAGAAAAAAAAAACTTCCCGTGTTTGCATTGCAATAATGTAGGACATAGGGAATCACACTGCTCGTAGGTGAGGAAAAGCTTAGGGAAAGCAACTGGGAAACACAATAAGCCAATACATTTCGTTGCAGTGGTGACAGAAATTCCAGTGAAGGCCAGAAAACTGAACCAGAACGTACAAGGTGGTCGGAGTTTGGTTGAGGAGGAAAATATTTTCTTAAATCATATACCTGCGAATGTAAAATTTACTCCCAAATGTCAGGAGCAGGAAGTGAAGAGTTGACAATGTTCTGAGATACCTCTCAATATCTGATGCTGAAAGATGAGGCGTTATATATCTCTGAATGTCTATTGCTGGAACACGTCCCAGAGACAACAATTCACGGTGAAACAAGGAACGCTCTATTATGTAAAGTGATGTTATAGTGGCTCGAGAACATTGGGGGAGTCATCGTCGCACAAGTGCTCTGTTCCAGGAATGTAAATTGTGATTGATAATGATAAAGGTGATTCCCCACGAGAAGTGGTAGAAACTGAATGGAAACTCAGGTAATTGAATTATTCCATCACACTTATTCTAGAATTTTTGCTAACTCAATGGTATCGAGGTCACAAAGTCACAAGCTGAAAGAGGAGAAAACGAGATCACAGAAAAGCAAGTTGACGTTTCATGAGCAGAGATTTGGTCTGATCACACGGTTGAAATACTTCAGGAGCAGGGAAATGACTCAGCAAGTATCTATAGCTCAGATAAATTAACTCACTTACAGCAGAAATATGAACGCTGAAATTAATCATATCAAAATTCATACACAGAAAAATAATCGGAACGTATTCCGGTATCTTTAAAATTATGTCTTAATGTGCAAGTGGAGACCATCACATATTCAGGCAGACGTGTAACGTGCAGAAGTTCATCAAATTCGATTTCCGTTGGTTTATGGAAAGGAGCTGTTGCGGGTGGCACAGAAGCTACCTCCAATAGTTCATTTAGGAGTGAGAACAACTGAAATTAAAACATAAAAGCGTTTTATTTAGCCTCGAGTGCACAAGGAAGTGTTTGCATTTTGCCAGCCGTGTCGTACATGTCAGGTAATTGGAAAACCAAATTAGCACCTGCTGAACTATTGCAAAAGTCTTGATTATTTGTGTAGCACCCGTACCCAAAACAAAAGGTGGGATTCAGTATTTGAAAACAAAAATGGATGTGTCTAATGGATTTCCAGAGGCCGTTCCATGATGCAATATCACAGCTAAATTTATAATTGAGGAATGACTCAAATTTTTCACAAGATACGGACTACCCACAACGACACAATCACATCAGTGTCAAAACTCACATCAACAGTATTCAATTAAGTTATGGACAGCTCGCAATATAACAATTTAAATTTACTGCATACCATCCTGAGTCACAGCAAGCACTAGATTGGTGGCATCGGAAGTTAAATGCCACCTTAAGTACTTCGAGTGAAGACTATTCAGATGACTGGGGCAAGAAAATTCCGTTTGTGCTTTATTGCGATCAGAAATGCACAACATGAATCGATCAAATTCAGTCTATTTAAACCAGTTTTAGGCATGATGTGAGAGGTTAGTTAAAATTGATGAAGGAGAATTTTCTCAGTCAGAATTCTGACACATCGCACCGTAATCTGTTAAATTTGGAGATGCAAAGAAATATTCCAAATTTCACCACCTCAAGAAAACAAAACTAATATTCTCATTCTTTAAGACCAAAAAAGAACATTACACAACGACTATTTGCAAACCTTACTCTTAAACATATCCGTTACCTCCCAATCTACAACACTGGTTTGATAAAAACACAGTATGAGATTTACAAAAAACTAAAAACGCGATTCATAGCTGGCGTGCACTGTCAATTCTCGATGTCAACTAATCTCTGTCATTTTCGTCTATCATTTTCTCTGTGTCGATTTTCCTCTGCCGATTTTCCTCACTCGATTTTTCAGTGTCATCTATTCTTCTGCCTTCTGCCGCACAAATGTCTGATGGGCAGGTAGCTTTCGAAGAACTATTCAGTTAGCAGTCGGCTGATCTTGGCCGTTCAGACAACTGGTTAAAGTGCCCGATTTTATGGCCGAAAACATCGAATCGTCTCATTGGTTTCATATCATCAAAAGATTAATAATCAAATTCGAATGCATTTTGGTATGTTGAGACATAATATAAACTGATTGTCCAAATTCGAATTCAGTGTGCACGATAGCAATGCAGCTCAAGGCATTCTTTTCACAATCAATGCTACCTTTTTAAGTTGTTCTGCACACTCTGTGCTTTCAGTCTTTCCTGGCAAGGTTTCATGCTCTCTTAAATGTGCAATATTCACATGCGTGTTCATAATAACAAATTGACCTATGATATAAATTGTAAAAACATTGCAGCATTCTGCAGTGCAGAGGGACCTGCTGTCCTGGTTCATTAATCAGAATAAGTTGGTTTGCAGGTGCAGCAGATAATTAAGGCAGCATATGGAACAGGTACACACCCAAAGGCACAGAAAAAACACAGATACAGACACACATACACAAAACCTTAATCACAGAGTCATACAGAAACAATATTTTTTAAATTACAGAAACAAAAAAAAATGTTTTTGATTCATAAGGGATCAAGCATTGTGGGGAAAGGCAGGAGAAT
Source organism: Chiloscyllium punctatum (assembly GCF_047496795.1). Lineage (NCBI taxonomy): Eukaryota > Metazoa > Chordata > Chondrichthyes > Orectolobiformes > Hemiscylliidae > Chiloscyllium > Chiloscyllium punctatum. The sequence continues at coordinate 32,354,588 of NC_092773.1, forward strand.
GACGTTAAGGAACATAGCAACCATGATCGGAGAGCAGAGCGGTACAAATGACCGAATCCTGTTCCTTATTACGCTCGAATTGCATTATGGGATCTTAAAACGTCTCCTTAGAGTCCAGAGTCAATTCAGGCTGCTGAACATTTGATTGGGGATTCAGTGGTAATGTGGGATAGGTTTAAGAGCTTGAATTATATATGTCTGTTTCTAATTGTTTTCTGTAGGTCCCAAAATAATTCGTTCCTTAGTGTGGGTTTAACACACTTTGATCATAATGGATCCCCGATTGAGATAAAGTTGTCCCTTTCTCTTTTGCACTGTGCCGTCTGCAGTGCCCTCATCCTCAGGGAATAGCAAAAACTGGGTCTCTGTAGATATTCAAGGCTGAACTCAACGAACCTTTGGGCATTGTAATCAATAATTATTAGGCAAATAATGTTCAGACACAATCATATCATCAATGAGCATTCTGAATTAGGCAACAGTCTCGCGGAGCCGAATAGCCAACTCCGTGCATTTCTGTCACACTCAAGCCCTCAACGCCTTTGCTCAGTGATAGGAAGATCCCATTCAACCAGTCAGGAGACGACCGTTCTATCCATCAGGAGTTACACAGGAATAGAATGAAGCCATTCATCTCTTTACATAATTACAAAGCACGGGACGAAGCCATTCAAATATTCTAAACTGTGGCGTAGGAGCAGCTTCCCCCTGCTGACCTCAACATGTTCCAATTTGGGGGTCGAGTAACATTATTGTATATTTCAGATCAAAGAGGGAGAAAATGGAACCTGCCTGAGAAGGAATGGTCTACTGCACATTCGGTCGTTCTCTATTCCTCCTCATACCAAATTGGGGGAACATAAAACTTTTCACTCATCTTTACCACTCTTACAGGATTCCAGACGATGATGCACTGAAATTTCGCCACCGTCTGAATCAAAGGAAATCCGCAAAATCCACTTGTTCCAGGTGGAAATCCCATTGGCAACAGAATGTTTGAGCAGAATATCTTTCTGGTGCGGAATACTATTTGGGAAATACCTATATTTTGTCATTTGTCAAGTGCATAGGTATTGTTTGGACAAAGTCTTTTCACATTGTACAGGCGTGTGTCTGTGTATTGGGGTACAGACAGGAATGTTTGCTTCGAGCCCAAGCAGATTAGTCACCATCTCATTGCTGGTGGAACAGAGTCAAAGAATTTGTGCTCCTCATTCGTATTCCCTTTGTTACTTAAAGCCCCTCAAAACTCTGCTGAGAAGTGTTGCAGTCAGTGAGACCGGAGGATTTCATGAGTCAGCTCTGGGTTAAATGTGGGGCCTGGATTGATAGTGAACCTGGGACTGCAACAAGGCCAATAGATGAAGCACAATTTTCGGAGGGGGGAACCTCTGTAAAGAGAAAGGAGGGGACTCTTTTGTACCCAGGCGTATTTTTCACGAGCATTGCCCAATCTACACCAAACTGTATGCGATTGTTTTGATGAGGAAATGATCTCCTCTGTTGCTCTGCACCAGGTAGAAGGAGGGGTACCGGCTGGGTATTGGAGAGATAGACAGGGGTGTAGAGGTGTGTATGTTAAAAAAGATCGGAAGAGGTGTGGTGTCTGAAAGAGTTGAGAATGATAGGAAGCAATTTCGGTTCTGGGTTTTAGATATACAGGAAAATTATAGAGGCTGGAGGAGATCAGAGATATCTGGAGAGGTGTAGGGAAACGTCGAGGTTACGAAGACAGAGAGACAGGGAAGGGTGAAGGGGTTGGAGGAGAAAACAATGTTTTTTCAAATGTGTCGAACACAGTTTGGTGCGAGACCAACAGTTACTATTGTCCGATTGGAAAATCTTGTTTTCAGTTGCTGGCAACAAATGACAACAAATCAATCGAAAGATATCACAACAGGAAACAGCCTGTGGCTGCAGGAAGACGGACTGCAATAAAAATTCACACAGGAGCGATATCCAGGAAAGACAATGGGAAGCAATCATTATTAATATGCGTCAAGCTAACCTCCGTGACAATAACAAGGAGATTGACTATTGTCATCGCCACAAAGTAGTGAACATTGCAGGAGAAAAGGTCACATTTTCCGTTGGGCTGATTCACAATCCCTGGTAAATGCATTGGAGAAGACAGAATGAAAAGTGAACGTAATTCACTGCAAACGATCTTGAATTCTGACCTTCACACTCAATACAAAATGAAACGTTCATTCGTGCATGTGTGTCTGTGCGTGTGTGTGAGATGTAAAGATATATATCTGTGTGTGTGTGTGTGTGTGTGTGTGAGAGAGAGAGAGAGAGAGAGAGAGAGAGAGAGAGAGAGAGTGTGTGTTTATGTGTGTGTGCGCGTGCGCGTCAGACATGGCCTACACAGATGTTGTGATGTTGCTGCGCCTATAAGTAGTTTACATTGTCCTTGGCATTTTATTCAGACCGGTCGCCATAGACATAGCCTCTGAACCGTTTATGTTTAAAGAGTTTTAGGGCCAGTTTGATCACAGCTAACAGATACCGCCGAAGGCAAAAAAGCTTTGTCTTCAAAAGAAACACCTGTCCAATGAAAGTGGAGTAGAAGGTTTTTCTTTTTTTCCAGCACAGGTTTTCTCTGGTTTGATGTCGTGTTTGATCGTGTGGTTGCTCTCTGAAAGCAGTGAGACAGTTTTAAAGCTGCTGGTCCTTACTCGCCAACGCTCTGACCTCTTTACTGTGAGTCCTTTTGTTTGATGTTACCTTTTATGACAAGGGGTATATAAGGTGTTTTTGCAAGCTTTGAACCCAACAGGAGAATGTTGTAATTATCTTTTGGATTTTCTAATTGTTTAAGTTGATTTGTGTTCTGTTCTCTTTGTTCTTGTTTCATTCAGTAAATATATAAATAAATTATATTTGGTTAAAAACTAAATGGGTTAACCAGCTGCATTCTTCCTGGAATATCTGCAATAAATCTGATTAAAGCCATAACAGGACAAATAGTTACTCAATGAATGGAAGGACGTTCTAAAGCTCTAAGTAACAAAGGGAACTTGGGGTCCTTGTCCATCGACAATTGAAATCGGCACCAAATTTTGAAACTGTGCTTCAGAAGACAAAAAAGCTTGTGTCCTTTCCTGCCATGTGCACATCAGTGCAGAGAGCAGGGGCGTTCGATGAGAGTTGTACAAATAATCACGTATGCCAGAGTATGATTGCAGTGTGCAGTCCCATTAGCCATGCCATACTATGCTGTGAATTCTCCGGCGGGGGTGCACCACATATTCGCCAAGGTGTTTGGTGGACAGAATAAATTTAGCCAGTAAGACAGTATGGATCGACCTGAGCGTTTTCTTTATAGCTGAAACGGCTTTGTGTTTCCAGAGTTCAGGATTATGAGTTTATGAGAGGCAACGGAGCAGAGGAATTATGTAGTAGTTCATTAAACTGATGGAAAAATAACGAAGAGGAGAGAATCTTACGTTCTGTGTTTCGGGGCTATCAAGGATTTTGTTTCGCAGCCAAATAGTTTGGATGTCTGGAAGTGGCTGCCGGAGAGTGTAGGGGTCAGTCAAAGTGCTAAATCTCACCAATGTTAAAAAAAAATATCAATGAGAGTTGAATTATGATGGCAGAGAACGTCATGGGCCAAGCCTTGGAATGTGGGATGAGTGTCACTAGGACAGTGCAACTTCATTTTCTTTTCTGTTTCGAACATGACACTATGCATCTAGGAAACGTGTCAACTGATCTGTGGGCAGTGAGCACGGCTTTCCAATTCTTTCCCTTCAGCCAAAAAGCGTTGAAACCACACATTAATTAATAGAGTGTGCTTCCGACATTCAAGTCTCTCTGCATGGATCACGACATGGGAATCGATGCAGGAATGACAAGATATGATATTGCCAAATTTAATTGAGTATGCACATCTGATGTTTCGCAGATAAGGAACTTTTCTGAGCTTGTGATCTTTCCGCATCATTTAATACTATGCATTAACTATGGCTAGATGAGACACAAGTAGGTCTGTACTGGGTAATCTGTGATTGTTGGAAATGCAGCAGAGAAGCATGAGTGAGGAATCTGGTGGAGGCATGGACCACTTTGAATGGCATTGATTCGGTGAAACAAAAAAAAAATCGTGTTGGTCGAGATGTAGTCAGACTCTTGCGTAAATTAAAGTGGAAGACTTACTGTTAAAACAATACCTTGCTTAAAAATACAATAAAGTAGACAAGCACACACACACACATAAGTGTGTCAGTATCGTATCATTGTGTGACATATTACATTGAAAGAAATTATTTTGATTGCATTTGCTGTATGGCAGAAGACATATGCGAATAAAAAAAGCAACTTCGCCTGATGAAACACAGCTGTTCTAGCAAATTCTGTGGAAAGAAGACTCTGTTAATGTTTTCAACACTGATTCTCTTCTTCAGAATACATGAGAAGACCTGAAGACATCAGTGTCGTACCACACAGAATGATTGATCTGAAGCGTTTGATGCGATGTTTCCAACCTTCCCACCCCCCGGATTACAAACAAGCATTGCTGAAAATCAGTTTCGATTGGCGTAAATTCCTACAATAGTTAGATGGACTGATATGAATGTTGTACTAATTCTAAACGTGATTTTAAATGGGAACTTGGTTTGGAGAGGACTGGAATAATATTACCTCTCAGCTCTGCTGAACTAAAGCGCCCCTACGGCTTTATTCACCTCCTGCATTGAGGTGGAGTGCGAGAGAACAGAGATGGGAGAAAGCAGTATTCGGTTTCCTCCTGCGCAAATCTTCATCATCGGGTGGGTCACTTTCGCATGGCTTCTGACAGGGACAAATCTGAATGGTTTCCACTTTCGCAAAGGGTTTGGATAAACAACATTTCTTTTTGTATGTTATTTACAGAAGCAGTTAATTAACTTAAAACATATTCACAATGACACCACCAAGAAGTAAAGTTGAAGCAAGTGACAAGAATGTTTGGATGGTTTAAACATTTTTCAGGTGATATTTGAAAGTGTAAAGCAATGCAAAGTGCATGCGATTAAGTACTTAATCGTGCTAAGGAAACAAATTGTACGTCGGAGTTTATTCGATTATTATTTAAAATGTGAGAATCAACCAAAAAAACAGAACTCAGCATAAACCCATGCCCAAACTTACACCGTGATAATCAACGTTTTGTTTTGAGTTAGATTGTGACAAATTGCCACTAAATTCCAGCTTTCTGTTTTCAGACGAAGATTGAAAGCTCATATCATTGAATACATTGTGACAGGAACTGTTTTATCCAGCGATGACTGCATCAGTTGTTTGTTGTCTCTGTTGGTGGTCATGCTGCTGATAGTATCGAATACCGCATTGAACATAGCTGCTGATTAACATAACCAGGATGTCCAGAGATGACAGTTAAAAAATTGATTTTCGCAAACCCGTGTCTGGGATTTCTTTTAGCATTGATCATAGAAATCAAAAATGTACATGATAAATGCAGAAAACTTAGAATGCTTTAACTGCAGCCAATTGTCAGTGACATTGCTGAATTAGATTAGCCTGTGAATTAATTTGTAGATTGATGAGTCAAAGGAAGAAATTTCGTCAAATGAACTGAACAATAACATTGTATTCGGACTCAGAAACCTGTTTACATGCTACCAAATAAACCAGGAAATGACATAGGAAATTTCACGGATGTTACTTTTGGGACAAAGATTGTGGAGAAGGTATATAATTTCCAGATTTAAGGTTTGCACTCGCAAAAGAACGAAATTTAGCAAGCCTGGAGTTTTTGGAGGGTTTGGAAAATGTGCAAGTCTACGTAAAAAACAGAACTCTAGTTTCATAAATAAAGGGCAGCATACAGAAGCAAGAAAGCCTTGCACAAAATATGCATTTCCCAATCACAGCAGTCGTACTTTCTTTTCTTCAATTAAAATATACCGTTTACAACCTCTAATGCATCTCTGGGTCAACCGTGACACATCTATTGTACACCTATGGTGCATGAATCGAATTGGAAAGTGTAATTTTACTTTCTTGCATGCGAGAAGTGATGATTGCAAGATGAGATATTTATTTCTGCTGATGTTACAGTCCATTGCATTTTTTTCTAACTCCGTTTCGTTGATTGTAAACGTTCATTACCATGAACGTACAATTTATAAGGATGGTGGAATATTTCATTTAATTCATTTTCTTCAAGTACTTCATAGGCATCCTTGACATTTCCAGCAAAATCAAAATCGAAAACTATTAATTATGCAGCAGCAAGCCGATGTGAATTTCTTTTTAAGTGCACTTTATAATTAAATGGCAAATTTAAAATCACAGGAAACAATTATAAGTATGGTGAGCTATTTTCCATTAAAAGCCGAGGATACTCTTATAAGCGACCTGAACAACTTTCCCACAATTAGTAGGTCTTTGTATTACTTGTCTCCAAACATGCAGTTTCTTTGAGGTTCACTTGATAATAATATCCAACATACTTCGAGCGATTCCACTGGGAAGACTGTTGGTACCTTTGAAAAAAACACGCTTTGATGACAGCCTCTTTACTCCTTCTGATTTCTCATCCTGATCTTATATTTAATCACATATAAATTGATTGCCGTATTCCCTTTAATAGTATGTTGTAATATATTTTCAATCAGCTTTTCTCATTAGATATTCCCTTTCAACTTTCTCCGGGTATATTTTCAATTTGAATTTTGTGACTACCATGCACAGGGTTCATTCCTTCTGCGTTTTTAATATATTTGCAAATTCTCACTTCTTGGGGACAACCACGCCATTAAATCAGAATTGGAAATTGTTGATTGCTACTTTAATAAGCAGTATTCATTGACAAATTCATCTACTTAGATTTCACAAGCAAAGGGAATATGAACCAGTGAAATTTAGTCAATGCATGGTATTGAAACTAATTTACTAATCTCAAGAATACATGGTGTAATTATGAACTTTGTAGCATTCCACTTAAGTCGCTGGAACATTTTACTCTTATATTTGTGGGAGATTCTTCCAATAATGTCTCACATAGTGTAACGTCACTAATATGCTGCTGGGATCGGGTGGCATTGAAAACTGAGAGACAAAAACTGTGAAATTTATGCGAGGGGTCAGATTTTGAGAATTTAGCTCGAATTCCAGGGCAATACAGTGGAGGGTGTCCTATTTGTCCGATTATATTTGGGCAGATTGTTTGACGCTAGAATATGGCATTGAGTTTGGTCTTCTCATTATCCAGTCGTTATAGTTTTCATCGCACCCTCGCTGTTTTTGGCGTCCACGGTAAGTGAAGTAACGATTTCTAAACTTTACGAGCTGCCATGCTTGACATGTACTCGCCTCTCTCCTCGACTATTCCTGTGGCTGCAGAATACAGTAACCAGTTCTGGTGTTGTAGTTGCTGGACCTCCTCCACCGCCAAACCATTATCATACGACGCCTGGAGAAGGAACACCTTATATTCGGCCTTGGTTTTCTGCAACAACACGGATAATTGTGGACTTCAACAGCTCCCTCATTTCCTGTCCCCCGCCATTATCCCAGTCTCAAGCGTACAAATTGGCATCGCCCTCTGGACCAGTCCATCACTCCTCCTCTGACATATCACCTTGGGCCTCACCTTCAAAAACCTATCACTTTTCCAACCACCTTCTCGCAACTCCATCCCCTCCCAGTTATCTCTCAGCCCCGACCCACACGCCCCATTACTAATGAAGTGTTTATTTCCAAAATATCAATTCTCCTGTTCTTCGGATGCTGGCTGACCTGCTCTGCTTTCCCAGCACAACGTTCTAGACTCTGATCTCTAGCATCTGCAGTCCTGACTTTACCACTAGACATAAGTCCACCTTGCTTACCACACTTAACAACAACTCAACCAACTGCTAATTGCAATACTGTCAAACCACTCCTACTATTGTCTCAATGTTGCACAATATACCTCAATGTGCTGCGGTGAATTCCGCAATTTTACAACCCTTTTGGAACGGTAATTCATTCTCACCTACGTTTTCTGTCTACCGTCCTGCATTTTATTTCACATGAGGAAGCACCTATTCCATGTTTACGTGATTTTTCGGAGAGCTGAAAGTATTCAATGGCTTCCTTAATGTCTTCACAAAATATCTGCAAGGAGAAACGTGCACATTTGTGCGTATCTATGTCCCCTTCATTCCTTGTAAGATACTGTAAATTCCACTTTGGAAATACAACCAGTCTGACTCAAGATTTGCACACAGACAGACTATAACTTCACAAACCGAATATAACCCGTTCAACTCTGATGGGGTAACCCTCACGAGCGGGACAACGTGTCTGCAACTTATACTGCGTTGACTCCCGACGCATTGCAACAGAAGTCGGCCATTCTGCTCTTGAAGCCGCTCCGCCTTCATCAGGATTATGGCTAAACATTTGAACTCAACAGCCTAATTCTTCTTTCACCCCATAACCTTTGATCCCTGTCGTCTCAGATTCTGTATTACGCATCTTTTCCGATCGCATTAATTGTTGCGGCATTCATTACTTCCGATGGTGATGAATTTCAGAGACTAACTGCAGTTTCGGTGGACTTTAGACTTGTCATTGTCCTATAGAGTGAACGCTGGCTCCTCAGATTATGATCTCCGTGTTCTCGACATACACTCATACCGTCGGCAACATCTTCCCTGCATCTACCCTGTATAGTCTTGCTCGAAGTTTATAACTCTCTGAGATATTTCGCATTAATTCATTTGCACTTTAGTGAAACAATACTAATCAATCTCTCTCCATACCTCAGTGCCATCATTCCTGGAATCAGACTGGGAAACTTTCATTGCACTCCTTCAACAGCTACACCATTGAGAGCAAGATATGTGCAGCATTTATAATTCTATGCACTTACACACCATTTCAAATATTCTATTTTGGAGAAATTAAGGTGAAACTCCCTCCAGTTGGTTTTATGAAAACTACAGAAAAGAAACCGTTCTGTGGATTATGAAGATTATCCAGTTGTACCTTCTTGGATTAGAGTGGTACTGGAAAAATTCACAGCAGTTCAGGCAGCATTCAAGGAGCAGGAAAATCGACGTTTGGGGCAAAAGCACTTCGTCAGGAATAGAGACAGGGACTCTGCAGGGGAGGGAATGATGAGAGAGGGGTGTGGGAGGGGAGAAAGTTGCATCGAGTGCAAGAGGTGAATGGGGATGGGATTACGATGAAAGGTCAGAGACGTGGGTGGGGCAAGTTAGCAAAGTGGACAAGGGGTGTTTGGGGGTGGGGATGAAGGTGCTAGGTCAGAGAGGAGGGACGAGTCGATAGGTGGAAAGAAAGATAGGCATGTAGGACAGTTCATGGGGACGGTGCTGAGCTGGAACGCATCTGCCACCAACACCGCCTCATTGGAAAAAAATGATGTCTTATTTCCTCAAGCAGTTCTCCGTTTGTGAATTTTCCACTTCACGTTAAATATTCATTGGCATGTGCTATTAAGTTTAGCCATTAACCCTTCTTGGTCTCGTTACCAAACATAAAGTTTATACCCACTATGAACTCTGTTCACTCCTTCCGCACAGTAATCAACTCAATTAAAAATTGTTTCATTCTTCTAAACGCAAGGGTATATGGGCCTAAAATGTTTCATTACTTGACAATGATGTCCGATCCACAGTTCGGGAGTTAAAGAAATGAACCATCAGCAATTTATGACAGCTTCAGAATAAAGATTCAGCATTTCCATACATCTTTAGTTTTATGACTATTTATATTTATTAAAAAAACATGACTGCTTCATTTTTATCTTCATTTCATATGCCCAGTCGTATGATCTAGGCGCTGATCTCTAGCATCTGCAGCACTCACTTACTCCTACATGACTGACAAAGGCAGACATATGCCCGTGTCTCACTGTTCCCTCTTGCCTTTTGATGGTGTAACATTTTTTTCTGACGTTTCATCGATTACGTGCCTGTTGAACAATATTAGAACAGTCATCTTCTGTTTGAGTACGAATTCTATGAACCAGGCAAAGTCTGCAGAAGTGTAATACTGAATTTCTCAGCGTTCATTAAACTGTTATCGTCCAATAGGTGAAAAGGAAGGTAAATTAAAATTTGGTACATGTTGCTGAAGAAAGTAAGCAAAAAGCAAACATTTTTCATTGACCTATGCAAAGCATTGGTTTGTTTACATTTGGATTGCTGCGTAGAGTTTTGGTCACCACAAAACGGTGGAAATCACACAGCATCCGATTGTAGTTCAACAGGTGTATTTGTAAGCACGAGCTTTCGTAGCGCTACCTCGTCATCAGGTATTTGTGGAGCTTCACCTTAAGACACAGATTTGCAAGCAAAAGATCAAAGTGTTGTGAAGCTCAAATATATTGAACACATATGAAATGGGTTTTCTAGTTTCGGTTCATCATTATGCAAATCCCAAATCTCCTTTTAAGTCACATTGTCAAGACAACTTCTGATTTCCTGATATATGGTGCCATCTCAGCTCAGGCACTGCAAGAAAGGTTTGAAGGTATAGTCTGTATCCAAATCTAGAGTCGGACTAGTTCTATTTCTAATGTCGAATTTACAGAATTTTTCAAGGAATGACTGTAACATCAGGAGGTATGGGATATGGGGAGGGGTGTTGGTTGTCTGGAATCAGAATTGGTTCGCGGAAATAAGGCAGAAAGTGGTTTTAGATGGAAAGTATGCTGCCTGGAGGTCAGTGTTGAGTGGTGTACCAGAGGGCTCTGTTCGTGGGCTCTGCTCTTTGTAGTTTCTGTAAATGACTTGGATGAGGAGATTGATCGGTGGGTTCATAAATTTTCAGATGAAACAAAGATTGGTACTGCAGTTGATAGTATGGAGGGCTATTGCAGCCTGCAGCGCGACGTTGACAGGATGGAGAGCGGGACTGAGAAATGGTAGATGGACTACAACGTGGAGAAATGCGAAGTGATGCATTTTGGAAGGTCGTGCTCGATTGCTGAATATACGTTTAAAGACAGGATTCTTGGCAGTCTGGAGCAACAGAGGGAAGTTGGTGTTGAGGTACATTGATCCCTTAAAGATGCCACCCAGCAGATAGGGTTGTTAGGAAAGCACATGGATGTATTGGCTTTCATTAATAGGAGGGTTGAGTTTAAGAACCGCGAGGTTTTCCTACAGCTCTACAAATACCGGGTGAGAGAAGGTGAGGACTGCAGATACTGGAAATGAGAGCTTAAAATGTGTTGCTGGAAAAGCACAGGAGGTCAGACAGCATCAAAGGAGCAGTAGAATTGACGTTTCCGGCATAGGCCTGAAGAAGGGCTTATGCCCGAAACGTCGGTTCTCATGCTCCTTTGATGCTGTCTGACCTCCTGTGCTTTTCCAGCAACACATTTTTAAGTACTTGGTGAGACCACACTTTGAATAATGTGTCCAGTTCTGCTCGCCCTATTATAGGAAGGATGCAGAGGTTTTGGAGAGGGTGCAAGGAAATTTTACCAGGATGTTGCCTGGACTGGAGGGCTTGTCCTATGAAGAGAGGTTGACTCCGCTCGGACTTTCCTTTTTCGTTAGAAGTAGGAAGACAGGTGACCTGATCGACTCACACGAAGTAATGAGAGGCAAAAGCAGAGACTTTTCCCCAGGGCAGGATTGACTGGCACGAGGAGTCATAGTTTAAAGACATTAGAATAAAAGGTAAAGAGGGGGTATCAGTGTTAGTGTCCCTATGTAGAGTGTTGTAAACGCATGGAATGCGTTGCCAGCATTGATGGTGAAAGCAGAATCATGAGGAACTTTTAAGCGAATGCTGGACATGCACATGGATAGCAGTGAATTGAGAGGTGTGCAGGTTAGTTTATTTTATTTTACATTAGGATTAATCCTCGGCACAACACCGTGGGCTGAAGGGACTGTTCTGTACTGTAATTTTACATGTTGTATGTTCTATGAATTTCCTCCTCTATGTGAAGTATCAGCCTCATGTCAGTGTCACCCTTAAAATTATTTATTGTTCACTCCTCCCAATCCTCCACATTCTCATTCTTATCGTTTCTGAATATCATGAAAAATCCTCGATTTTCTTTCTGGTTTCCAGATGTTATTCACCGAGGAAGATTTGAAAATCTCAGTCCTTGTTTTACTTATGTTCGTGGATTAATACACGGATGCAGTCGAGTTCTTTTCGAAGTGAGAAACAAGTCTTATTTTGGAGATGGAGCTAAGTTCTCCCTTTGCACTCTGCACTTTTGCAATTTTTATTCATTAGGCTTGTACGTCATGAATATTGCACTCGGGTTTGGCATCTTGCACTGCAACCTTTGTACTTTACGTACAGCTGAAGCAGGTGGTTTGTAACAATTCCTGCAATAGTCAAAGCAGAAGGATTTTTCCATCCGCTGGATGGACACAGAACCACTCATTAAGTTGGCTTTAAAGAGCGAGAATGATGTGGATGAACTTTCAAACTGTTGGAGATCAACTCACAATCACATGCCTACCTTGAATTTGAAGCATCAAAGGAGAAGGAGAATCGACGTTTCGAGCATAAGCCCTTCTTATGCCCGAAACGTCGATTCTCCTTCTCCTTTGATGCTGCCTGTCCTGCTGTCCTTTTCCAGCAACACATTTTTAAGCTCTGATCCCCAGCATCTGCAGTCCTCACTTTCTCCTACCTTGAAATTGAAGTAAATTATAAGATAAAACACCGACTGTTCTTCATATTGCAAAATAAATGAAAAGAACATTTTGAGATAATTCACCAGCGGTTTTGATCTCCAACCAGAATGATGGAAGCTGCATTTTTATTTTGCTGTTGTTTATCGATGAATGATAAGGTTGGAATGGTTTATTTCCAATACGAACAGGCAACAATGTGTGTCTGTCACTGTCTGATGCAACAAGAACGGGATGATTTTCTTCCCATAGTCCAGATGGAAGCATCTTTCTGCTTCTCTGTCACAGCACCGAACCAAACAGAGTCATCACAAGAATAACAAACGTCCCCTCCTCGATACAGACGTCCTTGCATTAATTATCTTTTGAATATTGTGAGGGACATTCGCACATTGTTAAAGAAAGATACAATCTGTGTTTGCATTTTATAGAACATAAAACATAGAACAGTACAGCACAGAACAGGCCCTTCAGCCCACGGTGTTGTGGTGACCATTGATCCTCATGTATGCACAATGAAGTTTCTGTGACCAATTGCATGTCCAGCAGTCTCTTTAATGTCCCCAATCACCCTGCTTTCACAACTGTTGCTGGCAACGTATTCAATGCTCTCACAACCCTCTGTGTAAAGAAGACGCCTCTGATACCCCCTCTATACTTTCCTCCAACCAGCTTAAAACTATGACCGCTCGTGTTAGTCATTTCTGCCCTGGGAAATAGTCACTGGCTATCGACTCTATCTATACCTCTCATTATCTTGTATGCCTCAAATCGGTGCCCTCTTCTCTTCCTTTTCTCCAATGAAAAAAGTCCGAACTCAGTCAACCACTCTTCATAAGATAAGCCCTCCAGTCCAGACAGCATCCTGGTAAACGTCCTCTGAACCCTCTCCAAAGCATCCACATCTTTCCTAAAATAGGGAGACCAGAACTGGACGCTGTATTGCAAGTGCAGTCTAACCAAAGTTTTATAGAACTGCAACAAGATCTCACAACTCTTAAACTCAATCCCCCTGTTCATGAAAGCCAAAACACCGTATGCTTTCTTAACAAGCCTGTCCACTTGGGTGGCCATTTTAAGGGATCCATGCACCTGCACAGCAAGATTCCTCTGTTCCTCCACACTGCCAAGAATACAATCCTTAATTCGATACTCAGCTTTCAAATTCGACCTTCCAATCTGCATTACCTCGCAGTTATCAAGGTTGAACTCCAACTGCCACCACTGCATCCTGTCAATGTCCCCCTGCATCTTGCAACAGCCCTCTATACTGTCAACGACATTCTGCAACCTTTGTGTCATCTTCAAACCTGCTGACCCATCCTTCAATCCCCTCATCCAAGTCATTAATAAATATTACAAACAGTAGAGGCCCAAGGACAGATCCCTGTGGAACACCACTCACCACTGTCTTCCATGCAGAATATTTTTCTTCTACTACCACTCGCTGTCTTCTGTTGGCCAGCAAATTCTGTGTCCAGACAGCTTAGTTCCTCTGTATCCCATTCCTCCTGACCTTCTGAATGACCGCACTATGGGGAACCTTATCAAATGCCTTCCTAAATTCCATATACACCACATCCACAGCTCGACCCTCATCAACGTTTCGAGTCACATCCTCAAAGAACTCGATAAGATTTGTGAGGCATGACCTGGCCCTCATAAAGCTGTGTTGACTGAATTTAATCAATCATGCTCTTCCAGATGGTCATAAAACTTAATCCTCAGAATTCTTTCTCACACTTTGCAGACGACAGACGTGAGACTTACTGGTCTGTAATTGCCGGGGATTTCCTTATTTCCTTTCTTGAAGAGAGGAATTACATTTGCCTCGCTCCAGGCCTCAGGTACGATTCCAGTGGACAGCGAGGATGCAAAGACCTTCGCAAGTTCCGAAGCAATCGCATTTCTACTTTCCCAAAGCAGCCGAGGTCAAATCTGGTCCGGGCCTGGCGACTTGTCAATCGTAATGTTTGACAAACGTTTTAGCACATCGGCTTCCTCTATCTCCATCCATTCCAACTTGTACACATGCTCTTCAAAGGTTTCACTCACTGCAAAGTTCCTTGTATTCGTAAATACAGATGGAAAAAATTCCTTTGGGCTTCCCCTACCTCCTCTGACTCTACACACAAGTTCCCTATGCTATCCCTGATCGTCCCTACTCTTTCTTTGACCATTCTCTTATTCCTCACGTAAGTGTAAAATGCCTTTGTGTTCTCCCTAATCCGTTCTGCCAAGCCTTTCTCATGCCCCTTCCTGGCTCTCCTCAGACCATTTCTGAGCTCCTTCCTCGCCTGCCTGTAATCCTCTGGAGCTGAGCTTGACCCTAACTTCCTCCACCTTATGAAGCTACCTTCTTCCTTTTGACGAGACGCTCCTCTGCTCCCGTCATCCAAGGTTCCTTTATCTTACTCCTTCTTGCCTGTCTCAGAGGGACGTATTTATTCATCACTCGCAACAACTGTTCCTTAAACAATCTCCACATATCTATAGTGCCTTTACCATGGAACAATTGCTCCTAGTCCATGCTTCCTAACTCATGTCTAATCGCATCATAGTTTCCTCTGCCCCAATTAAATATCTTCCAATTTTACCTAATCCTCTTCTTTTCCATAACTATGTAGAATGTGAGGCTGTTGTGGTCACTATCATCAAAGTTCTCTCCCACCACAAGATCTGATACCTGCCCCGGCAGGTTTCCGAGCACCAAGTCCCCAATGGCCTCTCCCCTCGTCGGCCTGTCAAATTTTATTGTTTAAACTGATGTACCAGCATTATTTGAGGTGGCTGTAAACAAGAAATCCTGAAGAACATAGCGGGTCAGTCAGCATTCATGGCGGCAGAGGAAGCTAACTACTCAAGACTAAATCACTCTTCAGTCGAGCTCTTTCTCCTATATCATTGGTACCAATTTGTACCACGACCTCTGACTGTTCATCCTCTTCCATCGCTATGTTCTGAACACGCTTCTCTCACCTTTCATTCATATAAATTCTTCATTCCAGTTATCATTCTAATTATTGATAAAGTTACCTACATTCTTTGAGGAAGTTCTAGTGTGTGTGTGTCTGTGTGTGTCTGTGTGTGTGTGTGTGTGTGTGTGTGTGTGTGTGTGTGTGTGTGTGTATAGACCGAATTGGAAAAAAATACAAATTGTTCCAGTTACAGAATATAATGATATTCTGAAAAGGCTGTGACGTTATACGGTATTTTCCAAGTGGTCAGACGTCGAAATGTTGCGAATATCTCTCCAGTTCTTGGACTGGTAAAGTGAACTAGATGATGTTCATAAAATATTTGGAAATAATCATACAGCACAGAAACAGAAACCTTCTCTCCAACTCGTCCGTGCTGACCATTTATCGTAAATTAACCTAGTACCATTTGCCAATATTTAGCCTATGTCTTCTTAAACGCTCTTATCCACACACTAATCCAGATGTCTTTTAAACGTTGTTCTGGGACCAGCCTCAACCTCTTCCTCTGACAGCTCATGCCGTCGACAAACCACCTACTACATGATTACATTCAGAATTTTTCAAGTCTCTGTTGCATAGATATTGATCAATAAGCAATAATCATTGGGGACAAGCTAGCAGTTGCTGCAAAAGCTCAGCAAACTCAGCAACCCGTTTTGAAATAGCACAATAAATATTTCTTCAGAAGATGTGTCACTGATACCTGGGTCAAGAATGTCTCTGACAGTGCTGAGGGCATTATTAAGGAGAAGTATGAACAGCCAGCGGTTGTGCTACACATTGGTTTCAACGACGTAGGCCGGAAGAGTTACTAAGTCCTACAAGGCAATTTCAGGGAGCTGGCTGGAAATTGAAAAGCAGGACATCCAAGGTTGTAATCTTGCAATTTTTCTCTGTGCTACATTGAAGTGAGATAAGGAATATCAAAATATTCTGTTGCTAAAGAACTGATGTGTGGCGTGGGGTTCAGATTTTTGGTTCATTGCGGTCTCTGCCAGGGCAGCTGGGACCTGTACTAAACGCAGAGATGTTCATCTTCACTGGAGGTGTATTAGTATCCTGGTGGAGAGGTTTATTTATCCAAGTCTGGAGAACTTAATCAAATAAAAGATGAGGCTGTGAAACAAAGCAGCAGTTCAGAAATTAAAGGTTAATACGATCAACAGGCTTAGTGTAGTCTGCTCCAGGCAGAATAAGACGTGAACATGTTGAGGTGCTCACAGTATGAAAAGAATTGCAGGGTATAAAAAGAATATTCTGATAAAAGTAATTAGAAATCCTAATTTCAAGATTTTCAGTGAAAAAGCTAAAAGTGAAATGGGGAGAAACTTCTTGATGCAGGGCGTTGTCAGAATTTGGAATGCGCTGCCTGGGAGAGTTATGAATGTGGATTCAAAAGAGGACTGAATGCTGTCTGACCCGCTGTCTTCTTCAGCATTGGTGGCTTTCAGGACAGACTCCGTCATCGGCAGTATTTTTTCCCGAACGGTTGAAGTGATATCAGAGTAAATTCTCTTGCCATCAAAGGAGAACTTGACGGAGCGTGGCACCAAAAATCCTGAACAAAACTGTGATCAATGGGATTTGGAGTCAATCCTGAGTTTGGTTATATCTTCGGCTGAGCAATGGGAAAACCAGTCCCTGCATGTTGTATTCCAAGTCACTTGCCATCCTGACGAGAGATTATGGAATTTATGGAATCCACTCCAAATCAGCTTTGTGAATGCCTGCGCCACTGGGAGACAAATGGTTAAAGAAGGCAGCTCTCTGCAACCTTCTCCAGAACTGTTGGGGATCACAAATAAATCTGACCCATGCCAGTGCTGACAAAAAAATCCCGTAAACCTCCTGCTGCAATCAACAATATATTGACGTTTTTGCAGTTTGCTGTAATGTATCAGAAAGGTAAGAAATTGCTGGATTCTTATTAGCCCTGCGACATTATGAACATGACATGACATTGAGGTAAACATTCCCATCAGTTTCAATCTAACAGGGGAGTGATCATGCGATGTCAGTGCCACTGAGTTCAACATTTTCGTGGCGAGTTATCACAACGCAACACATCATTGATATTTAGGGACGTGTCAAATGCAGGTTGTTTTTAATTTCTCATTTATTATCCATAACCAAATACGTGAGAGTCAAATAAAGGTTTCGCTTCGGTATTTCAGTTCAGATCAGACAAATTGCCCAAGTTCAATAGATTAAAAAAAAGTAAGTGCTGCAGAAACGTATCAGATCTGGCAAAAATCAGAGTAGAGGAGAGTAACAGCATTTATGTTCGACCAGTTTGGCTTTTTTTCCAGAACAGGCTCATATCAGATTCGATATGTTAATTCTGAATCTGCCTTGAGATGCTGCTGCACCACTTTCTGTTTCGGACACAGACTTCCATTACCTCTGTTTTTGATAGGTCGACATGTTGAGCTTGATTTTATTTGGAGAATATGATCCATTCCTGTTCGCATTAGAGCTTTGTGCCGATGACATTTGTAAAACACCAGAGTCTGTTGCTTCTTTATATCCCCAAAAAAACATTTTTGCGAATATCCCACGAAATGAAGGAATCTCTGGAAATTGATATCTGAATAGTCATTTTAGAGGCAGCTGCACTTCACGAAACAAAAGCAATGGATGCTTGATGGTGATGATGATGATGATGACACAATCCGTCGTCTTCGCCGATGATGTTTACGTCTTAAGGATCTTAAAACCTGTCTTGCATATCACGGAATCATTACACTAAAGATAATGGTCACTCAGCCCATCGTCTCTGTGCCAGCTTGGACTGAAGTATATCTCTACCGATGTTATCCTGGACATTCCCTGTATCCAAAACAATTTCCCGTCTGCCCCAGCTTTTAATTCTGACTATCCTGTACAGATATGATGAAAATTATCAACCTGTTTACCCTGTGATTTAACAGTACGTATAAAATATAATTCTCCACATCACGTTAGAAAATTTGCCTCTCTGTTCACATTGTCGTTCAACATTCCAGCTCCGAAATGTCAACTGTTTCCTTGCACGGATTACATCTCATTCCATCTTTTGAAAAGAGTGATGTAGTGTGGGAAATATGACGGTACTCCTCTCCTGCTTCCGCAGCCACTTGCCCCATTCCTTTTCGTCTCCGATTCAATGCCATATTCATTCTGTCCCTGATTCATTAAACCATTTATTTAATGGTTTAATTAACACGATCATTGTATATGCCACGTTTGTCTTTGGATTGAAGACAAGACATGTACATGTTACTGCTTAAAGCAAATCAACTACAATGACCTTAGAACCATTGCGTGTTGAAGATACAAAGTGAGAAGAACTTCTAGCGAAATCTACATTTCCCTGTCAATGGTCAGGGCAACTACGCCCAGTGAAGATATTCTAATTGTGCACTTTTATGTGGGGGAGGCGCAGTGGTGCAGGCAGCTAGAGCATTGCACATGGACAACACAGTAGAATCGTCCCGGCGATGAAAAGAGACAACCATTGCGTTCCCTCACCAATGACATCATTCGAGAAATTCGTGATGCAAGATAAGCCCAAATAGCCAGCGACATCTACATCCAATTCAGTCCAGTTATTATTGTAATCTGAAAGTGCTGTAGTGAAATGTGTTAACTGGAACTGTTTGTTCAGCAACAGTGATTGATGCTAATCTTCATAGATTCTAATTGTCTCAAAATGTCTTATTGTCTAATTGTCTAATTTCCCTCTGCTATTAATAAGGGGCTTCTTCCAATTCATTATTTCCCTGCAGCAGCAGCTGCATCACCTCGGACAATAACAGGGAACAGCAGCTGCAGATAGAGAGGGAGGAGCAGTTAGCATCTGAGAGCTTTCGACTGGAATGTTCCAATAATGGATCAGAATCTGAGAGCAATAGCTTGGAATGTTCGAAAAATGCACCAGAATT
Source organism: Chiloscyllium punctatum (assembly GCF_047496795.1). Taxonomy (NCBI): domain Eukaryota; kingdom Metazoa; phylum Chordata; class Chondrichthyes; order Orectolobiformes; family Hemiscylliidae; genus Chiloscyllium; species Chiloscyllium punctatum. The sequence continues at coordinate 32,374,124 of NC_092773.1, forward strand.
TGAGAGCATTAGATTGGAATGTTACAACAATGGACAGGAGTTTATTCTGGCATTTTCACTATTTTTGCAGGAGAGCATTCCATTGCAAGATACGTGGGGTACTGATGAGTATTCATATGGTTTGCAATCCCATTCTCGCTGTTGTCGCTGTTTCTTCTAAGTCTTTCTATCTCTGTTGACTTATTGATTCCTAATACTAATTGAACATCATTCCTATGTACTTTATCCACATTTGGCAAAAACGGAAACTATTGTCTCCAGTTTCAAAAGCAAATTCCATTCGTTATGCACGAGTTTCCATCTTACTCTCACAAAAGATGGACAACAAGCCTGTTTGCAACCTCGAGGGAGTTTTTGCTATAAACTTAATTATGTTGCATTATTCTCTCCATTACCAAGCGCGTTAACTAACAGCTCCATAAGTACCCAATCTCCAACTCCACGTCATTGGTTTTGCTAAATAAACTATTACCTACCCATTGGTAAAACTCAGAATTTATGGTTAAAAGTTGCAACTGGCCACTTGTCCAATTACAAATATTTTGACCACAATCTTGTTCATGTCTCTCATATAACTGTATGACAGGGACAACGTTTCACAGCAATAAGTTCCCAGGGTGCATAATTCAGAGGCACAGACTATTATATTAACGACAAGGTTTGAAATGCTCCTACAACAAATAACAAAACTTAAATTCAAATGATAAGTATTGTATGAAAATAAATTTCACTAATAGCAGCCATAATACCAACATTATTTTGTCAAAAAGATACTATCTGTTTCGATGATGTCCTTTGGTAATGATTTTTAACATTATTACGTGTTCTGGATTAAGAGTGTTTTCAGACGCACCACAACGCGTTTGGCTATATATTGATTTGTGGAAAGGTCACAGCCAAGGGCAATTTCTGATGGAAAACAAATGCTGCCAGTGTCAATGATGCTGACATCCCATGTAGTATGAAAATAAAAAAGTCAAATCAAACGAAGAATGTTGCAGGAGATCTGGAAGATCAGAAAGAGATCTAAGAAACGTAAAGAGAAATTGGTTGGAACATTGAGAAGATTAGCAGATTCAGACGAGAGAAAACCAAAGTTACCATTTCGAAACCGCGGACCATATATCGGAATGGACAACAGCTCGAATATCGTGCGATCGATTGTGATGACAGGGATGCTTGTTTGAAAGTGGAGAAGGAGTGAGTTGATTAGATGGAGTAACAGAGACTGAGAGAAAAAAAAACATAAGCAAACAAAGCTGTGTGGAGGATCAGCTAAGATGGAAATAGCATGTGTGACCAATTTAGTTTCTTTTTCTTCAATTTCCCATATCACGAAACATCATGTTCTTATTTATTCCAACGACCTGTTTAAACTGATTTACGTCCCCTCATTTTCTACTCCCTTCGTATGGTCATCTTCTTTTATTCAGTGATGGTCGTGAATCTCCCTGGTTGGGTGAGCATTTATTTCCCATTTCGAGGTGCTCTTGTGAAGGTGTTACTGAGCTGCAGCCTTGAACCACTGCAGTCCACGTGCTGTAAATATCCGGTTCCTGTGTCTGTCTGGATCGATTTCCTGTAGATTTTGAAAATATTAATATAACTGAGTCGCTGCCCATCTCTAAAGGCAGTTCAGAGTCACTGATACATTTCGAGGGTCAGGACTCACATCCAGGCCATACCAGGTGAAGGTGGCTCGTTATTTTCCCTTAAGGATATTAATGCTCGAGATGTGTTTTCTGACAATAAAAGAGTGAGTAATTACTTCTTAATTCCAGTTACATAACGAATTCAAATTCCATAATCAGCCGCGGTAACATTCAATTCCGAGGCCTGAGTAATTATCTGTTTCATTGGATTGATATCCGAGAGATCTTCCTGATGAGCCATCGCTTCCACAGCAACACCTTTCATCTTGAACGGCAACAGTGGTGTTGCAATTATCATGACTGAGATCCAGAAAATTGTGCAGGTGTATTGTCACCGACCTCAATGGAGAATTGAATTGTTAATATTTCAGGTCACTGGGACTGTGCAGAGATGTAATGTTCAATCCGCCAGGAACATAAACTGACGAGAGAGAGGCACTGAGTGTGTTAATAACGGACACGCCAGTATGACTTACTTCTGTGACTGGAAATTCAGTGAAGGTTCTGCCGATGATGCTCTCGTCTTTTTGTGCAATCATTAAGGCATCCCTCAGGTTACGGTTATCCCATTCTGGACGAGTTGTGTTTTCAGCATTTACAGTGTATCTGGGTTTGCAACATAGCTAACAAAAGGTGGGAATGGGGAGAGGCTCGGTCCGTGATTTGGACAGGTTTAGAAACAAACAGTCTGAAATTTAGACACAGTTGAGCAGATTTGGCTAAAATAACCCAGTAGATTTAAACACTTGCCGATGAGTGCCCTCAATCTTTCAATAAAACGTGGGTGAGGCAATTTCTTGAATTTCCTGTGCTTGTGGTTGGTTCAATAAAAAGTGGGAGAAATGTCCCTTAAAATTACTTAAGACGTTCTGGCGTTTGAAGACAATTCTCAAGTTTGCTAGGGAAGTTTAGAAGTACAGAAAGAGGCGATCCCCTTAGAATTGGAAATGAGGTTGGATTTGGATGGACCCAGGGACAAAAGGAAAGCTGAGTATCTCATGGAATTAGTCAAACACTTCGGTGGGTCGAGAAACACGCAAGTGCAGTAAAGTTATAAAAGCTTACATTAAATCTTAGCAAAATGTGGTTAGAAGATAAAGAAAGGGAGAGGGAAGAATGAAAAAGAGGGACAATTGGTACAACAAAGTCGAAATCATAGACGGGTTAAACTTGCATGGGCAAAAGACAACGGAATCACCAGACTTCCTTTGCTAGTCGCTTATGGGTGCATTTTACTGGTGTCTCAGAAGATTTCAACAGGGGTCAGTTATTCGAGGCTAACTAAGCTAAGTAATCCAGGTCTTTATTTTCTCATGCCATTGAAAATAGCAGGATGGCATATGTGGAATTCGATCCAGCAGAGCCAAACCAAAATGTGACATGGGTTCTGGGTGTTGGAGAAAGAAGCCCATCATCGAAACAAGAGGAGAACAGAGAAATAAGAGGAATTATTATATCGTTTCCGAAAGTTCAACCAGGGCCTGGTGTGGACGAATAAAGGAAGTGGGGTGTAGCCTTACCAAAGCAAACCAGTTCCACCTTCCATTCTCTGGGGAAAATCGAGGGACACAGCAAGTGAACACATTTTAGCCAGCATGATGCTACTGATGCGGGTGTAAAGGACACTATACACGGGAATATGGACACCATGCGCGGGCACACTCGCAAACGTAGCGACCAATGACTGCAGCCAATCCATATACTCTGGACTCCCAAGTGACTTAATGGAGAAAACCGTTTACACAGATTTAACCGTTGAGCATACGTCTCTTGTGACTGACAGCACGTCTGAGGCCACATATGCCTGTCAGGGTAGTTCCAACTCAGCTAATAAATATACACACTCCCAACAGTTCGAACACGACAGATATCTCCAATAATTCCCTGATTAAAAGGAAAATAGAAAGATGCCAAGTCTGTATAACAGAGAACCAAACGGTGTATCCATAACACGGATATGTGACAATACTAAAAGTCTCGTCCAGATCAGAGGAAAGAAGACCGAACCAGACTGTCAAATGCTAAGATTCATCATTCAGCACATGATCACTGGAGGGAATGAGAGGACATGGACCTGGGAACCGGGAATCATTATCACGACAGTGAGGAAACAGGCCCTTCAGACGAACAATCCACATCGAACCTCTGAAGAGTAACCAACCAGAACCATTCCCCAACCCTGTTGTCATTTATTTACCCGTGACTAATATGCCTAACCTCCATCTCCCTGAACACTAAAGGCTGATAAGCATGGCAAACTCACCTCACCTGCACATCTTTGGATTCTAGAAGGAAACTGGAGCACCCGGAGGAAAACCACGCAAACACAGGCAGAATGTACAAGCTCCACACAGTCGCTTGAGGCTGGAATTGAACCCGTGTCCCTGGCACTGTGAGGCAGCAGTGCTAACCACTCTGCCATCCCTGAGCATATAATTTTGCCACGCCCCCAGAGACCGAGGATTGTGACAGAGTCACGAGTCTCTTTTGGGTACCTATTTAACTCATTAGTCAATATGATGAAACAGGTGCTGACAGCATCCAAAGCAAGGCGTCATTTTATACTGATTGTCTGAACGCTCCTTCATTTTGCATGCCTCTACAGAACCACTTCTGCCAAATCTTATTCCTTTACACACTGATGAGATTGACCAGATTACTTTTGCTTGGTTTTCCTGACGTCGCTCATTGTACATAATTTTCGTTCTCGCTTCAGTCCCCAGGTTACAACGACCGCCTCATTTTCATTTTTGTCTGGACATAATGACCACCTTCTTTGCATCTTCTCAGATCACTCCAATATCATGCCATTTGTCACTGCAAACTGAATTTGGAAAGTACGGGTCTTCTCCACCCGAATTAACATTCCAAATGGGGTTCCCATTGCAACACAGAAAATGTGTGTGAAGGTCAGTGTTTTGCAGTACACCTAATCTAAAATATTCTGATAATCGATAAGGACAACTATGGAAACAACGTTGATCTCTCAAGAGGACAAACACGACCACATAGATCATCGTCAAGATCTACTTCATCGGGGTAATCATCAACCCTGGAAGCAACAAAAAATAACACTGAACAGACCAAGAGATGTGTCCCCATGATAAAGAAGTTTTTGCGCAATGGATGAAGGCAAATGTGAGGATGGCCTGTTCGGTGAAATGCTAAAAAGTATATTATATTTGGATATAAGAATATAATAAAACAAATTGAAGCTCAGTTGATTGTTACCTGAGCAAAGAAATCACATATGATTGATGGGGCTTCTCAACCAACGTGTGCCCCGAGATGGGATGCTTCGGATACTGCTCTGATAAGAGATTTGGAACTCGGACAGCGTTGCCCTGTGCAGTTGAGAGAGTGTGTGTCCATATGTGTGCAGGCTCGCCAAACTGTGTGTGTGAGTGTGAAGAGATATAAGTTTGTGAAAGAATGCGTGCGTGGGTGAGAGTATTGGTCGTGTACATAAGTGAATATGCGAGAAACCTTGCAAATCAGAGAGGGCCTGCATGAGAGTCTGAGAGTGTATTTATGTGTGTGAGAGAGAGTGTGTAGAACATAGTGTGGTCACCTGCAGTGTGACATGAACGCAAGGCCCCAGTTGAGGCCACCCTCAGGGGCACTGATCTTGTTGCCTGCGTTGTTGCCTGTCCCAAAGCCCATCTTCGGTCACTGGAAGGTCCGAGACCGAATGTTTCAGACCGCTGAGGTTTTCCTGAACTGGGAGGGAATACTTCTGCTGGTGCCCATTCATGTGTTGTTGTAACGATTGCTTAGTCCCAACAATGTACCACACCTCAGAGCATCCTTGCTTGCAGTATATGAAATAAACCACTTTGGCCGAGTCCAATGAGCCCCTGTCACATACATGGTGCATGTTGTCCCCATGTTTAATCGTGGTATCCATATAGACACTCTGGCACGTCTTCAGTACTTGCCATGACAGGGTCGTACATGGAGGCTTGCAACCTGGGCATCCATATAACCCGGGAAAGGGAATATTGACTCATACTCAGTTAGCACGTAGAAATATGGGACGGGACATTTTAGGATCACTAAAGCCAATTCCGTCGGAGGCCACACATGCCTGTCAGGGTAGTTCCAACTCAGCTAATAAATATACACAAAACGGAAAGGGTGGAATTCAATGTGAGGAATTTCGGCAAACTCTAGAGGACTATCTGAAGAAGTACACCATTGGTCTCAAGCTCCTTCTGGATGAGTTACATCAGATTCAATTCCGTTTGGGTATATTCCATAGATCTATCGCCAAGATAGTTCAGCAGGTCAATGATTCCACTGTGAGAAATACAGTTATTAAGGAAATGAAGTTTTGGGAGTAAGTCCGGGACTTGGACTCCAACATATGAATCCAATCCTGTATCCATGTTGTGTCACATCTCTCTGTTGTTGAACCTGGCTCCTCTGATAATTCTCACTTTCCTCACAAAGTTGCCCATTGTGAAATAGAAATATCAGAAAGACTCAATCTGGAGACCTCACTGATTTTACCGTCTCCACGAGCCTATTAAATGCTACTGCGACTGTTTAATTATTTGTTTAACCTAGTAAATATTCTTTTCTATGTTTGTTTGTGTAAAATATTCTGTTCTATTCTTTATGTGAAGTATTCTCCAGTTTTACGATGTGTATTTGATTTCTGTTGTGATTTTTGTTTTGCATTTGTTAATTTCTCCAAAATATTATTTATTTTTAGGTTACTACGTTCGCCTGATCAGCCTGTTCTACGATATTTTTGTTCCTTTTCGACATAGTTTGATTATGCTTGCTTGACAGGCAGCTCGGTGTGTTTTTCCAATATGCTACTTGTAAGGCTCTATCTATTTAAGTTTATGTTGCGTTTTTCCTGAGGCTGGCTGCTCACCTAATCACTGCATCGAGATTGGTTTCTGATTATATGATCAATCATACTTCGCTTTGACGCACAAGAGGAGGGATGTGGCAGGACAGGCTGCTCGAAATGACGGATTTTTAATGGATTTACGATGAATGCACAATAAATGAGACACGCTGGTAAATTGAGGCAAGCCTTCATCGAAGTGTTTGCGCTAATAAACATAATGCAAAATTTAGACAGTATTTAATTGATCCAGAAGCTGCAGAAAGTACAATATATACTGTAATTTCAATTGAGTAGTATCAACCTGAATTACATTCCAGGACAACCAGAAAAATCGAGTTGTTTTTTTCAGGCACAGGGACACGTGACACCCTTATTTTGAAAGTATGAGAGGACGGACGTGCACCCAGTGCCTCCAGGAATGAGTGCCCAAGAGCCACCTATCCATTGATATAGCAGAACCTGGTTGGGCCCGATTTTTCAGGGTGATCGAGCTCTGGTCGATTTAGTGATAAATATTGAGGGCCCTCCTAATAAGATGCCAAGACTTCTAAGTATAGGGAAAACTGCAACATCACACTCAGGAGCCGTAATTTGAGACCAACCACCGAAAAGAGAAGGCGCTCCTGAGACTGCTGGGAGAAGACCAGATGATCATCGCCACATTAACCACAGTTAAGGTCTAGTGTGATTGTGTACGATTATCCAGAGTTCATTTAAAGCAAAGGACAGTTGATTAGATTTATGGTGCAAATTTTAGTTTATCGTGCATTTTGACATTATTGTATTCATTGCGTTAACTAAATGAATTTTGTCATTCGTTAATATTAAGCATCAACTCGCAGTTTCTTGCCAGATACAAGATTTAAAACAAACTGCATGCCAGCTGAAACTGCGTGAATTTGATTGCAACACAGATTCATCAAAATGATGGCTGAACAGTAAGGATATAACGACGAATAAGTAAAGTGACATAAACCCAGTGCGCTCTTCCTGAAGAATCGAAGTGAATGGAAGTTTATGAAATAAGAATGGATTCCGCTGGGCGAGACAGATAGAAAGGCGTCTTGATCTTCTGGATATCAGACGACACTTACCTGTCTATTTATTAAACAATAAGCCGAAACCCTTTCAAGACTAAAGTGAAGGAACAGCACAGTCAATGTATCGACATGTGAGGATACCAGGTGACGATGGCAGATTTCCTCGATTAAGAGCATTATTGATTCAGATGTTTTTTTTTCCAAAATAATCGGTGAGTTCTGGTCTCTGTGGAGTTATGTTGTACATAGCAGTGGCCTGCGAACCCATCCCCAAATTGTTCCCCGAGCAAGATTCTGTCAACCGATCGCCAATCTGTGCAGCTTGCTTCAGGCAGTGGACCCGCTCGACACTTTTCTCTCAGCATAGGTGTGTGGTCACACACTACACTGTCCGTTGACAACAGGAGATGAGATAGTAATTGAGGAAGACAATTATGGAGACCATAAGGAGAGTAGGAAAGAAGATGATATGGAACGAGACTGAAAACAAAGACAGAGTGACTTTCCCCTAACGTAAGAGCTCAGGCCCATTCCTCTCCCCTTCCCTGAGGACCAGAACTTGGGCTTGAGACTGTGTCTCTCCAGTTCAGCTTCTTCAACACAAAGGCAAACCATAATATAATTCTGTTTGCTGCTTGGCCGTAAGTTTTAACGAAGATTATTATTCTTTGCACATTGAAGCGACAGATACAGTAAGTGGGATGATGCATTTTCGCAAAGGCCCCTGAGCTGAGAGAAACGTTGAATAGTATCCCCGTAACACGCTGTAGGAGAAGATTGGGCAAACAAGCACGACCCGCAGTCTGTTACTATAGCGACAGGCTGCATCATAGAATCGTAGTAACACAGAAGATACCAACAGGATGAGGCTATTGGTGCCGAACAGCCTGTTCCACAATTCATCACGATAATGTATGAACGTCCACTCAATAGATTAATACTGCTTTCTCCCCATAACCTTTGATCCCATTCACCCAATGCTATATCTAACTGTCTTATGAATTCATTCAATATTTTGAATCGACTATTTCTTGTGTTAATGAATTCTACATGCTCACTACTCATTGTGTGAAGAACTGTCTCTTCATTTCCATCGTAAATGAGCCAGCCCGAATCCCCAGGCTGTGATCTATGGCTCTGGTCACACTCACAATTGGGAATATCTACCCTGTGTAATCCTCTTAGAGTTTTATGAGTCTCCATGTGACTACCCATCATTCGCCTGGAGTTCAGCGAGAACAGTCCTAACCCAATCAGTCTCACCTTATATATCAAATCCATCACGCCCTCAATCTGCCAGTGTTATTTCTGTACTCCTTCGAGAGTAAGAATACCCTTCTTCAGAAACGGCGACCAACACTGTTCACATTATTCGAGGTGTGGCCTCACCAAGCCCCGAATAACCTCTAGCACACAACCCTGCTCCTTTACTCGAATGAAGACAAACATAGCATTTACTACCTTTATCGTCAGCTGAACCTGAATGAGTACCTTTAGTGGCTGGTGCACAAAGGTCCTGCTGCAGACACCTGGCTCCCAAATTATAGCCAACTATTTCGTAATCTACTTTCTTGTTTGTGCTTCCAAGGTGAGCAATATAATTATACGAGTAAAATTACATCTGACATTTACTTGCCTTTCATCCAACCATTCGAGATAAAACTGAAGTAAATGTGCATCCACATCGCAATTCTTACTTCTACCTAACGTCATATCATGTGCATGCTTTGAGGAATTACATTTTGTACCCTGGCAAAATCATTGATATACATTGTGAATAGTTGTTTACTAGCACCAATTCCCATGGTACCTCACGAGAATTTGAGCTCGACACATTCATTTCTACTCTTTGTTTCTTCTCTGCCAACCAATTTTGCACAGAACATGGAACATTGAACAGGACACCACAGAACAGGCGCTTCAGCCCTCAGTGCTGTGCCACCATTGACCTTAATCTAAAATCAGATGAACCTACAAACCCTTCATTTTCGTGACTTCCATGGTATATTCAAGAAACGTTCAAATGTCCATAAAGTATCAGACTCAACTACCATTTCTGAGAGTACATTCCAGGCACCCACCCATCTCTGTGTAAAGAATTCACCTCTGATATCTCTGGTAAACCTTCCTACAATTTCCTCCACGATGTGGAAATGTCTCTGATTATTCACTCTATCTCTGCCTCTCAACACATTGCGCACATCTGTCAAGTCATCTCTAAAACATTTTGGCTTCAATGACAAAAGACGTAAGTACCTCAATCTTTCTTCAGAAGACATTTCCCCCAGTCAAGACAGCTTTTAGGTTGATGTTCACTTATCCCTCCCGAAAGCTATCAGATTAGTCCAAAAACGAGGTGACCAAAGCGGAATAAAGTAATCCAAGTGTGAAGTAGCCAGGGCTCTGTAGAGCTGCAGCGTATGTTATGTAGTTGAAAGTGTGCACTGTATCTTTGAGAAAGAGTGAATGCAGACACCTGTAATGTTACTGACAGCAGTTTCAGCGTGTACTTGAAACTTGAAAGTCTGTAACCTTGAGCTGTGAACCAAATATCTGTGCTTGGTTGCTACGATAACCTCTAGCACACATCCCTGCTCCTTTACTCGATTGAAGACCAACATAGCATTTGCCACCTTTACCGTCAGCTGAAACTGAATGAGTACGTTTAGTGGCTGGTGCACAAAGGTCCTGCTGCAGACACCTGGCTCCCAAATTATTGCCAACTAGGTCGTAATCTACTTTCTTGTTTGTGCTTGAATTTGAATTTAACCAATAAATCAAAACTGTGCCCCAAGATATTAAAAACTAATCGAATTTGATTTTTACTATCTTGACAACATTGAACTAATGCGATAATTCTATGCTTTGGGATATGAAAAGCAGACATTTTGGAAAGTTAGCTGAGAAAGATCGTCGCCAGACAGACTACCTGCAAACTGTCTTCAGAAGCTAACGTTTTCATAAGATGCATCTCTGCAGTAGGAAACCGAAAAAGACTCCGGGAGATCTTGACAGGGAGTAGGACACCGGAAAAGACGGCTGTGTTCGGTCTTGAAAACTGTTTCTACTTTAAATTTTATTGCGGCTTTATTGGATCAGGATACTGTTACAGAGTGGGCGGTAGGTCAAAAACCTTTATGAGAAAGGAGACTTAGAGTTGTAAAACGTTGTTGGTTAATGTTCTGTTTTGTAGTTAAATAATATTTTTTACTTATTTATTCTTTAATAGAGGAATTTAGGTAGTGATCTGTCAATTCTTCTTTAACAGATTATGAGGCGAGCTGAGCTTTTCTGGTTTGATTAGTTTAGTTTGATTGGCAGAATGGTACCCCATCGCGGCATCAGAGTCTGGGAGTCGAGTCTACAAAATTTGGTCAGGTGTAGACAGACCCAGGTTGACATTTGGGCAGATTTAAACAGTTCAAAGGCTTGCAAGTTAGTGTCCTAGATCATTACCTAAAACGTAGAGGAAACAATCCGTTTACTTTCAGTTGTTTGTGATTTTTTAAGTTAAAAATGAGAGAATTGGCTCTGAAAATTGCTAAAGCCGTTCTGGGGTTTGAAGACGATTAACAATTTTGCCAATAAACTTCAGAAGGAAAGAAAAGAATTAGCAAAATGTTTCGGATTGGATCTAAACAAGGACAAACGTCAAGAGAATAGTCGAAGTTAATTATTCAAGCACGTAGGAGATTCAGAGAAAAAGACAAGTACTGTAGAGTTAGGAAAACGTAAATTGCATTTCAGGAAAACCGAGTTAAAAGATAAAGAAAGCGAGAGAGATGAAAAAGAGAGAGGAAGAAGAATAACAGAACGTACTTAGCTGAGCAAGAGATAAAGAAGAAAGAGAGAGAGACAAAAAGAGAAAGAGAGAGAAATAGAGAAACAGAGATTGACCTTCGGAAGTTGTGACTTCAAAAGAAAAATCAAGTTAACCGGATGGAGATGAAGGGAGAAGGTAGTGATATATACAAACATGGTCAAAACTGCCACATTTTAATGAGAAAGATGCCAAAGCCTTCTTTATTTCATTTTTTAAAAAAATCGCTAGACAAACGGAGTGGTCACGGGACTTGTGGGTAGTTCTAATTCGGAATAAACAGGAAAGTCGGACTAATGAGGCCTTTGCAACACTGTCAGATGAGGGGAAAGGGATAATTCAAATTTTTAAAAGGGTGTTTTGAGGGATCCTGAATTTGTATCTAAAGCACATCGAGTGCCGTTCAGAAGCATAAAGAAGGAATCTGGTCAGACTCTTGCTGTATTTGAAAGAACGAAACATTATCATATTGATAAATGGGTGCGGGCCTTAAAAATAGATCAGACCTATGAGACTCTAAGTTCAGATTATTCCACTGGAGGTGTACAAAAAAATTCCCTTCCAGACACGATACGAATTCAAGTGAATGAACCCAAAATTCAGGAAGTGAGAAGAGCAGCAGAGATGGCAGACGAATATACATTCAAACAGAAGGTAAACCCCAGCTTCCAGCAAGTCATTCATTCTGAGAGGGATAGAAGTTGCGATGAGGGGAGTAACAAAGAGTAGAGAACACTGGTGAACGTTTCCTATAGGTTAAAAAGGAAGCCTAAGAGGATGGAGCGGAGGTGAAAGAACTTAGGTGTTTTCCAATGTTATAAATTCACGTAAACTCACAGCGCTGGTCGTTAAAGAAAGGCACTGTGGGAAAAGATGTGGGAAAAGAAGCTAAGCCAGAGATATTTCTAAAGGTCGTAAAGGAAATCCCATGAAAGTTCGAGGAACTGCAGGAGAGTGCACAACCAAAACAGTGAGTGGGTATGAAACTCGTTTCTGATCTCTATAAATAATTCGCTTGTGTGGGTAAATTTTACTCAGAAAGCAGTAGAAGGGCAATAATTTATAATTTTAAACGATACAGGATCTGACCAGTCTCTAATAGTAAGAGATGCACGTATTTGCACACTTTCTGATCTGTTATCCGAGAGTGGTAATTTGTGGGATAGATGGACAAATGTTCAGTGTTCCCCGATATTAGATCAGGTTGGAGTGCCAACGGAAGACTGGGCAAGTAACAGTGGGGGTGATTGACAGAGCCTCAGTTGCCAGAACCCATTTTCTTCTTGGGAACAATTTAAAAGGCTCCAGTTAGTGAATGCCCTTGTCGTGGAAAAGCCGAGGGAAGATCACCAAACTGAGGAGTTAAAGGAAAGATTTCCTGGTCCTTTACCAGATTGTATTGTAACAAGGGACCACTCCCATAATTCACACAATAGTGCAAAATCTAAAGAGTAAGGTGAGGGAGTTGAGATTCAGTTAGCGGGAAAACTGTTTGGTGCAATGGTACATGAAAAACTGAATAGGCAGAGGGTAAAGCAGAAGGAATTAGTTCTGAAAGGCTAATGGACTGAGAACAAAAAGACGAGACAAGAAGATCAGCATATATTGATACATACTCAAAATGGAGGCAAAGATGATTCCTGATGGTTATTATCTTAAAAAGAAATGTCAAGACAAAACTGGAGACCATGGCAGGTTTGTGCAGGGTTGAAATGGTCCGAAGTGCACCTGTGTGTGTTGCTGGTAGTGTACACGGATGAAGCGTCACGAGTTGTACATGAAGTACATATAGGAGGTCACCGAGATGCATCGAAGAGTAAGGCTAATGTACAAAACCCTTTTCTATTGCCCTGGAATGCACAAGGATGTGGTTAAATTTTGCTGTACGTGTCAAACATGCTAAATGATAGGTAAGCCACAGGCAGTAATAAAACCAGCACCTTTTTTGAGAAATCCTGCATTTGAAGAACCATTCACGCGGGCTATAACTGGTTCTGCATTTCCCATCCCGACAGTAACAAGTGGGAACCAATACTTGCGAACCATAACGGATGTGTCTACCAGATTTCCAGAGACAATTCCAATTCAGAGCATGAAGGGAAAATGGATGGTAGAGGAGTTAGTAGCATTCTGGACTTGGTATGGGCCACCCAGAAAGTCTCAATCAGATCAAGGGTCTTATGTTTTTTGTTGGGTTGTTTAAGGAAGTCACAGATGGCTTATGACTACAAAACTCTCATTAAAGAGTGCAAAACCCTGAATCCGAAGGAGCGTTATAAAGACGGCATCAGACGCTAAATGAAATGCTAAAAGCATAAATGCTAAATGTTAGCCGAATTAGCGGGATGAAGGTATCCCATTCGTTTTCCTTGCCATTCGAGATGGCCCAAATGAATCTACTCAGTTTACTCCTCAGAGTTAACCATCTAACGTGAAGTGAGAGGCCCTTAAATTTAGTTAAAGACAAATTGACAGCGCTAAATTGGGATGCCTCGCACTTGCATTATCTATCAGAGGTGAGGGAGAGATTAAATAGAGCATGTGAGTTAGCTAAAAATGCACCTGAAGAGAGCACAACATAGGGTGAAGGAGGTGCCAGATCGAAGATGTGAAATTCGGACATATTCCTGTGGAGATGGCGCATTCCTGTTAACCATTGCGAAGAGATCACTGGATAACAGAGAAGAGGTTGAGTCATGCAAACTAACGTGTACAGATGCCAGTTAGAAAAAAACACTGTATCAGATGTCATGTGACCATTTTGAAACCTCAATATAATAAAGTAGGAACTGAAAAAAAAACGTGCTGGTGAATGCGTCACAGACTGAGGAATCAAACCCAAATATTGTGCTGTTGACGCACCATAGAATACGTTAAACAATCGGAAAAGTCAATGAAGTCTCTGTCTCCGCAACAAAGAATGCATTTGACACGGTTGTTGCAGCAGTATTAGGACATATGCAGGAAGAGGATGGGGAAGCCTAATGTTATTCCGCATGAGCTTGACGTAGTGATTGCTGTTCCGATAAAACAATACCACGACAGACTCAATCCTTTTAAAGCTGGATTGGTCTAGAAGAAACGAAGGCAATGCTCAACAATGATGTCATCGAACCGAGGTAGAATGAGTGAATTTTGACGATCGTGTTCGTTCCCAAACTTGACTGGCCTCAATGATTTTGCGTGGACTGTTGGAATATCAATGCTGTAATTGAACTCATACTCAATACCGACATTGGAGGACTGTTTAGAGAATGTTGAAAAAGCTAGTGTCTCACAAATTTGGATTTACTGGGTGGTTATTGGTAGGCACCTTAAACAGATAAAGCAAAAGAAATGTCTGCATTGGTAACACCAAACGGGTACATCAATTCAACGTGATACCCTTTCGAGTGAAGAAATTACTACCGCCCCTCCCCCCACCTACCCACATTCCAGAGACACATGATCAGAGTTGTGGCTCACTTAACAAACTGTGTCGTCTATTTGGACGTTACAGTGATCTTCAGCGAGTCCTGGAAAGATCAGCAGATACAGTTGGCAGTGTCGTTGAACGATTAAGGACAGCAAAACTTGTACTAAAATGATGGATACCAGAATTCGCGAACGCAGAGGTGGCATCCTTGAGAAATAAATCCCGTCATGGACTCTGAATTCAAGGAAAACGAAGACGAAGGCCATCGACGAATTTACACGACCAACTGTGGAAAAAGAGGTGCTCTGGACAGAACGATGTGAAATGATATTTGAGAATTAAAAGCAGTATTAACCACCGCACCAATTTTAGATACACAAAATGTCTCGAAACACTTCAAAATTGCAATCAATGCTGGCAACATAGGAATTCGAATTGTACTAGAAAAGTACGATACTGATGAAATTGAACTGTCAGTTGGTACTTTTCAAAGAAGCTAAATATGCACCAGAGGAAATACTGCACAATACAAAATTAACTATTGAGTTGGTACTGGCCTTTCAACATTTTAATGGTAATGTCGTAAATCATGTTTCAGAAATGGTTGTGTATATCGATCCCAAAATTCTTATATTTTTGGAACGCTTTAAAGACAAGAATATGAGACCATTTCTTTGGAGGTTAATGTTCCAGACGTTTTATTTACAAATTGGACATATTGCAGGTCGTAAGAATGTGATAGTAGTTGCAGCATCGCAGATTTAATAGATAAAGTATAGATAAGATGGAACAGATTCCAAATTTTATGTATACGTGGGTGCAGAAGTTAATATGAACAGATCTTAACGTCCTATATATTTCATGGTAATAGAATTAAGCATTAGAACAAAAAGAAGCCATCTTTACATTATGATGATCCATTATTTTCCGAAGACAGAGGTGTTCCGAAGCTGAAGACGTGCACTGTAGCTTTAAGAGAGGGTGAATGCAAGCAGCTGGCACATGACTGAAAGCAATCTCAGCATGTCCTGGAAAATTACAAGTGTGTAATCTTTGTCTTTGAAACAGTACCTGAGCTTGGTGGTGATCTTTTTGCAGCAGTTCGAATTTAACCAATCAGTTTCAATTACGCCCCAAGATACTGAAAATCAGTCAAATTTGAATTTTACTCTTTTGAAAACATTGAACCAATGAAAAAAAACCCATGATTTGGGGTATAAATATGCCGGAAATTTAGACACTTTGCCAGTGTCAGACAAACCCCGTGCAAACCCTCTCTCTTAAAGTTAGCTTGTTCATATGAAACATCTTTCAAGCAGATGACTGAAGACGCCCCAGGGACATCTACCGGCAGAGAGAGTTCGCCACCGCAGACGACTGGTGTGGATTCGTTTTGAAAATTGATTTTGCTGTAAATTTAAGAATGACTTTGTTGGATCAGTATAGTTGTTATCGAGTAGAAGGTAGTTAACATAACTTTCAGAGAAAGTAGGCTTAGAATTGTAAATAGTAGTTGGTTAATGTTGTGGACTTAAAGAATAATGTTGTTTCTTATTCTTTAAATAGTGAAATTTTGGTCGTTCTCCGTCACGCATGCTTCAACAGACTACGAGGTGAGGTGAATTTTTCTGTGTGTTTGGGATAATTAGCAGAAGGGTTCACCACCGTGCTGTAGCACATTACATTGTGGTTCTTAAAAGTCAGGACCACAACTAATGAATGCACCACACCATCCACCTTCTTAACACACCTATCAACTCGGGTGGAAACTTTGAGCGATCTATGGACATGGATATTAAGATCACTCTGATCCTCCACACTGCCATGAATCCTACCGTTTACCCGATGTTCTGATTTGAAATTCGACATTCAAAAGTGAAAGACTTCACACTTTTCCAGGTTGAACTCCATCTTCCACTTATCATCCCGGTTCTGCATCCCATAGGTGTCTCATTGCAATGTGCAAAGACCTCCACATTATCCAGAAATCAACCAAACCTTGTGTCATTGGCAAAATTACCTACACTTCCACTTTCTAATCCAATACGCTTATAAAAGATCAGGCATCCCAGAACTGAGGCCATTTGAACTACAATTGTCATCGAGCTCCTGTCTGGATACTTTCCACCAACTAGCAACCTCTGTGGTCAATGGGTCAGCCAATTCTGTATCCAGACAGAGAGGATTTCCTTATTCCTATATTGCCTTACTTTTTGAATGAGCCTACCAGAGGGAAACATATCAAATGCATTGCCAAAATCCATGCACACAACCACTGCTGTCACTTCATCAACGTATTTTGACACATTCTGAAAAAATCAACAAAATTTGTGATGCATGTCCTGCCCCTCACAAAGCCATGTTGACTATCTCTAATTAAAGTGTGGTTTTTCAAGTAATCATAAATCCTGTCTCTCAGCATCCTCTCGAATAATTACCCACCACTGACGTTTGACTAACTGCTCTGTAAATTTCCCTATTCGCTTTCTGGAACAAGGGAAGAACACTTGCCACACTCCACTCACCTGGTGCTTCTTCAGTGGACAGTGAGGATGCAAAGATCATCGGTGAAGGCGCAGCAATCTCTTCCCTCACTTCCTGTTGTAATATGGGGCATATCCCACCTGGCCCAGCTGATTTATCGATTTTTCTGTTTCCTTTTATATTTCAGCACAGCCTCCTTCCGAAAATCAACCTATTCCAGCATTTCAGTCTGTATCACGCTGTCCTCAAAAACGTCAAGGTTCTTCTCAGTAGTGAATACTGAAGCAAAGTATTCATTGATGACCTCCGCTACCTTCTCCAACTCCAGGTGAACATTCCCTCCCCGAACCCTGATCGGCCCTACCGACACTGTGGAAATCCTCTTGTTCCTCACTTAAGTGTAGAACGCCCTAGTATTTTACTTCATCCTACCCGTTTAAGGTTTTTCATTTCCCATTCTAGCTCTCCTAAGTTCTTTCCTCAGTCCCTTGCTGGCTATCATGTCAACATCTAAAGTCCTATCTGATCCTTTCGTCCTCAACCTGAAGGAAGCTTATTTCTCATTCTTGATGCGATGTGCCACATCCCTTGTAAACCACCACTTTTAAAATCCTTGCCTCAGTAGGACAAAATAGACAGAACTATCAGCAGGTTTTCCAAAACAACCTGCGCACTTCAGTTGTGCACTTCCCTGAGAGTGTCTGTTCCCATCTTAGGCGTCCCAGTTCCTGTCTAATAGCATTATAATTCCAACCTCCCTCATGTACTGACCTTTTCTACCTGCTCCTACCCTTCTCCATGACGATAATACAAGTCGGGGAATTGTTATCTCTGTCAGGAAAATATTCTCCGAAAGCGAGGTCTGACACCTGGCTTAGTTGGTTTTCAAACAGCACATTCAGTATGTATTCCAGTCGAGCAGAAAGGAATGACTTCAGTTGCTGGAGATCAGAATCGGGAGAGTGGTGCTGGAAATGTATAGCAGGTCCGAGAGTATCCGAGAAATAGGAGAATCGACATTTTTGGCAAAAGCCCTTCAACAGGAATGAGTTTCGTCGGCTGCAGAGGTGGAATGAGAGATAAATTGAAGGATGCTGGGGTTGGGGCGAATCGACATGGGAATGGAATAGGAAAATGAAGTTGGGGAGAAGAGGATAGGCCAGAGAGGAGACTGGATCGGATAAATAGGAAATGTGATGGACTGGTCAAGAGAGCTGTTCTGAGTTTGAAGTTTGAGACTGGGGTAAAGTGGAGGCTGGAGAAATTTGGAAACTGGTTAAATCTGCATTGATCTCTTGAAGTGACAGGGTCTCAAGGCGAAGTGTGAGGCGTTCTTTTTTCAGCCGACGTGTGGGAAGAGTTTGGTGATTGATGGTGCCCAGGACCTGCATGTCCTTGACTGTTTAGGAAAGGGAGTTGAAGAGTTCAGCCATCGTGTGGTTAGCAGTGGGTGCTATTGTCCCAGAGATGCCCTCTGAAATGATCCACAAGTTAGCGTTCTGTCTCCCCGATGGGGTGCAATTGACAGAGTAAATGACAGTAGTGGAGGTGCACGTAAGTATCTGTCGAATGTGGAAGAATCACTGGAGGTCTTGGAAGGAAATGGGGGGCATGGTCGCAGATTTTACACACTGCGGTGTCAGGGCAAGGTGGAGGGAGTCGGTTGTTGACTGGTGAGTGACGTGGATCTACCGAGGGAGTTGTGAAGGGATTGATCTCGCTAAAATCATGACAGTGGTGAAGACAGAAATATGTCTCTGTTGGTACGGTTCGTTTTTAGGTGAATGAAATAGCGGAGAATGATACATTATATACGGACCTTTGTGTGTTGGAACGGGAGGAGCGAGGGGTTTCTGTCCTTTTAGCGTTAGGAAGGGTGGGGATCCAGGGCAGAAGTGTGGGAAGCAGATGTGATGAGCTGGAGGGCATTCTCAATCACTTGTTTCTGATGACCGCAGAAACTCATGTCTGTTCCTGTAACGATTGAATCTCATTTCACCGACACTCTCTCTTCTTCCCTTCATTAACACGGAGCCAGGCTCACTGCCAGATATCTGGCCACTGAGCCTTTCCCCGTTTCATTCTTAACACGCTGTCCAACAGTATCCAGAATGGTATGCATATTATTTTGGGGAAAGATCACATGAGATCCCTGCACTGCCTGCCTCTCCCCTTTACCTCTCCTGACATTCACCCAGCTGCATTTATCCTGTGAATTCGCTGTAACTCTCTCCTCATAACTCCTCCCTATCACCCCCTCAGCCTCCCAAAATATCCGAAGTTCATCCAATTCCCTCTCGAGTTCCCCCACGTTGTCTAAAAGGAGCTGATGTTAGGTACACCTCTCGGGGTTGTAGTCAGCACGTAGAGCAGTATAATCCTTACATCCTACAAGATGACAATGTAACTGCACTGGCTTACCTGCCCTCTGCTCTGAATTACCAGCAGACACTGATGAAATGAAAGAAAATTTAAAAAAAATAGTTACCTTGCCGACCCTCAACACATGGTCTTTCTTTCCTTGGAAAGAGGAAGACAGTGGGCGTGAGACACTATGCGTGTTCCGCCTCGTGTTTCACCACAGCCTGAATATATCAGTTTTCTATCCAACTCCATACGTCCATCCAATCCTATGCACTTTAATCTTGCACAATAACCTGTTCTGTAGGACTTTGTCAAACGTTTCCAAAGTCCAAATATACCATATCGACAGACTCCCACTTGTCAACTGTACTGGGTGCATCTTCATAGAATTTCAACATGTTTGCCAACCATGATTTCACTGTCAAAATCCATGCTGGCTCTTCCAGATTCTGCCATTCCTTTCTAAATATTCCACCAGAAAGTCCTTCGTAATGGATCCGAAAAAATTTCCCATACACATGTTCGGCTCACTGGCCTATAAATTGCTGAAACTATTGAACGGAAAGGAGATAATCCTGGGTGGAGTGATTAATGAATGAATTTGATTGATTGGTGAATTTGGGTGAAGGGATTTTGCAGCACATTCTTCAGCTGCTGTCTGAATGTCATCTGTGTCACGGCATAAATCGCGGTGTTTGTGCAGCAACTGAGGAGCTGCAGCATGAAGCCTAATTCCAGCACTAAAGTATCCAGATATATTGATGTATCCCCGAACAACCGCACCCGTTTCCATATAGAAAAAAACATTAACATTGACCATAACAGGATGAAATTGGCCGAGATCACAAACAGCAAAACAATGGACTTTTTTCGATTCTGCATTCCTGTGTCATGTTGACCGTTCCCATTGGTGCGAGCCCGGACCCTTCTGTGGGCTCTGGTGGTCACGAAAATGTGTCTCACGGTGAAGGCATTAAACAGCACAATCAGGAGAAATGGAAGTGCCGGAGTTAGAATGTAATGGAGGAACTCAATAGTGATCCAGACTGGAGAGTGAGAAACATTACTCCTTGCTTGACAAAACCATGGGGAATTCCACAGCTTATACCAAGCTGTGAACATAAAATACCAGAAAATGTTTTTTAAGCAGCTCAGCACAGTAACTGTTCCCAGAACCACAGCCGCCGTTTTCTCACTGCAATATTTCCTTTTTAGCTTCTGGCAACAAATGGCCACAAACCGATCAAAGGTGAAAGTGACAGTGAACCAGACCGAACAATCAGTGGCTGCATAAAGTAGGACGGCGTGGATATTACACACGGGGATGGACTTCACGAACAAAAACCGTTTATAATAAAGGATGGGAATGTGTCTCAATACCAGGTCGAGGATAATGACCAGTAGGTCTGCCAGTGCCATGGCCCCCAGATAACGTCTGATGCATGGAATCAATCCACAATCTTTACAAAGCAGGACGTAGGTCGTCACTACGTTAACTGTGAGGAAGAAAAACAAACACATTATCCATCAGCCTGGAAGCAGAATTATCAGTTTGAATGAGGATAGAGAGAGATTTTCAAATGAATCACTTTATTCAGAGATTTTTTTGAAATAATTAGAACTGAAATAACAAATGATAACTTCTGAATTATTCACAGAAATGTGAGGTAATCCATAAGAAACCCTGCCTCCCGAGGCAAACAGCAACACATCCATAAGAACGTTTCGAAGGCATTCCCACACACTCGATCACCCGGGAGCAGACATAGGTCACATCTTTCCGGTTCCTAATTTGGTGGGTGAAAAAGTTGCTGTCCTCTCTCTGTTCCTTGTAGACAACGGAGGTGGGAAATTTCTGTTTTTTACTTTAAATTGTGGGCGATCCTCCGTCTTGTAGAAATGAAAACTAAGGGAAAGCATATTTACCCCTTTAATTGCCTGACGGGACTTCAGAACAGTGTCTCATTCTCTCTGGAACGGGATCACTTCCCTTGGGACCTTCTCTTTTGTTCAATCCACTAACATTCGTCCTTTCACAAATCATGTCAGTGATAGAACGTTCCGTGAAATGTCAGTTATGAACTGTGAGAGAGTCCTCAAAATCCTTCTCATAAAGGCCCTTCTGCCCATTACGATTGGTGAGATCTACTCAGTCTCAAGGTTCGAATCTCTCCCCAAACTCAAGTAAACTGACTCTTTGCAGAAAAAAAACCGGTAAGATTAAGCCAATACCACAATCGTTTCTAGTAAGATCTTGCTTGAATATCATATCGTCCTTATTCAGAGATCTCTTTCACCTCCTTTTTTCAATTTTTAATAACACTCCTAAGTATAAAATGTTCCGGATATTCCGCCCCCCATATCAGATATCAGGCAGCTCTGCCTCTCTAATGCCTTCAAACCATATTCATTTCCATCAATGTATGCATTGACATTTTCATTCTTCTTTGAGAATAAAGCACCCAATCCAATAGAGTGCCTTTCATTTTAGGAGAAAGTGAGGACTGCAGATGCTGGAGATCAGAGCTGAAAATGTATTGCTGGAAAAGCGCAGCAGGTCAGGCACATCCAAGGAACAGGAGAATCGACGTTTCTGGCATAAGCCCTTCTTCAGGAATGAGGAAAGTGTGTCCAGCAGGCTAAGATAAAAGGTAGGGAGGAGGGACTTGGGAGAGTGGTGTTGGAAATGCGATAGGTGGAAGGAGGTCAAGGTGAGGGTGATAGGCCGGAGTGGGGTGGGGGCGGAGAGGTCAGGTAGAAGATTGCAGGTTAGGAAGGCGGTGCTGAGTTCGAGAGATTTCACTGGGACAAGGTGGGGGGAGTGGAAATGAGGAAGCTGGAGAAATCTGAGTTCATCCCTTGTGGTTGGGGAGACAGGCCGCCTAATTGCGGAACGTTTCAGAGAACAACACTTGGACACCCGGACCAACCAACCCAACCACCCCGGAACTCAACACTTCAATTCCCCCCCCCACCCCACTCCACCAAGGAGATGCAGGTCCTTGGACTCATCCATCACCAGACCATAGCAACATGACGGTTGGAGGAAAAGCGCCTCAATTTCCACCTAGGAACTCTCCAACCACAAGGGATGAACTCAGATTTCTCCAGTTTCCTCATTTCCCCTCCCCCCACCTTGTCTCAGTCTAATCCCTCGAACTCAGCACCGCCTTCCTAACCTGCAATCATCTTCCTGACCTCTCCGCCCCCACCCCACTCCGGCCTATCACCCTCACCTTGATATCCTTCCACATATCGCATTTCCAACGCCCCTCCTCCAAGTCCCTCCGTCCTACCTTTTATCTTAGCCTGCTGGACACACTTTCCACATTCCTGAAGAAGGGCTTATGCCCGAAACCTCGATTCTCCTGTTCTTTGGATGCTGCCTGACCTGCTGCGCTTTTAGCAGCGCATTTTCAGCTGCCTTTCATTTTAAGCCGTTATTAAGCTGTTTCTCCCTGCTTAATTTTTTAGTTTATTCCTTATTTTGATAAGTGAGAATACAGTCTGACACAATCTTATCACAGTATCAGACCCGATGGGGAATGTTAGTTGAAGCCCATCACTATTCCTGGGTGGATCCTGGTCCACCGGCAGGACCGAACCACCAGTGGTGGGGACATCGTGGGATGCAGTTAGGGAAGGTGTTACTGTGGAATTCCTCAACATTGATTCCAGAAGCCGGGAAATCTCATGGTAGCAGGTGACCTTTGGTCGAAAAATCACCTGATGATGAACATCTCCTGCCGTCTGTGATAATTCAGTTCCCCTTGATGTTAAAATAAATCAGAGAAAACATTAGGTTGACAAGGGCACATGACGTAATCTGTGTGTGGGAGTTTAATGTCCATCACCGAGTGTGTCCCCACGGGGTCACCACTGACTGAGCATGGACACGGCTCAGATATACAGTAGCCAGACTGTGGGAAGTGATGGGCGAATCAACAAGGGGAAACCATTCTCACAAACCACTTGACATAGATGGATATATCCTTACAAGTGTCTGTAGAAGTACCCAGCACACACTCCTGGTGGAGGGAACGTCTCAGCCTCATATTGAAGATATTGTCAC
Organism: Chiloscyllium punctatum; assembly: GCF_047496795.1. Lineage (NCBI taxonomy): Eukaryota > Metazoa > Chordata > Chondrichthyes > Orectolobiformes > Hemiscylliidae > Chiloscyllium > Chiloscyllium punctatum. The sequence goes on from NC_092773.1 coordinate 32,397,835, forward strand.
TGGCAAAAATTAGTGTTTTTAAGCTTAACAGAACTTCATCACTGCAGTGACGCAGTGGCCCGTGTTGGGCTCTTCATTATTTGCAATCTATATCAATGGTTCAGTTACGTGGAGCAAATGAGTTCGAACTAAATTTTCATGACACGAATATAGACAGGGAATTAATTAATCCAGTGGAGGTACAGAATCTGTGAATGGATACGAATGAACAATAATTTGACAGATGGTATATAAGGCGAGTAACTCTGAACCTGTAAATTTTCCATAAGAATGAAAAGGGTGTATATTACATGAATGCGGAGAGATTACCGGATATTGTGATTCAGTGTGTACTGGAGGGTTCACCCTGACGCATTCACACATGGAAATGGTTGCTCCATCTTCCTGATGGTCTGCTCGCTGATGTCCCCAGTGGCCCCATTGCACTCAGTACACAAGGGAAATTTTGATGTGGTTGATTGGCAGTGGTGAGTCCTGAGGGGATGAGTGCTTTGAGCAGTTTATCAATTGGATGGCCTTTTTACAAGAGGCCAACATTTCTTTCCAAGTGGAGGCTCGCCGAGAATGGAAATGGCTAACTGCTTCTGAATGAAGAAGCTACGGCTGCTGCCAGGAGAGTGATAATTTACCAACATGATGTACTGTGCATGGTTATACTGCAACATTAATACAGCGAAACATGAAGGGCTCAATCCCAGGGATGTGCATTCAGAACAAAGGCATTGCCTAATCAGCTCAAATGGTCAGTTCGATCAAGACCATTATCCCCTCCACACTGGTCTCAAAACTGCGTGACCTTGGTCTCGTCGCCCCTCACTGCAACTGGATTTACTGACTCACAGGCCGCAATCAGTGAGAATATTTAACTGCACCTCTTTCATGATAACACGCAACACTGCATCTCACGCAGGATGGACTTTCATCCCTTGTCTGCATGCCCTGTACAACCGTAATTGTGTTGATAATTTACAACGAAATGCCATCGACAAGATTGCTGACAGCAACACCATAGTAAGAAGTATAAATGAAAAAGACGAAGCAAAATGCAGAAATAAGTTCGAGGACTTGTTGACGTGATGCAATGAGAACAACCTCGCTCTCAACGTCAGCAAAACTAAAGAACTAATCTTTGACTGCCGAAAGAAACGAGCAGGGCACGGCCTCATCCACATCAATGGAACTGAGCTTGAAAGGGTAAAATGCGTTAAGAATGATGATAACCGACATGTGTACTAGAACTCCCACGTAGATGCAACAGTGAAGAAGGCTCAACAACGTGTCTTCTTCCTCAGGCGCCTCAGCAAAATCGGCGTGACCATAAGGAATCTCAACAACTTATGCGACATTGGAAGAACACTGTGGTGCTGGTGTCAGCGATGTTGTAGCTGACATTCATTTGGAAATTGCCAACACAATCACAGTTGTGCTGCGCATGCAGGCAGGGACTGTGAGTGCAGACTATCCGGAACAGAAAGTCTTTGGGATGGCAACTGCTGCGCATAGGACCATAAGTAAGTACAGAAGCTAGTTTGGGCGTGGTTATTGATCATGTTGGCAGATTTTGCATGGAAATAAGCAGTGGAAATGGAGTTCCTGAATGGCAGGTTTGCTTCCGTGATAGTCAGGGTTGTGCACACCCCATCAGGAAGAAGATACAGAAGCCATTTCACATTAAGGAAATGGTTTAGGAACAATATCTCCCAAGCTCTTATTAGACGAATGAATGCAATCTCTCACCTCAAATTTTGCTGATCTCCCGAACATTGCTCTTGCCTATTGCACTACCTGTACATGCTAACCACTATGCCTCAGTCTAATTACTTCTGATCTTGATATCCTTGCTTGGTATGACCTGTCTGCACTGCTTATAAGCAAAATTTTGCACTGCTGCTTGGTTTCACATGGCACTAAATCAATCAATCATTCAGTCAATATCACATCATCAATTCACCACACAGAACCTGCGCAGACACGTCTTTTTTAATTCACTCACACGAAGGGGGCATCAATGGCTGGACCAGCGTTCATTGTTCATCTCTCAGAGGCAGTTAAGAGTCTACGTCGGGAATCACAAGTAGGTCAGACCAAGTAATGATTTTCGTGCATTAACCTATAAACGTGGACGAGGTATCTGTCGAGTATTTTAACTCAAACACATTGATCTATAAACGTGTTTCAGATCTTATGTCCAGCACTGGGAGCTGTGCCGACCTCAACAGTGTACAGATCTAAAAACCCAGATGAGGTATATATCCAACGAATACAGCTGTGCAATGAACGTCAGTCACTCAATCTATGAAGCAGGATCAGTTATCCTCCAAGTATGTTGAGGAGTGAATACCACCACCAGTGCGTTGTTGGGTAACAGTGTGTTCCATCACTGGTCAGCATGGGGAAACTTACAGCCAATTGTGGAAGTGGCAGAAGTGCAGATCCTATCCATGTAGAGCTCGATATCACCGTTGTGCCAATATAAGGGGTGTTTGTGAGTGTGAAAATCACTGCCATAGAGATATGGCAGGAAACTCTTTGAATTGGCAACATATGGGAGGGCTGTGGGAAATAACAGAAAATCAGAGATTGAAAGACAATGCCAGTAGCAGGGTATGTTCACAGGTTTTAGAATGATGAAATATACACACGTCGATAGTATCCTGAAACATGAGACAGTGATTCTCGGAAGGACGTGTGAATGAGTTGTTGGCATGTGGTCATATGCTGGATAGTCTTGAATGAGTATTTGTTCTGCAACTTTCTACCTGGAAGCAGAGTAAGCAGAATACTCGACTCAATGGGCTAGATGTAAGAATAATGTGCCCCAGTGCCACTGTTACTGTGTGCGACAGAGTATTTATCTCCACGATGCCGAGCTAGTTTCCTGGAGCTATCTGAGCGAACTCAGCTCATTAGCTACCCTCCTCACACCATAGTGTCCCTCCCATTATGTGCCAGCCCGATTCTCCCACCCATCATGGCTGGAGGTACTCACCATCCCTGAGATGTCTCTGAATGTTCTGTGATGCCTGGAACTGATGCCAACCTGCAAAGTCCAACGGGTACAGGATTGAACTTTCTCAGTTGAGAGCTGCCTGCACAGTTTAACCTGAGCAAGGCATATATGGGACAATCACACAGTGATTTGTCGATAGAGACACAGAGGTCCTGTTGGATTGGTCAGCACAGAGGCAGACCATTCTCTTCCCACAGGAGACCACACCACCAAACCCACCGAGCCTGGTCTGAGCTCATCGCGTGCTCAGTGCAGTATCTGCTGTCTGAAGAGAAGTCCAGCAATACAGGACGTGCATCAAAGCACAAAGAACAAAGAAAGTTTCACCAGAGGAACAGGCCCTTCAGTCCTCCCCTTCTAAGCTGATCGAGATTCTCTATCTGAACCTGTCACATATTTTCTAATCGTCTGTGCCCCCTTTCTCCCCACCCATTCACGTGTCTATTTTGTTACAGATTAAATGGCGCTACCGCACCCGTCTCTATCAGCTCCGCTGGCAAAAGATTGCAGGCACCCACCAACCTCTACGCACAGAATTTCCCACGCATATCCTCCTATTTTTTCCCTCTCACTTTGAACTCGCTACCTCAAGTAATTGATTCCCCCACTATGGAAACAACAGCTTCATGTGATCCACCATGTCCGTACATCTTATGGTTCTGGTGACCTCAATCAGGTTCCCGCCAACATCTGTCTTTCCAGTGAAAGTAATCATAATTTACTCAGCATTTTTTCACAGCGAGCGCCTTCCACACCAGAAAACGTCCTAGTGAACGACCTCTGCAACCTCTCCACAGCATCCACATCGTTTTGGTATTGAGGCGAACAGAACAATGTTCCAGATGTGGCCGACCAAAGTCTTATCCAAATGTAAAATGATTTGATAACTTTTGTATTCAATACTCCTTCCAATGAAAAAACAAGGTTCAGAAACATTGTCGTATAGCTTATGTTGTCCTCTTTATTTTCAATAAGGGAAACAGGTAAAATACAGGAAACTCTAGGCTGATAAATCTCGCATCAGTGCTTGGGAAGGTTTTGGAGAGGATTCTAATGAATAGGAGTTACGATTATTTCGAAAAACAGTGCCTAACTAAGGACTGTCAGCCTAGCGTTCTATTGGTCAGACCATGGTTACTAATTTGTTTGATTTTTTTGAAGAGGTGACGGAGATGATTGGTGAGTGTGGAATAGTGGATGTTGTCGGCACAGATTTTGATAAGGCTTTCGCAAAGTTGTATTGAACATGACGCCAAATAAAATTAATCCCATCTGCCTGCCGTTGGCCGATAACCCTCCGTTCCTTCCATTTCATGTGCATATCGAAATGTTTCTTTCCTGTCCTTATCGCATCCACCATCACCAACATCACCCCTGGCAGTACCTTCCATGCTACTGCAACTCTCTATTTAAGGCTGTTCCAGAAGATTAAAATGCATGGGATTTACAGGGACTTGGCTGTGTGGATTCAGAATTGGCTTGCTCACAGAAAAATACTTCAGAATAATTTTGAATGATACAGTGGGATATAGATCAGTTGGAGGTATGGGTGGGGAAATGGCATATTGATCTGTGTCTGGGTAAATGTGAGGTGCTGCACTTTGGGATATCAAATGTTGAGAAACCTTCCACGATTAATGATAAAACCTTGAACAGCATTAATTTACAAAAGGATCTTGGGGTTCAAGTACACAACTCACTTTAAGTGATCAAACAATTGTAGAAGGTAGGAAAGAAGTCATATGACATGCTTGCTTTTCCTGATCGGGGAATTGAGTACAAGTATTGGAATGTAATCTTGCAGCTTTATAAGAGCGTTGCGTTGGCTGCACGAAGAGTATTGCGTTCAAATGTGGTCGCCACATGACAGAAAGGATGAAGATGTTTTGGAGCGAGTGCAGAAGAGGTTAACCAATACACTGTTTGGATTCAATTTTATGAAATTTGAAGAGAAGCCTAGAAAACTGGAGCTGTTTTCTTTGGAGTACCTTGGCTGAGGAGAGACTTGATATAATTATTGAAAATTATGAGATATCTAAATAAAGTTGATGGTCAGAATTCTTCTCACAGTGATGAAATATCTAAAGCTATTGGGCATGCAATTATGGTTGTAGCGAAGTTCAAACGAGATTGGCAGAAGGCTGGAACGCTCTGGTGGGTGTGGTGGTGGTGATGACAGAGTGGAAAGGGGCGTTTAACAAAGTTTTTGACAGGCATATGAATACGAAAAGAGTGGAGAGTTATTGAACAACGGCAGGCAGAAGGGATTTATTTTAATTTGGCGTCATGGTCTGCACAACATTGAGGGACGAATGGCCGATTCCTGTACTGTACTATGCTACGTTTCATGTTCTAGCGAGACTCAATGTGAATGCAGCCGCAAACCTCGCCCAGACTTGAATCAAAAGGTAATTTGGTCTTCCTGAATACAGCATTTCACAACAAAACTTTCAGGAGCAAAACACTGAATATTCAATATCTTTACAAAGGAACATGAGGGATAGGAACAAGATTTTGTCATTCAGAACTCCAACCCTTCATTCATTACGATCACACCTGATATACGCACACCTTCAAATCGAATTTCATGCCATGCCTTCTATTGCTCAACTCAAGTCAGACAAAAAAAAAATCAATCCACTTGGTTTTGAAAATATTTTCAGTGATTGAGACTCCGGAAGTCTCTCAGTTCGAGAGATCACAGGTTCGCTGCCATGTGAGAGAAGATATTCTTTTGCATTTCATTTTTAAATGAGTATCCCCAGATCAATAAATAAATCGCCTCTCGTTCTAGATTTCCCTCGGTTTGGAGACATCTACTCAACATCCCCTCTATCAGACACCCTTTGAATCGCACAGGTTTTAACAATATGATTCTTCATTCCTTTCAAACATAAGCTATAAAATTAAAAATCTCACACACCAAGTTATAGTCCAGCAGGTTTATTTGGAAGCCCCAGTTTTCGGAGCACTGCTCCTTCATCGGGTAGCTAGTGGAACAGGATTATAGCGTACGGCATTTACAGTAAACGGATTTAACTTTAAGCTGTGTATCCAATAAAGCTGCACCTGTAACTCCCAGATGAAGGAGAACCCGAAAATATGTACGTTCAAATAAGCATGTTGGACAATAACCTGGTGTTGTACGATTTTAAACTTTGTACACCCCAGTCGAACACCGGTAACACCTCAACAATAATTAAGGGCCTACCTTGTTGGTAAGACCATAAGACCACGGAACAAAAATTGTGCCATTGAGCCGATTGCATCTGCTCCTCAATTCAATCAAAGCTGATAAGTTTTTCAACCCAATTCTCGATCTTTCTGCCCATTACACTTGATCCCCTTGGTACTGAAGAACCTCCCGATCTCACTTTTAAAATCAATCAATGACCTGGTCACCACAGCCTTCTGTTGCTGTGAGTTACATAGATTCATCACTCGCTTGTTGAAGAGATTTCTCCTTATCCCCAATATAAAAAGTTTTCCCTCTACTCTAATGTGGTGTCCTTGGTGCGAGTCTCGCCTAACAATGGAAACATCTTCCTAACATCTATTCTGTGCAGGCCATTCAGTATTCTGTATGTTGCAATTAGATACCCCCATCGTTCTTAACTCAATCGAATACAGACGAACAGTCCTCAAATGTTCCTCATACGTTCAGTTTTTCCTTGCTGACATCATTCTTGTGAACCGCCTCTGACTATGCTCCAAGGCCAATATATGATTTCTGTGATATGGTGCAAAAAACGGCGCAGAATGTTCCAGATGTTGTCTGGCCAGAGACTTATGGAGCTTTGGAAGTTCGGAACTACGGCCTTGATTTTATATTCAAGTCTTTTCGAAATAAATGCCATTTTTGCCTTTGCCTTCCTAACTTCTGAATTAACCTTCAAATTTACCTTGAGGGAATTCTGGAGGGAAGTCTCTTTGCACTTCAGAATTCTGAACTTTCTCCCCATTTGAAAAATAATCGATGCCTCTTTTCTTCTTTCCAATGTAAATGACCTCGTACTCGCCCATGTTGTACTACACCTGTCATTTGTTTGTCCACTCTCCTAACCTGCCCAAATCCTTCATCATCTTTCCCCGCCTTCTCAATGCTGTGACTTTCTATCTATCTCTGCATCGTTTTAAAAGTTCGCCAGGAGATTCTCAGTTTCTTTTCCAGGTCATTAATCTTTAAAGTGAATAGTTGTTGTTCTAACACAGCCATCTGGAACACAACTTGTCAACAGCTGCCATCCTGAAAAGTACGTTTTTTTCCCCATTGTCTGATCTCTGCCAGACAACAAAGCTTCTATCCATGTTAGCACCTTGCTTCTGACATCATGGAACTTACCTTAATCATAGGACTCCTGTCGGCACATTGATCAAGGTCCTCTTGAAATCCAGGCAGGTAACACTCATTGGTTTTCCTTCGTCTAACCCGCTCGTTACTCTCTCAAATACTTTCAGCAGATTTATCCGTCAAGATCTCCCCTTGATGAAATCATGTTGACTATGCCATACTTTACCATACACTTCCAAGTATTTGGAAATCTCATCTCTCACATTGGATTCAAAGATCTGACCCACAACCGAGGTTTGGATAATTGATCTATAATTTCCCCACATTAACGTTTTACCTGACTTCCTTAATCTAATGATTATTGAAAGATCAACATTAACACAATCATTACATCTTCTGTTCGCTCTCTTAAAATTCCGTCGTGTAATCCAATGGCCCAGGAGATTTATCCATCTTCAGACCATTCCGTGTTTCTTGCAGCTTCTCCTTGTTGATGGCCACCATAGTCAGTTCTGACCTTCACTCTCTTGAATTTTCAGGATACTATTCGTGTCGTCCAGCAGAAGCACTGAAAAAAAAGTAATTGTACACTCCCTCAGACATGTCCATGTCTCCCATTACTGTCCCTCCAGTGTAATTTTCCAGCGGAACTAGAAATGCCCACTCTTGCCGTTTGTGTATCGAAACGCAATCTTACATTAGCTTATCTACAGATTGGAAACAGAACATTTGGCTCAACAAGTCCACACTGACGCTCCAAAGAGTAACTGACACGGACCCATTCACCTACATTTACCCATGACTAATGCACCAAACACTACGGGCAATTGGACATGGCCAATTCCCCCAAACTGTACAACTTTGGAATGTGGGAGGAAACCAGAGTGCCTGCACAAAACCAATGCAGACACTGGGGAATGTGCAAACGCCACAAATCCAGTTGCCCAAAGCGGAAATGGAGGCAACAGTGCATACCGCTGAACCACCGTGCTGCCCCTTGTCCCCTGGCTAGCTTACCATCATATTTAATCTTCTCCCTTCTTATTTACTCTTTTGTTGCCCTTTGTTGGTCGATGTAAACTTCCCAATCCTCTGGTTTCTCACTGCCCATCATCGCATGATCTTCTTTCTCCTTTGCTTTTCTGCTATCCCTGACTTCCCTAGACAGCCATGTTTGTCTCATCCTTCTTTTCCATGCTTAATTTTCCTGGGGATGAATGTCTGCTGTGTCTCCTGACTTACTCTGAGAAACCCTTGCCATAGATACGTAGAGTCCTCCAGAATGGAACTCTTCGGGCCAAACTCGCCCACAGCGACCAAAGTAAACCTCCACAACATTTTTGCATTTCCCTGAATTTGGTCCATAGCCTTCGACTCTTATCCTCTACACGTATTTCTCCAAATATCCTTGAAAAGATGTTGATGAGCACTTTAATCACTTCTGCTGAAAGATCATGCATATGTCTAATACTCTCTTGTGCCAAAACAAAACCCTCGGGTTCCATTTTATTGTTTCCCTTCTAACCTTAAACTGATGCCCTCTAATCCTCGTTTCCCGACCCTCGGAAAAAGACTGAATACAATCACGCCATCCATAACTCTCATGATTGGAAGCAGTCTATATGATGCCCCCTCAGTCTCCTGTAGTCATAAGTTAAAAAGTCCCAGCTTGTCCAATCTCTCCCTATAACTCATGCTGTTGAATCCTCGCAACATCCTTGGCAACATATTCTGCACTCTTCCGAGGTTAATATCGTCCTTAGTCTCAAAAGGTGACTAAAACTGGAACACAATATTCTACATGTGGCAATATCAACGTCCTGTATATCTGACTGATAACGTCCCAACTTCTACACTCAATGCCCTGACTAATGAAGGCCAGTGAAGCAAAAACATTCTTCACTGACCTGTCTTCCTGTGACTCCACTTTGGGAGAACTTTGAACTCGAATTCCAAGATCCTTCTGTTGCACGACACCCCTTTATGCCTGCCCATTAACCATAAAACTCTTACTTTGGTTTGTCTATCCGAAATGAAAGATGTCACACTGTATTAAATTTCGTTTTCTCTTTCTCGGTCTACTTTCCCAGTTCATCAAGCTCCTGTGGAAATTTGTGACAAGTTTCTCATCTGCGATCTTACTGATCATGCTTGCACATTCCCATCCAAGACATTGGCATAGATTTTAAAAATGGGCTTAGCTCTGACCCCTGAGGCACACCCGTATTCGCAAGCCTCCAATCTGACAGCTATTATCCTCTGCTTCCTACCTTTATGCCAATTGTGAATCCAATTTTTAGCTTCCCTTGGATCCCATGTGATCAAACCTGTCATTGCTTGCCCACTATCGTTTCTGCTAGGCTCTTCTCTCTGTTGATTCTAAATAACTCGTCCCTCGTTCCTCCATCGTCGCCTTTATTCAGCTGTCATACCATTACCTCTGAATCTATCTTCTCCCTCTCAAGTTGCAGTTAAAAATTGCAATACAAGCTGCTCGAAAAACCCGTCTCATAGGCATTTTACAAATTACTTCTTTTTCAATCGAATATCAAGCTGATTTTTCAAATCGACATGCAAATTGAAATACCCCATGATCACTATACGTTTGCCTTTCTTACATATATTTTCAGTCTCCAGGTGTGCCGTGCACCCATCCTCAGACAACAGAACACGGAATGTACATGACTCCAACTGCGTTCTTTTTAACCTTTTTGGTCCATCAATTCTACACACAGAGATTCGATGACGTCTGACATGAATTCGTTTCTTAACATTAACATAGAGTATCTCTGCAAGTGAAAAATATAGTTTATGTTTTTTGGTGTTATTATATTACATCACACATTCTTACAATGAACACCATCTAACTATTTCTGCTATTGAACATTTCTGTTATTATTATCCCTCCATGTACTCCAAACTATTTTATGTTTCATCAACTATCGATAGATTGTGTTTTGCCTCCTCCTCGAATTTATTATTATAGAGAGTAATTAACGAACGTCCAAAGGTGGATGGTTGTGTTCATACACTAATGATATCTTTACAAACAGATAATTTAATTTCTTACTGATAAGGCAACCCACCCCTCTGCCCACTTTTTCGAAAACATGTATATCCTTGCATTTTCACCCCCATTTGTGATCCCCTTGCTGCTACGTCTCCCTGATACCGACCACGTGTTACCTGCCAATTTCGATCTGTGCCACGACCTCATTTACCTTATTCTGAAAACTGCGTGCATTGAGATACGACAACATCAGTCATGCAGGAACCGGACTTCGTTTTTCATTGTCATTTGTTTTTCCACTGTTTTTGTAGTTTGTTTTCTCACCCTTACCATGCAATATCTATCTGTGCTGGAGATGTAAATAACCTCTTCGGAGTTCTGCACTCTTACATCCTCGTTTAATACAGAATTTCTAATTTCCCCCATAACTGAACTACACACCCGTTGTTCGTTTGAAACAATGTCCAAAGCCAGAGTTATTTGAACTTCTAGCACATTGGTCACTGTATGGTCAAAGTTAAGATCATCCCATCGGAACCTTCCCTTCTTACCTAGTACTGGTGCCAATGTCGCAAGACGTCATATCCTTTTTGCCCACACCATTCTTTGATCCAAGCATTTACTTAATTTCATTGAGCCTGTGCCAATTCGCTCGTGGGTTCTGTAGTAATCCAGGGAACAATACCATTTTGGTTTTGCTTTTTTAAAATTTTGCTCCAAGCTTTTCGTCCCCCTTTTTCAATGCCTCTGCCCTCGTTTTATCTGTGTCATTTGTCCTGATGTGCGCCTGAAGCACTGCATCTTTACCCTCCCATAGAAAGTTCCTCTAGAAACTAGAAAAGATATCCCGAACATGCGGAGATAACACAATCTTCGGGACGATTCGTTGTGGTCACAGAGAACACAGTCTATGACTCTTCTTTAACGCAATGATCAGCGTAGTAAATTGACCAAGATTCTTGATGCACCTGTATGTTAAACTTTTGAATTCCATGCACAGCTAAACCCAGATTTTCTGTTCTGCTATTTTGTTTAGAGTATCTCTGCAAGTGAAAAATACAGTTTGTGTTTTTGGTGTTATTATATTACATCACACATTCTTACAATGAACACCATCTAACTATTTCTGCTATTGAAGATTTTTTTTATTATTATCCCTCTATGAACTCCAACCTATTTTATGTTTCATCAACTATCGATAGATTGTGTTTTGCCTCCTCCTCTAATTAATTATGATAGAGAGTAATTAACGAACGTCCAAAGGTGGATGGTTGTGGTAATACACTAATACCATCTTTACAAACAGATAAACACCGTTTGACTCACTCTATTGTACCAATCCACATGTTGAATCTCTGACAAAAACCCACAAGCATCGTGCTTCTGCAATACACATTTGATGTAGTAGACTACCAGTCGTTTAACAAAACTAAATACACAGTCTTACAGTTTGATTTTTGTCACCGCTTGATATATCCTCAAACAATGTTTGTCAGACACAATTTAATTTTCAGAAGAGGAGGTTGACTTTTGAATACATTCATTTTTTTAAGTGTCCTGCTGTGCATTTTCTCTTTTTATAAACTCAGTTTCCTCATCATAGATATAAGACAATCAGGCCTATAGGTTTCAGCATTTGTCTTTCCTGCCTGCTTGAAGATGGCAGTCACATTCGCAATTTTTGAATCTACTGTAAACCTCCAGGTGTTTTGTAGGAACAGACCAACAGTTGCTTATGCACAGTCTGTTTCTCTTCTGATGCTTTTCTCAAACAGATATACCACGAAAATAAGTCTTGTCGCAAGATCTTTCCTGTTCTTAAGAGCTGTAAATACATTGGGTTGTTTCTCTATCTCACCAAAAAGACCATTAATGCAAAATAATTACTTAAATTATCTGCTATCACCTTAACTCCTGTGTAAAATTCCCCATTCTCAATTTACTAGTCTCACTGTTGTGGTTCTGTTCGCCGAGCTGGGAATTTATCTTGCAAACGTTTCGTCCTCTATCTAGGTGACATCCTCAGTGCTTGGGAGCCTCCTGTGAAGCGCTTCTGTGCTGTTTATTCTGGCATTTATAGTGGCCTGTCTCTGCCTCTTCCGGTTGTCAGTTCGAGCTGTCCACTGTAGTAGCCGGAATATTGGGTCCAGGTCGATGTGTTTGTTGATAGAGTCTGTGGATGAGTGCCATGACTCTAGGAATTCTCTGGCTGTTCTCTGTTTGGCTTGCCCTATAATGGTAGTGTTGTCCCAGTCGAATTCATGTTGTTTGTCGTCTATGTGTGTGGCTACGAAGGATAGCTGGTCGTGTCGCTTCGTGGAGAGTTGGTGTTCGTGTATACAGATCGTTAACTGTCTTCCTGTTTGTCCGATGTAGTATTTTGTGCAGCCCTTGCATGGGATTTTGTCCACTCCATTAGTTTTGCTCATGTTGGGTATCGGGTCCTTTGTTCTGGTGAGTTGTTGTCTGAGCGTGGCTGTTGGTTTGTGTGCTGTTATGAGTCCTAGTGGTCGCAGTAGTCTGGCTGTTTGTTCAGAAATGCTCCTGATGTATGGTAGTGTGGCTAGTCCTTTGGCTTGCGGCATGTCCTCGTTCCGTTGTCTCTCCCTTAGGCATCTGTTGATGAAATTGCGAGGCTATCCGTTATTGGTGAATACTTTGTATAGGTGTTCCTCTTCCTCTTTTTGTAGTTCTGATGTGCTGCAGTGTGTTGTGGCCCTTTTGAATAGTGTCCTGATGCAACTTCGTTTGTGTGTGTTGTGGTGGTTGCTTTCATAGTTTAGGACTTGGTCTGTGTGTGTGGCTTTCCTGTAAACCTTTGTGGTGAATTCTCCGTTCGGTGTTCTCTGTACCATCACGTCTAGGAATGGGAGTTGGTTGTCCTTTTCTTCCTCTCAAAAACCAAATATACGAACAAATCAACGGAACACCCATGGGCTCACCGATCTCTGGACTCATAGCAGAAGCAGTCATGCAAAGGTTAGAACAAACAGTCTTACCACAAATCCAACCCAAACTCTGGGTCAGATACGTGGATGACACCTTTGTAATAATTAAAAACACAGAAATAGAGAACACACACCAGATCATCAGCGCCACACTCACAGGAATCCGATTCACTAGAGAGGAAGCAAAGGACAACCAACTCCCATTCCTAGACGTGATGGTACAGAGAACACCGAACGGAGAATTCACCACAAATGTTTACAGGAAAGCCACACACACAGACCAAGTCCTAAACTATGAAAGCAACCACACGAACACACACAAACAAAGTTGCATCAGGACACTATTCAAAAGGGCCACAACACACTGCAGCACACCAGAACTACAAAAAGAGGAAGAGGAACACCTATACAAAGTATTCACCAAAAACGGATACCCTCGCAATTTCATCAACAGATGCCGAAGGGAGAGACAACGGAACGAGGACATGCCGCAACCCAAAGGACTAGCCACACTACCATACATCAGGAGCATTTCTGAACTGACAGCCAGACGACTGCGACCACGAGGAAGCATAACAGCACACAAACCAACAGCCACGCTCAGACAACAACTCACCAGAACAAAGGACCCGATACCCAACATGAGCAAAACTAATGGAGTGGACAAAATCCCATGCAAGGACTGTACAAAACACTACATCGGACAAACAGGAAGACAGTTAACGATCCGTATGCACGAACTCCAACTAGCCACGAAACGACACGACCAGCTATCCTTCGTAGCCACACACACAGACGACTAGCAACATGAATTCGACTGGGACAACACTACCGTTATAGGGCAAGCCAAACAGAGAACAGACAGGGAATTCCTAGAGGTATGGCACTCATCCACAGACTCTATCAACAAACACATCGACCTGGACCCAATATACCGGCCACTACAGCGGACAGCTCGAACTGACAACTGGAAGCGGCAGAGACAGGGCACTGTAAATGCCAGAATAAACAGCACAGAAGTGCTTCATAGGAGGCTCCCAAGCACTGAGGATGTCACCGAGACCGGGGATGAAACGTTTGCAAGACAAATAACCAGCTCGGCGAACAGAACCACAACAACGAGCACCCGAGCTAGAAATCTTCTCCGAAACATTCAATTACTAGTTTCACAAATAGATTTGAGCGACTCTGATGCATTTTTATTTGGGCACATGCAACCACACGCTATTTCTCCTGATACCACTTTGCAATTTAATTTCCAATCAATTTCCTCCCACTTTATTCGCTTTACATCAGTCAAGAGTTAGATCATAAAATAAAACAATCTTCTGGTGTACCAGCAGTTTTCATGATGACATGTGTCTCTGTTTTTCCATTGGGTACCAACGTTAATGCCAAATGTTCACCATGAATGTTTTATTGTTTCATCAATTTCTTTTTGTAATTTATTATTGTTATAAAATATGTGACCAACATTTGCCGCCGTTCGTCAACTGAATATCCCTTAGTCCACATTGCCAGGTCACTTTAATCAACAATTAATACAAAATTGCTGATTTGACGCCTGGAGATTGGGCTTCCTCATGTAGGTAAACAGTTGATCAACTGACAGTGCCGAATACAGTCTTTCAATGGATAGGCACGAAACAACTTATATACACGCGGGTCAAAGTTGCTCAAATGCCCTGTCCAACATGGGGCACCAAGTATGAGACACTCGGAACTGAAAGACAATACAAATAAAAACATTTTGGAATCACCAACACTACAGTCAGTTAAAATCATGGTCAATGAGAGAATCAGAGGCAAATACAATTGCTTTTAACAGAGATTTGGACACCGCTGGCAGGGAAAAGGTCTGAGGAACATACGAAAAACAATTTGGGTGGCAGACTAATTGGATAAGTAATGCCATAGAGGGACCCATATGATTGAAATCAAGAAAATGGGGTTTTAGCACACCAGAAGTCAGTATAGGTAACGATTACAGGATTATGGGTGAACCAGACAGTGTGTGAACCAGTGAGTAGTGATAGGTGAATGGACAGTGTAGGTCAGTTATTTTAGGGTTGATTGTTGTACGGCCAGTGTAGATTACTGAGTAAACAGGTGATGTGTGAATGGGACAGTGTAGGTCAGTGAGAACCGCAACCGCGGGTGAATGGAACTCAGACTGAGTTGACGGACGGACAGCAGCATTGTGTATCATTTGAAGTTTATGGAAGTATGAAGCAGTTATTGGAAAACCTAACTCTGGAGCTATTAATGACTTGGATGAAGATTTCAGCAAGAAAGAGCTGAGGCACAGGCAAAGATGGAGGAGTGAAAAGAAGTATAAATAGATGGAAATATTGGTGATGAAATTGAAAATTGTTCAGAAACGCTTTTCAATGAAAGATAGATTGCTGAGGTTTTACATTAACTGGCTCACACGTGACAAAGGCTTGTGTGATTCAGAGCGGAATAATTCTGCCGACACATTGATTCTCCTGCTCTGCGCATGCTGCCTGACCTGCTGTGCTTTTCCAGCGTCACACTTATGACGCCTATGTTTTAATAGCGTACTCTGTACTGATTAGTGCAGAAAACTTCTATGGAGCCTGAGAGTGCAGTAGAAATGAATTTATATGATGAGGACATACCATTTATTCTATCATTCACAATTTGAACAATATCATAAATTCCATCAGATTAATCATTCAACATGGCGCATCCTGAGCAATGCACAGATCACAGCTAAAACCTCATTGTATCTGTGTGTGGGGAATTGAACATTAGGGTAAAGATGCTACACTACAGTTTTACAAGATATTCATGAAATTACATCATGAATCCTATGTGCAGATTTGTTCAGTACAATTGTTTTGTAAATAACTCGGAGGTAGCCCAGAGGACGTTTACCCAGTTGGTGTCTCGGATGAACACGTCTCATGAGGAAAGTTGGCAATCTGACCTTATTTCCAGCATTCTCCTGAGGATTGAGGAGTGAATGTCTGAGTTACTACTCACAATGCATGTCTGAAAATTATGCTGAAGCTTGTTGGTGGGTCCACTCACATTGTTTTAAAACTATCGCTTATATTTTAAGGACAGAGATGTATTTGATATAATTTATGAACACTTCATTTCAGAATATAACAAAAATCAGCGTACCATCCAACAGTATGCTTTTCAGCCTCTCGGAGATTACCCTGTTTTAATAGGATCATAGCTGATCTCATTGTAATGTTGAATTCCTGCCTATTCTTGATAATCTTTCCATTCTTGCTGGCCTGTAACCTATTTGCCATTGAGTTGAAAAAAAAATGTAGGACTTTGCATCCTCCACATTTTCAGGCAGAGAATGGCAAAGTCTCATCAACTGCAGAAAGGGTAGCAAATCGCTGTTTAGAGTGAGCCTGATATAAACTCGTGAACCGTAGGTCTGGATTCACACATAAAATAAAATATTCTATGCAATGTTACTCTGTCAGGATCCCACAGAATGTTTCTCAAATTTTAAACCAAAGCAGCACATTCAGCTGATCAGGTCTGATCTGCCATTCAGTGCCTTAGTAGCTGATTTGGTAATCCTCAAATCCATATGCTTGCTGTATTCCCATAGCCATCGATTCCATACAGATGAAAAACTTGCCCTGCAATGGCCCTCAATATACTAACTGATAGAATTTATACAGTTCAGTAACACATTATCCTCTGAGAGAAGAATTCCTCCACATCCCTATTATAAAAAAAAAGATCCCTTAGACTGAGCTCTGCCCTCTGGTTCTGACTCTCCTGCAAACAGAAATAACGTTTTTTTTTTTGGCAATGAACCCGTCAAGCCCAATAAGAAAGTTAAACATTTTTTCATAACTCTTTCTTCTCATTTTTCCAGACTGCAGTGAGTGCATACGTAAACAACTCAACCTCACTTCATAATAAAACACTTCAATTCTCGGTATAAGTTTTGTGAAACCTCTCTCACCTGCTTCCATTGCATCTGTCTTATCCTGAGAACAGGGGTGTAGAACCTTTCATATTATTGCAGGCGCGGTCTGCATGGAAAATTATATGTGTTTAGATTCATACGTCGACATCAGCGTGTTTGAAATAATTGCCATCAGTAAATTGCATTCCCTGTAACCTGTGAAGTTTTCTGTTGGTCTATACAGAAACTGAAGTTCTACTTTGCTGTGGCTTTCTCGAATCTTTCTTAAGTAAATCGTAATCAGTTGCTCCGTTTTTATTGAAGTCAGTTCATCATCACAAACTTTCTATTTTTCTGTGTCAGTTGCCAGGTTTGTGCACAATCACTTAATCTATTGCATCCCATTATAATTTCCTTGCATAATCCTCCCCATTTCCCTTCCCAATTCTGTGTCTGTCACTTAAATATATGGAGTTTTTGATTTCACTTTTATCACTCAAGTCATTGTGTTGGAATTAATTATGTCTCCAGAACTGATCCCTGTTTCACCGAACTAGTTGCAGGTCCTAATAGAAATAAAAATGCTCCCGAAATGCCTCGCTGCCTATTCTCAAATCTTTTGTGCAGATAAACTTTAATCTATTAAACTGTAAACTCACACAGCCACAGCGAGGATTTCCCATGCTATTGCCATTATTATGCTTTTAAAACCGCCTCTAACTGACTGAAGTAATCTGCACCAAGTGCTTGGCACCACTGAAACATTACCCCTGCTTCGAAATTCTGTGGGCGTACGGCATTTCAACTGATGGATTCGACAAAAAGTGAGGCATGCTGGGAAACTGAGCCGAGTTTTGACCAAAGTGACCGTGCTAATAAACAAGCTGCAGAAACCACACAACCTGCGGCGACAGACAGCATGTAGTTGACGAAACAGCTGCAGATCATACAATTTCACTTGAATTTCAATCGACGGAATTAAACTGAATGACATGCCCAGATCACTCACAATATGGAGTTGCTTACCGGAAACAGGGGCAACTCACACGCGTTTTGGAGAGTGCTTCCTAACCTGTGTGCACAAGGACCATCCTGCTATCTCCTGTCAACTCCTGTTTGGGTCCATTTAATCAAAGTAATCAAGCTCTGATCAATGGATTGGATGATCGGGACAACCCTCCCAAAAGGGCTCAAAGACTTCTTTGGACAAGAATCACTGCAGCCCCACCCACAGGAGCGGCAACTCCCGATCAACAACCGTGAAGAAAAGGCAACCCTGGGACTACGGGAAGAAGACTCGGCAATCATCTGCACGTGGGTCAAGGCCACGATCGAAGGTATTGGAGCATCCAGAGTTAAGATAAAGCACAAGGTAGTTGATCAGATTTATAGCATAATTTGTTAGTTTGGAATGTATTTTATTATAATAATATTATTTGTGTTAAACAAATAAGTATTATCAGTCATTACTATTACCTGTCAACTCACAGTTTGTTCACTTAACAAGAGTTTGAACGCACAATGTGGCAGGCGCAACCGTTCAGTTCTGTGACCGTTCCCCACTACTCTTGATTCAATTATTCTGCATTCCACATATGAGGACTCCTAGATCCCTCTGCAACTCATAATCTGTCATTTCTCGTCATTTTGATAATTACAACATTTTAAATTTTGTGCTAATGGACAATTTTACGTTAACCCGCCTTTATCCATTTGCCCATATTGTGGTTCACTTACCTGACCCATAGTTACCATGTTAAAAACAGCACAGATGATGGAGGTGAAGTATTCGTGACCAAATAAGGTTAAGGGTTATATATTCTGGTTAACAAGAAGGTCACCCATATTTGAGGGTATAGGAGATGCTGATTACAAATCAGAATTGGATCAGTCATGATCTTGTGGAATGGTAGAACTGGAAGGCCCAAATGGACCACTTCAGCTCCCAGTCTCTGTGCATGTTCCTGACGAAGTGCTATCTGGACGACCTCCTTTTCATCAATGTTGCATTCATGCTATTCCGCATAATTACTTGTTATGGAATCGGTATGGTTCACTGAGGTTCTTTACACAGCACCTTCTCAATCTACAAACACGTCTACCCAGAAGTATAAGTACAGCAAATACTTGGGAACACCGTCACGTGCAAGATCCCCTCCAAACCACTTGCCATCCTGACTTGAAATTATATCACCCTCCTTCAGGTTTGCAGGATCAAAATCCTGGGTCTCCCGCTGAACGATATTCAGGTTCCACAAAACCAACGGGACTGCAGCAGATCATTCAGAAACCGACTAACATCTCATCCAGTCGACTTGGAATTGACAATAAATCTGGCCCAGACAATAACACCAACATCTCATGGACGTATGCAACTCAATGCAAGGTATTCAGTTCAATTGCATTTTGAAAGACGTTCTGTCAAACGCACATGAAAATAAAAACAATGTGGGTCCCTCGCCCGGAAGTGATGACCTCTACCACCTAATGAATTTAGAGGTTAACAGCATCATGGCATTTAATGGAAATGTAAACAAAGCCTGCCGTGAAAGTTCTTGGTTATATACGTTGAACAAAACTATGACCTTCATGGCCAATGTGAGCATAGTTCTCATCCTGGTGTGACACGCAAAATTTGTTAAATGTGAGGCACAACATTTTGACACGGCTTCACATTTGAACCATGCGTGCCTCTCCCTGTGTTCTTGGTTTACTAATTTGTTGGGAAAGTCTTCCTCGAAAACTCAAGGTTTGTGAGATAAGTGCAACCCGCCTCAGCTCCCTGACATCCCCAAACTCATCTTCTTTCCTCTTCACAGACCTTCTCCTACCTGTGGTCTTTCCTCAGTTTGTCAGTGAAACTGCAGATCCTCACCGAACCTCAAGTACAACTGTGAGCAAAATTTCACAGCACCTGCATCAACTTTCCAAATCGAGTCCCCATCACGTTCCACAAATGCAAAGGTTTCCTCCTCGGTGTTGATCAGAACACTCTCCTTTCCAGTCTTTTAGGTATTCTGGTTATTCACTATTCTAACATAATACTGTCAGATGTCCAAATAATCTCAGCAAACTGCAAGATGGATGCTTCGTCTCCCCGGAGAAATAGCTGATAGTGTAATTCATACCATTGTCTGAAGATCAGAATCACTACCAATGGTAAACGCCAAACTGAGTTGGAGAAACAGAGAGATTGGAATGCACTGTAAGAAGCGAATGAGGTATATATGCAAATGGAAAAGGATTTTCAGGACAAAATTGTGATAACAGAGGAAAGGGACTCATTTTTGTTGAAGCAATCTTTTGTTATATGTGTATTGCACGTAAAAACAGATCTAGGGATCTATCCTGATTTTCCCTGAATTGCGTGTCTTGCTCGGCCATTCTCGAGCACAGTTCATAACTATTAACGTTCCTATTGTTGTGGAGTCGCGCGCAGAACAGACTTAGCAAGGAAAGAAATATCCTGCACCAAACGAACATAACTGTAGTAGGATGAGGAAAACAAAATCACGAAAATACACCCGTGGTATTGGTGAACATGTATTTGATGCAAATTACGACAGCTGCAAAGGAATGGGGTGGAATTCCACTCATGCCCCCACTGCATGAGCCTGGGGATCTGGGTTTCAAGTACAGCAACACTATGGCAATCTCATGTCATCCCAGGATATCAGCTTGTGTCGACCGCAGAGCAGGAAACATTTCTGATTGAATTAGTTACAGTTTAGAATTGTACGGGGAAGAGAATTGGAATACGGAAATTTGAATTTAAGAAGCGTATAGATTCAGTATCGACAGTCAGACTGACGTGAAGACAAGGGGTTTTGTGGAGTTGATAGTGCTCGTAGTTTGAGACAAAAATAAAGGTCACGCCTGGGGTTTGTTTATCAGTTTGTTTCATCCTTAGATATTGGTTTTAAAGATAGTTGACGAAAACATAGAGTTTACTGATGGAAATTGCAGCAGTTGTTTCAATCCTTTCCTAATTTAACTAACTAGAATGCTATTCATAATAAATATAGTTTATAGTGTTAATGTTCAGATAGACTTACCAGGAACACCAACAATAGCGAGGGCGGGATAGTATCCAGCTTGAATCACCCAAAGTGCAGCTCGTATCCGCAATTCTAACCGGAGCCTGTCTTGTGAAAGCCAGTGAAGACCCAAGGAAAAACTCCGGCCATTTGTTATTTCTTTCAAGTCCATTTTTCTCAGTTTCCGATGTCTGCTCTCCTTTCCTCTGGAGATGTTGGTCCCTGCGAGTGTCGAAAGTAATGGCCCCGCTATCAGTATGGAATAAAACATTGAAATGACTCCCTTATTAATACAAGAGAGAAACTCTCCAGTGGCACGGTTAGAACATGAGATTAATTAAATTCATTAAGTAAGCAGCTCCAGTTAACCCCTCTCAGTCTAACACCTATTCGATTACAGTCAATACAATATTTACCCAGTTTGAATAGAATGCACTGCGGTCACTGAAGGAAGCATTTCTGGAAGTAGCAGAGCGAAATTCCATAATTATGCTATCCTTGGTCATTATGGACCATCATGAAATTGATTTAGGAATTTTCAGAGAACAACATCTAGAAAAATATGCTATTGCTCAGAAAACATAGGGTTTTTTTGCGGAAAGTAAAGCAAAATCGACAGAGAAACAGAAAAGCGTATCTTTTGAATTCCAGTCAATCCTTTGACGCAGGGAGCTGAAGTACCTTTTTTTGAGCTGAATGTCTTTATAACTGTATGTGCATCAGAAGAAAAAGTGATCGATTGTAATTTAATTGTATTTGTTTACAAAGCAGAATGCCATTGACGAGATGGGAGTGAGAATCTGAACAGGGTATTGACAGAAAAAGAAAAGAAAAGGGTGGAGTAAAGGAACATGGCTGTTCCAATAGCATTCTCCAATCGGAACATTGGCAGGATGTAGATCTGGGCTAAGAAGCGGCAGATGTATTTCAATGTGGAAAGGTGTGCAGTACTTAATTTTGCAAGGGCGAATTTGATTTATTATTACAGAGGTAAAGGCAGTATTCTTGGCAGTGTGGAGGATAAGAGAGATCTTGGAATGCATGTCCATAGTTCTCTCAAAGTTGCCAGCTGAGTTGACATGGTTGTTAAGAAGGTATATGTTGCATTGGTTTGAATTAACAGGGGAATTGATTTTAGAGCTGCGCTTTGATGTTGCAGCTGCACAGAGCCGTGGTTACATCAAGTTTGGAATGTTGTGTTGAGTTCTGTTTGCCTCATTATTGGAAGGATTAGAGATGGTTGAGAAGAGATTACTGGGAAGTAGTCTAGACTGGAGGGCATGTCTTGTGAAGAAAAGTTGAGGGAGCTAGGGTGTTTTCTTATTGGAGTGAAGAAGGGTGAGTGGTGACTTGTTGGAGATGTATAAGATGATGAGCGGCACAGATAGAGTGGATAGACCGAGTGGTTTTTCCTATGGTGGAAATGGCTATCATGAGGGGATATAATTTCAAGTTGTTTGGTGGAAGACTTAGGGAAGGTGTCAGAGGTGGGTTATTTGCACAGAGAATAGTGATTGCGTGGAATGCACTGCGAGTTGTGGAACTAGAATCAGAAACTTTTGGGAAACGTAAGCGAATTTTGGATAGGCACAGGGACAATAGTACAATGAAAGTTATGGAAGTTAGCTTGATCTTTGAGTAGGATAAATTATCGGCACAAAATCGAGGTTCGAATGTACTCTACTGTGTTGTATTTTTCGAAGTTCTATAAACACAGAAATGTTCTACAGCATTGTAGAGGGTACTTGTGAGACTACATCAGATGGACTGTGTGCAGTTTCATCTACTTAAGTGAAACACAAAGAAATAATGGCTTTAGAAGCTGCACAGAGTAAATTATATGCACTCATTCCTGTGATGAAGTGCTTATCTTATCACAGATTAGTTCACTTGGCCTGAAAATGAAACGTGATCTTATTGAACCATCCTGACCTTGAGGAGACTGGATAGTCAGAATGATTAGGTTTTTTTTTGTAAAGGTGCCCAAACACAGAGAAAATAGCATTTTCATGTAGCTATTACAAAACTTGAATCATGTAAAAACTTCTTGACCCATTTACAATTAAGTAGCACTTCCATAATGGGGATATATATTGAACTGGGAACTTTTCGAGGCCGTTCATCTGATTTAGTTTGGGGTTGTGGAATAATTCGTACACGTTGGAACTCAGAGAGGGAGAATTCTTTCCCTGCCTGAGAATCAACAGCTCATTTCCCTCTCTCTTTCTTTCCAGCCACATGGATAAGTAGAGAAACCCAAAGTCATCTTTAACACTCTTGACGCATTTCTGCGGAGTACGCTTTAAAATCAAGCCACCACCTCCAGCAGAAGTATTTCAGCCAAGTATAACTGCTCATTGATGAGCATGCAGCACCTACATCTTGTGTGAGAAGTTATGCATCGTAAAATCATCTGGTACAATCTGTTGCCTAGTCTTTGTCATGATTGAAACTTTCCCTCGTCGAACTGTTCCCATGTTAACAAGAAAGTGCTTTTGCTGTTCAAAAGCAAAAACGGTAGGCATATGGGAACAGCATTTGATGAAGTTGAATTGTTGGATTGTCTATAAATATGAAGGGGTTGGCTTGTCATAAACTGCTAAACACATGAAGCCTCCATTCTTGACAGTTCTGCTTAATGGATACCTGGACTGTCAATTTATTGGTAAATTGTTGCCTTCGTTCAACATTCCATCTGTAGAGCATTTCGTATATCTTTGGTTATGGAGGCTTGGCTAGGTAATAGTCTTCCTCTTATGAATAAATATGTAAGCATAGCAGACTTATTAGCGCTGAACCAGATAAGTCTGAGACCTATAATTTTTCCAAAGTCACCAACCTGGGTATGTTTAAAATTGTGGTGACTGACGGTGTATGGCACACGAAATGAATTAGTGACCCCCCCTTCGAATTGAATACGGAATCATCGAGACAAGGTGGAAACATCCAGAACCTAATCATTTTGAACTTGCTCCACTATTAAATATGATCATTGGTGATGAATTCTGGCAACATCATATTCCTGCTTCCTTTCAATAACCGTTGATCAATGCAAGTACTTCCAAAAAGCCATTTCGTTATTTAATATATTTAATATCTTGCCTTTTTTTTTCTCAGTGATCAAATCCTTTCCCATCTTTCATAATATTAAAAACTGTTTCTGGACAGCACAAACATAGAAAGCATTCCCTTTGCATCCAGTCTCTCCAATTCTGCAAAATGTGATCCATTTCCCACAGCGTTTTCCAACTGTTCTGCAAATCACACCTTCCATAGTAAACCCGCACAGTTTTCTCTGTGTTTATGTAAATTGGTCTGTCCTTCAGTCTTTATTTTCCTCTCCTTTTCATGCCAAATAGTGAAATGACATTTACGACAGTCCAATCTGCAGGAAGGGCTTCACAGATGGATTGTTGAATGAAGGCAACAATTTGCCTTGTATTTCCAGGTATTCATTCACCTGAACTATCAAGAATGTAGGCCTAATAAGTTCAGAAGTTTCTGAAAAGCCAGAGAGCAGGGGCGTTCGATGAGAGTTGTACAAATAATCGCGTATGCCAGAGTATGATTGCAGTGTGCAGTCCCATTAGCCATGCCATACTATGCTGT
The DNA here is from genome assembly GCF_047496795.1 of Chiloscyllium punctatum. NCBI lineage: Eukaryota > Metazoa > Chordata > Chondrichthyes > Orectolobiformes > Hemiscylliidae > Chiloscyllium > Chiloscyllium punctatum. Next base: position 32,422,650 of record NC_092773.1, read on the forward strand.
GAATTCTCCGGCGGGGGTGCACCACATATTCGCCAAGGTGTTTGGTGGACAGAATAAATTTAGCCAGTAAGACAGTATGGATCGACCTGAGCGTTTTCTTTATAGCTGAAACGGCTTTGTGTTTCCAGAGTGAGTATTATGAGTTTACGAGAGGCAACGGAGCAGAGGAATTATGTAGTAGTTTATTAAACTGATGGAAAAATAACGAAGAGGATATAATCTTACGTTTTGTATTTCGGGGCTATCAAGGATTTTGTTTCGCAGCCAAATAGTTTGGATGTCTGGAAGTGGCTGCCGGAGAGTGTAGGGGTCAGTCAAAGTGCTAAATCTCACCAATGTTAAAAAAAAATATCAATGAGAGTTGAATTATGATGGCAGAGAACGTCATGGGCCAAGCCTTGGAATGTGGGATGAGTGTCACTAGGACAGTGCAACTTCATTTTCTTTTCTGTTTCGAACATGACACTATGCATCTAGGAAACGTGTCAACTGATCTGTGGGCAGTGAGCACGGCTTTCCAATTCTTTCCCTTCAGCCAAAAAGCGTTGAAACCACACATTAATTAATAGAGTGTGCTTCCGACATTCAAGTCTCTCTGCATGGATCACGACATGGGAATCGATGCAGGAATGACAAGATATGATATTGCCAAATTTGATTGAGTATGCACATCTGATGTTTCGCAGATAAGGAACTTTTCTGAGCTTGTGATCTTTCCGCATCATTTAATACTATGCATTAACTATGGCTAGATGAGACACAAGTAGGTCTGTACTGGGTAATCTGTGATTGTTGGAAATGCAGCAGAGAAGCATGAGTGAGGAATCTGGTGGAGGCATGGACCACTTTGAATGGCATTGATTCGGTGAAACAAAAAAAAAATTCGTGTTGGTCGAGATGTAGTCAGACTCTTGCGTAAATTAAAGTGGAAGACTTACTGTTAAAACAATACCTTGCTTAAAAATACAATAAAGTAGACAAGCACACACACACACATAAGTGTGTCAGTATCGTATCATTGTGTGACATATTACATTGAAAGAAATTATTTTGATTGCATTTGCTGTTTGGCAGAAGACATATGCGAATAAAAAAAGCAACTTCGCCTGATGAAACACAGCTGTTCTAGCAAATTCTGTGGAAAGAAACTCTGTTAATGTTTTCAACACTGATTCTCTTCTTCAGAATACATGAGACAGACCTGAAGACATCAGTGTCGTACCACACAGAATGATTGATCGAAAGCGTTTGATGCGATGTTTCCAACCTTCCCACCCCCCGGATTACAAACAAGCATTGCTGAAAATCAGTTTCGATTGGCGTAAATTCCTACAATAGTTAGATGGACTGATATGAATGTTGTACTAATTCTAAACGTGATTTTAAATGGGAACTTGGTTTGGAGAGGACTGGAATAATATTACCTCTCAGCTCTGCTGAACTAAAGCGCCCCTACGGCTTTATTCACCTCCTGCATTGAGGTGGAGTGCGAGAGAACAGAGATGGGAGAAAGCAGTATTCGGTTTCCTCCTGCGCAAATCTTCATCATCGGGTGGGTCACTTTCGCATGGCTTCTGACAGGGACAAATCTGAATGGTTTCCACTTTCGGAAAGGGTTTGGATAAACAACATTTCTTTTTGTATGTTATTTACAGAAGCAGTTAATTAACTTAAAACATATTCACAATGACACCACCAAGAAGTAAAGTTGAAGCAAGTGACAAGAATGTTTGGATGGTTTTAACATTTTTCAGGTGATATTTGAAAGTGTAAAGCAATGCAAAGTGCATGCGATTAAGTACTTAATCGTGCTAAGGAAACAAATTGTACGTCGGAGTTTATTCGATTATTATTTAAAATGTGAGAATCAACCAAAAAAACAGAACGCAGCATAAACCCATGCCCAAACTTACACCGTGATAATCAACGTTTTGTTTTGAGTTAGATTGTGACAAATTGCCACGAAATTCCAGCTTTCAGTTTTCAGACGAAGATTGAATGCTCATATCATTGAATACATTGTGTCAGGATCTGTTTTATCCAGCGATGACTGCATCAGTTGTTTGTTGTCTCTGTTGGTGGTCATGCTGCTGATAGTATCGAATACCGCATTGAACATAGGTGCTGATTAACATAACCAGGATGTCCAGAGATGGCAGTTAAAAAATTGATTTTCGCAAACCCGTGTCTGGGATTTCTTTTAGCATTGATCATAGAAATCAAAAATGTACATGATAAATGCAGAAAACTTAGAATGCTTTAACTGCAGCCAATTGTCAGTGACATTGCTGAATTAGATTAGCCTGTGAATTAATTTGTAGATTGATGAGTCAAAGGAAGAAATTTCGTCAAATGAACTGAACAATAACATTGTATTCGGACTCAGAAACCTGTTTACATGCTACCAAATAAACCAGGAAATGACATAGGAAATTTCACGGATGTTACTTTTGGGACAAAGATTGTGGAGAAGGTATATAATTTCCAGATTTAAGGTTTGCACTCGCAAAAGAACGAAATTTAGCAAGTCTGGAGTTTTTGGAGGGTTTGGAAAATGTGCAAGTCTACGTAAAAAACAGAACTCTAGTTTCATAAATAAAGGCCAGCATACAGAAGCAAGAAAGCCTTGCACAAAATATGCATTTCCCAATCACAGCAGTCGTACATTCTTTTCTTCAATTAAAATATACCGTTTACAACCTCTAATGCATCTGTGGGTCAACCGTGACACATCTATTGTGCACCTATATTTCATGGTGCATGAATCGAATTGGAAAGTCTGATTATACTTTCTTGCAAGCGAGAAGTGATGATTACAAGATGAGATATTTATTTCTGCTAATGTTACAGTCCATTGCATTTTTTTCTAACTCCGTTTCGTTGATTGTAAACATTCATTACCATGAACGTACAATTTATAAGGTTTGTGGAATATTTCATTTAATTCATACTCTGCAAGTACATCATAGGCATCCTTGTCATTTCCAGCAAAATCATTAATTATGCAGCAACAAGCCGTTGTGAATTTCTTTTTAAATGCACTTTATAATTAAATGGCAAGTTTAAAATCACAGGAAACAATTATAAGTATGGTGAGCTATTTTCCATTAAAAGCAGACGATACACTTCTCAGCCTGCTGAACAACTTTCCCACAATTAGTAGGTCTTTGTATCACTTTGAGGTTCACTTGATAATAATATCCAACATACTTCGAGCGATTCCACTGGGAAGACTGTTGGTACCTTTGAAAAAAAACACGCTTTGATGACAGCCTCTTTACTCCTTCTGATTTCTCATCCTGATCTTATATTTCATCACATTTAAATTGATTGCAGTATTCCTTTTAATAGTATGTTGTAATATATTTTCAATCAGCATTTCTCATTAGATATTCCCTTTCAACTTTCTACGGCTATATTTTCAATTTGAATTTTGTGACTACCATGCACAGGGTTAATTCCTTCTGCGTTTTTAATGTACTTGCAAATTCTCACTTCTCGGGGACAACCACGCCATTAAATCAGAATTGGAAATTGTTGATTACTACTTTAATAAGCAGTATTCATTGACAAATTCATCTACTTAGATTTCACAAGCAAAGAGAATATGAACCAGTGAAATTTAGTCAATGCATGGTATTGAAACTAATTTACTAATCTCAAGAATACATGGTGTAATTATGAACTTTGTAGCATTCCACTTAAGTCGCTGGAACGTTTTACTCTTATATTTGTGGGAGATTCTTCCAATAATGTCTCACATAGTGTAACGTCACTAATATGCTGCTGGGATCGGGTGGCATTGAAAACTGAGAGACAAAAACTGTGAAATTTAAGCGAGGGGTCAGATTTTGAGAATTTAGCTCGAATTCCAGGGCAATACAGTGGAGGGTGTCCTATTTGTCCGATTATATTTGGGCAGATTGTTTGACGCTAGAATATGGCATTGAGTTTGGTCTTCTCATTATCCAGTCGTTATAGTTTTCATCGCACCCTCGCTCTTTTTGGCGTCCACGGTAAGTGAAGTATCGATTTCTAAACTTTACGAGCTGCCATGCTTGACATGTACTCGCCTCTCTGCTCGACTATTCCTGTGGCTGGAGAATACAGTAACCAATTCTGGTGTTGTAGTTGCTGGACCTCCTCCACCGCCAAACCATTATCATACGACGCCTGGAGAAGGAACACCTTATATTCGGCCTTGGTTTTCTGCAACAACACGGATAATTGTGGACGTCAACAGCTCCCTCATTTCCTGTCCCCCGCCATTATCCCAGTCTCAAGCGTACAAATCGGCATTGCCCTCTGGACCAGTCCATCACTCCTCCTCCGACATATCACCTTGGGCCTCACCTTCACCAACCTCTCACTTTTCCAACCACCTTCCCGCAACTCCATCCCCTCCCAGTTATCTCTCAGCCCCAACCCACACGCCTCTTTCCGAATGAAGCGTTTATTTCCAAAATATCAATTCTGCTGTTCTTCGGATGCTGGCTGACCTGCTCTGCTTTCCCAGCACAACGTTCTAGACTCTGATCTCTAGCATCTGCAGTCCTGACTTTACCACTAGACATAAGTCCACCTTGCTTACCACACTGAACAACAACTCAACCAACTGCTAATTGCAATTCTGTCAAACCCCTCCTTCTATTGTCTCAATGTTGCACAATATACCTCAATGTGCTGCGGTGAATTCCGCAATTTTACAACCCTTTTGGAACGGTAATTCATTCTCACCTACGTTTTCTGTCTACCGTCCTGCATTTTATTTCACATGAGGAAGCACCTATTCCATGTTTACGTTATTTTTCGGAGAGCTGAAAGTATTCAATGGCTTCCTTAATGTCTTCACAAAATATCTGCAAGGAGAAACGTGCACATTTGTGCGTATCTATGTCCCCTTCATTCCTTGTAAGATACTGTAAATTCCACTTTGGAAATAGAACCAGTCTGACTCAAGATTTGCACACAGACAGACTATAACTTCACAAACCGAATATAACCCGTTCAACTCTGATGCGGTAACCCTCACGAGCGGGACAACGTGTCTGCAACTTATACTGCGTTGACTCCCGACGCATTGCAACAGAAGTCGGCCATTCTGCTCTTGAAGCCGCTCCGCCTTCATCAGGATTATGGCTAAACATTTGAACTCAACAGCCTAATTCTTCTTTCACCCCATAACCTTTGATCCCTGTCGTCTCAGATTCTGTATTACGCATCTTTTCCGATCGCATTAATTGTTGCGGCATTCATTACTTCCGATGGTGATGAATTTCAGAGACTAACTGCAGTTTCGGTGGACTTAAGACTTGTCATTGTCCTATAGAGTGAACGCTGGTTCCTCAGATTATGATCTCCGTGTTCTCGAAATACACTCATACCGTCGGCAACATCTTCCCTGCATCTACCCTGTATAGTCCTGCTCGAATTTTATAACTCTCTGAGATATTTCCCATTAATTCATTTGCACTTTAGTGAAACAATACTAATCAATCTCTCTCCATACCTCACTGCCATCATTCCTGGAATCAGACTGGGAAACTTTCATTGCACTCCTTCAACAGCTACACCATTGAGAGCAAGATATGTGCAGCATTTATAATTCTATGCACTTACACACCATTTCAAATATTCTATTTTGGAGAAATTAAGGTGAAACTACCTCCAGTTGGTTTTATGAAAACTACAGAAAAGAAACCGTTCTGTGGATTATGAAGATTATCCAGTTGTACCTTCTTGGATTAAAGTGGTACTGGAAAAATTCACAGCAGTTCAGGCAGCATTCAAGGAGCAGGAAAATCGACGTTTCGGGCAAAAGCACTTCGTCAGGAATAGAGGCAGGGACTCTGCAGGGGAGGGAATGATGAGAGAGGGATGTGGGAGGGGAGAAAGTTGCATCGAGTGCAAGAGGTGAATAGGGATGGGATTACGATGAAAGGTCAGAGACGTGGGTGGGGCAAGTTAGCAAAGTGGACAAGGGGTGTTTGGGGGTGGGAATGAAGGTGCTAGGTCAGAGAGGAGGGACGAGTCGATAGGTGGAAAGAAAGATGTGTTTCTGTTTTCTGTTACCGTCTTTCTGTTTGTTCCAGTTAAAAGTTTAGTTCCTCTTTCTGCTGCTACAGCTGCAAGTGAGACAATTAATGCAACTCAGTTAGAAATTTTTCCACGTATAACGCTAATGAGGCTTTTCTAAGTTTGAATTGTTAATGGTAATTGTTTTTTGGGGATTGAAAGGAGGTCAGCCAGGTGTACTTCATAGAATATTATTTAATATGAGTTAGTCGGGGATTAATGGCTGACAGATGTAATTAAAGTGTCGGAGGTTCTTTCCTCTCTGAGAGCTGTCTCTGAGGAAGCCAAACATATGTCAAGTGTTACGCACTTGTCTGAAAGAGTGCCTGGGTAATGGGATGCCAGCCTCTTTGGAGTATTTTCAATGCACAGAAAAGAAAAAAAAAGTGTGACTGAAACATTGGGTCTCAATAATCGTCATTGATTGCAGTCAACGTTTCAAGCATCCAGCCAATATTTGGAAAACTGAACACATTAGATCCAAAAGTTTAAAAATTGACCAAGCATGTCTTAAAATAGGTTCTTGTTTCTGATGCAGTTTTGCTAGTTCCAAAGTTATCCTGAGTTTGTACGACACTGTCATTTTAACTCTTACCTTTCCAATATCTGCTCCCAATGACTTTTGGAGATACATTGTCAAGACACGAACACTTTTCAGGACAAAACATGTTTATCCATTCCACATGGGAAACAAAATGTTAGCTTTTCCAACAGAATGAGGACTGTGGGGGTGGGGGAGATTTGAACGAATTTGATGTTATCGTTGTCAATGGGAATTCTCACAGTCGCATCTCCCATGAATATTTTCACCGTGTCCTCTGGATCTCATTGCTGGTTAGAAACGTAATTCATTCGCTGAATAAAGTTTTGCAAAAAGACGACATTGCAAATGGATAGGGATCATCGAAACAGCTGTTAGCAATTCTGTTCGACAATTTGCTCAATTTGCTGTTCCTCATGCGAATGACTTAAGGCTGAGTGAGAGAGTTTTAATCCCGCAGTGCCTGACTAGGCCATGTACGTTGACCGCTGTTGCATTGCTTATGTCCACAGGCAGATCCAAACCACGGCAGACAACGCCGTCTGCATCGCAAGCAGCCTAATTCAGAAACAGACTTGCAGGTAACGATTCCCGTCGTTTCAGCTCCAGCTAGACTGAAACCAAAGGTAATGTCCTCGATGTCTCCAGATCGTTGGACTGACACTGAATAAACAGCAGTGAACTGCGAAACTCACATTATAAGTTGGCATCGTTAATCACAGTCCGCATTAAAACCAGGGGATTATAAATTGGAACTCTTCAGAGCTGCTTCCAGCAACTTATAGAGCGAAATGTCCAGTTTCCTCTGAAATACTGTCCTTTTGTTTTCTCGCGGCCATTCGTACCAGGTTTGCTAACACTGCGCACACTGCCATTCTCGTGAGAGAGTCCATGTATATACCTGGTTTAATGACCAACACACCACCCCTCGACCCCAATGATCTGAGTGCCTGCCCAGTTGTGAAGCTCCAGTGTGGATTAATTCCGACTCTGCATGAAATGGTGCCCAGAATAAGAACCTCGTCCACTCCATCTTTCTCCCTCTCGCGCCATCTCCTTGGCCATATCTTTGTCCGTTATACCTTTCTGTTTCTACACTGATGGGCACGTGGCACTTCGCATCATCCTAAGATCACTGCATTTGAGATCACACTGTTGCAATTGCTTCCCAATACGCCGCTGCCTGCCTCTTGGTCCTCACCCTTGTTTTGCACACATGTTGTTGGTGCCAATGTGCCCGACGACCATTGAATAGACTCTCTGAGAGATCCTTTTACCGAACACCGAGAAAATCGCACATCCTCTTGCACTTCAGAGGAAAGCTTTGAAACCCTTTCTCTCCCCTTACAATTTGTTCACGACTGCATTTCCCACACATTTTCCCATTTACATCTGCAGTGGAGTCAACGGGTTTCAAGCAATTTTCTGTTAGTACCGCCTCCATCCCGAAGGCCCACTCGTCATCCATAAAAATAAAAATCATTTCACTTCTTCTCTGGGGAATATCCATAGTGGGATAGTGTTCCTGCTGAGTCCCCTCTCTCTGTCACGAGGACAAACATCTCCCCTGCTTCCCGGGAATTGCTAGCCTTCTGTGCGTCCTCATAGCCTCATCCCCGTCACCCATTTGTATTATCCCTGATCCAGTCTGCCTCACCGGTAGCGAACTGTATTCCCAGCCCCGGCTCCCGTTAAACATGTACTCTGAAGAGCTGGGACTGGAGACATCACCTGTTTCATTGGTGGGTCCGAAGGCATGGTATTATTTCTGCTTTTAATCCCATAGTACAGGAGGAGCACCCAAAGATTTGAGCTCGCCTGGCCTGCCTTATGAACCTCAATAGCCTGTATTGCAGTATTCTCCTCGACAACATTGTCTTTTTCCAGTGTGAATACTGACGGAAAATATTAATTTGGCGCCACTCCTGTCTCCTCACATTCAATGCAAAACTTTGACTGCTGTCCTTCACTGACCCTAAGCTTACACAGTATTTCTTTTATTTCTGAAATAGGTGTAGAAAGTTTTAGGTTCTCCTTAATATTACCTGGCAAACACTTCTCATGTCCTCTTCCGGCTCTTCTTCGCTCTACCTTCAGTTCCATTCTAGCTAAGTTGAAACTCTCAGTGCAGTAACTGAGCCTTAACGTCACATCCTCACACAAGCCTCCATCCCTGTCAGGGCAAGTGATTCAACTTGTTTAGTTAACCACGAATCACTCGCTTGACCACTTCCTCCCTGCCTGAAAAGTGCAGACCTATCAAGGAAACGAATTTGCTCATCCTTAATCAAGCTCCGCATTTCATTTGTGCCCATCCCCTGCAGCTTCTTTCCCCATCCTATGCATTCTAAATCTTGCCATTCCCGTCCTAATTGCCTTTCCCTGAGCTATAACTCTTGCCCTGCAGCACATAATATTCCTTTTCTATTGCTAAAATAAACGGAACCGAATTGCAATCATTATCACCAAAGTGGTCATCTATCTCCACAACTAATACCTGGTTAATTACCGAATACCAAATCCAATTTAGCCTCACCTCTTGTTCGCCTGTCCAGATGCTGTGTCAGGAATCCCTCATGCATGCATTAGACAAAAACTGAACGACCTAAAGTGCTCAAATTACACAGTTTCTAGTCAATATTTGGAAATTTCAAGTCCCCAATAACAAGTAACATGTTACTTTCGCTGCTATCCAGAATCACCTTTGTAATCGTTTCCAGTAAGTCACTGGAACTTTTCGGTGGCTCATAGAATAATCCCAACCTCTTCTTTTCTGTTTCACTCCTCAGCCCACAAATCTCAGAAGTCGAGTCTTCATCAAATGTCCGTTCTGTTACCGTAATATTGTGCTTGACAAATAATGCTACACTTCTCTCTCTTTCATCACATCCCTGTTCTGACGCTGGAACCTGCAACGTTCATTCCTGACCCTGCTCTTTCCACATCTCCGAAATGGTCATAACATCGAAATCCCAGGTCCGACTTCATGTTGTAAGTTCACACGCCATAATCTAGTTGTTCATTTTCGTTGATGCCTATGTGAAACAAGTCTTGAGATCGTCACCCTCCCGAGTAAGAATTCCAAAAACACGATCGGAGTCAACCTGAACCATGGCACCTTGGAGACAGCATGTCCACTTTAAGTCTCTCTCCTTTCCACAGAAACAGCTATCTGTCTCCCAGCTATGGAGTCGTTTATAAGTGATGGTCTTCTTCCCCTCCACCCAACCCCTTCCGTACTGAGCAACATGGTCAGACTCTGTGCCAGAGATCTGAAACGCCTAGGTTACCTTTGGTAAGTCATCCCCGAACAGTATCAGTAACCACTCTGAAGAGCTGCGATTGCCGGTTTCTCTTCCACAAAATTTCAGTGACAGTCAAATGCAACAAAGCAACACCTCAGGGTAGAAACGGCCACACTGAACAAGGCTCCCCTTATGGCTGCTCTTTCAAAGGCCTCTGAAAATCTTTGCAAGGCATCGAGGCATGCAAAACAGAAACAAAACCTTGAGTCCAACCAGTCCATTCCAACCATAATCCCAAACTAAACCATTCGCACATGACCAATCCTGTTCAGAGTCTTTTGAAACTTTACTTGTTCACGTATCGATCCACATGTCTTCTGAACGCTGTAACTGTAACCATATCGAAGACTTCCTTTGGAAATTAATTTCTCCCACGAACCACATGCTGGTTATTTGAATACCCCTCATGTTTTTGTAAATCTGCTCCACTCACTTTAAAAAACACTCTTCGTATTCAAATCACCCACCATTTGGAAAAGTAACCTGCCATTTATCTTCGCTGTGCCCCTCATGATTTAAAGAGTTGTTCAAGGTCACCCCACAACCTCCGAGTCTCCAGTGAAAAAGCTCCCATCCTCTCTTTGCTACTCAAACACGCCATGTCTCGCAAACTCCTGGTAAATCGCTTTGGTAAACTCTCAACTCGCTTTGGAATACCCACTAATGGACGATGGCCAGGACGCCATGCATTTCTTCAGCTAAAAATATCCACCCGTACCCTTGTTTCTCCATCTTACGACACTACCCAAAGCTCTATGTATGTTTTTATAAGCCCTCCCCTCGGTTGTTTTACCAAAATGCAATGCATTGTGTTGATGCAAAACAAACTCCGGATGTTCAGCCTCTCAATCTTCTCCATTCATGATGTTCCACGCCCATAATTAAGCACTTACACCTTCTCTGTCTATTATCCTCGAAATCTATGTGTTGGTTGTACACAATAATGCGCAAAGTTTCAAATCCAAACGCTTTCTGTGGCACTGAAATTCACAGACTCATAATTCCCCTGGTTGAACAGAAAGCGAACGAAACAAATTAACCTTCCTTCCGGATCTGTTGTTGGTAACGCATGTGCTGCTCTTCTCATTGTCCAAAACTTAACATAGCTCATTGCCAAATTCCTGAGTTTATCCTCCATCGTTTCTCTGAGCTAAGAAATTGCAGTCAGCTTGGCCTTTTGTGTTAGATATCTGTGACTCACTTTCATTCACTTACCAAGCTTCTGAGAAGTCTGTACTCTGAAGAAACCTCCCATAAATGATAAGAAGTCTTCGCCTGTCCACTTAACTCTTGGTACCTCAGTGTGATTAGATTCAATTGCTGACTTTTCGTCCTTTAATTTGGATCTAAGTGCCATCATAGAACATAGAATGTAGAAGATTACAGCACATGACAGGCCTTTCAGCCCTCGATGTCGCCCCGACCTGTGAAACCAATCTGAAGCCGATTCATCCTGAACTATTCCACTTTCATCCGAATGTTTATCCAATATCATTTAAATGCACATTAACTTGGCGAGTCGACTAATGCTATGAGCAGGGCATTCCACGCCTTGAGTGTCTATGAGTGACGAAACTACCTCTGAAATCAGACCTTTATCAGTGAGCCCAAAATTGAAGTCTATGCACATCGTATTGGCCTTCACCATCCGAGGGAGAAAGCTGTCAGTGTGCAACTTGTCTAAACCTCTGATAGTCTTACCTGTTTCAATTAAGTCACAGGTTGACCTTCTTCTCTCGAACGAAAACAGCCTCGAGTCCCTCAGTCTTTCCTCGTCAGAACTTCTTTCCTTACTCAACAACATCCTGGTAAATCTGCTGTGAGTCCTTTCCAAAATTCCCCTGTCTTTACTGTAATACAGTTACCAGAACTGCGCGCAATACTCCAAGTATGGCCACACCAGAATTTTGTACAGCTGAAACTTAACCTCATGGCTATGACGATCAATCCCTCTACCAAAAATGCCAATACTACATGTGCCTTCTTAACAGCAATATCAACCTTAGTGTTAATTTTAAGAGATCTTTGCACATGGACACCAAGATCTCTCTGTTCATCTACACTATCAAAAATCCTTCCTCTAGCCCACCACTCTGTATTTCTGTTGCTCTTTCGAAAGTGACTCACCTCACACTGATCCACAGTAAACTCCATTTTCCACCTCTCAGCCTAGCTCTGTAGCTTGTCTAAGCCGCATTGTACCCTGCAACATCGTTCGTTACTATGCACAACTCCAACAACATTAGTGTCATTCACAATTTTCATTACCCATTCTGCTACGCCCTCGTCCAGATGACACACTGCAGTGGCCGAAACAGATCCTTTCATTCCACTACTGAACTCAGGATATACATCTCCCATCAACCACAACCCCCTGTCTTCTCTCAGCTAGCCGATTTCTGATCCACACCCCAAATCACGCTCGATCCCATGCCTCTTATTTTTTGTGCAATAGCTTCCGATGGGGATCCGTTTTGAAAACCTTCTTGAAATCACCGACGTCACCCTTATTCACTGGGAGTTTGCCTTCTGAAAGAAAACAACAAAGTTTAGGAGGTACGATATACCCTTCACAAAACCGTGTCCCGTGTCTCTAATCAACTCACTCCTTTCTCGGTGATTATAAATCAATCTCTTCTGACCTTTTCCAACACTTTACCCACAACTGACATAAGGTTCACTGGTCTATAATTTCCAGTGGTGGCTCTCGTCCCCTTCTTGAACAATATGAAAAGCATTTGCTTTCCTGTAGTCTTCCGGAGCTATGCCTGGTAAAGATGAGCTCTAAAGATCAAAGCCAAATGCTGTGCAATTCCAATTCTCAATTGTGATGTTCGACAACAAAATGAGAAGTGCAAAAAAGTCAGGTAATCTCCTATGGGACTGTGCTTTAATTGCACGATATGCTTAATGATTTCCATGGAGCTACAGTTATTAAAATGCGTTAAATCTGTCTTGGACTGGCCGTCATGGAAAATAAAGCTCCTCACTTAATTGGCACTACATTTGGTCCCTGCAACATTGAGGTCTAATTAAACCACTCAACAGAATCTCCAAGATACACTTTAGGAAAATCACAGTATTCACGACAGATCACCTTTGATTTCCACTACCATTACCAAGAACGGAACACCAGATACGTAGGAACACCTCCCTCTGCAATCTTCTCTGCGCACCACTGAGCACCTGATTACTAACTTCTCAAAGTTCCTTCGATGAGAAGAATTCTGGAATAGCAGTGTGAGTTTACTGACAGCACAAGTACAGCAGCAGTTTTTTTTTCTCATCAGGACAATTATGGACAACTAACAAAACACTGAATAAACCAGAAAATTACACATTACAGATTCGTTTTTGTAAGATATTTGGCAAATAAAGACTAAACTTCTCTCAGCAGATCAATGGTTAATTTTATATCACGTCATTGCAAATGTCAAAAAAGCAGTCAGTGCCGGCATTCTGAACTGAGGCGAATTAATCCCATATAACTGGCATAATGGTTTCCGAAATAACTTTTCTTGACAAACAGTTAGAGCAGTCTAGTATTCTCTTTTTTTTCCCTGTGCAATGGCTTTCAGGAGCTGCTTGCCATTCTTCCATTTCTGTGTAACAGGAACAAAGATAAAATGGCTGTTGTCCAGACTTTTTTCTGTGACTCGTAAGTAATTAAAAGTTGCCTTATGCCTCCCTGTTGCAGTTCAAATAGAGTTCAGCGATGTCTTCACTTTTCATTTTTTCAGGTTTGTAGTCACTGATGATCTCAACTAATTGACAAGATATCAGAAGTACTGAGCAACCTTGTTCCAGTTGTGTTCGATGTGCTGAAGTGTACTAATGGGAGTGCCTGCTCTGTCATTTCAGTTTCTGAAAAAAAAATCAATGTGTAACCTCGGGTGCTTCTTGAATCGTGTCAAGCATTTAGATCAAATGTGTTCTATATTCAGCAGGATATTTTATGCATGCTCTTAGATATTATCAAATTCTCTTTCAGGTATTGGTCCGATGGAATCAATTAAAATCCTCGCAAAAGATTTCTCAAATGCAGAAACGGGTGGTAAAAATGCTGGTTTTATTGATGCCTCTGTTTTACCAATTGCCTGACACGTATGACATTTCCTGCAAAATGAAAGCACATCTTTGTGCATTAGAAAATGTTTTTCTGTATCAGCAAGACTTTTTTTCCAATTGGTAATTCAAGTGCTTCCTCCAACACTTCTTTTCTGTGAACCACTGGCACTGCACCTTTTTGAAAGTTTGCCCATCCCTCATCCATATATCTTTTGTTAAGATGGTCGCATTCTGAAATACGTTCAGAATATTCTTCTGCATACGCATTTGGATATAATTGTTTCAGTTTTCCATTTTTTGTTGTAACTTAGTTAAATTTTCTGAATGAAAAACATCTTCTTTGTCCTCCACCTGCCCATGATTTGGCTCAAGCATTCAATCGAACACAATTACAGACAATTCTCCTTTAACATGATAATATTTATTCATTGATTTCTCATCCTTTTTCCACTGGTGATATTTTGACCTTGTTATCAGATTGTCAGGAAAAATCTCATGATATATCTTCTGTAATACCTCAGTATTACAGAATTCTGCTTCTCCATTGGGCTTTTCATCACAGCAGGCAGCACACCTACCTGTGGCCCAACTATATTGTTATAAAACACCAATTGTCCTCCAGGAGCCTAGAGTTTCTCCAGTACTCCTAGTAATAATTCTCCACAATTCCCTTCACACTCCAAACTCACTGCGCATATGGAGCATTTCTCGGATCGCCATAAATTCCACGTGATAGCACTTTTTCCAGGACTAGTATTTCAGCGTTACATATTCTCTTCATCCATCAACATGAAGGATTGATATGATCCCGTAACTCTTAATACTAAATATTCCTGAGGTAGTGTTCCCACTCTATGAGAGGAAATCTTATTTTTGCAAGTAAATAATTGATGAACTACTACCACTTTCTTCACAAGTATAGTCTTTCTGGTGTAGTATGTTCTGGTGCAAAATTATCGCATCCATTGTGATTCATTTTGCAATTTTAGCAACATTCCCTGTCTTATGCTGCTTTCCGATATCTTCTACCCAGTGCTTTTACTGAACCACAAACGCTGTGCACTTATTGGGCCTATTTTATTGCAGTGAAAACACGTCAGCCTTTTCAGTTATCTTCCCCCTTCATGGGTTTCCATTTTATCTTGTGGGAAACTATCTTTATTAACTTGAACAACGTCTACTTTGCCCTTACCAGAGGATTTCTCTTGAACATCATTTCAATTTCACATGTATTGAAAGTAATGTCAGAAGCAAGATTTTACCCTTTCAAACTCAATGTACGTTGGAACATTGTCCATTCTTAGGTTTCTAAATCGCTGCCTGTGATTTTCGGATAGAATGTCATATGCACTCATGTATGGCTTCCTTGACCTCGTCACATCCCCACCTCCCTTTTCTGATGGTGATGCGGATACACCACTAACTCTACCTAGCAAATATCTTTGGTTCAGTCAAACCCATATCATGAGGGGCCACTTCATTTGTTTAGCCTGTTTCTGGAATGAAATGAAAAAGGCTTCGACACTCTCCGAATCAAACGTGCATACTGCCTGGATACATTTGAACAGACTTCCACCAAGTCTTCAGGGACGATGACTTTGCTCAACATCACTAACTTCCTGACTAAGCGTAACTTTTAACTTCACCTTCATCCATTTACATCAACTTTCATTAGAACTGCCAAATGTTGTCGACCAAACTCGATCTGTTTCTCCCCATCCTTTCTCTCTCTGTTATCTTTCTTCTGTGAGGGCACTCCTCTCTCATTCTTGTCTTTTTTCTGAGAGTGACTCTGTCCTCCTACGTTTTCCTCTGTCTTCAACTAATAAAAACTATTTCAGTCCCAGTTCATGGTCAAGCTGCTTCACATCCAATTGAAGCCGAGTCAATTCCAACGTTTCCAGAAAATTTAAATTTTGAACTATTGTTATTACCGTTTCTTTTCTCACTGACGAAGGTAAAAACAAGTCCACCTTTGTCTCTGCAAACCAGCCTGCCAGTTGCAATACCTTTAACTTTATCTTTGCCTTCTGTAAAATGACCAAATTGCTTCATCCGCCACCCGCAGAAAATTCTCATTGACTGAAAGAGCCATTCCACCGCAAAGTACTGTTTAAACTGTTGTGGTTCTGTTCGCCGAGCTGGGAATTTGTGTTGCAGACGTTTCGTCCCCTGTCCAGGTGACATGCTCAGTGTTTGGGAGCCTCCTGTGAAGCGCTTCACACAAGCACTGAGAATGTCACCTGGACGGGATGAAACGTCTGCTACACAAATTCCCACCTCGGCGAACACAACCACAACAACGTGCATCAGAGCTACAAATCTTTTCCCAATCTTTGAAACACGCAGCAAAAAAGAAACCGACATCTGCTACTCGCCTTTAAGTGCAACTACTCTAAAACCAAATTTGAATGATCAAAACATTCCAACAAAATGCAACGGTACAGGCCTGACCCTCTCAAAGTATTTTCAGAAGGTGGCCCTGACTATTTTTTGTATGAAGGTTGATGTGAAGTGACTGTTCCCCATCTGATACAAGTCATCAAAGCACTGGAGTTTCAGAAAAAAAACAGTAATTTCAGGACAACAGTTGTCCCCCCAACAAATGAAAACGTAATTTTGAATAACTTAACTGTTGAAATACTACACCAATCAGCTCCAATAGCTATTAGTAATTAACTGTTCCAATACTTGAAAAGCACATGAACATATCCACGGCAAAAACAAATCGAACACAGACTCTTATAGAAGGAAGGAAACAATTTCAAAGACATAACATTCAATATAAATTCAGAAAAGTCTTTTAAAGAAGCTGGCGACGTCCCTGCACTCCACCAACTTGTGTCTGCTGCAGCGGAAATAAAGTCGAAAACAAGGGAATGAACTGAGAGCACTGGCCATTCCTTTTCCAGCTTTAACCGGGAAAGTAATGCATGAAAATAAAACTGTTGGACTATAGCCTGGTGTTTTAGTCGAACAATGACACCTCCAAATCCTTATTAAAATCGACACTACGGCAGCTATGCCTTTATGACCTCTTCATATAAAAAAGACAGAATATCATTTATAAAGTGACAGCATTGTCATCAGCACAATACGTTTTTTTTGTGATTCTACTTCTCTCGCAATGGTATTGATATTTAATTCCACCCGCATATTCTTTATCATTAGTTGCTTGCTTAAATATCGTAGAAACTATGCATGCCGTCAGTAAGGAATATTGACATTTATTCAGTGTTCTTTGCCTAATCCCGAGTAAATTTCCAACTGGTCTGGAATGAGTTACTGGATAAATAGATCGCATTCATCGCATGTGATACATGAAAAAAATATCCAATGTGGTAAGTCAATCTCTTCGTGTGCATTTTCCTCTATTTGTCACTAAGAATGCAATTTCAAAAACTGGATAAATATTCGAATTTGATGAGCTACAATATGCGTAAGGATTCAACATTTGGCAGCGAAGAAGCGCATAGCACAATTGATAAACGTATTAATAACAAAAATAGTCAGGAGTTACTTTTCACAAAATCCAGCTGTCTAAATTCTGAAATAAGGTGATGTACATGACATCTGACGTCCAATACATAGAGAAGTCGAGAATATCAGGGCCAGATCTTATTTGTTTCATTGTGTTATTCAAAACAAAAACATTCTAAATGAGCTGAACTAATGTCAGTGATGATTTGACGTAATCGACTCAATGGAGGTCTGATGTGTGCATAAATACAGCTGAGCATTTCCATGTGTCGGTCATATGGCAGCCAGAGACCTTCAACAACTACAAACGTCATTCATTTTCAGAAATGTGGAAACCACCAGTTTTGCTGTTGCAAGAGATTTACTATCCACTTCTTGCAGCTGCTGCTCTTCCAGGTAAGCCATTGATCTTGTGTCTTTCCAGTTGATTTTATTTTACCCGTGTAAGCGTTGAATACTCTATTTTTCCATTGTCAGTTTTCACAGAAGATTATCAAACCAGTGATTGAACACTTTCGGCTCCTCCATTTTAAATGGGAGCATAACTCGTGTTCAATTGCCACGCATAATTGCCACCAATGTGCCGCCTGCAAGGAGTCGTGTCGTTCTTTAGACAGTCTGGTAATACCAAACAAAATGATGTCTACAGCAGCATATTAAACCTTTGCGTGAATGTCATGTTTTGTAAATCACTCAAAATGCGTTCACATCCTCTTAATAAATATCTACACCTCTATATCGATCATGCTTTGCAACATTGCCGACACTGTCTCTTATATCTGTCTTTATTACAGCGAACACGATGACTATTTTAATTCTTTTACGAAGAAACTGTGGTCTTTCCAAATGCATCACTGCTTATATCGTGGCCATGGCAACAGCGGATCTATTGGTCGTCATCAATAATGTTGTAGTGTATCGCATTTTAAGTTATCACTTTCCATTGTCCTTCTTCTCCCTTACACCTGTTTGCAAGCTCATTATATACATGACTGTCATCAGTCTCGATTTAACTGTTTGGTTCACTGTGTCCTTCACATTTGACAGATTTGTGATGATCGGCTGCCAGAGATTTACAACATTATATTGTACCGAAAGAACTGCAACCACGGTATTAATAATCATTTCGGTCTTGACTTTGTCAAAGAATATTCCAGTTTTGTTTGCATTTGAGCCAGAGGAAATCATTAATGGAATCCAATGGGGCTGCCGATCAACTGGAACATCATCTGCATGGGTAGCGTTGGTCTGGTTTTATAGTGCCTGGCTTGGTTGGCTTCCATTTCTCTTAATATTCTCATTTAATTCTTTAACCATCCACTGTATTGTGATGGCGAATCGAACTCGGATTAGGCTCCATGGTCACAGAAATAAGAATGAAAGCAGTGCAGAGACGGAGAACCGGAGGAAGTCCATCGTTCTATTATTTTCGGTATCCATCAGTTTCATGTTGCTTTGGTTGACATATTCTGCTATTTTGGTCATTACCAGACTGGCAAACTCTAATTATTACAGAGGTGACTTTAACGACCCTGAATATATTGCAACTGAAACAGGAAATATCCTCAAGTTGTTGAGTTGTTTCCTGAATCCCTGTATTTATGCCACAACCCAGAAAAAATTCAGAGGAGAACTGAAGAATGCAATGGAATCGCTATTGAAACAAACTCTCAGAGTATTTATAAAAAACGTGGACAAGAGCAATATATTTTAGCGGAATCTCTTTGCAGCTGAGGCTAGATTTCACCCTGATTTCCTTAATTCTCCTGGTTGTTAAAAAAACTTTGCACAGTTACCCTTCAGATTTTCAATCAGAATTTTGATGTGTGATAATTTCTGTTTCGTGCGAATTTTGATTGAAACATACTTATCAAACACCCATTGAAATTTTCGTCTTCAAAATCAGGTGTCAATGTTCTAAAACCTCTATTGTGCAGGATATTTTTAAAATAAAAACATGAATATAAAATCGATACCGTGATCAAATACGTCAGCATAAAATCGAACTCATATGTATTGCTGTCAGTAGAAATTATCAAAAATAGTATTGCTTCAAATTGGAAACTGGCTATTTTTGTGCACGTTTTGCAAAAAAAGAGATTTTATAGTCTGACGAAATTACACATTGGAACGCCATAGTCGATAACTTCAAACTTGCAAGAAGAAACAAAGGAAACGTTCTTGCGGTCCTGGCTCTTGTATGACACGGAACAGAGCATTAATTCATTCAATAGACTGATCAGATAACCTCTGTCAATCGGCCTACTATGTACACAGGAATAGTGCCGATAACACTCAGTGATGAGTCCATGAACGAAATGCATATTTAGATAGATATCGAAAATAAGAGCGATCTTACATCTCAAGACTTCTTTTTCGTATTCTCTCGATGCTCAAGCATCCTCAGAGACCTCAGAAATATGCATTGCTATTACTTTAATACATTTAAGGAAACGACCACAACCGGTTTCTGTGACAGAGAACGCCACTGTCTCTGTTTGAAAACGCTCTCTTCATCGCAGTCTATATATTCTGTCTCGTCTTCTGAGATACTGAAGCATGGCTCCATCGCGCAATAAGAATTGTGGAAGATCTGATGGATCTTACTTTTCTTGTTCTCAAACATAAAGCAAGATTATCGGATGGAAACCCTCAACCTACATATTTGAATAAACGTGATGTATTTTCAGTCACTGTCTAAGGCAAATTTAATGTCTAATCCTTTTTTGCCTGCCTGAAGTTACATTGTACTTTCTTCGTTAACTTCTGAAATTGGTGTGGGAATACCAAATGTGCGAATGCAGGGTCTTGAGGTGAAAGAAGGGCATTTAGTTAACTTCGTCTTTATCTTTACATGCAGATACAAGTATCAATGAACAGTTGCTCTCTGACGATTACAACATGATCACATAAATAACGTGTCGTGTGAAAGAGTCACACAGCACAGAACGCGGAAACGTTCATCTAGCCAGTCTGTGCCATCCATAATCAAAAATAAACTAGTCGCACTTCTCTGTGCGTGGCCCATCTACCTTCAAACAATTCTTGTTATCATACTGAACTTAATGAATTTTAAAAGTCGTAACTCGATGTCCAATTCTACCTGTGCAAGTTCATTCCACAACCGAACCACTGTTTGTGTAAAAAATACCAGCATGTATTTATAAAAGTTTCTCCTCTCACCTTGAAAATATGTGACGTTTTCTTAAACTCTCCCATACAATGGAAAACCCACCTGCACTTCTCCTCATCTGTGCATCTCATGATTTTATAAACCTGTATAATGCCATCTCTCAACGGCAATTACTTCATTAAAAATGTCCTTGCATATCCAGTCAATATTTCATAGGTAAACCCTTCATTCCCAATAACATCTCACTGAATCTCTTCAGACCACTCTGCTGCTGAGCTCCAAATCATATTCGGGGCTTTGACGGGCTGAAACTGAGTACTCATCCTTTCAACATGACAGTCATGGTAGACTTGTCAAAGGAAGATTGTGAACAAATCGCTGCCCAATTTCATGTCATGTACGTTGGCAGGAAGAACCTCGACCCTCCTGAGAAGCAGTTAAGGTGTCTATTCTGCTGCAATTCCCAGTTGCTTCTATCCTTCATTAAATTAGCACAGTCAGCAACAACTGACCATCTCGAGTTGTAAGTTTTAACACATTTTGGGCTCCATTGATAACCAATCGCATTACGATTTCAGGTGGATGATAGTTCACTGACTCATTCAGTGATGGAACGTTCGATGATGGATTGGGAATCGGTTTACCATATCCTAACAACTATAGAAAGCAGTATACCAGATATTGATTTGATAGGAATTCTCCTTCTTTTGACGAAAGCACTATCAATGGTGAAAGAGGCTGAGTAATTTTTCCTGATTTATTTCTGGGAAAACTGCAATTCCTCATTTTCATACCTGACTCCTCATCGAACAATTACCTCTCTCCGCAGGGAGAGGAGATGCTGAAAGATCATCTCCCTTGCAAGAAATTGTTGCGAAAACTCCACATAAAACAGGATGTAGGAAACCGTATTGGACATGAACATGAATAATATTCAGTGTTTGTCGGGGTCTCAGAACAGGTTCAATGAATAGTATGTTGTTGGGGTACGTTATTGGTGTCCTAGAGTCGTGGAAATTGTTTTATTGAGGTTTTTTTCTGATATTGTGTTGGTGAAGGCGTTTTCACATTATGTGGAGCGTGAATTATTGTGTCTATGAAGGGGCTTTTAATGTTGTGTGACTTATGATTTATTATGTTGGAGTACTTTGCATAATACCCTTTTGAAGTGGAAGGAGTAAGATGTGAACACACAAAACTCGGGATCTCAAAGAAGATCAAAGCCAATTTTCGACAGGCAACAAGGCAATCACAAGGTTTTGCCTGCAAAAAGGAAAATCACGCCGAATTCTAGATTCATTCTGCCAATGGATAATGCATAGGAATGGACGACTTAGTCTCTGTGAAATAACACTGGAAACATATTCGAATATGGGTAGAATGGCAAGTTTATTTTTCAAAGAAACGACTGTGAATGCATTTAATGTCGTTCTCCAGAAGAAGATACTCTTGTCTCTTCTTCCAAATCACACAGGAATAAAATATATTTTGTAACTGTTTTGAAGGCATGAAGCTCATCAGAGAATTAGGAACGGATTTTATCCTGTATGAGCTCACTGAGACTGTGAGGTTGGGAGACTGCAGAGGGAGTAAATTTGATATATTCTGCTTTAGAATTTTGCCAGTATGTTGGAGGGAATGTAGTTGGAACAAAGGCCTGCTTCATGAAGAATGTAGCATAGTAGTGCACAACTGGAACAGGAGGCAGTGTTTGGAGGCTGAATAAGCTCGTGCTACTTATTGTGGAGCAATAACTGTCTATGAGAGGCATGGTCATGGTGATAAGGAAATCACTGTCTCCCTTCGCCCACGGGACACAACAAAGGGGGCACAGTTGTCTTGGAAAACAGAATGTTTACCGGGGAGTTGAAGTCTAATCATTTAAACCCAGAAATGTTGGTATTCTCGAACGGATTGCCTCGGAGGGAATCTGAGACAGGTATCGTCTAAAGTTTTAACGATACTTGCATGAACACTTACAGTATCATGACTTCCATGCCGATTGACCAAATTTGCAAATTGGACACCTGTAGTTATGGCATAGCTAAGGTAGCATAGAATCGATGGACCGAAGTGTCTCTTCCGCACTATGGTATTCTAATATTCCATAAAAGAGCTTGGGAGACATGGGATTGTGCATGAGCAAAGACTCACTGATATCAACACTGGTTGGAACATATTTGAGGAAATTGTGGTTTCAAACATAAAGTAAATGATGTTTGAAGTGGTAATACAATATAAATTCAAAAGTTTGAATAAGCAAATAAACAAAATATGTTCTTTACCACAGAAAATACCTTAAAGTCTTGGGCACACAGACATTAAAAGTTATCCAAAAACAATGCACACAGTAGGCACGTGCGAATTGCTCTAACATTTAAGCCAAGGTTTCATTTGTTCCAAGCTCGACTCTGGAAGTGAAAAGAACGCTAATCAGAAAAATATTTTTTTAAAGTTGCTGAGACCTTACAAGGGCAAATAAGTTTGTCAACTCCTTCTGAAAGGCAAGCCTAACTGTTCAGACGATGTATCAGTATTTTGAATTGTATCCTAACGTCTTCTTTACTAACAATTTTCAGCAAATTGACAACTGGAATTGGTAAGTTTGATGAACGTCTTTAACATTACTCTCGAACTGAATTGAACATTCATCGAAAAATAATGAACTAACAATGCAATTTCAGATAGTTTTATGAAATTTTAGTTGTTCGCCTATTTTGTTTATTTTGATGAATAAATTAATGAAATCTCATGACCAGTTCTGCAACTGACATTATTTTGAGTACACATCGCTGACAGGTGACGTGCATAAAATGTAGCAAGACATTTAATAATGTTTACCATGGTAGGCTCATTCAGAAATTACGAGGCATTGGATATAAGGAAATCTGTCTGCCTGGATGCCGATTTGCCTGACCCACAAAAGACAAAACGCAATGGAAGATGAAAAGTATACTGGTTGGAGATTGTTGACCAGTGGTGTTCCACAGAAATCGGTTCTGGAACCACTGCCGCTTCTGATTTTATGAATGACTTGGATAAGGAACTGGAAGGAACGATTAGTTCGTTTGCCCATGACACGAAGATTCGTGGAATTGTGGGTAGTGTGAAGGGCTGTTGTCGGTTGCAAGAGAACATTAACAGAATTCAGAACTGGGCTGATCAGTGGCAGCTGGGGTGCAACGTAGAAAAGTGTGAATTCTTTCACTTTGAAAGGTCGAATTTGAATGGTGAATACATGTTTGAACGCAACATTCTTGACAGTGTGGAGGAACAGAAGGATTTGAGGTCCATATTCATGCATGACTAAAAGTTGTCACCCAAGTTGTTTGGATTTTCAGGACGCCATATGGTGTGCTGGCTTTTATTTGCAAGGGGTTTTTTGATTTAGAGTTGCGAGTTTATGGGGCAGGTATGTCGAGTTTGGTTAGACCATACTTGGAATGCTGTGTTCAGTTGTGGTCACCTCATTATACGAAAGACGCAGAAGCTTTAGACAGTGTGCAGAGGATGCTGCGTGCGCTGGATGGCTCGACTTATGAAGAAAGGTTGAGGGAACGAGCGCTAATCTCATTGGATCGAAGAAGGATGAGAGATGTTTTGATAGAGGTGTACAAGACATTGAAAGTCATAGATGAATTGATAAATATAGACTGTTTCCCAAACCAGACGTATCAATCACGAGAAGGAATAATGTTTGGACTTTCAATGCAATGAAGTATTTCAGCCAGGTGATGACTGGGTAAAAAACAAACGAAATAAATCCCGTTCACTGTTGTCTTTGAGAGAGTCATTCGTTGCTCTTGCTTGAAGTTGAGACCAGATCATTAACAATTTACTTAATTCTTAACACCGCTATTGGCAAAAAGGGTCTGTCAATCACTTGTGGAATAGGCAGCAAAACACATATCCGAGCAATAAGTAACAAGAAAAAGTAAATCATGTAATGAAAATTAACAGAAGAGGCACGGCAGCACACCAGGTGGGTAGCATCGAAGTGAGATGATGTTTTCATTCGTCCCATGGGCTCCAATGTTATCGCACTTCAAGAGATCATACTAGCATTTTCACATGATGTCAGGTTTGCACCTCAGTGGTCCTGTTGGCAATGCATTCCACACACCCATGATACTCTGGGTGAAAAGGACTTTTCTTCAAAGCCCCTTGAAATCTCCAGCCATATAAAATTATGGCCCCTTGCTATTCTCTGTTCAAATAAGATGAACAACTGCTTCTCATCCACACTGCCGTTGCACCACATAATATTATACATTTGCTGTTTCGTAGAATCTTATCTCATGCCATCTCTGTTAATAGATGTAATGTGCAACCCAGGGCTGAATTTGATGTACACCAACTCCAGTGTAATCACATCCTTTCCATCATGTGGTTACCAAAAATGCATGAAGTACTGCGGCTGTTGCCTGTACAAAGTCCGATTCAACTCAAACATAATCTCACTGCTGAAAGTCAATGTCACATTTGAGTATGCAGAAAGGTTTAATCTGTGTTATCAAGTTTGGAGGAATTGAGTTATCAGAAGAAGCAGGATAGGTGGGCATATAATTCCCTTGGGGAGTAGAGGCTGAGGGACAGTTTTACAGATTCGGAGAGATCATTAGATATTTAAATTGCAAGGTATTTTAACTAATATATGACATTCAAAAACTAGATTTCATAGATTCTTGCGGAGAGACCACAAAATTCAGAGACCCAAGGGACCAAAACGGTGGTCAGTATGCGAAACGAACTGACAAAGGAAGTTAGAACTGCGATTACAATAACAATAATTAATGAAAACATCTTTCGAATACATGGAAAGGAAAGGCTTTGTGGGATATTGGACGAATGCAGACAAATAAGAATATTTCAGTTGAGGTAACCTGGACAATTTGTTTGAATAGTCTCTTTCCATGTTGTTTGAATCTGTGACTGTACTATTCTGAATATATTTACAAGTTATAGCTGACAGCAATTTAGTCATGCGACCAAGTAAGATGACACTCTTGAGCACAATTTTTATACAATTTCTGATTCAATACACGTATAGTGGCTCACAAAGTACTGCATTGTATATAGAGTCATAGAGATGTATATCGTGGAAATTTATTGATGCTATTGACCGCAGTGACAGGGCGTGTCTGAGATTGTGATTGAAATCGTTAGAGTAACATAAGGACACAAGAACTGGGAGAAGAAGTAGGTCATCAGTCACCTGCCGGATTCTACGATTTCCATATGAAAGAACTGCAACCAATATGGTCATTTTAAAAGATCAGAGACTGAACAAATAATCCAGGATTTTGTACATTTGTTATTTCATTTGCAAAGCACTGTATAGTTTTCCTATACATTCTTTGCCTTATGATCTCACACTCCACAACCATCTGATGAAAGAGCAGCGTTCTTTCTTGGAATGCACCTGCGTCCAAATAAATCTGTGGCAGTATAACCTTGAGTTGTGTGAAGTTTAATGAAGTGAATCCGAATCTAACACCTGCAACTCCAAATCATGTCTTCTCGGACACTTCGCGTTGTTAGTTGTCCCGATGTCCGGCCGAGTGTCCAGGACCACTGTCATATTCCCCAACTGTGAGGGAACCCCTTTGCCTGGTGATTGTTGTGCGGTGTTCATTCATGAGTTGTCTGCTCCGTTTTCACCAATATTCACTCCTCCACTTTGCGACTGTAAACAATTGCCAAATCTTAAAGAGATCATTATTCGCAGCAAAATGCCCAGCTTTCAGGAAAACATCGCCCACAACACCTTAAAAGACTGTTAGCGCAGACGCTGCAAGACGTCTCAGTGTGTCGACTCAGAACCCACCATTAAACGTGGCGACATTCGCACCACCATCTTCCAAGGCAGACTTTGGCAAAAAGAAACAACTGCGTAAAGTAAACGAGAAGAGGCTGATAACCACGTTTGGTACCCTGATAATGATCTCAATCGGCAGGGTGGGTTCAAGTCACATGACAGATGCCCCCACTGCACGACACACCCTCTATCTCTCTCTCTCACACACACACACACAAGCACAAGCTCACACACATATTTTCTCACAAACTATTAGCATTTGCAAACACTCACATGCACACACTAGATCGGTGTCACATGCACGTGCACACGTCTAAGTTTAAACGAATATCTTTTTTTGGAGAATCTTGTATTTTATTTTGCTCAATATGCAGAACGTACAGTCAATCCTTGAAAAATTCTGTAATTTCGACTTTCGAAATAGAACCAGTCCGACTCTAGATTTGGATACAGACTATACCTTCAAACCTTTCAGGCATTGCCTGAGCTGAGATGACACCATATTTCAGGAAATCTGAAGTTGTCTTGATAATGTGACTTAAAAGGAAATTTGTGATTTTCATAATGATGAACCGAAACTAGAAAACCCATTTCATATGTGTTCAATATATTTGAGTGCATGACACTTTGATTTTTTGCTTGCAAATCTGTGTCTTAAGGTGCAGCTCCACAAATACCTGATGACGAGGCAGCACGACGAAAGCTCGTGCTTGCAAATACACCTGTTGAACTACAATCGGTTGCTGTGTGATTTCCACCGTTATGTGGTGACCAAAACTCTACGCAGCAATCCAGATGTAAACAAACCAATGGTTTGCATAGGTCAATGAAAAATGTTTGCTTTTTTCTTACCTTCTTCAGCAACATGTACCAAAATTTAATTTGCCTTCCTTTTCACCAATTGGACGAAAACAGTTTAATGAACGCTGAGAAATTCAGTATTACATTTCTGCAGACTTTGCCTGGTTCACAGAATTCGTACTGAAACAGAAGATGACTGTTCTAACATTGTTCTACAGGCACGTAATCGATGAAACGTCGGAAAAAATGTTACAACATCAAAAGGCAAGAAAAAACAGTGAGACACGGTCATAAGTTTGCCTTTGTCAGTCATGTAGGAGTAAGTGAGTGCTGCAGATGCTGGAGATCAGGGCCTAGGTCATACGACTAGGCATATGACATGAAGATAAAAATGAAGCAGTCATGGTTTTTTAAAATTTAAATAGTCGTAAAACTAAAGATGTATGGTAATGCTGGATCTTCATTCTGAAGCTGTGTCATAAATTGCTGATGGTTCATTTCTTTAACTCCCGAACTGTGGATCGAACATCATTGTCAAGTAATGAAACATTTTAGGCCCATATACCCTTGCGTTTAGAAGAATGAAACAATATATAATTGAGTTGATTCATGTGCAGAAGGAGTTAACAGAGTTTATAGTGGGTATAAACTTCATGTTTGGTAACGAGACCAAGAAGGGTTAATGGCTAAAATTAATAGAACATGCCAATGAATATTTAACGTGAAGTGGAAAATTCACAAACGGAGAACTGCTTCAGGAAATAAGACATTTTTTTTTTGAATGAGGCGGTTTTGGTGGCAGATGTGTTCCAGCTCAGCACCGTCCCCATGAACTGTCCTCCATGCCTATCTTTCTTTCCACCTATCGACTCGTCCCTCCTCTCTGACCTCGCACCTTCATCCCCATCCCCTTGACCACTTTGCTAACTACCCACACCCACGTCTCTGACCTTTCACCGTAATCCCATCCCCATTCACCTCTTGTACTCGATGCAACTTTCTCCCCACCCACACCCCTCTCTCATGATTCCCTCCTCTGCAGAGTCCCTACCTCTATTCCTGACGAAGGGCCTTGCCCGAAACGTCGATTTTCCTGCTCCTTGAATGCTGCCTGAACTGCTGTGAATTTTTCCAGCACCACACCAATCCAGGCAGGTACAACTGGATAATCTTCATAATCCACAGAACGGTTTATTTTCTGTAGTTTTCATAAAAACAACTGGAGGTAATTTCACCTTAATTTCTCCAAAATTGAATATTTGAAATGGTCTGTAAGTGCATAGAGTTAGTAATGCTGCACATTTCTTGCTCTCAATGGTGTAGCTGTTGAAGGAGTGCAATGAACGTTTCCCAGTCTGATTCCAGGGATGGGAGCACTGACGTATGGAGAGAGATTGATGAGGATTGGTTCACTAAAGTTTAAATGAATTAATGGGAAATCTCTCAGAGAGTTATAAAATTCTAGCAGGACTATCCAGGTTCGATGCAGGGAAGATGTTGCCGAACGTATGAGTTTATGTCGAGAACACGGAGATCATAATCTGAGGATGCAGCGTTCACTGGACAGGACAGCGACAAGTCTTAAGAGGTAAAAACAATGACTGCAGATGCTGAAAACCAAATACTGGATTCGTGGTGCTGGAAGAGCACAGCAGTTCAGGCAGCATCCAACGAGCAGCGAAATCGACGTTTCGGGCAAAAGCCCTTCATCAGGAATAAAGGCAGTGAGCCTGAAGCATGGAGAGATAAGCTAGAGGAGGGTGGGGGTGGGGAGAGAATAGCATAGAGTACAATGGGTGAGTGGGGTAGGAGATGAAGGTGACAGGTCAAGGAGGAGAGGGTGGAGTGGATAGGTGGAAAAGAAGATAGGCAGGTCGGACAAGTCAAGGAGACAGTAACTGAGCTGGAAGTTTGAAACTCGGATGAGGTGGGGGAAGGGGAAATGAGGAAGCTGTTGAAGTCCACATTGATGCCCTGCGGTTGAAGTGTTCCGAGGCAGAAGATGAGGCGTTCTTCCTCCAGGCGTCTGGTGGTGAGGGAGCGACAGTGAAGGAGGCCCAGGACCTCCATGTCCTCGGCAGAGTGGGAGGGGGGGTTGAAATGTTGGGCCACGGGGCGGTTTGGTTGATTGGTGCGGGTGTCTTGGAGATGTTCCCTCAAGCGCTCTGCTAGGAGGCGCCCAGTCTCCCCAATGCAGAGGAGACCACATCGGGAGCAACGGATACAATAAATGATATTGGTGGATGTGCAGGTGAAACTTTGATGGATGGGGAAGTCTCCTTTAGGGCCTTGGATAGAGGTGAGGGAGGAGGTGTGGGCACAGGTTTTACAGTTCCTGCGGTGGCAGGGGAAAGTGCCAGAATGGGAGGGTCGGTCGTAGGGGGGTGTGGACCTGACCAGGTAGTCACGGAGGGAACGGTCTTTGCGGAAGGCGGAAAGGGGTGGGGAGGGAAATATATCGCTGGTGGTGTGGTCTTTTTGGAGGTGGCGGAAATGTTGGTAAATGATTTGGTTGATGCAAAGGTTTGCAGGGTGGAAGGTGAGCACCAGGGGTGTTCTGTCCTTGTTACGGTTGGAGGGGTTGGTTCTGAGTGCGGAGGTGCGGGATGTGGACGAGATGCGTTGGAGGGCATCTTTAACCACGTGGGAAGGGAAATTGCGGTCTCGAAAGAAGGATGCCATCTGGTGCCGACTTCTGTTGCAATGCGTCTGGAGTCAACGCAGAATAAATTGCAGACACGTTCTCCCGCTCGTCAGTGTTACCCTATCAGAGTTGAACGGGTTATATTCGGTTTGTGAAGTTATAGTCTGTCTGTGTACAAATCGTGAGTCAGACTGGTTGTATTTCCAAAGTCTAATTTACAGTATCTTACAAGGATTGAAGGGGACAAAGATACGCACAAGTGTTCACGTTTCTCCTTGCAGATATTTTCAGAAGACATTAAGGAAACCATTGAATACTTTCAGCTCTCCAATACATAACGTAAACATGGAATAGGTGCTTCCTCATGTGAAATAAAATGCAGGACGGCAGACAGAAAACGAAGGTGAGATTGAATTACCGTTCCTAAATGGTTGAAAAATTGTGGAATTCACCGCAACACATTGAGGTCTATTGTGCAATATTGAGACAATAGAAGGAGAGGTTTGACAGTATTGCAATTAGCAGTTGGTTGAGTTGTTGTTAAGTGTGGTAAGCAAAGTGGACTTATGTCTAGGGGTAAAGTCAGGACTGCAGATGCACGAGATCAGATTCTAGAACGTAGTGCTGGGAAAGCATAGCAGGTCAGCCAGCCTCCGAAGAAACAGGAGAATTGATGTTTTGGACATAAGCGCTTCATAAGGAATGAGGCGTGTGGGTCGGGGCTGAGAGATAACTGGGAGGGGATGGAGTTGCGGGAAGGTAGCTTGATAAGTGATAGGTTGGTGAAAGTGAGGTCCAAGGTGATATGTCAGAGGAGGAGTGATGGACTGGTCCAGAGGGCGATGCCGATTTGTACGCTTGAGACTGGGATAATGGCGGGAGATAGGAAATGAGGTATCTTTAAATCCACATTTATCCGTGTTATTGCAGAAAACCAAGGCCGAATATAAGGTGTTCCTTCTCCAGGCGTCGTGTGAAAATGGTTTGGCGGTGTAGGAGGTCCAGAAACTACAACTCCAGAACAGGTTACTGTATTCTGCAGGCACAGGAATAGTCGAGCAGAGAGGCGAGTACATGTCAAGCATGGCAGCTCGTAAAGTTTAGAAATCGAAACTTCACTTACCGTGGACGCCAAAAACAGCGAGTGTGCGATGAAATCTATAACGATTGGATAATGAGAAGAGCAAACTCAATGTCATATTCTAGAGTCAAACAATCTGCCCAAACATAAT
Organism: Chiloscyllium punctatum; assembly: GCF_047496795.1. Classification (NCBI taxonomy): domain Eukaryota; kingdom Metazoa; phylum Chordata; class Chondrichthyes; order Orectolobiformes; family Hemiscylliidae; genus Chiloscyllium; species Chiloscyllium punctatum. Next base: position 32,453,747 of record NC_092773.1, read on the forward strand.
CGGACAAATAGGACACACTCCACTGTATTGCCCTGGAATTCGAACTAAATTGTCAAAATCTGACCCCTCGCATAAATGTCGCAGTTTTTGGCTCTCAGTTTTCAATGCCAACCGATCCCAGCAGCTTATTAGTGACGTTACACTATGTGAGACAGTATTGGAAGAATTTCCCACGAATATAAGAGTAAAATGTTCCAGCGACTTAAGTGGAATGCTACAAAGTTCATAATTACACCATGTATTCTTGAGATTAGTAAATTCGTTTAAAACCCAAGCATTGACTAAATTTCACTGGTACATGTTCTCTGTGCTTGTGAAATCTAAGTAGATGAATTTGTCAATGAATACTGCTTATTAAAGTAGTAATCAACAATTTCCAGTTCTGATTTAATGGCGTGGTTGTCCCTAAGAAGTGAGAATTTGCAAATATATTAAAAACGCAGAAGGAATGAACCCTGTGCATGGTAGTCACAAAATTCAAATTGAAAATATACCCGAAGAAAGTTGAAAGGGAATATCTAATGAGAAATGCTGATTGAAAATATATTACAACATACTATTAAAGGGAATACTGCAATCAATTTATATCTGATGAAATATAAGATCAGGATGAGAAATCAGAAGGAGTAAAGAGGCTGTCATCAAAGCGTGTTTTTTTCAAAGGTACCAACAGTCTTCCCAGTGGAATCGCTCGAAGTATGTTGGATATTATTATCAAGTGAACCTCAAAGAAACTGCATGTTTGGAGACAAGTAATACAAAGACCTACTAATTGTGGGAAAGTTGTTTAGTAGGCTTATAAGAGTATCCTCTGCTTTTAATGGAAAATAGCTCACCATACTTATAATTGTTTCCTGTGATTTTAAATTTGCCATTTAATTATAAAGTGCATTTAAAAAGAAATTCACATCGGCTTGCTGCTGCATAATTAATAGTTGTCGATTTTGATTTTGCTGGAAATGTCAAGGATGCCTATGAAGTACTTGCAGAATATGAATTAAATGAAATATCCCACAAACTTTATAAATTGTACGTTCATGGTAATGAATGTTTACAATCAACGAAACGGAGTTAGAAAAAAATGCAATGGACTAGAACATTAGCAGAAATAAATATCTCATCTTGCAATCATCCCTTCTCGCATGCAAGAAAGTAAAATTACACTTTCCAATTCGATTCATGCACCATGAAATATAGATGTGTCACGGTTGACCCACAGATGCATTAGAGGTTGTAAACGATATATTTTAATTGAAGAAATGAAAGTACGACTGCTGTGATTGGGAAATGCATATTTTGTGCAAGGCTTTCTTGCTTCTCTATGCTGCCCTTTATTGATGAAACTAGAGTTCTGTTTTTTAAGTAGACTTGCACATTTTCCAAACCCTCCAAAAACTCCAGGGTTGCTAAATTTTGTTCTTTTGCGAGTGCAAACTTTAAATCTGGAAATTATATCCCTTCTCCACAATCTTTGTCCTAAATGTAACCTCCGTGAAATTTCGTATGTCATTTCCTGGTTTATTTGGTAGCATTTAAACAGGTTTCTGAGTCCGAATATAATGTTATTGTTCAGTTCATTTGACAAAATTTCTTCCTTTGACTCATCAATCTACAAATTAATTCACAGGCTAGTCTAATTCAGCAATGTCACTGACAATTGGCTGCAGATGAAGCATTCTAAATTTTCTGCATTTATCATGTACATTTTTGATTTCTATGATCAATGCAAAAAGAAATCCCAGACACGGGTTTGCGAAAATCAATTTTTTAACTGCCATCTCTGTACATCCTGGTTATGTTAATCAGCAGCTCTGTTCAATGCGGTATTCGATACTATCAGCAGCATGACCACCAACAGAGACAACAAACAACTGATGCAGTCATCGCTGGATAAAACAGATCCTGACACAATGTATTCAATGATTTGAGCTTTCAATCTTCGTCTGAAAACAGAAAGCTGGAATTTAGTGGCAATTTGTCACAATCTAACTAAAAACAAAACGTTGATTATCACGGTGTAAGGTTGGACATGGGTTTATGCTGTGTTCTCTTTTTTTGGTTGATTCTCACATTTTAAATAATAATCGAATAAACTCCGACATACAATTTGTTTCCTTAGCACGATTAAGTACTTAATCGCATGCACTTTGCATTATTTGACACTTTCAAATATCACCTGAAAAATGTTAAAACCATCCAAACATTCTTGTCACTTGCTTCCACTCTACTTCTTGGTGTCATTGTGAATATGTTTTAAGTTAATTAACTGCTTCTGTAAATAACATACAAAAAGAAATGTTGTTTATCCAAACCCTTTGTGAAAGTGGAAACCATTCAGATTTGTCCCTGTCAGAAACCATGCGAAAGCGACCGACCCGATGATGAAGATTTGCGCAGGAGGAAACCGAATACTGCTTTCTCCGATCTCTGTAATCTCGCACTCCACCTCAATGCAGGAGGTGAATAAAGCCGTAGTGGCGCTTTAGTTCAGCAGAGCTGAAAGGTAATGTTATTCCAGTCATCTCCAAACCAAGTTCCCATTTAAAATCACGTTTAGAATTAGTACAACATTCATATCAGTCCCTCTAACTATTTTACGAATTTACGCCAATCGAAACTGATTTTCAGCAATGCTTGTTTGTAATCCGGTGGGAAGGTTGGAAACATCGCATCAAACGCTTTAGATCAATCATTCTGTGTGGTACGACACTGATGTCTTCAGGTCTGTCTCATGTATTCTGAAGAAGAGAATCAGTGTTGAAAACATTAACAGAGTCTTTTTTCCACAGAATTTGCTAGAACAGCTGTGTTTCATAAGGCGAAGTTGCTTTTTTTATTCGCATATGTCTTCTGCCATACAGCAAATGCAATCAAAATAATTGCTTTCAATGTAATATGTCACACAATGATACGAAACTGACACACCTATGTGCGTGTGTGTGTGCTTGTCTACTTTATTGTATTTTTAAGCAAGGTATTGTTTTAAAAGTAAGTCTTCCACTTTAATTTACGCAATCGTCTTATTGACATCTCGACCAACGCGAATTATTTTTTGTTTCACCGAATCAATACCATTCAAAGTGGTGCATGTCTCCACCAGATTCCTCACTCATGCTTCTCTGCTGCATTTCCAACAATCACAGATTACCCAGTACAGACCTACTTGCCTCTCATCTAGCCATAGTTAACGCATAGTATTAAATGATGCGGAAAGATCACAAGCTCAGAAAAGTTCCTTATCTGCGAAGCATCAGATGTGCATGCCCGATCAAATTTGGGAATGTCATATCTTGTCATTCCTGCATCGATTCCCATGTCGTGATCCATGCAGAGAGTCTTGAAAGTCGGAAGCACATTCTGTTAATTAGTGTGTGGTTTCAACGCTTTTTGGCTGAAGGGAAAGAATTGGAAGGCCGTGCTCACTGCCCACAGATCAGTTGACACGTTTCCCTGATACTGGATTAGTGGTGCTGGAAGAGCACAGCAGTTCAGGCAGCATCCAACGAGCAATGAAATCGACGTTTCGGGCAAAAGCCCTTCATCAGGAATGAAGGGCTTTTGCCCGAAACGTCGATGTCGTTGCTCGTTGGATGCTTCCTGAACTGCTGTGCTCTTCCAGCACGATGAATCCAGTATTTGCTTTCCAGCATCTGCAGTCATTGTTTTTACCTCACGTTTCCTAGATGCATAGTGTCATGTTTAAAACAGCAAAGAAAATGAAGTTGCATTGTCCTCGTGACACTCATCCCACATTCCAAGGCTTGGCCCATGACGTTCTCTGACATCACAATTCAAGTTCTCATTGACACTCTTTTTAACATTGGTGAGATTTAGCAATTTGACTGACCCCTACACTCTCCAGCAGCCACTTCCAGACATCCAAACCCTTTGGCTGCGAAACAAAATCCTTGATAGCCCCGAAACACATAACATAAGATTATATCCTCTTCGTTATTTTTCCATCAGTTTCATAAACTGCGACATAATTCCTCTGCTCCGTTGCCTCTCATAAACTCATAATCCTCACTGTGGAAACACAAAGCCGTCTCAGCTATAAAGAAAACGCTCAGGTCTATCCATACTGTCTTACTGGCTAAATTTATTCTGTCCACCAAACACCTTGGCGAATATGTGGTGCACCCCCGGCGGAGAATTCACAGCATCGTACGGCATGGCTAATGGGACTGCACACTGTAATCTGGCTCTGGCATATGCGAAGATTTGTACAACTCTAATCGTACGCCCCTGCTCTCTGCACTGATGTACACATGGCCGGAAAGGGCACAAGCTTTTTTGTCTTCTGAAGCACAGTTTCAATGTTTGGGCCGATTTCAATTGTCGATGGACAGGACCCCAAGTTCCCTTTGTTACTCAGAGCTTTCGAACGTCCTTCCATTCATTGAGTAACTATTTGTCGTGTTACATCTTGCAAAGTGCATTATTGAACAGCTTTCATGGCAAATTTCGATCGGCTGGTGGTCTGCCCATTTGAGCAACTCGTCTAAAACTTCCTTAAAACTAATATCTGCTTCTACACTTTTGAACACCAACATAAACGCCCTGCCATTTGCACATCCATTTATTATCTCTATCCTCAACTTAACCATAGCTTACGATAAAAAAAACGTTTTGTAATATTTTGAAGTTGTCCAGAACAATGCTTCTGTGCAATTTAGTTTGGCATATTTCACTTGGCTGCTGGACGTGCAGACTAAGTGTTGCGAGAAACGTTTCTGATCTATTCACTTAATCTTTAAACGTAAAATTCACAGCAGTTGCCCGAAAAAAGATCATTTCTTCTTCTTCATGTTCCTGCCTTCGAGAGGGTAAAGACAACTCTAGCTTTTGTGAAGACCTGCTTATCTCTGAACGCTTTGTTCACAACTTAAGATGTTTTGCTTTTCAGAGCCATAACATAGTTACTCTCAGCCAGAAGAATTTCATCAACAATATCTCAGAAATCCGCAGTTGAATCACTTATTACTTGTCAGGCGAAACTCTACTCGTGCACAGTCTCAAGTGTTCCCTATCGTAAGGTTCTCATCAAAGAGCAGCTGCATTATACTGGGGAGACTCCGTGCCTCAAAAATGTGCATCAACAGTATCATGAAGAAGGCTCCTTTTATTTTGCTTTCATTATTTGTTTTCCCAGTTCATTCGATAGCAAAGTACAAATTAATATAAAATAACGACCTTTTCAAACAGGGGAGGTTCAAGCAGGATTTCGGAGCTGCGGATCGAGTATACAAAGCTGGAAGATCTATATGGGCAACATGACTGAAGTTGGAGAGGTTCCAAACGTTCCTCATTCCTCCTTTAACCAAAGTGTATTCCTGAAAACTGTTGAGCATTCTTTGTTATTCTGCAAAAGAGGCATGTCGGATTGGAAACGTTAACGCATTTTGTCTTTTTACTGACCCTGCCACATCTGCTGTTTCACCAAATTTTCCCACGTTTCAGCTCTGCATTATCTGCTGTATTTCACGTAAATTTTCTTAGTGTTGCTTGGCGAATGCTTGTCTGATGTAAGGGAACCAGACGTCTTATATCTGTTTTCGGGTGGTGAAAAAATTCTCAAAATCAAAGTTGTGAAATAACCCCTTTCCCATAACTTACAAACTCACGCAAATAACATCCATTCTCTCATTAACAAACACTGTTTTGGATCAGATCAGGCACCTTCAAATCATTTCAAGAACGTGGCCCAAACCTAACTTTAGAACTTTCTTTTAATCAGATTTAATGCAGATATTCCAGGAAGAATGCAGCTGGTTAACCCATTTCGTTTTTAACCAAATATAATTTATTTATATATTTACTGAATGAAACAAGAACAAAGAGAACAGAACACAAAACAACTTAAACAATCAGAAAAGCCAAAAGATAATTACAACATTCTCCTGTTGGTTTCAAAGCTTGCAAAAACACCTTACATACCCCTTGTCATAAAAGGTAAAATCAAACAAAAGGACTCACAGGAAAGAGGTCACAGAGCGTTGGCGAGTATGGACCAGCAGCTTTAAAACTGTCTCACTGCTTTCAGAGAGCAACCACACGATCAAACACGACCTCAAACCAGAGAAATCCTGTGCTGGAAAAAAAGAAAAACCTTTTACTCCACTTTCATTGGACAGGTGTTTCTTTTGAAGACAAAGTATTTTTGCCTTCGGCGGTATTTGTTAGTTGCGATCAAACTGGCCCTAAAACTCTTTAAACATAAACGGTTCAGAGGCTATGTCCATAGCGACCTGTCTGAATAAAATGCCAAGGACAACGTAAACTATTTATAGGAGCAGCAACATCACAACATCTGTGTCGGCCATGTCTGACGCGCACGCGCACTCTCTCTCTCTCTCTCTCTCTCTCTCTCTCTCTCTCTCTCACACACACACACACACACACACACACACACACACACAGATATATATCTGTACATCTCACACACACGCACAGACACACATGCACGAATGAACGTTTCATTTTGTATTGAGTGTGAAGGTCAGAATTCAAGATCGTTTGCAGTGATTTACGTTCACTTTTCATTCTGTCTTCTCCAATGCATTTACCAGGGATTGTGAATCAGCCCAACGGAAAATGTGACCTTTCCTCCTGCACTGTTCACTACTTTGTGACGATGACAATAGCCAATCTCCTTGTTATTGTCACGGAGGTTATCTTGACGATCAATAATAATGATTGCTTCCCATTGTCTTTCCTGGATATCGTTCCTGTGTGAACTTTTATTGCAGTCCGTCTTCCTGCAGCCACAGACAGTTTCCTGTTATGATATCTTTCGATTGATTTGTTGTCATTTGTTGCCAGCAACTGAAAACAAGATATTCCAATACGACAATAGTAACTGTTGGTCTCGCACCAAACTGTGTTCGACACATTTGAAAAAACATTGTTTTCTCCTCCAACCCCTTCATCCTTCCCTGTCTCCCTGTCTCCGTAACCTCGACGTTTCCCTACAACTCTCCAGATATCTCTGATCTCCTCCAGCCTCTATAACATTCCTATATATCTGAAACCCAGAAACGACATTGCATCCTATCATTCTCAAGACTTTCAGACACCACACCTCTTCCGATCTCTTTTAACATACAAACCTCTACACCCCTGTCTATCTCTCCAATACCCAGCCGGTGCCCCGCCTTCTACCTGGTGCAGAGCAACAGAGGAGATCATTTCCTCATCAAAACAATCACATACAGTTTGGTGTAGATTGGGCAATGCTCGTGAAAAATACGCCTGGGTAAAAAAGAGTCCCCTCCTTTCACTTTACAGAGGTTCCCCCCTCCGAAAAGTGTGCTTCATCCATTGGCCTTGTTGCAGTCCCAGGTTCACTATCAATCCAGGCCCCACATCTCACCCAGAGTTGGCTCATGAAATCCTCCGGTCTCCCTGACTGCAACACTTCTCAGGAGAGTTTTGAGGGCCTTTAAGTAACAAAGGGAATACGAATGAGGAGCACAAATTCTTTGACTCTGTTCCACCAGCAATGAGATGGTGACTAATCTGCTTGGGTTCGAAGCAAACATTCCTGTCTGTATCCCAATACACAGACACACGCCTGAACAATGTGAAACGACTTTGTCCAAACAACACTGAAGCACTTGAGAAATGACAAAATATAGGTATTTTCCCAAATAGTATTCTGCACCAGAAAGATATTCTGCTCAAACATTCTGTTGGAAACGGGATTTCCACCTGGAACAAGTGGATTTTGCGGATTTCCTTTGATTCAGACGGTGGCGAAATTTCAGTGCATCATCGTCTGGAATCCTGTACGAGTGGTAAAGATGAGTTAAAAGTTTTCTGTTCCCCCAATTTGGTATGAGGAGGAATAGAGAACGACCTAATGTGCAGTAGACCATTCCTTCTCAGGCAGGTTCCATTTTCTCCCTCTTTGATCTGAAATATACAATAATGTTACTCGATCCCCAAATTGGAACATGTTGAGGTAAGCATGGGGAAGCTTCTCCTACGCCACAGGATAGAATGTTTGAATGGCTTCGTCCCGTGCTTTGTAATTGCGTAAAGAGCTGAGTGGCTTCATTCTATTCCTGTGTAACTCCTGATGGATAGAACGGTCGTCTCCTGACTGGTTGAATTGGATCTTCCTCTCACTGCGCAAAGGCGTTGAGGGCTTGAGTGTGACAGAAACGCATGGAGTTGACTATTCGGCTCCGCGAGACTGTTGCCTCATTCAGAATGCTCATTGATGATATGATTGTGTCTGAACATTATTTGCCTAATAATTATTCATTGCAATGCCCAAAGGTTCGTTGAGTTAAGCCTTGAACATCTACAGAGACCCAGATTTTGCTATTCCCTGGGGATGAGGGCACTGCAGACGGCACAGTGCAAAAGAGAAAGGTACAACTTTATCTCAATCGGGGATCCATTATGATGAAAGTGTGTTAAACCCACACTAAGGAACGAATTATTTTGGGACCTCCAGACAACAATTCGAAACAGACATATATCATTCAAGCTCTTAAACCTATCCCACATTACCACGGAATCCCCAATCAAATGTTCAGCAGCCTGAATTGACTCTGGACTCGAAGGACACGTTTTAAGATCCCATAATACAATAAAAGCGTAAAAAGGAACAGGATTCGGTCATTTGTACCGCTCTGCTCTCCGATCATGGTTGCTGTGTTCCTTAATGTCATTCTCCTGCCCTTCCCCATAATGCTTGATCCCTTATGAATCAAAAACATTTTTTTTTGTTTTTGTACTTAAAAAATATTGTTTCTGTATGACTCTGTGATTAAGGTTTTGTGTATGTGTGTCTGTATCTGTGGGTTCTTCTGTGTCTTTGCGTGTGTACCATATGCTGCCTTAATTATCTGCTGCAACTGCAAACCAACTTATTCTGATTAATGAACCAGGACACCAGGTCCCTCTGCACTGCAGAATGCTGCAATGTTTTTACAATTTAAAGCATAGGTCAATTTGTGATTATGAACACGCATGTGAATATTGCACATTTAAGAGAGCATGAAACCTGGCCAGGAAAGACTGAAAGAACAGAATGTGCTGAACAATTTAAAAAGGTAGCATTTGGTTGTGAAAAGAATGCCTTGAGCTGCATTGCTATCGTGCACAATGAATTCGAATTTGGACAATAAGTTTATATTATGTCTCAACATACCAAAATGCATTCGAATTTGAATATTAATCTTTTGATGATATGAAACCAATTAGACGATTCGATGTTTTCGGCCATAAAATCGGGCACTTTAACCAGTTGCGAGAACGGCCAAGATCAGCCGACTGCTAACTGAATAGCTCTTTGAAAGCTACCTGCCCATAAGAGATTTGTGCGGCAGAAGGCAGAAGAATAGATGACACTGAAAATTCGAGTGAGGAGAATCGGCAGAGGAAAATCGACACTGAGAAAATGATAGAGGAAAATGACAGAGATAAGTTGACATCGAGAATTGACAGTGCACGCCAGCTATGAATCGCGTTTTTAGTTTTTTGTAAGTCTCATACTGTGTTTTTATCAAACCAGTGTTGTCGATTGGGAGGTAACTGATATGTTTAAGAGTAAGGTTTGCAAATAGTCGTTGTCTAATGTTCTTTTTTGGTCTTAAAGAATGAGAATATTACTATTGTTTTCTTGAGGTGGTGAAATTTCGAATATTTCTTTGCATCTCCAAATTTAACAGATTACGGTGCGATGTGTCAGAATTCTGACTGTGAAAACTGTCCTTCATTAATTTTAACTAACCTCTCACATCATGCCGAAAACTGGTTTCAATAGACTGAATTTGATCGATTCATGTTGTGCATTTCTGATCGCAATAAAGCACAAACGGAATTTTCTTGCCCCAGTCATCTGAATAGTCTTCACTCGAAGTACTTGACGTGGCATTTAATTTCCGATGCCACCAACCTAGTGCTTGCTGTGACTCAGGATTTTATGCAGTAGATTTAAATTGTTATATTGCGAGCCTTCCATAACTTATTTGAATACTGTTGATGTGAGTTTGACATTGTTGTGATTGTATCCGTATCTTGTGAAACATTTGAGTCATTCCTCAATTATAAATTTAGCTGTGATATTGCATCATTTAACGGCCTTTGGAAATCCATGAGAAACATCCATTTTTGTTAGCAAATACTGAATCCCACCTTTTGTTTTGGGTACGGGTGCTACACAAATAATCAAGACTTTTGCAATAGGTAGTCAGGTGCTAATTTGGTTTTCCAATTACCTGACATGTACGACACGGCTGGCAAAATGCAAACACATCCTTGTGCACTCGAGGCTAAATAAAACGCTTTTATGTTTTAATTTCAGTTGATCTCACTCCGAAATGAACCATTGGAGGTAGCTTCTGTGCCACCCGCTACAGCTCTTTTCCATAAACCAACGGCAATCGAATTTGATGAACTTCTGCACGTGACACGTCTGCCTGAATATGTGATGGTCTCCTTTTGCCCACGAAGACATAATTTTAAAGCTACAGGCATACATTATGATTAATTTTCTGTGTATAAATTTTGTTATGATTAATTTCAGCGTTCATATTTCTGCTAATAGGGAGTTAATTTATCTAAGCTATAGATACTTGCTGAGTCATTTCCCTGCTCCTGAAGTGTTTCAACCGTGTGTTCAGACCAAATCTCTGCTAATGATACGTCAACTTGCTTTTCTGTGATCTCGTTTTCTCCTCTTTCAGCTTGTGACTTTGTGACCTCGATACCATTGAGTCAGCAAAAATTCTAGAATATGTGTTATGGAATAATTCAATTTCCTGAGTTTCCATTCAGGTTCTACCACTTCTCGTGGAGAATCACCTTTATCATTATCAATCACAATTTACATTCCTGGAACAGAGCGCTTGTCCGACCATGACTTCCCCACTGTTCTCGAGACACTTTAACATCACTTTACAGAATAGAGCGTTCCTTGTTTCACCGTGAATTGTTGTCTCTGGGACCTGTTCCAGCAATAGACTTTCAGAGATGTATAACGCCTCATCTTTCAGCATCAGATATTGAGAGGTATCTCAGAACATTGTCAACTCTTCACTTCCTGCTCCTGACATATGGGAGCAAATTTTACATTCGCAGGTATATGATTTAAGAAAATATTTTCCTCCTCAACCAAACTCCGGCCACCTTGTACCTTCTGGTTCAGTGTTCTGGCCTTCACTGGAATTTCTGTCACCACTGCAACAAAATTTATTGGCTTATTGTGTTTCCTTACAGTTGCTTTCCCAAAGCTTTTCCTCACCTACCAGCAGTGTGATTCCCTATGTCCTACATTATTGCAATGCAAACACAGGAGGTTTTTTTTTTCTTTTCTCTGTTCCTTTTAACCGTTTGATTTTCACCTGTGGTAAATTATCCTCGTGAATTTCATCGATGTCCACGTGAGAAATTCTCTTTCCCCGAATTTAAGTCCATGACTGATTGAAATTTATTAGGGAAGCCAAACTTGACAACTGACCCAAATCATAGCCATCAACCATTTCAGCTGCAAATCTATCTGTCTTGATCGTCTGCTTTTCCTCATGGATTTTTGCTGTTTCATGACGTGAATTTGTGAATTCCTCCAAACTGGTTTTGTCTCGAAGAGCTCTATTTTTGCTCTATTTTGAATGCCATTACCCAGATTCAAAATTACTTTATTTGATCCTTTCAAACTCAGTGGAAGTTTAACCAGGTTCCCTCCGTAGATTCCTAAGCGTTTTCTGTCGGCTTCTTGCACCAGTTTCAATGGAATTGCGACGGCTTTCTTCAACTCCTCAAAGACCCCAGATCCGTCCTGTTACAGTGATGGAAATGCCTCATTAGCTCTAACCACAAATTTTGTTTGGATCAACATAACTCACGTGAGATTAACAAAAAAGGCATCCGCATCCTTCTCATCAAAAGTAGGCGACGCATGAATGCATTTAAGCAGATTTTCAACATATCATTGAATGTCAGGGTTTTGCTCATCCTCACTCTCTTCTTCACTAAGCTTATCTTCTGCATTCATCTCCAACCTTTTACGTCGAATTTCCTGTATAATTGCCAATTTCTGAAATTCAAAATGCCTTTCTGCCTTCCTTTCCTCTCTTTCAATTTCTCTCTCTTCATACGCTCTTTCCTTTTCTCTCTCGCCTGCTTTTATTCGTGCATCAAACTCTTTCGTTTCTGTTGCACCGTCCTTGTATTTTCCCTCTAACTAAAGGTACTTCGTTGACAATTGAAATTTCACCAGCTCTAATTGCTTTTGATTCTGATTACATTTCCAGCAAATTTAAATACGGAGCAAAATGCTGGAATTATCTCTCCTTTCCTCGTGCAAGAAATAATCTCTAAATCCAGAGTGTCTGCTCATTCCAGCAGGCTGGCCTTGATCGCCTTTTGTAAATCCCCGAATATCAATTGTTCCACTACTGGCAAACTCTTCGTAACTTGTTGTTTCAAGCGTCGTCTAAACCAGCTTAGTTCACCATTCATAAAACTAAACGACCCTAAAACCTACCATATGCTTCTGTCGAGTCCAAGAATCCTAATTCCAAATCGAAAGAACCCACAAATGTCTGAGATATTTATTTTGCCCGTCTTTCTCTCCAGATTGGGTCATCTCCTTTTTTTAAAATAAAATGTTGAATCTTCACATGTTGGTGCTCTTTAAAAAGGAAGCACGATTTCCAAATGCACCGAGTGAATTGTCCTCAGGATCCTTTTTTTTGTTTCAATTATGTCACCTCTGATTCTCTCATCTCCAGCCTCGCTGGTCGAGGCTCTCCATTATGTTTCTGACACAGCAACATTCTTCACTCAGTGCCATCACAAGTGCAATTCTTAAAACTGCAGATTTGACATTACCAATTAATAATACGACCTAAACATTTATGTCTACTTTAAAATAGAAAGAGTTTTTTTGAATTTCGAAGGACACTTGAGGTGCATGCTCAGGTGCACAAATGGAAAGGCTGTGAAACAAGATCGATCCATGTGGCAGATGGCGGTAAAATTGGTAGCTGAGCTTTGGTTGCTGAATCACAACAATTCATATATAACCAATTTGTTTCATAAGTTCTTGATACAAAAAACAAATCAAATTTGAATTAATTGTATTGATAACATCAGTCCAATGCAAATTTCCGACGTTGGGGGTGACTGAAATACAAGGGAAGTTTGACAATTGGAACAGTGCGCAACTGCCACCACTCAGCTAAGTATCGGTCATCAAGCTGGAGACTTTGCTGGTCATCTAACATCTTTCTTTCAACGAAATAAGAAAACGTCTCTACCGAAGGTGCCTTTTCATGTAAAACATACTAACAATTAAAACCAAATAAAGTTGAGTGATCAGCTGACGAATGTTGAAGTCAACGAACAAGACAGTTACTGTGTTTTCTTGAGATTAAGATGAGATGTCCAACAATTGCACTTGAACAGAAAATTGTATAGATTTGCGTGAGAGAGTAAAACGTTAAGTAAAGGGAGCTTGGATTTGAGAACAGCTTCTTTGTTCAGTGTTCACTATTAGAATGAGGGCAATCAATTGATATTTTTATTTAAATGGGAAATGGGAACTCTACTGGCCCTCACATTTGAATATAATTCAAGGGAAGGCGTTTTCTGGTTGTTTGGTTTTAACTAACGCGAGAACCTATGGCAGCGCTAAGTTTGTCATCCCAGCTCGAGCATATCTCATCAGGAATCCCTCAGTTTCTCCTCTACCTAACCATCTCCAGCTGCTTCATCAATGATTTTCCCATAATAACAGCGATTTTCAACAATGACATCTCGATGTCCTGTATCATAATGGATTCTTGAAATCCACAATCTGTCCATATCCAATTGAACGAAGATCTGGACAAAGTCCAGGCATGGATTGGAAAGTTTGAGAGAAGATTTGTAGCTCGGGAGCTCGTTGTTGTGATTCTGTTCGCCGAGCTGGGAATTTGTGTTGCAGACGTTTCGTCCCCTGTCCAGGTGGCATCCTCAGTGCTTGGGAGCCTCCTGTGAAGCGCTTCTGTGATGTTTCCTCCGGCATTCATAGTGATTTGTTTCTGCCGCGTCTGGTTGTCAGTTCCAACTGTCCGCTGCTGTGGGCGGTGTATTGGTTCCAGGTCGACATGATTATTGATTGAATCTGTTGATGTGTGCCATGCCTCGAGGAATTACCTGGCTGTTCTCTGTTTGGCTTGTCCTATAATAGTCGTGTTGTCCGAGTCGAACTCATGTTGCTTCTCATCTGTGTGTGTGGCTCCTACGGAAATACCAAATCAACAACCAAATGTTTGAACAAATCAACAACATACCCATGGGCTCACGCATCTCTGGACTCACAGCAGAAGCGGTAATACAAAGGTTAGACCAAACAGTCTCAACTCACATTCAACCCAAACTCTGGCTCAGATATGTAGATGATACCTTTGGAATCATTAAAAACACAGAAATAGATAACACACCGGATCATCAACGCCAACTCTCAGGAATCCGATTCACGAGAGAGGAAGGAAAGGAAAGCCAACTCCCATTCCTAGACGTGATGGTACAGAGAACACCGAAGGGAGAATTCACCACAAAGCTTTACAGAAAAGCCACACACACAGACCAAGTCCTCAACTATGAATGCAACTGCCCCAACAGACACAAAAGAATTTGAATCAAGACACTGTTCAAAAGGTCCACAACACACTGCAGTACGCCAGAACGGCAAAATGAGGAATAAGAACACCTACACTGTGTATTCGCCAAAAACAGATACCCCCGCAATTTCATCAACAGATGCCTAAGGGAAAGACAACGGAATGAGGACATGTCACAATCCAAAGGACTAGCCACACTACCATACATCAAAAACATTTCTAAACTGACATCCAGACTACTGCGACCACGAGGACTCATAACAGCACACAAACCAACAGCCACTCTCAGACAACAACTCACCAGGACGAAGGACCCGATATCTAGCATGAGCAAAACCAATGTCGAGTACAAAATCCCATGCATGGACTGGACAAGACATCATATAGGACAAACAGGAAGACAGCTAACGATCCGCATCCATTACCACCAACTAGCCACGAAATGACATGGCCAGCTGTCCTTAGTAGCCACACACTCAGATGACAAGCAACATGAGTTCGACTGGGACAACACTACTATTATAGGACAAGGCAAAAAAAGAACAGCCAGGGAATTCTTAGAGGCATGGCACTCATCCACAGATTTCATAGGCCTCCGAATCATTCCAGGAATGTAGTGGAAATGGTAGCAAAGATTATTGTCGATAGGAGTGAGAGACACAGGGTGGTTTTCATGGGGGTCTTCAACTTTCAAAATATTGACTGGGAACAGTACAGTATGAGGACTATAGATGGGTCAGTTTTTGTCCAGTGTGTGCAGGAGAACTTCCTGACACACTATGCAGGCAGGCCAACAGGGGGCGAAGCCACATTAGATTTGGTACTGGTTAATGAGCCCCGCCAGGTATTAGACCTGGAAGTAGTTAAGAACTTTGGTGATACCGATCACAATTCTCTTATGTTTACTTTGGTGACAGAAATGAACAGGTGTATACCACTGGGCAAGAGTACCTGCTGGGAGAAAGGCAATTACGATCGATTAGGCAAGATTTACGAAGCATTGGTTGGGGAAGGAAATAGCAGGGGATTGGCACATTAGAAATGTGGAGCTTATTCAAGGAAACGCTCCTGAGTGTCCTCGATAAGTATGTAACTGTCAGGCAGGGAGGAAGCTGGAGAGTGCGGGAGTTGTGGTTTACAAAGGAATTGGAAACTCTGGTCAAGAGGAAGAAGAAGGCTGATGTAAGGATGAGAGAGCTCAGAAGAGCCAGGTGGAGGTACGAGAAGCTGTTGGCGGATTGGATCAGGGTAAACCCGAAGGCTTTCCATAAGTATTTAAGGAATAAATTAATTATGAGATTAAGATTAGTGCCAGTCAAGGATAGTATTGGGAAGTTGTGCGTGGAGTCAGAGGAAATGGGGGAAGCACGAAATGAATATTTTTCGAAAGTATTCACTCTAGAAAACGACAATGTTGTCGAGGATACAGGTTACTCGACTAGGTGGGATTGAAGTTCAGAAGGATGAGGTATTAGAAATCCTGCGGAGTGTGAATATAGATAACTCCCATGGGCCCGATGGGATGTATACTCGGAACCTCTTTGAAGACAGCGAGGAGATTTCTGAGCCTCTGAAATTGCTCTTGAAATCGTCATTGTCTTCAGAAATAGTGCCAGAAGACTATAGGATGGCAAATGTGGTTCCCCAATTCCAGAAGGGGAGTAGAGACTACCCTGATAATGATAGACCAGTGAGCCTTACTTCAGTATTTGATAATATCTTGGAAAAGGTTGTAAAAGATATGATTTTTAATAATTTGAAAGGAATAATTTGATTAGGGATAGTCAGCACGGTTTTGTGAAGGGTAGGTTGTGCCTCACAAACCTAATTGAGTTCTTTGGGAAGGTGACCAAACAAGTAGATCAGAGTAAAACGGTTGATGTGTTGTATATGGATTTCAGCAAGGCGTTCTTTAAGGTTCCCCAAAGTCGGTTATTGTGCAAAATGTGCACGAATAAGATTGTGGGAGATACAGCAGTTTGGATCAATAATTGGCTTGCTGACAGTAGACAGAGGGTGGTGGTTGATGGAAATGATCATCCTGGAGTCCAGTTACTGGTGGTGTACCGCAAGGGTCGGTATTGGCACCACTGCTGTTCGTCATTTTTATAAACGAAATGGTTGAGGGCGTAGAAGGGCGGATTAGTAAATTTGCAGATGACACTAAGGTCGGTGGAATTGTGGATAGTGACGTAGATTACAAAGAAGCATAGAAAAGTTGCAGAGCTGGGTCTGGGACGTGGAAAGTCGAGTATAATGCGAACAAGTGTGAGGTGATTCACTTTGGTCTGAATAACCGGAATGCAAAGTACTGGGCTAATGCTAAGATTCGTGGTAGTGCAGATGAGCAGAGAGATATCGGTGGCCAGGTACACACATCCTTGAAAGTTACCACCCAGGTTGACATGGTTGTTAAGAAGGCATACAGTGTTAGAGCTTATATAAATTGAGTGACTGTGTTCCAGAACCATGAGGTTATGCTACAGCTTCCACCCTCCTTCCTAATCTCCATTCCCAGTTCTCTCTCTCTGTCCTTTCCCATCTGCTCTCCTTCTCTCCACCCACCATCACTGCTTCTCAACTACCTCCCTCACTGTCTCTCTTACCCTTTCACTCTCCCTTTCCACACACTCTCTCCCCTTCACTACCTCTGCCCACGAGCATGCCCCCTCTCTTTCCTACCCCTCCTCCCACCGCTTTTTCACGCCCCATCTCTTCCTCTCTCTCCCTCTCTCCCTTTCACTCTCTCCTTCCTCTCCTTGCCACTCTCCTCCTCGCTCTTTGCTCCCTTTCCACTCTTCCACTCTCAGTACCTTCCTTACAGCTCTCTCATCCTTCTTCTTGTTCTCGTTGTACCTCTCCATCTCCCGGTCTCTCCCATCCCCTCTCTCTCCTTCAGGCTCGCTCCTCGTCCCCCCTCCCTGGTACACATCAATGCCTGTACCACACTCTCTCCCCCTCCTTATCCGCACGCTCCTTCCCTCTCCTGAGTCTCACGCTTAATACATCTACCTCTATGTCTCCCATCCCCACTCTTGCTCCCTGACTCTCTCTGTTTCTCTCTCCCTGCTCCTGCCCTCTCCCCCTCCCTCTCTGTTTATCTCTTCCCTATGTCATCCCTCCCGATCTCTTACTTCCCAGTCCCTCACTTTCTCTGCTCCCTCTCTCTCCCGCCTCACTTTCTCTAACCCCCTCCATCACTGTCTCTCATTTTCCTCTCTTTTGCTGTATCTCGCTCCCCGCACCTCTCTCCTCCTGCCTTTTCGCTCTCTGTTGCTCCTGTTACGACTTTCCTGCTCTATCACTGCCATCCCTCTCTTGCACCCTCTCTCCCTCTCTTTATTACTCGCCCCTTCTTTTATCACCAAGTCATTCTCTGTCCTCTCTCCCACTTGTGCCTGTCTCACTCTCTCCCTTCACCTCTGCCTTTCCAGTCTCTCTCACTCCCTTCCCATCTCTCTCCCTTCCCCTCTCTCACCTTCCTCCTCTCTGTCTCCCTCTCTTCCTCCCGCCTCAGTCTGTATCCCTTTTCCTCCCTTTGCCTCTCTACCCTCTCTCTACCTTGACTTACTCTCACCCGTCTCCCTCCTTTCAGTCTCACCTCACTGCCCTTTCTCTACCTGTCCCTCTACCTCTCACCTTCTTCACCTCCCCTCCCTCTCTGTCACTGCCCTCTCTCCGTCTCTCTCTCACCCCTTCTCTCGCTCACCCTCGGCTCTCTCCCTAAGCTCTCTTACTCTCCCCACATCCCTGCTTCCCCTCTCCACCTATCTATCCCTTCAGCCCTCTCTTACCTTTCATCATCTCTTTCCTCCTGCTCTTTGCTTCTCGCAACGCTCTCTCTCTCTCCTTCACTCTCCTCGCTTTCTCTATTTCTCTCACTCGCCTCCTTCCTATATTACTCTGCCATCCTCCCTCCAGGAGAAAGTGAGGACTGCAGATGCTGGAGATCAGAGCTTAAAATGTATTGCTGGAAAAGCCCAGCAGGTCAGGCATCATCAAAGGAGAAGGAGAATCGACGTTTTGGGCATAAGTCTGAAGAAGGGCTTATGCCCGCAATGTTGAATCTCCTTCTTCTTTGATGCTGCCTGACATGCTGCGCTTTTCCAGCAACACATTTTTAAGCTCATCCTCCCTCCAGCGCTCTCTCTGTCCTCTCTTCACTCCCTCTCTCGAATCCCTCCCTCTGTCTCTCTGTCCCTTTCCTCTCGCTCCCCTTCAACTGTTTTCCCCTTCCCTCCCGTTCTCCTCTCCCGACCTCTCACTCTCTATCCCGACTTCTCTCTCTCCCTTGCCTCTGTTTACTTCTCCCCGACTCTCTGCCTTTCCCATCTGGCTCGCTCTGACTTTATCTTCCACTCTCTGTCTATCTCTCTTCCCTCCCACTCTCTCATCCATTTCCCTGTCTCTCCCCCTCGCTCTCATCTCCACTACCATCGTTCTCTCTTTCTCTCTGCCTCTTCCTCTCTCTATCCTCTGTTTCCATCCACAACTCTCTCTTCCACCTCTCTCGCTGTCTCCTTTATCCCTTCCCTCTTCCCTTGCCCCTCCTTCTTCTGTCCCTTCCCATCCCTTTCCTCTCTCACCCCTCTTTTGCTATCTCTACCCCCTCGATCTATCCACCCTCACTCTCTCCCCCTCCCTCTCTCTCGCCCCCGCCCCTCGGTCTGACTCTCACTCCAGCTTGCTAGTACCATCCATCTCTCTATCTATCCACTCCATCTCTCTCTTTCCGCCAAACTATCACTGTCTCTCCCCGACCACACTCTCCCGTTGCCTCTCACTCTCTTTTCCACGACCCACACTCTATCTTCAAACCTCTTATTTCCTCCTCTCTCTCTTGCCTCTCACTTGGTCTCTCCAGATCTCCCTCTCCCTATCTCCCTCACCCTGTCTCTCTAAACCTCCCCCTGACTCCATCTCTCTCTCTCTCAAATCTCTCTCTCCGTCACTTTCTCTCTCCATCCTCTCTCTGAAACTTACCCCCTCCAGCTATCCTGCTATCCCCATTCTCTTTCCACTTCCCTGAGTTTCTCACTCCCTCCCTCTCTCTCTCTCTCTCTCTCTCTCTCTCTGTACCATCACACTGCCTCTCTCTGTCTGAACCCTCATTCTCTATCTCTCCCTTTCCCTTACCATGTCTCTCTCTTTCAACCCTGTCTCAACATCCCTCTCATTCGCCCTCTAAGTCTTGCTTCTCTCTCGCTCTCTCCACACTGCCCAGTCTCTTTTCTTTCTCGCTCCTGTATGTCTTTCCCCCATTCTCCCATCCCTGTCACTCACCCACCCTTCTGCCTCTCTCTTCCCGTCTGCCCCCCTTCCAGCTTTTTTATCTATACCCGCCCCTCTTTCTCTAACTATGTTACACTACTCTCTCTTTCCCATCTCTCAATCTCCCCCTCTGCCAGTCCAATCTCTCTCTCTTCCCTCCTCTCACACTTCTCCCCTCTCTGGCTCTCTGTTTCTCCAGTTACCCACTAAATATCTCCTTATCCAGCTTCCCTCCTTTTCTCGCTTCCTCCCGCCTCCTTCGCTATTTCTCTTCCCCCTCTCTCTGCCCTCCCTCTCACTGCCTCTCCCTCTCTACCCCTCTCTCTATCTCCCTCCTGTCATTCACTCCCCAACTCCTGCCCACTATCTCTCTCGCTTCCTCTACCTCCCCTCTCTCCCTCACCATCATCCTCTCTCTCTCTCCCTCCCTCTCTCTACATTTCTTTCTCTCTATGTCCCACCTCAGCTCCCCCTTTGTCAGCTACCTGTCATGTTCCTTAATCCCTCCCCTTCCGCTTTCTTCCCTTCTCACCCTTCCCTCTCTCCCTCTCTTCCCTTGCTCTCTAATTCTCACGACTGCCGTCGCCCTTTCAAAGCCTCCCTCCCTCTGTCACCTTTCAACCTCTCCCTCTCTCTTCTGCATCCCTCTCTCTGCACCCTTTATTACTTTCTCTCGTATCTCTCCAATTCTATCTTTCTCACTCCCCACCTGCCTCACTCTCTCAATCCATGTGTCTCTCTCTCGCCTCTCTCTGTCCCTCCTCATCCTTCTCTCCTTATCTCGATCTCCCTCTCTCTCAGTCTGTCTCGCACTCCCCTTCCTCTCTTCTTTCCTCTCTCTGATAATCTCCTCCTTCGCCCTATCCTCCCTCCCTCCCTCTCTCTCTGTCTGCCCCTCCTCATCTCTCTATCTCCCTTCCATCTCTCTCTCTATCGGTCTCCACTTCCCTATGCTTTGTCTCCCTCGCACTCTCTCTCCCCTATTTCTTTCTATCTCCCCTTTGCTCTCTCTCTCCTCTGCAGCATTTCTTTTGCTCCCCACCTCTCTCTCCTCTCCCTCTCTCTCCCCCTCGCTCCCGCTTCTCTCTCACTCACTGTTTATACTCCTTATCGCTCCCCCTCACCCCCACACATTCCTAACTTTCTCCCCATCATGACTGTCTCTCTCTCCTTCTGTCCCTGTGTCTCCCTCTCCCCATTTCACCCACCCAAGTCCACGTGTTCCTCTCACCGCCCAAACTCTCTCTCACACCCTAGTCTCTCTCCACCTTCCTCCATCTCTCTGCCACTCTATTCCCTTTCCTTCTCTCTCCCTCCCCATTCTCTGTCTCTATTATTCCCTCTCTTCATCCACTACCCCACTCTCTCTTCCTCTTTCCAAACTCGCACTTTTGTCCTCCTCGTCACTCTCACCTTGCCTCTCTTCCACATCCAGTCTCTTTCACCATTCCTCTCTCCACACACTCTCTCCCTGTTGTCTCTCATCCCTCCCTGACCCTCTCTGCCCTCTCCTTCACACTCCTTTCGCCGTTCCCGTCCCTGTCCCTCTTCCCTTGTTCTCTGTTCACTCGTTCTCCCCTACCTTCTCGATTCTCATTTCCCTCTCTCTGCACTTCTCTTTTCTATAAACCCCTGTCTTCCCCTTCTCTCCTGCCCATCTCCTCCGCGTGACCTTGTCGAATCACTCTCTGCAGCACTTCCTCTCTCTCTCCCTCCTCGCCACTTTCTCTCTCTCTTTCTCCCGCCTCGCTCTCTGTCTTTCGTCCTTTCCTCTCTCCCATCTTTTCTCTTGCTCACACCATCATTCCCCCCTCTCTCTATAGGGTCTTTCTTTCTCTCCCTCTCCCCACCTCTCTGTCTTTCCGCATTGCCCCCTCTCTCGCTGGTTCTCTTCGTCTCTGCCTCTGACTGCCTCACACACCTCCACCCTCTATCACGCTTTCTCCCGCTTCCCTCTCGCTGACACCCTCCCTTTCTCTCTGGACACTTGCTCACTTTCTCTCTCTTTCTCGTTCCCTCCATCTCTCTCCTTCTCTCTCCCAATTTATCTCTCAGTCCCCCCGAACTCCCTCTCATTTCACTCCTCTACCTCTCTCAGCCTCTTCCCGTCATCCACATTCAGTCTCCGCCCCTCTGTCTTTCTGAAACAATCTCTCTCCAGCCCTCTCTCCCACTACTTTCTGTCTCTCCCCACTTCCCTGTGCCCCTCCCTCCCTAACTCTCCCCCATTTCTCTCTCTCGCTCCCACTCCCTCAGCGGCGAGGCCTCCCTCTCTTCCTCCCCCTCCTCTTCCTTGTCAGACCCTCATTCTCAAACTCTCCCCCTTTTGGCTTTTTATCTCCCATCACTCTCTGCCTCTCTGAGCCCTGTGTCTCTCACCCTCTCTTTGTCCATATGTTTCTTTCCCTTCTTCTCTTTCTGTCTCTCTCTCCACCCCTTGGTCTCTCTCCACAGTGCCTCGATTTACACCCTCGCTCTCCCACCGCTCGTTCACTGTCTCTCACCTCCCGCATTCTCTCCCCTCCATTTCCACACTCTCCACCACTGTCTCCCTCTTTCCTTCCTTCCACTCACTCCTTCTCGCCTCTCTCTCTCTCGCTCTTCACTTCTCTCTATCGACAATCACTCTCTTCCTCTTCCACCTCACTCTCTTTGTCTCTCCACACTCTCTCTCTCTCTTTCTCCCACCTCTCCCATCCTTCCTATCTCTATATCTCTCACTATCCCTATCTTTCTCTGCACGCCCCTCTCTCTGTTAGGTCCCTCTTTCTCACCCCTATTCTGTCGCCTGTCCCTGCCACTCTCCCCCGCCGTCTCTCTCTCCCCAACCTCCCACTCATTCTCTCTCGTTCCGCCTGTCTCTCCCAATTCAGTCCACACTCTGCATCTCTCTGTTCCCTTCCTCTTACTCTCTCTCGGTCCCACTTTGTCCTCTTCCCTCCTCTCTGCCCCCAATCTCTCCGTCTTGCTCTTCCACCTCACACTCTGTCTCCCACTCGCTCTTTAACTGTCTCTCCCCTTCCCTCACTCTTTCGTTTCCTAACTGTCTCTCTCACCATCTACCCGTCCTACCCGCCTCTCTAACCTGCCCCTGTCTCTGACTCTCTCCCCCTTCTTTGTCTCACTCCACCTCACTCCATCCCCGCACTCTCACACCCCCACTCTCCCGTTTCTCTCTTAACAACTCTCTCTCCCCAGCCTCCCTATCCCTTTTTCTCCCCTCCCCCCTCTTCCCTTCTCTTTCGCTCCTCACTGCCTCCTCTCTCTCCCTCGCTCTCCATAAGTCCCTCTCCTTTTCTCTTTGCCTACCTCTCTTTCGCTCTCTCTCGCTCCCCCACTTCTCTCTTTCTCGCTTCCCATCTAACTCGCTCTCCCTATGCTTTTCTGCGTCTCCCCACTCATTCCGCTCTCCACCCCTTCATAGAACATAGAACATAGAACATAGAACAATACAGCACAGAACAGGCCCTTCGGCCCACGAATTTGTGCCGAACTTCTATCCTAGATTAAGCACCCATCCATGTACCTATCCAAATGCCGCTTAAAGGTCGCCAATGAATCTGACTCTACCACTCCCTCGGGCAGCGCATTCCATGCCCCCACCACTCTCTGGGTAAAGAACCCACCCCTGACATCTAACCATTCTCTCTCAATCTCTTTCTCCTCTCCCGCTCTCCCCACTCTCTTTCTTAACCATCACTCAGCCCCTCTCGTGCCCTCGTTCTGTCTGCACCCCCACCCTCTCTGATGCTGTTCCCCCCTCTGTCTGCCGGCCCGCGTTATATCTCTTTCTCGAACTCCTTCGCTCTCTATCTACTCCCACTGTCTCTCTTCTGATGCATCACTTCTCGTTCTGTCATCCCGCTTCCCCAAACTTTACCACCCCGCAATATCTTTCACCTTCCTGTCTGTCTCCCTCCATACTCCCACTCTTTCTCCATCCACTCTCAGCCTCGCTATCTCGCTGTCTCCGTTTCTCTATTTTTCTCTCTGCACCTTCCATCTCTCTCTCGCCCACCTTCATTCTCGCCACTCCCTCTCTCTCCCACTCCCCGTCTCTTCCACATGTCCCCATCTCTCCTACCCTCCGTATTTATCTTTCTCCACTTCTGCCATTCTGTGTCGCCACCTCCCGCTCGTACGTCCCAATGTCTCTGTTCCCATTAGTCCCTTTCCCTCTCCCTCCTCACTCTGTCTTCTCCCTCCTTTTCTCTCGCCACATCCCGGTCTCCCATCACCCTCTCACCCTCTGACGCCTCTCTCTATTCATTTTTGCTCGTTTCCCTTTCTGTAAACTCCCACTCCTCTCTGTAGACCACTATCTCTTTCGGTCTCTCTCGTTCACCAATACTGTAGTGTACCTGGACTTTCAGAAAGCTTTTGATAAAGTCCCACACAAGAGGTTAGTGAGTAAAATTAGGGCGCACGGGATTGGGGGCAAAGTACTAGATTGGATAGAGAATTGGTTGGCTAATAGGAAACAAAGGGTAGTGATTAACGGCTCCATTTCGAAATGGCAGGCAGTGACCAGTGGGGTACCGCAGGGATCCGTGCTGGGACCGCAGCTTTTTACAATATATGTAAATGATATAGAAGATGGTATCAGCAATAACATTAGCAAATTTGCTGATGACACAAAGCTAGGTGGTAGGGTAAAATGTGATGAGGATGTTAGGGGATTACAGGGTGACCTGGACAAGTTAGGTGAGTGGGCAGATGCATGGCAGATGCAGTTTAATGTGGATAAATGTCTGGTTATCCACTTTGGTGGCAAGAACAGGAAGGCAGATTACTACCTCAATGGTATCAAATTAGGTAAAGGGGCTGTTCAGAGAGATCTGGGTGTTCTTGTCCACCAGTCAATGAAGGCAAGCATGCAGGTACAGCAGGTCGTGAAGAAGGCTAATAGCATGCTGGCCTTCATAACAAGAGGGATTGAGTATAGAAGCAAAGAGGTGCTTCTGCAGCTGTACAGGGCCCTGGTGAGACCACACCTGGAGTACTGTGTACAGTTCTGGTCTCCAAATTTGAGGAAAGACATTCTGGCTATTGAGGGAGTGCAGCGTAGGTTCACGAGGTCAATTCCTGGAATGGCAGGATTGCCTTACACGGAAAGACTGAAGCGACTGGGCTTATATACCCTTGAGTTTAGAAGACTGAGAGGGGATCTGATTGAAACGTATAGGCTTATGAAAGGATTGGACACTCTGGCAGGAGGGAACATATTTCCGTTGATGGGGGAGTGCCGAACCAGAGGACACAACTTAAAAATACGGGGTAGACCATTTAGGACAGAGATGAGGAGAAACTACTTCACACAGAGAGTGGTGGCTGTGTGGAATGCTCTGCCCCAGAGGGCAGTGGAGGCCCAGTCTCTGGATTCTTTTAAGAAAGAATTGGATAGAGCTCTTAAAGATAGTGGAGTCAAGGGGTACGGAGATAAGGCTGGAACAGGATACTAATTAGGAATGATCAGCCATGATCATATTGAATGGCGGTGCAGGCTCGAAGGGCAGAATGGCCTACTCCTGCATCTATTGTCTATTGTCTATTGTCTATTGTCTATTGTCTCTCTCTTCCTCTCTCGCCATCTGCCTTCTCTCTCCACAGCCGTCCATCTCTCTCTCCTCACTCTCATTCCATTCCCACTCTCACTATCCAAAACCCTCCCTCGCTTGATACACCTCCCTCTCTCTCTCTCACGTCTATTTCTATCTCGCCCCTCAGACACTTTTTCTTTCTTCTCTGCTGCCTGTCTTTGTCTGCAGTCTGCCTGTCTTCCCCAGCTCCCTCCCTCTCTGTCATCTCCCTCTCTTTCTCTCCCTCACCCATCCGCGTCTCTTTCTCCCCCTCAGTTTCTTTTTATCTCCTTTCCTCCATCTGTGCCTTCGTCCCTCTCCCCCTCTTTCCCATTCCCTCTTTTCACCCTTCACCTTTGCCTCACAACTTCTCACTGTCTCTCACACTAATTCCCGCTCTTTCACTCTCGATCATTCCGCAGGTTTCTCTTCCCATATGCCTCCTTCTCTCCATCCAGCCCTCTCTGTCCTCTCCTCCTCTCTCTCGCTCCCCAATCTCTTTTTCTCTCTGTCTCCCCTTCCTCTCTCCCTCTCCTCTCTCGAACCCTATCTCTCTTGTTCAGCATCAGACTGTTCTTTCTCTCTCCCCTCCCTCTGTATCTATCTTTCTCTCTCCTCTAGCCGCGTGTTTTGATCCGAACTCCCTCTCCTCTCCTTCTCTCCCCCACTCCACTCCCTCTCTCCTCCACCTCCCTGTCTCTCTGCGCCCCCATTTACTTTCTCTGAACCTCTCTCCGCATATCCCCAGCTTTCTTCGTCTCTCTCTCTCTCCCTCCCTCTGTCCCTCTCACTTTTTGCACTTTCTCTCCCCTTCTCTTACGCTCGCTCTCTCTAACCCCCTCCCTATCTCTCTCGATAGCACTTCCTTCCCTCTCTAACCATCTTCCTCTGTCTTTCTCTGTCCCACCCTGTTCGCTCCCTCTGACCACCTCCCTCCATTTCTGTTCCCTTCTCGATCTCCTCTAGCTGCCGCTATTGCTCAACGCACCCTCGATCCAACCCTTCCTCTCTCTCCTGCCTTCCCCCTCCCACAATCTCTCTCACTCATTGTTCTTCCAGTCCTCCCTCACTCTCTCCCCATTCACCATCTTGCTTCACTCTCTCTCCGTCTCCGCCGTGCCTTCTTCATTCACTCTGTCGCCCCCTCTCTCTACCTCCACAGCTCTCTCTATCTCTCACTCGCTATGTCCTGTCTCACTCTTTATACTCTCTCTTCTACCCTTTTACCTCCTCCCTCTCTCTATTGCCCTCAGTCTCTGTCTATCTTATTAACTACGCTCTCCCTTCCCCCCGCCACGCTCCCCGCGCCATGACAACCGCTCTCCCTCAACCTCTCCGTCTCACTACCCCAGCTCTCTCCATCACTCCCTCTCTCTCGGACTCCCTCCCTCTATCGTGCTCTCTCTCTCTACTCTCTTGCTCCACTGGTCTTCCCTCCCAGTCTCTCTATCCATCTCCCTCTCTCCCCTTCTTCCGGTCCCTGTCCTCTCTCTTTCATACCCCCTCTGTCTCTGTCCCTCTCTCTCTCGTCAAGCTGCCTCTTTTGCTCCACCTCCCTCTCTCTCTTTTGCTCCTTCCTCTCTATCTCTCCTGCCTTCCTCTCCCAAATATCTCTCAGCCCTGCCTCTCTATCATCCCTCTCTCGCTCTCTCAACTTGCCCCGTCTCTCTTACCACTCCCTCTCTCTCAATCCCTCCCTCTCTCCCCTCGTACACTCCCACTCCTCTTCACTATAATTGTCTACCCCGGGTCCCTCCGTCTCTCTCTCTGCCTGCATCTGTCGTATCTCATTCGCTACACCCTCTTTCTTACCTTTTCTCCTCCCTCTCTGTATTGCCCCTCGATCATTCTCTCTGTCTCTTTGTCATCTCCTCTCATTGCCTCTTGCCCTACGTGCTCTTTCCCTCCTGTGCTTCCTTTTTTTCACTCCACCCTCTCCCTCTGCCCTCCCACTCTCACTCACCCTCTCCCACCCCTCCCAGACACTCCGTTCTCCCCTCCCTCTCTCTCCCTCCTCTATCTCCCACTCTTCCGCAACGACACTCACGCATCACCCTCCCTCTCCATCCCTCCCCTCCCTCTGTCACCCCTCCATCTCTGATTCAACCCGCTTAATTTAATCGAGCTTTCGCCTCTTCTCAACACTCTATTTCCTTCTCACCCCTCCCTCCCTCTCTCTCTTACACCTCCCTTGCACTTTTTCTGCTTTCCTCCTTCTCTTCATCCCTCCCCGTCTGTCATCCCTCCCTCTTTCCCCTCCTTCTCTCACGACTCTAGCTCCCCCACTCGCTGCACCGTACCCTTGCTTCATACCCCCTCTCTTTCTGTCTGTACCATTCACTCCCACCTTTACGTCCCCACTTGTCCCCATTCTCCACCACTCCCTGTCGCTCCCCGTTACCACAATATCTTTCCCCCACCCTCTGATCACTCCCTCTCTGCCCTTCATCCTCTTTCTTCACCCTCAGTCTCTCCCTATATTCCTCTGCAGTCCCCCGGCTCTCCTCCTACTCTCCCGTCTCCCTCAGTCTCACTCCTTTTCACTCTTATGCCCCAGTCTCTCTCAACCCTCCCTCTCTCTCTCTCCCCCGTACGTCTCTCTCCCCTCCCTCTCTTTGTTTGTACTCCCTCCATCTCTTTATCTCTGCCGCTCTGTCTCTCCCCACCACGGTCACTCACTCTCACCACCCCCTCTCTCCCCTCTCCATTTATGTGTAGCTCTCTCTGTGCCGCACCACCCTCTCTTTCTCTCTCTCATTCCCCCAACTCTCTTCCTCTCTCCCATCTGCCTTCTCTACGTCCACAATTCCCTCTTTCTCCTCTCTTTCTCGTCTTCCTCCTCTCACTGACTTTAACTGTCTCTCATCCCTCTCTCTCTCCAACCCACCCTCTCTCTCTTCCAGCCTGTATCTCTCTAACCACTATCTTTCTAAAACCTTCCCTCTCTGTCTGTCCTCCTCCCTCTTCAGTTCCAAATGTATTTTTCGTTCTCTGCCCTTCCCACTCTCACTCTGTCAATTTTGCTGCCTGCCTTTCGCTGCTCCCTCATTCTTTCTTCCCTCCATCCCTCTTTCTCTATTTTCCCCTCCCTCACTTCTCCTCTCCCAAGCCCTGCCACCCCGTCTTTCACCCCCCTTTAATTTTCTCTCCATCCCTCGCTCTCTCCCATCCGCCCTCTCCCTTTCCCCTCTCCTCGCACTCTCTCAAGCCTCTCTCTCGCTGTCTCTACCCTCCTCGCCTTTTGTCCCTGTCATCCGTGCCTCTCCGTAACTCTGCCATTCTCTCTCCCTTTCTGAGCCCAGTCTTCCTTTTCCTCTCTGCCTCTCTCCCGCCTCCCTCTTTATCTTTCCCTCATCTCTCTGCCTTAACATCTCTCCCTCTCTCACGTCTGCTGTCTTCCTCACTCCACTCACTCTCTCTCTCAACAAACTATCTCTCTCCACTTGTCCGAGCCTCCTAATCTCTCTTTCCCCTTTCCCTCCCTCTTTTTCTCTGCCCCTCCCCTCTCTCTTCCCCTTTGTTCTCGCTCTCTGCCCATTATCGCTTTCTGCACTCTCTGACTCTACCCACTCTCTCACCCACATGTCTTGTTCCGTGTCTTGATCGCTCCTCATCTCTTACATTTCCTCTCCCTCTCTCTCTCTCCTCTCTTGCCTCTTTTTCGCTCCGCCATTCCTCTGTCCTCCCCTCCTCTCTCTCTTCTGCCCTCATGCTCCTCTCCCCTGTTTCTTTCACCCCAATCTCTCTCATCCCTCCCTCTATCTCGACTACCTCACACCCTACCTCGACCATTCACACTCCCTACCCCGTGTCCCTCTATCTCCCCTCTCTCACCCTCCTGTCCTCCCCCACTGTCGCATTCTCTCATCTCTCTCCTGTTTGCCTCTCTCTCTCGTTCTCTCTCGGTCTGCCCCGCCATCACTCTGTCTTCCCTCCTTCAATCTCTAATCCTATCTCCCTCCCTATCTTTACCTTTTCCGTCTGTCTTTTTCCACTCTCTATGTCTCTCTCTCTCCCACTCACTTCTACTCAGCCTCTTCCCTCTGACTCCTTCCCTCTCTCTCCCCTCCCTCACTCTGCACCTTCTCTCTGTCTTGTCCTCTCTCCCCTTCCATCGTTCCCTCGCTTTTCTCACTTTCACCATCTCTCTAACCCGTGCCTTCCTCTCTCTCCCTCGCCGTCTACACCTCTCTCTCCCACCCCCTCTCTCTCCACCTGTCTTACACCTCCCCTCTCTCTTTCTCTCTACTTCCAATTTCTGTCCCTCACCCCTCTCACTCCACCAGCGCCCTCTCTCGACCCCTTCTGTCTCTCCCCACCAACCTCTCTCCCTCTAATCACTCCCTGTCTCCCTCTGTCACCGCGCCTCACTCTCTACAACCCTCTTTTTCTATATCTCTCTTGCCCCACCTCTCTCTGTCTCCACAGCTGCCTCTCTCTCCCGTCTTTTTTGTCTGTCCCTACCCCCTTTCGATACCCACTGTCTCTCACCACTCGTCTCTCTCTCCTACTCTTTGTCTCAATTTCCTCCCTTCCTGTCCTTCTTCCCTCCGTCTCTCTCTGTCTCTACAACCTCGATCTCTATCTCTGCTTCCCTTCTCTCTAACCGTTCCCTCCATCTATCTCCCAATTCACTCCTCCTCGCTCTATCTTCATTCTTCTCTCTCTTCACAACCTCCTTCCTATCCCTCACTCTCATCCTTGCCTCCGCCTGCCGCTCTCCCATTCGTTCTCTCTTTCTCTCTCACTTGCCTCCCTTTCTCTATCTCTATCGCCTCCACTCTTAAGTGTCTCCATCTCTCTCCCTGTCTATCCCACCGTCCATCTCTCTCCCGCTCCCTCTCTCGCCCACCTCCCCTTCCAAACATCCCTCTCTCTCTCTTTCTTCCATTCCCCCCTCTATTCCTCTGTGTCACTCGCGCCCTCTCTCCACCCTGGATTCTTCCTGTCTCTTTGGCTGTTGAAGAGTTTTTGCCCGAAACGTTGATTTCCCTGTTCCTTGGATGCTGCCTGACCTGCTGTGCTTTTCCAGCACCGCTCTAATGCTCTCTGTCAGTTTAGCTCAGTTGGTTGCGCAGCTAGTTTGCAATGCACAATAGTGTAAACCTCAGGGGTTTAAATCCTACACCAGCTGAGATTACTGTGAACGTTGATACTTATAAAACCAGAGGTCGTGTTTTCAAATCTCACTCGTGCGTTTTTCAGATTCAGTAAAGTGGGTGCCACGGTGTCTCAGTAGTTAGCACTGCTGCCTGACATCACCAGGGCTCCAGGTTGAATTCCAGCCTCGGTATGGAGTTTCCATATTCTCTCCGTATCTGCTTGGGTTTTCTCCGGGTGCTCTGTTTTCCTCTCACAGTCCAAAGGTTTGCAGATCGCGTCAATTTGCCATGCTATATTGCCCCTAGTGTTAGCTTCAATAGTCAGAGGGTCGGTCGGGACATGTTGGGCCGACTGGCCTGTTTCCACACTGTAGGGAATCTAAACAAATCTGTCCCGATCCCTTCTACTCTCCACTCTCTCCCTGATCCCATCTTTCTCTCGCCTCCTTTGCTCACTTTATCTCTTGCCTGTCCCTCTCTCTCTGTATCCCCAATTACTCTCTCGCTTTCCCATCTCTCTCTCTTTGCTTCCTCCACCTCCGTCTCTCTCTCTCATTCTCCTGTCTGTCTCTCCCCTCGGAGCTATCTGTCTCTCCTACAATATCTCTTTCTCTCTCTGCCCACTATCTCTCTTCCCTCCCCTTTCTCTTCCATTTCACCTGCTCCCCATCTCCTTTTCTCTCCGTCTTCTCTTACCACACTCTCTCCCCCACCACTCGCGTTGTACCGCACTGTCTCCCTTCTTTCTCATGCCGTCTCTCAATCTCTCTCCATCTCCTTTTCCTCTCTCACTATCACTGTCCACCCTCCCTCTCTCACTCCTATCTCTCTCTCTTCCAATCCCCTCTCTCTCCCTCATCATCTCCCCACCCTCTCACATTCTGTCTCTGCCATTACCTCTCTCCCCCTCCCACTTTACCCCAAATCTATCTCTCCCCCTTCCCCATATCTCTCTCACTGCCTCTTGTCTCTGTACCTCTCCCTCTCCCTCTCTTGCTCTCCCTCCCGTGCCACTGTCTCTCTCATATTCTCCCATTTCCCTCTTTCTTTCTCTCTCCCAAACTCTCCTTGCTCCACCTCTGCCCACTTTCTACTCTTGTCTCTGAACACATTGTCTCTCCTCCTGCCCCTCCCCTTTCTCCCCTCTCCCTCGCCCCGTCACACTCTTTCCTCCAACCATCTCCCCACACTCTCCACACCTATCGTACTCTATACTCTCTCTCTTAAAATTTCTCTCCCCATCAACTCTCTCTTTCCCCAATCGCTCAGACTCTCTTGCCAGCCCTAACTGTATTTTTCCGTCTCTCTGACCTCTTGCCCTTTCCCTCACTCCCCACCTCTCCCTGCCCGATCTCTCTCCCCAGAATTTCTCTCTTTCCCCCTCTACCTTACCTTCACACTCTCTCCCCTTCCCTCACTGCCTCACGTCTGCTACCTCTCTCCTCTCCCCCACACCCATTCTCTCTATTCCTCTGTCTCCACACTTGCCAATCTCTCCCCACCTTGCCGTCCATCTACCTGCCATCCCACTCTCTACACCGTTCATTACCACTGTCTCTATTTCCCTCTTCCCACTTTCTGTCACCCACTGTCCCCCTCTCTGTCCATCACCTTCCCATTCTCTTCCCTTTCTTTCCTGTTCTCTCTATCCTTCCCTCCCTGCCCACTGTCTCTCCCACCTGACTACCCACTTTGTCTCCCACTTCAATCTCTCTCTCTCCCGATCCCGCTCTCACTCTCTTCCTACACCCTCCCATTCTTTCTTTCTTGCCTGCCCTCCCGCTCTCTCTGCTTCCTCTCTTGCCCACCCCTCCTTTTCACTCTCTCAGCTCTCTCGCCACCCTCACGCCTGTTTTCGGCCTCTTCCCCTCTTAGTCCCTCGCTCCTAACTCCTCGCTGCATCGCTGCCTCTCTCCCTCTCTCTCTCGTACCCTCTCCCTGCACACTCTGCGCCCTCTCTCTCCCTCTCCCTCTGTTTGACTTCTTCTCACCGTCTCCCTCTGACACTCACATTCTCCCCGCCCTCCCTCTGTTTCTCTCTGACTGTGAGTAGGGAGAAAATGGGGGAGGAATATGAAGGCGTTAGTCAGAGTTAGAGAGAAGGTGGAGGAGAGAGAGATGAGTGGACAAGGGTGGAGGAACGGTGGAGGTAAGAGAGAGCGAGACAAAAAGTGGGGTGGCAAGAGATGGAAGTGAAATTGAGAGTAGAGAGAAAGGGCGAGTGCACAGATGGAGTGAGGGAGGAAAACGAGATGAAATAACGGGGGAGATAAATTTGGGACTGTGTGTAAATGAAGGATTCGAGAGGGAGCCGTGATTAAGAAAGCGAAATACAGATGAGGTTGACTGGATATAACGGCAACGGGGTAGAGAGATGAACTGTGCCGAAGACCAGGTCGGTGTGGAGGAACCAGAGGTGAAAGCAATGACAGAAAGACTTAAATCGAACTCCTGATCTCAGACCCCGGTTCCCTCCCCTTCCTCAAGGACCAAGACTTGTGGCTGACTCTGTCTCTGTCCAGCTCAGCTTCTACAAAACAACGACAAACAATAATATCCTTCACTCTGCTGCTCGGTAATTTTTAATGCACATTTTTATTGTTTATAATTTGAAGTTATTGATACAGTCAGTGGGATAGTACCTTTACTTACTGGCACCTGAGTTGATAGAATGATTGAAATGTCCCTGTATCCCGCCTGTCGGATAAGGATGAACACACCCGCGCTACCCACAGGCTGATACGAAAGCGACAGGCTGCTTCATCGCTGAAAAATTCAACTAAAATGAGAGACTCCCGGATGGATTGATTGAAATGTGAATCTGATTGATTGATATATTTGGGTGAAGGGATATTTCAGCACATTCTTCAGCTGCTGTCTGAACTTTGTCTGTGTCACAGCATAAATTGCGGTGTTTGTGCAGCAACTGAGGAGCTGCAGCATGAAGCCCAGTTCCTTCACAAAGTCAGGTAAAGACACGGATCGACGCCCAATCACATCCATCCGGTACCATATGGAAAACATCATTAATATTGACCATAACATGATGAAATTGCCCGAGATCACAAACAGTAAAATGATAGATCTTTTGCGAATGCTCATTTCTGTGTCAAACTGAGCGTCCCCACTGGTGTGAGCCCTGAGTCTCCTGCGGGCTCTACTGCTCACTAAAATGTGTCTGACGGTGACAACATTGAGCAGCAGGATCAGGAGAAATGGGACACACGGGGTTAGAATGTGGTGGAGGAACTCGATTGCCACCCAGAAAGGGGAGAAATGAACACCGCCTGTTACGTCACAAAACCAGGGATTGTTTACCAGCCGATATTGACCTGAGAACATAAAATACCAGAAAATATTTTTTAAACAGCTCAGCACAGCCACTGTTGCCAGAACAACAACCGCCGTTTTCTCACTGCAATATTTCCTTTTCAGCTTCTGGCAACAAATGGCCGCAAATCGATCAAAGGTGAAAGTGACGGTGAACCAGACAGAACAGTCAGTGGCTGCATAGAGCAGGACGGCGTGGATATTACACACGGGAATGTCCCACATGAAATAAAACTGTTCCCAATAAACAATGGGAATGTGTCGCAATATCAGGTCGAGGATAATGACCAGTAGATCCGCCACTGCCATGGCCCCCAGATAACGTCTGACACATGCAGCCAATCCACAATCTTTATAAAGCAGGACGTAGGTCGTCACTACGTTAGCTGTGAGGAAGGTAAAAAACACATTGTATATCAACATGGAGGAAAAGTGACTTGTTTGATTGAAGACAGACAGAGATTTTCAAATGTACCACTGTATTCTGGGATTTCTTAATACAGTTGGAGCTGAAATGACAAATGTGAAAATCTGAATTTCTGACAGAAAGGTATCATAAACTACAAGAAATATTTCCTCCCCAAACATGCAGAGACAGATCCAAAGGAACAGATGATTTCGAGGAAACTCCCACATACCCGATCGTTGGAGAGCAGACCAGATCACTTTTTTTTCCATATTCTAACACGGAGGGTGAAACCTTGCTTTCGTGAAGAATTCTCTCCCAGTTCCTTGAAGACAAATGGAGTTTGGAAATTTCTGACTTTTAGACTCAATTGTTATCGATCATGCTCAGTGAACAAGTTGTAAAGGAGGGAAAATGTATTCACCATTTTCACTGCCTGTTGGGTCTTCGTAACAGTGTCTCCCTCACACTGCAACAGGGCCTCTTCACTTGGGATATTATCATTTCTTTCAATTCACTGACGTCCGGCCGTTCCCAACTAATGTCGGGGGTAAAATGTTACATAGAATAATGGTTCGAGTATTTTCTAGGGAATTCCAGTTACAGACAGAGAATGTTTTGTGTTTAATGCTGCAGGGAAACTTCACAATTATACTGGCAACATTCCACACCTTTCTTGCCGCTACTTTGATGAATTTATAGGCGTCAATTCGTGCTCACACGAGAAGGTTGTACAGTTCATCAGCTGCACCAAGATGTTCCATCCCAAACTCAAGTTAACCTGTACCATCCCGGACACCTCCCTGCCCTTCCTGTGCATCTCCATCTCCATCTCTGGCGATCGTCTCAAAACGGGCATCCACGACAACATCACCGACTCCTACAGCATCCTCGACTACACATCCTCCCACACTATTTACTGGAAAGAAAAAACGACATCCGTTGTTCCCAATTCCTCCACAACGGCACAATCTGCTCCCAGGATGACCAATTCCACCTGAAACAAGCCTGATGTCTTCCTTCTTCCAATACCGCAATTTCGCCTCCCACATGGTCGATGATGCCCTCCAGCGCCTCTCATCCACTTTGCGCACTTCCGCCATCGAACTCCGCGCCCCCAAATGCAATAAGGAAAGAATGTTCCCGGTCTGTACCTGCAAACCCACCTCACTCCGTATCCTTTGCATCATCCTCCATCACTTCTACCACAGACAAAAAGACCCATCTTCAGATATACATTTCCGTCCCGACCCCTATCAGCGTTTTGGGGATACCATTTCCTTTGTGGTATCCATTTAAAGTCCATGGCGACACCCTTCCAAGACCCAAATTCTGACATATATCCCTGCCACTGCCGTAATAGCAAAACCTGTGCCCACACCTACCCCCTCACCTCCGTCGGATGCCCCAAAGAATCCTTCCACATAAGTCACAAATTTACATGCACTTCTACACATGTACTGCATACGTTTCACACAATGTCATTACCTCTACGTTGGGGAGCCAGGGCACCAACTTGTGGATCATTTCAGAGCACGTCTTTGGGACACTCGCACCAACCGAGACCCGTGGGTGAAAATTTCAAAACCCTCCCCCAATCCACCAAGGATATGCAGGTCGTGGTCTTCCTCCATCACCAAACACGAACCACCCGATGACTGGAGGAAGAATGTCTCAACGTCAATCATGAGATCCTGCAATCCCAAATGATTAATGTGGATTTCACAGGTTTCCTCATTTTCCCTCCCCCAGCATTATCCGAGTCTCAAGTCTCCAACTCAGCTCCGACCTCTTGACAAGCCCATCGCCTTTCCCATCTATCCACTCTACTATATTTTCTAAACTATCAACTACTCCCTTAGATCCATCTTTATAACGAATTCGCAGCTACCATGCAGCCAGCCCCAGCGCTCCTCCCATTTCTATCTCGACCCCGCCCCAAAACGACACACAAGCCTCATTCGTGGCAAAGGGCTTATGACAGAAATATCGATTCTCCAGCTCGTAACATTCTGCTTGATGGGATGTGTTGTCCGACCACTGGTCAGGAAACAGTCTGACACTGCCATACTCACAGTATCATGCCTGATGGGTAATATTGAATGAAACTCCATTACCATCCCTGGCTATATCCTGTCCTGCAGGTAGCGCAGACCCACGAGTGGTGGGAAAATCCTCAAGATAATTTCAGGAAAGGAGTTACCTTGCAATCCCCCAACATTGATTCCATGACCCGGGAAATCTCATGGTAACAGGTCCCCAAAATCTCCTGATAGTCGTCATCTACTGTTTTCCACACCACCCCTTGGTGATAATGCAATTCTTCAGAGGAAGCACTGAACGTGACAAGGATAGAGAACGCACTTAGAGTGTGGGACTTCAATGTCTATTACAAAGCGTATCACCATAGATCGACCACTGACTGAGCAGGCAGAAGTCTCAAATATACAGCACCCATCTGTGGGAAGTGATGGGGAATAGACCAGGAGGAAGCATTCTCAACATAGACCTTGGCACAAATGGAACTCTCTCTGACAACGTCTGTAGGAATACCGAACAGCCAGTCAGGATGGAGAGAATGTTTCAGTGTCATTCTGAAGGTACTGCCCACTGTGTTATGTGGCACTACCTCCTGTGAAGTAGGACATTCTTCTGAAGGTCTAAGCAAATGGAAACTGGGTATCCATCAGTTAATTTAGTTCATCAGCAGCTGCAGCATCGATGCACTTCCCCTGCATCAAAAGGTCAGAAGTCGGCTGTTCACTGATTGTTCCAAAATATTCAGCAACATTCATAACTGCGCATATACTGAAGCAGGCTATTCAGCCCATCGAGAGATTTACATGGGAACGCAATGAGGCCATTCAGCCATTCGAGCCTTTTACTCCGCAATTGGAACAGATCTTTTAACTCCCATGGCTGTTACACAGGAAATGAGAGGGAATAGTCAGCATTCCAAAGTAACTACATGTGAATAGGGGAGGACAGGTCATTGAGCCGGAAAAAAAGGGATAAATTAGTCATAAATCGATTTTAATCATTTTAACACAAATCAATGACTGCAATGTCAGAGTGACCAGTGCTGTGTCTCAACTATTTGCAAACGATATCAAATATTTTGATATATGCAAAAGATGTATTCTAATTAAGATCGTTAGGAACTGACATTATCAAAAAGTGGTCGGGGCAGTCTGATTGGATCAGCATCGGACAATAATTTGGCAGCTAGAAAATAACGTGTTTAAAGGTGAACCTTTGAACTTTTCAGTAAGAATGAAATGCAGTATGCCACTGAAACGGAAAGAGATTACAGGACTCAGCAACACAGTGATTACTGGAGGGTTCACTCTGACCAGTTCTGACATGGGAAGTGTTATTCCATCCCCCTAGTCTGCTCCCTGATGTTTCCAGTGGTCGAATTGCTCTCATTACACACTGAATATTTTCATGTGGTTGCTTGGTGGTGAGAAGTAGTGAAGGGGAGCATGTTTTGAACTATGTACCAAGGGGACGGACTTAAGCCGAGAGGCCATCTTTTGTTTCTACGTGAAGACACAAAGACGATGGGAATTTCTGACTGCTTCTGAATAAAGAGACTGTGTCTGCTGGCATAAACAGTGTGAATTCTCAAACATGTTGTACTGTACATAGGCTCACTGCAACATTAATAGAGTGAGAGACGGAGGTTCCAATCACAAGAAGGAGAACTTCAATAAAATGCAGTGTCAGTTCAACTCAAATGGTTAGTTATATCAAATTCTAAAACCACCACAGAGCGCCATTAATCAAGAGGGCCTATCTCGTCAGGACAGAGCACTGCATCGATCAAGCTGTGCTCGGTTCAACCCAGAAATTGCCACGTGTGGAAAACTGTGTAGACGGCAAAAGTGCATTGACCGATAAATCCGGAGGGAGCTATACCCTGAATTAATCTAAAAAAAAACTCTCCAGCAAAAGGAGCTATGCTGTCCACAGCAGTACGATTGCATCCAGGCCTTTCTGAGTGAAGCACTTTGGAAGAGGTTGAGCCTGAAGAAGGGCTGATGCCTGAAACGTCGATTCTCCTGTGCCTTGGATGGTGCCTGACCTGCTGCGCTTTTCCAGAAACACATTTCCAGCACTGATCTCCAGCATCTGCTGTCCTCACTTTCTCCATGAAGGTAATATCAATTTATCTAATGTTCAATGTGCTTTGATGTACTTTTCCAAATTGCAGTGAGAATGGATTATAAAGTCCTAAAATAAAGCCAACAGCAGCATAGAGGATAGTAATGGTCATGTTCATCTCCCTGTGTTCATATTTCAGTGACAGCATTACAAGGAATCGGACAAAACTGCTCTGAGTCTCTTATATGTGGAAGAAGAAAACATCGTGAAATATGAAGGATAGCAGCAGTTTAGGAATTCATCTGCTTCCACCCACTTCGTGTCTCTCATTTTTATTCTGCTTTCTGGTGTATTTTTAATTCACAAACTTTTAATTTTTTTAAATGACACAAATGTTAATGTTGAAGATGAATCCCAGAACAGGGGCGTGCTTAGAGAGTCAAGGCCTCGCGATTTAATGCACAGTGCGGCCTGGAGACGGTGCTTTGTGTGTTTTGGAGACTGGGCTGGTGCGTCCTTGACACTGGGCCTGGTGTGCTTTAGAGACTGGGCCTTGTGTGTTCTGGATACGAGGCCCGATGCGGTCCAAAAACTCGTTGCTGGCACACACTCTGGTGCAAGGCTCAGTAATTCGAATCCGTGCTTTTTACCTTATTATTCTTCTGCACCAAATACTGAAGAATGTGCACCGAGATTTCTTGCACCTGAGATGGTGTCATAAGCGAAGACATTACTAAAATGTCACTGCTTTCGTTAGTGTGCATGTGACAATGTCGTGAATTTAATTCAAAGCTGAGAGAGTCACTATCTTTGGTGCCTTTTCCCAACAAATCTGCTGCTTCTGAAATGGCCTGCGGTGTTCAGCAGAACATGGTAATACATCACATGAAACACAAGAGGTTTAACAGAGAGAGAGATGGGACATTTTGATTCCCATTCAAATGGATTCACAAACATGCACATGTGCACGCACACAAACGGATGCACACACACACACACGCAAACATACATACAGACAGACAGACACACACACACAAACACACGCACACACACAACCATAAACACGAAATTATATGGAATTATTCCGCCCCTCATTCTGGTCTCACCTTTATTTCCTCTTGGAAATTAGGGAAGAGCAAGTGACTGCGCTGTTAGAGTGCGAGCACTTTCGGACCAGTGACGAGAATTCTTCTAGTTTGAAAATAGTTCTGGAAAAGGATAGGCCTGTTTCACAACTTAATATTGGAAATTGGGACATGGCCAATTGTGACGGCATTGGGCAAGAACATTCAAAAGATGATTCGGGGTAAGCTGTTCTCAGATAAAAGTACATCTGGCAAGTCGGAGTTTTTCAAAAGCGAGATACTGATTGCTCAGAGACAGCATGTTCCTGTCAGTGTGAAGATCAGGGAACAAGACATGACAGGGTACATTGATGGTCCAGTCATGGGAAAGGAGTAAGGCGTATATTCGGAATAGGCAGCTGGGATAATGAATCCATTTAGGTTACGGGGTGCAGTAGAAGGGCAAAACGGAAGCATGAGATAGCTGGAGCTGATAAAGTTAAGGGAAATGTGAAGAGATTATGTAAGTATATTAAAGGTTGACGAGGAACTCGAGAGAGAATAGGGTCCCCATTAAATCAAACATAGAACATAGAACATAGAACAATACAGCACAGAACAGGCCCTTCGGCCCACGATGTTGTGCCGAACTTCTATCCTAGATTAAGCACCCATCCATGTACCTATCCAAATGCCGCTTAAAGGTCGCCAATGAATCTGACTCTACCACTCCCACGGGCAGCGCATTCCATGCCCCCACCACTCTCTGGGTAAAGAACCCACCCCTGACATCTCCCCTATACCTTCCACCCTTCACCTTAAATTTATGTCCCCTTGTAACACTGTTGTAGCCGGGGAAAAAGTTTCTGACTGTCTACTCTATCTATTCCTCTGATCATCTTATAAACCTATGTCAAGTCACCCCTCATCCTTCGCCGTTCCAACGAGAAAAGGCCGAGAACTCTCAACCTATCCTCGTACGACCTACTCTCCATTCCAGGCAACATCCTGGTAAATCTTCTCTGAACCCTCTCCAAAGCTTCCACATCTTTCCTAAAGTGAGGCGACCAGAACTGCACACAGTACTCCAACTGTGGCCTAACCAAAGTCCTGTACAGCTGCAACATCACTTCACGACTCTTGAATTCAATCCCTCTGCTAATGAACGATAATACTCCATAGGCCTTCTTACAAACTCTATCCACCTGAGTGGCAACCTTCAAAGATCTATGTACATAGACCCCAAGATCCCTCTGTTCCTCCGCCTGACCAAGAACCCTACCATTAACCCTGTATTCCGCATTCTTATTTGTTCTTCTAAAATGGACAACCTCACACTTGGCAGGGTTGAACTCCATCTGCCACTCCTCAGCCCAGCTCTGCATCATATCTAAGTCCCTCTGCAGCCGCCAACAGCCCTCCTCACTGTCCACAACTAAACCTATCTTTGTATCATCTGCAAATTTACTGACCCACCCTTCGACTCCCTCCTCTAAGTCATTAATAAAAATTACAAACAGCAGAGGACCCAGAACTGATCCTTGCGGAACTCCACTTGTAACTGGACTCCATGCTGAATATTTACCATCTACCACCACTCTCTGACTTCGACCGGTTAGCCAGTTTTCTATCCAATTGGCCAAATTTCCCTCTATCCCATGCCTCCTGACTTTCCGCATAAGCCTACCATGGGGAACCTTATCAAATGCCTTACTAAAATCCATGTACACTACATCCACTGCTCTACCCTCATCCACATGCTTGGTCACCTCCTCGAAGAATTCAATAAGACTTGTAAGGCAAGACCTACCCTTCACAAATCCGTGCTGGCTGTCCCTAATCAAGCAGTGTCTTTCCAGATACTCGTAAATCCTATCCCTTAGTACCCTTTCCATTACTTTGCCTACCACAGAAGTAAGACTAACTGGCCTGTAATTCCCGGGGTTATCCCTATTCCCTTTTTTGAACAGGGGCACAACATTCGCTACTCTCCAGTCCCCTGGTACCACCCCAGTTGCCAGTGAAGACGAGAACATCATTGCCAACGGTACTGCAATTTGCTCTCTTGCTTCCCACATAATCCTAGGATATATCCCGTCAGGCCCGGGGGACTTGTCTATCCTCAAGTTGTTCAAAATGTCCAACACATCTTCCTTCCTAACAGGTATCTCTTCTAGCTTATCAGTCCGTTTCACACTCTCCTCTTCATCAATACGGTCCCTCTCGTTCGTAAATACTGAAGAGAAGTACTTGTTCAAGACCTCTCCTATCTCTTCCGATTCAATACACAGTCTCCCACCACTGTCCTTGATCGGACCTCCCCGCGTTCTCGTCATTCTCAGGTTTCTCACATATGCATAGAATGCCTTGCGGTTATCCTTGATCCTATCCGCCAGGGATTTTTCATGCCCTCTCTTAGCTCTCCTAATCCCTTTCTTCAGGTCCCTTCTGGCTATCCTGTATCCCTCCACTGCTCTGTCTGAACCTTGTTTCCTCAACCTTATGTAAGCCTCCTTCTTCCTCTTTACTAGACATTCAACCTCCCTCGTCAACCAAGGCTCCCTCACACGACCATTTCTTTCCTGCCTGATCGGTACATACACATCAAGGACACGTCGTATCTGCTCCTTGAAAAAGTCCCACGACTCCACCACATCGTTCCCTGACAGCCTATGCTCCCAACGTATGCTCCTCAAATCCTGTCTTACAGCATCGTAATTTCCCTTCCCCCATTTGTAAAAACTTCCTTGTTGTGCGCACCTATCTCTCTCCATAACCAAGGTGAAAGTCACAGAATTGTGGTCACCATCACCAAAATGTTCACCCACTAACAAGCCCACCACTTGTCCCGGTTCATTACCGAGTACCAAATCCAATATGGCCTCCCCTCTGGTTGGACAATCTACATACTGCGTTAGAAAAGCTTCCTGGACACACTGCACAAACACCGCCCCATCCAATCTACTTGATCTAAAGAGCTTCCAATCAATATTTGGGAAGTTGAAGTCGCCCATGACTACGACCCTGTGGCTTCTGCACCTTTCCAAAATCTGTTTCCCAATCTGTTTCTCCACATCTCTGCTGCTATTGGGGGGCCTATAATAAACACCCAACAAGGTGACTGCACCTTTCCTATTTCTGACTTCAGCCCATACTACCTCCAGAGGCAGATCCCCCTCAAACTTCCTTTCTGCAGCCGTTATACCATTTCTAATTAGCAATGCCACCCCCCCCCCTCATTTTTCACCACCCTCCCTAATCTTACTGAAACATCTGTAACCAGGAACCTCCAACAGCCATTCCTGTCCCTCATCTATCCATGTTTCCGTGATGGCCACAACATCGTAGTCCCAGGTACCGATCCACGCCTTAAGTTCACCCACCTTATTTCTGATACTCCTTGCATTGAAGTATACGCACTTGAGCCCATCTGTGTCCGCAAGTAGTCCCTGTCAGTGCTACCTTCTCCACAGCCTCCCTACAGTCTTGGGCATCCTGACACACAGCTAGCTTACTTGCTGGACTACAAGTCCGGATCCCATCCCCCTGCCAAATTAGTTTAAACCCCCCCGAAGAGTGCTAGCAAACCTAAACCCCAGGATATTGGTGCCCTTCTGGTTCAGGTGCAACCCGTCCTGTTTATACAGGTCCCACCTTCCCCATAATGCAGTCCAATTGTCCAAATATCTGAAGCCCTCCCTCCTACACCATCCTTGCAGCCACGTGTTCAACTGCACTCTCTCCCTATTCTTTGCCTCTCTGACACGTGGCACCGGCAACAACCCAGAGATGACGACTGTCTGTCCTAGCTTTTAGCTTCCAGCCTAACTCTTTGAGCTCTTGAATGACCTCCCCACCCCTCTTCCTACCTATGTCGTTGGTGCCAATGTGTACCACGACTTCTGGCTGCACACCCTCCCCCTTAAGGATTCTGAAGACACGGTCCGAGACGTCTCGGACCCTAGCACCTGGGAGGCAACAAACCATCCGAGAGTCTCGCCCATGTCCACAGAACCGCCTGTCCGTCCCTCTAACTAGAGAGTCCCCTATAACTAGCGCTCTCCTCTTCTCCCCCTTTCCCTTCTGAATCTCAGAGCCACAGACCCCCTCACTGCAGCTTACACCTGCAAGGCTGTCCCCCCCAACAGTTTCCAAAGCTGCATACTTATTTTTTAGGGGAACGACCACAGGGGAACCCTGCACTGCACTTACATGCATTTCGAAAGGCAAGGACTGCCATAATAGTCAGCATGTTTTTATGAGTGGGAAAGTGTGTCTCACAAACTAGATTGCAATTTTTGAAGAGGTGACCTCGAAGATAGCATATGTTATCTGCATTCTCCTTAGTGAGGCCCAAAGAAATTCCATATGGTAGATTGATTAAGAAGGTTAAATCACAGGGGAGCAGGGAGGGCTAGCCAATCAGATTCCAAAATGGCTTGACAGTAAAACACCGAGAGCACTGGGAGAGATTAGTTGTTCGAATTGGACGCCTGTCACCAGCTGTGTGCCACACTGACCAGGCTGCTGTTGTTCATTGTTTTCGTAATAGATTTGGATGACAATATAGGAAACATGGATAGTTTGCAGACGATATGAAATATTTGTGTGATAATGGACAGTGAAGAAGGTTATCGAAATGACCGATGAGATCTTGATCGACTGGGTCAGTATTCTGAGGTATGGTGGATGGAGCTTCATGCAGATAACTGTGAGACATTGCATTTTGTTAGACAACCCAAGACAGGATAAAATCACTTAACGGTAGGGACCTGGGGAGTGTTATTGAACAGAGAGATACAGGGACCAGCTACTTAGTTCCTTGAAAGTAGAAAAGCAGGTAAACAGGGCTGCGAAGAAGGCGTTAGCACTGAGTAAACGAATTGGGACATTATGCTGTGGCGATACACGGGAACGGTAAGGCCACATTTGGATCACTGAGTACAATTCTTTTTCGCCTGCTACAGGAAGAATGCTACAAACTTGAAAGGGGATAAAATATTTAAAATTATGGTTTGGATACTGGAGGTTTTGAGACATATGGATGGCCCGGGAATTTGTTAGTTTTGCATTGGAGGCTGAGGGGTGACTTAGAACATCGTGAGGCCATAGATAGGATGAAGAGAAATGTCTTTTGCCCAGGGTGGGGGGGAGGGTGATCCAAAACCAGAGAGGTGAGTTTGAAGTTAAGATGGGAGAGATTTTAAATACATCTAAGGGGCAGTTGTTTCTCACAGTGGATGGTTCATTAATGTTGTGCACTGTCAGAGGAAGTAATATTGTTGAGTCCAATTACAACATTTAAAAGACAATTCGATGGGTACCTGAATAGGGAAATGTTTGGAAGTGTATGTGCCTAAAGAAGAAAAATAGAACTAGTTCAGATCAGGAAAACTGGTGAGCATGGACGAGTTGGGTCGAATG
Source organism: Chiloscyllium punctatum (assembly GCF_047496795.1). NCBI lineage: Eukaryota > Metazoa > Chordata > Chondrichthyes > Orectolobiformes > Hemiscylliidae > Chiloscyllium > Chiloscyllium punctatum. The sequence continues at coordinate 32,498,651 of NC_092773.1, forward strand.
CTCTGTCTGAATATTGCATGACTCTGAGTGTCTATGACTCAATTATTCATCACTAATTCTTCACTGCAAGCAATTCCTTTATAAGTCAAAACATCCTCTGTACATGCTTTCAAAGTCTAGCTTTCTGAAATTCCTTAAGTAGAGAATTCGTGACATTGATGTGGTGCTGGAAACCACAACAGCAGCAGAAATAGAATTATATTCACCACAGTCTGAAACCTTTTTACCCAGGATAATCTATCATTACTATCAAGCTGCTCTATGTTTTAGTAACGAGTGCGGGTGAACATGTCAGAGTCAGAACCATGTGAGGCAAAAACTGACGATAACCAGTTCTCGCTACTTTACTTTTTGCATACGTTCCAAACAGCAGGACGAACATCTGATAGACAGAGCGCAATGTTCCCAAGATCAACAGACCAGCAGTTCTGCAAAATCTAATCATAAATGATGATGGATGATTTTCCGATTCACTGCAGGAGATTGCTCTGCAATTAACCTCATGCTAATTAATGTAACAGACCTGTACATAGTGCAAAAGGCAAGGATGTCGTATCTGCATCATCCGCAGCCAAAAGCGTTGAGTCAGAGATCCACCTCACACTTGCCATGAAGCCCATAGGATCACCCATAGCAGTATTCAACAGATTCGACTCGCTGCATATGGCATGAAGAAACAGCTGGACACATTTTATATGGCAAACTCAATGGGCGCGACACTACTCCTGCAATAGGAATGAAGAATTCTGCTGCACAACAAGCCGTGTACCAGGGAAAGCTGCTTCATTCCAGCTCCAACTCTGACAGCTCCCTGGCAAAGTGGAACATTACTCAACTCGTTCCAGTCGGGTAAGAGCGGAATAATTACAATCTGATATATTACTATCCCCTCAGTCTCATCACGATCATCAAATCTTTGGAAATTCTTTTTGACAGAGCTGTCAATCAGCACAGAAATAACCTGCTCAGTGTGGTTTCCGTTGGGTTCCCATGTGGAGTTGGAGCTATCGTGCAAGTGTCACTGGATTGCTCATCTCCACAAGGCGAATGTTATGGCAGCTGGCGGAAGTTAAAAACAATTAATAAAATATCGACATCTATCATCTGGTGTCAGTTATAGAGACGTGAATCCAACATCGATCCAACGTCAGGTTCCTACCCCATTATACTTTCAGGAGCAAATCTCCCGTGTTTTCCTGGTCTGGCCTAAAAGTGAGTCCAGACACAGACATGTGATAAACTCTTCTGTTCCGAGGTCTTAAAGAATTAAACCGGACAGAATACTAGCCTCGGTATCGGAAAAGGGAATGGGAAGCACGATTATGTCGACTCTTCAAAAATATATTTCCTAACATCTGAGAGCTTGTGACAACATTTACAGAGTTTACCCACAGATTTCACAGAAACATCGGGAAAAGAGTAGGTCAATCAACAAATTGAGCCTCCCCATTCTAGTTCAGGAGAGAACATCTCTCCATTGTATCTCATCCCCACAATACACGCATCCCTTACTATGATTAACCGTTGGACAACATATTAAATATTAACATCAGCAATCGTTTTTTTTTGCCTATTCAATAAAGTGATGCTTGATCCTCTATCTGCACAACATAGTCCTGTGCTATCTCTATCCCTTTAGTGTCTCAAAATCCTTATTTATATTCAGTAACTTTGCTTCCACAGCTTGATGTGTGAGAGAGTTTCCCACGTTCAGCAGTCGCTGAGTGCACAATGTATTCTCATCTCAATGCAGAGTGGCCTTCTGTACCGAATGTTGTGGCATGCTGTTTTATACGTCCCAGTCAGGGGAATTGAACCGGTGCTTCCAATCTGTCTGGCCCTGTCAGAGGTTTATATATTTAATTGAGATTTCTACTTATTTTCTGAAACCCAATGAAGCACAGGTACAGTCGAACCAAAGTCTGCTCCCACAACAAGTCGGTCATCACAGAGATCAGTCTGGTCATCCTTCACTGCACTCCCGCAATATCACGTTTATCCGGCATTACTTCAGGAGATCAAAACTGCACAACAATATCGCACAATGTTCGAAATTATGTCTCAATATGGCCCTGTACAACTGCAGTAAGACACCCTTACTCTTGTATTAAATACCCCTTGAAATGAATTTCAACACAACATTTGTCTTCCTAATTGCTGTCTGCTCCGGCAATATTGCTTTTAGTGGCTTATGTGCAAGAGGATCCGGATCCTATTCAGTTACAGCTACCGACTTAGTGTGTCTCTGTACACTGGTTCGTGTGCCACTGCCATTCGTGGCATTGACTTCTGGCTTTAGAACTCGCTGCGCTGTATGAACCTCGGAGGTCTCTAAAGAAGGGACTAAGAAGGGAGCACGGTCCCTTTATAGAAGCACATTTTTTGTGCAATCCCTTTTAAAAATATACAGACTAGTATTCTATTCTTCCCACCAAAGTGCACAACCTCACATCTAACCACATTGCTCTCCACCTGCGAAGTATTTGTCCATTCACATCACTTGTCTCAGTCACCTTAGAGCTTCTGTTATGTTCTCACCCACTCACAAGCCGACATCGTGTATTGCCATCAGCGGGCTTGGTAATATTATTTTGCACTCCAGCAACCAAGGTTTGAAATTTATTGGGAATCCCTGAGGTGCAACACCCAATCCCTGTGATGCCGCATGATACTTACATCCCAAAAGACAGCGCCATTAACTTTTACACTAGTTCCTGTCAACTCTCCCATTTTAAAACCATGTTCATATATTAGCCCATACCCACGAGATTTGATTTTGCAAAGTAGGCTTGGGACATTATCAAAAATCTTTCTGAAAACTGAAGTGCACTGCATCCACTGCTTCTCCACAAGGTGTCGAACAGTCAATTTCTCAAAGACGACTCTCATTTCATAAATCTACCTTTACTTTATCTTTATTCTTCTAGATCACATCGCCCTCGGCCTTCTCTGCTCCAATATAAACAACGTGAGCTTATACTAGCTGATATTCTCCATCGCTGGGAGCATCCTGGTGAATCTCCACTGCATCCCTTCCGGTGCAATCACTTCATTCCCGGAAAGTGGATCCCAGAACTGCACGCAATATTCCATCTTGGCCTAACAAAATCCTTGATAGCTCTTGTAAACTGTGCTGAGATGAATATAAAAAATAGCTTTGTCCACAATGACGTCTTTAAAACTTTGCAGCTTGTGCAATCACATTCGGCGACCTGTGGAAAAGCGATCTCTGAACGTCTTCGTGTGCTGCCATTCATTGAGTACATGGGGCGACACGGTGCCTCAGTGGTGAGCACTACATTCTCGCAGTGGAAGCGACAAAAATTTTATTCCCGCCAAAGGGAAATCTATGTGTGGAGTTTGCACATTCTCCACTTGTCTGTGTAGGTTTCCACTAGCTGCTCCGGTTTCCTCCCACAATCCAAAGATGTGCAGATCAACTGAAAAGGCCATGATAAATTACGCGAAGTGTTAGGTGCATTAGTCAGGGATAAATACCGGTTATGGGAATGGGACTGTGTGGCTTACTCTTCAGATTGTCAGTGTGGACTCGATGGGACAAAGGGCTATTTTCCATACTGTAAGTCATTAGATCTCACACCCTGCCTGTTTCCTTGATCCAAAGTGCATCACCTCATATTTGGGGTACATTCAATTACCATTGATCTGTCCATCTGACCATTCCAACCATATCTTCCTGTAACACAAACCTTTCCTCCTCTCTGTCAAACATGCTCTTAATAATGACACTCCTCCAAACTCACGCCTGCATCATTTATGAAATCCGTTAATAATACTGGACACAGCACTGATTCATGTGGTAAACCATTGGACACTGATCTCTAGTTACATCAATATCATTCTGCCACAACCCTCTGTATCCTACCAGTTAAGACTGTTTTGGATATAACTTACCAAGATACCACTAACATGAGATTTGTTTTTTTTTAAGTTTTTTTTTCATGTGGGGCTTTGTCAAACGCTTGCTGAGAAACCCATTAAATGAATTCCTTGACAATTTCCAACACAATTTCTTGAGGCATCGCTTCGCTCTGGTAAAGCCATGCTGACTCTCCCTGATCAAACATCGCCTCTCAAATGTAGATCAATTTTCTCCTTACCAATTTACTCTAATTATCCCTAACAGTGAACTGATAATAGCTGGTCTGTTGTTCCCTGGTGTATCTTCACCATCCATCGGTCCTGTGGCATCTCTCCTGCGAACAGATTCTACATTAACAAAAAGATCAGTGATTTTTCTCCCTTGTCTGAAACATCAGCCTGTGGGGAAAAACAAAACATCGGATCATTTGTCCAATTTTATACGAGCGAAAACCATCAATCCCCGCTCACATCTTATATCAATCTCCTCAAGAGCTTCCCAGTCTATCTTCTCGAATTCCGTCCCTGAATCCTGCTTCTCTCAAGGAAAACAGACGTGAAGTGCTCATGTAACAATCTGTCAATGTTCACGAGCTTCATACACAGATTTCCATCTTAGTTTCTCATGTGTTTTTTCTTGTTCCCTGCTGATAGCATTCTGCTTGATGTCCATGTAGATTATCTTGGGATTCTCTCCAAACTTGGCTGTTCCCACTTATCCATGTACCTTTTTTAGTCAGTCCTCTCCGTGAGATTTTTCTTGTTTTTATTAAGATTACTTCTCTTTAGTTGAAACGCGAGGGAACACAGTCCGAATTCCCTCATCAGACAATCTTGTCATTTGAGGGATTAATCTGGAAATATGACTATTTAGTATGTGTTGTCAGTATGTTTCTCCTTAAATCTGTAACCAAAACTGTGCACAGAACTCCAAGTACACTTTCGTCGGAACTCTGTATCCGTTATGCAGGGCATATTGCCTTTTACTCGGAATAAATTACTGCATATGCTTTTATCTGTACTGAAATCAACAACTGCTGCAGTTCACTGCGGCTCAGACAGCATCCATGCAGAGAGGGCAAGTCAGGGCTACCAGTCTGTAGGACTCTTCATCATCTACACTCTCATATCCTTTAAACGTAAATAAACCTAAATTTTATCTTCCCAGCTGCACACGGTCTACCCAATACCCTTTGTTTCAATTATTTTTCAAATGCCTTACCGTGAGATTTCACTAAAATATCCTCCTGGATGTGCAACTTTTTCACATGCATCTGTTCTCCATTGTTCTATCTATAAACGATATCTTCAATCAAAATATTTTTTAAAATGTGACTTCCCTTTCATAAGTGTAGAAACATTCTCTTGAAGTGTGCTATTATTTCCCAAATGACAAAAACCACTTACATTGTAATAGATTCCAACAGATTCTTTCCTGTGGATGACAGGTTAACTGGTCAGTAGTTCTCCATTCTCCCTCTTCTTAACATCTTGAATCGTTAGAATACATTAATAACCTTCCAAATTGATTGCAGACATGAAATACCGTGATCCTCAATGCAACCCCATATGTGTGTTGCTGCATTGGTCTTCTGGAATACGGGTCATTTGTATTTCCGGGAGAAGATGTATTCAGACGTCATATAAACTTAATATTTTAAGAACACTATTCCCAAAACTTATTTTACTGCCTCGTTTTTAATTAGCTGTTCTGATCACATATCACTAATTCCAAATTGCCTGGTCTCTAGCTCGGTGCTCAACATATTGTTACACATACTTGTATCACAACTTTGACTTTGATGTATAATTCCCATCAATGTTTGATTCCTCTTGCTGTTTCTAGGCCGAACATTATCCGATTCTGTGGAATTTGAGTAACGTGGGCTCTGGCGATATTAATGCTAGAAACAGGCAAACTGTTTGCCGAGGCATATCTCAGTATTGACATTATATTGCCACATGTAATCCGTTCTTCTCAAGCATCATTGTAACACTTTCACCAGATCTTCCATTATGCTGGGGGAGGAGACAATGACAATGATCCTTCAGTAATGCAGTACATTCTCCCAGACAGCTGAGGTTGGTCTAAACTTGGTGGGAAACCTCCAGCAGTATGGAAAAGTGCTGATGTTGTTGAACAGGATTTAAGTGCGATCACATCAGCAGTAGTGTGTACAGACTTAATCTCCTCACTAACGAAAAGATATTGCAATTACCTCAGGGATTACTTCCTAAATTAATTTCTGTTACGAAGTTGGTAATCAGAGCATCACTACAGTGTGGAAGCAGGCCATTTGGCCCATAGACTCCACACTGATCCTCCAAACGTACCCACACCACCGTCCCCCACACAATTTCTGTAAGCCCGCATTTTCCATGAGTAATACACCGAGCCTGCACTTCCCGGATAATTTAGCATGGCCAATCTACTGATCCTGTAGATCTTGGGACTGTGGGGGGAAATGGAACACACGATGAAAGCCCACATAGACAAGGAGAAAGTATGCATACTCCACACAGACAGTAACTTGAGGCTGGAATTGAACCTGGATCTTTGCTGCTATGAGGCAGCTCTGCTAACGATGGAGCTACCCAGCGTGAGCAGCACAGCTTGCCTATACAAATAAGCAGCGACACAGCCTTGTTTGTACCCAGGGAACTTTCACATGTGAGGTGAATGCAAGAACCACTGCACTGCAGAAACGGAGTGTGGCCCCGTCCCGTTGAAGTTTCTGCCCTGTGTCGTCCGATTTTTCACTTTGCATGAAACAGGTTGCATTGAGTTGCGTTCAATTTAAACAGTACTCACGCGCACCAAGATTCAATAGGACACCTTGTAAGCATAACTGACAGTTATGCGATGTGAGCTCACAGCAACCTCCATACTGAAGCCGAAGTCCAGCGCCTCAGCGTGCACAGCTACGCCATCACACTGAACAAACACCACCTGCTGCTTTTGAATCCTGATGAAATTACTGCATCGCTGGAAGGAAAAGGAAGTGATTATATCAGTGCGCCACCACCTTCATGGAAAACAACATTGTCTGATCGTGCCAAACACAGGCAAGAGGAGTGGGAGCGCTAATTGCATAAACATAGGAATTACTTTCAGCCAATACCTCTCTGCTTCCAAAACACCAGGTTGGAGCAACAACCTGATGGAACAGCAACATGGCATTTGAGAGATGTTTAAGCAATGATTAGTTAATGTTATGCGTCGGCAATGCTCAAGTTTGAACCACAGAAGCATCACTTTAATCAACTGATCCGCAGCATCACGTGATCTTAAGAGAGAGAGATGAGCAGGTTGATCCAATACTTATTAAAGTTTACAAGAATGACAAATGATCTTGTTTTGATGCTCAGCAACAGAACAATCACACAACAAATTCAGGAGTTTGATCTACATCTTGAACCTGTAACACAGGAACAGCAGAAGTCGATTAATTGACACTCTTACCGTAGATCTAGAGGAGGCTATTTAGTTCCTGGATCCTGATATACCGTTTCAGGAAGACGCCAATCAGCCCCTCAACGCTACAACACAGGACGCATAATCGACTGTGCAGCACTTGTATCCTGTTACACAACAATCAGATTACACCGTTCTGCATTCTAAATGCTGCAACGCTAGAACTGGAAAAGACCACAGACTCACTGGATATTTTCACACTAGGTTCAGGCCAGCGCAATCCGTCTGTTGCACAAATACAGGAGAATTACATGAAATCGTTTCATATGTTTTGATGTGAACAGGAGGAGATAGTTCAGCCACCTGTCTGTTGTACGGGAACAGGAGCCTACCAATCTCTCTCTCTCTCTCTCTCAATGCCATTTCACGGATACGGTCAGGAGACAGTTCAGTATCTCAATCGTGTTGTGGAGATACTTGAGGAGACATTTCAGTCACTGGAAATGTTGCACTGCAGCAGCAAGATTCCATAAGTCACCAAACCACTCATAAAGCAGCGGGCAAGAACTTCTGGCATTGAACGGCTTGATCTGGAACAGGGGAAAAACATTCAGCCCATTGATACTGTAATGGAAGAAGACCAGGAGGGCATTCAGCCAATCGAGACAATATTGTAGGAGCACCAGAAGGACATTCATCCCATCAAGACTGTAATGTAGAAACAACAGGAAGACATTCAGCCCATCGTGACTACAATGTAGGGACACCAGGAAGGACAAACAGCTCATCAAGTATGTAAACCTGGAACAGAATGAGGCCATTCAGCAAGTTATGCCTCTTACACAGCAATAAGAGCAGAGCGTTTATAGTTTGTGTCTGTTACACAGGTATTGAAAGTGAACGTAGACGTTATAGAAAGCAATGACCTTAGAATAACTAATTTCACGATGAGAATAAAAGGAAGTGAAATAATATTGGGAATGGATGCAAATTGTTAGGCTAATTTAGTAAGGAATTAATAACAGGAAATTGGCAAGTTCAAACCATAGTCAATCATAGTCAACATGATTTTATGAAGAATAAATCGTTTTTGAATTATTTGACTGAGGTCTTTTTTTAAAAAAAATGTGACAATCAAGTTGGGTGATGGGTATCCGATAGACGTGTTATACCTGGACCTCCAGAGGCATTGCAAAATGTGCCTCACAAAATATTAATATGCAAAGTAAGAGTACGTGGGGTTAGCCAAAGATTATTTGCTTGGCGAGAGGATTGACTCATCATGAGATGAAAGTGCTGGTGTTTGACTTGCTTGAAAAGATCAAAAATCACACGACGCCAGATTACTCCAACAGGATTATTTGAAAACACTAGTTTCTGGAGTGTTGCTACTTAAACAGGTGTTACTGAGAGAGGATGATGTTCGACACAGAATCTATACGGAAAAGATCAAAGGGTTGTCAAACTTATACGCTTTAATTGAACACACTCGATGGTTTTTAATTCTTTAATTCGTTAGAATGGAGGTGCAGGATTTGATTGATTAATATGCAAATCCCAGAATTTCATTCACTTCACTGCCTGGAGGTACCGGTTGTGTGTGCGTGTCTGTGCGTGTGCACGCGTGTGTTTGTCTGTGTGTGTCTGTGCGTGTGTCTGTGTGTGTGAGAGAGAGCGACAGAGAAAGAGAGAGAGAGACAGAGAGAGAAAGGTTGTCTGTGGAGGTGGGGAGAACGTGAGTGTATGTAGGGGGGAGAGTGAGAGTGTATGTGTCCAAGTTAAGACATCAACAGGTACAGCAGGTGCCTTTCCCCACACATACTCACTCCATGGTTTTAGATCTGCCCCTCCATGCAGCCTCTGTTTCAGTTGTTGTTCATGTTGCAGACCCAGACGCTGTAACTACAGATCCCATGCTCCATTGAGAGTTGTGCCACTAAGTCCTCAGGTCTCCCTGAATGTCTGAGGCAGTTCACAGCACAACCTGCAGCAAAGCATCCCCAGCACCTCCACTAATTCGTCAATATAAACAGTCAGTCAGAAGCCTTCAGCTACATGCTAATGCCAATCCTTCACAATAATACTCAAGGGACTTCCTTGTCTTACTAACATCACGGTCAACTGACAGGTACAACATAGTCCATCAGTGGAAATGCACAGATCATGTTTCAAAGTCACTCAGCAAAGCTGCTGGAAACCCCTGTGCAACTTCGAGTACCACATGGAGCTCACCAGGAATTGAACAACAGTCCGACGCACACCATTTCATTGTTGATGAGCTTCTCACTGGCAGCACTCGACAGACTGGGAGCTATGAAACTAAGTCCAGGGAAAGATACACAGGGACAGAAAGATTCACATTAAGATGGAAACAGGCAATTCATGAACTGAGGACATACGTAGAAACATCGGGGGGTGGGGGAAGACAGATGAATGAGACGCACTGGAAGTGATTCGCCTTGGAAGGTCCAAATCACAGGAAAGACAACATTGAATAAAGGCATTACCAAGCCAGTTGAAATGGTTCGTTGCATCAAATTCTGGATCTGTTTCACAGAACCATACCAGACACTGCAAACTGGGACAAGGTAACAGTCCAGCACAGAGAGTTGCGCAGATTAAGCTAGTGAATTGCTCAGTAAACCAGACTACCTGCCCAGTATGGGATGTACTGCAAAGCTTTGCCACGATAATGCTGTTACGCTTGCACTCGCTATCTGCCTAACAGAAGTAAGCTGTAGCATTCTGTAAGGTAAAGCAGGACAAGACTTATATGTAGGGTCTTCTGAAGTGTTGCCACAGACAAAGACCTGAATAGAGATAATTGAACGGTTGCAGTGTGAAAACAGGCCATGTGGCCCATCGACTTCACACTGACTCTCCAAAGAGTGTTCAACCAGACACACCCGCACCCTATACCTGTAACACTGCAATTCGATAGTTAACCTGCACATCACTGAATAATGCAGTGCAATTGCTCAAGGCCCATCCACCTAAACTGCGGATGTTTGCAGTGTGGGAGGAAAACAGAGCACCTGGAGAAATACACGCAGAACCGGGGACAATGTGAAATCCCCACACAGGCATCCAGCCGAGGGTAGAATCGAAGCCGGTCCTAGGCACAGTTCTAACCACTGAGCCACTATGTCAACTCAATGATCAACGGAGAGTGACTGCATTCGCCCACTTTCCTCTGGATCTGTCACATGTGTTCAGTTATTTCTGAATACCTGTCGGGTACCTCAAACATGACCTTCTTTTCCTTTACCCGAGGATTCACACACCCCTCACCCCACCAAACGCTGATAGATCTGGCCTCTGGCTGTCATCGTTACATCTCCTGCAATTTTGCCGTCACCCTTCCCCCTTCTTCCTTGACCACGTCATCCATTAATATCCTACGAACAATGCTTGTCAATCTAATATAAAACAAATAATTGCAGATACTGGAGATGCGAAACAAAGACTGTTCTTATAAGGGTTTCCAGATTTGAAATATTATCGCTACTTTTTTTTTCCTACAGCTGCGAGCAGACTAGCTGAGTTTCATCAGCAATGTCTGGAATAGCTAATTTGCTGTTCGAATTATGCACAAAATTTGCTCCACAGTTTTACCTTCGATATATAACTCTTGCCAGTATATATTTGTTTCTGGACCTGCTGTTTCTAAGCCCCGGGCAAAATTATTTCTGTGTAATCTGAGCACTGTAGGCTGTGTTGAGATTATTGGTACAGTCAGTGAGATGTTTCCTAAAGCCATTTTTGATCTCATGATAATCTAACTGCCTCTTATTCATTCTCATCAAGAGTAATGGTGGCAATCTCCGCGAGTCCCTCCCCTTACACTTATGGAGGGAGAAGGATAATGATCTCCCTAAAATGCTGCATATTCCTCTCAATGGTTGAGACTGCTGTCACTCAGTGGAAAATTCAGAGCAGGCAGGCATGGTCTGGTGCCATGGCTCCCACCACGACTGGTCCTGGGGTAAGGGCATGTCCTGCTTGTGACCCTCCTCTCCCAAAACGAGATCTATGCCCATTCGCACAATCTAGATTTAGGGAGGGGTGTAATGTTCCCCTGCCTGCCACTTAAAGGCTTAATATCAGTGGCTTTGCACAGTTGCTCCACATGGACTCTGCGTGTCCCAGTGCACTGTGGGCTTTCAAAGATGGCACTGATTACCGGGATGCTGGGTAATTCCAGACTCTTTGCTGAGAGGGGAGGTGCTCTGGGAATGTTGTGTCGTAAGAACCCATTTTGACTTGCATTCTGTGGGCTCGCTAACCAATTAATGTGAGGAGTTGGTGAGATCCATTCCGCCTCCCAGTTCGAATTTCTACCCAAAACCAAATGAACTGGCAAAATAACATAAGAACTAAGACCAGGATTAGACTATTTGCCCCAGCGAACCTGCTGAGCCATTCAATCCAATCATGTCTGATGTTTTCATGGACTCAGATCCACTTACACGCTTCATTTCCTACAATGTTCAAATACCTCAATGCGTTTCCACTAAAAGAATGCAACCACGTAGCCTCGATTGCTTCACGGGGCGTTTTATTTCACAGATTCACAATCCTTTGGATTAGACAATGCTAAATCTGCTCCTCGTTACTTTCAGGCAGTGTCCCCGAAATCGTGTTTCACCCACACGTGGGAAAAACCCTCACTGTTGCTATCATATTTGTTCCCTTCATGTTTTTCAAAAGAGTCCCCCTCATGTTTCTAAATTCTGATGAGAATATACCAGTCTACTCAAAGTGTACTCATCAGGCAACCCTCCCAACTCCGGAAGCTACCCAGTCAACCTCATCTACACTCTACATTCCATCCAGTGCCAGTGCATCATTTCTCAAGGAAGGAGACTAAAACTGGACACAGTACACCAGGCGTGGCCTCACCAACACCATAAGAAATTATAACAAAATCTCACTCATTTTATTCTGCCTCCCTCTGGCAATGACGGACATTATTCCATTTACACTCTTTATTATCTTCTAAACCTGCAAACCAACGTTTTGTGATTTATACACGAGGCCCCTCTGTACAACATCATGCTCCAGTTGTTAACCCTTTAAATGATAGTGCATTTTGCTATTATTCCGAGCAACGTGCATAACCGCATATTGACAAACATCATACTCTATCTGCCAGACACTTGCCAACGCAGTTAACTTATCTATATCCCTCTGCAGACTTATATTATTCTCCGCAAACTTCGTTGTACAACTCATCTTAATGTCGTCTGTGAACTTTGACACAGTGCACTTGTTTCTGAACACTAAGTCATCTGTGTGATACCTTGAACTAATTGATTTTGGATCCTCTTTTTCGATCGTACAGAAGTCCTCCTTTACTCGGAGATCTCCCCCACCTCCTTCACAGTTTGGAAGAACACTTCCTGGTGTGCATGTTCTCGAGATTCAGTTCCCAATATCCAGTCATCCCGTCACAATTTCTTTCTAATGACTTTAAATCACATTCAGCTACATCAATGTAAAAAATAATTTCCTCAATTTCGTTCGATAATACAGCACACATTTAGACAGACTGCCTTTCATTCAGCCCTTTACCCGATTATTCCCTGATACATTGTCACCTTTGTTCCTCTTATTGACCCAGTCAGAAAACATTCTGGCATCACCATACTCTCAGAATCAGACCTGATATTTGACGTTTTAAGAAGCCCCATCGCCATCCCTGGGTATATCCTGCCCCAACGGCAGGACAGACCCACCATTGGTGGGGACACCGTGGTATACAGTCAGGAAACGAGTTACGCTGGGATTCCCCAATATTGATTGTGGAACCCGACAAACCTCATGGTAACTGTTCATATATGGTCAGGAAATCTCAGGCCGATGCACATCTACTGCGCTTCAAACCACCCTTCGGTGATAACTCAGTTCAACTCGATGTTGAAAAAAAATCGGAGGAAGAACTGAAGATGTCAGCAACTGTCTTGGTGCATATCGGAAACAATGACATAGGTAAAAAACGGGAGATGGTCATACATGCAGAATTTAGGGAGTTATGAGCCATGTTAAAATATTGAACTTTAGAGGTAGTAATATCAGGATGGCTACCAGTGCCACATGCTAGTCATAGTAGGAATGATAGATTAGGGAGGAGTAGTGCGTGACTTGAGAGATAATGCAGGAGGAAGAGGATTGCATTTTTGTGACATGGGGGCTGGTTTTGGGAGAAGAGGGACTATTAAAATTTGGACGTTCTTCAGCTGGGCCGGATGGAACCAACGTCCTCCTTTTGTGAACGCTGTTGGGGAGGATTAAACTAAATTTGCAGGGGGTGTTGGAACCAAATGGGCAGTTTAGTGGACAGTAAAGGGGGTCTTTAACTAAGGCCCGTCAGAAACGAGATAATGCAGTCAGCGTGACTAAGGTAAGACTAAGCAGGAAGCAGACTATGAGCACAAAGCGACAGGTGGTCTCAGGTGTATTTGCTTTAATGTTAGATGTGTAGTAGGTAAGGCAGATGAACGTTATGCTTGGATGGTCATTTGGGAGCATGTTATTGTTATTACTGAGAACTGTTTGAGACTAAGGCAAGATTGGCAACGAAATGCCCCACGAAATAGATGCTTCAGGCAGATAGCGAAGGAGGTAAAACGAGTGGAGGAGTTGCAATACTGATCAGAGGGAATATCACAACTGTGCTCCAGGAGGACATTATGGAGACTTGAGTATGGAGCCAATATGGGCAGAGCTCAGAAATAGGAACGGTGCGGTAGCAATGTTGGGTGTGATTTACAGGCCTCCCAACAATGAGCGTGAGATCGAGGTACAAATATGTAAACAACATATGGAAAAATATAGGTGCAACAGAATACTGGTGATAGGATATTTTCATTTTCCCAGCATTGACTGGAATTCACATCGTGTTACTGGTTTAATTGGAGTTAATTAAACATCAAGAAAGTTATTTAATATGATGAGATTTGATACTGCTAAAGAGTCATGATTATGGCTTCTGAGAGTAAATTTTAATACTCTGTCACCAATTATTGAAAGGAAGCTGTAAAGGAATGATGGGACTGGCCTAAAGATAAAAGAAATTAGACAATAGTGTGAATGGGGCAGCTCTGATAAAATAAAATTACATCTTCTTTGTTGTCAAGCAAATACATTGAGACTTCTGACAAAAGTTATGGCTGAACAGGAAATTGGAGAAAATTCCATTGATACTTTCTGCTGCTACTAGTCCACTTGTGTTCTGAATGTGAAATTGATTGATCCAATGCCGCAAAGCCTATGTCACCAATTTTAGTGAGTCAACTGGGCAGCCAAATCTTTCCCCCTTAGTTTTGTTTTGTTTGTATTAAGTTTAGTTCCAATAGTGCAAGGAAATGAGACCACCATTACTTTGATATTTTATTTTGAAGACAACTTCCATGAAGTTGCTGCTTTTGAGGAAACGCTGGTGCTTCAAATGGCAATATTTCCCATGGTTTCTTCTGTGATAGTTTTTTTTTTAAATGGTTAATTCATCCTCGAAAGAAAATGATAGTTGTTGCTGTATGAATACGCTTTTTCGATAGGCAGATATTGGCTTCGCGTTGGTAATGCCACTTGAAGTTGTCTGTTTTATATGAAGTGTCATTAGCACTGCACAAACCCGGTGTAAGACAGGACAACTGTTAAATATGACCACAGTATTGCATAGTATACAATTTCTTGTTTGCGTTCTTAATCTGTCAAAATAAAATTTGATTTCCTTTCGTAAAATATCACTCAACAACAGGTATGGTCCAACATGTTTATTTCGAGACACTAAACTTCGAAGCGCTGCTTCTTCAGCAGTTGGTTAAAGGAGCAACACTTCGAAGTCCAGTGCCTCCAAATCAACATGTTGGAATATAACCTGATGTCGTGTGCCTTTATAACTTTGTCCACCCCAGTTCAACACCGGCTCCTCAAATCACGTTTAGATGGAGCAGAATTTGTAATGAGCACAGAGGAGTGTTTTCAAGGGCGACGTGTTAATATCCAAGTCAGGAAGTGTCTATATAGACCTGGTGTTGGGAAATAAGACTGGTCTGGTGTTTAAAGTTTCGGTAAGGAATTACTTTGTCAGTGGTGATCACATTGTGGTAAGTTAGAAAACAGCCGTGGACAAAATCGAGAGTAGTCAGATAGGAAGAATTCTTAATTAGTGGGAGGCCAACTGTCGCAAGATTCAGCTGCTGGGGAATGTGGATTGGGAGCAACTGTTTGAGGAAAAATCCAGATTTGATATTAGGGAGGTTATTACAGAGAGGTTGATTAAAGTCCATGAGAAATATATTCCTGCGAAAATGAAAAATGAAATGGCAAGATTATGGAACCATGGAGGACTGGTGGTATTGAGAGAGGAGTTAAGAAGATAAACGCAACATTTGTAACGTCTAGGCGACTGAAAGCAAACGAAGCTTTAGAAGAATATCAGGAAAATTGGACCAATTTGAAACGAGGGATTAAGAGGTCTGAAAGGGATGAAGATATAACTTCAGCAAGCAGCGTTAAGGAAAATTCCAAAAGCTTTTAGTCGTATATAAGATTGAGATGTTACCAAGGGAAAGGAAAGGCCAACTCATGAATAAAATGGGAAAGTTATGGGTGGAATTAGAAAAAATAGCTGAGATTCTGAATGAGTACTGCGAGTCGGTACTGACAGAAGAGAGGGACAAATGTTGAGGTTAGTAATGGATGTTTGATTACTCTAGGTCAAGTCAGCACAAGGACGGAAGAAGTGTTGGGTACTTTAAAAGGCACTAAGGTAACATGTCCCCAGGTCCGGATGGGATCCATCCCAATTAGTGAAGGAAGCGAGGGACGAATTTGTTGCAGCGATACCAGATGTCTTTGCAGCATCCTTGAACACGGATGCTAAGATGATACTAAGATTGCTGCCATAGCAGATAGTGACTGGAACTGTCTGAGAATACAGCAGAATACAGATACACTTGGAGTGTAGGGCAGACATATGGCAAATAGAGTTCCATCCGAGCAAATGTGATGTGATGCAGTTTGGAAGACCCAATTCTGGAGTGTACTACATGGTAAACGAGAAAAGCCCTGGGGGAAATTGAAGCATATAGATATCTGGGTGTAGAGGTCTATTGTTCACTGAAGGTAGCAACGTAGTTCAAGAGCGTGGCCAAGAAGGCATACAGCAATTTCTATCACATTGAACGGTGTTTTGTGAGTTGGCATGTCATGTTGCAGTTGTATAGAACTACGGTTTGGCCCCGATTGGAATACTGCATGCAGTTCTGGTCGCCACATTAGCAAATTAATTTGGGTGTTTTGAAGAGGGTTTAGAGAAAGTTCACCAGGATGTTGCCCGGTATGGAGGGTGCTAGCTATGAAGAGAGATTGACTATTTTCGAATTATATTCCTTCGAAAGACATAGATTGAGGGGGACCAGACTGAGATCGAGGAAATCATGGGAGGTGTAGACAGTTTGGAAAGTCAGATGCTTTTTTTTCCCAGAGTGGGGACTCCATTTCTAGGAGTCGCGAATTCCAAGTGAGAGGGGAAACGTTTGAGGGAGATATGTGGGGAAAATTCTTCATGCAGGGGGGCACGTTGCCTGGAATGCATTGCCAGTGGGGGTGACAGAGGCACATACAATAGCGCCATTTTAGATCTATCAAGACAGATACATGAATCGGCAGTGAGCAGAGGGATACATATCGCTGGAAAATAGACGACAGTTTTAGTTCAACGGTCTGAATCGGAACAGGCTTGGAAGGCCGAAGGGCTTGTTCCTATGCTGTGACTTCTTTTTAGCTTTTATTCATTGCTACAATGACACAGGACGTACCTTTGGTGTGGGACTTCAATGTCAATCACCAAAAGTGTCCCCACAGGCTCACCACTGACTGAACAGGGCGAGACTTCTAATACACAGCAGCCAGACTGTGGGAAGATATGGAGGAACCAACAAGAGAGAAACATTATCAACAAACTACTTTTCAGAGATGTAGGAGCAGCCAGCACAAAGTCGTGGCAGAGGAAAAGGCTCAGCCTTATATTGAAGATACAACCTACTGTGCCATGTGGCAACTCCTCCTCTGTAGGACTGACAAATGGAAACTGATTGTCCATGAGTCACTCTGGGCTATCAGCAACTGCAGCATCAATGACCTTGCCTCCATGATAAAGAAGATGTGGATTGTTCACTGATGGTTTCAAAGTATTCAACACCATTCAAAACCTGCACCTATCCTGAAGCAGATGATTCAGCCCATCAAGAGTTTTAAAATGGAACAGAATGAGCCTATTCAGGCATTCGGGGCTGTTACTCAGCAACTGGAGCAGTCCTTTTAACGTCTCATTTCGGTTACACAGCACATGGAAGGGAATATTCAGCCTTTCAAAACAGCGACACAGGAATACGGGGAGGACTGGTTACTGAGCCAGAAGCAGGGATAAATTCGGGATAAATTAGTCTTTATCAGATTAACACAGATTCACTGTGACACAGTGACCAGTGCTGAGAACTCAACTCTTTGCAAAATATTTCAATGGTTTTGGTAAATGTAACGAAACAGTAGCTAAATTGGTGGATGAAACTAAAATAGGTTGGAAACTAAGTTATCAAGAGGAGGTTGAGAATCTCAAATTGAATACGCAATGGACAATAATTGTTCGATAGAATATTACGGGGAACTGTGAATGTGTGATTTTTTGCAGGCAGAATAAAAGGTTGAATATTACATAAATGGAGACAGATTACTGGACGTTTTGACAGTATGTACTGGAGGGTTCACTCAGTTCCTTTCAGACATGGGAAGGGTTGCTCCATCTCCTTGATGGTCTGCTTCATGCCTTCCACCATGGCGCCATTGCTGTCGGTATACACGCGATATTTTCATGTCTTCGGTTGACAGTGGGTAGTGATGGGCGGAGGGTGTTTTAAGTCATGTATCAAAGGGTCTGCCTTTATCTGAGAGTTAATCCTTTCTTTCTACATGGAGCCCCGCAGACGAAGAGAATGGTTGACTGCTTCCAAATGAAGCGGATGTGGCTGCTGCCAAGACAGTGTGTATATACCAACATGATGTACTGTATATGGGCACAGTTTAACATTAGTACAGTGAGATGCGGAGGGTCCAACCACAAGAATGGAAACACAAAAGAAATACATTGCTAGAACAGCTGAAATAGTTACTTATATCAGGTTCTCAATCTCACTTACAGAACCAGCCCATGTCCCAGAATTCCCGAGGAGATATCTATTCAGCATTGAGCACTGCGTTGAGCAAGCTCTACTTGATACACACCATCAGACTACTCAGAGTGCAACAATGTGCATACCATGGCCATGCTTGATCAATAAACCCGGATGAGATTTCTGTCCAGCAAAGACAGGTATGCAGACCACATCCATACATTGACCTATAAAACGGAGTGAGATATCTGTCCTGCACAGGGAGCTATGCAGACCACAGTAGTACATTGGACCATAAATTCAGACTCGATATCTGTCCAGTACGGGGTGCTGTGCAGACCCCAACACTGCATTCATCGACTAGATATAGATTCATAGAGATGAACAGCATGGAAAAAGACAGTTTGGTCCAACCCGTCCATGCCGACTAGATATCTAAACCTAATCTATTCCCACCTGCCATCACACCACCCATATCCCTCCAAAAACTTCATAGTCATATACCCATTCAAATTACTTTTAAATGTTGCAATTGCACCAGCCTTCTCGTACCAGGAGCTATGCAGACCATAGCACTGCACTGACCTAAAAACGTCGACTAGATGTCTGTCCAGCACAGGCAAATATGCAGACCAACGCAGTACAGTTGTATTCAGGTGTTTTGGAAGAATTTGAGACGAATTTTATTACATTTTATTGATGTCCTTTTCCAGATTATCGTGAGAATTGATTGAAATTTCCGGAAACAAGTCCAGTGGTAGTTTTCGGGAAAGTAATGGGTGTGTTGGATTGATACAGACATGGTACTTCGGACGAAACTGATGTATTCCGATGAACATGTACACTCACGTCGTCCCATTTCCCTGCACGTAGCCCATATCCTCCGTAACATTGCCTATCCATGTACTTGCCCACATGCCTTTGCAATGTTGTTAACAGACCCGTCTCAACCACTTCCGCTCGTAGCTCATTCTGTATGCATACAACCCTCTGTATAAAAAGTTGTCCCTCAGGTTCCCTTTTCTCCTTTCCCCTCGAACTTTACACTGATGCTTTCTCATCCTCGCTTTCCCAATCCTAGGGGAAAAAAAAGTTTGTGTTCATTCACCACATACAAGCCTCTTATGACCTCATACTCATCCATAAAATACACCTCTATATGAGACACTACAGCCTCCTTTGCTGTAAAGAAACAAAGGCCTACATTTTCCGAACTCTCCCTGTATATCAGACTGTTGACTGAAGGCAACATCCTTGTAAATTTCTTCTTCACCTTTTCCAGTTTAATATCATCCTTCCCATAGCAATTAGGAAATAAGAGGGCAGGTGAACACCCTGTTGCAGTGAAAGCAATTTGAGACCAGTGACCATAATTCTATTAGCTTGAAAATAGTTCTGTAAAAGGACAGTGCCGATCCAAAAGTTAATATTATAAATTGGGGCAAGGACCATTTTGACGGTATTAGACAGGAACTCCAAAAATGATGCGGGGAAACTGTTCACAGGTAGAGGGACATCTGGCAAATGAAACTCTTTCAGAAGCGACAAAATGAGAGTCCAGTGACACCATGTTCCAGTCAGTGTCAAGGGCAATGTTAGCAGGAGTAGGGAACAAAACATGGTAGAGACTCTGGTCAAGGAAAAATGAAGGATGCATATGTCAGATCTAGGAAGCGGGGGTCAATGAAACCATTAAGGAGCATGGAGGATGTATACTTATGGGAGAAATTGGGAGAGGAAAATGGGGCAGCTTTGGCAAATAGTGTTTGCAGAATCAGATAAGATTCCATAAGCAAATGAATGGCAAAAGCCTAAACAGGGAGAGAATAGAGCCTCTTAAAAATTGAACAGCCACTTATGTCATAGAGTCTCTGAGATGTACAGCACGGAAAAGGACACTACGTCCACCTCGTCCATGCCGACCAGATATCCCAACCCAATCTATTCCCACCTGCCAGCACCTGGCCCATATCCCTCTGGACCATTACTATTCATATACCAATCCTGATGCCTTTTTAATGTTGCAATTTTACTACCCTCCATCATTTCCTCTGGCTGCTCATTCCATACACGTACCACTCTCTGAGTGAAAAGGTTATTTCTTAGGTTTCTTTTATATCTTTCCCCTCTCACCCTAAACCTCTGCCCTCGATTTGCGATGATTCACAGGAGAATAATTAGGTTTGTTAGATTTATTGTTCAATGTACTCACATGAGGACAGTAAAACAGTTACAAGTCGCCACAGGGGGTGCAATCTTACAGACAAAGATAACAGCTCCCCGCCCTGCCTCACCCACCCCCATCCGAACCACCCAGAGACAGAATCCTTGTACAAAGCAGAAAAATAAAGAAAACAACATTACAATGTAAAATATTACATCGCTTCCTGTAAAAGTGGCAAAAAGCAAAAACATTGTTGACAGTTCAACAAAACAGTTCATAAGTGCCTGGCCAAGCTGGGTTCACATTCCTCACAACGACTCAACCTTCCCCACTCCTCTGCCGGACAGTCTATTTCTGCCGATGTGTGCGGTCCTCTACGAATATATCTCATGAATATTTACTGTGGGGAAAGATATTCAAGCGAGTGAAATCAGGGAAAGGAATCCATGGAGTGATGTTTTGAAAGGAGTCTGCGTTACAGAAGTTGAAGTGCTGGAGGTCTTGAAATGCTTAACAGTTGATCAATGCCCAAGACCTGTTTGTGTATGTCAGGTCATTGTGGGAATTCGGGGAAAACATTGCAGTGCCACGAGTTAAGACATTTGTATTATTCCTCAGAGATCTGAGGAAGGGTCACTGGACCCGACAAATTAACTCTGATTTTTCCGCACAATATTTTAAATGATGTAATGGACACGGGAGCTTTGAGATATAAGGATAGAATGGATAGTGCGGGATTATTTTCCCCCTTTTGCGTGGGTGGTGATGAGGTGACCTTGCAGAGGTTGAAAAGAGCATGGGGTGCACGGATAGGGTGAACAGCTAAGGTCTTTACTGGACAGTACAGGTGTCCAAATCAGGCAGGATAAGTTGAGAGGCGAGAGAATTAAAAGGGAAATAAGATGCAGCTATTTCTCAGACAGGGTGCTGTGCATATGTAACGAGCTGTCAGTGGAAGTGGCACAGGCGAGGATAATTAAAACATGTGAAACAATTGAATAGTGACAGGAATCATAGTTTCAAAGAGGTATGTGCCAAGTGCAGGCAAATAGGGTGAATTCAGTTTCGAAAACGTGGTGAGCGTGGACAAGTTGGACTGAAGCGTCCTTTTGCTTTTTGAATGTCTCTAAGTGTCTTTGACCTTATAATGTCTCTTTCATCACCAATTCTCCAAAACCCTCAATGCATTTCCAGGTCAGAAATTCTCTTTAAATACTTTCAATCATCTCCGAACGTTTTTAGAGTATTCCTGACATTGATTTGGTGCTGTGCACCACAGCAGTAGCAGCAGAATTGTATTCAACCACAATCTGTAACTTTGTGGCTGAGATAATTCTTCAGTCTACCATGACCATCAAGCCGATCTATGGTTGAGGAACGAGAGTAGGTGAATATTCAAAGGTCAGAACCATGTGAACGTACACCTGATGGTAACCCGTGAAAGCTACCGCACTTGACCGCTTACATTCCAAACAGCAGGACGAACATATGATGGAGAGGGCGAAATGTTCCCAACACCAACAGACGAAGAATCCTTTTATATCCAGTCGTAAATGGTCATGGAAACAACTCACTGAAGGAGACGTCTTCACAAACATACCGTTGCTAAATAATGGAACAGCCCTTTCCATCGGTGTAAAAGACAAGGATGTAGTATCTGAAATATCTTCAGACAGAAGTGTTGACTCGACGATCCAACTCATGCTCATCACAGAATCACAGATACATGTCTTCAATCAATAAGATTCGCTGACCATGACATGAAGAAACAGCTGGACACAATAGATACGACAAAGGCAATGGACCCTGACACCATTCCTGCAATAGGAGTGAAGACTTGTGCTGCACAACAAGCTGGGTAAGCTATTTCATTCCAGCACAAACTCTGACATCTCCTTGGCAATATGGAAAGTTACTCAACTATGTCAAGTCACCAAAGAGGGGAATAATCACAGTCTGACCAATTAGTACCCCTTGATCTCATGACAACAGTCAAACTGCTGGAAGTTATTTTTTTCAGAGCTGTTAAGCAGCACAGAAATAACCCGCTCAGTGTGGTTGGCGGTAGGTACCCACGTGGAGATGGGGCTGTTGTGGAAATGTCACTGGGTTATTAATCCACACCAGGCTAATGCTCTGGCAACTGGTGGAAGTTAAGTACAATTTTAAAAATCAAGATATAAAATCTGGTGTCAGTAATAGTCACGTTTAAGCCAATGTTTCTTTGTAAACTCTAATCTGCTTCTCCAATGTACTTTCAGAAAGTAAATATCCCGTGTTTTCGTGGTCTGACAGAAAAGTGACTCCAGACACACAGACATGTTATAAACCCTTCAATGGTGTCTGAAAAGGCAAAACAAGAGACTCAATTATAGCAAAGTGCTCCGAGGCCTTAATGGATTACATCGGTCAGAACACCCGTCAACAGCCTCGATATCGGAAAAGGGAACTGGAAATACAGTCCAGTCGACCCTGCAGAGTCCTCTTTCCTAACATTCGAGAGCTTGTTACAACATTTACAGAACATTCACATAGACTGGACAGAAACACCAAGCAAGGAGTAGGTCATTCAACAAATTAAGCTTCCCCCATTCTTGTACATGACCGAGCATCTTCCCGATGTATTTTTCCTGTGCAAGACATGTATTAATTGTTGTGATTGCTCCTTGGAAAAATGTGAAGTAGGAACTACAAGTTTCCCTTCAGTCCAAAGAATTTTCTACCCCATAGATAGCTAATTCTCTATCAGAACAAAAAATCAAGATCTAAAATCTCCTTCCGTATCCCTTTCGTGTCTGCATGTCTTAATTGATATCATCTGCTTTGGCTTCCGTAGCTTGGTCTATGTACACTTGCTTGGTCAAAATACACTTTTCCTAAGGTGTGCAGGTCAGTTGAATTGGCCACACTAAATTGTCCATAGTGTAAAGTGAACAAGCCAAGGGGAAACAGGGCTGTGTGGCTTGCTGTTCGGACGGTCGGTGTGGACTTGTTGGTCCGAAGGACAAGTTTCCACACTGTAGGGCATCTAATCTAAACAGTATGCCAATGCCGTTCTCAGTATCGACCTCTGACTTTCGAACTCACTGTCCTGCATGGACCTCAGATGTCTGCGTAGAAGGAAACAACAAAGAGCATAATTCACTTTATACAGTAACGTTCTTCACCAACCACTTTCAAAATAGTAGGCTGAAATCTGTTGTTCTCACCAATTGGCGCAACGTCACATCTATCCACAGTATTCTCCTTCTGCCACTTAGTTCCACATTCACTCCACTTGCCTCCATCACCTTGGTGATTTTTTTTTACATCCAGTTCACACACTCACAATCCAACGTCCTTTCGTCCCGTGAACAAACTGGGTTATATTAGATTTGATTCAATCAAACGAATGCTGAATGTCTATTGTGAGCAGCTGGTGATGAAGCGGTGGTGGTATTCCCTGACATCTTCTGCCGTTGTCCTCCTGGATAGACGTGGTCATTGGTTTGCAAGATGGTGTCTGCGGATCTTCGATGAATCATTTCAGTACCGCTTGGAGATAGCACGAACTGATGCTGATGAGAGTTGATGGTGGAGAATGATGGATGAACTGATCGTCAGACAGGCTGCTTTGCCCTGGATGGTATAAAGCATCTTGAGTATTGTCTGGGCTGCACTCATCCAGGCAAGTGAGGAGTATTGCAACACATGCCAATCAAAGTTTAAATACTTCGTTTAACATCAACTATGATCTACTGCTGACCTGTTTACCCTTATCAATTTGATAAAAAAAAGCGTGTTGCTTTAGTTCGAGACATCTCATGAACTTACGTCCAGTTACTATTTTATTTATATCATTGAAATATTTACGGTGCCTTCCGCTGTGAGGAATCATGTAAAGTACTGTTGTAAATTATCCGCCTGTTCCCTGCTGTCTATTCCACCGTCACGACATTCAAATGTTCTCACTATACTTTCTAAATTTGACTTCTGCCAAAAGTCGCACACTCATGTTGATTTTTTTCTTATATATGTACAGAAATCTCATGATGCTTTAGCAAATTTTCCTTGCCAATTAACTTCCGTAGTATTTTCTACCTTTTTCTCAGCTGTATAGATTCATATACCGCAGAAACTAATTCTGATCCAACTTGTCCATCTGGCCAAGGTTTCCAAACTTTACATTCTCTACAGTTTGGAACAGGACCCTCGGCCCAGCAGGTCCACACCGCCCCTCCGAAGACAAACCCACCCAAACCCATTCCCCTACCCTATATTTACCCCTGATAAACACTGTGGGCAGTTCAGAATTTCCAATTCACCTGTACTGCACATCTTTGGATTGTGGGAGGAAACCGGAGCACCCACAGGGAGAATGTGTAAACTCCACACAGATAGGCGGGAATCGAACGCAGGACCGTGGTGCTGTGAGGCATCGTGCTAACCATAGAGCCACCTTGCCGCCCACTTAATTAGTCCCATCTGTTTGCACTTTGTCCAAATGCCTCTAATCGCTCCAATTCATAGGATTGTCCAAATATATTTTAAATGTTGTTGCTGCACTTGCATCTATCACTCTTTCTCTGGCAAATCATTCCATACCGACATGAGCTTTTGCGTGAACAAGTTGTCCCTTTGTCCCTTTGTAATCTTTCGCCTCGCAACTTAAGCCTCTTCCCTCAATGTTTGAACACGCCTACAGTGTGGAAAACACCTTGGCTATTTACCCTACCCATGTCGCTCATGATTTTATAAACTTCGAGAATGCCACCCCTCGGCCTCCTACATTCCATGTGATAATAACTTCACGAAAAAACATTTAAAAATAAGCACAGCAAATTTGAAACTATATTTAAAATGACAAGTAAACAGCACTCCGCCGAACACTTCATACTGTTGTTTGTTTTTCTTCATATTGCAATGCTAACGCAGCATGAACCGTTGAATAGTGCCAATATGAAGCCAAGGACCTGAGTTCTTTTTCTAAAGGACCTGATGATCTCTTCAGTGAAAAATCATTTCTGCCAGATCTACATAAGGAAGGGATTTCTTCAATTATACGGTCAGCCTGCACTTGCCTTAAGCAAAGTGAGACGGAGGCTGAATATTCTTTTTGAAACTTGCATGAAAGCATGAATTGTGTACAAAGCATGAAAGATGTATTCAATAAGGTTTATTCCAAAAAGTAAACTTTCAAGAATGAAATGTTAGTGGAAGATGTCAAACAGCATGAATGGAGAGTCTGAACCACACTGAGACCAGAGGCAGAATGGCAGCACAAAACTCAGATTGATGCAAGTGCATGGACGATAGACTTAATTAAGCAGCTCAAGGTGAACTGCGTTACAGTCATGTCAAGGAATGCTCTGTATTTTGAGAAGAAGAACAAGGAATCAGGGATAAAGTTATTAGCATCGAGTAAAGCTTACTACAATGACACGAGAGAGAGCTAGCCAGAGTCAGTTGGACGTCGGCAGGAAACAAGGTCGAGCAGCAATCGCAGGGCCTTCTGCGGATAATTCAGTAAGCACAGCTGAAACCCATGCCTATCACGTGCTTCCGGTCCCAGAAATAAATCTCCTAAATCGGTCCTGACAGTAATGCTCGCCACTTTGTGATTGAATGCTCTCCATGAAAGACTTTGTCACACATTGATGCATCATCTTCTTATCGAGTCATTCTGTTTGATCAGGAACCATAATTGCTGAGTGTTACTGGATATATGTTTGTATGTCTGCCCATGCATCCCACTGACCTTGCATTCAGTCTTTTTCCACATCCTGCTTCAGAACAGATGTAAGCCAGCAATCCTCAATCTCTATGCCTGGTTAATTTCTCATATTCAGGGGAACATCTGCATGTGGGTCTGCATCTGCATCTGCATCTGCACATGATCAGTTGACAGTGACTCCATCTCTGTCATTTTTGTGCGGTGATACCATATTCCCGTGAGCAGCCTTTGACTTCCTTTGCCTTCAAAACAGAAATCCCCTTAAATCTTGTCAGCTGAGCCTCCAGCTGTGACTATCCCAATTCCTGGGCTTCTGGTCTCACCCCTTGCCCTCCTTCCTCGAACAATGACAGAGATCCTTTTGTCCTCACTTCCCACTGCTTTAGAAACCACATTCACAGAATATTCGTCATCTACTCCCACTACTCCCTGCAGGACAGCGCCATCAAACACATACAATATAGAACATTACAGCGCAGCACAGGCTCTTCGGTCCTCGATGTTGTGCTGAACTGTGAAACCAAGCTGAAGCCCATCTAAACTACACCATTTTATTTTCATACATTTATAAATCTAATGACAATTTAAATATCCTTAATGGTGACCAGTCTACTCCTGTTGCAGGTAGTCTGTTACATGATTCGACTACACTCTGATCAAAGAAAATACCACTGCAATCTGACCGATGTCTGTCACCCCTCAATGGAAAGCTATTTCCCGTCGTGTGAGCAATCACCATCCGAAGAAAAATGCGCCCACTGTCTACGCTATCTAAACATCTTCTTTTCTTATATGTCTCAATTAATCACCACTCAACCTTCTCTCCATAAATTTATCAGGCTCAAGTTCCTCAGCCTTTCCTCGGAAGACCTTTCCCGCATTCCCGGCAGCATCTGAATAAATCTCTTCAGAACAGTTTCGAAATATTCAACGTCCTTCTTGTCATAAATGGGATTGTCTGTGCTTTAGTGGTTTGGATCAGAAATTGGCGAGCTGAAAGAAGACATTATTGCTTGGCTGAAAACATTCTTCAGTACGATCCACAACTCTACCGAAGTCAACCACAAATTTACGAACCCATCCTTCTCCGCTCTCATCCAGATCATTTATGAAAATGACAAAAAGCAGTGGCCACTAAAGAGATCCTTGCGGTATACAAAATGTAACTGCTCTCCACGATAAACTTTTCCTCGCAACCTCCGCTCTTTGTCATCTTTCAGCTTGCTAATTTCTAATTCAAACAGCCAAATCACCCTCGATCCCATGCCTCCGAATTTTGTGCGATAACCGACCACGGGGAACCTTATGAAACGCCACATTAACCGCTTTACCCTCATCCAACTGTTGGTCACCTACTCAAAGAACTCAATGCGATTTGTGATGCACGACTTATCCTTCAGAAAGCCGGGTTGATTATCCCTTAACAATTTACTATTTTCGAGATAATTTTTAATCCTTCCTTTGATAACCTTGTTCAACACTTTAGCAACAAACGTACTAATGCTGACTGATCTATAATATTCAGCGTAGCCCCTACTGAGCTTCTTGACCAAGGGAACAACACCCGACCATCTTCCGGCACTATCCCTGAAGACAATGACGACTAAGACATCAAAGCCCAAGTCTCTGCAACCTCCTCCCTGACTTTCCAAGGAATCCTAGGATAAATCCCATCCAGGCCAGGGGACATATCCATTTTCACACTTGCCAGAATATCTAAAAACTCCTCCTTGTGAACCTCAATCCAATCGCGTCTAGTAGCGTGTATCTCAGTATCCTCCTCGACATTTTCGTTTTCCAATGTGAATGCCGACGAAGAATATTCATTCAGCGTTTGCACTACCTTCTCTGACTCGACGCACAGCTTTCCATTACTACTCCACACCTATTGGCGCTAAACGTCTCCTAGTCACTCTTTCTTTTCCTGCCAAACTATAGAAAGCCTAAGGGCTTTCTTTGATCTTATCCACCAATGCCTTGTCATGCCCCCTCCTGACTCCTTTGACCTCCAGCTTTCGGACTTTCCTGGCGAAATTTTCACTGTCAAGCAACCTAATTGAGCCTTCATGTGTCATCCTTACATCAGGTTACTTTTTTTCCCTGTACAAGAGCTTCAAAGCAGGGTGACCAGTCCATTCCTGCTTCCAACCTGATTCTCCAACATTTGTAGACATTTCCATGAACGTTTTTTCTGCTTCTCCCATCTTCCCCTTTGGATCATTGTCCGCATTTCGTATTATTCCAAACCATTTGTACTATTCTCTATCACTTTGAACACTTTTTGATTTCCCCCGTCGCCCCTTCCCATGCAATTTCAGTATTTGAAAGACTTCCCTTAACATCTCTTCCCTCCACTTTGTCCGAAGCCCCAAAGACACCTTCCTTGTGAAGCAACATTTCACTTGTCATGTTTCAATCCAGTTTCCTGTCATTGCTGTTCAGAATGCAGTCTGTTTTACCCTGGGAAAACCAAACGGAGACGGTCTTGAGGAAAGATGTCACACCATCTGTTGGAATAATCCTAACCATCACATTGCTTCACACTTTAATAACCTAACTTGCTCTGATGTGAACATTTCAGCACTGGGCTTCTGCAATGTTTCAATGAAGCACAACCATAGATCGAGTAGCACCTCATTTAATATTTTGATACTGTATAGCCGATAGGAGATTATGTTCAATTCAATAACTTCGCAGCCAGACCTCACCACGACCGTACTCCATTTTCCTGACATTCTCCCTTTCGGCCTCCCTATTAGCCTTCCTCAGTATTTTTATCTTGCTGCAATAGAGAGAACCCATTACCCCATGCACCCCTTAATTTTCATCCAATTCATACCTGTTTGTCTTTCACCATAACTAATTCTTCTGTGGCATTGTGCCTTCACATCCCCTATTTCCCATCACCCCCTTCCACTTCTGTCACGTCTGAAAAAGCCCATTTTGCCCTCCATTTATACTTCTGAAAAGTGGTCCTGTTGGACTCGAAAAGTTATCTCTGTTTGACATTTGCAACAGGTGCTGCCATCCCTTCTGATTTTCTCCAGAAATTGATGTTTTTGAACAATTCAAAAGATGTGTGTTCAACCATGAAGCACCATACACTGGGGAGTGAATGATAATACAAGGTGTGCAAATTCATTTGTTCTGAAACTACATAATGCCGGAATCACCGACACGACAGAGCTCTTAACCATAGTCGGGCAGATAATCAGATGGAAACACATCATTTCAAACAGAGAAGATAACACAATTTGAATGGAAGGTTTCAAGTGAATATGTTGCATAGTTTTTCGGAACGTGACACCATGGACAGACCCTCAGAGGAATTAGAATATTGAAATGGATGTGTCACTATATCAGACGTCAGAGTGGGTAAATGGGTACACGGGTGATAGTTGTATGGGTCTCGGTGTGCCTTCGGGACAGACAGCAGACTTGCACTGCAGATATTGCAGCACAAACTGGTATTCATGTGGTGTTGTGCACCACAGCTGAACAAAAGCAGAATTGCAATCAAACACAATCTGTAACTTTTTTGTGGGAATAATCCCTCAGTCTGCCATAACCATCAAACCAATCTATGGTTCAGTGAGAGTGCAGGCAAACATGCCAGGGTCTGCACCAAGTGTAACTAAACTTGATGACAAGTGAAAGTTACCACACTTAGCTGGTTACATTCCAAACTGCAGAAATAACATCTGAGAGAGGGGGTGAAATGATAAAAAAAGATCAGATTGAATTTTTGCATTCCTGCCACAACCAGTCAGAACTGGAGCTGAACTCTGAAACATGTGACGAGACAAAATGGCTGCACAAATGTTATTTTTAATCAAACAATTACTCTTGGGTTTAGGATAGGTCTCATTTATTGTCCAGTGGGCAGTTAAGAGTCAACCACATTGTTGTGGGTCTGGAGTCACATGTGGGCCAGAGCAGGTATGGATGGAAGTTTCATTCCCTAAAGGACATTAATGAACCTGATGAGTTTTTCCAACAATCGACAATGGATTCATGAGCATTATTAGACTCTTAATTCCAAACATTTATTGCATTTAAATTCCCCCATCTGCTGTGACAGGATTCGAAGTCATGTCATCAGAACATTACCAGGACTGCTAGACTAACACCACTAAACCATTACTTTGGCATTCCCCTGAAGAATGGAACAGCCCTGTATATCGCTATAAAGACAAGGATGTCATGTCTGCAGCATTCTCTGCCAGAAGTGTTACGTGATGACACACGCAGAATTACAGATCCCCGTCTTCAAATAATTTGATTGCTGCATATCAAGAAACATCTGAACACAGTAGATACGACAAAGGCAATGGGCCCTGACGCCATTCCTGCAATAGACCTGAATACTTCTGCTGGATCATTAGCCGTGTCCAGGTGAAGCTGTTTAATTCCAGCCCCAACTTTGGAATCTCCCTGGCAATTTGGAAAATGTCTTTAAAATCATCAGTCCCTTAAGAGGAGAACAACTACAATCTGACTAATTGCCACTCCCTCACTTTGATTGCGATAGTTAAACTAGTGGGGGTTCATCTTCACAGAGCTTTCAAGCACCAAAGAAATAACGTGCTCAGTGTGGTTTACGATAGGTGCTGTCATGGAAATGTCACTGAATTTCTAATCCAGAGCAGACTAATGTTGTGGCAGGTGGTGGACGTTAGAAACACTTCCAAATCTGATGCTACTAGTATTGACCTTGACGCCAATGTCGATGGTAAACATCAATTTCATTCCTCAATGTACTTTCATGAAGGAAATCTCACCTGCTTTCCTGGTTCTGGCATCAAAACAACCTCAGACACACAGACGTGTGATAAAAACTTCAATGGTCTGTGAAACGGCCAAGTAAGATATTCAACTGCATCAAACTGCCCCGATATCTGAAAGGATAAGCGCTGACAGAACACCCAACACCAGACTTGGTATTGAAAAAGGGAATGAGAAACACACAGTCCTAGACCGACCTCCGGACATCAGAAAGCTTCTGGCCACATTTAGAGAGTTTCCCCACAGACTGCACAGAAGCATTCGGAAAGGTGGAAGCCATTCAATGCATTGAGCCTGCCCCATTCCAGTTCATGGTCAATCAGCTTCTTAATTTTTTTCCCAAACACTGTGTACTATAATCCTTTGAATTTATTAACACTCGGAAAGTTACAAAGTCGGTTCTGCAGTCGGCCCTTTAGTCCATCAATTTTACTTCCCCCTTCCATATAATGAGGGCTGATCCTCTATCCCCACACCATACAGCGAGTGCAAACTCATGCATTTCGTGACTAGAAATCCTTACTTATATTCAATCCCTTGGCTTCCATAGCCTTACTTGGGAGATAATTTCCTAGCTTCACCATTCTCTGCATGCTCACATTTGTTCGCATCTCAATGCAGCTTGTCCCGCTGTTATTAATATGGTAGCACCTTGGTTTAGACTTTCCACTCAGGAGAATTGTCGGGATTTCATATACTTCACGGAGATCTCCACTCATGTTCCTGAACCCGATGGAATTACGGCCCAATCGACACAATCCTTGCTCCCATTACATTCTGTGATTCAAGTGATCAGTCTGGTCATTCTTCGCTGGACTCCCTCAATGTCAAGTTTGTACTTTATTAAAGAGAAAAACTGCACAGAAGACTGGTCTCACCGAGGCCTGTACAGCTGCAGAAAGACACCCTTACTTATCCAATCAAATCCACTTGAAGTGGAGATCAACACATCAATTATCTTCCTAATGGCTTTGTGCTCCTGCAATGTTGTTTTCAGTGATGGCATGCATTGAAATCAAGATCCCCTTTAATATTCCAGCTACCCACTTGATAGATCTATGCGCACTGGTCAGTGTTCCAATGCCATTCCCAATATTAACGTCCGGCTTCAAAACTGCCATTCATGAGTTTCGGAGTTCGCTGAAGAAGTCAACAAACGTATGCACATAAGAATTTCATAATCCAACATGTTTACATCAATATCTTGAGAAATGATTACCAATCATTATGTTTTCCCACCAAAGTACTTAAGGCAACGTCCATCCATATTGCTCTTCCTTCCCACGTATTTGCCTTTTCAGTTCACTTGTTTCAATCACATTGCAATTTCTTTAAATGTTCCTCACCAACCCACAATCTCACTTTTATGGCATCAGCAGATTTGGAAAGATTGCATTTAATACGCTCGAAAAAAGTGTGATCTTCTTTCTGAGTATCTGGGGCCCAAATATCAATTTCTGGATTATCCCACCAATCCCTGCTTTCACCTCCCAATTTTGAATCAAATTCTGTATGTTATATTAGGCAGTTTAAGGTGGATATTTCAGAAGTCGTACAGCCAGTCAAACACTTCGTTTTTAACACAACAGTATTTATTTTCAAGATTATCAAAAGAACCATAAACAAAAGAGGATAGAATTTTTTAAATAACTTAGCCTATCTGAAAACTGAACCCATTATCGCAAATTAATGAAATTGCTCAACGTATTTGCAACAATCCACATAAACACACATGACAATAAAAGGAAAAAAATCCAATCACAGGTTTTTGCAGGAGATATGTCGTAGAGTGGGAGGATCAGTGCGGTACTGCTTCTTTGGGTTCAGCATCTTCACAACTGGCTCCGTGTTCAGCCAGCCTGATAAACGCCAAACCAAACAAACTGAAGCGGAGGAGCAGGTGTAGGCCATCTGACCCTTCCAGCCTGCTCCCCCACTCAAAAGGTTCACAGAATTTGTTTCCATGAATTCCCATTCTCTTGCCTTCGCTCTCACCCTATCCCTTAATTACTTTACTGCTCAAAAATATCTATCTTTGCTTTGAAAACGTTTCCTGAAGTAGCGTCAACATCTTCACTTAGCAAGCAATTCCATCGATTTACAAACCATTGGGTAAAGTAGTTCGTTCTCAATTCAATCCTAAAGCTTCTCTCACTAACCCCTTTTGTCCTAGCTTCACTTACCATTTGAACCATCCTCTCTACTTCTATCTTGTGCTTTCCCGTCATAACTTTATATATTTCTAAAACATGCCCCCTGGTTATCCTAAATTCCAATGAATATATTTCCAGACTGTTCAGTATCTCTTCATACATCAACCCCTCAACTCCATTTATTAACTAGTGAACGTGTTCTGCTTTCCCTGCAGTATCAGTATATAATTTCTCATAAAGGATAACAAAACTGCACACAGTACTCCAAGTGTGGCCTTACCAGCACCCTATTCAGCTGCAACACCTCCTTCTTGCTTTTAATCTCAATCTTTGTAACATGGTGGGCAAAGATTGCTTGCCTTCCTAAGTACGTTTTGCACCTGCAGACCGACCTTCTGTGATTCATGCACAAGGATACCCAGGGTCCCTCTCCATAGCCATATTCTACAAAATTTTATCATTTAGGTAATAGTCATTTTTACGATTACTCTGATGAAAATGATTGACTTCACATTTATTACCTTTGTAGTCCATCTGCCCGACGTTTGCCCACTCACTTTGGGGATCTATATTACTCTGCATAGTTTCACAGTCCTCTGCACAGTTTACTTTGGCACTCATCTTCGGGTCAACTGCAAATTTTGACACCCTACATGTGGTCCACAACTCCTGATCATCTTTATAAAACGTGAATAATTGCAGTTCCAACACCGAATCCTGAGGCACTCTTCGAGTCCTGATTGCCTGCCAGAATAACACTTATTTAGCCCCACTCTCTACTTCCAGTTAGTCATCCAATTCTATGTCCATGCTAATACTTTACCCCGAAGGTCATGCATTCTTATCCTGTGTAGCGGCCTCTTGTGCAGCATTTTGTCAAATGTGTTTTGGAAATATTGGTTCACTCCAGCTACCGGGTACCCGGCGCTCTCTTTTCGAGTAATGCCTTCGTACGTTTCCAAAAGAATTGTTCTGCCTGTCGTGCCTTTCATTAAATCTGCTGTGTCTGAGGAAAGGGACAATTTCTATCGAGATGCCTCGTATTTATTCCTTGATAATAATCTCAAGCATCTTCCCCACATCAGAGGTTATAATAATTGGTATACAATTGCTGATCTTTTCTCCAACTCCCATTTTGAATCATGATGTCATATTCACTGTTTTGCAATCCGCTGGAACTTCCCGAGAGTGCAGCTAATTTTGGGAAATTAGCGCAAGTCCATCTGCTATTTCTCCTTCCATCACTTTTCGTGTTCTGAGATGCATTCCATCAGGTCCAGGAGACATGCCTATCTTTAGCTCCATTAGGTTGCCCAACACCGCATTTCCGTAATAATGATTGCTTCCAGTTCCTCACCTACCTTCATCTCTTTATCAAATACTGACATGTTATTACTCACACACTATAAAGACCGTCACAAAATACCTGCTCAATGCCTCTGCCGTTTAATCACATCCCATTACTCAATGACCCTTCTCATCCTCGAAAGGACAACGTTCACTTTAGCCATTCTAAATCGTTTTATATATTTATAGAACCTTCCACTGTCTATTTTTATTTTCTGTGCTTTTTCTCAAGTTCTATCTTACCTTTCTCTATAGTACTTTTTTGTGGCTTTCTATTGACGTTTAAAATTTTCCCAATCTTCCATTTTCGTACACACTTTGGTCACTTTGTATGCCTTCTCTTTCAATACGATAGACTTCCTTAATATCCTAAGACACACGTAGCAGACTACCCCTTTTCTCACAATCCTTCCTTTTCACTGCTGTATGTTTTTGCTTTGGACTTTGAAAAAATTGTTTTTTAAGTCGTTTACTGCTCGTCAACTCTCTAACCATAAAGTAATTGCTCCCAGTTTAACTTTAGCCTAAGTCCTCCATGTCTCTCTATTGCAGTGTTACTTGTTTAAGCACAGGACCATGGAATTAGATTTTATTTTCACAGTCTCTATCTCTATTCTAAATTCAACCAAACTGTGATCACTCCTTCCAAGAGTATCTGTAACTATGAAGTCATTAATTATACCTTTCTCATTACACAAGGCCACATCTAGGACAGCTAGCTCCTCATTGTACAAATTGTATTTTGACGTTCAAAACATTCCCTCATACTCAAACCCAGATTTTTCGGAAACGCTGCTTTTACGACATCTCTGATTAAAGAAAAAACACGAAGGACAGCTTAATCTTGTTAAATGAGCAGGTTTGTCACAACACTCGACTTGGGACATTATCAAAAATGTTTTGGGAAAATCAAAATTCACAACATCCATTGCTTCACCCATAATTGATTCACTAGTGTGTTTGTTAAATATATTTCGCCGTTAATAATTCGAAATTGCCTTCACCTACATTCATTACGTTGTAATTAATTCAATTTTCAAAGTTCCCTGGTAATGCATCCTTGAGAATAGACTCTTGTATTGTTCTGACTGCTTCTTTGGTGCTCAGCAGACTGCAATTTCCTGTTTTCTCACTGCCTCATTTGGAAATATTATGGTCATATTTGCTTCATCAAACCTGAAACTTCGGTTCCAGAAAACCATCACTTCCTGTCTTAATCTGTTAAATAGTTGATTTTCCACAATCATACAGTCAGAGAAGCATGGAATCTCTACAGTCAGAAATACAACACCGTCTACGTTAGTCCCACGTTCCAACACAAGACCCATTGCCGTGAAGGTTATGATACTCTAGGTGCTTTTAATTACTTTTTTTTAACCATTTGTTGTGACAATTGCAAAGTCATGAAGTGCATTCCAAATCCACTGCATCATCTGGGTGAAAACAATCCTGGAACCCTCTCTGAACCTCGAAACCTTCACTTTCAAAAGTGTATTCCCTCGTTCTTGATCCTTTGACTAAAAGGATTAGCTGCTGTCTATTTACTCTGTCCATTCTCCTCGGAAAGTTAACCTTCCGAATCCCACCACCCCCAGCCTTCTCTGCTCCAAAGCAAATGACCAGAGCTTATCCAACCTCTCTTCATAGCTGATATGCTCCATCGCAGGGAAAGTCCTTTTGAATCTCCTCTGCACCCCATTCAGTGCAATCACATCCTTCCAGTCATGTGGCTCGCAGAAATGTACACGTTATTCCATCTTGGCTGAAACATTTTTTTTATATGTCGTTCTTACAATCTGCACCTGTATGAGTAGACGCTATATTTACTACTTCCAGTGACTTCTTAATAATCGATCACCCTGTTCAATCGCACTCATAGATTTGTGGAGAAACACCCTCTGGGCCTCCTAGTATGCTGTCACTCCCCGTCTGGTTCTTTCTTCCAAATTACACCACCTCATATTTATCAGGGTTCTTGTCCACGTGCCATTGATCTGCCCATCTGAGCATTCCTTCGATATCTTCCTGTTACATAAGACCCTCCCTCTCAGTGCCAACCACCAACGCAATCTTTGCGTCAAGTTCAAATTTACTTACCACACTGATCGCACTGGTGACTCCACATTCACACCAACATCATTTATGAATACCACAGGTAATAAGGGGCACATCAGTGATCTCTGTGGTACAGTAGTGTATGCTGGTTTCGGGTCGCACAAAGAGTATTCTGACGCCAGCTATGTACTTTAGTTGCCCTAAAACTGTTGGAATACTCACGGATCTCTACTTTCCTGGTTTATCTCCACCACGCTTCCCATCAAGGGTGTTGTCCAGTCTACTGGTGCCACGTCTGTTAACAGTTTCTATTAAAATGTTTGCATCTGCGCCGTTCCTCCCTTGTCTCCAACAGCAGCTTGAGATACAATTCACCCAGGCATCGGGACTTTTCCAATGTTATACCAGCTAAAACCGTCAATCCCTATTCGCATCTTATGACAATCTGAAAAAGAGTTTTCCAGCCAATCTGCTCTGAATCCTCAAAGCAATCATTAGGCCCATTGCTGCCGCCTCCGAAATTTCGGTATGAAGGAATCTGATCCGTCAGACTTAAAAATCCTCAATCCAGCCGTGTTTCTAAATATTACCTCGTTACTAAAATGATTGATTTTTGTCTTAAATTATAGGGTCCCATCGTCACTTGGTCTTTCTGGGAGCTTTTCTGGATCTTCCTCCATTCAGACAATCGCAATATAACCGTTCAGTTTCCCTGTCGGTTTTCTGTTCTCTACAATAAATTATCCTGTCCACATATTCACTGTTCCATATTTGTTTTCAATTTCCTTTCAAATATCAACAGAAGCTTTTTGCGAATATTTGCAAGGAACAAAAAAAAAATCACATCACAGGAACAGGCCCTTCGGGCATCCAAGACTTCACCGATGTAGATCCTCTACCTAAACCTGTCGCCGATTTTCCAAGGACCTGTTGGCCGTGCTTCCTGTCCATTTACGTATTTTTCTAGATGCGTGTTCAATGACGTTCTTGTTCCCACCTCTGCCACTTCTTATGGTAACATATTTCAGGCACTGACCACCTTCTGCGTGAAGAACTTTCTGAGCATATCCCCCAAAATATTTTCACCTCTCAGTTTGAACTCGTGACCCGTAGTAATTGAGCCCCCACTTAGGGAAAGAAAGCATTTTGCC
Source organism: Chiloscyllium punctatum (assembly GCF_047496795.1). Lineage (NCBI taxonomy): Eukaryota > Metazoa > Chordata > Chondrichthyes > Orectolobiformes > Hemiscylliidae > Chiloscyllium > Chiloscyllium punctatum. The sequence continues at coordinate 32,536,493 of NC_092773.1, forward strand.
ATCCATCGTGGTTGCACCCCACATGATTTTATGGACGTCAATCAGGTCCTTCGTCAACCTCCGTCTTTCTCATGAAAACAATCCAAATCTACTCATCCTCTCGTCATAGCCAGCGTCGCTATGCAGATAACACCTGGTGAACATGCTCTTCATCCTCGCCAAGCCAACCACATCCTTTTGTTAATGAGACAATCAGAACTGTACACAGTATTCCAAAAGTGGCCGAAGCAAAGTCTTGCACAAACATGACAAACCCTGCCAACACTTGTACTCAATAGATTCCAACAGATTCCATACTGTGGATGACAATTAATCACAGTAGTTCTCCACTTTCTCTCTTCTTCCCTTCTTAAATCCTTGGAATGCAAGAAGGAAAGTATACCATATGCCTAAATGATCACTTTATTGAACGCGTTGCCACTTTCAGTGTCAAATGAACCTGAACTTCCAGATCTCTCTGTGCATAAATTTTCCGAGGTATTTTTCATTTCTCATATAGTTCGCTCTTGAATTGGATTTTCCAAATTGCACCACCTCACATTTGCCCGGATTGAACTCTGCCTGTCATTTGTCTGCCCAACTGTCCAATCCATGTTATATTCTGCAGCATGTCCTGGCAATCTCCATTATTATCTGCTACTCCAACAATCTTACTGTCATCTGCAGACTTAGTCATCAGACTACCTAGACCGGTCTTCAGATCATTGATGTATATCACTCATAAAAGTGGCCCCATCACGGATCCCTGGGGAACACCACTGGTCACAGTTTTCCATTTTGAGAAGCTCCCTTCCACTAATACTCTCTGACTCCTGCTGCCCAGCCAAATCACTATCTAGCTGTCTCGTACATTCTGGAACCCATGCGACTTTAATTTCTCCATTAGTCTATCTTAACAGACGCCTTGTCAATGTATATGACATCGACCATCTTTTCCGCAACGTTCAATTTTGTCACTTTGTGCAAGAATTCTACTAAGTTTGCTAAGACATGACATTCCCTGCACAAAAAAAGGGACGTACTTGTGCAGAGTCAGTCTGTGCCTTAACCTGGAGTCAGATTATTTCTTATTTTCAAAGTCGGACATTAAAAATGCCATATTGACTGCTCGTCTACAGAAATGTATGGTTTGGAACAAATGGAACGTATGCATTAACTTGCAATGCAAGTTCAATAAATAGATTAGTATGTGCGTGCGTGTGTCTGTGTGCACGTGCGCGCGTGTCTGTGTGTGCGAACGCGCGTGTATGTGTGCATGTGTGTGTGAGAGAGAGATAAATGGAGAGTGTGAAATGGGGAGACATTGAGAGAGAGTGTGTGTGTGCATGTATGTGACAGAGAGCTCGGGTGTAATCTGTATGTGTATGTTTGTGTGCTTGTCCATGTAAGGATGACAGTGAGTGTATGTGTGTGTCTAGGTGAAGACACAGATAGACATGGCAGATCTCTTTCCCCCCACACAAACTGACTCCGTGTTTTTCAGAGTTTCTCCTCTCTGCAGCCTAAGCTCCATTTTCTGTTCATTGTGCAGACGCAGATGCTGTAACTACAGTCCCCGTGCTGCGTCCAGAGTAGCGATATTAAATCCTCTGGTCTCCCTGAATGTCTGAGGCAATTCAAAGCACAACCTGCAGCAAAGCAAATCCAGCACCTCCACTTAACTTTCAATGACAGGTGTCTGTCAGCAGCCCCTCAGCGCCAAGTTAGATGCCTGGTCCTTTACAATAGGACTCGAGAGGCTTCCTCTTGTTACTGGCCGCACGATCAGCTAAGAAGGACCAACACAGGCATTCAATGATAGGCAAAGACCAACCTTAAAAGACGTGGCTCAAAGCTGCTGAGCCACCCCCCCCCCCCCCCCATCCAATATGGAGCACCATATGGTACTCGCCAGGATGTGAACAACAGCCCGACAAATAACCTTTCATTGTTTTTGAAATTGATAATGCCAGCACTCAATACACGAGGGAGCCAGACACCAAAGCCAGTGAAAGGTGCAAAGGGGTAGAAGGATTCACATTCAAGATAGAAAGAGACAAATAAGATAAACACACCACATGTTTTTGAAATATGGCGAAACAGGCAGGAGAGTGGATCTAAATAGAGTAATGGGACTTTCGAGAGTCCAAACACACGAATGAGAACATTGAATAAAGGCAATGCCAGATCAGCTGAAATAACTTGTTACTTAAAATTCTGAATCTGCCTCACAGAACCCGCTCAGATAGTATAAACTGGGACAAGACGATAGCTCAACATGGAGAGCTGTGCAGACTAAGCCAGTGCATTGCTCATTAAGCTGGACTATGTGCCCAGCACTGTGCGTATTCCCAGCATTTGCCAGTGTATTGCTGCATCGCTTGCACTCGGGAACTGACAAGCACAGGAAGATTTACAGCACATACTGCGAATGACAGGAAAAGGGTCTCCCACAAGTTTGTGTCTCGGCATCTCCATGCATCAGCATAAGGCAAGGGGTTTTAAGTGTACATGTGTTTGCGTGTGTCCAGAACAGTGATAGATGTGAAAATCATGGTCTGAGAGAGAACGTGCATGGAGGAAATCATTTAAAAGCTGAACGACTGTTGGAGTTCGATGAATGGACAGAGAGAGACCGAGAGACTTTACATGGATAGGCGTCATGAGGTGGTTAAGAATATATAAGAAAACCCAATAACAATATAGATCAGTGTGCACAGGAGTAACGGATGAATGTGGATTTTGTTGTGTTCAGATACCAGCTGTGGAGTATCGATTCAGATTTGTTTCTGAAGAGTTGAAGCTGGGAGTCTCAGTGACAGATTATTGCCAACATAAATACGTCATTTCATAGATCAAGAATCAAATAGCAGATGGGACTTGACAGTGAAGTATCGTCAGAAGAAGTCAGATATAAACCACGGGTGGGACTGAGTTGGAGGAACGAAATAGCGTTTGCAACCAGAAGAGACGACAGTGGGCTCCATGCTCCCAATATTTAGCTAGCAAGGCAGTGATATAATGAATTGCGGCTCACAGCTGAAACTGAGTAAGTTAATTTAGAGACCCATGAGAAACACTGCCAGAAGCAAACAGGGAGAGAGTGAAATATCAAGTTCATTGATGCAGTTAGTAATGGTTTGCAAAGTGAAAATCTGGATTCAGAATCTTAGCAGGATAAAGAACCGTGGCAAGGAAAGCAGAATCAATTGAAAGAACAGCGTTATAATGAAACATATTTTGTAGAGTTAATGATTGAACAGTAAAACTTACCAGGGACACCGACGAAAGCCAGGATTGGATAATAAAAATATTGAATAATGTAAAGTGCATACAGGGTCCGCCATGATAATGTTACATGTTCATCAAATGTAGAAAAAAACCAAACATCCCAAGATAAACTCCTGTTCATTCTTACAATATTTCCATCTACCTTGCTCAAATCCTGAACCAATGCTAGAATATTCCAATCATTTGTACTCAGGTTTGGATCTCCCCTTCCCATCTCTCTGGAGCTGCTGATACCTGTAAATGCTGTCGGTGATGCTCCTGCACATACACATTGCGATAACACATTGACAGAGCCCATTTATCCTTAAACGATGGAAACCATCCACTGGGAGAATTATAATCCATGGAGACTGAGATTAATCAGAGTCACCAAACAAACAGATTCAGTTAACACTTTCCTGACATCACTTTTAAAATCATAACAAAAGGAGACAATTACTCGATCTCTATGGATTTTATGGCGTTTGCTGAGGTACGTTCCATAAATTTTCAAACATTTTACTCTACCTTTCTTGTATGCGAGAGCATTTCCGGACCACTTCAGGGTTTTGTATGTTCCAACCCGTTTATAAAAGGTGACAAATATAAAACAACAGATCAGCTGCATAAAATATCTGGTGGGGAAATTTCTAGAGATCATAAACCAGGGTTACAATATTTGTTGCTCATTGACATTGTGAAATGCTGCTCCTGGTTTTAAGTGCTCCGTTATCAAATCATTCCATAAAAATCAGACGTTACTCAGAGCACTGAGACTGGTACTCAGGAACAGCAGGAATCAATTCTGTCTCCATGTGTCTGTTTCAGATTACTAGAGGAGGCCATTCAGCCTCTCAGGCCAGTCACATGGGAAGAGGAGGAAGATACTCAGCCTCTGGAGTCTGCTACTGTTGGACAGTAGAAGGTCATTCAAACTCTTGAGTCTGCTACAGAGGGACAGGAAGAGGCCATTCAACTTGGTGGGAATGATTCAGAGAGACAGGAGGAGGCCAATCAGCCACTCGAGCCTGATACAGAGGCACAGTAGACCAGTCAGCCTCTCGTGACTGGTACAAAGGGACAGGCGGAGTTCATTCAACCTTGCAAGTCAATTACATCGTAAATATTTGCTTTAAAATAGTTTAGGAAAACGTCAACATCACATATAACACAGAACATAGAACATTACGGCGCAGTACAGGCCCTTCACCCCTCGATGTTGTGCCGACCCGTCATACCAATCTGAAGCCCATGTAACGTCTACTAGTCCATGTATGTCCATATGCTTGCTCAATGACGACTTAAATGTACTTAAATTTGGCGAATCTACTACCGGTGCAGTCAAAGCATTCCATACCCTTACTACTCTCTGAGTAAAGAAACTACCTCTGACATCTGTCCTATATCTATCGCCCCTCAATTTAAAGCTATGCCCCCTCGTGCATGCCGTCACCATACTTGGAAAAATACTCTCCCTGTCCACCCTATCTAATACTCCGATTATCTTATATGTCTCTATTAAGTCACCTCTCAACCTTTTTCTCTCCAACGACAACAGCCTCAACTCCCTCAAACGTCCGTCGTAAGATCTTCCCTCCATACCAGGCAATATTCTAGTAAATCTCCTCTGCACCCTTTCCAAAGCTTCCACATCCTTCTTACAGTGCGGTGACCAGAACTGTACGTAATACTCCAAGTGCAGCCGCATTAGAGTTTTGTATAGCTCGAACCCGTACCCTTTGCACAGCTGTAGCATAACCTCATGGTTCCGAAACTCGATCCCTCGATTAATAAAAGCTAAAACACTGTGTGCCTTGTTAACAACCCTGCTGCCCAGGGTGGCAACTTTCAAGGATCTGTGGACCTGGACACTGAGATCCTCTGCTCATCTACACTACCAAGAATCTTACCATTAGCCCAGTGCTTTGCATTCAGGTTACTCCGATAAAAGTGAATCACCTCATACTTGTCTGCATTAAACTTCATTTACCACCTCTCAGCCGAGTTCTGCATTTTATCTATGTTTCTCTGTAAACTACAACATCCTTCGTCAATATCCACAACTCCACCTTAGTGCCCTCTGCAAATGAACTAATCCACCCTTTTACGTCCTATTTGTTAAAATGATGAACATCAGTGTACCCAACACCGACCCTTGCAGTACAACACGAGTAACAGGACTCCAGGATGAACATTTCCCATCAACCACCACCGTCTGTCTTCTTTCAGCAAGCCAATTACTGATCCAAACTACGATATCTCCCACAATCCCATTCCTCCGCATTTTGTACAACAGCCTGCTTTGGGGAGCCTTATCGAACGTCTTGCTGAAATCACACCACATAAACCGGTTTACATTATCTACCTGTTTGGTCACCTTCTCAAAGAACTCAATATGTTTGTGAGGCACGACCTACCCTTCACAAAACCATGCTGACTATCCCTCATCAAATTATTCTCTTCCTGATGATTATAAATCATATCTCTTCGAAGCATTCCAAAACTTTACCAACAACTGAAGTAAGGCTACTTTTCTATAATTACCAGGGTTGTCTCTACTCCCCTTCTTGAACAGCGGAGACACATTTTCTATCCTCCAGTCTTCTGGCACTATTCCTGTAGAAAATGACGACTGAAAAGATCCAAGCTGACAACTCGGGAATCTCCTCCCTGGCTTCCCAGAGAATCCTAGGATAAATCCCATCCGGCCCAGGGTACTTAACTATTTTCACACTCTGCAGGATTTCTAATAACCCTTCCTTATGAACCTCAATCCCACCTCGTCTGGCAGCTTGGAGTAAGGCCAATTTTGAAACTGTCATTGAAGCCCGTTGAAAGGCGGATTGGGAGACCTTATTCACAGTTAAAGGGATGGTTGGAAAATGGAAGGCATTCAAAAAATAGATTCTGCGTTTCCAGAGGCAAGGTGTTCCTATCAGTGAGATGGGCAAGGCTGGCAAGGGCAGGGTTTGCTGGATGGCCAGTGATATTGATGCTCAGTTCAAGGAATGGAAAGAAGTGTACGTCGGGTAAACAGAGTTGGGACCGAGTGAATCCCCAGAGGAGTTTCAGAGCAGGACGTGGAATGTCAACAGAGCTTTCGGGGCAGAACTTTTCGGACACGAGATGGCGTTGTAAGTAGGGTTAACAAGGTATTGAAGAATTTCGACAAATACGTAAAATGATTAACTAGGGAGTGAATAGGGTCCATGAAGGATCAGAAGGACTGTCTATGTGTGGAACCACAGGAGATGGGTGAGATATTAAACAAGTGTTCCCCTCAATTTTTACTGTGTAGTGGACGACAAGAGTGAGAGAACTTGGAGAAATACTTTGTGACATCTTGAAAAGTGGCTGTCTTGCAAGAAACATTGGACATTTTAAAGCACAGAAAGATGAACAAATCACTTGCACCTGATCGGTTGACTCCCAAAATTTCGTGGAAAGCTTGGGAATTGATCTTTAAGTCTTTTACTGATGTTTGTGTCTTGTCGATTGGCAGAGGTATGGTGCCAAAAGACTGGATGGCTGCTAACACAGCCGAGAAACGTGTGGTGCTGATGAGGGTGTTTTGCCCGAAACGTCGATTTTCTTGCTCCTCGGATGCTGCCTGACCTGCTGTACTTTTCTAGCACCCCTCTAATCTCGACTCTGATCTCCAGCATCTGCAGTCCTCACTTTCGCCTGGCTGCTTGCATAGTGCCACTATTTAAGAAAGTAAGAATAAACATGGAATTATAGACGGGTGAGTCTGAAATCCATGATGACAAAATTGTAGGAGGGAGTATGAGGGAAAGGCTATATATGTATCTCGAAGAGCCAGTCATGATGAGGGTTTGTCCGTGGGAAATTGCGTTTCACTGACTTGTTGAATTGTATTTGAAGCTGTGATTAAGGTGATTTTTGAAGGCAGGGCAGTCGATATTGTCTTCATGGATATCAGTACGACATCGACATGGTTCTGCACGCTAGACTGGTGAGCAAGTTTAGACTGCTTGAAATCCAAGATGAGCTAGCTATTTAGATACAAAATTTCATGAATGTTGGAGACAGCATGTGCATGTTTGTTCATTGAAATTGGAGGCCTGTGTGCAATGGCGTGCCACAAGGATCAATAGTTTATACACTGCCATTTATTAATTGCCTGGGACTATATTTAAGTGTTGATTCTGTGGGGTTAGCTGTTCGAGTTTGATGTCATCATAAGCGGCATAGATAAGGAAAGTTGTCAACATATTTTGCCCAGTGTGGGCAGGTCAAAACTAAGACGACAAAGGTTTGAGGAGAGGGGGGAAAGATTTAAAAGTGGGAAATGAGGCGGAACTCTTTTACACATAGGGTGCTGTATGTGTAGAGTGAGCAACCAGAAGAGGATGTGGAAGCAGGTAAAATTACACAATTTAAAAGACATTTCGATGTGTACATGCATAGGAACTTTCAGACATATATGGGCAAAGTGCTGACAAACGGGACGAGATTAAATTCTGAAATCTAATCGGCATGGACAACATGGACCGAAGAGTTTTTATTTTCTGTGCTGTACATTTCGGAGACACTATTCTCTCCTGAGTGCGTAACAAATGAACAGGAAGGGATCATTCAGCTTCACAAATCTGTCAGTCAGCTTGCTTGCTGAATTACTGAGAGTAAAATACAAAAGTACAACATTTAGATTTTGAGGATGTGTTACAGAAGCAGCAGAAAGGTTTTCAGTCAACAGAGGCTTTGAGGAATGTGAAGAGACCAATTAGTTCATGAATCCCACTCGAAAGGAGCAGAAGGATAGCACAAAGCTGCTGAATCCCGTCGCTCAGGAGAAGCAGGAGAGCGAACAGCTGTTGGAGCATTTTACTCAAGAACAGGAGGAGGACAGCTATATTCACAAACCTGGGGGAGAGAAACAGGAGGCAGTCATTCACATGCCCAAGACTAGGAGACAATAACAGGAGGCAGTCATTAAACGGCTCGAGACTGGGGCAAAGGAAAAGAAGGAATTCATTCAAACTGCTCGGGACTAGTACAAATGAACAAGAGGCAGTCATTCAACTGCTCGACACTGGGACACAGGGGCAGGAGGCTGTCATTCATCTAAATGAGACTGGTACACAAGAACGGAAAGCAGTCATTCAGCTGCACAAAACTAGGTTACAAGGACAGGAGGCAGTCATTCAAATCTTTGAGTGTGGGGCACCCGGAAATCTCGAATTCAATGAGGCCCCAGGATACCATTACACAGGAAGTGTAATCCAGGCAGTAGTTTAATGATGAATGATTAGCCCTTGCATATCAGGTGCATGGTTCTCTGAAAGTGGAGTCGCAGATACACAGGGCAGTGTAAAAGGCTTTTGGCACACTGGCCATCATCAGGGCATTCAGTATAGAAGTTGGGACGTTGTGTTGCAGATGCACAGGACGTTGGTAAGGCCTCAGTTGGTCAGGAGAATCTTCGACTTATTGAGCCAAATCTCATAATAATTTCCCTCAGTGACATTTTCACTGAGTTTGATAGAGGAATTGACTGCATGAAGCTGAGCTAGTTTCCTGGTGCTACCATATTGAACTCACTTCATTAACTGACTACCCCACCCCATGGTGTTCCAAAATTCAATGCCAGCTGCACCTCCATCCTTCATGCTAGAGGTACTCACCATTACCCAGATGGCCCTGGACTTTCAGTGATTCCAGGCATAGGTTTCATCTTTAAAATAACAATGAGCACACGGTTGAGCTTTCTCAGTTCAGAGCTGCCCTGCATAGTTTGCCCCGAGAATGGTAGATAAGGGGCAATTACACCACAGTTTGTCGACGGAGGTGTGGAGGGCTTGTGGATGGGCTAGTACAGAGGCGACAATCATTTTCCGGGGGGGGGAGTGGGGGCAAACCAGACCTACCAGACATATGGTCTGAGCTCACAAAGCAGCTCAGTGCAGTATCTGCGGTCTGATTGTATGTCCAGCAATACACGACAAGAATCAATAAACTTCCCCACTCTGTCAGGATAAGTGCCACTATTTTCGCTCTGCTTTCTCAAACTCACAGCATATCTGTCATCGCGCTTAACCCCTATCAAGAATCATGTTCACTGTTGCAGGCAGAACCACTCTCACTGCTGCAGGCAGGACGTTCCCTCTCTCTGTCTTGCTTTTTAAAAACCCCCTTAAGTGTTAGAGGATTTTGTGAAGAGTGCTGATGAGGGAATGCCCCACATAATATTCCAAAAAATTTCCAGTTTCAGGAAAATGGCAGTGCCCCAGTGTGTAAACGTAAGAGGGAGGAGTAGATTTGGATGTTTTTAACATCATTTGCAATTCAAATCCATCGTGAGTCCATACAACCATTCAATTGTGGTTTAGCATTTAATTTGATAATGGCTGATCTGAATGTTTTCTCAGCTCCATGTTACGGGAAGTTTCATTCGTTCCACGCCCTGTGTTCTTGTCACTGACGAAACGACACTCAGGCACTTCTACCCAGGTTTTCATCGACGATGTGTTCGGGAGGCATTTCCCAAGAGGACTGACTCTCCAATATAGTCGATCAGGTGTATCCTTTCATTTAATAGTAAACATGCGTTACACAGACCAATCAAAAATCTAAATGTATTTTATGGCTTTCGATATCCAATCACAGTTAGTAATAGTCTCTCAATCAGTTGGCTTGATGGCTGGTTTGTACTGTACAGACAGGTCAACTTCACAGTTTGAATTCCCCAAACTGACTGAGCTTACCATTAAGAGACCGCTTTCACAAACTCATCCCTCCCCCGAAATGTGCTGATCCTTAATTTTAAACCACCATTTGTGGTCTCTCAAGTGAGAGTCCTTTGGGACACTCTCACAATGTTAATATTTTATTTATTAAAATGTTTTTAATGGAGCAATAGATTCATTAATGTTATAATAAACCAATAAAAATACAACTCAAAAACTGTGCAAATTGAGCAGCATTACACCAATGGTCGTGTACATACAAAGCAGCAAGATAAACACAGTAATCGGATAGAAGAAAACCAAAAAAAAATTAAAAAATAAATAATGGATCTCAGCATAACGACATGACAGCTCTCGTTCTTCGAGGGCTTCACATAGTGTACATTCATACGTTCGTAGTTCTTCCTATGTCTATATTAGATTCGTTAGACCGTCATGGCCATACAAAAGCCCTTAATGGAGTAGAAGGTAAGCCTGTATCTACTTGTGAGAAATTCCAAAGTGATATGCTGCATGACCAGCTTACGCCAACCTTACAGATCAGAGGCGTTTTCAGACACCTAACACAACATAATATTTTTGTTCTACCACAGAAAGTTATGATGCTATCTTTTTTTCTCCACATGCACATCTGCAGAAGGTATCCTGGACAGGCACTGGTGAAGACAACCCTGGTCCTTCTCCAATTCGGTCCCCAAGTCCCTCTCTATCACACCGAAAACAGCCCTCGAATGTTTACGAAGCCTGTGGCCAGGCCACAGGCAATCAATCAGAGTGTCCATAGTCATTCTGCATTTACAACATATTGAAGATAACCCCACTTTGAAGTTAAGTTTGAGACCCACACTTGGCCAGATAGACTCGATGAAGCATCTTTAACTGCATGACAATGGGTTCTATTACAAATTAAAATCCTTTTTCCATTTTTTACAAATATCCTTCCAAGTGTCCCAAGAGATCTGAACACCAACTCTCTTTCATTGACATCACAAAGCCACACACGCTCGTCTGACAATCCACTCTCCAACTAATGATAAAGTCGACTGACTGAGAGTGGGATCTAAGCATTAAGCACCCTCTTCTCTGTAACGGATCTGTCAGGATCCATTAATGGTGTTGTTCTTTTTTGAAGAAAATCCCAGATCTGCAAAAAAGAAAGAGGTCCATACTTGCGAGTTATTTGATAAAAGGACATCATTCTGTCACTGGCGAATGGCACCCCTTAATGTTCCAGGTACACCATTTCAGTACATCCTTAGGAAGAACACACTGTAACAACATTTGAAATCCAGAGAGGAAGAACTCCAACAACAAATCGCCGAGCATCAATGAAAAAAATATAGAGAGCCTAAAAACTACACAGACTAAACTTACTACAATTAACATGCTCTCAAAACTTTCCAAAATTACTTACAATACAAAACTACAAAATGAAACGCATCGAGCCCCTGCGCCCTGGGGGTACTCACATACCCCAAAACATCACCTTATGCCTGGCTACCAATGTGCCATCCAGGGCAATTAAACACAATATAAGGGCTTAACCAGACCATGGGGACATTTAGTCATCACTGCCACATTGTTAATTACCACCAGCTTGTGCCACACCCAGAGGAAGATAAAAATATACACACTCCCCATTCCCGACTATAATATAACACTGGTTAATAACAGAAAAATACAGCAAATATAATTATCTTATTTTTAAATCATCCAGCACACTCTAAAGTGTCCACAAAGGTTTTGCTTTCACGGGAGAGTCAAGTAAGTTCGAGGATATATTGAAAGTTATATAGAGCACCGCTCGGATCCTGAAGGAATACTGAATCCCGAGTTCCCTTTGTTCTCTTGATAACATCGATAAACTTCCTTGTTGAATCACCGCCACGGAAAATTGCTGAAAGAATATTATCCTGAAGCTCTCGTGAAGTCAACCCGTCCGAAACTACCCCTAGGTTTTGAAATCTTCCGTATATCTTTGTTTGTTCCCGTAACTACGTAATCACATAAGGGCAAGTCGAAGGCGCTGATCCGAGCTTGCCTGCGGGCCGTTTCAGCATCTAACTGAAAGAATCGTAACTGCCAGTTCTCATACAAAAACTCACTGGCTGACGGCCTTCCATCTCCTCTCGCAGACCGATGATGAGAAACGTTTTCATGCTGCCCCTCTTGCCAAGGTCAAGTTATTCAGTTAAGTAACGGGCCTGTTTTTCAAGGGTTTTGGATTCGCTTCTCAGAGGGATCGATCTCAGTCTCTGCCACCTCAATTCTTCGTTTGCCTTCCTCCATTCTGTTTCCAAGGTTTTCAGTTTGCTGCTCATGTTTTTGGAGCATGGTTGAGAACTGGGTCTAGCCTCGTGCTGAACATTCCTTCATTTATAACTTCAATCATTTCATGCAACTTTGTTGTGAAGTCCATGATCTTGGCTGGTAAAGAATCGATCCATCGAAAGAGCAGAGGTGATTGCCGCTGCAGCTGGAGGTACACCCGATGCTTCTGACGGGTGCCCCGGGCGTTGGGATTTCCTTCATGCTTTCCCGTGTTTTGTCATTTCCACTGAACAAGATTAAATCTGTAAAGATACTTTATATCTTTCAGTCTTGAAATTTGAAGAGAATTGTTTAGATGGATTGGGTTAGAGCACCACTGAGCCTGTGCTTTGACGCAAAGCCCAGTAAAGTAGGCTTTTCAGATTGCGGCTACCTTGGACCACATCCCCCCAAAAACTATTTATATTATCGCTTCGTTTTTCACTATATTCCTGGATGATGTGGAGCCGTGTCATTTGCTACCAATGTCAACATATTATCCAACACTACACATTTATGTCCATTCGCTGATAATTCTTGACTTCTTTGTGATTAATCAATCTTGACTCAAAAATATTCCACATCTCTGCCTCCAAGACTCTGGGGGAAAGACTGTTCCAAAGGTTCGCAACACTCTGAGAAAACTAAAGTAAACCTACTCTTCGGTGTGTGAAATTATTCTTTGTTGTGTGTCCTTACCTGAGAAAGTACATAGTTGCATTGAAAGCAGTTCAGAGATGTTCAACTTCACGTATACATGCGAAGAATTGTTTATATTATGGAGGCTTGAAAAGGTTACTCTTGTAATGAGAGGTAATCTTATTCACACATACAAGACCTTGAGGAGAGTGGATCAGGTAGATACCCACGGGGTGTTTTTTTAGTCAAAATCTATTGAAATTCTTATAGAACCTCTACAGTGTGGAAGTAGGACAGTCCACCCGACTGAGTTCACACGGACCCAACGAACAGCATCTAACCCAGAGCTGCTGCTCTACCCTATCCTTGTAACCCTACATTTTCCATCAGTAACCAACCTAACATACTGATCCCTGGGAATTATGGGTGATTTATCATGGCCAATTCACGCTAATCTGCATGTCTTTTGACTGCGCAAGGAAACTGAACCATTTGAATGAAAATTCCAGAGACATTGGTAGAATGTGCAAACTTGACATAACGAGTCGCCCGATGTTAGAAATGAACCCAACTCCTCTGTGGTGTTGCCCACAAATCCACAATGACCCTCCGTTAGGTTCTAACACATATTTGTGGTTGACTATAAAAAGCTGCCTCATTGTTCCTTTCACTGAACCTGACCCAGTCTGAGTCCTTTTTCATTGGCCATGTCATCAAACTGGTTATATTTAAATTCTTTTGTGATCAGTGGAGGAGTGGAATTTGAAAATGAAACAGCGACACTCTCAGTCGGAACAGAACAGAGAAGAAATTCACAAATTGGGATTCAGTCAGTTGGTAATTCTCCTTGCCCGAAAATTGTGTGGGTTGGGTCTTTAAATTCTGTCGAAGCTGGGCTAATTTGTTTTTTTGATAGACAGGTGATTGAGGGACAATGTAGTATTGACGGAATAGTGCATCTGGAAGCACAAAGACATTCGCCAAAACGGCATTTACTGGTGAAGTCGTGTCAAAGGATAGAGTTTGGTGCCTCTCAATTCTATGTTCTGAGGTTCCATTTCGCCTTAAAAACCTGCGACGCAGGATTTAGGTCGAAGAGACGTCACCGCTTTGGTATTGTTTGGAAAATGTACTGAGAATATCCAGGCTGATTCAGGATGTGACACCCCACCACCAGCAATGCCTCTGCCAGGCCAACCCTGTCTCTAAACCCTGCTCCAGATTTGAGCCATGCTGCAAAACTATATTCGCTGTGAATACAGCCACCATGTCCCACCAAGAGTGTATTCAACCAAACCGTCTGCTGTGTCGGAATGTAACGTTATACAATGTTAGAGGAAAATAACGAGTTACTTTGGAAAAACAGAAGATAGAAACGTGATAAATATGAACTGGAGAAGGTTATTCGGTCCCTCAACCTTTGCCCTGTCATTTAATAATAACATCACTGATTGGCTCCATGTCTCAACTACACTTTCTTGTCCAATATTCATATCCCTCCACAAGTCTCAGAGTTCGGGAATTCTATGCATTCACCACCTTCTGAGAGAATACATGACTTTACATCTGTGTTTGAAATCGATGCCCTTATTCTGTATTTATGTTCCTGAGTTCCACACTCCGCCTAGGAGTGGAAACACCTTCTTAAAATGGACTTTATACAGCCGCCATTAGTTCTTGTATTTTTAGCAGTATTGTCACTCATTCATTTAAAACACAATGAATATACATCTCACCATTTTCGAGTTTCGCGATGACTCAACGCTTTCGTTCCAGTCTTATGAAACAACCGTGGCACTTGCTGCACGAGCATGCAAATGTTATGTTGCATCCACAGAAAAACGCCAATCCCTTTGTACTGCACATGTTGTGATAGCTCTCTCCTTTAAACAACAGGTTGACATTTTGTTGTCAGTGTCATCCACAAACTTGAACACATATTCAACTCAGTTCCCTTCTTCAGGCTATCAGTATAGATTGTAAATAGCTGATGCCATCGGACTCATATTTGTGGTAATCCAGGAGAGACGTTTCTCCACTTTCTATGTGTCAGCAAATCGTCATACCATGCAAATATATTATCTGTCAATCTATGAGCTTTTTTCTTGTGTAAGACTCTGTATTTTGTGATGCCTTGTGGAAAATCTGTGGAAAGCCTCGGGTCTTCTAGTTCCCCTTCATCAAATGCGTTTGTCACATACTCAAAGTACACCAAAAACAACTATGCATGATTTTACAGGGCAGAGCACACCTTCCTAAACATAAAACAATGCTGATTCTACATGAACGTTTTCGAAATACCCTGCAATTCTTTCCTTAATAATAGATTCCAGCAAATCCCCAGCAATAATTCTTAGGTACATTGGTTCCCGCTTCCTGTCTCGTTTCTGTCTTGTAAACAGGGGCCACATTGGAGTTTTGTCAGTTTCGCTGGAACACCCCTGCAATCCAAAGAGTTATAGGATAATTCACATAGTTCCATCAGTCACTCTCTGACCACTTCTTTTAAAAGCAACTATGAATGGCTGATGGCCTGTCTACCACGATCGGTTTATTTAAAAAAAACAACGTTGTCCCTTTTGTTAAAGACAATTCAATAACTTTCCTCCTATTATCATTCAGTTTATATCATTGAATTATTTACAGTTGCTTCCCCTGTGAGGAGTGATGTAAAGTTCTGGTGTAAATTGCCTGCCAGTTCCCTGCAGGCAGTTCACGTGTCACACCCTCCAAATGGCCAACGTACTTTCCTGGCGTTTGTTGTATGTCCATAAAGCTCGTGTTGTTTGTGTAATACTTGCATAACACTTTCTTCCTTTTTGCTTCACTTTATCGATTCATGCAGTCACATTGCACAGAAACAGACGTTTGATCTAATTTGTCAATGCTGACCATGGTTTTCAAACTAAATTAAACCCATAGAGGCCCATATGTCTCGAAATGTTCCCATTCATATGTTTGTCCAAATGCCTTTTAAAAGTGTTGTTGTACTTGCATCTAACACTCTTCCTCTGATAACTCATTCCATACACACATCACCCTCTGCTTGAAAAAAGTTAACCTTTGTTTATTTTATATCATTCCCCTCGCAAGTTAATCCTATGTACCCTATGTCTGAACTCCCTATCTGTGGAAAATACCTTGACTGTTCTAACTATCCATGCCTTTCAGATTTTATAAAAATCTGGAATGGTATCCTTAACTACATATACTTCATCTGATAATAACTTCAAGAGCAAGCACTTTTTTATAAAAAAAAACACTGCAAATTTTAAAGAGTATTTAAAATGAGAGGTGAACATCAGTCAGCCAAACACTGCATACAGTTCTTTGTTTTTTTTTCTCCATACTACAATACTAAGGCTTTATGAAACTCAAACTCGTGCCAATATGAAGCCAAGCAAATGAATTCCTTTGTCAAAAGGAGGTGATGATCTCTCCAGTAAAAAGGCGTCGCGGCCAGATTTATATGAGAAAGGGAATTCTTCTACCACATGGTCAGCCTGCAATTGCCTGCAATTGCCTTCAGCAGACTGTACTTGCTTGCAAATTGCATCAAAGTTTGAATTCTGTACCACGATGTAAATATGTGTATAGTAAGGTTCCCTGCAAGAACTAGATTTTCCAGAATGAGATGTGAGTGGAAGGCTGGAAAACAGCATGAATGGACCAGCGGCAAAATTGCAGCACAAAACTCAAATTGATACAAGGAGCATGGAAGGTAGACTTGACTAGGCAACGAAAGGTTGAAGTGGGTAGCGATCATCATGGGGGATAAAATGTTTGGCAATTTGAGAAGGATAACCAGGAATCAGAGGAAATGATATTAGTACTGACAAAATGTAACTACAAAGACATGAGTGAGATTTAGCGATTGCCAGTTGGAAGTGGAGACGAGCAGGGAAGATGGTGGATCCGCAATCGCAAGGAGTTTCTGGGGTTAATTCAGGAAGCACAGCTGAGATTTTTGCCTATCACCTGTTTCCTGCCCTGAAATAAGCATCCTAAATGTGTCCCTGTACTAATGCTCGCCAACTTGTGATTGAACACGTTCCTTGGCAGCCTTTCTCAACTATGGGTGGTTCAAGTGCTTATAGAGTCCTTCTGTTTGAACAGAAACAATCATTGCTGAGCGTTATGGGATATCTGTTTGAATGCCTGCTCATGTATACCCACTGACTTTCCTCGCTGTCTATTTCCCTATCCAGCATCAGACCAGATGTCAGACAGAAGTCGTCAAGTTCGATGCCTGCTTGATTTCCATCAGTCCGCGGAAATGCTTGAAAATGGCTGAACCCATGATCAGCTGAGAGTGGATCCATTCTCCGAATTTCCCCATCTCTGTCATTTTTCAGTGGTGATACCACATTCCAGTAAGCAGCCTTTTATATGATTTCATTTTCTTTAAAAATAGAAATCCTCATAATATTGGTAGACTGACCCTCCAGTTGTGACTGTACCATCTCTGGGCTTCTGCTTTCACCTCTTCCCTTCCTTCCCAGAATAATGACAGAGATCCCCTTGACCTCACTTCCCACTGCAGTAGAATCCACATTCACAGAATCATCTTGAACCACATCCACCACCTGCTGCAAGACATCCTAGACTATTACAGTGCTGTACAGACCTTTAGCCTTCGATGTTGCACCGAACTATGAAACAAATCTAAAGGCCATCTAGCCTGCTCTATTATATGTTCATATACTTGCCCACCCAATGACAATTCAAACGCCATTTGAGTTAACATGGCTACTACTGTTGAAGACAGTTTGTTCCACGCCACTGCTACTCGCTGAGTAAAGAAACTTCTTCTGACAGCTGTCCATTAACATCACCTGTGATCGTAAAGCTCTGTATTTCCTGATGAAGCGTATTTGCCTGAAACGTCGATTTTCCTGTTCCTCGGATGCTGCCTGACCGGCTGTGCTTTCTCTGCACCACTCAAACCTTGACTCTTCTCTCCAGTATCTGCAGGACTCACTTTCACCGTAAAACTATGTCCCCCTCAAAGTCGCCATCACCATCCGAGGAAAAGGGCTCTCACTGGCGACGCTATCTAAACCTCTGTTCATCTGATATGTCTCAATGAAGTCATTTCTCAACCTTCTTCTCTCTAACGAAAACAGCCTCAAGTGCCTTAGCCTTTCAAAGTAAGTCTTTCCCTCCTACAAGGCAACGTTCTATTCAATCTCATGTGAACCCTTGCGAATGCTTCCACTTCCTTCTTATTGTGCATGGGATTGAGGGTGGTTTGCCGGTTTTGGTCAGAAATTGTCGAGCTGAAAGAAGACATAACAAGTTAGTCTACAATATCCTTCGGCACTACCCACAACTATCGACCTTAGTGACATCCGCAAATTTACTAACCTATCCTTCCACACCCATATCCAGGACACATATAAAAATGACAAAATGCCGTGGCCCTTTAACAGATTGTTGTATTCAACTACCACTAACTGAACTCCATGATGAACATTTTCCAACAACCATCTGGCTTCTTTCAGCAAGCCAATTTCTGATACAACCTACCAAATCGCCATCAATGCCATGCCCCCGTACGACCTACTGTGCAGAACCTTATCAAATGTCTTCCTGAAATCAATATGCATCATCCACCCGTTTTACCCTCATCCACCTGTTTGTTCACCTTCTCAAAGAACTCAATACTGTTTGTGAGGCACGACTTACCTTTCACAAAACCGGCTTGAATGTCGATAATTAACTTACTCCTTTCCAGATGATTATAATTTTTTTTTACAAAATTACATTATCTACAGTATGGAATCAGGCCCTTCGGCCCAACAAGTCCACACCAACGTGCCGAAGCGCAACCCACCCATACCACTACATTTACCCCTTCACCTAACACTGCGGGCAATTTAGCATGCCCTATTCACCTGACCTGCACATCTTTGGACTGTGGGCGGAAACCGGAAGACCCGGAGTAAACCCACGCAGACACGGGGGGAATGTGCACACTCCACATAGTCAGTCGCCTGAGGCAGGAATTGAACCCGGATCTCTGACGCTGTGAGACAGCAGTACTAGTCACTGTGCCACCGTGCCGCCCACTAATTCCATCTTTTAATTCATTTTCCAACATTTTACCCACAATTAAAGTAAGGCTCACTGGTGCATAATACGAGGGATGCCTCTACTCCGCTTCTTTAGCAAGGGAACAGCATTTGCTTGCCTCCAGTTTTCTGGCACTATTCCTGTACACAATGATGGTAGAAAGATCAAAGCCAAAGGCTCTGCAATTTCCTCTTTGGCTTCGCAGAGAACCCTATGGTAAATTCCACCCTGTCCAGGCGACTTATCTATTTTCACATTTGCCAGAATGGCCAGCACCTACATTTGGTTAAACTTGAACCCATCTCGTCCAGTAGCCTGTATCTCAGTGTTCGCCTCGAAAGCATTGTCGTTCTCCGGTGTGAATACTGATGAAAAATAATTGTTTAGTGCTTACTCTCCCTCCACTGACTCCACACACAGCTTCCTACTACTTTCCTCGATTAATCCTCATCTTACTCGAATCATTAATTTGTTCCTGATGTACCTGTAAAATGTCTAAGGGTTTTCCTTGATCCTATCCGCCAATGACTTCTCGTGTCCCTTCCTGACTCTTCGTAGCTATCGCTTTAGGTATTTACTGGCGAACGTGTTTCTTCAAGCACCCTGACTGAGCCTTCACGTCTCATCCTAACATAAGCTTTCTTCTTTCTCTGCAGAGGAGCTTCAACTTCTTTCTTAATCCACGGATCCCTCGCTCGACAACTTCCTCCCTACCTGACAGGTACATACTTTTCAAGGAAACACAGTAATGTTTCCTTGAATAATGTCAAAAAATCAATCGTGCCCATCCCTGGCAGTTTCATAGAACATAGAACATAGAACATAGAAGAATACAGCGCAGTACAGGCCCTTCAGCCCTCGATGTTGCGCCGATCAAAGCCCACCTAACCTACACAAACTCACTATCCTCCATATACCTATCCAATGCCCGCTTAAATACCCATAAAGAGGGAGAGTCCACTACTGCTACTGGCAGGGTATTCCATGAACTTACGACTCGCTGAGTGAAGAACCTACCCCTAACATCAGTCCTATATCTACCCCCCGTTAATTTAAAGCTATGCCCGCTTGTAATAGCTGACTCCATACGTGGAAAAAGGTTCTCACTGTCAACCCTATCTAACCCCCTAATCATCTTGCACACCTCTATCAAATCACCCCTAAACCTTCTTTTCTCCAATGAAAACAACCCCAAGTGCCTCAGCCTTTCCTCATAGGATTTTCCTACCATACCAGGCAACATCCTGGTAAACTTCCTCTGCACCCGTTCCAGTGCCTCCACATCCTTCCTATAGTATGGCGACCAAAACTGCACACAATATTCCAGATGCGGCCGCACCAGAGTCTTATACAACTGCAGCATGACCTCAGGACTCCGGAACTCAATTCCTCTACCAATAAAAGCCAGTACGCCATATGCCTTCTTCACTGCACTATTTACCTGGGTGGCAACTTTCAGAGATCTGTGTACATGGACACCAAGATCCCTCTGCTCTTCCACACTACCAAGTAGTCTACCATTAGCCCAGTAATCCATCTTTTTATTACTCTTACCAAAGTGAATCACTTCACACTTAGCTACATTGATCTCCATTTGCCACCTTTCTGCCCAGCTCTGCAGCTTCTCTATATCCCGCTGTAACCTGCCACATCCTTCCTCACTGTCTACAACTCCTCCGACTTTCGTATCATCCGCAAACTTGCTCACCCAACCTTCTAACCCTTCCTCCAGGTCATTTATAAAAATGACAAACAGCAATGGTCCCAAAACAGATCCTTGCGGAACACCGCTAGTGACGGCACTCCAAGATGAACCTTTGCCATCAACTACTACCCTCTGTCTTCTTTCAGAGAGCCAATTCCTAATCCAAACCTCCAAATCACCCTCTATGTCATATCTCTGTATTTTCTGCAGTAGCCTACCATGGCTGACCTTATCAAACGCCGTACTAAAATCCATATATACCACATTTCCTTTATTATCCTAACTCTTGCCAAATCTCATAATAATTGACTTACCCCAATATCATTAAAAACTCTTGCCCTGCTGTATTTAAATATCCCTCTCCATCGGGAAAGTATACATAACCGAGTTGTGGTCATTATCATCAAAGTGCTTACCTATGTCCAAATCTAACACATGGCCGGGTTCACTACCCTGTACCAAATCCAATCTGGCCTCGCGTCTTTTTGCCCTGTCTACATACTGTGTCAGAAACCCTCCTGCGCACACTGGACAAAAACTGACACATCTGAACTCTCTGGAATATAGTATTCTCACTCAATGTCTGGAATGTTAAAGTCACCTATAACAACTACATTTTCACTCTGGCTCCAATCGAGAATTATCTTTGAGATCCTTTCCTCTATATCTCTGGAAATATTCAGAGGCCTGTAGATACCTCCCAACAGGGTGACCCATCCTTTCCTGTTTCTAACCTCAGCCTATCGTACCTCAGTAGACATGTCTTCAAACGACCTTTCTGCCCCTTCCCATCTTCCCCTTCCGATCATTGTCCGTAATTCACAGGGACGATTCCAGCTGCAACACCGTCCACCACTCTGAACACTTTTCCATTTTCCGCTTGTCACCTTCCCATGCAAATGCAGTACCTGTAACACTTGCTCAAACACCTCTTCCCTCCTCAACGTCCAAGGCCCCAAAATTCAGATGAAGCAGCATTTCACTTCTTCTATTTCAATCTTTTATCCTGTCATTGCTGCTCACAATGACGTCTTCTTTACATTGGGGAAACCAAATGGAGACTGCTTTCAAGAACACTTTAACACTGTTTGTAGGAATAAAGGCTGACCTTCGCAGTGCTTCTCATTTCAATAACCTACCTTGCTCTCATGCAAACATTTCTTTCCTGGACTGCTGCAATGATCCATTGAAGCACAACCCAAGCTGGAGTAACAACTCACTTTACACTTTGGTACATTATAGCCTCTAGGAGTTAATATTTAATTCAAACCTTCACAGCCTGACCACGTTATAACCATTCCCCATTTAACATACATTCTCCCTCTTGGCCTCCCTAATACCTTGCCTTTGTCTATTTTATGTTACAAAAAAATTTACCACATTCACCATTGAATTTACACACATTTTGTACCTGTTTCTCTTTCACCACAACGAAAAGCCCGTTGCTCTGTGGCGTCGTCCCTCCACATCTTCTGCATCCCATCACCCCGCCTCCTCCTCTGTGAAGATATTAGAAAGCCAAATTTACAATCCCTTTTTATTTCTGAAGAAGTGTTACGGTGGACTTGAAACGTTATCTATGTTTCTGTGTCTCCACAGATGCTGCTAGACCATCTGTGTTTCTTCAGAAATTGCTGTCTTTGAACAATTTCCAAAGACGTGCGTGAAAGCGGCTCTAAAGCCTTGACAAAAATGTAGCGCCATACAACAGGAAATGAAGTATAATGCAAGGTGTGCAAATTCTTTGGATCTGAAGCTGTATAAGGCTGGCATCACTGACACTAGACAGCTCTTAGTTATGGTCAGGAAGAGAAACAGAGGGAAACACATCACTTGAAACATGGGATGTGACACGATCAGAAAGAAAAGATTCAGATGAATATGTTAAAATGTTTTGAGGAACGTGACAACTTAGAGTCGTGACAATACGGACAGACCCTCAGATGAATTAGAAAATCAAAATGGAAATATTACCATTCAGAAATCAGAGTAGGTAGCTACCGCATTTGATTGCTTACATTACTAACAACGGAACGAACTTCTGATGGAGAGGGTGCATTGATTACAAAGCAAATAGATCAGATCGAATCTCTGCAGTCCTGCCACATCCAGTCAGAAATGGAATTCAACTCTGAAAGATCTTACTCGAGAAGAGGGTTCCACAAATATTATTTTTAACAGAAAAGTGTTCAATGGAGTAGGGCGTCCATGATTTGTCATCCTTTATTGTCTAGTGGGCAGTTAAGAGTAACTACATTCCTGTGGGTCTGGAGTCACATGTGGACCAGACAAGGTGCAGATGGAAGTGCAGATGGACATTAGTGAACCTCATCGTTTTTACCAACAATGGATTCATGATCATTATTAAACGTTTAATTGCAAACATTTATTGTATTTGAATTTCACCACCTGCTGTGACAGTATTGGAAGTCTTGATACCGGTCTGTTACTTGCGTCATTGATCTAACACCACTAGACTATTGATTTCCACTTCGCCGAAAGAATGGAACAGCTCTTCCCTTCGGTATAAAAACAAGGATGCCGTGTCTGCAGCATCCTCTGCCAGAGGTGTTGCGTGGATGACGGCAACAGAATCTCAGATGCCAGTCTTCAAACAATTCGATTCGTTGCACATCATGAAACAGCTGAATATAGTCGGTACGACAAAGGCAATGGACCCTGACACTATTCCTGTAATAGATCAGAATACTTCTGCTTGACAACATGCCGTGTTTATGGGGAAGCGGTTTCATTCCAGCTCCAACTCTGACATCTCCCTGGCAATGTGGAAATTACTCGACTATGTTCAGTCCTCTAAGTGGAGCGCAATTACAATCTGACCAATTACCACTCCCTCACTCTCATCACGAGAGTCAAACTGGTGAGAGTTCTTCTTCATGGAGCTTTGAAGCAATACTGAAGTAACCAGCTCAGTGTGGTTTACGATTGGTCCCCACATGGAGATGGCGCTGTTGTGGAGCTATCATTGAATTACTCATCCAGACCATGCTAATGCTCTGGAAGCTAATGGAAGTTAAAATAAAATAATAACATATCGATATCTAAAATCTAGTGTCAGTGAAAATGTCCTTGTAGTCAATGTCAATTGTAAACACCAATCTGCTTCCACAATGTACTTTCAGAAAGCAAATCGCTCTTGCTTTCCTGGTCTGACCTAAAAATGTTTCCAGACATAGAGTCATGTGAGAAAACTTTCAATGGTCTCTGAAACAGACAAACAGGACACTCAACTGTATCAAATTGCTCCAAGGTCTTAAGGGACAAAACTGGTCAGAACACTCGTTACCACCCTCAGTGTCGGAAAAGGAAATGGGAAACACAGTCTTGTCGACCCTGCAGAGGCATCCTACCAAATACCTGTGAGTTGGTGACAAGTTTTGCTTAGCTTTCCGACAGACTGCTCAGAAATATCGGGAAAGGAATAGGTCAATTTAGCACACTGAGCCCTCACCATTCTCATCCATAACCGAACATCACCCCAATGCAATTTGTTTCACACGCTGCACACATCCCTTAATGACCTTTGGAAAATACAATATAGGAACTGCAGTAGGCCTTTTGGTCCGTCGACCTTTAGACATATTTTAAAATATTAATAGCTGATCCTTTATTTCCACAACGTACTCATCTCTCTATCTATCCCCTTCATGTCTAGAAATCATTATTTATATGGAGTGCCTTGACTTGACTTCAACAGCATTTCGTTGCAGAGAATTCCGCAGATTCACAAGTCTCCCGGGTGCAGACATTTATACTCATCTGAATGCAGAGCGACCTACATGTCCCAAGTACTGTGGACCCTTGTTTTAGATGCCCTAGCCAGTGGAAGTGTCATCCCTGATTCCAATCTGCCTCCCATGTCAGATCTTTATGTATTTAACTGAGATCTCTGCTCATCTTCCTAAACCCAGGGAATACACGCCCAATCGACCCAGACCCAGTTCAAGAGGACACATATCCACTTGGTCAGCGTAACAGTACCATTCCCATTATTGACTTCTGCGTTCAACACTCAATGCCCTGCATGGACCTCGGAGGTCTGCGCAGAAGAAACCAAGGAAAAGAGTACAAGCACCGTTAAATATCATCGCTTTTAATCAATCCTTTTTGAAATGGCAGGCTGCCATTCTACTTTTTAAACCGAAGTGCACAACGTCAAATCTACCCATATTGCTCTTCATCTGTCACGTATTTTCCCATTCACTCCAATTGTCTCACTCACCTTGGTGCTTTTTATATCCCCGTTACCCACTCATAATCCAACACCGTTTTGTGCCATCAGCAAAATGGGAAATATTGCAGTTGATTCCGTCAACCAAATATGTGACATCTATTGGGAATAGCTGGTGCACAAGCAGCAATCCATGTAACACCCCATGACTCTTCCAATTGAAAACAGTTTGGTTAATTACTGTTCACTGTTTCGTGTCAGCTCTCCTATTCTATAGCCATATTCATTTCCACCCCCAATCCCATAACATTTTACTTTATAAACTAGGGCAGAGTCTTCATGCAAAATCTTTCTGAAAATCCAAATGAGTTGCATTTTTTGCTTCTCTGTAAGTATAGAGACTAGTCAGTTTCTCTTATATGATTCCCATTTCATGTTGATTTGCGGACATATTAACTCATTACATAAGACCTAGGAGCAGAAGTAGGCCATATGGCTCTTCATGCCTGCTCCGTCATTAAAGAAGATAATGTCTGTTCTTTTCATGGCCTCAGCTCCACAAAGGAGCTCTCTCAGCATAACCCTTAATTCGTTTACTGTTCAAAACAAAATCTATCTTCGCTTCAAAAAATTCAACAACAAAAGCTCAACTACTTCACCGGGCAGGGAATTCTACAGATTCACAACTTTCCTGGTCAAGAAATTACTTCTCAATTCAGTCCTCAATCTGCTCCCCCAAGTTCTGAGTTTGTGCCCTCTTGTCCCAGTTTCCCCTGCTTGTAGAAACAGCCTTTCTAATTATATCCTATCTTTTCCATTCATATTCATGCATGTTTTTATAAGACTCTCCCCTCATTCTTCTAATTTCCAACCAATACATAATTGCAGTGATCTCAGTCTCTCCTCATAAGCCAACCGCTCAACTCCAGAATCAACTGAATGGACCTCCACTGTATCCGCTCCAGTACCAGTATTTCCTTTCTCAAGGAAGTAGACCAAACCTTCACATACTCCAGTTAGAGCTTCATCAGCAACCGATGCTCTTAAAACATAACCTCTCTCTATTTGATCATAATCTGTTTCGCAATGTCGGACCAAATTCCATTTGACTTCTAAATTATCTTTTGCCCCTGCAGACCAACCGTCTGTGATTCATGCACAAGGCCAGCTAAGGTCTCTCTTCACAGAAGCATGGTGCATTTCTTTTTATTTTTCAAATGATAGTCGTTTTTTGTATTATTATTCCGATCAAAATGGATGACTTCACATTTCGCAATATTTTTTTTCCATCTGCCCGAACTTTGCCCACTCCCTTATACTATCTCTGACGCTTGGGAAATTCTCACAGTACTCTGCACACTTTGCCGTACCACTCATCTTCGTATCATCTGCAACCTTTGGCTCACTGCACGTGGTGTCCAAGTCATCCATGTAAATTGTGAATAATTGCGGTCCCAACATCCATCCCTGAGGCACACCACTAGGCACCGATCACCAACTAGAAAATTACTCATCTACTCACATTCTTTGCTTCCTGTTAGTTAACCAATTCTCTGTCTACATTAACATATTACCCGTAACAACATGCAGCTTTACTTTTAGCAGCAGCTTTTTGTCTGGCACCAAAATGCCTTTTTTGGAAATCTAGAAACACCACATCATCTGGGTTCCTATAGGAGTAACGTTTTCATAGAATTCCAGTTGATTAGTTAGGCATGAATTGCCTTTCATGACGCGATGCTGTGTCTGCCTAACGGGACAATGTGTTTCTGGCTACCTTGCTGTTTCTTCCTTGATAATAGAACGAAGTATTTTCCCCACAACGGAAGCTAGGTTTTTGGCCTATAATCGCCCACCTTTTGTCCACTTTCTTTTTAAACAGTGGCGTCACATTTAGTGTTTTCCAACCTGCTAGAATTC
Organism: Chiloscyllium punctatum; assembly: GCF_047496795.1. Lineage (NCBI taxonomy): Eukaryota > Metazoa > Chordata > Chondrichthyes > Orectolobiformes > Hemiscylliidae > Chiloscyllium > Chiloscyllium punctatum. The sequence continues at coordinate 32,563,293 of NC_092773.1, forward strand.
TACCAGAGTCAGTGAATTCAGGGAAAGTTTCCACAAGTCCATTTGCTATTTCTTCCACCACCTCTTTTATTTCCCTGGGATGCATACCTTAAAAGTTAGGAGACCTATCTACTTTTACTTACATTAACTTGCCCAACACTACCACATTATTGATAATGATTATTTCCTTCTCACTTTCCTTCGTCCCTTTGTGAATTACTGGCATGTTATTACTGGTCCATTTCGGTGAAGACTGACGCAAAATGCCTGTCCAATGCCACGGCTGTGTCATCATATCCCATTACTAAACATCCTGTAAAGGACCGATGATTAGCTTAACCACTCGTTTCGTTTCAGAGATTTATGGAAACTTGAGCTAGCTGTCTTATTTTCTGAGTTTCTATCTTTCGTTTCTTGACAGTTTTATGGGACGTTCTGTTGACCTTTAAATGTTTCCCAATCTTCTAGTTTCAATCTAGTCCTTATTTTCTCAACATTCATGGTGGTTCGTCCCCTGTCCGGCAGTTTTTCCTTTTATCTGCTATATAATTTTGCTGAGCACGTGGAAAAAGAATGATTTGACAGTAATCCCCTGTTCATTAATGGTCCCAGAATAAAGTATTTGTTTCCATCTATTTTAGCCAACTCCTCCCTCATCCTATGATCTTCTCCTTTGTGTAAGTACAGGACACTGGTATTGGATTTTGCTTTCTCACCTTGCATTTTTATTCTTAATAAAACCAAAATTTCAGTAAAGAATTTTTAACAAAGCATTAAATAACCAATTTGGTTCTTTTTTTCTCACAAGATGTAGGGCTCCCAGTATTGCTGGGATGATTGATTTGTTTGGTTAGTTTTTTTCTGTGAAGATAGAACTGACATAGTTGTTTCATACTGCCAATTCCCTGCTCTCCGCTATTCTCTTGGTTCAGACTGTAAGGAAGCTGCACTTCTGTTCTTTTAAATTTTTTTAGCAGTTTATGCATACAACCCTTGTCAATATACACCTCAGAAAACCAGCAATTCCTGTCCACACCTTACAATCACAGGATCGTAAACTCTGTACGATCAGAAATACAGCAAAGTTTACATTAGGTCCCAGTTTCCTGCACCAGGCCTGTCGTCGGGGATGTTAAGACACTTGAAGAGCTTGTCCACGTACATTTTCACGTTTGTGTGGTTACTGTGACAACTCTCATTTCGGGAAGTGCATTCCAAATCGCAATATCCTCTGGATAAATAACAATGATCAAATCCTCTGTAAACCTCATTCATTCACTTTAAAAATGTGCTGTCTTGCTCTTGATCCTTTGAATAGAGTGAACAGCTGCTGTGTATGCAGCTTGTCCATCTGAATCACGTCCATCTCAGCTTTCTCTGCTGCAAGTTAAACAATCCGAGATTATCCATCCACTTCATTGCTGATGTGCTACATCCCAAATAACATACTAATGAATCTGCTCTGCACCCCATCTAGTGCAATCACATGCTTCCTGGAATATGGCACCACTACCTGCACACAGTATTCTATCTTGGATTAACTAAAGTCCTCGATAACTGTTTTTATATATGTCTCGATGAGTAATGACTATGCTTACTATCCACATTTCCTAATTCGACATTTAAACTGTCCAGTCACACTCAGGGATTTGTGGATAAACACTCTCTGAGCTTCCTTGTGTGCCGTCATTCATTGAGCGCTCCCCTGTAGGTTCCTTTTTCCAAAGTGCATCATCTTATATTTATCAGGGTTACATTTCATGTACGAATGATCTGCCCATCTAACCATTCCGTCTATACTTTCCTGAAACATTAAACCTTCCTCCTCACAGACAAAGTTTGTGTCAAATCCAAACTTGCCCATCAGACTCCCCTACCTCCCTTAACACTCACATCTATATCATTTAGGATTAACTCAAATAACAAGGGGCATACCACTGGTGACTATGGTACACCAGGGGTATACTGGTTTCCAGTCAAACAAACAGACTTTCCCCCCACGACCATCTGTTGCATGCTACTGAGACAAATTGAATGTAATATCCCAAGTTACCCTTGTTAACATAGATGTTAAAATTTATCAGTTTCTCAGGTAGGGCTTTGTCAAAGACCTGATTGAAAAACCGTCTAAATGAACTCCTCCAAAAAGTTTAATAAAATTCGTTCAGCATTACTTCTCTTTGATGACCTCGTGTAGGCAAACACTGATCAAACATTGCTTCTCTGAATGAAGATTAATTTTGTCCCTTCCAATTTCCGCAACACTTCCCCGAACACTGATCTGACACTCAGTGGTCAATAGTTCCCTGGTCTATCTCCAACACCCATCGTGTAAAGGGTGTTCTCCCGTTCTTTAGCACCTCTCCTGTCACCAGATTCTACTGAAATCTACTGAAGGGTTAGGGCGTTTCGTCTCTTGTCTCCAAAAGCAGCTCGAGATACAACCCATCCAGATCCGTGGGAGTGTCCAGTTTTATACCAGCCAAAACCATCAAACAATGCTCACATCTGCTATTAATCTGCTCAACAATTTGCCAGTCCATCTTCACGAATTCTGTACCTGCATCCTTTTCCCAAGCAAAATATATGTGAAGCTCTCATGCCACAATCTATCAATGTTCTCCAGCGGCATAAAAAGATTGCCCTTTGGTTTTTAATAGGCCTCAATTGTTCCCTAGTCATTCTTTTCTGCTTGATGTTCTTGTGCAATATGTTGGGATTTCGCTATCCTTGCTCACAATTGCCAATACCCCTATGCTCGTCACTCTGCTCTGTGTTATTTTTTCTTTAAGTTTAACTGTGATTACCTCTCATTCTCTGAATGTCCGGAGGACACAGGTCGAACTTCCTAAGGAGACAATCTTACCATCTGAGGGATTAATCTTGAGAACTTCCATTCAGTATATGGGATCAGTGCGTTTTACTTAAATCAGGATAGCAGAACTATACACAATGTTCCAGGTACAGTCTCAACAACCCTCTGCATATCTGGTACAGAACGCCTTTGCTAATACTAAGAGCAAATGACTGAAGAATCTGGAATCTGTACTTAAAGAAACACACGCTTGAGATTACAGTGCTCAGACAGCATCGGTGGAGATAGAGAAAACTAACGCTTTGAGTCTCGCTAACTCTTCATCGTCTTTATTTTGATTACCCTTTAACAAAAGGAAACCTAACTTTTACTTCCACCCAATTTCATATATTCCTTCCAATGCAAATTGTTTTCCTTTTTTTCTGATAACGCACTACTTGAATTCATTAAAAGAACCATCCTGAATATCCATCTATACCATATACACGCATTCTCCATTATTTATATCTGCAAGGGATATCTTCATGCAAAAAGTTTGCAGATTTGACTTCCCTTTCAGAAAAGTCGAATGATTGTCGCGACGTTTGCTAGAACTTGCTCAGTCCCCAATATCGCACAGATTCGACACTTTGGATCATACATTAACTGGTTTGCAGTTCTTCACTCTCCCTTTTCTTCCCTTCTTTAATCCGTGGAATGAATTTAAAACCTTCTAAATTGAATACGGAAAAGTACAGTATTCCCTCAGGTAATCTACATGACCACTGCCGCTTTCTGTTAAATTTTGATATGAAGTACACCTGGTCTGTTAGACTCATCAATTGTCAATCCAGTTATGTTTTCAAACTCTGCCTTCTCAGTGAGATGAATGATTGTCGTCTTTCGTTACACTAGTCTTACAATCACTTGGTATTCCTGGGATATTATCCGGATCTTTCCCCATGAAGACAGGCATCAAGAAACTGTTTAATTTCCCTTTCATTTTTCTGTTTTCAACAATAGATTATCCTGTCTATACATTCACCGTTCCACATTTGACTTACATTTTATTTTCATTTCAAATATTGATAGAGGTTTTTCATTATTCATTTTGTTTCTTGTCAATTTATATTATTTTTCTCTTTTTGATTTCTTCATCAGTTTATTCTTCCTCTTTTGCTGCGTCCCAAATTTCAATGAACCCACAGTATCTGGCATTTTACTGAGACATTTTCTTTGATCAAATGCACTTTTTGCTTTATTTTACCATCTTTGGATTACCTTTTGCTTTTGCTATTTAGACCTTGGAGGAATTATATATATATAGTTCACGTTAGAGAATTTCGACAAGTGATAGACATTGTCTGCCTTTGATTAAATCGTTTCAAATTCACCGAAACCAACTTGTTCCTCGTGCATTTTCATGGCTTGCATGACACAGGGACATATTGTAATATTAGAAAGAAAACCGGTTTATATTCGGACACCATGTAAAATTCAATATATTAGGATCACTATTCCCCCAAAACACCTTTACAACTAATATTTCAATTCGCTGTTCTGATCACACGCCAGCAATTCCAAAATTGCCTGATCTCCAGCGCAGTAATCAATATAATGTGGAATGAAATCATCCCATACATGCTCTTCAAATCAATTTACCCAACATTAGCATTCCCTTGTATTAATACAGTTTGGATGTAACTTGAAGCTCTCCATTATTACAGCAGTACCCGCAAACCTGTCTATCTAATTTCACGTTTCATAAATGCCCAACATCTCAATTGCAGTTTTCAGTTTCATAGAATATTTCCATTATTCTTTGCTTCCCCTTGCTGTGTCTGAGCTCCACCTCGCATGATTCTATGGAAGCCGAGTGAGTAGGCTCTGGGGAAATTAATGGTAGATTCATTTCAGGACGAAATGTTCAGTTAGACATAACTCAACCTTTGCATTATCTCGCCACAACTTACCTGTTCTTCTGTTCTGTCATTGTCACAATTTCAATAGTTCTGCCGTTATGGTGGTGGAGTCTAGAAGGACCATGACCATTGAACAATGCTGTGCATTCTCTCATACTGCTCTAACCTGGGTGACAAACTTTCAGAAGGCTGGTATAGTGTTGCTGGTGCTGTACATGACTTTGTGACATCACATCTGAAGTATTATGCACAGATTTAAGCTCCCTGCTGAAGGAACTAACACAGAGATTATTCCCTCTACTGTTTCGTTTCTTTTTGCAATGAGCGTGACTATTATAGAATCCAAACAGTGTGGAAGCAGGCCACTTGACCAATCGAGGCCTCACCGATCCTGCAAAGGCCATCCCATCCAAACTTCTCCAAACCGCCTCCACACTCCCACCCAATCTCTGTCCACTGGCACTTTCAATGACTAATACATCTAGCCTGCACATTCCCGAATATATGGGAAGTTTAGCTTGGTCAGTCCACCTAAACTCCACATCTTGGGAGTGTGGGAGGATCTAGAGAACCCGACAGAAACTCACGAAGACACGACAAGAATTTGCAAACAAAACACATTGAAACGAGACTAAAATTGAACTCGGATCTCTGGTGCTGTGAGGCAAGATAGATAACCTGTGTGACAACCTTACTGATAACCAGTTGAAGTATCCAACTGGGGAAACGGAATTTACCGGCACAACTCAGTCCTCTAAATGTGACATAACTGCTAAGGGATTCCATCAGTCCCCAAATCTACCATTGATCAACAGGAGGAGGACCATTGAGGTCTTGAGCGGCTGGGTCAGTAACAGTAGCAGGACATTCAAGCCATGGAGACGATAATGTTGGAGCAACAGGAGGACATTCGCCCCATCGAGCGTGTAATCCAGGAACAGAATGAGTCCAATCAGGCACTCATGCCTCTTCCATAGCAATGGAAGCAGATCTTTTAAGCCTCGTGCCTGTTACACAGAAATTGAAAAGAATCGTAAGGTTATAGAAAGGGAAGGACAAAGAATAACCGATTTTACTGGGGAATGAAAATTCATGAACAAACTATAGGGATTGAAGGCAAATTATTATAATGTCTTATTAATGCAATAATGGCAGGTGATTTCCAAAGTCAAACCACTATCCGTCATAAATACCATGATTTTATGAAGCATAAATCATGCTTGAAAGATTTGACTAGTATTTCTTTTTTTAAAAATGGGTCAGGCAAGGTGGATAAGGGGGTACTACAGATGTATTAATTCTTGACTTCCAGGCAGCATGGCAAAATGTGCACCAGATAATATTAGTATGGAAGACAAGAGCGCATAAAGTTCAGAAAATCTTATTTGCTTGGAAAGGGGTCAACCAGTAAAAGCCATGAATTGGAAGTACTGGACTTTGACTGGGCCGGAAAAGGTCAAATATTACATTACACCAGGTTATACTACAACAGGTTTATAAAAACACTAGCTTTCTGTATATGAGACAGGAGTGTGCTTGCATGCGTGTGTGTGTGTTTGTGTGTGTGTGTGTGTGTGTGTCTGTGTTTGAGAGAGAGGTAAGGAAGTGAGAGTGTGTCCTTGTGAGAGCGCGGGAGTGTATATGTGTGCGTTGGTGTATGTAATGCAAAGAGTGAGAGTGAGCGTGTTCACGTTAAGAAACAGACAGATACGGCAGATTCCTTTCCCCACATAAACTCACTCTGCTGTATTGCCTCAAGCTTTCTTTATTTTGGTATTGTTTTTATTTGTATATAGATGTTTTATAAAAGTTTTGAGAAAGTTTCTAATAACATTATGGACTAAAAATAGTTTTTCATTGTTCAAGTTTCAAATTGCAGATACGAGGATCCAGTCAAGTATATTCTGGACGTGTCAGTACTTTCAAAGAGGAATGGTCAGGGTATGATGTCAGGAATCAGCTCATGGCCAAAGGAATCACTATAGCTTTGACTCGTCTGCTTCAGGCGGAGATGTTGGCCAGGGATGGGATTGACTGAGAGGATGGAAATCGAGTTCGTAACCAAAACAGAAGGCATTGACCTCCATGCTTTGAATATTTAAATAGCAAGGGCAGTGAAACAATGAATCATTGTTCATTGCTGAAACTGAGTATATCAACACACAAGGCTCAGTACCAGAAAGAAGGAGGAAGAGAAAGAGTGAACACGTTCACTGTTGTTGTTCGGAGTGGTTTGGAGAGTGAATATTGAGAGTGTATAGTAAATGAGACGAAAAGTTATAGAGTCCCATGTGGTCAATGCAAACAATGTGAGATTTATCAGGGGCACAAATATAGCCAGGATAGGATTATAAAAATATTGAGTAAATTAAAGTCCTTATTGCACCCACCATGGTAATGACCGGCAAAAATGATCAGAAAAATTCCAGCCCGTTATTGGCACATTCCTATCTATCGTTCTCAGATTCAGAACCATTGGTGGAGAATTTCGTGTACTGTTCTAGATTCTGATCCATTGTTTAAACATTACAGTCTAATATTTTCAGATTCTGATCCATTGCTGTAACATTCCAGTCTATTGTTCTCACAATCTGTTGGACTGTTCCAGTCTATGCTTCTAAATTTCCGATCTCTTCTCCACCTCTCTGGAACTGCTTATCCCTGTTAGTGCAGCCGGTGTTGCTCCTGCTCATACTTTGGAATAACCCATTGAACCCATTTATCATTAAAAGATGAAAACCCTCAACTAAGATAATTACATTTCATGGAGAATGACAGTATTCGTGTCCACCGAATAAACAGTTGCAGAAAACCCCTTCCTGACATCACTTTGCATATCATTACAAAAGGGAACATTTGATTGATCTGTGTGGAATAGATGAGAGTTGCTGACGGATGGACCATAAATGTTTCAGTCTTTTTAATTTCTCTTCCTTTTATTTGGGAGTAGTGCCAGAAGCCTGCAGGAGTATCTCTATGTCTCAGCCTGTTTATAAACAGAGACAGGGATAAAATAACAGACCAGATCCATAAAATGACTAATGGGGAAATTTCTAAGGACCCGAATGCAGGGTAACAATATTTTTTGTTCGCTGATTTTGTATAATAAAGCTCGTAGTTTTAAATGGTCTGTTAACAAGCCATTTCATAACCTTGAAACATCATTCAGAGTTTTGAGACTGCTGATAGGGATCAGAGAGAAATAATTTTATCCCCATGTGCCATTTACAGAAGGATAAGGAGAATCGATCCACCCCATACTAGCCATTCGCCACTTGAAGCGGCGGACAGCTGGATTGTTGGCACATTATCCCAAGGGAATCATTGGAAACATACAGAAGTGTCACTCCAACTGTTTGAGATGTTGCTGATAGGACGCCTCGTGCACATTTTGTTGGTTGGCTTTTTGTAACTGAGAAGGGAGGGACATCCACAAGATTCAGTTTACCAGTTGCTCATAATGCCGGGTTTGCTGCATCATTTAATGTCCCTGTTCTGTTACAGAGGAAGTGGAGGGGTTCAGTCAATCTCACGAGCGTGTTACACCTCTCAAGAGGACGTTCACCCTCTCTGTTACAGAGAGACATGGCGGATCTGATTGTGACTACATTTTTCCAATTTACAGAGAAGCTCTCTCCGGAGTCCGTGCTCCTTTTTTTTGGACATGTTGAGGACCCAGATTCTGTAACTAAAGGAGGGCATTTAACCTCTGCAGTCTGTTATCAAGGCACAGGTGGAGGCAATTCAGCCTCTCAAGCCTGTTGCAGGGGGACAGGATGTGGCTATTCATCCTCTCGAACCTGTTACAGAGGGACATGGCTGCACTGATTGTGACTACCACATTCCATTTTACAGAGAATCGATTCTCTACAGCCCCTGCTCCTTTTTTGGACATGTTGAGGACACAGATTTTGTAACTACAGTCACCACTCTTACATGATGGGGCAAACCCTTCTAAAAATTAAAGCAAACACACAGAAAAGCTCACGTCGCTTCGAAATCTGTTAATGTATAAATGATAGAGAGCTGCCCCAATTTCAATATTTAAAGTAAAAAAAATATTGATTTTATTCTTTACCTCTAAAAGTGTATATTAGACAACAACTATTTACAAATAAAAGCCTCCTTTGTCTTAAATATTTATCTACCTCCCTCTCCAGAACAATAGACTGATCTCATAAGTCCCGAATAAATATACAGCAACTCGATTTTCATAACGAGGCAGCAGAGTCAATCCTGCTCTATAGACCTTCCGAGCTAATCTTTGGCCTTCTGCTGAACAGATTTTTTGAAGAAAATAACAGGTAGCGTTGAGTGAGAATAACAGCTGTTCGATGGCAGAAGGTGCTCGTTCTGTGGCTATCTGCCTAAAATGCTGTATTTATACCCCAAAACATCGGATCGTCTCATTTGACCGTAGTTGTCAAAACAATAAAATTCAAATTTGATTGGGTTTTAGTTTCTTGGGGTATAATTTAAACGTTCACGTTGAGTCAGTGGTCGGTCACATGACAGGTGCTTGCCAGTTTATCAGCTCGCAATCTCTCTTAACGGTATAGTACAGATAATGAATTTCAAAAAGTCATGACTCATCCAGAGTGGGTCACTAAATTATCTAAACTTCCTGAATGACCACAGCAGTTTAATACACAACTTCGAGGAATTCATGCCAGCATTTCTTGTATCATTTTTCAAGATCATAATTGAAATAAATACCTCTTAAATTCAAGTAATAATTCTGAAATAATTCGCTAACCGATGAGGGGATTCCTCATCTTACTGAGCACATGATCTGCAGAGACTGAAAACCACAGTCTTTCAATGGATAGGCATAGAACAAGTTACAAATATGTCCCTAAAGATTATGTGGTACAGTTACTCACATTAAAACTGGACAATTGTTTAATTATCAGTAAATGGAAGGGTTTGGAAAGTAGACAGAGGGAGACAGAATGAGAGACAATGTTGTGGTAGGATTCATCTAGTTCCATTTGCCAGCATTTAGCCCATAACACTCTCAACTTTTTAAAAAATATATGAACTATTCCAGATATCTTTCAAATGTTGTAACTGTACACCTCTGTTATATTTTCTGGAAGCACATTTCACAAATGTGCAAAGCAATGTGTGAAAAAAATAGATTTTTAGTTCTCTTTTAAATGTGTCCCGTCTCACGTTTGATCGTAGCTCTCTAGTTTTGGAGAAAAGACTTCGGCTATTCAACCTATCCATGCCCCTCACGCCCCAGGGAATGTTGCTCCAATCTATATAGCCGCTCCACGTAGATTAACTCCGAGCTACATTCTTAAAAATACTTTCGGACGCCCTTCAAGTTTCACAACATTTTTCCTATCGGAGGGAAAATAGAATTGTACGCAGGAACATGACCTCCCAACTGCTATTGTCAAAGAGCTGATCACAAAAGGCAAGCATGCAAAACGCCTTCTTCATCATTCTAACTGCGATTACATTTTCAAGGAGCTATTAACCTGCAGTCCGATAGGGCAAAGTCTTTCCCTGTGTTCGGAGAGTCCAGAACTAGAGGGCATAGGTTTAGGGTGAGAGTGGAAAGATGCAAAATAGACCTACGGGGCAACTTCTTTCACACAGAGAGTGGTACGTGCATGGAATGAGCTGCCAGAGGAATTGGTGGTGGCTGGTACAATTGCGACATTAAGAGGAATATGGGTATATGAATAGGAAGGATTTGGAGTTATATGGGCCTGGTGCTGGCAGGTGAGACGAGATCGGGTTGGGATATTTGGTCGGCATCGACGGGTTGCCCGAAGGGTCTGTTTCCATGCTCTACATTTCTATGTCTCTTTGACTCTAAAACTGTTTTAGGTAAACATCAGTGGTCATTTATACAAATGAATTTGATGAAAGATCAGCAATCAGAATGTAAACATTGGTCAATATTGGATGAGATTTTTCCCTCCTTCCCAGGTGGCATGCTGATACATGATACGGTCAGTTGGTTGACTGCATCGCGCATTATTCATCCACAAGATGCTATGTGCTGCACAAAGCCCGACAAGACGCCTGGGTATTTCCTTCTTATCGTGTGCTGGTGGATGTAGGCGAGAGGCAATTCCAACTCCCTGTCTGACCTAGAACCTGCGTTCTCCTCTGAATAATTAGCCATTTACCTTCACTATGTGTCCCCTGGTAGCATGACCTCCTCCTGTCCAGACATCTGCTCCCTATATATATAACCCCTTCCTACATCCTTTAACTACGTTAGCGCCGACACCGGCATCTTTTTTAATTCTCCTATCCCGGAAACGCATCTTTATCTCTGTTATATCCTGCTATTCCTGCACTCCGTCCCATCTCTGCAATCTTCTCTGTGCCTACAACTTCACCATCTCTATAAAGACCTCCATCTCTTAATCCATTCCTCCCTCATTCACCTCCTGTACTTCCTGCATGCCTTTCTTTCTCTGGAATTTCCTCTTGTCCATACACCACTCTCTATGTCTGCCAACACCATGAATGCTCCGAGATCGGGCCTAACCTCTGATTCTGGACTGCTGGACCATTCCTTGATTCCCTTCACTCTCCCCAGCAGTTGTGAGTGTTGAAGTTGGGTGGTATTGTATCAGAAAAAAACTCACTCCCTGTCTCTTGCCTCCTTAGAACCTTGAACTTCTAGAACATAGAACATCGAAAAGTACAGCACAGAACAGGCCCTTCGGATCACGATGTTGTGCCGAGATTTTATCCTAATATCAAATATTGTAACTTAACCTGTACACCCCTCAACTCACTGCTGTCCATGTGCATGTCCTGCAGTCGCTTAAATTTCTCCAGTGACTCTACTATCATTGCTATTCTCTTCTTCATTCCTCATGTGACTCCGCTCTGGGGCAGAATTGCCCTCTATGGATAACTCATCTCTCTGAGGCTGAGGGACTGCACTCAGCACTCTACCATCTCCTCCACGGCCCAAGACAAACTTGGATCAATCCTTACTGCAAAACCTAAAATCGTCTCAACTGTGTCCCTGAGGGTAACGCAAGCCGCAATACCTGATTTTTATCACAAATTCCACATTTACCCAAATGCCCAATTCCACGACAACTGCTCCATTGACAAACTCATAATCCGTTCTCATAGCAACGTCCTGTGACCCATCCCTATCACATTTCTATAACAACGGCCTATAGCCCCATCCTCATTGTTATCAGCAAGCAACATCATATCACCCCATTCCCACTCTCTTCTCAAGCAACGGCCTATGACCCAACACCTCTCGGATCTCCTGGCAACGCCCTGTGAAACCATGTTCTGTCGGTTCTGTTAGCAATAGCGTGTGAACCCATCTCCAATCTGTCATTACAAGAATCGACGTTGCTCAATCGTCACTCTGCTGCTCTCGCAACTGCCTGTCACCCTATCCGCACTCAGTTCCCGAGCAATGGTGCCTAACCCCATTGGTAATCCGTTCGCCTAACAACAGCCTTTGAACACATGCCCAAGCTTTATATTTCCTTTAAAACAGCTGTGACCCCACATCATCTCCGTACTCCAAGTAACACCCTGTGATCTTATCCCCATTCCACTCTCCTCACAACAGCGTATGAAGTCATTCCCTCTCTGTTTCACTCGCAGCCACCTGTGAATCCATCCCTGCACTGATCCCTGAGAACCGGCCTGTTGAACCATTTCCATTCTGTTCTCGGAGAAAAGGCCTGTCTTTCCATTCCCACTCGGTTGTCCTAGCAACCATATGCAAACCCAATCCCGGCTAATCCCCTCGAAACGGCCTGTGGAATCATTATCACTTTGATCTCCTACTAACTGCCTGTCAGCACGTTGCCACGCGGTTTCCCAGCAACCAACTGTGAAACCATCCCTGCTCCGATCCCCTGGAAATTGTCTGCGGACAATTCCCCTCTCTGTTCGCCACACCATGGTCTGTGAACAGATCACTACTCTGTTTTGTTCTTAGATCACCGTGCTCCCCATCCCTCCCAGCAAAGGCCTGTGATCTCATACCCTTTTGAATCTCCGAGAAATGCCCTATGAACTCATTCCAACTCTGTATTTCTCGCAACAGCCTGTAACTCCATACTCATTGTGTTTCCCTAACGATAGCATCTCACCCCATTCCCATTCTCTTCTCCAAGCAAAATCAGGTGACCACATCCAATCTGTTCTCGTGGCAATGAACTGCGAAATATTCTTGATCTGCTTCTCTAAAAACGGCCAGTAACCCCAGCCCCTTTCTGTTCCTTACCGACAGCACCAACCCCCTTCTTGCTCTGCAACCTTCAGCAACAGCGTGTGACGCCATCTCCAATCCGTTACCGACAAACAGCCTGTTTGCCCACTCCACTCCCATCTCCCTCGTTTGCCTGTGACCCCATTCCATATCTGTTACGTATAAAAGGCCTGTAACTCCATCCCCACTCCGATCTCCTCGCGACGGCCTTGTGAGGCCATCTTCAATCTGTTACCCTCGCAGCTAACTGTTATTCCATACACAATCTGATACTTTCACAAACAGCTGTGACCCCATCCCGGCTTTGTTTACCTATCAGCTACTTATGACCACATCCCCACTCTGTTCAGCGAGCAATAATCTGTAAACAAATCGCTACTCTGTTCCACTAGCAATCGCTTCTGAAACTCTGCCCAGTCTGCTTTCCTCCTAACGAACTTTGAAGTCATCCCCACTCTGTATTCTGAGCAAATGCCTGTGACACCATCACTACTCTGTTTCACTGGCAACGGCCAATGAACCCATTCTAACAACGCTCCGCCTCGCCACGGTCTGTGGACTCATACCCAATCTGTTCCCTAGCTACTGGCTCTGAACCCATCCCCGCTCTAGTCTACTAGTAATGGACTGGAATCCCATTCTCACTCTGTTCCCTTAGCTACTGATGTGACCCTGTTGGGACTTTCGTCTCCTAGCAATCGACTGTAACCCCATCCTCACCCTCTTCTCCCAGCAAGGGCTCATTATCCAATAAGCACATTATTCAGATTCTGCTGAAAATGTGCTGCAGGAAAAGCGCAACAGGTCAGGCAGCATCCAAGGAGCAGGAGAATCGACGTGCTTTCCTGAAGAAGGGCTCATGCCCAAAACGTCGATTCTCCTGCTCCTTGGATGCTGCCTGACCTGCTGCGCGTTTCCAGCAACCCATTTTCAGCTCTGATCTCCAGCATCTGGTGGTGGCCAAGTTGTTCCAGGGAACCTGACGGACAGAATGCGTTTGGAAAGGCAAGGACTGGTTAGGGATTCTCAACATGGCTTTAATCACCCGAAATCATGTCTCATAAGATTGATTGAGCTTTTTGAAGAAGTAACAAAGATGATTGATGAGGACAGAGCGGTAGACGTGATATATATAGACTTCAGTAAGGGGTTCGACAAGGTTCCCCATGGGAGACTGATGTGCAAGGTTAGATCTCATGGAACAAAGGGAGAATTCGCCATTTGGATACATAATTGGCTCAAAGGGAGACGGCAAAGGGAGGTGGTGGAGGGATGTTTTTTTCAGACTGGAGGCCTGCGACCATTTGAGTGCCACAAGGATCGGTCCTGTGTCCACTACTTTTCAACGGTTTTATAAATGATCTGTGTGTGATAATAAGAGGGATAGTTAGTAAATTTGCAGATGATACCAAAATTGGAGCTGTTGAGAAAAGGGAATATGGTTACCTCAGATTACAATGGGGTGTTGATCAAATGGGCCAATGGGCTGAGAAGTAGCAGATGGAGTTTAATATACATAAATGTAACGTGCTGCGTTTTGGGAAAACAAACCTTAGCAGTATTCATATACTTTATGATAAGGTCACAGGGAGTGTTGCTGAACAAAAAGACCTTGGAGTTCAGGTTCATAGTTCCTTGAAATTAGAGTCGCAGGTAGATAGGATAATGAAGAAGGTGGTTGGTATGCTTTCCTTTATTGGTTAGAGTATTGAGTACATGAGTTGGGAGATCATGTTGTGACGATACAGAGCATTAGTTACGCCACAGTTGGAATATTGCAATTTTTGTCTCCTTCTTATCAGCAAGATATTAAGAAACTTGAAAGGGTTCAGAAAATATTTGCAAGGATGTTGCTAGGGTCAGTGCATTTGAGCTATAGAGAGAGGTTGAATAGGCTATGGCTGTTTTCCCTGGAACTTCGACGGCTGAGGGGTGTCCTTTTAGAGGTTTGTAAATTCATTAGGGACATGGGCAGGATAAATAGACAAAGTCGTTTCCCTTGGGGTTTCGGAGTCCACAACAAGAAGGCATAGGTTTAGGTTGAGAGGAAAAGGATATTAAAGAGACCTACGGGGCAATGTTTTCACTCAGAGGGTGGTATTTGCATGGAATGAGGTGCCAGAGGAAGTGGTGGAGTCTAGTGGAATTATAACATTTAAGATGCATCTGCAATGGATATAAGAATTGGAAGTGTTTGGTTGGATATGAGCCAACTGTTGGCAGTTGGGATTAGATTGCGTTGGGATATCTGGTCGGCATGGACGGGTTGGACCGAAGGATCTGTTTTCATGATGTACATCTCGATGACTGTATGATAACAGATTGTGAAACCAACCTCTGTCTGTAGTCGTAGCAATCGTCAGTGACCGTTCCCCAAAGTGTCCAGCATTCAATGGTCTGTAATCCCATCACCACTCTTATCTCCCCCAATGTCCTGTGAACCCAATTGTGCTCCGTACTAAGGTCTGTAACCCCCTCCCCACACTGAATTCCTCACAATGGTCTATAAAAGCAAACTGCTCTGTTTCTCTAGCAACAGCCTACGGTCTCATCCCCAATCTGCTCTCTAACCAACTAACTGTGACCGCATACCCGCTCCGTTGTCCTTCCAGCTACGTATTAACCCATCCAGAACGACGACCTGTGTTCCTGTTCTCCCAGCAACTCCCTGTGAGTCGAACCCCATTCTGGTCTCCTGGCAATAACCTGTGTCCCGATCCCCACGCTCGTCTCCCAGGAAGAGCCTTCGACCCAAATGTGCCTCTGTTCTACTCACAACGGCCTTTGAACCAATACCAATCTGGTCTCATCACAACAGCCTGTGAACGATCCTCATGCTGTTCCAATAGCAACGGGCTGTGGACTCATTCCCTTTCTGTTTTCATCTCAACAGACTGAACCATTCCCACAGCCTGCCCCAAGGAACAGCCTCTGAACACATCACCACGCTGTTCTCCTACCAGTGGCCTGTGAACCCATCCCCACTATGTTCCCCTAACAACTGACTGTTAACCAAACCTCGCTCTGGCCTCCTAGCAATGGATTGTAATCTCCTCCTCAATCTGTGCACCGAGCAACTGACAGTGAAATTCATTCCGACTCTGTCCTCCTAGCAATGGGCCCTAACCTCATTCTTACTCTGTTCCCCAGCAACAGCTTGTGATCGCAAACCCACATTATTCCACTGACAGCACCTTGTGAACCCATTCCCTCTCTATTCTCCCACCAAAGCCCTGTGAACCCTTCCCAACTCTGTCTTTCTTGCAACAGCCTGTCACTCCGTCCTCAATCTGTTCCCCCGAGCACTGAACCCATCTGCACTCTGTTCTCCAAGCAACGATCTCTGGAAACATTCCCAAGCTTTCCTCCTCACAGCTTTTGAACCGAACCTCTACGCTCTAGCTCTCGAACGGGCTGTGATCCAATCGCCGCTCTGTGGCCTTAGACACCGCCTGTGATCCCATCGTTAGTCTGTTCCTCTGTCATTATACACTGACCCCGCCCGCACTCAGTTTTCTAGCAACTGCCTGTGACCCCATCCCCGCTCTCTTTTCAAACCAACAGTTTGTAGCCCCATCTGTTCCTCAAGTTACGGCCGCTGAAACCATCCCCAGGTTGTCCCCTTTGCAACAGCCTGTTTTCACATCCTCAGTCTGTTCCGCAGCAATGACCCGTGAACCCAGAGCTCCTCTGTTCCCCGAGCTTCAGCCCGTTAACCCATTCCCTGTTTTCCTGGGAACTGCCTGTGATAACTCCCGCTCTCTGTTATCCCAGCAAAGGACAGTAACAATTCCTCAAGTGTTTTCTCTTGACCAAGGTCTGTGACTGCATCCTGGTTCTTTTCCCGTCACAACGTTCTATGAACCCATATCACCTACGTTACCATCGCAACAGACTGTGAACCCATATCCATTCTTTTCATCATCAACGACCTGTGACCGCATCCTGTTGTGTTCTTTTGACAACAGGCTGTGAACTCAACCCCAAGCTGTTCCTCTAGCAACGGCCTGAAATCCCATCCACTTTCATTTCACGTAGTAATTACCTGTTACCGCTTCACCCCTCTGTTCACCGAGCAAGGTCTTGTAAACGCTCTACTCCCCTAGGAACAGCCTGTGATCTCAAATCTGTCTGTTCTTCGGGCGAGTTCAATGACCCCATCGTCAATCTGTTCTCGAAGCAACAAACTTTGACTCCATCTCCATGCTCTCTCCTTGCAACAGATTGTCTCCCATTTCCCAGTGTTTTCCCAACCCCATTCTGTTGACATAGCAATGGCGTCTCATTCCATCAGCATGCTGCTCTACTAGTCGTGGTCACTGAACACATGTCCAATCTTTTCTCAAAACGACAGCCTGTTAAATGAACATCGTGTTTGTCCCCGAGCATCAGCCTGTTGAGGCCATCTCCGCTCTTCCTTCCTCGCAACGTCCAGTCAACGCATCCTCAATCTGTCCTCGGAACGGGGATCTGTAATCCCATCACCTCTCAGTCCCCTGAATAACTGCCCATGAATCCATCTCGAATCTGCTTTTGTAGCAATGGTCTATTGTCACTCCTTGCTCTGTTCCCGAGCAATGGCAACTAACCCGTCTGTACTCTCTTCTCCTCGCAACGGTGCCTGAACATATTCCCAAGATTTTCTCCTTGCAACAGCCTGTGACTTCATCCTTTCTCCATTGCCCTAGAAACATGAGTGACACCATCCCCATTCCAAAGACCTTGCACAGTCCTATGATCCCAACCTATTTCTGTTCCCCTTGTAACAGTCTTTGATTCCATCCCCATTTCGTTACCTTAGCAACTCCTTGTGACCACATCGTCCCGTTTTCCCCGAGCAATTAGGTGTTCACCCATTCACACGGCCTGAAATCCCTTCCCCACTCTGGTCTCCGTGCAACTGTTGTGCCCTGGTCTCCACTCTTTATTCCGAGCAATAGACTGTGCCCCCACTCCCACAATGTCTTGTGAGCAACAGCTTGCACCCCTATCCCTACTCTGTTTCGACAACTGCCAGTGATCCAATCACCACTTTGCTCCCCTCGCAATTGCCTGTACCGACATTCCCACTCTAATCTCCCAGCAAAGGCTTGTACACCAATCCCTACTCGGTTTTCTGAGCACACTCTCTCTCCCTCAAACTCTCTATCCCCCACTATCTCTTTCCCAAATCTCTTTCTCACCCCAACTCTCTCTCTCACCCGTTCTGTCACACCCCACTCTCTCCCTCCCCCTCTCTCTACCCCACTCTCTCTCTTTCCACCCTCTCGAGGTATCTCACCCGCACTCTCTCCCGCCACACTTTCTCTCCCCCCACCACTCTCTGTCCCCCTCACCCTCTCTACCACTCCCACTCTCTCTCTCTCCAAACACTGTTTAGTTCTAACACCCAGTCTCTCTCTCCAACCAGCTTCTCCCTTCTGCCCGACTCTCTCTCATCCACAAACAATGTCTCCCACATTATACTCGCCCCCCACTCTCTCTCTCGCCTCACACTCTATCTCTGGTCTACTCACCCTTTACCCACTGTCACACTCCCCGCCCTCTCTCTTCCTCCACCCTATCACTCTACCCCCACTGACTCGCTTCCCCATTCTCTCTACCATCTATCACAAACTCTCTCTCCCACTCTCTCTCCCTCTTCTACTCTCTCAATCCGGCTGTCTCTCCCTAATTCTCTCTTTCTCGTCTCATTATCTCTCGCCCCTCACTCCATCTTTCCCGTCCCTTCTCTCTTCCACAGTCACTCTCTTTCAATCACTCTATTCTTTGTCCTTTTCACTTTCTCTCATCCATACTATTCTTTCTCCCACGGCCCAACTCTCCCTCTGTTCTCACCCCAGCCCCTCCACCAACCACTCAGTCTTGTGGACAGTCGAGGTGGGGGAGGCTTTGTGGGTGTGAGAATAGAGAGCTGTCTGGCCGGTGGGAGGAGGGAGAAAATGGGGAGAGATAGATAGGCGCGTGGGAGGCACGGTGCAGGAGAGTGGGAAAGAGAAAGGGAGTTAGTAAGATAAGAGTGGAGTCGGGTGGAACAAATGGGAAAGGTGATGGGGTGTTAGCGACAGGTGTAGGGCGAGATCAGGGGGAGACAATCGACAATAGGTGCAGGAGTAGGCAATTCTGCCCTTTGAGCCTGCACCACCGTTCAATATGATCATAGCTGATCATCTTTAATCAGTATCCTGTTCCTGCCTTATCTCCATAACCCTCGCTTCCACTATCCTTGAGAGATCTATCCAACTCTTTCCTAAATGAATCCAGAGACTGGGCCTCCACTGCCCTCTGGGTCAGAGCATTCCACACAGCCAAGACTCTCTGGGTAAAGAGGTTTCTCCTCATCTCTGTCTCCCTCCCCCTCTCTCTACCCCACACTCTCTCTCTCCACCCTCTCGAGGTATCTCTCCCGCACTCTCTCCCGCCACACTTTCTCTTCCCCCACCACTTTCTGTTCCCCTCACCCTCTCTACCACTCCCACTCGCTCTCTCTCCAAACACTGTTTATTTCTAACACCCAGTCTCTCTCTGCAACCATTTTTAAGCTGTGTCCTCTGGTTCGTCACTCACCCATCAGCAAAAACATGTTTCCTGCCTCCAGAGTGGGGAGAGAGGGGGTGCAAAAGAGATTTGGGGGACACAGAGTGAGGAAGACAGAGGGGAAAGAGAGAGGGAGAGAGAGAGTGTGTGAGTGGAAAGAGGGGTAGAGAAATGAGAAAATGGGAAGACAGTGCAAGAGTGTCCAACTGTTTAAGAGGGAGAGTGAAGGGTGTCGGGAGACAGAGAGAGAGAGAGATGCAGTTGACTGGACATATGCAGTACGGGGTAAAGAATGAATTGTGCTGAAGATCAGTTCAGAGTGTGAGCGCAGAGGTAAGAGCAAGGACAGCTTGATGTAGACCCAATCCCCGAGGAAAAGTTCGGTTCTCTTCCCTACACTGTGGACCAGGACACCTGGCTGAGTCTGACTCTCCCCTGCTCAGCTTCTTCAGCACAAAGACAAGAACCAGCATCGTTCCTTCTCTGTTTAGCAAGTTTTAATAAACATTTTTGTTCTTTACAAATTGAAGTGCGGGATATAATAAGTGGGATAGTGCTGTTTTTCACTGGCCGCTGAGTTGAGAGAAACATTAAAATGTGTCCCCGTCACGCCGTGGGGGACAAGGTTGGACAAACAGTCACTACCCTCAGACTGTTCCCATAAGACAGGCAGCTTCATTGCTGAACTTTGAACAGCACTGTGAAAGTCCCGGATGGATTGATTAATGCGTGAAGTTGATTGATTGGTGAATTTTAGTAAAGGGATATTTCAGCACATTCTTCAGCTGCTGTCTGAACTTAGTCTGGATCACGGTATAAATAGCAGTGTTTGTGCAGCAACTGAGGAGTTGCAGCATAAAGCCCAAATCCAGCACAAACCAATGCAGATACAAAGGGGTATCCATAATCCATTGCATGCGGTACCATACAGAATATACCATTAACGTTGACCATAACAGAATGAAATTAGCCGAGATCACAAACAGTAAAATGATGGATGTTTTTCGAATTCTCATTTCTGTGTCTGACTGAGTGTCCCCTTCGGTGTGAGCCCGGAGTCTCCTGCGGGCTCTGTTTGTCACTAAAATGTGTCTGACGGTGAAAACATTGACCAGCAGAATCAGGAGAAATGGGAGACCTGGGGTTAGAAGGTAGTGTAGGAACTCGATTGTGGCCCAGACATGGGATAATCGAACAGCATTTGTTACCTCACAAAACCAGGAGGCATGCCGCAGCCAATATCGAGCTGTGAGCATAAAATACCAGAAAATATTCTTTAAACAACTCAGCACAGTCACTGCTCCCAGAACGACAGCTACCGTTTTCTCACGGCAATATTTACCTTTCAGCTTCTGGCAACAAATGGCGACAAACCGATCAAAGGTGAAAGTGATAGTGAACCAGACAGAGCAGTCAGTGGCTGCATAAAGCAGGACGGCGTGGATATTACATAAGGGGAAGGAGAACAGGAAATAAAACAGTTCCCAATAAACAATGGGAATATGTCTCAGTATCAGGTCGAGGATAATGACCAGTAGATCCGCCACTGCCATGGCTCCCAGATAACGTCTGACACACGGAGACAATCCACAATCTTTGTAAAGCAGGACGTAGATGGTCACTACGTTAACTGTGGGGAAGGAAAACAAACACATTATACATCAGCCTGGAGATAATGCGACCAGTTTGACTGAGGACCAAGGGAGATTTTCAAATGCATCTGTGCATTCAGAA
Source organism: Chiloscyllium punctatum (assembly GCF_047496795.1). NCBI lineage: Eukaryota > Metazoa > Chordata > Chondrichthyes > Orectolobiformes > Hemiscylliidae > Chiloscyllium > Chiloscyllium punctatum. The sequence continues at coordinate 32,584,486 of NC_092773.1, forward strand.
ATTTATGAAAATAATTGGAGAGCGAATAATAAATGCGAAGCTATGAGTTAATGATAAAAAATGTCATAAAGTACAAGAAGCTCTCCCTCGCCCTCACCAAATAGACAAATACACATTCCCACAGACTCGACCACACGAGCGCAGAATCAGGTCAATCTTTCCAGTTTCTGACGTGGAAGGTAAAAACGTTGCTGTCCTGAAGGGTTCTCTCCCAATTCCTTCAAGACAAATTGAATTTGGAAATTTCTGTCATTTAGTCTAAATTGTGGCGAATCTTCTGTCGTGATGAAACGTAAATGCAGGGAAAATATACTCATCACTTTTACTGCCTCGGCGAACTTCGGAACAGTGTCTCCTTCTCCCTGGAACGGGATTTCTTTCCTCGGAATCTGATCTTTTGCTCAATTCACTGAGGCCTGGCCATTAACAAATAATATAAGCTGTAGAATGCCCCAGGGAATGTCGCATATGGAATGTTCTCGAGATTGTCGGGTATGGAACACTCCGGGGTATTTCACGTAAACAATGTTCCGGGGAATATAAGGTTTAGAATGTTCCTGGGAACGTCTGGAACAGAATGTGACTGTCATAAAGAACCCCTTCACAAATACCCTCCTGTTCATTAAGTTTGCTGAGACTCATTCATCCTCACTGTAAGAATCTCTCCCTCTCCCCAAACTCAACCTAAACAGCACTTTCTACAAAAAAATGAGTTTCATAAATATAATAGTTCAGCAATTTCATGTAAATCCGCTTTTATAGACATACGGATGTCGTTCCTTGTTCTGACATCTCCCAATTTCCTATTCAGTTCTGTCTAACTGTCCCAGCAGTAAAAGCTCTGGATATTCTGTTCCCAATCAGTCAAACTGTCGTCATGTCTCCCGACTGCCATTAAATGATATCCATTTCCCTCAATGTATAGATTAATTACCTCAGTCTATTTTGAGAATACAACGCACAGTGAGATAGAGTGCGTTTCATTCAGCTTTTGAACCCATTATTCCCTGATCAATTTTCTCCTTTATTCCACATATTGACCCGGTCAGGAAACAGTCTGATATCGTCTTATTCACAGAATTAGGCCTGATGGGGAATGTTTCATGAAGCACCATCACTATCCCTGGATATATCCTGACCCATGGATAGGAAAGATTCACCAGTGTTTGGGATACCGTGGGATATCGTGGGATACACTCGGGAATGGAATCCCTAGACCTCGCCAACGTTGATTCCAGAAACCGGGAAATCTCTAGGAAACAGTTCAGAAATGGTCAAGGAAATCGCCTGATGATGGCTATCTCCCGGCCCACAGCCCCCCTCAATAATAACTCAGTTCCCCATGATGTTGACAAAAAAATGGAGGAAGCACTGAGGGTGAAGAGGACACAGTACGTACTCTGGGGGTGGGACTTCAATGATCATCACCAAGAGTGTCTTCACACCTACCACTGATTGAACAAGGCGAAGCCTGAAATACACAGCAGTGGAATTGTGGGAAGTGATGGAGGAACCAACAGAAGTGAAGCATTCTCTTCAAACTCATTGTCACTGATGTATCTGTCCGTAACAGTCTCTGCAAAAGCACCCAGTACATAGCCCTGAAGCAGGGAAAGTTTCATCCTCATATTGAATACAACACCCACACTGGTATGCGGCACCACCTCCTGTAAAGTAGGAGACACTTCTTAATGACCGAGTAAATGGAAACTGGATATCCAATTGGACACGGTTGTCGAACAGCATATGCTGCATCAAAAGCCTTCCCTTCATCATAAAGTCAGAAGTGGATAGTTCATTGATGTAACCAAAATATTCAGCACCATTCACAACTTCGCATCTACTCAACTGAGACCTTCGAATGTCTTAAACAGGAACATATTTTTAAACAGGAACATTCAGTCATTCGAGGCTGTTACTCAGCAATTGGAGCAGATCGTTTAATCTCTCAATCCTGTAACACAGGAAATGTAAGGGGATTTTGAGCCCTTTAAAACTGCTACATGGGAATACGGGGAGGACGGGTGACTGAGCCGTGAGCAGCGATACATTAGGGAGAAATCAGTCTTTATCAGTTTCGCAAAAAATAACGACTGCAGTGACACAGTGACCAGCGCTGGTGTCTCAGCTATTTGCGAACAATAGCAATGTTTTAGACACAACGAAGATTTTGATGTGGTTGGTTGGCGGTGGCAAGGTGAGGGGTTGGGTATTTTGAGCTGTGCAACAAGACGATGCCCTTTTTCCGAGAGGCCATCTGTGCTTTCGACATGGAGACCTGAAGACGATTGGAATGGCTGTCTCATTCTGAATGAAGGGGATGTGGTTGCTTCCAGGACAGGTTGCTGCATTTATCAATTGAGTTAGAGATGGAGGATCCAATCGTAAGAATTAGAACTTAAAATAAAGGCATTGCCAGAGCAGCTAAAATCGTTATTTCTGTCTCATTCTCAAACCACCTCACAGAACCAGCTCAAACACAATAAAACCAGAGGTGATGCATGTTCAGCACAGAGAATTGTGTAGACCAAGCTCTGCTCAGTCCAACCAGCAACCTGTCGAGGGCAGAAAACTGTCAGGATTACGCCAGGGTATTAAATTATAAAGGTGAGAGTGAGATCTGCAGATGCCGGAGATCAGAGTTGAGAGTGTGACGCTGGAAAAACACAGCACGTCAGGAAGCTTCCGAGGTGCAGGAAAATCTCCAAGATTTTCATGCTCCTTGGATGCTGCCTGACTCATTGACTTTCAAATCCTCCAAGACGGGAAGTTGTGCAGACCATAGTTCTGCATTGATCTATAAACACAGATTTGATATTTATCCAGTACGGGGAGCTGTGCAGACCACAGCAGGACATTGATCTATAAACCTGGACGAGATATGATCCCAGAACCGGGGGTTATGCAGACCACAGCTGTGCCAGTCTAAACCCGGACTAGATATCTGCACCGTACCGGAATCTATGCAGACCACAGCAGTGTATTGATCATTAAACCCGGACTAGATATCTGTCCAGTACTGGGAGCTATGCAGACCTCAGCAGTGCAATCATCTATAATCCTGTACGAGATATCTGTCCACCACCGGGAGATATGCAGACCAGAGGAGCGATGATCTGCAAACACTGATTGGATATCTGTCCAGCACAGGAAACTGCGCAGACCACTGCAGTGCAATTGTACACAGAACAGTCTTGGGAAAGCACTCCGGAAGAGGTTAAGTTTGAATTTTCTGACACTTTCTCTAACGTTCAATCTTTCTTTGATGTACTATTCCAAATTACAATGGGAACGGACAGTAAACTCCTGAAGCAAACCCAATGACAGCAAGCAGGGCCATCGACATCTCGTTTTGTTAATATCTCAGGAACAGCATTGCAAGAAATCGGATAAAACTGCCCTGAGACTCGAAAGTCATTCTTTGAACAGGGAACCAGCTGTGTGATTTCCTACAGATGGCAGCAGATTCAAATTTTCCAACGGAGAACTCATCTGCTCCGCTCATTATTTCTTTTTCTCTTTTTTACACTTTGTGAAGCATTTTATCCCCAAAATGTATGGTTTAACGTTGCACCAGTGGGATTAGGAGGAGGTCAGTTCCAGACTGGACTTTGTCTTTGGAAGGTGAGGACTCAAGATTTAAAGCACAGTGCGGCCTGGTGACTGAGCCCGAAGCGGTCTGCAGACAGAGCCAGGTGCGGTCTGGTGACTGGGCCCGAAGTGGTCAGGAGACTGGGCCTAGTGAAACCTGGAGACGGATGCCAGTGTGGTCTGGAAACTGGGTCTGGTGCGTTCTGGAGACATGCCATGGTGCGATCTGGAGATTGGCATTGCTGCAGTCTGGAGACTTGGCCTGGTGCAGCCTGGATACTTGAGCAATATACAGTCTGGTAACTGGGCCAGGTGCAGTCCAGAGAACGCACCTGATGGGGTCTGCAGTCTGGGCCCAGTGCGATCTGGAGACTCGGCTCGTTGTGGTCTAAAAACTGGGCATGGCGTGGGGTGGACAGACTGGGTCTGGTGCCTCGTCCCATTGCAGACTGTGGACTGGGACACGATGGCCTGGAGATTAGGCCAGGTGCGGTCTGGAGACTGGGCCCGATGCAGCCTGGGACCAGTGCAGTCTGGAGACGAGGTACGGTGCGTTCTGGAGAGTGGTGCTGTGCAACTTGGTGACTGGGCCCATTGCCCCCTCGAGTCTGGGCTAGTTGCAGTCTGCAGACTGCGGCCAGTGTGGTCAGGACACTTGCATGGAGAGTGTGTCCGGTGTGGCCTGGACACTCGGTCAGAAGCAGATGGAGACTGGATAAGTTGCGGCCTGGAAACTTTGCCGGTTGTGGCCTGGAGACTTGGCCCTATGCAGACAGGATGCTGGGCCTGTTGTGTTCTGGAGACGGGCCCCGAAGCGGTGTAGAGACTAGGGCTGGATACAGAGACCTTCTGTCATTTGGACAATGGCGTGAAACTGCTTGGAGACTGGTGCTGGCGCTGCCAGGAGACTGGGCCTGGTGCCGACAGGACACTGGGCCTGGTGCGCCTGCAGACCTGGCCCAGCATCGTCTGGAGACTAGGCCATGTGCAGGCTGGCGACTGGGACTGGTGTGCTCTTGACACCAACCTGAGGCATCCAGTGGAGCCACTGGGGTCAAGGTCTGTTGCGGCCTGGAGTTTCGTCCTGATGTGGTCTTGAGTCTCGGCATGGTGAGGTCTAATGACTGTGTCTAGGTTGGTCAAAACGGTTCGTCAAGCACGGTCTGGAGACTGGGGCTAGTATGACCTGGAGACTGGGGACATTGTGCTCTCAATATTGGCCCTTCGCACGCTGGAGCAGCCCATCACGGTCTGGAGATTGGGCCCGGTGCAGCCTGACGACTGGGGTTGCACTGGTCTGGAGACTCTGCCCTGAACAGTTTTGAGACTGGAACGCGTGTGGTCTGAAGACTGGGACCAGTGTAGTTTGCAAACTGGACCCAGTGTGTTCTTGCGACTGGGCCCGCTGCAGCTTGGAGGCTGGACCCAGAGTACTCTGGAGACTGGGACTGGAGACAGTGCATAGCACAGCGTGGAGACTGCAGCCAGTGTGTACTGGTCACTGGCCAAGTGCAGCCTCGAGACTAGACGCAGCATGCTCTGTTGACTGGGCCCAATGTGGTTTGGAGATTGGCCCCTGTGCAGTCTGGAGATTTGCCTGGGGCTGCCTGTTGACTGGGCCGAGTGCATTCTGGAGATTAGTTCTTGAAACTTGGTCCAGTGATGTCTGGCGAATCAGCTCAGTGCGGCATGAAGACTGCACTTGGGGTTGCCTGGCGACTGGACCCAGTGCGTTCTGAAGATTGATTCTGGAGACAGGGTCCAGTGCTGTCTGGCGAGTGAGCCTGGCGTATTCTGGAGACTCCACCTGGTGTGTTCTGGAGCCTGTGCGCAGTGCAGCCTGGAGATTGCGGTTGGTGTGATCTGGATACTGGCCTGGTACAGCAGGGAGACTGGGCCAAGTGCAGTTTGGCGACTGGAACTGGTGCGGTGTGGAGACCGGGCCAGTGCCCTCGAAAGACTCGGCCCGATGCATTCAATAAGATCCTAGCTGGTCTGATCTCCAGATATCCGAATCCAAACTAGTCCCACCTGCCAGTACCTGGCCAATGTCCTTCCAAATCTTTCCTGTGCATATGTACATACAAATGCCTTTAAATTTTGCAATTGCAGGAGCCTCCACCACTTACTCGGGCAGCTTATTCCATACACATATCACCCTACCATATCCACCCTATTGTTCTTAGAGATTACAGATATCTCCTTCCAAATTTGTTTCTCAATTTTCCTCTGAGTATTAGGGAGTTTATAATAATGCAATCACAAGAAGGTAATAATCCATTTCGTATTTCTCAGTTTAACCCAAATAACTTCCGTGGATGAATCTCCGGGAATAACAGCCCTCACTACTACTGTAATCCTATCCCTTATCAAATAAGCTACTCCCCCTCCTGTCTTGGCTCACTTTCTATACTTCCTGAAGCATTTGTGTCCTGGAACATTAATCTGCCAGTCCAATCCATCCCTGAACCATGTGTCTTGTAAATGCGATGATATCCCAATCCCATGTTCCATTATCCTGACTATACCCTGAGTTCATCTGCCTTTCGGGGCGGCACTGTGGCTCAGGCGTTAGCACTGTTGCCTCATAGGGACAAGGACCCGGGTTTAATTCCCAACTCTGGCAACTGTCTGCGTGGAATGACAAATTCTCTGCGTGGGTTTCCTATGGTTTCCTACAGTTTCCTCCCACAATCCAAAGATGTGAACCTTAGGTGCATTGGCCATGCTAAACTGCCCATGCAAATGTAAATTGTAAATATAATGAAATGGGTCAGGGTGGGTTACTCGTTGGAAGGTCGATGTGGACATGTTGGGCTGTAGGGCCTGTTTCCACACTGTAGGGAATCCAATAATTCCCTGTTGGGCCCCTTGCATTTAAATAAATGACGTTCAAACTGTCAGTCCTACCTTGTTCTCTGCTTTGTCCCTGACTATTTGACTCACATTTGATCTCAACTGTTCCAATCTAAGATTGAAGTCTTTCCTCACTATTGCCTTGGGTCTCACTCGCTCACCCCAACTTACCACTTCAATCCTCCCGAGCAGCTCTAGCAGATCGCCCTGCCCGTATATTACTCTCCTTCCGATTTACGTAAAATCCGTCATTTTTGTACAGATCACTTCTACGCCAAATCAGCTTCCATTGATCCAAAAATTTGAATCCTTTTCCCATACACCAGCTCCGCAGCCACGCATTTATATGCTCGATCCTCCTATTCCTGCCATCACTAGGTCGAAGCACCGAGAGTAGTAATCCAGATATTACTACTCTCGAGGACCTCTTTTGTAACTTCCTGCCTCATTCTCTGTGATCTCCCTTCAGAATCTCAACATTTTTCGTTCCTGTGTCATTGGCCCAAATGTGTATAATGATCTCCAGCTGGCCCCTCTCTGCCTTGAGAACATTCTGCACTCTCTCTGAAATATTCTTGTCCCTGGCAAAAGGGGAGCAACACACCATTCTAGGTTTTCGCTGCTATCCCCAGAAATGTCTGTCTTTACCTCGAACTATTGAGTCCCCAAAGACAATCGATTGCATGAAACCCAGCATGCCCCGCATCACATTGGAGCCATTCCCAATAACAAAAATGTGGCTGTTCGTGCTCCGTTCCCCAAATAATCCATCACACCCTACATTTTACAAAACAACATACATGCTCGAAATGTAGATAGCCACAGAAGACTCCTGCACTACTTCCTTGCTTCTCTTACTCTTGCTTAGAGTTACCCCATCTATATGACTGCATCTGCGACTTTCCCACTTCGTTTAACTGTCGTCTATCACATCCCCTTGCTCTCGTAAGTTACTCATTACCATTAACTGCCTCTTCAAGTGATCGCATTTGGTTCACATTTATTGCAGATATAATCCTCAGTAACCCGTCAACACTCCTTAAACTCCCACATCCGACAAGAAGAGCATGTCGCTCTACCAAGGGCCATTTTTGCTTCTTTCAATCTACAGACACAGGAAAGTAGCACTATCTTATTCATCTACCAAACACTTCTCCAGGGTTTAATTCATACTTATGGCTTATATTTTAAGTTAATCAAGAGGCATCGCTCATTAAAACATATAATCAATAAAGAACTCACTCTACTGACTACTGTAGACTTATTTTAATGTCACACTTCTATTTATCTGTTTCTGTCTTGTGACCTCTCCCAACAGGTTCTGCCGGATCAGTTTTGCATTTCAATGATTTTTTTAAAAATCCCACATGCGCTCTGATGTTCAGCAATACATGAATTCAACAGAAAAGGCATGAATTGCAAACTCTGACAGTTAGCAAAGAGGGTCACTCTCTCTCTCTCTCTCTCTCTCTCTCTCTCTCTCTCTCTCTCTCTCTCTCTCTCTCTCTCTCTCTCTCTCTCTCTCTCTCTCTCTCTCTCTCTCGCTCTCTCTCTCTGTCGCCTGCACGGACCTCTCCATGTTCTTCCCTTTTGTGTTCATCTCCATTTTAAAATTGCTTCAGATTTGTCATTTTCCTCCAAATTTACAAACCAATGCAACAACATATAAAACAGCAATTGCTGCTCTTCGAATTGGAAGGAATCACATCCATCACTTAAAACACCTCAAAAAAGGAGCAGCTATAACAGCCACCTTAGATTATGCATGAGCTGAGCGCTATCTTATTGCCTCTGTACAAGGCATCGTGGAGATAACATCTGATGTATTGAATACAGTTTTGATACCCGAACGTGAAAGAGAGATTAATTTCAAATCTTTTCAAAGATATTTACTCATTCTTGTGATGAAGGCATCATGTTACGAAGAATAAACAGTTAAGGCCTAAGAATGAGGGATGTTCTTATTAACCATTGAGTAGAGTGCGAGGAGAAAATGATGACTGCAAATCTTGGAGATCAGAGCTGAAAATGTGTTGCTGGAAAAGACTGCAACTGATAAATGATTAATTGGATTAATCTGGAAATGTAATTTAAGAATAAGTCACATTCATTTTCACACGAAAATCCAAAGTCATTAAAAATTTTATTTTTTAATTACGTAAGCACCATAAATATATATCTTAAAAGAAAGTCAGGCTATTATCTCAAAGTGCAGATGACCTTGATCAGATGAGATAATGAGCGAAGTAGTTCCAAATGCGTTTGATTTGGATAATTGTGAGGTGTCACATTTTGGTAGGTTAAACAGCGCAGGACTTATACAGTTAATGTTTGGGCCCTGGAGACTATTGTTGAACAAAACGTTGCAGGGTGATAGTTCGTTGAAGATGGAGTCACCAGAAGACAGGGCGGCGCAGAAAGTGTTTGGTACACTTGCCTTTATTGGTCACAGCATTGAGTATGGAAGATGGGACGTCATGTTGCGTCAGAACAGGACGTTGATGAGGCCACATTTAGAATATTGTGTTTAATTCGCTTCACTCTGTTATATGAAGAATGTCGTTAAATCTGAGACAATGCAGAAAAGATTTGAAATGATGTTGCTGGGACTGGAGGGATGGAAAAAGGGAGAGAATTCAAACTGAGGTGTTTTTACAGTGGAACATAGGAAACTCAAAGGTGACATTATAGAGGTTGATAAAATCATCAGAGGCATGGATCGTATGAATAGCCAGGGTCTATTTTCTAGAGTTGTGGAGTCCACAAATACATGGCAAAGTATTGCAGCAAGAAGGGAAAGGTTTAATAGGTACAGGCACCTATTTCAAGCAAAATGTGGTGCATGTGTGGAGTGAGCTGATTGAAGAAGTGGTGGAGGAAGGTAAAATTACAACATTTAAAATGAATCTGAATTTTTATATGAATAGGAAGAATTTAGAAGGATATGGAATACCGCTTGCAAATTGGACTGGATCAGATTAGGATTTATTGTCTGCGTGAATTTGTGGGACCACAGGGACTGTTTCTGTGCTCTATTATTCTATAAGGATGAGGAAAAATTTTAAAAGGGTCTTTGGAGTGGGAATTTGCTTCACCAGAATTTGCTTTTCTACTCTTTCCCGTTGACATTTATTTAAAACTGTGTTAGTTAAATATCTGACAGAGAGTAAGTCATGAATAATGTGATACTTAACGGAAAGTGAAGTTGAGGCCATAAGACTAACAGCCACAATCTCAATGTCTGACAGAGAAGCTAAAATTTGTTTTATGACCTACTCCTATTGCTCAGTCTTATATCCAAATTTTCCATTCAGCCCCGCAAACCAGCAGACTGGAGCAGTTGGAGGCCACATACTTCCACAGCCTAGTGCACAGAAACAGATGAGACCATTCAGCCTCTCACGATTGTCGCACATGCTATGGACAATTTATGAAATATATTGTAAAAATGTGGCCCTTCATCTCTCTTTACAGAGCTTCCCCTCTCTGCAACATGTGCTTCATTTTTCTTGGTCATGTGTAGACCCAGATTCATTGTTACTGCAGCCCCCATACTTCACCCAGAGATGGCACGCAAAATATTGTGGTCCCGCTGAATACAACATTCAAAAACAGCACCTCCAGTAAAATATCACTCAAAACGTGCCTGAAACAGAATGTAAGAAGATCAGAAACAGGAACTCGTTTCACCTCAAGCGTGATTTGCCCTTTACTACCATTGTGGATGATATGCTCTTGGTCTCAAATCCTCTTTCATACCCAATTCTTCATAGCCCTCACCACTCTGACAGGTCAAAGGCCGTCTAACTCCTCTACAAACACTTCCAGTAATTAGCTCCCTAATTCTCTGGAATAGAGAATTCCTGACATTCACTACCTTACTTTTGAAGAAAATATTCCCTAATTCCACAGCATGACCTATTGATACGAATAAAAGAGGTGACCACTAGACCTCACTAAGAGCAGGTGGCCCTAATATAAAGGAAGTATTTGACTGAGAAATGCATGAATGACCATTAGCAAATTGCACTTCTCGCGAATCGATTGTCAGCTCCCCACTGTTTCGAATGATTCACAACACAAGTGAAGATATTTATCATCTGTACGCATCAATAATTTCATCCGTGGACCATCTCTGCAGGAGGTCCTCAGGGCAGATTCCTCACCCCAGGCATCTCCAGTTTGTCATCGGGGCATCCTTACAGTCACTGGAAACAGGCCATTCAACCAATTGAGTCCACCGCGATCAGAAGGGATTTTTACTGAGGACAACATAAACTTCAGAACAAATTGTCATCCCTCAGTACTGAAGTAGTCTGTGTGCATGTGCAACAACATTTAGACAAGATTCAATATTTTGCGGTTAAATTGTCGGCAACACTCGTGTAACAGAGCAACGCATGTTCATAATAAATGGAGGAGCTCGCTTAGTGTATAATTCTAGTTTTCGCAAGAATGTAGGAAAGCAATTCAACCTGTCAAAACTTTTAGACAATAGAAAGGATAGCTCATTAAAACCCTCTGCCTGTTACACTGGAAGAGAAGGAGTTTCATCAGCTCCACATATCACTTAACCAGGATCGAAAAGACACCATTTCGCAACTGGAGTCACTTAGGAAGAGGAAGAGGCATTTAAGCCCTTCATTTCACTTACACAGGAACAGGAATGTGTCAGAGATGCTCCAAAGTCACAAACATATAGAGCAGGATGTGCAAAGGCAGACTGGCCCACTTGCATCCTCTTTGCTTCATTACTCGTAGTAAGATTGCTTTAATCTGGAATGGTTTTCTGGCAGTAGGAATGAAGCCAATCTTTTTAACCATTCTGCAAGGCGTCTTCCATCCCCAAGAAGACAGTCTCTTGGACTACACGGAGGTCAGAAATTGGTGGGGAATGGCTAACTGTTTCAGATTGAAGACATTGTTGCGGCTGACAGGACTGTTTTGAACGTGTCGTTCAGTGCAGGATCACACAGGAACTGCACATTAAAGTGTTCAGATTTCCTTCATAGCCTGGACCTCTCTGTGAATCGACATGGGGGCTCTGCAGTGGCACAGAAACTGTACGGAATCAAACAACTAATGAAAAGAATGGAATTTCCATCCTATCGAGCTGTTTGGGACAGAATGAATGTCCATTCAAAATAATGAAGATTCAACTTTTCAATGTCTCACAGTATTACAAATTAAACACGAAGTTTCTTCACCCTTTCCTCGTAGTGCCATCATGCCAGGGTTAAGTCTGGTGAAACTCCTCAGCACTGCCTTGGTGACAAGATTTTTTAAATATAAATTTGATCAAAAAAGTACACAGTACACCAAATACTTTTTCCAAGCACTAACATTGAGAAAAATGTACTAATGCCGGCATTTCAATTATTTTGTATGAAGAGCCACATATCATTTAAATCTTTCCCCATAAGAATGATGCTGGTGTACTTTCACCAAGGACATGTAGGAACTTTTCATCAATAGCACTCCCAACCTCTCACAATATAATAAAAATAACTATGAATGATGATATTTGTTGTTCACATGTAAACAGTGTTTATACCTTGTGAACAGTTTTTGCCCAAACGCTGATCTTTTGGATGCCCAACACGCCTTCAATCCTGACAAAACAAAAACACTACTCTGTTCATTTTCTACATTATCCAATTTATAATCTATATGGTATGTGTTCCACCACAATTAACCTATGGAGTCGAACATTCTCTACCCAGATGTACTCAACCATGTCACCCATCTTCTTAAAATGCAAATACTCCACCCCTACTATTTCTCACTTGTTGATGTCACGAGGGACAACCTCCACAAGCTCCAGCAGGTTTATCATAGATCATTTCCCTCTCCTGAATCGAGGCCGAATCTACCAGATCATATCATTATTCTATTAATATCTATTCGACACAATCCTTATGAAATTGTCCAATATTTTACTCACAGCTGACATCAAGGTTTCCAGTATTTAATTTAATGTTTTCACTACCTTCCCTGTTTTAAATACTTAGGTTCAATACAGCTGCTTTCCATTCTGCAGAATCCTTTCCAGACTCGAACCCGTTTTGAAGAATAATCAGTAATACTTTCACGAGATCTATCGCCACCTCCTGGAATGTAGCTCATCAAAAGCAGCAACTGACCAAGGTCCAGTTCAGTTACACTTTCAAAAACATACATTTCATTGATTCTAATTTCCAGCAGTTCCTTATTTTATCATGCCCTTGATTTCTGGAACTTTGTTTCTGTACCTTTCCCTTTGGAGGTGGAACCAATGCATGCCTCTCAGAAAGCAGATGGCTTATGTCAGCTCGTGAATACATTGAATGACTGCTCTCCAGAGACGGTGGATATGTAACCCATCTTGCCTACGAAAGTTCCAGACATGAAACAGTTCACTTCATTGCGAGTGTCAGCACAGTCCGGTCCCTGGTGTGTGACCACAGTTTAAACTGAACACAGCTCAGTTGCTACATTGTTTTTGAAACAAAGTGGTTTCACAATTTACATCTGAATGGTTCCAGTTTAGTGAAAAAAAATCCTCGATACCCAGTTCGCAAAGTAAATTGCCCTGCTCTTCCCTATTTCAAGAGCTTCCCTTCTGTGTAGTCTTGGCTTCATTTGCTTACCATGGGTCCAAACACTCAGTCATTGCAGTGTCCAGAGTCGGATGACCAGACCCTCGGGTCTCCCTGAATGAACTCAGCAGCAGGCAACACAAACCCGGGAAATCCAAAAAACAGAGCCTTAATTGCTATTTCAATGAAAGGAACAAGTCAATTCCCCACACGCATGGTGTACCCATTCTCTGCCTGGCTGAGAAAGCCGTTTCACCTCTGCACATTCCCACAGTAACAGTTCCTCTCTCAAAAGAAGCAGATGACAATGTAACATTACCTTAGTCTGCATCTCTACATCTATGAAGGCAGCACCAGTATTTCCAATAGATTTGGTCACCACATTCAGAGAAGAGATTGAGGGTATTCAAAATTCACTTTAAACAAGGAAGTACCGATATGAAAATGATATTCTGGAATGTGGGAAGAGCGGCAATGTTGGAATAACCTGTCGGTTTATTAATCTTCCAGTTCATCATCACCAATCCCTTTGCTTTCTTTTCATCTCTCTCTCTTTCTTCTCTCTCTAATCATCCCTTTCTCTCTATCTCTCTCTCGATGGATTCTTCACATTTCGTTCAATTCAAACCTCCCTCCCCACAACTCCCCCACCCTTCTGCAACCCAAGTATCCCTGGTACCTGCATAAGTAATGTTGTTTTCCGGGTGCTTTCTGTTCTGATTTAAGGTTTACTGGAATGGAAACATTGTCTATTTTTTCTCCTTACAGAGGGTGCAATACCTGCTGAGATTCTCAAACAGTTCAGATCTCCAGCACTGACAGTTCCTTGGTTTATTTCACGGAATATCAGCATCACTGGCAAGGGGAACTTTTGTTTTCCATCCAAATTGATCCTGTCTGCGAGACCATTTGTCAAGACGTCATAAAGCCAAACATATTGTTGTGAGTCTGAAGTCAGACTTAGTCCAGACTGGGCAATAATGTGTTTCATTTACCAAAGGCAATCAGCGAATTCATAAAAGACATTCTGCTGGTTTATGGATTCCATTCGTAAAATTAGATATCATTCCAATTTTTTTCATTTGAATTTATGCTCTGTCATCGGCTGCGACAGAATTTAAAATAATGCCGTTAAAGTCATCGCCTTCACCTCTGAATTACACGTCGAGTGACATTTCTATTCTTGTACCTAGTCCCTCGTGTGAAATAACAGTAGAGTGAAGAACAAGTTTGTTGTTAAAATAATTGTAACTGCAAGAGTTGTCAGAAGATAACTGGAGCCGTAAAGTCTGAAGTGAACAAAGCGGTAGATCATTGTGATATCAGCAACAGGAGTGAGGCCGAGCTGGAGACTGGGGATATTTTTGGTGTGGGCGTGGTACGCTTTGTGACAGAGAGAATACGGAGACATAAAACAGTTCAGGGAGACTTAAGATTCTGAACAGTTTTGTTCCTTCTCAGAGGCTGCTGAAATGCATGGAAATGAATGGAGTTTGCGACTGGAAATGACGATAACTGTTTATGTATTTGCGAAATAACGAATAAACAAAACAGCAATAAACTTCGACATCGTTTTTAGAATTGACTGAAATAAGCTGAGCAGGAACACGGACAATGGTGAGGAAGTGTTCATAACCCGCCTGAATATTTCATCAGGACCACTTCCATCTGACACTCTCACCAGGTCCCTTCTAGACAAAGCTCGTAAAGAGCCCAGTATAAACTCCGGTCCATTGTTGAAACATTCCATTCTGTCATTCTCAGATTCTGACCCACTGTTGTCAGATTCCAGTCTGTTGTTCTTTGATTCTCTTCCTTCCTCTCTGTGTGGCTGCTTAGGTCAATCGTGTTGAGGATGACGTTGAGGTTGTTACTATGGGATACCAGTTTGAAGGAAGCCCCTTATTAATAGAAGAGGAAACCTTCAGTGTCACAGTTAGGTTTCTTGGAGCCGACCGTCAGGTGCAGTCACTGAAAAAACAGTTCCAGTTCACACATTTTACCACAAAGCTTATATCTCTCAAAAATATTTTGTCTGCTCTGCATGCTGATATCTCAGAATATTTGGCTAATGGTGTGTCTGCAAATGTAAAGTTAGAGATGATGGAGAGAGGTGATGCTTTCTCTTAAAAACCTCGAAGATTCTACTGCGTTTTGGCAGGTTAGGAAGTGTTGGGTTCACGAAACGGTCTGCATCTTATCAATAGGCCTTCATCGTCCAGTTGTTTTATTAATTTATTTCTAACTTTAACATTTATCTTCCCAGAATTTAATGGCTTAGGTGGACGTAGGCTTTTATTAAGAGGTTTTTACAGTGGCGTAGGTGGTGTGGATATGGCCCGTTCCTTGTAGGCGTTGTGGCCATGTGGAGTCGCGATCATTTTCAGTGGAGGGATTGGCAAACTCTTGCAGAGCCAAAATTCTTATTTTCAGCTTTGTCCAGTTATTGCTGGTGTCTCAGCAGAGTTGGAAATCAATAAATCTCAAGTGTTGCTATACTGCCTCTCTTTAATTTCTCTAAGAATTGTCTTTGATGCTTTTCCCTCCTGGATTGGAGCAATACACGTGCGATAATCTGTTTTCTGAATTTGATTTTCACATTGGAATGTTTATACGTAGTTACCATATTGGATCTGTTACTGTTTAATAGTAAATAATCTATTATTCTCTGAAGTTTTCCAATGGAATTACCTTATTCAAAGTACATCTTACTTTTGTTGTAGTTTTTTTCTACAGTGTTTGATTTAATTTGTTTTGCTTCATGTAAAATATTATGACCAACCGAATTGCATCGGAAACACATCACCTCACATTTGGTTGTAGAACAAGAAAACGATCAGATCAAGAATACCTTCATCGTGTATTTTGAGGAGGTCTACCTGATCCATTACAAGAGGGATAGATATTCATGGTTTCCTTGGATAATTACTTAATGGAATTCATGTTGCAGAAATACAGTTTTTGACAGTGGAATAGGACGAGCTGGAGTTGCGATATATCAAGAGTTATATCGGATACTTAATCCAGCTCACAGATCTCGCCTGGCTAATTATAAACACAAATGAGACATCTGCTCAGCCTGGAACACTGTGCAGACAAAGCTCAGTGCAACCCAGCAATCTGTCCAGGATGGATCACTGTACAGGCCTCACCAGTCCTCGAGTTAGCTGTTCCACATGGGGAGCAGTTTAGACCACACCGGTGCACTGATTTCTAAACACAGAAGAAAGGATCTGTCCAGCATGGGGAGATATGCAGACCACACCACTGTCTTGCTCTAAAAACGCGGTTAAGGTATCTATTCAGTATGGACAGTTGTGCAGTGAACATTACTTCAGTTTGCTGCAGAAGTGCGACCGATGTCAGAGATGGATGGGGGCTGCTGGAAGGTGAATGACGTGATATATTTGGGCAGCGGCTGACCCGATACACTACACGTGTCTCATCTCCCACCCATCCTCTTCCTGTAACCAAAAAGTCTAAGGTGTGCTGCTAAAGTAAAGCTTTTCTATGTCGTTTTTGTCTTGTGATTGGTGAATAATTACAATCATTTTGTTCCGTTATTAGTGTAACGTTTTATGTGATTATTTGAAATAGAGCAGATCAGAGAAGTATTAGAAGTTACTTACCTCATAATGCTGCATAAACTAATAAAAAACTTAATAAAGTAAAGATATCTGAGCAGATGATGTGCTGCAGCTGTGTGATGTGGGAGCTGATTGATCACATAATGAACTTCAGTGACCACATCTGTAGCAAGTGTTGGTCGGTGGAGGTAATCCGGCTCGGAATCGACAGTCTGGAATTTTAGCTTCAAATTCTGGGACACTCCCGGGCGAGGCAGCGTTAACTATACACTTTTGGAACAGTATAGACCTGTATTGATTCATGATTTCCTCCTGAACCGACGTGGAACCAGAGTTCTAGCGAAACCCATAAATCGCACGGTGAGCAGGACTTTAACCTCGTGAGTTCGGGGAAAGGAAAGGGAAAACCACAGGAACTATGATGGTAACTAAAAAGGTAAGCAGCAGTTGAGCGTGTGTGCTGGATGGTTTAATTTCAGGAGGCAGTCACACGTGGAACATTACATGATTCAAATTCAGTTAGTGATCAGTGATAACTGTGTGTGATTGCAAGTGAGGCAGGCAAGGTGATCCTGAGTTCAGGAATGGAGGAGGATCTTGACCTTATCCACCAGGTATGAAATGCTTGCTCCCTTGTGGATATCGAAGGGGGATGGGGGAAGGTGAACCAGCTGAGCACGGCACCATGGTGCAAAAGGACATTCAAGAGGGGGAGCAAAAAGAAAACTGGTAATTAAATGGGATTCGATAATTAGTGGGATAGATAGTATCCTTTGCAAGCTGGAGCAGAATCGGACCCAGAAAGTGTGTTGCTTCCCAGTACCAAGGTGCAGCATATCTCCTTCCAGCTTGAAAGATATTGGAACTGGACCGAGTGGAATCAATTGTTGTTGTCCATAGACAAGGCCGGGAAGGAGCATCAGTTTGGGGATTATCAAGCACTACGAGCAAAATTACGGGACAGGTCCTCAAGGGTTATATTCTCCAGATTACTGCCCGAGCCACGTGAAAATTTGCTGATGGTAAAGAAAATTAGGGATGTAAACGTGCCTAAAGGAGCCGTGTTTGAAAGAGAATTTCCATTTCATTGGGCATTGGCTTCAGTTTTGGAACAGTAGAGACCTGTATTGTTCATGATTTCCTCCTGAACTGACGTGGAACCAGAGTTCTAGCGAAACCCATAAATTGCACGGTGAGCAGGACTTTAACCTCGTGAGTTGGGGGATGGGAAAGGGAAAACCACAGGAACTATGATGGTAACTGAAAAGGTAAGCAGCGGGTGAGCGTGTGTGCTGGATATTAAATTTCAAGGCACACTACGAAAGAAGTAAAAAGGAGTGATAACTAGTGAGATATTCCTAGAGTATGTAGACATCATTGGGGTAGGAAACAACATAAGGACACTTGCACTGAATGTTCGTATTATTTGCAACAAGGTAAATGACGAAACAGTGAAATTATCGTGAATGAATATGAGTTAGTAGCCATTATGGAGACATGGTTGCAGGATGGTTATGACCAGGAGTTTAATATCCAGGGGAATCAGTAAAATTGGAAAAACAACCAATAAGACAAGGGAGGTGGCGTCCCTCTGATGTAAACCGATGACATCAGAGTGATGCTGAGAGTTGATATAAATTCTATGGACAATAAGATTTTAACCATTTGGGTGGAAATTAGAATTTCATTGAACAAATAAAAATCACTGATAGGCATAGTCTTTCAGCCACTAAATAATAACATCACGTTTGGGAATGCAACAAACAAAGAAAGAATTTATGCTTGTAAAAATTGCATGGCTGCTTTCATGAGGGATTTTAATCTACATTTCAATTGTTCGTACAAGCTCGGTCAGGGTAGCCTGGAAGAGGAGAGCGTTGAGTTTATGGTTGATAGTTTTCTAGAACAATGTGTAATGGAACCGACAAGAAAGCAAGCTATCTTCGATCTGGTCCTGTGTAATGCTATAGGAATAATTAATTTCCTCATGGTTAAGGATCCTCTTGGAAGGAGCGATCTCAGTCTGGTTAAATTTAGAATACAGTTGGAGCGTATGAAGGTAAAATGCAGTACCATGATCAAATGCTTAAACGAAGAAGACAGCAGTAGGATGAGGGAGGTCTGAGCTAAGGTAGATTGGAAACAAAAACTTTAAGTTGGGACAATTAACAAACAGTAGAGGAATTTCAAGCTTTTTTCTTAGTAATCAGCAAAAATATCTCCCACTGTAAAGGGAGGACTACACGAAAAGTGAACATCAGCCATGGGATTCAAAGGAACGAAGCGAGGCTGTCAATTGA
Organism: Chiloscyllium punctatum; assembly: GCF_047496795.1. Classification (NCBI taxonomy): domain Eukaryota; kingdom Metazoa; phylum Chordata; class Chondrichthyes; order Orectolobiformes; family Hemiscylliidae; genus Chiloscyllium; species Chiloscyllium punctatum. Next base: position 32,603,398 of record NC_092773.1, read on the forward strand.
AAGAGGACACATACAAAGTGGCTAAGAGCAGCAGGAAAAAGAAGTCTTGGAAAACGATAAAGAGCAGCAGAAAACCACAAAAAGACCCATAGGGAACGCGAAAAAAGCACAGAATGCAACGACAGATAGCAAAAGTTTCCATCAATATATAAAAATAAAATAAAACGTGGAGATTTTAAACGTTGGTCCATTGTGCTGAGTCTAACAATAATCTGTTATGATGTCATTTTCATTGAGTGTGACAGACAGATGTTCTGCACGAGGCCGAGCTAGATTCCTAGCACGACCTTACCTCGTCATTAACTACCCACCCAACCCCTTGGTCTCCCTCTCATTCAGTGCCAGCCCAATTCTCCCAACCATCATGGAGGAACTCACCATTACGATTGCTCGGATGCCCCTGGATATTCCGTGATCCCTGACACTGGTGCGATCTTTAAAAGCACAATCGGCACATGGTTGACATTCAATTTCGGAGCTGCCGAGGACACCGCAGTCCGTGCATCGCAGATAAGGAACAATTACGCCACGACTTGTTGACAGGGGTACAGAGGTCTAATGGATAGTCCCAGAGGAGGATGATTATTTTCCCATACGAGGCCACACCACCAATCCCGCCGAGCATGGTCTGAGCTCACCACCCAACCGAGTGCATTATCTGTGGTCTGAAGAAATGTCCAGCAATACAGAACAAGTACGAATAACCTGTCCTGCTCTGTCTCGATAATTATCAACATATTCTCCCTGCTCTCTCACACTCATTGCATATCTGTTAAAACACCAACCCCAAACAAGGCTCATGCTCCACCACTCTCACTACTGCATGCAGCACCTTGCATCTCTTACTCTCATCCCTCAACGACCACACACCCGACCCCCCGACCCCCGCACCACGCACACTAGTAACACTGCATGTACACAACACTGCAGACTGAGTCACTTTGGACACCTCACCTTGCCCCTCGAAACACCTGTACCAGCACTAACAGCATGGACACCCACTTTCTCCCTCAGTCCCTCTCTGCTTTCACCCATTCCAGAAGAAACAATCTTTTGAAGGTTAGAAAGAACCATGCCGGGTGGTTGATAGCCCAATATCTCTTTCCTCACACCCAATCCCACCCCCATGTTGGGAAGACACTGCCACGAGCCAGAGAGGACCATAATGACTCGCCTGGAGATTGTGAAACATCTTTGTCCCACCACCTGAGTAAGGAGCAATGTTCAGTTAAACGCATGACTCAATTTAACACAGACACTTTCCTCTTCCTCGGCACAACCTCAAAGTTATAGAACTGATTCAACCTACCTTTTGTATTGAGCTGGGACAACTGGAATCTCCACCATCTTGTTAACCAGGCGGGTGGAGTCACGACATTTTCTCTTCACCATTTCCCATGCAGGAAGCACGGATGCTCCCTTCTGCACCTCCTCCTGTAAACAGCTCAGGTACTGAAACTAAGCAGCTACATTTACTGCTCTCACCCCTTGTCCTGATACCTTCACAGCTGTGCTCATATACAACCAGTACCCTCTGCTCCTGCAACTCCATTTTGAATGTACATAGTATCGTTAAATTGTCTTTCAATAGTCCTCTTAAAAAGTGCACAATCTCACACTGCTGTGCATTGATCTTCATCTGTTGAATACCTGAACACTTCACTAACTTGCCGCTGTCCTGTTCAACACTGTTCTCCAGAAACTGTGCAATTCTTCAAAGCATTGAGATGGCCAGAGAGTCAAAGTCCAAACTGACACACTGAATTCCGGATACACTCACTCGTGCAAGAATGTGAAATAATGCTATCGTCCCATGGAGTCAGTCAAATATTGACATGCTTTCAAAGGAGAAAATGTGTTGCTGGAAAAGCGCAGCAGGTCAAGTAGCATCCAAAACGCAGGAGAATCAACGTTTCGGTCATGAGCCCTTCTTCAGGAAAGCCCTGAAGAAGGGCTCATGCCCGAAACGTCGTTTCTCTTGCTCATTGGGTGCTTCCTGGCCTGCTGCGCTTTTCCAGCAACACATTTTCAGCTCTGATTTCTAGCATCTTCAGTCCTCACGTTCTCCTAGATGCTTTCCAAGAAGCAAGTGACATCCTGACACACTCCAGACAGAGTGATAGAAATATTGACAATCCACGGAGCAAGAGGAATCCTGATAGGCGCCCCTTATCTGATTTGGCATCAATATATTTATGTGGACAGATCTATGCGTCTGTGTGGGGCACATCTGACAGTCTGTGTTATTCAAACTGATGCAATGCTACCCTCTGCTGGCCTCCACAGGCACTGTCACAGGCATTGACGGAGGTTGGACGCGAACAGAGATTAATTTGGAGGGGTAGGTGGGAGGGAAGCAGCTCACAACACTAATCAAATCGATTTGTTATCCATGTACTGATGTAAATGTCTTTTAAACGTTGGAACTCTACCCACTTTCTCCATTTCCTTCGGAATTTCATTCTTCACACAAGCCTGTCTGTGTGGAAAATAATTGCCCCTCATATCTTAGAACATGGAAGCATACAGCGCAGAACAGGCCCTTTGGACCTCGATGTTGCGCCGATCAAAGCCCACCTAACCTACACTAGCCCACTATCCTCCATATGCCTATCCAATGCCTGTTTAAATGCCCATAAAGAGGGAGACTCCACCACTGCTACTGTCAGGACATTCCATGAACTCACGACTCGCTGAGTAAAGAATCTACCCCTAACATCTGTCCTGTTCCTGCCACCCCTTAATTTAAAGCTAAGTCCCTCGTAATTGTTAACTCCATACGTGGAAAAAGGTTCTCATGGTCAACCCTATCTAAACCCCTAATCATCTTGTACACCTCTATCAAGTCTCCCCTAAACCTTCTTTTCTCCAATGAAAACAGCCCCAAGTGCCTCAGCCTTTCCTCATACGATCTTCCTACCATACCAGCAACTTCCTGGCAAATCTCCTCTGCACCCGTTCCAGTGCCTCCATATCCTTCCTATAGTATGGCGACCAAAACTGCACACAATACTCCAGATGCGGCCGCACCAGAGTCTTATACAACTGCAACATGACCTGAGGATTCCGGAACTCAATTCCTCTACCAATAAAAGCCAGTACGCCATATGCCTTCTTCACCGCACGATTTTCCTGGGTGGCAACTTTCAGAGATGTGTGTACATGGAAACCAAGATCTCTCTGCTCATCCACACTACCAAGTATCCGACCATTAGCCCAGTACCCCTTCTTTTGTTACTCTTACCAAAGTGAATCACCTCACACTGAGCTACATTGAACTCCATTTGCCACCTTTCTGCCAAGCTCTGCAGCGTGTCTATATCCCGCTGTAACCTGACACATCCTTCCTCACTGTCAACAACTCCACCGACTTTCGTATCATCAACAAAGTTGCACACCCAACCTTCTAGCCCCTACTCCAGGTCATTTATAAAAATGCCAAACAGCAATGGTCCCAAAACAAATCCTTGCAGAACACCGCTAGTAATTGCACTCCAGGATGAACCTTTACCATCAAATACTACCCTCTGTCTTCTTCCAGCCAGCCAATTCTTAATCCAAACCTCCAACTCACCCTCAATGCCATACCTCCGTATTTTGTGCAGTAGCCTACCATGGGGAAACTTATCAAACGCCTTACTAAAATCCATATACACCACATCTACCGCTTTCCCCTCGTCCACCTCCTTAGTCACTTTCTCGACGAATTAAATAAGGTTTGTGATGCACGACCTGCCCTTCACAAAACCATGCTGACTATCCTTGATCACATTATTCCTAACCAGATGTTCATAAATCCTATCCCTTACAATTCTCTCTCAAACATTGCCCACAAGAGAAGTGAGACTCACTGGCCTCTAGTTACTCGGGTTATCCCTACTCCCCTTCTTGAAAAAGGGAATGACATTTGCTATCCTCCAGTATTCTGGCACTCTTACTGTAGACAACGAGGACATAAAAATCAAAGCCATTGGCTCTGCAATCTCCTCCCTTGCTTCCCAGAGAATCCTAGGATAAATGCCATCAGGCCCAGGGGACTTATCTATTTTAATCCTTTCCAGAATTTCCAACACCTCTTCACTACATATCTCAAAGCTGTCCATTCTAATTACTTGTGACACAGTATTCACATCGGCAACAATGTCCTGTTCCTGAGTGAATACTGACGAAAAGTATTCATTCCGTGTCTCCCCAATCTCTTCAGCCTCCACACGCAACTTCCCACTACTATCCTTGACTGGACCTATTCCTACCCGAGTCATTCTTTTATTCCTGACATACCCATAGAAAGCCTTAGGGTTTTCCCTAATCCTACCAACTAAGGAATTTTCATGTCCCCTCCTTGCTGCTCTCAGCTCTCTCTTCAGATCCTTCCTGGCTACCTTATAACACTCAATCTCCCCAATTGAACCTTCACGCCTCATCTTTACATAGGCCGCCCTCTTCCCTTTAACAAGGGATTCCAATTCCTTATTAAACCACGGCTCCCTCACACGACCCTATCCTCCCTGCCTGACAGGTACATATTTATCAAGGACACTCAATAATTGCTCCTTGAACAAGCTCCACATATCAATTACGCCCTTGCCTTGAAGCCTACTTTTCCAAGCCATGCATCCTAAGTCATGTCTCACCGCATCAAAAGTTCCCTGCCCCCAGTTATAACTCTTGCCCTGCAGAGCACACTTATCCCTCTCCATCACTAGAGTATAAGTCACCGAATTGTGGTCACTGTCTCCAAAGTGCTCACCTACCTCCAATTCTAACACCTGGCCTGGTTCTTTACCCAGAACCAAATCCAGTATGTCCTCACCTCTTGTTGGCCTGTCGACATATTGTGTCAGGAAACCTTCCTGCTCACATTGGACAAACACCGACCCATCTCACAAACTCGAGCTATAGCTTTCCCAATCAATATCAGGAAAGTTAAAGTCCCCCATAACAACCACCTTATTACTTTCACTCTTCTCCTGAATCATCCTCGCAATCCTTTCTTCTATGTTTCTCGGACTATTAGGAGGCCTGTAAAAAATTCCTAACAGGGTGGCTTCACCTTTCCTATTCCTAACCTCAGCCCCAAACTACCTCAGATGGCGAGTCTTCATCCATCGTCCTTTCCACCGCTGTAATACTACCTTTGACAAGCAATGCCACACCTTCCCCTCTTTTACCCCCACCTCTGATCCTACTAACACATTTAAACCCTGGAAGCTGCAACAGCCAATCCTGTCCCTGTTCTACCCAAGTCTCCGTAATAGCCACAACATCGAAATCCCAGGTACCAACCCACGCTGCAAGTTCACCTACGTTATTTCGTATATTTCTTTCATTGAAGTATACACACTTCAAGCCACTTTCCTGTTTACAGGCACCCTCCTTTGAGATTGATGCCATGTTCCTAACCTCCCTACACTCCAGGTCCTGCACCTTAAAGCTACAGTCCAGGTTCCCATGCCCCTGCAGAGTTAATTTAACTCCCCCACCCCCAAGAGCACGAGCAAACCTCCCGCCAATGATACTGGTGCCCCTCAGGTTCAGGTGTAGACCATCCTGTTTATAGAGGTCCCACCTTCCTCAGAAAGAACTCCAGTTATCCAGACACCGGAATCCCTCCCTCCTGCACCATCCCTGTAGCCACGCATTTATTTGTTCTCTCTCCCTATGCCTCGAATCTCTATCACGTGGCACGGTTAACAAACTCGAGACAACAACTCTGTTTGTTCTAACTCTGAGCTTCCACCCTAGTTCCCTGAAAGCTTGCCGAACATCCTCAGCCCTCCTCCTACCTATGTCGTTTTTGCCAATGTGGACCACGACTTCGGGCTGCTCCCTCTCCCCCTTAAGGACCCGGAAAACACGATCAGAGACGTCACGTTCCCTTGCACCTGGGAGGCATCATACCAAACGTGAGTCTCTCTCGCCCCCAAAAAACCGCCTATCTTTGCCCCGAACTATCGAGTCCCCAATTACTGTTTCTCTGCTCTTCTCCACCCTTCCCTTCTGAGCAACGGGGAAAGGCTCCGTGCCAGACGCCTGAACCCCATTGCTTACCCCGGGAAGTCGTCATCCCCACAAGTATCCAAAACGATATACTTGTTCTTGAGGGGAACGGCCGCAGGGGGTCATTGCACTGTCTGCTTCCTCCCAGTCCCCCTCACTGTCACCCATCTGCGTGCAATCTTTGGAATTACTACTTCCCTAAAGCACCGATCTATGACCCCCTCTGCCTCCCGAATGATCCGAAGTTCATCCAACTCCAGCTCCAGTTCCCTAACACGGTCTTGGAGGAGCTGGAGATGGGTGCACTTCCTGCAAGTGTAATCAGCAGGGACGACCATTCCATCCCTCACCTAAAACATGTTGCAAGAGGAACATTGCACTGCCTTCACTGCCATCCCTCTAAATGTAACCTTCAAAAAAAACTGGGTTTTCTCCTGCGTGCTTTTATCGGAAATAAAAACTTACCAAGGTAAGCTTACGCTACACCTGCTTCCGGGTCCCGGCTGCCCCTCTGGTCTTCGTCACTTCCCCCTTCTGCTCCCGCTCTTTCTCTGAAGAGAAAAAAAATCACCGCTGCCTGGTACCGGTAAGTACTTTTAAAACAAACTGTCTTACCTTAGCTGCTGCTCGCACTCAAAATGACCGATGGCGTCGAAGGGCGAGTATTTATACTCACTGCTTTCCTTACCGGCTGCCCGTCTGGTCTTCGTCACTTCCCCCTTCTGCTCCTGCTCTTTCTCTGAAGAGAAACAAAAACACCCCTGCCCGCTACCGGTAAGTAATTTTAAAACAAACTGTCTTACATTAGCTGCTGCTCGCACTCATATCTTGTTTAAATCTTTACTTGTCTTACTTAAAAACATCCCTCAAATCTTGAATTCCCTACCGAAGTTAAATAAAACACTTTCCATTCACCTTCTCTGGACCCTTTATGATTTTATAAAACTCTTTGATGTAACTACTAAACTTCCCAATGTCCACTGAAACATGACCGAATCCATCCAGCCTCTCCCTTTAACTCAGTCCCTCTATTTGTAGAAACATTCTGGTAAATCTCTTTTCACCCCTCTCAAACTCCTTAACATTCTTCCTATTAGAGACCGAGCAGAACTGGACCCAGTACTCCAGAAGAGATCTCAACAATGTCGTGTACAATGTCAACGCGACTTTCGAACTTCGAAATCCAAAGTTCTGAGCAATGAACTCAAGTGTACTAAGTATGTTAAACATCTTCGTAACCCCAACATCTGTATGTGATGCAAACGTTAAAGAATTATACCTGACGGCCGAGGTCTCTGTTCCACAATACTATCAAATACCCGATTTGTAATTGAATAAATGATAACCCTGTTTGTTTTGTTACAATCCAACATCACACATTCATACAATCTACACTCCATCTGTCTCCATCAGCCCAGTGAAGGATATTACAGACACTCATACTTCTCCTTCGGTTTTAGGACATCCCCACCACTTGAAGGAGGCTTACACACTCGGGTCTTGCTTTACACAAAGACCCTGAGCTTGGCTTGTGCTATGCAGTTAGGCGGAGGAGGAAGGGATGGATTGCAAGCCCACTCAATGTGGTGGAAAATCTGGAAGGTAATCGAAATCTGCCTTATATCGTTTAAACGCGTCATAACGTGCGTAGTCACACTTTAGAAGTGGAAAACAGTGATCAGTGCTTGAGTCTAGAAATTGCTGCCTTTCTTCATTTCTGGTGTTCAGTAGTAATATCTATTTGAGATCTTCCAAAGCACAGAGCATGTCTGCAGGATTTCTTTCCTTAATATTGCAGTTGACTGATAATAGCTCTTTAAGCTAGAAATTACAGCCAAACAATTGTAGATGTTAATAGAACATACAACAAGCCACGCCAATCGTCCTTCGATACTGTGCTGACATCTTTCCTACTCGATGATTCGGCTAACGTACACACACTTCGTTTCTATCTTCTATGTGAAATTTTAGAATCAGTTAAATGTCGCTAATATATGTACAACAACTGCTGGGTGGTCTAGTCGACGCACACATCACTCTGTCTGTGAAGAATTTAACTCTGAAATATCCCTAAAACCTTCCTCTGATAACCATAAAATTATACCCATTTTTAATTGCCATATCCTGTGAATGAAAACAAAAATTTCTCTGGCTATCCACTCATCATCTTTTACACCTTTGTGTACTCATTTCTCATCCTTCTTCTGTCAAATGAGTAAAGGCCCGAGCTCTCTCAAATTTTCTTCAGAGGAAATTTCCCTAGTGTCCTCGTAGCATCCTGATAAATCTATTCTGCACGCTCTCTCAAGTTTCCAAATCGTTCCTATAATGAGAAGACTAGAACTGAACACAGAATTCCAATTGTTGTCTAACCAGTGCACTTCAGTGCCGCAACATAGCCTAATTGCTCTTAACCTCAATCCTCTGGATATGAAGAGTAACAGACCACATGCCTTCTTACCAACCCTATCAAATACCTGGCAACGTTGATGGATCTATATACATGGAACACAAGATGCATCTGTTCCTACATACGCTAGGTATCCTGCCTTTAATTCTGTATTCTGCATTCCAGTTCGACCTACCAAAGTGAATAACTTGACAACTCTCCAGGTTGAACTCGATCTGCAACTTCTCAGCCCGTTTCTGCATCCTATCAATGTGCCATTGTAACCTACCACAGCCCTCCAGTCCATTCACAAATCCTTCAACCTCACTGTCATGAGCAAACATACCAATCTATCTTTCCACTTGCTCATCCAAGTCATTTAGTGAAACCACAAAGGGCAAATATCCCAGAGGAGACCACTGTGGAACACGACTGGAAGCTGAACTCCAGTCGGAATAATGTCATCTACCATCACACTCTGTCTTCTATGGTCCAGTCAATTCTTTTCCCAGACAGCCAACTTTTCCCGTTTCCCATGCATTCTTATTTTCTGAATGAGCTGAAAAATGTGTTGCTGGAAAGGTGCAGCAGGTCAGGCAGCATCAAAGGTGCAGGAGAATAGACGTTTCGGGCATAAGCCCTTCTTCAGGAATGAGATGATTTCTGAAGAAGGGTTTATGCCCGAAACGTCGATTCTCCTGATCCTCGGATGCTGCTTGATCTGCTGCGCTTTTCCAGTAACACATTTTTCAGCTCTGATCTCCAACATCTGCCTTTCTCACTTTCTCCTTATTTTCTGAATGAGCCTACTATGGGGAACCGTATGAGACGTTTTGCAATAATCCATGTACAGCACATTCACTGCTCTATCTTCATCAATGTATTTTGTCACATCCTCAAAGAATTTGATATGGCTTGTGAGGCATGACCTTCGCAGTTACAAAACAGACTGACGAAATCTAATCGAACTACAGTTTTCCAATAATCATATTTCTAGTCCCTCAGAATCCACTCCAATAATTTTCCCTCCACAAACGTAAGACTGGCTCGTCTGAAATTCGCAGAAATATGCCACTTCTCATTCTTGAAAACGGGGATAATATTGTCACCCTCTAAACGTTTATCTCAGTTGCAAAACAAATGCGCTCAATATTCTACAGTTGAGGCTTTTCCTTTGAATTTGTTTTGTGTAATTCAGTAAAGTTAACCAGATTTTAATGAATCCATGCCGAGATGAAAACTGGCATTCGAAACGTGACGCAAAATCTGGCCACCGTTCGGCCTTGTGTAATGGGTAGTGCCTCTGCCTCTAACCCAGAGTTCAGGATTTGATACCATTTCCTGTACTTGTGTGGTAGTGTCCGTAGCTCTAGACCTGAATATCTGAATTCAAGTCCTGCCTGTTGTGGAGGTATGTCGCATGATGCCAGTGCAGGCTGATGAAAAAACACAGGAGAATAATGTTGCAGATTTAAGGGATAATGCCGCGTGATGGTGGCATCCTTACTTCTGGGCCGAAAGGACGAGGTTCAAATGCCACAGAGCTGTATCATAATATGTCTCAACACGGTGACTAGAATGAACTTATAATTGTGATTTGATGGAGAAGGAAGGGTTTTCAGTATTGCGTTTCAAAATTTAGGCCGGAGATTACTGAAAACACATCAATTCGTGCTGATTAGAGTAAAATTTGGACCTTGTAGAGATTTTAAAAATGATATCGTGCGTGAATTGTTCGAAAGGTCAATCTGTTTTCCCCACGATTTGGAGATGCCGGTGTTGGACTGGAGTGTACAAAGTTACAAATCACATAACACCAGGTTACAGTCCAACAGGTTTATTTGGAAGCACCATAGCTTTCGGAGCGACGCTTCATCACCTGATGAAGGAGCGTCGCTCTGAAAGCTAGTGTGCTTCCAATTAATCCTGTTGGACTATAACCTGATGTTGTGTGATTTTTAACTTTGCTTTCCCCACAGTAGGGATGGCCACAAATAGAGAGCACATATTAAGGTGAGAGGAGAAACGTTTTACACGCATCTTAGCGGCAATCTTTACACGCAGAAAGGTGCATATATGGAACGAGCTGCCAGAAGGAGTGGTGGAGGTTGGTACGATTACAGAATTTAAAAAGCATCTGGATGCTGTCAGCCCGGGTGAGTTTTATCGGAAATTTCTGTATTTCTTCCATGATAAGACGCATTTATTCCAACAGAAGTATTCTAAAGACACTAAATGTTCTATCTTTAAATGAGGTAGGCACATATAACACATCTTTAGTACGATTATTTCCATTTTCTACTACGGAAGTGGCCCTGTGTATGACAACAGCATCGACTGACCTACATAGCGCAGGCAATATGACAGGGACATGGTTCGGACAATGCTCAAGCCGACATCAAGTTGTTCAGTTTGAGGCCAGATAACATTAGTATATAATTCAGCTCAATGAGGGAGAAAATGTAATTTGCCTGAGAAAAACCTTTCTTGTTTTTCATCACAACAATGTGTGCAAGCTAAAAAATAAAAATAGTCAGACATTTTTACCATTTTTGGAAGATTTCCATCCAGAATTCATCGGAATCTCTCCACTTCCTGAAATAAATGGAATTCAACCAAATATAATTATTCCAGGAGGAAGTGTCATTGCCAGCAACTTTTGTGAGCAGAATGAATGAGGAGGCAGAATAACATTTTGGTCGGTCTATCAATATTTCCTGTTGTCATGATTGCAACTAATATTTGGAAAATTTCTTTCACGTCTACACTGCAGAGACATTGTTTTTTTTTTCAGTTTGTCATCGAACATGTGTGTGTGTTCCTCAGTATTTTACTGAGGGAAATATCAATTAAATCTTTGCAATATCCAAATTCTTTGACATTTATCGTTCCACCATATTTTTGAGTATCGTTGTTTTGCAAATAAACGTGATATTTCTGCAGATTAAAAAAAACAGACTGACATGTTCCTGAAAGTGATAATGACCCAATGTGAGACCGACATCATCAGCCACATCACCAGTAAGGTTATACATAAAATTTACTGTGACCAGTGGAGGAGTGGAATGAGAAAACGAAACAGTGTCTCAACAGCCAGAGCACTATAGAACCATGAGATTGACATCAGCATTGGGTAAGGTGCTGGACTGGATTCTGATGGATAGTATTTAAATGTATTTGTAAAGAGAAGGACTGATTAGCGATAGACAATATGGCATTGAGTGATGGAAACCATGTGCCATTAACTTGATTGAACATTTTGAAGAGGTGAAAAAGGAGTTGGATGAAGGCTGTGCTGCAGAGATTACCTGTATGGACCTTCAAGATGCTCATAATGTTCTGACTGGGAGATCAATTTGTAAGGTAAATTAACATGGGATCCAAAGGAAGCCAACCAATTTGATTCAATATTGGTTTATATGTAAAGGGTTGTTTTTCATACCAGAGGCCTGTGACCAGCCGTGTGCCAAAAGAATCAGTGGTGATTTCATTGGTTTTCAACGTTGATATGAAGGATTTCGATGTGAACATCGGAGACATGGCGAATAAGTTGACAATTTACATCAAAAAGGTGATACAGTGGAGAATTAAAAGGATTAACTCAGAGTCCAACAGTACGAACATCAGATGGACCAAACAGCTAAGCAGTAGCAGAGCAAGTTTAATTTCAATAAATGTGAAGTTTTGTATCTTGGTAAGGTAAAGAAGGGCTGGAATTACAAACTTAATGGTTGGCTCCGTGGGAGTGTTGCTGTTTGAGGAGAATGTGGCTGCAGGAACACAATTCCTTGAAAGGGAAATTGCAGGTACACACGGTAATGAACGCATTTTGCATACTTGTCTTAATTATGCAGAGCATTGAATATAGGCGTTGGGGCAACGTGTTGCCCCTGTACAGGGCTTTGATGAGGTCATTTGAAGAATACTGCATACACTTCTGTTCGCTCTGTGAAAGGAAGAATTTTGTAAAACATGACAGGATGCAGAATAGATTTGCAAGGATGCTCCAGGACTGGAGGTTTTCAGGAACAGGGAGACGGCTGAATTGTTTGAGAGGTTTTTTTTACCACTGGCATGTCGGTGTTTGACCGGACATTATACAGATTTATCGACTCAGGAGGGCCATGGATAGTCTGAATAGTCAAGGTCCTTTTCTCGGGACACAGGAGTCCAAATATAGAGAGTATAGTTTGAAGGTGAGAAGATGCAAGATTTAGAAGGGATCTTAGTATCTACTATTTCATTCAGAGAGAATCGCGTATACCGAAAGTGCTGTCAGAGGAAGGGGTAACGGCGGGTACTATTACACGTCTAAAATGTATCTGGATCGGCACATAAAAACGAAGCATTAAGATGAATATATACTAAACGTTAGCAAGTCAGTTTAGATCAGACTCGGATATCTGGTGTTGGAGGGATGACGAGAAATCTAAAAGGAGCTTTCGACAAGAAATTCTCTTATCCAGATGGTTATCACACCTTCAATCAAAGCTGATTTAGATTAAATATTTGACTGAGATGTGAGCCCTAGATAACGTAATGCATACAGGAAAGTGGGGCTGAGACCACAACCTAAACAGCTACAATCTTAGTGCCTGTTGGAGAACGCACAATGTGTCGAATGCCCCATTCCTGCTAGTCGGTCTTACGTTCCTATGTTTCATTCAGCCGCACAAACCTGCAAGAAAGGAACAGTTGGAGGCCACTTATCACTATAACCTGGTGCACAGAAACAGAGGAGACCAGTCAGCCCCTCAAACCTTTTACAGAGTGTTTCGGGTTGTTTGGGAATTGGAAATGGGAATGCCAGACTTTGTCCGAAGGAAGTGTTTCAACCTTCTTTTGAACTTTCCCTCTTAGCAAGTTGTGTTTCATTTGCTGATCATGCTGCAGACCTCGATTTACTGTGGATACAGCCCCAATAACTCATCCAGAAATGGCTCAGAAAATCTTTGATTTCCCTGACTGCAGCATGCAGTCAAAGCGTCACACAGTCATAGAGGCGTACAGCATGGAAACAGGCCCTTCGGCCCAACCCATTCATGCCGACCAGATATCCAAACCCAATCTAGTCCCACCTGTCAGCACCATATCCCTCCACCACTACTTATTCATACACTAATCCAAATTCCTCTTAAATGTTGCAATTGTACCAGTTACCACCACGTCCTCTGGCAGGTCATTCCATACATGTAGCACTCTCTGTATGAAAACGTTGCCCCTTAGGTATGTTTTATATCGTCCCCCTCTCACCTCAAATCTATGCACTCTAGTTCTGTACTCCCTGAACCCAGTGAAAAGGCTTTGCCTACTTATCCTATCCATGTCCCTCATAATTCTGTAAACTTCTATACGGTCACCCCTCAGCCTCCAACGCTCCAGGGAAAACAGCCCCAGCCTGTTCAGCGTGTCCCAATAGCTCAAATCCTCCAACCCTGGCAACATCCCTGTAAATCTTTTCTGAACCCTTTCAAGTATCACAACATCTTTCCAATAGGAAGGAGACGAGAATTGCACGCAATATTCTAACAGTGGCCTAACCAATGTCCTGCACAGCTGCAACATGACCTCCCATCTCCTGTACTCAATTCTCTGACCAACAAAGGAAAGCATACCAAACGCCTTCTTCACGATCCCATCTACCTGCGACTTCACTTTCAAGGAGCAATGAACCTGCACTCCAAGGTCTTTTTGTTCAGCAACACTCCTTAGGAACTTACCACTAAGTGTATGAGTCCTGCTAAGATTTGCTTTCCCAAACTGCAGAACTTCGAATTTTTCTGAAATAAACTCCATCTGCCACTGCTCAGCCCATTGGCTCAGCTGGTCCAGATCCTGTTGTAATCTGAGGTAACCCTCTTCGCAGTCCACTACCCCTCCAATTTTGGTGTCATCTGCAAACTTACTAATACTCGATGTGAAGCAAACCACAGTTTATTTAAACATTGTCAATTAAGTACAATCAAAGAAAGAGGATTTTTCATAGATATATTTCTTGAATAAAAAGGAAATATTTTAAACATTTTTTTTGCGAACTTACAAAATAACACAAATAAATATAAACATTAATTTACTGGTAAATATTAAATACATAATAACCAAAAGACCACAAACACGAAAACGAAAGAAATAAAAACACTTAACTAAGAACTGATCTAACCTACAAATAACCAAAGCATACAATAGAATATCTTACATTACTCAAAGAAGTAATAAAATAATGAAGTATATGCTCAGAATGAGTTAACATCAAGTCATAATTAAACTCATTTTCTTACTGGATTCCTCCCCCTGGGGGTCCCCGGACAAGCCAGAACCACTTCCAGAACTCGATAAAAACACTTGACAATATGGCCGAAATATCTGTATCTACATAGTTCAGGAAGGGCTGCCAGATTTTATCGAATAATTCCGTTTTTTGTTACACCGTGTTTGTAAGGAAGTCAAGGAAAATACATTCCACAATTACCGTCTGCCAATTCGAAAGTCCTGGAGGGCCCTCCACTACCCAATTGAGTAAGATAATTTTCCTTGCACAAAAGGTGAGAACGGAAAATAATTTCCACCCGTGTACATCCAGGGCGGGCGGGTTTCGAAAGCCCAAGAGAAGAGATACTGGATCTACTCCAATTTCCGCTCCCAAGATTTCTGTCAGCGCAGTTGCTACTCTGGTCCAGTATTTATAGATCTTATGACATGTACATAAGCAGCGTGTGAGAGTTCCCACTTCTATTTTACATTTAGACACATTGGATATATTCCGGCCCTAGATTGTGCCAATCGTTCCGGTGTTATTTGAGTCCTGTGAAGTATTTTTAGTTGGATGGCTTGTGTTCTATTACAAATGGGGATCTTACTGCACTTTTCCCAGATATTGTTCCACATTTCTAAAGGGATTTCCAACCACCATTCCTGTTTCCATGTTTTAAGCAATTGTTCCATGTCTTTCGATACTTCGTAGTGTAATGATTGATAAAGAGTGCTGATGGAGGGTGGACCCATTGGACATAACACTCTTCTTTTCATATCCGACTTATAAGAGCTATCCAATAATGGGGTCTTCTTCTGGATATAATCTCGAAATTGGAAATATCGAAGAAGTTCTCCATTTAGCCGTGCAAATTACTGGTGCAGCCGTTCAAAAGAAATCATAACCTCCGCATCGAACAGATCTACAAAGCAAGAAATTCCCCTGGACCTCCAGCATTAAATGGAGCATCTTTGTGCGCCGGTTGAAAATCCCATGCTCCACTAGAGGAGTGTAAGGAGAGGTTTTTTGTGAATTACCCTCGTCTTGCGGCATTGTCTTCCAAGCTTTAATTGTATTTAACACAATAGCGTTTAACGATGGTCCAAAATAACTTTCATCTTATCTAAAAATAAGAGATTAATGAGGGGACACTTTGCTTGACAAGCCTCAATATTAAGATTGATTTAGGGTCACAGGAGACCTCGTTGGCTACGCAGCGTAATAGAGAACTCAGCTGGTACTCCCTAAAGTCTGGAAAATTCAGTCCTCACCTTGGCTGTGGGAGATGCAGCTTCTTTAATTTAGTACCAAGCCAACTGTATAATATATGCAATGCCGGCCTCGGCAACACCTAAAGGAGCATTCTCATAAATTATAAGAGACGAGGCAAAATATTCATTTTAATTAGAGCTATTCTGCCAACCAGGATATCGGGAGGTCCCCTCAACGTTGAAGATCCTGCCTTGTGCTCTCAAATAGGTGCACAAAATTGGCTTTGTACAGACGACCAAACACTGGCGTGATAAAAATCCCTAAATATAAAAAAGGCTCCAGAAACCACCGAAAGTGAAGGCTAGACCCGTCCGACAAATTGGACAAACCAGTGAAGCCATCCATCGTCATGGTCTCCGATTTTGTGAAATTGATTTTGTAGCCCGAGAACGCACTGTTTAATGGGAAGGTCCTTGGGAGTGTTGCTGAACAAAGAGACCTTCGAGTGCAGGGTCATAGCTCCTTGAAAGTGGAGTCGCATGTAGATAGGATATTGAAGAAGGTGTTTGGTATGGTTTCCTTTACTGGCCAGTATATTGAGTACAGGAGTTGGATGGTCATGGTGCGGCTGTACAGGACATTGGTTAGGCCACTGTTGGAATATTGCGTAGAATTCTGGTTTACTTCCTATCGGAAAGATGTTGTGAAACTTGCAAGGGTTCCGAAAAGATTTACAAGGATATTGTCAGGGTTGGAGGATCTGAGCTACGGGGAAAGGCTGAACAGGCTGGGGCTTTTTCTCCCTGGAGCGCTGGAAGATGAAGGGTCACCTTATCGAGGTTTACAAAATTAAGAGGGGCATGGATAGGATAAATAGACAAAGTCTTTTCCCGGGGGTGGGGGAGTCCAGAACTAGAGGGTTTCGCGTGAGAGGGGAAAGATATAAAAACGGCCTAATGGGGTACATTTTTTCACGCAGAGGATGGTACGTGTATGGAATGTGCTGCCAGAGGATGTGGTGGAGGCTGATACAATTGCAACATTTAAGAGACATTTGGATGGGGATATGAATAGGAAAGGTTTGGAGGGATATGGGCTGGTGCTGGCAGGTGGGACTAGATTTGGTTGGGATACCTGGTTGATATGGACGGGTTGGACCATGGAAGGGTCTGTTTCCATGCTGTACATGTCTATGACTCGATGAAAAGGAAAACAAAACGGCATCCACAGAAAATTCAGATAGAGTAGCAGCCAGGGGATATTCATTTAAGCCGCCAACTCTGTTGAGACTCCAATAACCTCTGACGTTACTGACAAACCCAAAACCTAGAAATACTAATCTATGATCTCTGACCAAACCCATTCAATTTGGGTTAAAATAAACCCAAGGCTTCACAAGGTGTTTACTCAAGTAGTGTTAGCCAGCAAACTTGACACCTCTCGTTCAATCTCTCTCTGTTAAAAGAAACCAGGAGAAAATAACAACTTATAGCGTCATCACACGAACCAGCATATGGATCAGATAAACAGGAAACAGTGTTAACTCAATGAGGACATTCGCCTTTTGAAAACGGACAAGGAACAAGCCATTCAGTAAATTTAATTACAGGCACAGGAGCAGAAGTAAGCCTTTCAGCCCCTCCAATCACTTGTACAAGGAAAGAATGAGGGAATTGATGTCACAACATTTTACAAAGGATTGGAGCAGAGGCTGCGCAGATAGACTGTTCTACATTTTTCCTCATGCCTCCATTGCTCGTAGTACGTACATGAGACTTTCACGTGATTTTCTGGCAGTGAGGAAGGAAGCCAAGTCTTTCCTATGAAGTTTCAAGAAGGCATCTTCGACCTCCGGCAAAACAGCCTGGTGTTTCGTATGGAGGTCAGAAGCTGGTGGGAATGACTAACTGTTTCAGAAGGAAGGTATAGTGCCTGCAGTCAGGGACTGTGAGCAACATGGCGTTCATTGCTGTATCACTCACCAATTGCACATTCGTATGGGGAGAGTTCTTTGAGGCATGTAAATTGTTAGGAATGCCCTATAAGACAGATAGATGAACTATCTAGCTTCAAATAATCGTGATCTTGCTCATGTTGATCCCATCTTGTGCACATCTTGCGCAATGTCATTTATCTGCCTTCCTCTGTCTAAGTTTATTTTCTCTGTATGATCTGTATGTCATTGCTTACTATGGTCCGCCTGTACCTATCACAAAAAAACCTTCTCACTGTATTTTGGTACACGTGACAATAAATGCCATCAATCAGTCAAGTATCGAATTTCTCACCCCATCAGTACCTCTTTCGGAAATAAGTGATCATGTCTCACCCTCAGGTTTCAATGCAAGCATCTCGTCTTCTCTCACAACATTACGGATTACACAATCAGTTTCTGCACGCTCTCCTCATAGTACCATCATCCGTTTCTGCGTTGAGAATATCGTTCCTTATCAAGGAGATCAAATCAGTGCACAGTGCCTCAAATACTATTTCATCACGACTTTACAATTGCAGGAACACGACCTCACTTAGGTACTTGAAACATCTTACATTGAAGGACAACATACCATTTACTGCTTTCATTACTTACACAAGGTTTGTTAAGGCGTAGTCAGCTTGGGTTGTCAGTGGAAGACCATGCTATACAAATTTATTCGAGGTTTTGATACAGTGAAAAAGAGTATTTACCAGGGCAGGGCGGCAGGATTGGTCTGTATGGATTTCCGTAAGGCCTTTGTCAAGGATCCACATGGTAGGCTGCACTGCAGCATATCTCACATTGAATTGAGGTGGAGCTGGCAAATTGGCCACCCAATTGGCTACATGGTAAGAAACAGAGGGTACTAATGGAAGATTCCTTTTCGGACTGGAGGCCCATGACTAGTGGATTGTTTCAGGGATCGGTGCTGGTCCCATTGCTGCTTGTGATGTATATCCATGATTTGGATGTGCATGTTACAAGACATGATTAGGAAGTTTTCGGATGGCACTAAAATAGCTGATATTGTAACAGTGAGGAAAGTTACCAAAAATTGCTGCAGGTCCTTGATGAGCTGGGGAAGTAGGCCGAGAAATGGCGCATGGTGTTCAATATAGGTAAATGTAAGATCTTGAATTTTGGGAAGTAAAATCGAGGTAGGAGTTTCATGGTAAATGGTAGGGCCTCAAGGAGTGGAGCAGAAGTATGTTGGCGATCAAATACATGTTTATGTTAAAGTGAACTTACCAGTAGGCAGGGCAGTGAAGAATGATTTTAGCGCTCTGGCATTCGTCAGTCAGGGAACAGTGCACAGAAGCTGGGAGGTTATGTTGCAGTTTTATAAGACTTCAGCGATGCTGTACTTGAAGAATCGGGTTCAGTTTTGGTCACGTTGCTATATAGGTCAGATGTTATTAAACTGGAAATAGTGCAGAAGCAATTTCGAACGATGTTGCCAGGTGTAATGCAAAATTAACATTGATTGAGAAATACGTAAAAGAATACTTTACGAATCATTGCAGATGGACAGAAAAACATGTAAAGGTTAAACCGATAATAAGGAATTACAAAGACAGTAAACAATCATGTCAACATTCAAGGAATGAGAAAAACAACTCCATGTGTGGAAAGGAGCTCGACAGTTCCAAGCTCTTGGCCTTGAAATATGGTAAGGAAAAGTTAAGTAAAGTATTAAGAGAGTATATGAAAGATATTCAGGCAACGCTTACATGAGGTATTTTGCCAAATGTATTGAATCGACCCTGCAGAGTCCGAAATAAAACCTTTCCTTTGCTCTCGCTAGCATTTGAGTCGAGTCGATTTATTTTCCAGGACAGTAAACTTAGAGGTTCGTCCGGGATCCCGCGCCTGGATAAGATTCTGAAGATTCCCGGGTGGTGTAGGCACCAGCGCCTGAAAGGACTCTTCATGTGAACTCACTGGTTACAAAGGCCCAACAATTTATATTCTACTTCACGCAACTCATACAATTTGGTATGATGGTGGAGGAAAGCTAATGAATGCAATAGGAATCAGAAGAGGCAATAGGACGGTAAGCTTGTTAATAGCAGAACTGAATATTCCAAGAGATTTTTTTTTAGATGTAAACAGAGGGAAACAAGATCAAATATTATACTGCTAGGAAATGTGTCTCGAGTAGTTCGTGGGATAGAAAGAAACGGCAAGAGGGTTTGAATTGATAGTTTGCATCAAACTTCACAGTGGAAGATATCAGCAGCCTGCATGAACTTTAAGATGGACAGGACACAGAGATGAATGAAGAGACCACCACTTCGGAGAAGGCGCTGTAGAAGCCAAGAAGTCTGAATGTGAATAATTGAGCCAGACCAGATGGTCTTCACCCCCCAGTTCGAAGCATATAGCTGAGAAGGTTGTGGAGGTATTGTTAGTGGTATTTCAGAAACCACTGTAGTCAGCAGGGGCCTCAGAAGAATGGCAAACATAACCAGTACCACCCCCACGCACCGGTTAAGGAGCGAGGGATGCAGAAGACAGAAAATTACAGTTGACCAGGCAAATTGAAATTGCTGTGGTGAAGACTTCGTGGATTAGTGTGTTTCTGAACAGAAGCATAGAGTATGAAAACAAGGAAGTTACGGAGTATATTGTAAATGGCAGTTGAAATAAAGCCAAGCAGTTTGGAGCAAGCATGTGCATATGTGACAAACAAACATTTACCTTGAAACTGTTGTTCGGATGCAGGGAAATGACTGTGACTAAATAGATTTTAAAACTGTTAAAAAAAAGCACGTCTGAAGTTGTTGATGGGGAGGCCCCTATTTCGAAGAAGAAACAACGCCAGATATTTGAAAAGATCGCTGACTCATTCCACATTTCTGAGCAACCCAACGTACATCTTCCAGATGAAGCATTATTTTGCTTGTATTCGTTCATTCCTGTATCCTGTCATTGCTGCTCACAATGCAGTCTCCTTTACTTTGGGGAATGCAAACATAAAATGCATTAAGGAACGCATGTACTCTGTCCATCGGAATAACACTGACATTCGTATCGTTTCTCATTTCAATAACTCACCTTGCACTGAAGCTAAATTTTCGTTCCTGGGGTGCTGCAATGTTCCAGTGAAGCACAACTCAAGCACGAGTAACTCCTCACTTTACGCTTTGGTACGTTACACCCTGTAGTAGTTTATATTCAATTTCATAACTTCACAGGCTGACATCATCATGGCAGTTGTGCATTTGCACACATTCTCCTTCGTGGTCTCCCTGTGACCTTGTCTTGTTTATGTAGCCTTCAATGGAATGAATCCAGTTCCCCATTCTCATCTCACATGACACGTATTTGACATCTGCTCGCTCTCACCACAATTAAAAATCCGTTTGACTTTTGTTCAGCGCATACACAAACATTGTTTCCTATCACCCCCTCCCCCGCTGCTGTGACGCTATTAAAAACCACATTTTCCTATCCTTTCTAGTTCTGAACAAGAGTCACACTAAACTTCAAACGAGAACTCTCTGTTTCTCTGTCTCCGCTGATGGTGCCAGAACTGCTGAGTTCCTCCAGAAATAAACAGAGCAATCTTTTAATAAAGCAAAGAAATGAGTATACTGGAATTCTGAAGAAAAACAAAACATTGCAGGATAAACTAGTAGCATTAAAATGTATCATTGAGCCTGAAAGATTAACTCTGTCTTTACTTCACAGATGCGCCACACCTATTTAGTTTCGCCAACAATTGTTCTTGAACGAGTTACAAAGATTTGTGACAAAGCCCCTCTATCACGCTGTCCAACATGGAGCGCCATACGTAAGAACTAAACAGAGGCCATCTCTATCTTCGATCCTGATCCACCCTTTAATAAGATCATGGCGAATCATTTCGTCGACTCAGATCCACTTACCCGCACTCTCACCTAACCCCTTCATTCGTTTATTGTTTTAGATGTACCTATAATCGCTTGAAAAACGTTTACTGAAGTAATGTCAACTACTTGACTGGGCAATGATTAACAATCCTGTGGGCGAGGAAGTCCCTTTTCAATATAGTCCTAAATCTGCTCCTTGAATCTTGAGGCTATGCGTTCATGTCATAGCTTTACCTGCCAAATGAAAAGCACAGCAGGTCTGCATCTATCTTATCTTTTTCATTCATAATTTTATATTTTGTATAAGACTCCCCCTCATTCTTTTGAATGTCCGTGAATATAATCCGTGTCTAGTAACTCTCTCCTGATAACCAAACCCCATCAGCACCAAATTCAACGTGGGAAACATACTCTGCACCCTCTCTAATTCCAGTACATCTTCTCAAGTAAATACAGCAGAATTGTACGCAGTACTCCAGATATGGCCTCACGAGCACCCTATACACCTGCAACAAGAACTCCTTGCTTTTAAACCCAATCCCTTCAGCAATGCACGGAAAGAATACGCTAACATAAGATGCAAAACTTGTTTGGTCCTAAAACTATATAAGACTTGCATCACTAACACTACAGATCACTTAATCATGATCAGGGAGAGAAACAGAGGGAAACACACTCCTCCTTGGGGAACGAGAATTAAATGGGAGGTGGATGCGGCTAGGAAGAATTTAGCATAGAGTGCTTGGAGGAGGTTGGGTTAACGTTAATAGGTCGGAGAGGCTTCAGGGCAGAGGAAAGGACATGGGGAGCACAGTGAGAGAGGGACTCACTGAGGTCTTTGTAGAGAGAGGAGGAAAACTTCTTCAAGGTAGGCATCCTTGGAACACGCTTAGCAGTAAGTTTAAAATCAACCTGGAGACAGTCAGGTCTGCAAATGTTGGAGATCAGCCTTGGGAGTGCGTTGCTGGAAAAGCACAGCAGGTCGGGAAGCATCTGAGGAGGAAGAAAGCTGACGTTTTGGGCTGGAGCCCTTTATCAAGAATTAGGCTGGGAGCCCCGGGTTGGAGAGATAAACTCTGAGGTGGGACGGAGAAAAAGGAGTCCTTTTTCCTGATTTAGGGCTCTGGCGCAAAACCTAGATTTTCCTGCTCCTCAGATGCTAACTGACCTGCTGTGTTTTTCCAGCAGCACACTCTCAATCACCATCTCGGAACAATGTCGAGTTCCCTAAGTGGAGATTAATTACAGCCTGACCAATTATCAGACTTTCAGTCTCACCACGATAGTTAAATTAGTTTAAGTTGATTTTTTTGACAGAACTGTCAAGCAGCAGAAAAAAAATACTGCTCAGTGTGCTTTCCGTCGGCTCCCCATGGGGAGATGTTGCTGTCGTGGGAATGTCACTGGATGTTTAATCCAGACCCGGCTCATGCTCTGGCAGCTGGTGGAATGGAAAAGCAGTTAATAAAATGCTGAGATCTCAAATCTGGGATCAGTAACATGGACCTTTGCTTCACCAACTTTCAGGAAGCAAATCTAACGTGTTTTCCTGGTCTAACCTAAAAGTTTCACCAGACACACAGCGTGATAAACACGCAATAGTCTCAGAATCAGCCAAGTAATACATTCAATTTTATCAAACTGCTCCAAGGTTTTAAACGAAAAAACCAGCGAGCAAACCCATGCCCATCCTCAATATTTGAAAAAGGAATGGGAAACATAGTCCTGTCAACCGTGCAGAGACCTCATTCATGACATCTAAGAGCTTGTGGCAACATTAACAGAGCTTTCCCACAGACTTCAGGGAAACATCGGGAAAGGTGTAGGTCATTCAACATATTGAACCTCTCCTATTCTAATTCATGACCAAACATTCCCTCAATTCACTTTTTCCACACAGTGTACATATCCATAATTTGATTAATTGTCAGAAAAATTTAAAAATACGAATTGCAGTAATCACTTTGGTCCATGGAATTGTCTACCCAATTCAATGTTGTGATGAATGATCCTCTATCTCCACACCATACTCTTGCTCTCTCCCCATTCCTTTGGAGTTAACAATTATTATTAACATTCTTTGCATTGTTTTCGATAGTTTTTTGTGGTGCGAATCTCCCAGTTTAAGCGTCTCTGAGTGCAGACGTTTATGCTCATCTCAATGCAGAGTGGCCTGCCAGTAGGTAACACGGTAGCCCGTTGTTTTAGATGCCCCAGCCAGGAGAACTATCATCCCAGCTTCCAATCTGTCTCGCTCTGTCAGTATTATATATATTGCATTGAAATTTCCACTCATTTTCCTAAACCCCACGGAACACAGACCGAGAAGACCCAAACGCTGCTTTCACATCAAGCCTGTCATCCCAGCGATCAGTCTGGTCATCCTGCACCGCCCACCCTTAATGACAGGTTTTCCCTTTATTACGTAAGGAGATAAAAACTGTAAACATATACACAATATTCGAGATAAGATCGCACCAACCTGTTCACCTGTAGCAACACACCCATAATTTTGTACTCAAATCCATCGTAAATAATACTTAACACATTATTTATCTTCCTTCCTGTTTTCTGGTCATGTAATATTGCTCTTAGTGACTGGTGTATAGGGAGATCAAGATCATTTTCAATGTTACAGCTACCCACTTGGTGAGTCTATGTACACTGGCCATTGTGCCAATCCCATTTCCAGTATTAGGAGCAAGTAAGAGCGGTACGTTGCCCAGTGGTTAGCACTGCTGCCTCAGAGCGTCATGGACGTTGGTTCGCTTACAGCCACGGACATCTGTTTATGTGGAGTTTGCACATCCTCCTCGTGTCTCTGCAGATTTCCTCCGGGTGCTCTTGTTTCCTCCCACAGTCTAAAGTTGTTAAGGTTAGATGTATTAGTCAGGCGAAATGCAAAGTCATAGGGCAGGGGAATATGTTTGAATGTGATATTCTTCAGAGAGGCGTTGTGGTCTTGTTGGGCCAAATGGCCTGCTTCATACTGTAAAGATTCAATGTCTAAGGGCTGCTGATGCTGGAAATCAAAGTCAATACGTATGTTGCTGGGAAAGCACAGCTGGTCAGGCAACATCCGAGGCGTGCGAGAGTCGACATTCCGAACATAATGTACTGATGAGGTATCATTTGCAGTAATGACTTCTGGCTTCAGAATTCACTGCCTTGCATGGACCTCGAGGTTTGAACAGAATAATACAAAAAGAAGATCATAAATCCATTTCTAGAATAACATTGTTCATCCAATCCTTTTCCACAACTCTTCTTAATAGTTGTGAGATGTCCGAGACAACTTTCCTCTCAGGAAGTGCATTCCAGAGTCCAACACCCGTTGAGAGAAAATAATCCTCAAATCATCTCTAAACCTCAAAGGGTTCACTTTAATCATTTGCTTTCTTGTTCTTGGCCCATTGACTAAAAGTCATATCTGCTGCCTATCCATCTATCCATACCTCTCGTAATCTTAACCTTCTGAATCACGTGCGTGTCATCCTTCTCTGATCCAAAGTAAACAAACCTAGCCTTATCCAAACTCTCTTCATTCCTGGAATGCTCCATCCAAGGGAAGATTCTGATGAATCTCTCCTGCACCATTTTCAATGCAATCACATCCTTCACATTTCGGAATCTGTGGAAAAGAACCCTCTGAGCTTCCTCGTGTGCTGGCATTCATTTCCACTACACCCCCCCCCCCCCCAGTGTGTTTCCTCCTCTAAAGTGCATCATCACATATTTTTCAGAGATACGTTCTATCTGCCATTGATCTGTCCATCTGACCATTCCATCCGTATCGTCCTGTAAAATCAGATCTTCCTCGTCAGTGTCAACTATCCACCTATCTTTGTATTGAACACAAACTCATTTATCACACTCCCCCACCCCCGTCCTCATTCACATCTACATCATTTATCAATACCGAGAATAATAAGTTTAAGAATCAAACAACGCCAGGTCATAGACAAAAAGGTTTGTTCGGAGGCATGAGCTTTCTCAGCGCTGCTTCATCATCAGTTGGTTGTGCGCTTCGAAAGCTATTGCCTTCCAATAAACCTGTAGGACTATAACATGGCGTTGTGTGAGTTTTAACAATTTCCCCACCAATTCAACACCATCACCTCCGAATCACAAATAATAGAGGGCACAGCACAGATCCCTGTGATTCACCATTGGACACTGACATTCTATCACCATCCTCTGTCTCGACACACTAAGTTGATTTGGAAGCAAATTGGCAAGTCAAGATTTGGTCCTCGCTGTTCGCTTGTTATTCTGTTCCACTTGACATATCTGTGGAATATCTGGGAATTCACTTTAAACATGCCTGCTCGCAGGTTTCAATGTCATTGTGTTGATCAGTCCTCACCGAGTGACGAACTTCCTCCTTATTGCATTCTTAAATGTTCTGTCACATATCCTGCCCATTACTTGAATGTGAATTAAACTTCCAGAGAGACATCAGTTCCGCTTCTACCTTGTCATATGCTTCATGAATTGTGAACCACTCTCATTATTTGAAACTCTCGAGAAAAGAGGCCGAGTTTCCTCATCAAACAATCTTGCCATTTGAGGGATTTGGAGAATGCCGTTGCACTTCCTCTCAGGTCAGGATATTCTTTCTTAGAAGGGGTCACCAAGACTATACACAATACTCCAGATCCAGTTTCACAAGCAATCCACGCAACTGCTTCAACAGTCTTTACATGTATATTCTGACTCCCTTTAAAGAAGGCCAAACTAACGTTAACTTTCATTTACATATATTCCTCCAAATACTTGTCACATTAATTTTAGTTATGAACTCCCTGCAGGGGTTCTCATAGAAAGCCTTCTGAAAATCCAAATGTGCCATTTCTACTGGTTTTTAATCGTCTATGCTGCAAGAAATAACTTTAATAAATTCTTGAGTTTATCACGTATGATTTTGCTTTCCGAAATATAGACTGATTCTATTCAATGATATTGTTAACTGCTAAATATCCAATATCACATGCGAAATCTTAGATTCCAACAGTTTCCTAAAGATTTGAATTTAAGTAGTCTGCAAATCGACACACGATCTGTTCTTTCCTTTGTCGATGCTTGTATTCCTTCCAGTCAATTGGTCGGCACGGTGGCACAGTGGTTAGCACTGCTATCTCATAGTGCCAGAGAGGTGGGCTCAATGCCTGCCTCGAGCAACTGTGTGTGTGGAGTTTGTACGTTCTCCCCGTGTCTGCGTGAATTTCCGTAGGGTGTTGCGGTTTCCTTCCACAGTCCAAAGAAGTGCAGGTTAGGTGAATTGCCCATAGTGTTAGGTGAACCGGTAAATGCAGGTGGATGGGTCTGGATGGGTTGCTGCTCCTTCGGAGGGTCGGTGTGGAATTGTTGGTTCGAGCGTTTGTTTCCACACTGCAAGTAAGCCAATATATTTACAACGCTTAAATGATATTTAGTAGTTTCTTTTTACCTATAATGGCCTCTGGCCTTTGCA
Organism: Chiloscyllium punctatum; assembly: GCF_047496795.1. NCBI lineage: Eukaryota > Metazoa > Chordata > Chondrichthyes > Orectolobiformes > Hemiscylliidae > Chiloscyllium > Chiloscyllium punctatum. The sequence goes on from NC_092773.1 coordinate 32,630,554, forward strand.
GAATGTACAGGAAAATAAAACACAGTCATCGACAGTGCAACTAATACTCCTTTTGCTGACATGTTTGTGTCGTTTTAATTTGAATTATAACCTGTTTGTCAGAATTAGTAATGCTCAATGCACCTACAATTTCAAGTGCTGCCTCGTTACTGATATAAATTGTCGTTATATCTTTAGTTCTACAAGACCTGTATGGTATTTCACGTGGTATTTCTCAGAGATTTCATTGTTCTTCCTCGATGAAGACAGATGCAAAGTAAATGGCTATATTCTTGGCCATTTCCCCTTTCTCCACAATAAATATTCCTCTCCCGATTACATATTTCCAAATTTGACTTTGCTTTAATTTTGTTTTTCTTAAAAGATTGATCCTAGATTTATGCAGTATTTGTGTTCATGTTTGTTAGTTTGCATGTCCTCTTTTTGGTTTCGTTATCAGTTTAATGGCCGTCCATTTCTGAATCTTAAACTTCTGTGAATTTTCAGATTTCTCCAATATCTGGAATTCTTCTCAAGTCACATCTGATGATTAATGTAATGTTTACTTTGTTATGCTAACTTTCATTAAATCACTTTCCTTACCTTTGGTGTTAGTCATGTTGCAGTTGTACGGGATGTTAGTGAGGCTGAACCTGCGGTGTTACAGTTAGTTTTGTTCACTTTGTTCTGGGAAGGATGTTATTAAACTGAAAAGAGTGTAGGAGACATTTACAAAGATGATACTAAGGACTCAACGGTCTGAGTTAGAGGGAGTGGTTGCACAAGGTAGGACTTTTTTTCCCATCGAGTGTACACATCATGACAGACATGGATACGATGAATGAATTCAATCTTTTTCCCCGGTTTGGGCAATCATGGACTCGAGACCATTTGTTTAAGATCAGAGGAGAAAGAACAAAACGGAACCTCAGGAGCAAATTCTTTTTTTTCAGAGGGGCTGGTAAGCGTATGGAATTAGCTGCCAGCGGATCTGGTTTGAGCGGGTACATTAACAACATTTAAAAGGCATTTGGAAAAATGCACGGATACAAAAGGTACAGAAGGATCTGGGCAATGGCAGGGAAATGAGGTTACTGTGGATGTACATTTTGGTCAGAAAGAACCATTCAGGGCCGACAGGCCTGGCTCCGGGCTGTTGGACTCTATGACTCTAACAACCAGTGTTTGTCTACTACTAACTGTTATATTGTCCTTTCCTAATCCACTGGAGGGAACTTGACCCTCGAGCTTCGGGACTTCCATGATGTATGACCATAAAGTTTAAGAATTCGATGTTGAATGCAGACACCATGGAAAATGCAAATAATTAATGTCACGTTTTCTCAAAAATTACTTTATAGCAAGTTAAGTAATCAGTCCTTTTGACCACGCAACACTAAACGCCAATGTTATCTTCTCCATGCTATTTGCAAGATCTACTCAAAACGATTCTGTACAAGCTGATGTAATTAGTCAGTGGTATGCACCACACACTAATAATACTGCATGGAAACAACACTGTGCATGACTACTTCCAGACACCTCACCATTCTCTGCAACCCACCCACGCAAGCACTAACAGCAGGGTCATCCACACCCACCCTCAACCTTCCCTCCCTTTCTCCCATTCCTGGAGAAACAGCCTGTACGTGGACAGAAATGGCCAAACCGTGTGGTAGATTGCCCAGAATCAGTTCCCCCATCCCCTTTTCCCGCCATGTGCGGAGGACCCTGGCCCGAGTCAGAGAAGACCGGAATGATTAATGTGGACATTCTCAAATATGCACGTCCGACCGACCACGTAAGGAGGAATGTCAAACGAGGTCAATTCTCACTTTAAAACCACTGTCTATTGCAACGTCAGCTCTCTCACTCCAAAAAGAACAGATACCTCATTGCAGAGATGCAGACACAGAAATAAACAGATGTATTGGGGAAAATACCTCATATGCTAGCATGCACAATACATCCAAGGACAGAGAGGCACACAGATACACATGCAGTCACACAGAAATAGACCCAAACACAGATAGGAACGCACAGGTTGATATACAGACAGAAATACGCACACACACAAAGACATGGACAACAACCACATAGACACACACATATTCACACACGGAGACACAGACGCTAGTGTCACTAAGACACCAATCGACACGTTTTTGATTTATTAGGGGATCAAAGGTCCTAGCGAGAAGGCAAGAGAATGATGTTGACAAACATAAAATAAATTATTAAACGGAATATCAGACTCACTGCTCGTGTGTTATTATGCGATCTGGTATTCCCTTCCCAAGCCAGGAACGGAAGCCGGGTTTGATGCATACTTGATTGAATGAGTGATTGGCAATGTGGAACAGGTTTAGAGGGTGGATTGGTTTCTGTTTATCAGTCGGTGGATCATCAGACTCTTGATCTGAGGGCCCAAGGTTCGAGTACCCGCTCGGGCGACCTTCTTTTTTTTAGGCGGCACAGTGGCTCAGTGTTTAGCACTTCTGCCTCATTATTGACCCATAAATACATTTCTGAAAGTGCACCAACTGGATAAATATTTTCTCTTCTCAGGGAGACTAAAGGTAGCGAATAAGTTTTATTATTAAGAATTATTGATATTAACACACATATTATGAAGACATCAATCATTTTTAAAAATTATGAAGACGCTTTTAAGCATGGCCTCAAATTACAAAGCGGGGACGTTTTGGCTATTGAAAGGTACTAGAAAGGGCAACAACAATGATGCATGTGCACATAGTTCATAATCATATATTCCAGAGAATGGTCAAATAGAATGCACATGGTCCAGTTTTGTGTCCAGTTCACATAATTTTATATTCTAACAGAGAGAGGGAGTAAAGTCTTATATGCCTGTGAAGCAGCAGCCTATTGAACCCTCTCCCTTACTTCTTCCTTCCTGAGAAGCAAGTTTGGGAGCAGAAAATCCCTCAGTCACCTTTAACACTCGTGAAGGATTCCTGATTAGCATTCATTGGTATCTCTCCATTGCTTGAAATAAAGTGGATTCTGCGAAATCCAACTGTTCTGTGAATAAATCCCATCAGCAGCTGCTTAATTAAGCAGAATTACCTCCAAGACAGAATAGAATTTGGGTCAATGAATCATTTTACTGTTTGTTATGAGCTCAACCATCTGTGCCTCACATTTGTTACTGGAAAATAACCCAGTCTGAGACCTATATTTCTGGACAAATCACTAAATGTTTTAAAATTAAACTTTGTGGTAACCAGTGGAGGAGTGCGACTGGAAAAAAACATCGTTGACACTCAAACATTGGTCAGAGCATGATTGAGACATTCACAAAGGGAAGAAGTACAAGTCAGAATTCAACCCTCAATAAGTTTGTGGAGCCTGGGTGTTTGCATTCATTCAAAGCTGTGTTTGTTAGGCAGTTGACAGACAAGTCAATGTACGAAAATGGTATGCAGACAGAAAAGTACTGCTGAGACCAGAATCAGATCGTCTACAATCTTAGTGCCTGGTAGAGAAGAAACAAATGTCTAATAACCAACTCCTGATCCTCAGAACGATGTTCATACCTTTCATTCAAACCCTTAATCCTCATTCACAGGAGCACATGCAGGTCACTTACTTCAAATAACTAGTCTACAGTAAGAAAGGTTATCATTCAGTCCGTCAAGACTGTCACACGCAGTTTGGTGTGTGCTGGACAAAGTTATTTGGAATCTAAATTTCTCCTCCTCTCTACAACCTTTACTTCATTTATTGGTCATGATGCATACACAGAATCAGTGTGAATACGGCCCCCATACCTCAGCAAGGCATGGCTCACATAATACTTTTTTTTCTCTCTGATTGCTACATTCAATAACAGAACGTTCTCAAAAAATGCCTCCTTTAATTTTCCAATGACAGCATTTAAAGACATAAGGAGCAGAACTCACTAATATGGACGGTCAAGACTGTCTTGCTGTTATAGAGGGTCATAGCTGAACCATTGTTGGCATCGACTCCTCTTTAACGCTGGATTCTTCACACCACTCAATTCTATGACAGGTCAAAAGTCCATCTACCTCCTCTTCAAATATCTTCAGGAACTAGCTACCCTAACTCTCTAGACCAGATACTTCCTGACGTTCATGGCGCACTTTGAGAAGAAAAACCTTCGTATACATTTACCGTCACCGAATGATATGAACAAAACAATTGAACACAGGGCTCAGTAAAGAGTGAATGCCCTTGTGTTAAGGCAGCATTTGAGTGAGGATGGCATCGGAAGCGCCAAATTATTTGAGCTTCGTGGGGACTAGATGTAGCGTCCACCCGATTGGGGTCTTGCCGAGCACAAAGGAAGAAATTTGTGGTTGGTGACCGACAATTCTCAGTCCCTGGACATCTCTTCAGGAGATCCTCTGGTAAGCTTCCTCTGCACAAATATCTTCAGCTGCTTCATCAATGACTATGCCCACCACCCCTCCCAGTCTGTACCTATGTGCAGCAAGACATGGACAACATTCAGTTTGTGCTGAGAAAGTATCGTTATCATTCATGTAGCAGTACGGACTGACTCTGGGCGTTTTAAAGAGGATCTCATTCGGCATCTCAAGCTGGCTCCACACGGATATCTGGAGGTCGATCAGCACTTAGAAACTACTGAATAACATGAAGGCAGCCCATTTCAACCTGCTGCCTGCTAATCAGGAAAAGAAGGCGTCTGGTCAGCACATAGTGCTGTTAAACATACTCCAGTCGTCCAAACAGACCCATGAACCTGTCTCATGGGAACAAGAGGTGGTCATTCAGCCCCTTGAGACATTTATCCAGGAACAGGAGGATGTCACTGATACTCCAACATGACAAACCAATGGAGCAGAAACTGCATTCAGAGACTGCTCCACAATGTTCCTCGTACCTCCATTTCCTGTGTAACACGTGTCACTTTGCTGGAGTGTTGGCAGTGGGGAAGGAAGCAAACTGTTTAGTTTCAAATCTCAAAAAAGCAAATTCCATCTCAGAGAAGACAGACATATGTTCTCCAAGAATGTCAGAAGCTGTTTTCGAAAGAAGGTATTGTGACTGCTGTCGGGGTTGTGGAGAACGTGACGTTCGGTGCACGATTAGACATCAACTGCACTGTATTAATGTGGTGAGAGTTTATTACAGCGTGGACGTCCACCTCTCTCAATCGACATGGCGAGTGGGGATGGGACAGGGACATATCTTCACAGGAACGTAACCTATCGAGAACATGTATCCCGAGTAAAAAACGTAATATGTAATCGATCATCTTTCAGTGTCTGTTTAGATCATTATGAGCTATTGTTCATCATCCTCAAGTTTCAATGTAATCACCTCGTATTCTTTCACAGCACGACAGTTTAACCTTTATTAACTCCTTATGGTACTACCGTTCAGGGATGTATCTGATAAAACTTTTGCATTCTCTCTGTGGCAGGAAGATTATATCTTAAAAAGGAGAGAATGTCTGTCCACAATACCCGAAACACTGCCTCAACAATACTTTCATGTTTTTAATCATACAAATTATTTTCCCTCAAGTACCCGCTGCAGTTTTTCTTATGGTGTGAAGAGCCATTCTTTCTCTATGCACTATGTCTGATGGGGAATTTACAAGTTCCTTACATCTGTATGTCAGCATCAATAACGCCAGCACCGGAGCTGTCTATGGTGATGGTCTTCACTCTCGAGAATGGAACGGAAGTGAGTTGTATACACATGGAAACCAGGCAGAGAAGGGAGATACCTTTGCTCTTGTTCACGGGATGTGTGCAGACCTGGTCAGACGAGCACGTTATGCCTATCTTGAATTGAGTGGCTGTTTCAGCCAATTCACAGGACAGAAAAGAGTAAAACAAATTGCTGTGGGTTTGTAGTGACACATAGACCTGACCATGGAGGGATGACACATTGCCTTCTCTAAAAGACATGAGGCAAGCAGATGGGCTTTTTCCTCAGAAATATGATGGCTTCATTTCAATTGCATCAACTTTCTTCCTAATATGTCAACAGATTATTATTCTGTGCATCCAAATTATGTGTAAATGACTTGAGCACAGTACGCTGTCATCCTGTCTGACAGAGTCTGTGCAGGGAACAAGGTAAACACCTCATGTACTATTATTTTTAATGGACACATGTTTAAAAGGGATTTGAGACAAATGTATCCAGTTTTAAGAAGGGCACTGATTATGGTGTATTCAGAAGTTGCACTGAGGCTGAGAAGGAATCTGGGATATGATAGTGGTGGTACTGGGCAGGATTGTTGAGTGGGGCGGATGAGACAATGTAAATCTGCGCAGGACTAAAAGGATTATGGTATTTGAGAAGAGTCTGCTTCCTCCTCGCATATCAATGAGTAATTTCTAAATATTAATTTGCTCATTATAATTAATAATGGATGGATTTTTTGTCTGGGACTAAAGACGTTGCTTTTCACTTTTCCATAATTTACATATCATGAGCAGAAATTCAGTTCAAACGGATTTAATGCACACATAGAATAACTTACTCGGAACGCCAAATATAGCGAGGATGGGATAGTAACCAGCTTGAAAAATCCAAAGGATATGTTTGATCCGCGATGGTAATGATATCCAAGGCCGAGAAAGCCAGTAAAGACCCCAGGATAAACTCCTGTCCGTTATTGTCGCATTCCAGTCTATTATTCTCAGGTTGTGATCCATTGTTGGAACGTTCCAGTCCAATGTTCTCAGACTCTGAACTCTTCTGCCCGCCACTCGCCCCCCTCCCGGAGCTGCTGGCCCCGTTAGTGATGTCGGCGATGTGCCCGCTCATAATGTGGGATAACACATTGAAGGGAGCCCATTTATCATTAAATGATGGAAAGCCTCCCTTAGGATAATTAGAATCCACGGAGATTATCATTAATCACAGTCGCTGAACAAATAGCTCCAGCTAACCCCTTTTAACTCAATCCTGTTTTTTTATTCAAAATAGCGTTTAAAATTTTCTCATCCGGCATGAGATATGTGGGGTGATTGGGGAAAGGAATGTTGGATGTGGAAGACCAATTGTGTGTCATCATTCAATCTGCCATGGAAATGGGAGTAATGCCAAGAAATGACAGAGCATTAACAAGTGTCTCCGTTTATATATGGAAACATAAAACCTGTAACCACTGGTCAGTGATTATAATGTCAGTAAAACATTGATAGCACTTTTATAGTTCATAATCCGATGGGAAAATGTGCCTTAGAAAACATGGGTCATAACAAACAAACATCATGGATATGTTAACAGAGAATTGTATGTGACAAACGCAATTCAGATTGTTATTCGAGGATCAGAGAGGGCAATTGAGCGTCGTGCTGTTGACGTTACCGATGTAAATTAATTGTGATGAAGTACCATTTCTTGGACTTCAATTACAGTGTGATTATGACATTGGGGAGGAGTCAGAAAAAAGAAAACAGAGGTTTCGGGACATGTTGCTGAGACTTAGGTGATGTGACATGGCATTTTGCAGTCATCAGTAATGAGATGTTAATCTTTGTAATTCATATGAAGATCAGATTCCAAGATACATCTACAATGGGAAAAGTGGACAACCAATGTTATCCAGAAGACAAGAAGGCATAGGAGCAAAGATTTGGCCATTTATCCCATCGAGTCTACTCCACTGTCCAATCCTGGCTGTTAAGCTTTTAACCCCAATTTCCTGATTTCCCTCCGTGACCCTTGATCCACTTTAAATCAAGAATCTTAACAATCTCAGTCTTTGATACACTCAATAACTTGGCGTCTCCAGCCTTCTGAGGCAATGAAAACCACAGATTCCCCACTCTCCAGCTGAAGAAGTTTCTCCTTATTTCTATTGTTTACTTTGAGCAATGGGGTCCGAGAGTCTACCACCACTGGAAAAATCTTCCCAACATCCACTCTGTCCTAGTCATTCAATATTCTGCAAGTTTTAACTCGATCCCCTCCCCTCTACATCCTTCCAAAAGCTATCAAATAGCTGAACCCTCAAATAATCCTCATATGCTAAGCTTTTCATTCATGTGACCATTCTCCTGAATTTCCTCTGAATACACTACAAGGCCAGTGATCCTTCCTGAGATATAAGGCCCAAATCTACACACATTACTTAAAGTAGGCCCGGCCAGAGCCCTACACAGTCTCAGACATATATCACTGCTTTTATATCCAAGCTTTCTTGAAATAAGTAGAACCATTGTAATGCCTTCGTAACTACTAACTACCTGCAAGTTTAGCTTGCAAGATTCCTGGAGTAAAACTCAAATGTCTCTTTGCATGCCAGACCACTAACTTTACTCCCCATTTAGAAAAGATTCCATGCCGCTATTCTTCAGACCAATGTACATGATCTCACACGTTCCCACGTTGTGCCCCATCTCCTAGTTCTTTGCCGACTATCCTGACCGTCGAAATTCTTCTGCAGGAGACAGTGAGGGCTGCAGATGCTGTAGGTCAGTGTCAAAAAGTATGGTGGTGTGAGAAAAGCACAGCCGATCAGGTGGCAGCCAAGGATCAGGGGACTTAACGTTTCAGGCATAAGCTCTTCATCAGGAATGAGTGGGAGAGGTGGGCAAAAGGGGAATGAGAAATAAATGTGAGGGTTTGGGGATGAGGGAGAAGTTAGCTTGGAAATGCGATAGGTAGGCGAAAGTTGGGATGATAGTGATAGGTCAGAGTGGAAGGTGGAGTAGATCAATGGGTAGGAAGATGGACATGTAAGACAGTTCAACAGAGCAGTGCCGAGCTGGAGGGTTAAACCTGGGAAAAGATAGGAATGGCAGATGAGGAAACCTGCCAGATTGACATTGATGTCGTGTGGTTAGAGGGTCCCAAGGCGGAAGATAAGGCATTCTTACTCCAGGCGTTGGGTGACTAGAATTTTGTTAGTGGAGGAGGTGAAGAACTTGTATGAAATTGGCGGAGTGGGAGGGCGAGCTATAGTATGCTGTCACAGGACAGTGGGGTTGTTGGGTGTGAGTCTGTGCAAGACATATTCCTTGAACCGTTCTGAAATTGACGTCCTGTCTCCCCAAAGTAGAGGACACTGGGAACAACGCACACAATATATGAGATATTTGGATGCACAGGGAAATCTCTGCTGGATGTGTAAGGATCCTTTAGGGTCTTGGATGGAAGCGAGGGGGAAGTGTCGGCGCAAATTTTACACCTCATGCCATGACAAGGGCAAGTGCCGATAGTGCAGGCTGGCTTTTTGGAGGTCATGAGTCTTCCATGGAATGTTCTCTGCAGAATGCTGATAGTGGTGTGGAGGGGAATGTATCTCTGGTGGTATTCTTACTGTAGGTGGCAGAAATATCTGAGGATGATGCATTGTATCAGGAGCTTGGTTGGGGTTGGGGGGACCAGGGCTGTCCTAACCTTATTGTGGTTGGAAGGGTGCTTTGCATTTTCAGAGGTGAGGGAAGTTGAGGACATGCGCTGGAGCACTCTTCTGCAGGCTGTCCTCCTCTTCAATGTTACTTGTCCCTCGACTTATCTGAAAACTTAGCCAGAATGCCCTCAGTTCATTAATCTACATCACTAATACATAAAGTGAAAAGTCGTGGTCCCCACACAAGTCTTGTGGAACACCACTGTCACCGGTTACCATTCTGAGAAGGACCCCTTTTTCCCTACTCTCTGTTTTCTGCCAGACGTCGACGTTTCTTTCCATGGTACTACCTTGCCTCTAAAATCATGGGCCCCCTGTGTGGCATCTTGCCAAAGGATTCTTGACGTCCCGGTGAATCGCATCCATTGCTCCTCCATGATCTAATCTGCTCGTTACTTCCACAAGTAATTTTAGCAAATATGTGGAGCATGGCTTCCCTTGATTAAACAATGATGATTCTGTTCAATTTGACCAAACACTTCAAAGTATTCAGAAATCGCATCCTTCATGATGGTTTCCGGGATGCTACCAGGACTACGTTTAGGCTAATTAGTTTGTAATTTTGCATCTTCTGCCTTAGTCCATTGTTAAACTGGGTGTCACGTCCGCGATTTTCCAGTCCCCTTGGACATTTACTGATTTTAGTAATTCCTAAAAGATTAACATTAACGCTTATGACGCGCCTTCAGCTGTCTCCATTCGGTCTCTAGGTGTTGTCCATCTGGTCCATGTTATTTATTCACATTCAGGTAACTCAGTTTACTATCACGTTCTCCTTGGTAATGGCCATTACATTCAACACTGCCTCCTCATTCTCTTGAGTTTTGGGGGGAAAATATTCAAATCTTCCACCGTCAAAACTGATGCAAACTTCCTCATCGTTGTATTTGTTGACCACTACTGTCTCTCCAGCATCATCTTCCAGCGGTCCAATTCCACTTTTGCAGCTTCTCTATCCAAAGAATCTCGAACAGTCTTCCTCTTTATTACTGGATGGCTTACCCCCATATTTAGTCTCCTCCCTCCTTTTTTGTTGCGCTCTGTTGGTCTTTGTAAACTTCCCAATTCTCTGTTTCTCCACTGTCCGTTGCCACATTGTGTACAATATATTCTGCTTTTATTCTATCTCTGACTTCTCGAGTCAGCTATTTTTGCCCCATGCTCTATGTAACATGCCTCGTTTTCCTCGTAATAAGTCTCTGTTGTGCCTCCTCAATTACTCCTCGAAACATTGCAACTCCAATAACTTTCCTGTTTGGCTGCTTTCCCAATCAATTCAAAACAGCTTTTGCCTTTGATTTCTGTATTTGTCTTTGGACAACTGAAGCATAGTTACCGCTGATTCTCTTTTCATCTTCTCAAATCGCAAATTAAATTTAATCACATTATGATTATTGCTTTCGACATTTTCCTTCAACTTAAGATTCCTTGTCTACTCTGCCTCATTAAACAACGCTAGATCCAGAATTGCCTGTTCTCTTGTGGGCTGCACGGCAAGAAGCTTCAGAAATCCATCTTGTAGACTTTCCACAAACTGTTTTTCTTACAATCCACTACTGTTCCGACTTGCAGTAAACTATCCTGCTTAACTTAAAAAACAACATCGCAGGAAGATTTATCCAGTGACGTAATGTGTTAAAAAATCAAGTGGCTAAGAATTATGTAAATTAACACCTTTATTTCTGACAGGACAGCAGAGAATAATTAATTTGACACAGCTTATAGTTTCTTCCTCTCGAATATCTTTTACATTCTGTTCTGTAAAACTAGCCCAACAAAATTCGTATTACGATTTACAAAACATCAATTCTTATCTCAAAACCAGGCAGCTGTAGCTTGTTGTCTTTGGATTTTCCTCTGTCTTCCTTTTTCCTTGATAGTAATTTCTGCGTCAAAGTTTACTGATCGAAAAGGTACTTTTAAGGGATTTTTTTCAAGCCCTCTGTTACATGCTCAGACATTTGACTTCTCCTCTCAAATGTTCACAGTCTAATACCCCAGAGCATCGGATTGTGTAATTGGCTTAACAAATTGTTAATATGCACAATTCAAACTTGATAGAAAATTGGTATTTTTCGGGGTATAATTTAAACTGGCCTAGTTCGAGTTTATATTTATCTCCAAGGCAACGAATTAATCGAATTGTTCAATCCGATGTGGCATTGTTGCCTTATTGAGTAGAGTTGGTGCTGTGTCCGGTGATTCTGCTGCATTCAACTCTCTTAAAATATACCTTCATTTTAAAAAACATCTACCCCTTAAGAAAATAACGACGATCAAAATGAAAATTGGCTTCTTTTTCTCTAACTTTAAGCACATAACCCGACCATACACAAAACTTTCATTTAAGTTCACCTTATTTTTTTTCCCAAATCTTTAAATAAAGTCAAATCTCATCGACACTCTATCAGTTGAACTCCTGATTACGCGTCTGCAGTTACATTCTTCTGACCAGTAACATACACACTTTTTTAAAGTAAAAGTCTGTCACATAAACTCCAACGAAATGGTCTCATATTCTTAACCTTAAAACGTTCTAAGAATGGAAGCGGATTGTGGTCAGTGTACACAATCGTTTCTGACACATTGTTCATGACATACACATTAAAATGTTCTCAGGTCAGTACCAAGCACAATCGTTCCTTTTCTGGTGTGGAGTATTTGTACTTGTGGATGTTGATCTTCAAATAGGAAACAACTGGCAGTTCAATGCCATCCTTACTTTACTGGACGAGTACAGCTCCAAATCCAATGTCACGAACATCGATGCTGAGTTTAATCATTTTGAAAAGCTTGCTGTAGCTAAAACTGGGTTAGCGGTCAAGTTCGACTTCAAATGGTTGAATGCCTCCTGACATTGTTCTGTCCATCAAAACTTTGTGTTCGTTTTCAGCAAATAGGTGAACGGTACCACTACACTGCTGAAGTTTGGTACAACCCTCTGAAAGCATCCGCTGAGTACTAAGAATCAAATCACTTTTCTTCGAAATTGGTCGTTGAAATTCCTCGATGGCATTCGTCTTTGTGTTTCGTGGGCACAAGCTTACATGACCGATGTTATGTCCCAAAAACGTCACTTCTGCTTTCACGAATTCCATTTCAATTAAGTTTACCACTCCGTTTGTTTCTGGTAGTTGTTCAAAAAGCACTGCCAACTGTACCAATCGATCTTTCCAGGACTTATTAAAGATCACTACGTTGTCAAAATAGACTGCACACTTTCTTAGCCGAGCCACAATTCTGTTCATGAGCCTTTGGAATGTGCCGAGCGCATTCATCAATCCAAAGGTCATCATTTTAAAATCAGACAACGTAAATTTGGAGTTTCAAACGCAGAAATTTTCATTTGCCAACTCTCATAAAGGTAACGATTAATAACCAAGCATTAAGTCTAAATTGCTGATACAGTTGGCTTCTCCAACTTTCTCAATGCAGTTCGCCAATCTAGCAATTCGATATAAGTGCAATGTTGGAATGGTGTTGACCTTCCGATCATGTATGCAACATCTCTGAGACCCGATAGTTTGAGAACGAAGACGATCGGCGAGCTTCATTACTTTTGGATTGTTTCAATGATGTTCTCGTCGAATTTGGCGTCCACCTCCAAGTGGACCTGCCTGGCTTTGAGACCATTAGTCCGATAGGAGTGTTGTTTTATCAGAGCACTATACGCTAGGTCTACTTTATGTACAATAGCATTAGTCTTCCCCATCTGATACTTAATAATGTCTTTGTTCTGTAGTAACAATTGTTTCAACGTCGTTCAGAGCTCCTGAGACCAATAGTTTACTGATCTATCCTACACCCCAAGGACTTTTTCATTTTGTAATCTTTTCGAGGCATCTCAAAATCAATATTAATATTACTGGTACTGGTTTTCTCACTCTGTTCTTCCCGTTCTTTCTCTCTCATATAATAATGTTTCAACATGTTCACATGATATACCCGATGACATTTTTTTTCCAGCTGGCATTTTTACTAAATATTTCACCTGACTCAACTTTACCTCAATTTAATAGGAACCACTAAATCTGGCATTGAATGGATCTCTTATCGCGGATAACTATGTGCACACGTTTTACCCTTGGGAGAACGTCCGTGTCGCAGAGCTTCTAATTGCCACTTGCTTCATACTACACGGCGCCTTTTCCACTGCTTGTTAGCTAACTAACCTACTCGGTTTAATCTCTCCCTCACCTCCGAAACATAACCGCAGTGTGAAATCTCCTACTTTGCTCCTGTCAATTTTTTCTTTCATTAATTTAACTTCATGTCTAATGTCAACTTAAAGGGAGTCAACTGAGTAGATTATTTTAGGGCATACCTAATGGCAAACAATACGAATGGAAGACCTTAATCCCAACAATTCGGGTAATCCTGACATGATGCTCTCACCATGGTCTTCAAGGTCTGATCCTACAATGCCCAAGCACCCTTCGATTCAGAATGATATGCACTGGATCGACAGGCCATCGTCGACTGCGCACTGTGTAATGATTGGGCGTGGTTCAGAACGTGCTCGACCCCAGTACCAGCTATGATCACAATGAAGGACCCACATTCTTATCATTGTTCCTTGCTTGAGGCACAGTGACGCTCACGTTAAATCAATTTTCGTCAACTCTCTCTGTTCTCTGTCTTTAGCGCTCTTTCTTTCTCTCTCTTTCTCTGTCTTTCCTTATGAGGTTGTGAGTATAACTTCAAGACACTTTAAAGCAACAGAACAAACGCACCCTGCACCAAGTGCACTGCGAAATGGTAAGAATGTAACACTGGGTGGAACCACTCGATTGTAAGTAGTGGTTAAATAATAATTGTCTGTTACACCTCATCCCTTGTCATACAATGAATATCTTATCCAATTGTCAAGCTCACCCTGAATCCAATGTGATCTAACTTTAATAATTAGTCGACCATGCAGAACCTTGTCAAAGCCTTTATTAAAGTCAAAGTAAACAATGTTCTGATCACGTTGATCTTGTTTATTTCACCAAAAAACTCAATCAAATTCGTAAGACTCTATTTCCTTGCGCAAGACAATGCTGACGATCCTTGCTCATCATTTGCCTTTCCAAATGCAATCTTTCAGAATCACCTCCAAAAACGTACCCAACACCAAAGTCGGACACACAGGGCTATAGTTCCTCGACTTCTCCTCCAACTTCCGTAAATTAAGGCACAGCGTTAATCGCTCTCCAGGCAGCCAGAACCTCACCAACATTTATAGGTAATACCCATATTCATGCAAGGAGCCCAGGAAATTTCTCCATTAGTTTCGACAATATCATGGATATGCTAAACCACGTAGCAAAGATTTATTCACCTTTATTCATATTTTTAAGACCTGCAGCCCGTCCTCTGCTACACTGTGAACTGTTTTCAAAAGAATACTATTGATTTGCCTAAGTTCTCCAGCTTCCTTCAGTCCAACTTGAACGGAACAGGTGATTATGGGGGACATTAACTTCCCCTATGTTGATTGGAAATGCTGTACCATTAGTACATCGGATCGATCAGCTTTTGTCCAATATATTAAGGAGGGTTTCCGGACACAGTATTTCAAAGGACCGACAATATTGGATACCACACGAGATCTGATGCTTAGTAATGAACCAAACCATGTGTTTGATTTAGTCATAGGTAACCACTTTGGTGAAAGTGACCACAATTCGATTATGTTTCGTTGAGCGATGCAAAAGGATATGTACATGCCACAGAGCAAGAGTTATCGATGGGAGAAGGGCAATTATAATGCGATTAGGCAAGACTTAAAAGGCATAGACTGGAGTAACAAAATGCAGGGGGCAGAGACAATCGAAATGTGGAGATGATTTAAGGAAAATATATTGCCTGTCCTTAATAGGAATGTTCCGGTCATGCAGGGCGGACGTGATAAGGCAAGGGAACTGTAGTTTCCTGAAGAAGTTATATCTCTTCTTAAATGGAAGAAGGAGACTTATGTGACGATGAGATGGGATAGTTCACAGGAGGCGATGGAGAGTTACGGTTTTGCTGGGAAGACTTTGAAGAGAGAATTAAGAAGAGCAAAAAGGGGACATGAGTAGTCTTTAGCAGGTAGAATAAAGGAGAACCCTTCAGCTTTATTTAGGTATGTGAGGAATGAAAGGATGACTAGAATTGGAATCGGGACAGTCAAAGACAGAAGTGGTATATTGTGGTTGGACTCGGGGGAGATTGGAGAGGTACTAAACGAATATTTCTCATCAGTTTTCACTCAGCAAATGGATAATATTAACGAGAACAAGAATGAGATGTGAGATATTAGACTAGAAAGGATCGAAGTTAGTGAGGAGGAGGTGTTCTCATTATCGAAGGAGTGAAAGCAGACAAGTCCCCTGCACCAGATGGGGTTTATCTGAGGATTCTATGGGAACCTAGAGAGGAGATGTTGGAGCCTTTGGCTTTGATCTTTCAGTCGTCATTATCTACACGCTAATGCCAGAGGACGGAATGACTGCAAATGTTGTGCCTTTTATCAAGAAGGGCAGTAGAGATGGCAGAGTCAACAATAGACCAGTGAGCCGTACGTCTGTTGTACGAAAGTTTTGGAAAGGATTACGAGAGATAGGATATATAGTCATCTAACAAGCAAAAAATTTGATTAGGGATAGGCAACATGAATTCGTCAAGGACAGGTCATGTCTCTCAGACCTCATTGAGTTTTTTTGAGAAGGTGACCAAGGATGTGAATGAGGGTATGGCAGTTGCTGTGGTTTATATGGGCTTCAGTAAGGCCTTTGATAATGTTACACATGTTAGACTGTTGGAGAAAATGCAGAGACAGGAGATCAATGCTATTGGACTGTGTTATTGAACTGATAACTGCGTTTCTGTTATTTTCCAGCTTGATAGAACTGGTTGTAAACTTTTACATTTTAACTTTTTATACTCTTTTACTGCTTTGTACAATGATTCAGTACCTTTTGTGGGAGGGAGAGGTAGATAACTTAGAACATAATATGGAGACTTGTAAACTTTTCATTGTCCTCGTGTGACCTCATGTAACAATAAACCTCGTAAGCCTAACTCATCTCATGTGAAACCACACATATATGTTTTTAATTTTTTTAAGAGACCTAATTCTCTCACTAATTTTTCTTTTGCCCGTAATATACTTGTGCAATCTCGTTCCATTTTCCTTAACTTTATTAGCCAAATTTCTGTCGTTTCTGCTTGTTCACTCCTGATTTCCTTGATAGGTGTACTGCTATGGTCTATATGCTCAAGGGATTCACATGATCGCAGCAGCCTGTAGCTAACATGTGCCGCCTTCTTTTTCCTCGACCAACGCCTCAATATCCCCTGCCATGTCCTGTTCCCTACCCCTGGTCACATTGCCCTTCACACTAACTGGAGCATGCTGTCCCGAACTCTCACTTTCTCACTTTTGCGAAACTCCCACTTGCCAGATGTCATTTTCCCTATGAACAGATTCGCCGTTATAATCTTTTGAATGTTACTGCTTTTTACCATCACAATTGGTCTTGACACAATTTGTAACGTTAATTTGTGTATCAGGCCTATCCTCTTCCAGAACCAATTTCAAACTTAGAGAATTACGGTCACTGGCCTCAAAGTTTTCCCACGATCATAGCACAGTCACTTGCCCAAACTTATTTCCAAAGAAGAAACGAAGGTGAGGCCAGAATCAGATCAGCCGTGTACCAATTGAATAGCAATTCAGGCATGAAGGGCCGACTTTCTTCATGTCTGTGTGTTTATTGTTGTGTGTTTGTGTGCGTGTGTGTGTGCACGTGCGAGCGTGTTGTCCTGTGTTTCTGTCTGTGTATTTGCTTGTGTCTGCCTGTGTGTGCTTGACTCTGTGAGAGTGTGTGTGTGCGTGTGTGTGTTTGAGTCTGTGTGTGTATGTGTCTGTGTGTGGGTGTGTATCTGTGTATGTCTGTGTGTTTTAGTGCATTAATATGTGCATCTCTGCATCTGCGTCATTGATCTTTTTGGTTTCTGTTGTTTTAGAAGTGAGTCCATTGAAATGTGAATCTAAATGTATGTGTCTCTCTCGCTCTCCCTCTCTCCCTCCTCCTTCTTGTGTTTGAAGTAACTTGAACAACCCTCTGCTGGACACCTCACACCACTGCTGAAACAGCGGTATTGTTTGGAAGAGACATCAAAAACAGTGGCTCTCTCACATTGGACTCGAATTGGTTTTATTGTCACGTCCACGAAAATGGGGGGCAGTGTAAACTTTACAACGGCTTCACTTTGAGGCCATCTTAGGTAAAGGATACCTAGGTATGGATTCTTAAGCATTTGCTACTAAATTGAAAGAATAAAAATGAAAAATTTCCAGACTCAAATTGCAGTCCCTGCATTAATGTCATCCGCAAATTTACTAATCGAAACTTCTACGCAAATATCCAGTCATTTATAAAAATGAGAACAACTGTAAGCCCAAAACAGTCCATTGTAGCACTCCACTCGTTACTGAGCTGCAGGACGAACATACCACCACCCTCTTTCTTCTTCCAGTTAGCGAATTTCTAGTACAAACCGCTGAAACGCCCTCAATCCTGAAACTCCTCAATGTTTTCAATAGTCTAACGTGTGGACAATTGTCAAACACATTATTGAAATCTACATACAGGAGATAGTGAGTACTGCAGATGTTTCAGGACAAAGTTGAGAGTGTGTTGAGAGTTGTGATTCTGAGGAGCAGGAGAATTGACATTTGATGATGAAGGACTAATGTCAAAAATGTCGGTTCTCCTGCTCCTTGGATGCTGCCTGACCTGCAGTTTTTTCCAGCAACAAACTCTCGACTGTGAAGTCCATATACACCGAGTTAACTGCTTTACCTTCATCCACCCGTTTTGTCATCTTCCAGAAGCTGAGTGAGGCATGACCTATCCTTCACAAAACCGTGTTAACAATCCATAATTTAATTATTAATTTCGTGATGATTATAAATCTTATCTCTTGCAAACTTTTCAACACCTAACCCACAACTGAACCAGGGATTACTGGTCTTCGTCAACAAGGGAACATTTTTTACTATCCACCAGTGTTCTGGCACTACCACTGTCGATAACGATGACATAATGATCGAAGGCAACACAACTTCATTCACCTGCCTGGCTTCACAGAGAATCATAGTATAACTCATATCCTTCGCAGTGATTTTTAGCTTTTTTAGATCTTCCAAAATTGCTAAAACCTCCTCTTTGTCAACTGCAATCCCATCTAATGCTGTAGCCTGGATCATCATATTCGCAATCATATTACCCTTTTCCAATGTGAATACTGACAAAAAGTATTCCTTATGCGCTTCCCCATGTCCTCAGAATCCACACACAACTTTCAACTAACACCGTTTATTGGCCCTATCTTTACTGTAGTCATCAGACTCAATCTGGTCTCCAGGCCGCCTCAGGCCCAATGTGTAAACCCACATCAAGGCGAATCTCTGAGTCCCGCAGGCCCATTCCCCAGACTGCATCAGGACCAGTCTGCTGACAACACCAGCCGCAGACTCCAAGCCCCACTCGGAGAAGTCTCAAGGCTGCACCAGGCCCAGACTCCAGACCGAACCGATCCCTGTCTCCACGCCCCATCAGGCCCAGACTCCATACCCCACCGGGCCGAGTCTGCAGACTGCACAGAGCTCAGTCTCCAGGCTGCACCAGTTCGAATCTCCAGTCCACACAATGCCCAATTTCCAGACCTCAATAGGCCCGGTCTGCAGGCCACACCAAGCCCCAACCTAGAGGCCCACTGGGACACATCTCCAGGCCAGACCAGGCCCAGTCTCCAGACCACACCAGATTCAGACCCCAGGAGATGATGGAACTCATTTTCCAGACTGCACCAGGCCCAGTCCCCAGCTCCTTCTGTCCCAGACTCCATAACGCAAAGGCATGAGTCTCCAATCTGCACTGAGCCCAGTCTCCAGATCATGATGGGCACAGTTTCTCGGCTGCACCAGGCCCAATCGTCAGCCCACGCAACGCGCAGTTTCCAGTCCATAACTGGACAAGTCTTGGGCCACACCGGGCCGAGTCTCCAAACCACAATGGGCGCACTATACCGGCCACACCAGATCCAGTATTTGAACCACACTGGGCCGAGTCTCGAGACCACAGCAGACTGTTTGCACAGACCAAATTGGAGCCATTCTCCATACCAAACTAGGACAACTCTCCAAACTGCACCGGGTGGAGTTTCCAGACTTCGCCGAGCTAGTTTCCACGATCCAACGGGCTCAGGCTGAATCTCCCATCAAGCCCTGTTTCCAGGTCACACACAGCCCAGACTCCAGAATGTGCTGGGCTCAGTTTTCTGTCCGTATTGGGCCCGCCCCAATCTCTACGCCACACCGGGTACAGACTCCAGCTCGGACCAGGCCCATTCTCGCTGCTGGATCGGGCCGAATCACCATAACGCACCAGACCAAGTCACCAGACTGTAACCTGACCAGTCTCCCCGCCATACTGGGAACAGTCTCCATACTGCACCTGGAGCAGTGTCTGGGCCGTATTGGGTTAAGTCTCCAAGCCACAAAGTGCCCTGACACCACACTGCACTGAGCCAGATCTTTAGGTTGCACCGGGACCTGTCTCCAAAATGCACATGGACGAAAATCCAGACCCTTCCATGACCAGTCTCCCTGCTGCATCGGATCCAATCACAATAACGCAACAGGCCAGATCCCCAGACTGCACCTGGTCAGGTCTCCAGGCCATGCTGGGCGCACCCTCCATACTTCACCCAGGGACCCTACACGGGAAGGATCGGGCCGAGTCTCCAAGCCAAAAAGCACCCAGACTCCAGGCTGCACCATGCCTAGTGTTCAGGGTGAACCGGGGCCAGTCTCCAGACTGCACTGGGTCGAGTTTCCAGACCGCAACGGGCCCAATCTTTCAGCCTCATCAGCCCCAATTTCCAGGCTGCACCAGGTGGAGCATCCACACTGCTTCGGACACAATCTCCAGGCCCCACCACAAGAGCCTCGATGCCAAACAAGACACACTTTCCAAACTGTGCTTGTCCCAGTCTGCACGCCACACCCAGCCTAATCTTGAGGCCACTCTCGGCTCAGTCTCCATGCCTTACCGGTCCCCGACTCAACATCGCACTTGGCCGAGTCTCCAGACTGATCCTGGTCAAATAAGCAGGCTGCAGCAGGCCAATTATCCAAACCACACCGGGCCCAGTCTGCAAGCTAATCTGGTCCCAGGCTTGAGGCCTCCCTAGGCCCAGTCTCCATACCGCAACCGGCCCAGTCTCCAGGCTGCACCTTGCTCAATGTCCAGAAAACACCAGGCCGAGTCTCTGGACTGCACCAGAGGCTAATATTCTGTCAGATGTAGAATGCTCCTTTAGGACCTTGGACGGAGATGAGCGGAAGGTGTTGTCGCAGGTTTTGCACTTCCTGCAGAGGCATTGAGAGTTGCTGAGAGTGTGGTGTGGGCTGGTGGAGTGTGTTCTGGGCGTCACGGAGGGAATTGTCTTTCCTAATCGGGGTAAGGAGAGAAATATATCTTTAGGCGTGCGCTCTGTCGAAAGGTGGCGGAAATGATAGAGCATGAAGCGAATTATACAGACGTTGGTAGGGTGGAATGTGAGGGCCGGGTTTTCTCTTATTGTTTCTTTGTTAACAATTCAAAGGCGGAGGTGCGCGAAATGGAGGAGGTGCTTTGAAGAGAGTCGTCGACCACGTGGGAATGGAAAATGTAATCATGAAAAAAGAAGGCCATCTATACGGTGGAATGTTTCCTCCTGGGAGCATGTGCAACGGAGGTGGAGGATTGGGACTATCGATGGCGTTCATTACAAGACGCAGGGTGGGAAGATGTATATTCTAGGAAGCTGTGGGAGTCTTTGGTTTGTTGTAGATGTCTGTGGTTATATGGTCTCTGGAAGTGGAGATGGAGAGGTCCAAGAAGAGGAGGGATGTGTCTGCGATTGTTCTCGTGAACTTGAGATCAGATTGGAACGTGTTTGTGAAATCGATGAACTGTCAACCTCTGGTGGGAGCACAACGTTGCGCTGATGCAGTCATCGAATTAGCGGAGGGAAAAGAGGGGAATGTTGCCAGTGCAACCACGGAAACTTCCCAGAACATTGCACACCCAACATTTTATAACTGACATTCTCCAGAATATTTTGTACCCAACATGCCATGCCAAACATTGCACAGAGTATTCTGTACCCAACATATTATTCCCAACATTATTTGCAATATTCTTTACCCGACATTATATAACTGACATTCACTGGTATATTCTGTATCTGACATTCTATACCTGACATTCCTTGAGATACTCTACTCCCAACATTCTATACCCTTCATTCCAGGGAACATTCTGGACCCAACATTCTGTACCGACGTTCTCCAGAACATTTGTGAACAGGCTGACGTCGCTTAAATGAACAAACAATAAGATCCTGAGGGAAAAGATCCCGTTCCAGGGAGAAGGAGAGAGTGTTCCGAAGTTCCCTCACATAGTTAAAATGGTGAAGAAGTTTACACTGCATTTTTTCACAACACATTATCGACCACAATTAAGAGTAGCAGACAGAAATTTCCAAACTCCATTTGTTTTCAGGAGAATCCTTCAGGACAGCAGCCTTTTGTCATTCAATATTAGGAACTGCATGTAAGTGACCTGTGTCTGCTCTCTTGTGTTGGATTGTGTCGGAATGATATGGAGAACCATCTGTTCTTATGAATGTCTTTCTGTGTGTTTGGGGAGGGACAGCTTCTTATCATTTTTCTCACATTTTCTTCAGTAATTCAGAACTTTTCTTTTCTTATTTCAGCTCCAGTCATTTCAATAATTCTCTGAATAGTGGGAGATATTTGAAAATTTTTGCGGTTCTGTTCGGCAAGCTGGGATTTCGTGTTGCAAACGTTTCCTCCCCGTCTAGGCGACATCCTCAGTGCTTGGGTGCCTCCTGTGAAGTGCTTCTTTATGTGGTGCTTAGGCGGTTGGCACATGATTCCCATTTCCTAGCTTGTCTTAGCATCTTTCGCCTGTAGGTGTTCAAAGTTTGTGAGAAGATTTGTAGCTGGGGTGCGCGTTGTTGTGGTTCTCTTCGCCGAGCTGGGAATTTTTGCTGCACACTTTGAACACCGACGGACGAAAGACGCTAAGGCAAGCCAGCAAATGGGAATCCTGTGCCAACTGCCTAAGCACCACATGAAGCGCTTCACAGGAGGCTCCCAAGCACTGAAGATGTCACATAGACAGGAGACGAAACGTCTGCAACACAAATTCCCAGGTCGCCGAACAGAACCACAAGAATGAGCACCCGAGCTACAAATCTTCTCACAAATTTTGAATATTTGAACATCTCACTATACACCAATCAAACTGGTCACTTTGCCTCCAGGATGATGTATAATGTTTTTGTTTTTCTTCCTCATAGTTGACGAAGTGAAAATCTACGTCCTGCTTTAGAAAGATTGTGGGTTGTCTCCATGTGTTAGACATTACCTGGCTGCCAAGTCAGTGCCGGATCTACTGGTCATTATCCTCGACCGGATGCTGAGACATATTTTCATTGTTTATCTGAAACAGTATTACTTCATCGAGTCTATCTCCGTGTGTAATATTCACGCCATCCTGCTTCATGCAAAGACTGACTGTTCAGACTGGTTCACCGTGAATATCACCTTTGATTGGTTTGTGGCCATTTGTTGCCAGAAGCTGAAAAAGAAACATTGCAGTGAGGAAACAGCGGCTATGGTTCTGGGAACGGTGATTGTTTCAATATTTTTCCTGTTTTTCTGTAATCAAAGCTCTGTATTTGCTGGCGAATGCTCCCAGATTTTGTTTGGTAACAGCCAATGTTCGTTCATCCCATGCCTGGGCCTCAATCGAATGCCTCCACAACATGGAACCCTCGGTTCTCCCACTTCTCCTGATGCTTCTCCTCAATGTTGTTAACGTCAGGAGCAGTTTAGTGACAAGTACAGCCTGTAGGAGATTCCGGGCTAACAACAATTAGAGCGCTTAATCTGAGACAGAAATGAGAAACCGAAAAAAATCCATACGTTTACTGTTTAAAATTTCAGCCAATTTGATCCTGCTATGGTCAATGTTTATTGTATATGGGACCGGATGCATTGGATTTGGCATTGGTCTGTGTATCTACATTACTTTGTGATGGATTTTAGCTTCACGCTGCAACTCCTGAGTTGCTGCACAAACACGAAGATTTATACCGTGATCCAGGCTAAGTTCAAGCAGCAGCTGAAGAACATGCTCTAATACCCCTTTAACCAAATGCACCATTCAATCAAATTCACTCAGTTGTCAACTCTTTCGGGATTGAACGCCTCATCCTCCGCCTCGGAACACTTCAACTCCAGGGCGTCAATGTGGACTTCAACAGTTTCCTCATTTCCCCGTGCCCTACCTCACCCTAGTTCCAAACTTCCAGCTCAACACTGTCCCCATGACTTGTCCTACCTGTTTATCTTCTTTTCCACCTTCCACTCCACCCTCCCCCCGCCCCCGACCTATCACCTTCATCCCTTCCCCCAGTCACCTATTGTACTGTATGTTACTTTCTCCCCAACCCCCACCCTCCTCTAGCTTATCTCTCCACGCTTCGGGCTCTCTGCCTTTATTCCTGATGAAGGGCTTTTGCCCGAAACGTTGATTTTACTGCTCCTACTGCCTGAACTGCTGTGCTATTCCAGCACCACTAATCCATTTTCTCATTTCAATTCAGTGTTACAGTGTTCAAACAGACTGTTGCTGTGGTAACAGTTTGAGGGTAGTGCTTGATTGTCCAAACTTTCTCCACAGTAGGGTTTCAGGAATACACTTCAAACGTGCTCTCAACTTAGGGCCCAGTGAGAAAAGGCACCATCGTACTGACTGTATCGATTACATCAATTTGTAAACACCAGAAATGATTATTAAAATGTGCCGAGCAGCAGAATGAAATATATTCTTTGTGTTGAGGAAACGGAGTTGCAGAGTGAGAGACTTAGCCCCAAGTCCTGTTCCTCAAGGAAGCGCAGGGGACCAGGACCTGAGCTCAGAGTTGGGTTTGATTCACAGGTTGTTGCTTGGGGAGCAGAGTGGGAATGGGTTCGCAGACTGTAGCCAGGGAACGGAGCAATAATGGTTTCACACGCCGTTGCAACGTGAAGAAAGTGGGGAAGGATTCACAGGCTGTTGTCGGAAAACAGTACGTTGGGCTCACAGGCTGTTGCTCGAAGAAACCGGGGGATGGGGTCACAGGAGGTTTCGAGGGAAACAGACTGGTGATTGAGTCACAGTCTGTTGCTGGAGACAGAAAGTGGATGGGTTGGCAGACAGTTCCTAGGGGATAAGAATATGGCTGGTTTCACAGGCCATTGCAGCGGAACAGAGCGAGGATTGGATAACAGGCAGTTGCTAGAGGAACGCAGCAGTGATGTCGTCACCGGAAGTTCTGAGTGAAATAGTGGGTGCTTGAGTCAAGGTCATTGCTCGTATAATGGACCGGCGTGGGCTTCAATACCGTTGTTAGGAAAACAGAGTGAAACCAAGTTCACAGGCCACTGCGAAGAGAATATTATGGGATGGGATCACACACAATTTCTCGGACAACAGAGTGGGGATCGGAATACAGGTTGCTACATAAAGACCAGGGTGGGTTTGGGTTCATTGTCTGTTCTGAGAAGAATAGAGTGGGGAATGGTTTCACAGTCCGTTGCAAGGGCAACAGAGTGAAGATATGTTCACAGGCCGTTGCCAGTGGAACAGAGTGGCGAATGGTTCACGTGCTGTTGCTCGGGGAATACAGGTTGGATGGCTTCACAGGCAGTTACGAGGGGAAAAGAGTGGGGATGGGGTAGCAGACTTTTGTTTAGGAAACAGAATGGGGATTGACACACACGTCATTGCTCGGGAAACAGAGCAGAGATTGATTTCCAGACCGTTGCTGGGAGAACAGATTCGGCAGGCTTCACAGACTGTTGCCAGGTGAACAGAATGGAGACGGTGACTGTCTGTGTGGAGTTTGCCCATTCTCCCCTTGTCTGTGTGGGTGTCCTCCAGGTGCTCCGGTTTACTCCCACAATTCAAAGGTGTGCAGGTGAGTTGAACTGGACTTGCTAAATTGCCCACAGTATAAGGTGCATTAGTCACGGGTAAATATAGAGTCGGGGAATACATCTGTTTGGGTTAGTGTTCAGACGGTGGGTTGTGCACTTGTGAGGCGGAAGGGCCTGTTTCTATACGAGAGGGAATCTAATCTAGCAACTGCCTGTGAACTCATTCCCACTCAGTTGTCCATTCAACGATCGGTAACCCCAACCTTGCTCTGATGCCCGATCAAGAGCCTATGATCCCAACGAAATGACTGTTCTCCTCATGCGGCCTGTCAATCCTGTCCCATTTTATTCTCCTAAAAGCTGCCTGTGACCCCATCCCTACACTGCTGCCCTCGCAACGGCCTGTAAATCCGGATCCACTCTGTTCTCCTGGCAATGGCCTGGAAATCCATCCAAGCTCTTTTCCCTGAGCAATGACATATGAATGAATCCCTACTTTTTTTTCTCAGCACGGCCTGTAACCCCCATTTCCGCTCTGTTCTCATGGAATTGCCTGTACCCCCATCCCCGCGGCGGTCTCCTCGAAACGATCTGTGACCCACTACTCGCACTGTACCCTAGCAAGGACCTGTGAACCAAGCTGCACTCTATTCCCCTACTAAAGGCCCATAAACCAATCGCAACCCTGTTCTCCTACCAATGATCTATGAATGCATACTCAAGCATTTTCCCTCCGAACTGTCGTTGACTCCATCCCCACAGTCTTCTCCGAGCAACTGCCTGTGACCCCCAACTCCGCCGCATTCTCTAAGCGACTATCAGAAACCGTGTACCTGCACTGTTTCCTCGCAACTGTTTGTGACCCCATCCATATTGTCTCCTCTTAGAAACTAACTGTGACCCCATCAACACTGTGTTCCCTTAGTAACGCCTTGTGGACAGCTCCTCACTCTGCTCACAGAGCCTTCCCTTGTGAAACTATGCACACTACGCTCACCTAGCAAAAGTCTGTGAACCATTCCCATGTTCTTTTTTCGCAATGAATCCATTCCCACTCTGTTTCCCGAGCAAATCCCTCTGACCCGAACCCGGCTGTGCTTTCCTAGCAAATGTCAGTGACCCAATAACCATTCTATTCCCAGCAACGTTCTGTAAAGCCATCCGGTAGCAGCTTGCAGATAGTCTCACAGGCCGTTGAGAGGAGAAAGTAGTGTGGGTGGTTTTACAGACAATTGCTGGGGGAAAAGAGAATGGATGGGGTCATCGGTAGTTGCGAGGAGAACAGATTGGTGATGGGTTCACAGGCTATTGCTACGAAACAGAAGGTTGATTGGGTCACAGACAGTTGCTTGGAGAACAGGGTGGGGAGCGGGTCGCAGGACATTGCGAAGGGAACAGAGTGGGGGTGGAATTTCAGGCCACTGGTGGGGGAAAAGAAAGGTAATGAGTTCACGGGCCATCGCTACGACAACCGTGTGCGGCTGGTTTCACAGGCCATTGCAAGGGCAGCAATCGGAGGATGGAATCACACATCATTGCTAGGGGAACAGAGAGGGGATGGAGTCACAGGCTGTTTCTAAGCGAACAATGTCAGGCTGTGGAAACAGGCTGCAGCTTGGGGATCAGACCGGCGATGGGTTCACATGTATTTGCGAGGGAACAGAGAGTGGAGGGGTTCACAGCCCGTTGCGAGGGGAAGAGAGCGGAGGATGTTTCGCGGACTATTGCTACGAGGATAGAGTTTTCCGCTTGTCCTTCCAGAGTACTGCCCTCACATCGAAACGCTGTTAGAAGACTTAGAAGCTGCTCCATGTTCACTCTATCTTCCATTAATTCTGGTTCAACGCCATGATTTTGAAGGCCATAACCTTTCTTGACATCAAGCCTGTCTCTCTGTAAAGTTTATTTATGCATCACGCTCACCGATTTTGTTTGTCTGTCCGCAAGATTGTTTCCCTTGAGAAGTCAGCAGGTCTGATATAATCTGTGGCCTCATAATTGTCGAGATCTTCAACTTAATATACTCTGAGGAATCACATGAGAAACAGTGATTTTGCAGATAAATTGGTATTACGTTTTTATCAGTATTGCTCACAAAAACAAATGCTGTAACTGACTGGGGATGCACCTATCTGAGATCCTGCATTGTCTACTGGAAGAATAAGTAACGTCAGACGGAAAAGAAATGCTTTGGAAAATGGTGATAACAAGGACGTTCAAGGAACTCTGGGGTTTTAGTGTGATCATTCCAAACACACACACACACAGCAGACCAAAATCAAAACAAAGCCAAATGCACGCCATAAGGGGAGAACTGTACAAAACAGGCTAAAATGACTGGCTGTGAATGAAGAGTGATAAACTGCTCAAGATTCATTCAAAATAATCAATGAAAATCAAGGTAAGATTCCTCAGAGCCGGACTGACAGTGCCCCATTAATTTCACTTCAGTCTGCTCCCCTGTGGCTTTCAGACATATCAGTGTCCTTGGTGCAGATGCAGTGTGTCTGTATGATCACTGCTTCCATGTGGTAAAGGGGTAGAATGATGTGGCACACTGATATACAACAGGTACACATGCACCTGACTAAGGACAATTTAACAGTACCACCAGCAGCCTGGTTGTGTGTCTGAACCAACTGCCATCACAAGGCGTTGGCAGGCGAAGGTACAATATGCTGTCGGCACGCTGGGAGGCAGGGCAATACATGCTCAGGGACAAAGGGAGCGACCCCGTTAGGCAGCCTGCTCTGGGATGTGAAGTGTGTGCCTCTCCCTGGGCAGTAACTGCATGCTACGCACACATATATTCCAAGTTGCTTATCTAACATCCTCTGGAAGAGAGTGAGATGGCAGAGCTGCGTATGTAGTCATCACCAAGGAGAAGATGCCAGAAGAACTGAATGGTCTGAGGTTGCATAAACCACCCTGGACAAGATGGACCTAACCTTAGAGTTTGAAGGGAGCTAGGTGAAAAGACGGTGGTGGCGTTCGTTGTAATATTTCAGGAATGAGTAGTATCAGGAAATATCCCAGAGGACTGCAAAAATCACTAACATGAAGCCCCTGGTTAAAAATGGAGGAAGGGAAAAGATAGAAAATTGCAGAATGATTACATTAACCTCAGTTGTGTGTAAAATTCTGGGATCGATGTGAAGAATGAGATTTCTAAATTCTTGGAATTGCATGGCAAAATAGGGCAAAGTCAGCATGATTTCTTCCAAGCAAGCTCATGCCTGACCAATCTACTAGAATTCTTCACGAAAGTAACGAACAGGTTTGGCCAAAGAGAGCAAATGGATTTATCTACGTGGACTTCACAACAAGGTGTTACACAGGAAGGCACTGAGTAAGAAAAGGGTCCATATTAGCAGAGGCATGGAGAGAAGCTTGGGTGCCTGGTAGAAAGTAGAGAGTGGGGATAGCAGATTCTTTGTCAGGATGGCAGCTGGTGACAAAAGGTGTTCTGCAAGACTTATTGTTGGAACCATAATTTTTAACTTTTTGCAGAATACACTACTGTGTAGAATCAGGTCCTTCGGATCAACACGTCCACACCAACATTCCGAAGAGCAACCCACCCGGACTCATTTCCCTAACCTGTCAGTCTACATTTTACCACTGACTAATGCACCGAACCTACACATCCCTGATTACTATCGGCACTTCAGCATGGCAAATTCATCGAAATTGGACGTCTTTAGATTTTGGGATTAAACCGGAGTAACTGGACGAAACACACACAGACACGTGGAATATTTGCAAACTGCACGCAGACAGTCGCCTGAGGCTGCAAATTTAACCAGGTACTTGGTGCTGTGATGCAGCGGTGTTAATTACTGAGTAGCCATTCCATCCTCATTACACATTAATGACTTAGGTGAAAGAACTGAAGGCATTCTGGTTAATTTTGCAGACGATGCAAATATACGTATTGGAGAGGTAAAATTGAGGAGGGCTGGAGGCTGCAGAATTGTTTGGACAGGTTAAGAGAGATAAGTGGTACATGGAGGAAAACGTGGGTAAGTCTGAGGCCATGCACTTTGATAAGAAGGACAGAGGCATAGACTAATTTCTAAGTGCAGAGAAAATTCAGAAATCTGAAATGCAAAGAGACTTTGGAGCTCGAGTTCAGGATTCTTACAAAGTAAACATGCAGATTGAGTCAGTAGTTAGGAAGGCAAATGCAATTTTAGCATTTATGTTGAGAGGACTTAAATAGAAACGTAGGCATGTAATCCCGAAGCACTATTTGGCCCGACCAAATTTTATGTATTGTCAGCAGTTTTAGGCTTCATTTCTTTGGAAGGTTATACAGATCCTGAAAAGGGTTCAGAGAAGATTCACATGACTCTTCCCAGGAATGAAAAGTTTGACATAGAGGACCGTTTGAAGACTGTTTAGAAGAATGAGAGGGGTTCGAATCGAAACATATAAAATGCTGAATGGTCTGGACAGACGTAATGTCGCCATTGATCGGAGAGACTGGGAACCGAGAGCGCAACATAAGAGTAAAGAGAAGACTTAGAACAGGGATACGGAGAAAACATTTCACCTATAGAGGGGTGAGTGCATGTAATTCGTTTCCACGGAAGTCTGTGGAATCCAGGATATTGGGTATATTTAATACAGAGATAGAGATGTTCTTCAGTATTATGGGGATCAAGCCTTACGTTGAAGAATAGGGTGTTTGGGGGTTAGAAATTTATCAGTGACGGTAAAATGCTGCAGCTGATCGGCCTGATCGGCCGAATATCCTAACGTCAGAATCTTCTGTCTTCTGGCAACTTCGGTTGCTAACCTATAGATGGGAGGTCGAATGTCATGTGAGCAACTGTCGCATTGCATGTACCTATAATTGGGGGAGTGGCCAGTAACGTTGGGAAGGAGGGAGCCTTCCTCAGGAATGTAATATTGTAAAACACGGCTTACAGTAGAAAGTATGCTTGCACGATATATAGAGTGTATGGTTAAGAGCGAAATCAATATTTCTGAGAAAATAGAAAATGCAGCTTCGATAATTCAAACGTTGGAGCATTAAACGGGAATAATTAATAGTGACACAGGCCATCAGCACTGCGCAATACGGTCAGGAGTGCACAGGAATACAGAATGTGGAGGACAGACGGTGAAAACAGGTCAAGAGATAAGGAAAGCAGGGTCTGGTGGAAACATGAAAACCACAATCTGTAATTGACAAACAAGTAATTGATGTGGCGCTAAATTAAAGACAGTGTCGCATGCAGTCATTGTGACATGAACACGTTAAAATATGTTCTTTTGAGTTGTGAGCTGCCAGTGACAGAATGTCTCCGAGCTGGAGTTCGTGACCTCTCGCGAGTATCTGTGGTACAAGCTTGAATAAACTTACCTTGCTGGAATCTCCTCAGGTCTAAAGACTCGATCTTTGCAAAATCCCCTGTCAATAGGTCAGGAGGTTTGAGATTGTGCTCGGGGATGAATTCTGCCTCAGTTGATGGAATGCAAGAGCAAAACTCTTACTCTGTAGACTCAACATGAAAAAAAATAAATGTGGTAACATGATCACGCAAAGGTGTGACAGAAAACAGGAGAAAAACTAAATATTGAAGCAGGATTACATTGATCATGGGGGACGCTTCAGGGATACCTTAACAAATCACGAGGGATGGAAACAGTAGAGAAGTCAATTAGGCTATCTCATTCTTGAAGCAATGAATCTGCATGAGCTCCTCACACTTGTTGGCGGTTAAGGTGAAGGAGATAAGGGAAATGGGGTGTCCTTAACAAAAACGGAAACAGCCTAAGAGGAGTTATAAACAGAAACTAAAGTTAATCATAATTTTAGCAAATAGGTAATTTAACTAGTGGTGTTTATAAGCATCTGAAGAAACACATATCAGTTGGTATGTTGTGGAGTTAGATTATAATCGCATCCAAAACCCAACCTTAACAATTACTCAGTGAACTTGGTGTCGTTTAATTCGTCCACATGAATCACAATATCCCATTTCACACAAGGTACTGGCGCATGGTCTCTATCCAGTATGAATGCCTGCATTTACAGTGACTTGCGATCATTTCCCAACTCAAGTCGCACAGATGCACAATTGGAAATAACATTTTTCTCCATAATGTCAACTCTATTACTGTAGCAGCGTATAATGACATCGATCTTAACGGCTCAATATTTATGATTCATCTCTTGGTGCAAGATGCAAAACCTTCAACTGTGATTCTTTATGAAGAGATGACTTAGTGTATACCTTCCTAGATATGGAGAAGATGAGCATATTGTCTCCAGTGTGAAGTTGCTAGAGTCTTCACGTTGTGGATGACAAATTGAATGCTGTTGCAGAGCCAGAACAGGTGAAAGCTGTCTTGGTCCTCTGGCTTGATTGGAATATTTGACTGGGGCATGTGTTGTGCCATGAAGTTTCACATTATGTTAGAGCAAGAGCCTGCTGCTACTCGGGAAAGGAGGGAGTGAAATTGTAACTTGCAGACAATGTACGCAAACAGCTAAGTGATGTATAGTAAGCGCTGACAGGGCATGACCTGAAATAGAAGCAACCCTAAACAATGGTGCAATACCACAACTATGGTAAAATCAATTTCAAAGAAAACAGGACATAACTGGAGAGAAGGAAGCGTCAGAGATAGCTGAGTAGATAGCTTCATTCTTCATCACAAAGTACCTGCATGAGTTCTTCAAATTTGGAGATGTGCATGGAGGATGTAGGTACATACAGGGACCTTTAAAATCTGTTTTGCTGTGATTTGACAGGGACGTTACACATCATATATTTGAGATAAATTTGATTTCTTTTTAAAGCTGGAATAGATAATCAGAAGAGTGATATTTGCAGACATGACCAGAAACAGATCTTAGTAAGTTTACTTTGGAAATAACTGTCAGTTGCGTCAAGGTCGAATTTTTACAAACAGAAAGTGAACGAATTGTTGTTCATACAATACTGAAGAGACAAAACATCCTGTGAATACACTTTTAAGGTTAGCAGGTTCTACCAGATGCGAACGTGTACATGGACAACGATGCTCCAAAACTGAATGCTCCTGATAAATAATTACATTTAGGATCTACAATACGAACATGTTCAGTACAGCATTATTTAAGATCATCAGTACAAACATCAAAAGAGCAATACCTCACCTCTTCAGGGTGAGGAAGAGAAAACATAAACATTGATTGCGGTCATTTGTGAACTGACTGGGGTCCCTGAGGTGGGATGACAGAGTAAATTTCATTGCACACATGGTGCAAGTGAATGGTCTTTCTCTGATGGGAACTGGCTGTTGTGTTTGGAGTCAGGATGCCTGAGAGAACCCCTTCCCACAATCATAACACGTGAAGGATTTCTCCGCAGTGTGAATGCGGGCAATGTGGACATTTCAAATCCATTATTCCAAACTCTTCCACACGCAGATCGAGTGTTTCTCGACCTGCTGAGTGATACTTTCGCCTTCAATGCACAAAATCCTGAGTCAGCTGGGTTGTGATAAAGAGGTCTGCGGATGTGGTTTCATTTTGAATTCACTTGTTAAACTCGCCCTTCAAAAACAGAAAACAAACACATCATTGAGGGAGAAAACACGAACACACAAATTCTATGAAAAAGGGGGGAACATATTGATCACATGTAAGTTGATATTTGGGAGAAAACATAGAACGTAATGATGTAATTAATTTCATCAAATCCCTGCTCTCCAAACAGAGGCCAGTCGGGCCACATAATCTTCACTGATACTCTGAAGATCGCCCCATCCAAATCCAGCACTCCCACCACACTTTCCCTAAAACTCGATGTTTAGCATGGCCAATCTATTAACTCTGGCCATCTTTGGACTGCTGGAGGAAATCAGGGAAACTCACATAGATATGTAGAGAACATGAAACACCACACAGTCATGCATCAATCCAAGGCTAGAATTAAATTCAGATTCGTGGTACTGCACTACAGATGTGAAAAACACAGTTCGACTTTCCTTACCATTTTAACGCAAAGTGTATTGAAACGCTCTGTAGAAATAAATGTTATGAAAACATTATAATTGCATTTGTATAAGACTCCTTAAATCTCGGTCTTTCTCGTGTTTTGAATGTTTCTTTATTAACTGGCATATTGTGCAATGCTACTGCTCATTGGTTTTATATTCCTCAGTGATCAATCTTCATATGTCTCTAAATTCAAGTAGGCTTTACATTATAGCCAGAGCGCTATGTAAATGCCCATAAGTGTTGCAAAAATGCATACATAAAAGTTCATTTGCAACTGCAGTTAAACAATTCTAGGGAATTAATCATCATATGTGCGCATGCGGCACTGGGATGGCTGTGGTTCATGTGAACACGTTCTCAGACGCTCAACAGACACCTCAGGATTGAGGTCTTGTTCTCCCACCTTGCCTATATCTGAGGTTAAAGCGTTTTCATAAACAATCTTTCAGTGCAACATGGATGAAACGATTCAATAGAAATAAACTAGTAAAAGCAGCCGAATCAACACTGATTAGTCATTGACCTTTAGAATTCCACATGGACATTCGAATTTCCCTCCCTCGATAATCTCATATTAGAACTCACTGGACCCCACTGAAATCCAAGTCTTTCGGGTTTAAACACAGCAGCTTCTCCTTCATTTTCACTCCAGCGAAAACTGCTCCACAAACAACCTTACAGGCAGCTGTCATCACCATCAGAGTCTCCGAAGCCCTCAGACTTGTTCTGAGACCGACAGATTCAGGAAGAATGTGTAGAACAGATGTTATCTAACACTTACACCAATCACAGAGAGGCACAGATTGCTGTGGGACACGGTTTTTACAAGCAGTCAGCAGCATGACCCCAGTGAAACAACCAAAAACCGGAGGAGGAGCACGGACCGCGCCAGACTCGATCTTACTCCCACAACTGTCACTCCAAGAGTTCAACTTTGTCCAGTTCACAGGGATAAGGACCAACTAGCAGCTTGATAAACCTTGACCCATACCAGCCAAGGAAAGACACAGTCTAAGACGAGTCTATGTGGAACCTGTTGGTGGGTGATGTGTGATTTTCTGCCCTGTGCCATGCTCAGTTCCATCTTTCTTCATTATCGCATAATCTTTAATAATCCACAATTCTACAATTCCACGGGATCATGGCTGATCATCGAACTCAGTTCAATCTTCCCATTCTCTCCCCATATCCTTTGATCAGTTCAGCCGACCGACCTACATATCTAAATCTTTCTGATAAACAGTCAATGGCTTGTACTCAACAATTTGCTGTGATCGATAATTTCAAAGCTCCCAGTGCCATGGGAGCCATCTTCTTTTTCACCTTACTTCTCTCATGCCGTTTGCCCATAACTTAAAATGCTTTTGGAAACGAAGATATATTCCTTGAGATTGGGAAACTGTATTCAATCCCGTGGACACCCGAGTCTCATTGAATCCCGTAGGGGTGAAATTCACAGATAGATCCAGAGACAAAGAGAGAGAGAGAGAGAGAGAGAGAGAGAGAGAGAGAGAGAGAGAGAGAGAGAGAGATAGAGTGAGAGAGAGAGAGAGAGAGAGAGAGAGAGAGAGAGAGAGAGAGAGAGAGAGAGAGAGAGAGAGAGAGAAGCCACAGGGGAGACAAACTCCAAGAAACTGTTGCTGGAAGCAAACAACTGTTCTGTATTTTCTCAGAAGAATCGTAAATGTCAACAAATGGTGAAAGATGTTGGGAAATTCCTTTTTTTAGTTTTTTGATCAGTAACTCAACACAAATTGCTTTAACACAAACAATATCGCGATCGCCAGGATGCGAAGCTGACCATGGGAAAACCCATTGGATTGACTTATCAGCTCGGCTATGACAATAGCCAAGAGACAATCGACTCACCTCAGTCCTAAATATTTTTCATCTGTTTCTATTTTCTCCACTTTTTGCCAATTGCATTTGCGTTGCGTTCAGAATTAGATTAGATTCCCTACAGTGTGGAAACTGGCCCTTCGGCCCAAACAGTCCACTCCTACCCTCCGAAGAGTAACTGACAGAGACTCATTTTTCCTTTGACGATCGCACCTAACACAGTGGGCAATTTAACAAGGCCAATTCACCTGAATTGCATATCTTTTGGATTGTGAGCAGAAATCGGAGGACTCAGAGGATAACCAGCAGACACAGGGAGAATGTGCAAACTCCATAGAGACAGTGCACCGAGGGTGGAATCGAACCTCTGCCCCTGGTGATGTGAGGTTGTAGTGCTACATAATGAGCTACCGTGCCACAGCCATTATATTCCCCTCTCAAACAGACACATATGTTGACTCTTTCTTTCTCGATAAGCACTTCTTTTCTTTCACGGTTCATTCACTTTGTCCAGCGGCAACCCTCCATTTGATTACCAACCGAAACCATTCAGCCTATTTCTCTCCCCGCAGACATGGCTGAATTCAGATTACACAAAAAAATAGCACTTCGGCTAATCGAGTGTGAACCGGTCAAAATAAACCCAACTAAACTGCTTTAAAAACATTTCCAGCATTTGGCACATTGCCTTGAATATCTTGGTATCGTATGTAAATACCGAAACTCTTCTCAGATGTTGTGATGATTTCTGCATCTCACAAGAACACACGCACATTCCCATCATTCTCCATGATGTAAAATATCCATTTCCTCCAAATGGTCTGCCCCTTACTTTAAGAAGGCCAATGTTCATTGATACCTTCACCATTGGGAAAGAATCATACTGAGTCTTGTGTCTACGTTTGTCATCATTTTACATGTCTCAATCATGTGCACCCGCAGTCTGTTTTGTGTCAAAGAAAATAACCCCAATCTATGAGGGCAGTGCAATTCCTTGAAGATGAAGAAACGCCAGCTTCTCCCCTGCTGAATGTTTAGCGGAGGATGATCTATTAGTTTCACAATAAACTTAACAGTCTTCTGTGCACTCAAAGCAGAGTATTTCCAGCAGAGTAACCACAGTCTGCAGATTCGAACTGGGATTAGGAGAAAAAGAAAGTGAGAGGTGGAGCAAGACACTAAAATATCGACTGCTTCCTGCAATCCATTTATATTTTAAGGATACGTGCAAGGACTTCAGAAACTCAAATCTACTCAACTCCACTGAAACATACATGAGGAAAACATCCAATGTAGATATATACTCCTCCTCTGATGTCCTCATGGACCTGTCACTCACCATCCATTTTCCTCCTAGTTCATACAGCAACATTCCAGCTGGTCTCTTCCTGAACCTTCATTCATTCCTACCCTGGTGCGTGACAGTCCAAGGTGAGGACATCAAGGAACCTTATCTTTTGTATCGATAATCTGATATAATCATGTTTCTTTATCCCATTACACCTTTCTCAGATATTCTTATATTCAGCTGTTTTCAATGTCTTCTGGTTTAATTGAACAACTATCTCTTCATTCCACTGGCACGATCCTGTGTGTGCGGGCTTGCGCTGTGTGTGTATGTGTGTATGTGTGTGTGTATGTGTATGTGTGTGTGTGTGTGTGTGTGTGTGTGTGTGTGTGTGTGTGTGTGTCACATTCACGGTTTTTTTGACTGGAAACATTAGCAGTGTTTATCGTTCTACAGTTCAAATACAAGACCTGAACATTATCAAATAATTCAAATTATCAATATACCAATATATAAAATAATTTTCAAATAACAGCGCCTGTGCAGAGAATCAAAGATAACATTTACGGTCGAGGTACCCTTCCAAAGATTGGGATAATTTCTGATTTGTTTTCACACTTGTTGCAAAAAATTACTGTGCTTTTCCAGCAATTTTGCTTTTTTCTTTGATTTACATTATCCACAGTTCCTCCAGGTTGAAGACCAAAATAACCATGGCATAAGTGAAACAATGAGTAGACGTAATACATGTTTATACGAAGGTATATTTTAATCCTTTCCTTGCATTTAATGTTAATTTTAAACTTGCTTGAGACTTGTAAAAGTATTGCAATTAATTTTCTACATAGCATGAACTGCATAACAGGAAATCTTGCCCTTATTCCCGCTTTGGCTAGTCACCATTATTTTTTTTCCTTTTCATAAGCTGATTGAAGTTAATTATACACACGTTTTACACATAAATCTCAGCCACTGTGTTGACACAGTGCGTTTCAATTTGATTACAGATTGCATAGTAGTTATTATCAATAGAACAGCCATTCTGTTTTAATTGGTGAAGGCTGTGCAGACCTCACGTTTGCGTTTTTGTTTTGCAGTCCAATTTTATCTGTGTTCTGCACTGTCCAAGTAAAATATGCTGAAAAGTTATATCACTGATGATCATAATTTTTCATTTGTAATTTCAATACCTTATTCAGGTGCATCTCAATGATAGATAAACTGAACAAGAATTTCAAAAACATTGCAG
The DNA here is from genome assembly GCF_047496795.1 of Chiloscyllium punctatum. Classification (NCBI taxonomy): domain Eukaryota; kingdom Metazoa; phylum Chordata; class Chondrichthyes; order Orectolobiformes; family Hemiscylliidae; genus Chiloscyllium; species Chiloscyllium punctatum. Next base: position 32,668,335 of record NC_092773.1, read on the forward strand.
GATATGCAGTAATGTAGTCATAATTGGATTTATATCGACGACAATGCTTTTATCGTGTCTTGGTTGTGAAATTTTCAGATAATGTAGAATTTCTGACTGTTTGACTGGAATTGAACACGGGTCTCTGGCGCTGTGATTGAAACCGTTTATGGAAAGTAAATCTGCGGTAGCGGGGCTGCTCAGGAAAGGGGAACAGGGTTATGTAAAATTCACGTTGAAGGCCTCTGCTTTAACAATATCAGCATCAAATTAACTGCTGGACGTTTCCATTGCTATATTCACAGTCACTACGCGATTAAATGATCCACTCCAGTGAAATGTACGTTCCTCATCTGAGTCATGGCCTCTTCCTTCAAAGACCCTGAACAAGTTCAGCGAGAAATCTCTGGTCATGTCTAGCCCGGGATCTGGAATCAGACGATTGTCACAACACCCTTACCGGTGCTGCCCGCTCACCGGAGACCAGCGCGTCAAAATGAGGCCCTGTGACCACCAGCCTGTTCTGTGCCATCCTGCAGTACATCTGCTGAACATCAGATTATCACAGCTCCGCTTTTTCACAGTGAAATCCATTGCAATGATATGAACTTTTTCGAAACCTGGAGAGAGCAACTTTGCAACTGAAGTTTGTTATGGAGTCAATGGCAAACACATTATTGTCTACAAGTCAGGTTGTAAGTTTTACGGTCAGCATCACAGGAGGTCCCTGATAAGGAGTCCGAGTTTGCATTGCACAGACCTGGATATAATTCCCACTCAAGTAATGAAGATTTATTTCTCTTTTTGTGAATTATTAGAATGAAAACAAATTCTTGCTTGCATGCAGAGCACACACCCAGGTCCTGCCAGAATCGGTCAGTAATCGTTTCCATTCGTATATAATGACAAAGGCAGCAGATACACGGGAAACGACCAGCGCAAATTCCCCTCCAATCATATCACCTTTCTGAGTTGGATGTATCTCGCTGATCCTTCAGTGTCACTGAGTGTAAATCCTGGAAATTCCCCACGAGCGGTATCATGGCTACATGTCTGTGCTGAGTAGTTGAAAGTTTCAGGAAAGTAATTCATCCCCTCCATCACTGTGGTAATTCTGGATATGCAGTGAATCCTTTCCCATTGAGTTACAACTATACTCCAGGAATCCGTTTCGAAAATTTAAAGGTTCCCATCAGACATCTGCAATCATTTGAAGTAAGTTGAGACGTGGACGAAGACAAGTAAAATAAAGCGATAGACAATGATGCCTGGGAGGCATAAGGCAGGAAGTGAGCGCGGAACTGATGGTGCAAAACTCAATGTCGGTGCCATTGGGTCAGCTTTTACTGCCCAATGTTTATACTTACTTGCACATTGCACCTCGTCAATTCACCACAATGACCTTGTTCCTCTTGATGTGAGGTCCCCTCTGTGTGTATTAACGTGGTTCATGGGCCCTGATAGAATGAACACATCCTCTTTCTCCTGTCACTTTAACCAGGCGAAACTACCAGATTTAAATGAATGCAAGAAGAGATTATGTTTTTCTGTGTCTTTTCAGTGGAGAATTTCGAGCTTTAAACTGTTTGTAATTGAAAATTCGAGGATTGATTGCAATTCTCTGTGAGCAACATTGATCCGAAAACACATGTCCAACTACTGTGAGGAAGTGGTTAAGCAACTTCACATATAGATGAATAAGCACCTTGTGCTGGTGGCGCCGTGGCTTAGTCGGTTAAAGCGCTTGTCTCGTAAGTAGGAGATCCTGGGTTCAATTCCCAGCAGTGCCTACTTGTTGTGTTCATATTTGGGCTTGGTGTCTCAGGTCTTCACGAAAGTAACTCAGCGTCGTTTTGGAATTTAACGCTGTTATGATTTGGTGATCCAGGTTAAGTTCCAACGGTGAATGCCAGTTTTTTTATATTCCGAACTATTACTTATGTCTGTGGTTTCTTTCCATTATTCCACAAGCACTTCTGCTTCTCCTCATCTTATATTCCCTCTCTTTCATTCCCAGTGAGGTCGGGACAACGAGATGAGGCAGGAGACGCTGCAGATTTGCCGGGGAATTTTGTGGTAATGGCAGAGATACCATCAGCTGATCACTCTCATTCTCTGATGTCACCATTCATATATTTAAACCAACAGTATATACATCGTTGTGCTTCCTTATTTGTTATTGTTTTTTTCCAGGTGGATTCGGAATTCTATTTTGAATTCGAAACAGTCATAATTGTTTGAGGAAGAAGTGTCGCCTTGCCTGGTTTGAAGTGGCAGACACATTATCTGGAGAATGTAAGCCCAGTTCAATGCACTCCAGTCGGTGGACAAAAAGCCTCTCAGCAGCTCCACACTCATTCTGTCTCGAAATGTCAGAGATTTCATAGAGCCGAAATAGGTAATGAGCTGGATGGACAGACAGAGTGTCGGTGAATGTGAAACAGGAAGAGGGTGAGGTGGATGCACAGAGACAAAGAGAGACATATGGAGACACATGCTGAGTTAGACACTGAAAGGACCAATTCTCCATTAGACATTGCTGCAAACCGAGAGAAAGGAAACGAAAGAAGGCAATCATTTAATCACAGCCTTTCACCAGCTGAGAGCAACGGAAACAGCATTACAGTCAATAATGTCCTTTTGAATTTGTAAAGGTGACGGTTGTCTGTCATTGAGATATTTTGATAAAAATCCTGATTCAACAGATAAGACTGATAATTTCCCAGCATTATAATATAGAAATGTATAAGTAACGGGTTTCTGTCGATCTAAAACTTTAACTCAGTTTTCTCCACAGACGCTGTCAGGCCTGCTGAGTTTGTCCAACAATTCATGTTTTTGTTCAGATTTACATTATCAAAGAAAAATGAAAATCAACATTCTGTTGATCGCTTCATTTTTAAAACCCAGCAGAAAATAAAACTGGTTACACTTTCAGACGCAAATATACATTACACCGACTATGCACCTGCAAACATGCAAACCCACTTTCAAATTTAGGCCGTGGCAGACCCAAGACCGAACGTCTCCGTATCGTATTCGAGTCTCGACAACGCATTGGGAAATCACGTTTTCGCGACCTGCCAAATGCACAACTGTCAAATTGACTGGCTGTAACAACACGCTCCGTCGAAACAGCCTGTCCTTGGCAGAGTGGGAGCGGGAGAATAATATTGATTCACAGATATGTTTTCAACTGCAAATTCACTCTGTCATACGATCACGTTATTACATCTCAGGAACAGTACCTGACTGTATCGCACCTCAACAGAAAGTGATAACTTTAAATGCTGAAGATCAAAGTCAATATGTGTAGCACTTGGAAATCACAGCCTGTCAGGCCACATCGAAGGAGCAAGGGAATCGACGATTCAAGAATTCCTGATGAACATCTTGTATGCGAAACATCGAATTTCCTGCTGCCCGAATGCTGCTTGACCAGCACCACACCCTTTGACTCTATTCCCAACTCAGCTGATCAGTTTCGGACAGTTGATGATGAACTTGCCAGCATTCAGTTTGAATCTTCTGTCACAAGCTTGACAGCTTGCAACATGCCATTCCTCATAAAATCATATCATTCAATACTAGCTATGGACAAAATGTGGATGCAGCAAATCTAAAACACAAGCATAATTGCTGGAGAACATCGACATTCTCTGATATCAACTGAATACTTGAACATTAATCTGTGAACAGGAAAAGAGAAAGCTGCAATTTGATAACTGCAACACTTCGTTTCTCCAAAAAAAAGACATCATGAAATGCAGTGTTTCAATCAGGCTCTCACCGTCTCAAGTACTGATCGGAATGGGGAAATAAATGTTGGCCCAGTCATTGCTGAACAAATGAATAAAAAGACTTATTGCGTTCCTAATCAGTTGTTAACCCGGCAGACCATGTCAATGTGATCCACAAAGCAGGACAGCCAGATCCCTCTGTAAATCAGAGTCCTGCAATATCTAATTTAATTAAATGGTCAGTATTGAATGTTCCTGCGAACATCTCATTCTCCACTTAATACTGCATTTGTCAATATTTTATTCACAAAATTCCTCATCTCAGCATCACTCCATTTTTTATATCCTTAACGTTCTCTTCACCGTTTACCTTTCAAATTATTTTCACCACGTACATGCCTCTTATTTTTTTTAAAATCGAAGACTAAGCTGAGATGATGTCTGTTGGAAATCCAAATATCTCTCTATCACACTTTGTCCCTTGTTTAGTGTGCCTGTGTGAAATGTGTTTAACTTGTGCCCTCTCGTTTTGAATTCCACCCAACCTGGATAAAAACAAGGTCTAGGCCAGTCACTGATCCAACCCCAGTCATGATTTTATAAATGTCTAGAAGTTTACACACCATCCTGGAACACTGCTGGGAAAAGCCACTGCTCAAACACTCTCTCCTTACAACTCAAGCCCCTGCTCAAACACTCTCTCCTTACAACTCTAGCCCTCTCGACACTGTTACATCCTTGTAAATCTTTTGTGCACTCTTTCAAGTTGTACAATATCTTTCCTGCTGAAGGTAATCGGAATTATCAGCAGTATTCTACATGTGGCTCCACTCATGTTCTGTACAGCCAGAACATGACATATGAACTTCAATAATCAATGTTCTGACTAATGAAGGCAAGCGTGCCAAATGCTTTCTTCACGAACTTTTCTACATGTGACACCTATTTTCCTGCTCTCATAATCTTTGCCTTGACTTATAAAGCCGAGCTTGTCCCCATGAGACGTGGCTTCATGGGGACAGGGCCTGGGAAATGAATATTCAAGGCTACATGTGTTATCGTAAGGATAGACTGACGGGCAGAGGGGGTGGGGTGGCCTTGTTGGTAAGGGAGGATATTCAGTCTCTTGCGCGGGCGGACCTAGAGTCAGGGGATGTAGAGTCAGTGTGGATAGAGCTTCGAAACACTAAGGGTAAAAAGACCCTCATGGGAGTCATCTACAGGCCCCCAAACAGTAGTCTGGATGTTGGAGGTAAGTTGAATCAGGAGCTGAAATTGGCTTGTCGCAAAGATGTTACTACAGTTGTTATGGGGGATTTTAACATGCAGGTAGACTGGGAGAATCAGGATGGTATCGGGCCTCAAGAAAGAGACTTGTTGGAGTGCCTCAGAGATGGATTTTTAGAGCAGCTGGTGCTGGAGCCGACCAGGGATAAGGCGATTCTGGATCTGGTATTGTGTAACGAACCAGAATTGGTCAGTGACCTCGAAGTGAAGGAGCCATTGGGAAGTAGTGACCATAATACAATAAGCTTCAATCTGCAATTTGAGAGGGAGTGGGTACAATCGGAAGTGACAATATTTCAGTTGAATAAAGGGAAATATGGAGCAATGAGGGAGCAACTGGCCAAAGTTCAATGGTTTAATACCTTAACAGGGAAGACCGTGGAGGAACAATGGCAGATATTTCTGTGTATAATGCAGAAGATGCAGGATCAGTTCATTCCTAAAAGGAAGAAAGATCCCAGGAGGAGACATGGGCGGCCGTGGCTGACAAGGGAAGTAAAGAAACATATAAGGTTAAAAGAGAAAAAGCATAACTTAGCGAAGATAAGCGGGAAAACGGAGGACTGGGAAGCTTTTAAAGAACAACAGAGGATTAGTAAGAAGGAAATACGCAGAGAAAAAATGAGGTACGAAGGTAAACTGGCCAAGAATATAAAGGAGGATAGTAAAAGCTTTTTTAGGTATGTCCAAGGCAAAAAAATGGTTAGGACAAAAATTGGGCCCTTGAAGACAGAAGCAGGGGAATATATTACTGGGAACGAAGAAATGGCAGAGGAATTAAATGGGTACTTCAGATCTGTGTTCACTGGGGAAGACACAAGCAATCTCCCTGAGGTAACAGTGGCTGAAGGACCTGAACTTAAGGGAATTTCTGTTTGCCAGGATTTGGTGTTGGAGAGGCTGTTAGGTCTGAAGGTTGATAAGTCTCCGGGACCTGATGGCCTGCATCCCAGGGTACTGAAGGAGGTGGCTCGGGAAATCGTGGATGCGCTGGTGATTATTTTCCAGAGTTCAATAGAATCGGGGTCGGTTCCTGAGGATTGGAGGGCGGCTAATGTTGTGCCACTTTTTAAGAAGGGTGGGCGGGAGAAAGCAGGAAATTATAGACCAGTTAGTCTGACCTCAGTGGTGGGAAAGATGCTGGAGTCTATTATAAAGGATGAAATTACGGCACATCTGGATAATAGTAACAGGATAGGACAGAGTCAGCATGGATTTATGAAGGGGAAATCATGCTTGTCTAATCTTCTTGAATTTTTTGAGGATGTAACTCGGAAGATGGACGAGGGAGATCCAGTGGATGTACTGTACCTGGACTTTCAGAAAGCTTTTGATAAAGTCCCACACAAGAGGTTAGTGAGTAAAATTAGGGCGCACGGGATTGGGGGCAAAGTACTAGATTGGATAGAGAATTGGTTGGCTAATAGGAAACAAAGGGTAGTGATTAACGGCTCCATTTCGAAATGGCAGGCAGTGACCAGTGGGGTACCGCAGGGATCCGTGCTGGGACCGCAGCTTTTTACAATATATGTAAATGATATAGAAGATGGTATCAGCAATAACATTAGCAAATTTGCTGATGACACAAAGCTAGGTGTTAGGGTGAAATGTGATGAGGATGTTAGGCGATTACAGGGTGACCTGGACAAGTTAGGTGAGTGGGCAGATGCATGGCAAATGCAGTTTAATGTGGATAAATGTCTGGTTATCCACTTTGGTGGCAAGAACAGGAAGGCAGATTACTACCTCAATGGTATCAAATTAGGTAAAGGGGCTGTTCAGAGAGATCTGGGTGTTCTTGTCCACCAGTCAATGAAGGCAAGCATGCAGGTACAGCAGGTCGTGAAGAAGGCTAATAGCATGCTGGCCTTCATAACAAGAGGGATTGAGTATAGAAGCAAAGAGGTGCTTCTGCAGCTGTACAGGGCCCTGGTGAGACCACACCTGGAGTACTGTGTGCAGTTCTGGTCTCCAAATTTGAGGAAAGACATTCTGGCTATTGAGGGAGTGCAGCGTAGGTTCACGAGGTCAATTCCTGGAATGGCAGGATTGCCTTACACGGAAAGACTGAAGCGACTGGGCTTGTATACCCTTGAGTTTAGAAGACTGAGAGGGGATCTGATTGAAACGTATAGGATTATGAAAGGACTGGACACTCTGGCAGGAGGGAACATATTTCCGTTGATGGGGGAGTGCCGAACCAGAGGACACAACTTAAAAATACAGGGTAGACCATTTAGGACAGAGATGAGGAGAAACTACTTCACCCAGAGAGTGGTGGCTGTGTGGAATGCTCTGCCCCAGAGGGCAGTGGAGGCCCAGTCTCTGGATTCTTTTAAGAAAGAATTGGATAGAGCTCTTAAAGATAGTGGAGTCAAGGGGTATGGAGATAAGGCTGGAACAGGATACTAATTAGGAATGATCAGCCATGATCATATTGAATGGCGGTGCAGGCTCGAAGGGCAGAATGGCCTACTCCTGCATCTATTGTCTATTGTCTATTCTTAACTACTATATTCTGCTGGCTTCACAGATCTGTGGACCCACATGCAAAGTCACTCTCTTCCTTTGGGTTTGCGAGTTCCCTACCATTCTTTGAGTACCCCCATGACGTGTTACTTACGAAATGCAAAGCCTGATGTTTTTATTGTTATTTTCAGCTCCCCTATCTGCCCATTTGACAAATCCACGTCTGAAATCCTGGAGCCTAAGTTCTCCTTCCTCACTGTTCACCACTTAGACAATCTTCATATCCTCCGCAAATTTTCTTGTCATTTCTCCAACATTATTTCTTTACTGTTTATGTGCAATCACAAACATTAAGAGACACAGCATTGATCCTTGTGGTACACCACCGAATACCAGTTCCACGTCTCAGACACAACACCTTCCTTTGTCTCCAACCACCCAAATAAGTTTGGATTCAACTTAACACGTGACCCTGTATCCCTTTTGTATTAAAACTATTACCAGTCTCCGTTGTGGGAACTTGTCTAAGGCTTTCTAAAATCCTCATAAACTAAATCAATTTCACTATCCTCGTTTACACATCTGATCACTTCCTAAAAAAAAATAATCCACATGTCAGGCATGAATTCCTCTGACAAAACCATGCTGACTCTCGCGAGTCAAACTTTCTCTGAAGAAGTTGTAATTAATTCTTTCCTTAAGAGGCTTCTCCAAAAGTTTCCCTCCATGTGATGTTCGACTCACTGCTCTGTAATTTGCTGCATTATCTCCGCCAGCCTTATTGAAAACTGGAACCACGTCAGTAGTCCTGAAATCCTGTACCCACTCCCAGGTGGCCAAAAATGAATGTAAAACATTGGTCAGAACACGTGTAATTTTTTCTCTAGTCTCACAAAACAACGTGAGACACAACCCCATTCGGATCTCAGCATTTGCCCAATTTTATCCTGTCATTACCTCCAATACCGTCGCGATGTGAAATGGCTCAAAAAACTCTCAGTCGCTCGTCCCTGCATTCTGTACCCATATATTACCACACAAGGACTGTTCCCCGGCTGCATATGTAAGGTAAATTCACTCAGTTATCCCATTTACTGACACAACTGTACTACCACACTGGAGGGAGATCATTCAGGTATTATATGTGGAAAAAACTGCTTCAGCCTTTGCGCCTATAAATCCTTTTGCTTTGATAACCAATGGCACATTGTCACAGTTAGAAAGGGTTTTAGTGTTACCTACCTGAAAAACGTCACGAAGTTCCACCTCCTTCAGAAACTCCAGTCTGTTCAGATTTGGCATGAGAATTTTTTCTCTCTCTCTCTTTCTGTTGTTGATCGCATTCAAAATAGAACTGCGTGACAAATCCCATACAAATGATTGCTGCATTAATAGACTTAAGAAGTTGATGCCAATGGCTCAGATTGCAATAGGATGAATCGACAAGAGAAGTTTTCAAAAGGAACAGAGTACTGTCTTCGGTGCAGAGGATCATTGAGCACGGACGATCTCAGGGCACCAAAAGGGCACACGCACGACCTTTGTTCCTCCATCATTCACAGTGTCAGATGGCCTGAGACAGAGATCTACGCCATGGAACAGGTTCAAAAGAAGAAGGTGCTGGAACAGCTTAGCAGATTTGGCAGCATCTGAGAGGAGAAATAAGAGTTAGCATTGCTGGTCCAGTGACTCTTCCTCAGAACTGATGATACTTATGAAATTATGACCTATCTGCAGAAGATAGGGTGGTGTGGTTGGTGTCAGAAGTAAACGGTAGGTTGGTGTAGAACTCAAAGAGTGAGAAGAAGAATTGGGTAATCTAATGTATAATGATCAAGCTGAGAGGGTGAGTAGCTTTTTGTGGAGACTGTTTGTGATTAAACAAAGATAGTGTGTAATGGCTGCATATGTCATGACAAAGAGGTGTGTGAGGTGGAGGGCAAGGAGATGGATGAGTTCAGGACCTAAAAGTATTGAAATTGATGGATCTGGAGGGCTGAAGCATCCCCAAATGAAAACTGCAATGTGTGTTCTTCACGCATGTACTGAGCTTCTGCGGAACACTGCAGTAAACCTGAGACAGAGATGTTGGCCAAGGAACGGCTGGGCCGCTAATGTGGCTGGGAAGTGGTAGGTTAGGGTCTTTCTTGAAGATGGAACTTGGATTTTCTGAAAAGCAGTCACTCAGTCCGCACTTCATTTCCCAAGAAAATGGAGACAACATAGCGAGCAGTGAATGTAGTGGACAGGGTTGTGTGAAGTGCAGGCAAAGTGTTTCTTCATCTGGAAGATGTGTTTGGGCCCTTGGTGACTTAGGAGGGAGGACGTAAGTGGATAATTGAGGAGAAACAAGATGTAAAAAGAAAGGATTATTTAGGAATGTTATGAAAGCTGTTGGAAATCATGAGGCTAAGAAAGCTATCATGAAGACCGTTTATCAAATGATTGTAGCAATTGGAACAAGGTTGACGAGTTAAAGACACAAATCATTACGAATTAAAATGTTTTAGTAACCATTACGGAGACATGGTTTCAGGGTGGTCATGACTGGGAGTTAAATATCCGGGATTTTCAGACTTTTCGAAAGGACAGACAGGAGAGTCTGATATTCAAGGACAACTTCAACGCGGTACTGTGAGATGGTACAGGTTCGATAGAGAATGAGTTTGAATACATTTTGTTGGAAATTAGAAATTCTAAGAAGAAACTTTCACTGATAGGTTTAGTGTGTAGACCACCAAATAAATAATTACATTGTGGAGGTGAATACACAAAAAAATAAGTCATGCTGGTCAAAATGGGCCGGATATTAACTTTGGGGATTTAAATCGACATGTAGATTGGTCGAACTAGCTCAGTCTGTGTTGCCTTGAGGATGACGTTGTTGGATATAATCATGATGGTTTTCCTGAACAGTATGTCAAAAAAACGGCGAGGTAGCCTGCTATTGTCGGTCTGGTCCTCTGTAGTGAGACAGGAATACTCAAATACATCATCGTTAAGGATCCGCTTGGTAGGAGTAATCACAGTATGGTTGAATTGAGAATGCAGATGGAGAGTGTGAAGTTAAAAACCAGTGCCAGATCCCTGTGCATATACAAGGGGCTCTACAATAGAACGGGGAGAGCCTGGCAAAGTAGACTCAAAACAAAAAAAAACTATGGTGGGTCAGCTGATGAGCAGAGCTTTCAATTACATTTTTCAAAGTGATGAGCAAAATTATATTCCAATGTAAAGGAAGGACAGCAAGAAAAGGTGTAATCTGGCATGGTTGTCTCAAGAAATAAGGGAGACCATCAAATTCAAGGAGAAGGCATACAAAGTGGTTAAAATCAGCATGAAACTGGAAGATTCGGAAAGCTTTCTCGGTCAACAGAATGCCACAATAGTGCTGTAAATAACCGTAAGAAAGAAGATGAGAAAAAAAAAAATCTCGCACAGATTATAAGGACATTTAGCAGATCTTTCGACAAAAAAAGAAAAAGAGTGGTTAAAGTGAACGTTGGTCCTTTAGGCGTTTAGTTATGGGATATGATGAAATGGCTGAGGCATTTTGTATTGTTCTTCACAGTGGAAGACACTAATACATGCCAGTAATTGAAAAGAGTTGGATGTCGGTGAGGACCTGGAAACAATCTTTATTTCATAAAAGCTAGCGTTGGGCAAACTAATGCAGCTAAGGATACACAGTCTCCTGTCCCTGATGGAATGCATCCCAAGATAATAAAAGAGTTGGCGGGGGAAATAACAGGTGTCCTGCCAGTAATCTTGTAAATTCGCTTAACTCTGGGGCAATTCGAGCAGATTGGAAAACAGTAAATCCGGCGGCACTGTTGAAAAAAAAGGAAAGAAGACAAGAGAAGGTGTTATAGAACTGGAGGGGGGGTGATAAACCGCCCCGTGTTTACCGTGGAGCAAGGCCAACATCGGGAGAGCCAGCTATATCCATTTTAAAGCAAACAGTATTCATTTTAAAACAGCAGCTGCCAGCCTCGCCCTTTTTATTTCATTTTTGTTTTCTAGTGGTCTGCGCTCACGCCGTCCCCCCGTCCCCCCTCCTTACACACGGACCCCTGGTTCACGCCCGGTGTTCGCGGGGCACGCACGGTCGTTGCGCGTTAGGCAGTGAGAGTGAGACTCACAGTAACCCGGGGTCGCGCGATCCGGTATAGACACGCGCCCCGTTTGTACCTAACCCACACCTGCCTTCGTCGACCCGGGGGCTGAGGTCCGATTTCAGGCAGTGGGCTCTCCGACTGGGAGGTGAATAAGTTAGCGCCAGTTAAATCTTTCGCGCTCCAACGCTGGTAGTGTTGTTATTTCTAAGTCCTCGTTCCTTTAAGCCCCACCCCCATCATGGCTGGCTGCGCAGCAGGCGATTTAGAATGGGAGCTAGAAGGCTCCCTTACTCTTTTCATAGCCGACGAGAATAAAAAGGTCATCAAGGCTATGCTCCGATCGGGCAGGCGTCCCGCCGATCCGCTGGATGCCCAGCGGGAGTGGTGGGTCCGCCAGAAAAGGGATAGATACGAGAAAGCCTGCATCCTTGTGCTTCAGGCACATGTTAGGCTCGCAAGCAAGGTCCAACTATACGTGCAAGATAAGCAGAAACAGGCCTCAGAACACCTCGAAGCCCAGGCGCTTGCCAACTGTACAATCCTACCGACATTATCTGAGCCTCCAAGCGCCCCGCCGTCCATCACCTGGGACTGGGAGGGGCCCGTGGACAACACAGGCCCCCGGGAATCACACGCGAGCCGAGCTCGCGCCACCCCGGTTGGAGTTGAAAATTCTCCCGGAGGTGGGGAGAAGGGGATACCAGTGTCCCAAACCCACAACCCCCGCCTTAAAATGACATGCATCTCCTTAACCCCGGGTGATAC